>NC_138890.1:120200820-121447297 GCF_965194825.1 Balaenoptera physalus
TGAGCTGTTTGTATGTTTTGGATGTTAACCTCTTGTCAGGCACATCAGGCAAATAGGAAGTCTTGAACCCTGAGGTCTGGTCATCTTTTGGGTACCTCCTTCTTTGCAGGAGGCTGCTTGGGTCTGACCCCCAGCCTCCCCTCCATATAAACTGAAGACCTGTATATTCCCAGATATGTGAGTTGAAAGGGGTGTTAGAACTGGTCCAGTTTAATCCATGGCTTATTGCTGCCATCACACTGTCCCAAGAACATTTTATGACTAACAGTCCCATCTCCAGTGTGGTGCTGGGGGCAAGAACCCCAGGGGAGGCTGCAGCAGTTGTAAGCTGTTGAGTGATACTCTAGCAGTATTTTAAACCTCCATAGAAGTCTTGTCACCACATCATGGTTCTGATTATATCCATAGCTGTAGCTACTTTAAGCTGTTATTACTCCCATGGTGGCCAAGTTTTGGTTTGCCTATAGGCAGGGACCACAAGGCAAAGAGGATGGGCCAGAGGTGTCATTAAAAGTAGCTGCATGAAGATGTGTAGGATATAACATAGAAACTGTTGAGTCTTCATCTTTGTCTCCTACACTATCTTAAAGAGCTCTTTCTGGTATGATGTTAATTTTTGTTTGGCTACAACTTTGAAATTTATGTGAAAAGACAACCAGCAAAAAAGGGGTCAGGAAAAGGAAAACAAGTGGTGCTCACCAGCAGAGGAAAATGGACATATGTTAAACGTACCAGAGGAAGAACATTTTCACCTGTTCTGATTATATAGTACACTGTGTGCACAGCTCGTGCTTTCTCTGGGCACAGGTTTTTGCAGGGGCTGCCTTCCAGTATGAAGCTCTGGGAGACGCTCAGACCAGCCTGGCTTTCCCTCACTGTGAAGGTGGGTGGAGTGATCCTAACACTTAGGCTTTACCCATATCTTACCATCCTGAACTTTCCTCCAGAGCCAGATTAGGATTTCTGGTGACCCACTGCTCATGGAGCAAGATTAGGAAAAGAAATCTCTGGGAGACAGCAGGGTATGGGGAAGTTGTGTGTAGATTCCTGAGCGTTCCAAAGCTGCTTTCCCCTCCTTGCTTGGTTTATTTTTTGAGGAGTGCGGGCCACCAACAAAGGGGAGGTGGCCTCTTTTTGTGAGGGATCTGGGGAGCTTGCTCATACCCTTCCAGCTCAGGGAAGCTGCATTTGAGCCCGTGTGTTCAGTGGCAGTTCTTGAATTCCCTCTGTGTTATCACTGGGTGCCTATGAGACTGTGGGTCTGTAGTGAAAACTATAACAGAAGCCAACAGCTGAGGGTATTTTCAGCTGGGGCTTTGGTGGGAGACCTATTGGCAGTGTGTGCGTATTTGGGGGTGGAGGCTGCGATGGGGAGGGTCAGAGGGGAGACAAGACCTTTTAAAATGGATCTTTCAGTATGATTGTGCTGCTTCCTAAAAACGGCAACATATTGGGGAAGGTCTGCAACTCCGTGGTGCTGGGAGATTTGTACTGAACTCTGGCCACGAGGAATTTTTTCTCTTAATACGGGCTGGTGGAAGAGAGATTTTACAAAAGCAACATGAAATCTTTAAATGGCCCCTAGATCACACAACCTCTTGTTTCAGACTGTTCTTAGGCGACCTTTAAGATCTCCCTGCCTTTCTTTGGCTCATCCCACTTAGCCAGGTGGATGATACTAAAACAGATTAACAGTGAGAACAGCAGGCCAGGGGTGGCTCCTGTTGAGGGTCGCCAGGATGCTGTGCAGGTGGCAGCCCCAGCTCCTTGGAGACCACTTAGCTATGAGACCAGGGAGAGGAGCTCTGTGCAGGTCTCTGAAATCGCTCCACACTTGACCTGTCACCCACTGCAGTCTAGGCTGCTTTCCCAGTGTGGCCCACTCTCCCGCTACCTCCCAAGTGGGGACTTCAATACCTTTACCCTCTTTGTTCAATTCAAGTCCAGCTCATAGGTTGCTAATGTTGCGTTAGCAATGTACTGGTTGCATATTATAGTTTTTTTTCATATTGTTGTGCAACTATCACTACTATCCATCTCCAAAACCCTTTTCATCTTGCAAAACTGAAACTCTATACTCATTACACAGTAACTCCCAATACCTCCCTTCCCTCCAGCCTCTGGCAATCACCATTCTACTTTCTGTCCCTATGATTTTGACTAATCTAGGTACCTCATATAAGTGGTATCATACAGTATATATCTTTTGGTGACTGACTTATTTCACTTAGCATAATGTCTTCATGGTACATCTATGCTATAGCATATGTCAGAATTTCCTTCCTTTTTAAGGCTGAATAACATTCCGTTGTATGTATATACCACATTTTGCTTATCCATTCATCCATTGATGGACACTTGGGTTGCTTCCATGTCTTGGTTGTTGTGAATAATGTTTCTATGAACATGGGTGAACAAATATTGATTTGAGACCCTGTTTTCAATTATTTTGGGTATATACCCAGGAGTGGGATTGTTGGGTCATATGGTAGTTCTATTTTTAATTTTTTGAGAATCATCATTTTATATTCCTACCAATAGTGTACAAGGGTTCCACTTTTCCACATTCTTGCCAACATTCATTATTTTCTGTTGTTTTGATAGTAGCCATCCTAATAGGTATGAGGTGGTATTTCATTGCAGTTTTGATTTGCACTTCCCTAATGATTATTGATGTTGAGCATCTTTACATGTGCTTATTGGTAATTTGTATGTCTTCTTTGGAGAAATGTCTTTTAAAGTTTTTGCCGTTTTTGAATCAGGTTGTTTGTTTTCTGGTTGTTGAATTTTAGGAGTTCTCCATATATTCTGAGTAATAATCCCTTATCAGATATATAATTGCATGTATTTACTCTCTCCTATAATTTTTTTATGATAAAATATTTAATTCCTGCCAGATCAGTAATACTAACACTGAGCCTTTACCATGTGCCTGGTCCTGCTAAGTGCTTTACATACATTGTGTCATTTATTCCTTAAAATTAGGCTAAATGATTATCCCCAATTTGCAGACCAAAAATCAGTGGTAAACTGAATAAGTGCTGGGATTTGAACTCAGGTCTGCTGATGCAAAAACCCTGCACTTAAGTTCCTCACTGGACTGCTTCAAAGGGACGTATGCAACCCAGGGGCCTGATATAGCAGCAGGCATATTCTGTGGCAAGTCAGAAGACCCAGTTCTAGTCCTAACTCTGCCACTGACCAAGGGACTGTTGTGGGATGAATGGTGACCCCCCAAAGGTGTGTCCATGTCCTAATCCTTATAACCTGTGAATATTACCTTATATGGTTAAAGAATGAATATTATATAGCAAAAGATGTGATTAGCAATTTTGAGAGGAGGCGCTTATCTTGGTTTATCCAGATGGGACCTACATGCCATCACAAATGTCCTTATAAGAAAAAGATAAAGGGAGATAACACAGATGGAAGGTGAGAACACAGAGAGCCTCACAGAGGAGAAGGCAATGTGAAGACAGAGCAGAGAGTTGCAGCCACAAGCCAAGGAATGCTGACAGCCACTGGAAGCTGGAAGAGGCAAGGAAGGATCCTTCCCCAGAGCCTCCAAAGGAAGTGCAGTCCGGCCAACACCCTGATTTTGGACTTCTGGCCTCCAGAATACATTCTGTTGGTCAAGCCACTCAGTTTGTGGTACTCATTACGGCTGCCACAGGAAACAAATACAGAGACCTCAGACACGTGAGTTACTCCTCCATGAAATTAGCATGTGGGGTGAGAACACAGCTTGGCTTGGTTTCTTCGTTGCCACACTGGAGTCACCCACTACAGGAATCTCCAAAACGTAAAAACATTTTGAGGTTAAAAACATCACCCCAAAGTAACTGAATCAGAACCACTTGGGTGTGGGCTCAGAAAACAGCAACTATAAAAACCCTCCAGGTGATTCGACTAGGGTCCAAGATGAACACCCCCGGGTTTCTGTGTCTACACCCTTAACCTCTGAGAGTCTGTGATTCTCACCAGAGAGAGCTCAGCATTCCCTGTCATCACTTTCCTCCAAAGTCTCAAGAAATGGTATGAACTCCTGAGCAGGAGAGAACCAGGACTTGCCAGAATAGAAATGGATGTCACAGGAAGTCTTTCCAGGACCGCAGAGGGGAGTGGAGAGCTTGGGGAGTAACGGGAAGAAGCCAGCAGGGCAGCGGGCGGAAATGAAAATGCCTGGGAGGTCTGGGGAGCCTTCGATAACATTGGATCAGACAACAGAGGGGGCTGTGGGACCAGGGGGAGGCACCTGTGAAAATAGCAAATACTTGAGCCAGAGGCGTTACACATCCTGCCCTGGTTCCTTCGGGCTCCCTGCAGAGGAGGGCTCACAGGGCCAGGGTGATGTGTCTCCCACGATGTCGGCGTCCCTGAGGGCCCGTCAGGAATTTGACAGGGGCTGCAGACACATCTGAGAAAGGCATATGAGAGAGAGAGAGGGAGCGATAGCCAGATCATCATTCCCAAAGATATAGCTTTCACCTCTGCCCCCTCCTGCCTGCCAGCTCTGGGAGATCCCGACAAGCCAGGAAACTTCTCTAAAAGGGGTGGGCGGGGTTCAGGGTTGGGGGAGGGCCCCTCTGCCAGGCGCCGTCGTCTCCCCTCCACCACACAGCTGACAGACACTTGAGAACTTTCCTTCCCAAGCCTGTGTCCTGCTGGTTCGGGGCAAAGTGTGCAGCTTTCCCACCAGGATCAGTGAGGAAATGGCCTGGTTTGGACTCAGACAGACTGATTTGTTTTCCCAACAAGGCCTCAGCTCAGTGCAGGGAGCCCCAGCATTACCCGTTTTTCCAGGGTGCCTCTCCCTCCCTACCTCCCCCTCCTTGCTCCGAGAACACATCACCTAGTGTCTGTAAGGCTTCTGCTTCTTGTTTGACATCCCTTATTTACAAAGCAAACAGAATGTTCCTTTTAACACACATCATGCTAAGTTTATTAATGCAGAAAACAATCCCAGGGGGCCGACCCAGGGGACCTTTGAAACCTGCCAGCACAAACTCTTCAAACGCTTAGTGCGTCAGATCCTCCAGGACAATATTTCACACAATGGAGTAAAAATAATATTTTTCTTTGGGCCTTTCCAGCCGCTTTTGTGGCGAGCAGACAGAAATTATTTTCTTACTCTGCTCCTCAGAGCAGAAATCTGGACGAAGCTGCGTTTATTTGTTTAACACAATGATTTCATCCTAAATGTCTCGACAGCAAATAGTTCATGGTTTAATAAAGGGCCTTTGAAAGGAGGCTGGAGCTGGGGAGATGTGAGGCCTGTGGCTCTCAGGGGCCGAGTGGCCACGGGCTACTGCGGCTGGGGCAGAGGAGGATTGGCTGCCCCCCTCTGGCCGACTGGGAGCTCGGGGACAATTCGTGCTGCTTCCATCCTGGAGAAGGAAGGAGACTGACCCCCTTTGGTCACAAATGCCAGGTCTTCCCCAAGACCAGCTCTGCCAAATGCAGGCAGACATAAACCCAAAAGCAGATACTCAAAATTGCTTGAATAAAAAGAAGCCTCTTGAATTCATTCCTGCTTTCCCCTGATGAAAAACTATGTCCATGTCAACCAAATGTTGGTTGCTGCTCTGACGCCAGCCACGAGTTTAGTAGCCAGGGCTCTGATTACGAGGAGGGAGAGGGAACAGCACCAGCTCATGCCCGTTGACTTCACCAACAAGCAGACCCTTCGCTCCAGCCAACAAGGTCTTCCAACTTGCAAGTAGAAGTGTCAACCAAGGGGCTTCCCCAGTGGCGCAGTGGATGAGAATCCGCCTGCCAATGCAGGGGACACGGGTTCGAGCTCTGGTCCAGGAAGATCCCACATGCCATGGAGCAACTAAGCCCGTGCGCCACAACTACTGAAGCCTGCGCACCTAGAGCCCGTGCTCCACAAGAAAAGCCACCGCAAGGAGAAACGCACGCACCGCAACGAAGAGTAGCCCCCGCTCGCCGCATCTAGAGAAAGCCCGCGCACAGCAACGAAGACCCAATGCAGCCAAAAAAAAAAAAAAAAAAGTGTCAACAAAAACTCAGAAAGCCTCATTTGTGCTTCACTTCTTCTCCTTGGGAAGAATTGTCAGAGGGAGTAAAATGGAACAAATATACTCAGAGGAAAAAAGCCAAGGGAAGGTGGTGAATGGTATAAAACTTGCCCAGGTGGTCCTAGATCATCAGAGTCCAGCTCCCTCATTTTACAGGGGAGGAGGGAGGCCCAGAGAGGGCCAGTGACATGTCTGAGGGCACACAGCTATTAGAGCTGTGACTGGAACCCAGGCATCCAACTTCCGGGATAAAAGGAGAAAAGAGCCCAATCTAGCCGTACAGCTAACAAAATCAAAAAGCTGAATTACAGGTCTCATTTTTGCCAGCTGGGACTTGGATGGGACATCTGATTCAGTTCCTGGTGATTTGGTTTTTGGAATAGCTGATTTGGATCTGAATCAGTTCCCAGAAGGGATGTAAGAACCAGCGAAGAAGAGAGTATCTGTTTATACATACAGATATATTTCCAATTATAAAAGTAATAATTATTCATTGAAGATTATATAGAATATATACAAGTATAAACAAGACAACAAAGATTACTTAATTATTATAAGTACCTATAATAAAGTATTACTGTTAACTTATTGGTATATCTCCTCTTGGAGATTGCTTTTGTCCTTGCTTCTATATTTTTTATTTATTTATTTACAAAATTAAGATCCTCATTGCTTTTTAAAAAAAATTATTTAATTTATTCTTAAGTATCTCCCCATGTCACTAACAGTCTCTCTGAAGCATGATCTTAGAAAGTCCTGTGGTATCCATCATATTATATGACTGTCATAATTCCTTTCCCCAATACCCTGAGTCTGGTCATAGGGTAGAATATCTTGGAGTAGGTCTTAAGGAACAGTCACTGAAAGACTGTCAGGCTGTGTGGGAAATGGCCCCCAAATTCTTACAGCAATTGAAATCTTTCCTCCACCTCAGAGTAGCTTCAATCGCTCTCAAATCCAACTGCCTGCCCTGCCCTCAACTCTCTTTCATCCTTCCCATTTCTCTCTTTTTCCTACTTCCTTTCCAGACCTGAGACAGGCATATATTAATTCCTTACATCTGCATAATATTTTACAACCTCAAAGAGTTTTTATAAAAATGGCCTCATTTGATCTTCATAAAAAACCTACAACATGGGCAAGGCAGAATGATCTCAATTTTACATTCAGCAAATGTTGCTTGAGTGCCAACTTTTTGCCTTTTAATAGCCACTGAAGGAGGGATTCAAATAAGTAAGTCTTTACTTCAAGGAATTTTTAGTCTAGTGAGCACTTTTAAGAACTTCAGCAGGTGATGGCTGCTGTTATTATTGGCTTAGATGACTTACCTTCTGTCACATGGCTAGTTAATGGCTCAGGCAAGTGACCTAGCACGTCTTCCACTTTCTGTACTCTATCCCCTACACCACAACAGTTAGTTAAGAGTTGATTCAGAATTGGGGGGAATGGTCAGGGCAAATGGTTGATAGGAAGCTTTTAGAATTTCCTCCACCCCTTCCTCTCAAGCCCTGGTATAAGGTCCTAACACTTAAGATGCCAAATTTCCCTAATTGGAGTCCATGAATTGTTCTTTGTGTTGGAGGTAGACATAACGTAATTTATCTTTTAATGAACAAGTGGTTGTTTTGGATTAAACTCCTTCTGCACCCCTCAAAGGATAAAAAGGAGGAAGGAATTTATAATAGTTATTGAGCATCTCCCATATCTCTGCTAGTTTCTATACTCTATGCTTTACATATATATTTCATTTAAATCAGAACACACAAGAGGGGCTTCCCTGGTGGCGCAGTGGTTAAGAATCTGCCTGCCAATGCAGGGGACACGGGTTCGAGCCCTGGTCTGGGAAGATCCCACATGCCGTGGAGCGGCTAGGCCCGTGAGCCACGACTACTGAGCCTGCGCGTCTGGAGCCTGTGCTCTGCAACAAGAGAGGCCACGATAGTGAGAGGCCTGCGCACCGCGATGAAGAGTGGCTCCCGCTCGCCGGAACTTGAGAAAGCCCTCGCACAGAAACGAAGACCCAACACAGCCATAAATAAATAAATTAATAAATTTATAAAAAAAAAAAAAAAGAACACACAAGAGGTTTTATTCATTGCTGTATTGCTTAGGACCTAGTGCAATAGTTGCCACATAATAAGCATTGAATAGGTACTAAATGAATTAATGAATACTCATAGGTAAGAAAATGGAGATTCTGAAAGGTTAAGCAATCAGTACTAGGGCACCTAGCTAGTAAGCAATGGAATTGGGATTCAGTTGTGATTCCTCCTGGCTCTAGAGATGTGCTTTCCCAACAATCCACCCTGTGTCCCTTGGTAAGCTGTGTGCATGCTTTAGGCTATGGAGGGACTATTCAGTCATCATGGGTGTGGTGGCTTGGAGAGTCTGGTGCACTGTGCACAGACTACCATTTGGTTCATTTTTGCCTCTTTCTACAGTTCCTAACACTTCACTATGAAAACAGCACCTGCTATTGTGTCTGCTGATGGACTGTTCCCTTCCTCTAAGTCTTTCTGGGTGTTCCTTCCTTATATCATCGTTTGCAATGGCAATTTGACTCCTTGAGAGTAGAGAGTATGTTATGTTAAGTACTACAGTGTTTTTATATTCTTTTCAGAGATATGAATAACAATGGCCTCCCTCTGAAGAAGCTAAAGCAAAAAAAAAAAAAAGTCAAGCTTTGCAAATGTTACCTCTAGATGCAGACTTGTGCCATTACTAGGGACCTAGTAGGGATAGGAGAGCTGCTGGCAGAGCTGCACTTTTCCTCTGGGAATGTCAGTGTTCTCCTTTGGTCTGCATGCTGGGTCCCGGCCAGGGAGCTAATTGTTAGATCTTGAAGGAAAGGCTCTTGCTAGCAAGACTACCTGCCTAGCGTGTATATCTTTAAATCCACTGTACATGTCATTGTTCAAATGTCTTTGGGAATTTAGAATCCAGATGCTTATGTTTCATGCATTGCCAAGATGTAACATTCCATAAGATTTGGAAAATAGAGCTTTATGAACTAAAATCAGAGTCAGCTACTCTGAAGTTGAACAGCATCTACCTTTTTTTTCTTTCTGAATAGTGAGATCTTTGCTGGTAATATACATATTGACATAAGAGAACAATGATGTCTAAAGGATTATAGGTGCTCTCTGGGAACATCTAATTGATACTAAAAGACTCTGTCAGGACTGTTTGGGAAAGAAAATTGATGGGTATCAAGGAGAGTTGCTTTCAGCCCTGGCCGAGAACACTTTGGGTTCCTTTTTCATTGTCCTTACCTCTTCCCCATCCCAAGACTCACCCATTGCTCAAGTATGCAGTGCTCTTGGACTGAAACAACACCAGGTAAATATTTCAACACCAGCAAAATATTGACTGCTGCAGCGTGATTTCTTTGTCTTCGTCACCCAAGACTGAGTTTCAGCCCAGCAGTCTCTGAGAGATTTTTTTTTAAGATAGGGAAGGGGGCCTTTCCAAAAGTGATGATTTTATTCTGCAACTTAAAAATAGGATCCTTCCTGAAATATTTGTTTTCTGGAATCCCAGAATGTGACCTGACACTCCAGATCATCACTTTCCCTTTCTGGAACTTAGACCGTATCTTGGAGGCTCGGTAAGTTACAGTCAACCCGTTCATTTCTAACCTGAACCAAATGTAAGCAGTCCCATGTGGAGGTGACCCAGGGAACATTTTTCCCCACCTTTTGAGACTTGCTGTGTATATTCCTGACATGCACACAAATAAATGATGTAATTGATCAGGGATACTAAGCAGACCACTCAGATGTAGCACCTGACTTTAGAATAACTTACCTTCTGACTCAAAGTGACTGGGCATAGAATCCTCCTAAAACCTCAAAGTGCTTGCTCCTGAATATATTAAATCTCTTTTACTTATCACATCACTTAAAGCACAGTGATGGCCTGGCACTTTTAATATTCTTTTTATGACATGTCATGTCTATCACAGGTCAAAAGGGGTCCCCCAAACAAAGCAATAACATTGAGTGAAAACTTATATAAAGTCTCTCTATTAGAAAAGTTTGTTTTGGCCCCCAAACATTGGCTTTTATGGGTTCCTGTAAAATCATGACTATTTCTTAGCAGTAGGATTTTCCAAGCCTTGCAATGAAATTCTTAGCAATACTAGTTACTTTAAAATGAAGAATGAGAGACTTTGACCTCAGGAAAGATGGGTGGGCGTATTTTCCCTATTCATGCTACTAAATACAACTAAAACCCTGACATTATATATGAAACAAGCGTAGGAAGACTCTGAAAGACGGAAAGAAGAAGGCAGACCAGCCAGGGACATGAGGCCCCAAGGAACGATGCGGGGTGAGTTCCCTGGGTTTTCTTGTTGCCTCATATATCCTATACTTGGAGCTGCAGAAGCTCACCCAAGAAATGCCAGTGAGTGCAGACATAAAAATCCCCAACAGAAGCCTGCTATTTTTAGTCAAATCACTAGGAAGAATGCAGCCCAGCAAAGCAGAAAACTTAAATAAGAATCACTCTATTCCAGCCACATACTACAGGAAAAACTATGGCCTTACCCTACCCATGCCAGCAAAGGCCTAGACCCGCACACTCACAAGGCTGTAATGAGGCACTGCACCCCGCTACCATGATGGAGTTAGTGAAGACCAAATAGGGAGCCAGGACTTTTATCCCCGCCAGTTGGTAGTGAGGCCCACTGCCACCCCTGTAATTTTAGTGGAGCCCACATGGGGGGCCTAGATTTTTTTCTCTCGCCCAGCGGTGATGAGGTATCCCTCCTCTTCCCCACTGGGGTGCTGTCAGAGGAGGCCCGATGGAGAGTCAGGCCTGGCAATTTCAAAATTGCCAGTGGTGACGAGGCCACCCCTACCTCAATGTCAGTGGAGACAGCATAGGGACCAGAACTACTACTCCTACAGAGCAGCAAAGAGGAACCCCCTACCTCGGATACCATAGAGGACAACTGGGCAATCTGGATTCTACCTCCACCTGTAAGTAACAAGGTGATGTACCCCGCCTTCTTTAACCGCTGGAGTGGTGTTCAAAAAGAAACGTGGGGGGAACCAGACCAGAAGGTTTAAATAAGCCTCAGTCTCATAATGTAACAGGAAAATGTCTAGGTTTCTATTGAAAATGACTTATACAAGAGCTAAGAAGATCTCAAACTGAATGAAGAAAGACAAACAATAGACTCTAACACTGATCTGACAGAGATGTTAGAATTATCTGATAATGATTTTAAAGCAGCCATGATGAAAATATTTCAGCGATAGATATTTGAGATTAATTTACCAAAATCTCACAGCTAATGACACACCAAGTTCCAAAGCCAGGTCTAACTAAGCTCTTTCTACCACAGGATGGTGATGCCCAAGTCTCCTTAGATTCATGGTTCATGTATCACTTTGCATTTTAGCATACAAGTTCTGTACAGCTTTGTCAGATCTACACCTAAGTATTTTTTAATACTCAAGAACTTTTTTTTTTTTAATTAATTATTTATTTATTTATTTTTGGCTGTGTTGGGTCTTCATTTCTGTGTGAGGGCTTTCTCTAGTTGCGGCAAGCGGGGGCCACTCTTCATCGCGGTGCGCGGGCCTCTCACTATCGCGGCCTCTCTTGTTGCAGAGCACAGGCTCCAGACGCGCAGGCTCAGTAATTGTGGCTCAAGGGCCTAGTTGCTCCGCGGCATGTGGGATCTTGATGAGTCTTCCATATTTAAGGGTGGAAGGACTAGGTTAGTAATATGGGAGGATAGTGTGAATCTTTTTTGCTGTTGAGTAGGTTTGCTGAGAGCTCTTGGTGACCATTTTTTTTCTTTGAAATCTTCATTGGTTTGTATTAGTTTATAGAATTGAAAAGTGAGACTTGCCTGTCTCCATGATTTTGGCGATTCATATACTATCCATGAATTTTCAAAGATTACCGGCAACCCCACCTGCGAATTGCAAACTGAAGTAAGGAAGACGTCAAGAATAAAGAAAGAATATTTTTAAAGGATAACAAGCAAGAGGATATGCTTAGGAAGAGGTGGTGGGTGGAGAACCTTGTCTCAGGGATACGAGTTCTTTATTTCTGTTGATTATTATGGGAACACAATGCCTCACAGCCACAGGTGAGCTGTTCATAAATATTTATTGAGCTGAATTACTTTTCCCTAATTCTTCCCTTCCATTAAATAAGAAATTATTAGGAACGTTCACAAGTACTTTGAAATGTTTTTAAGTGAAAGATTATTTGGACCTGTTTAGTGTGCGTGTCACCTGGGAGGGCGATTGCCCCACACCAGGTACTGTTCTAAGAATTTTACGTGTTTATTTTATTCAATTATGATCACAGCCCTGCGAGGCAGTGTAGCAGATGCTTTTGGCTGTCTGTCCGTATCCACTCTCACTCTCCTCTACGCCACAGACTGCTACTGCAAGCACCTGAAATTCTCTGCCGAAATAACCTTTTTTTTCTCCTGGCTGCCGGAGCACACTCACCCCATGTGCAGGACACTGGGGTGCTGAGAGTTAAGACACTCAGAAACAGCCCTCAGAATGACAGAGGGGGGACTTGGTGATAATACCCCAGCTTCCTTAACCCTCAGCTGGGAGTATCTGGGGTACATTGTGCACACTCTCCTGGAGTCCCTCATGCAAAGCGAGTCCCAGTTGCTCACAGGTAGCCCATTATCAGCTGCCTCCCCTTCCCTGTTTCACTTCTCTACCCACACCAGGGTATCCCAGGAGCACCTTCCAAATAAACTCCTTACTCTCAGATCCCTGTCTCAGAGCTTCTGGAGGCACCCAAACTAAGGATACTGGGTAAAATTACTGTCCCCATTTTGCAAATGAAGAAACTGAGGCATTGAGAGGCTGGTTACTTGAACATGGATAGAAAGTTAGTAAGTGGCAGAGCCGGGCTCCCAAGTCCAAGTTTTAACCACCACCTTATGATGCCCTAATGCCTCTGAGCGCTGACGGGGCGCTGGGCACCTTGATAAGTGCTTCATCCAACCTCTTGTACAGGTGATAAAATAAGCTCAGATAGGTTACGTAACAAATCCAAGGTCACAAGTCGTAAGTGGCAGAGTGAGGATTTAAGCTCAGGTCAGTGCTCTTAACCAGCCTGCCACGCTGCCCCCTTGGCAGCCTGCAATGGCTAGCTGCTTTTTCAACTAGACGGCTCTCAGGTGGAGGTAAGCAGGGTCCAGGGCTCTCACCAGCGTGTCCAAGGGGACATGAATTATAGTCCTCAAATGGGCTGCATCCCTTGTCCTAAGTCTTTGTGCTGTTTTTTTTTTTTTTTTTTTTTTTTGGTGTGAGTTTCATGAGTCTGCCTGTCAGCCTGGATCAGAGTCTCTGGGCTGTTTTCTTTCCTCAAGTAATACCTTCTAGTACTTACTTGCCTCTGCTCAGGAGTGGTTCTGGATGCTGGTCTTACCCCTGAGGAACGATGGAGAGAGGCCAGGGGTGGGTAAGGTAAGGCTGTCAGTGATGACTGAGCCTTTTCTCTGTGCTAGGAGCTTTGCATAAGTTATATCATTTAATCCTCTTAGAAATTCCTTAATGTAATTGCTCCTTTTCCCATTTTAAAAACCAGGAAACGAGGTTAAGAGAGGCTAAGTAACTTGCCCAAGGAATTCATCCAAGGTTAAATCATTCAAAACCCAAGTCTCTTGGACTCTAAAGCAGTTCTCTCTTCACTGAGCCAGGTGAGGGTCTGGCAAGTCAAGGATAGGTAGGAAGCTGCCCGCAACTTCCAGGGCACGCCTGTCCAGCATCTGCCGAGAGGTGCCAGACCGTTTCTGATTATGATGGTTCTAGCATAAGATCCCTGCTTAAATCCCAGTTGGCTGGTATTAACGCTCATTGTAGGGGGCAGATCTGTCATTCAAATCTTAAGCACATTCCCTTCCCATCTATGAGCATTCTCCAAGTGTTGGGTTCTGTGCTGACCATTACAAGATGGGGCTGAGAGAACAAGGAAAGATCTGATTCCTACTTGGGAGGACCCTAATGCCTGGTTTGGAAAAATGGACCACATGCAGATGAGGCAGCTAAACACACACGTGACACTTGTATATAAACTACTTCTCGTGAGGGGACTGGGAAACCGTTGGGTTGGTTGGTGTGAATTTGAAGCCCCTTTGTGTACACTCATACCCAGTTTGGGATCCGATCGCTTGAACAAGACAGGAAAAATTGGAAAGGAACCAGAATAAACGTACAATATGAATTGCTCCATGACACAAATTATGAGAAATTAATTTTTCTAAAGCAAAATAAATCGGGTACACATACCCACTCTTCCAGATGTTGAGAATCCTGGGGCCAGATGTTGGGGTTCTGTATCTTCCCTCTGTAAGAACCCTTGGGCCTGTGGGGCAGCAGGGTCTGTCCTCATCTGTCAGTCACCACTGTCTGTTTGAAGGATGCTGGCTCCCCTAGCATCTTCTTCCCTCCATGCCAGACGTGGCCTCAGGGACCATCATGGAGAGTCCTGAGTCACAGAGGTCAGCGTCCACCTCTGCAGGCACTGGGCATCCTGATTCTGCCACCGCGGTGTTCCTGTGTGTGGGTGGGCTCAGGCCTCTGTCCCTCCTGGAATGCTATTTACACAGACCCCTTCCAAATTTTGGGAGACTATCCTGGGATTGGGGTGGGGGGTCTCTTCTCTTAACCTCAAGCTCACAGCCCCTGTTCCCTCCCTACTATTAGGCCACCAGCCAAATTCCCTCCCTGGGCCTTCATCTTTGAACTGTAAGGCCTAACGATAGGTGATCTTCCAGGCAAATTCTTTGAACCACCCTACACAAAACAAAACAAAACAAAACAAAACTCAAAGAAGTTGTTTATCACCTCCCTCCATTACGTACACACATATACGCACAGACACACAGACACACAGACACAGACACACACACACACACAATGAGTAAACAAACCAAGCCTTTTGGAAATGAAAAGCTATTCCCCTCTCCCCATGCCTAAAGGGATTTTACACACCAGCATATTGTAGTGGCTAAGAGCATAACTGTTTCCATTTATTTCTTAGCTATGTCACTTATTAGCTGACTAACCTTGGGCAAACGGCATAACCTCTTTGTTTTCTGATGTGCAGACTGGGGGTAATAATTACATCACAGGATGTTGAGTTACTGCTAATAAAGCATTTATTTAGCACAGTGCTTAACAAGCACCCTTAGAACAGAAGCGCCCCACCTTGTTCCAGCTCTTCCAAGCGTCGCAGAGCCCTCTCCTGAGCTCTAGGCAAAGATGGAGGGAGTGCTTCTGAGCATTAGGGTGTTTTAAAAGAAAACCCATCTATTATGGGCTGAATTGTGCCTCACCTCCGAATTCACATGTTGAGGTCCTAACTTCCAGTACTTCAGAATGTGACTGTATTTGGTAAGAGGGCCTTTAAGAAAGTGATTAAGTTAAAATGAAGCCATGAGGATGAGCCCTCATCCCATATGACACCCTTATAAGAAGAGGAGATTAAGACAAGCAGGGAGACACCAGGGACATGCAGGAACAGAGGGACAACCTTATGAAGAGGCAGCAAGAGGGCGGCCATTTGTAAGCCAAGGAGAGAGGCCTGGAACAGATCATTCCCTCATGGCCCTCAGAGGAAACCAACCCTGCTGGCACCTTGATCTTGGACTTCTAGCCTCCAGAACTGGGAGAAAATACATTTCTGTTGTTTAAGCTACCCAGTCTGCGGTATTTTGCTATGGCAGCCCTAGCTGACTAATATACCATCTCAGAGATAAACTAGTGCCAATGTCTCTAAAGTGCATCATTGCCAGTCCTTGAACCTCACTCAGGGAGAAGGGCAGCCGTTGGCTTCAGGAACTGAGAATTTGTGATGCACAGCATTAACCATTCTTCTGTTTTCATACATTCACCTCCCACGGCGCCCACAAGTTGGACGTGTTAAAAGGACACCAAAACAGCAGACTTGGGGTCAGAAATTCCCAGAAGGCACTAACAGAAAGGATTTAGTGCTGCCCACCTCAGGAGGCAAAATAATGCTTCTGGAAATTGAATCAAAGGTTTACACACTGGTGAGGATATGGAACTATATGGAGAAGCTCTCTTCCTCATCCCATGATTTAAAAAAAGCATTTAAGCACTCCATAAGCCCAGTGCCTACGGCTTTTCAAGGGTCTACAAAATGTTTCAGAATGAAAAATTAAATTGATTTCAAGATAATTTCTTATAAAATGGCCAGGTTAAAATAAAAAATAAAATTACAACCCAGTTATAAAGTGCCTTTCAAAAGGTTTTCAATTGCATTTATATTTAAAATAGGCTGCTGAAGTATTTTGATATAGTTGATATCATGGGAGTGGTACCAGTAAAAGTTAGTATGCCTTTGGATCTGTGAAGGACTTAAATTGGTTCTGCTTTCTCTCCACCCTCACCCTCAAACTCATAACCAGGCCGGTCTGGGTTTAGGAGATGACAGTAACAGTGGGAAAGGGTCTGTGATGTGGGATGGGAGTTGGGGAGAGGCTGAGGCTCCCAGTGATAGAAAGACATGCCATATAAGAAGGTGGTCAGGAGTCCAGCTTAAACCTGGGTTCAAACCTGAATTCTGCCCCTGTGTGACCCTGGGCAACTTATTAAACCTCTCTGAACGTAGTATCACCGGCACGAAGGGGATAACAATGCTTACCCCATCAAATTTTCATGAGAATTAAGTGAGAGGAAGAATATAAGGTGCTTAGCTGTGTACCTGGGGAATAGGAAGTGCTTAATAAATGCTATTGTAGCTATTGTAATTGTAATTGCCTTCCTCAGAGTCTCACAAAGGAAGGAGACGGAGGAGTCTTGATCACTAAGGCTTTTGCTCAGCTTGAGCCACAGAGGAAATAGTAAGTGGCTTTTGACTGGACGTTGTTCCCACAGTTGAGAAAAAACAGCAGTGCAGAGACATTATGTCTCTGGACATAATGCTGGAGCACAGGTCCCTATCGAGGGATAGGGCCCTGCCTGGGGTGGGGAGCCTAGGCAGAGTGGGCAGGAGGGGCTCCAGGACACCCCTCCACACAGGAGCCGCTGCGCAAGGCCCCAGGGGACTGATGGGCCGGCTCCCAGGATCCTGCGGGCCCGGGGGCCTCTTCTGCAGCTCCAGGGCAGAGGGAGCAGAAATTGCCAGCTGGCATCCTAGGAATGTGAACTGCTTTGCAAAGATGTTAGAGTTTGCTGGTGATGGGGGACTGATTATATCTACTCTGCCAGGAGCAGACAGACACGAGACAAAATCCCCGAGAGCCTCAGTCCTCTCACATAGGGTAGTGTCCCATGCAAAGCTAAGTCCAGGACAAAAAGGACACAGGCTATTAATTCACAGACTTGCAGCCAGGGAACCCTCCTGCAGGTCACTTTTGTTTCAGCAGGGGTTGAAAGGTGTTAGGAAGGTTGAAAGTAGCTTTATAGAGTAAAAAGAGGAAATATTTAGAGTCTCTGGTAAATGTTCTGTCGAGGTGGGAGTTTGGGAGTGGGAGACTTTCTAATTGATCTCTGGGTACGTGTGGAAGTCCTTCATTGGCTACCAAGTGGCAAGTGAGCAGTTTGGGGACATTTCAAAAGAAGATTGTGTCTTGTTTGGAGTGGAAGATATTTTGAGGCTGGCCATTTCCTGGAACAAGGGGGTGGCGTGTGGTTGATGGGGTGATTTTTTCTGTCAAACTGTCATCATGGCCCCTATGGGGGAGTAGGGGGGCTGCCATCAAGGTAGTTTCTCAGCGGACCAGAAGGCCCCTGGCTGGGTTCTAGGCCCAGCTGCTCCCTGAATGGGTCGTTTCCCTGGACCTGTTTGTTATGCGTACACTGAAGGGTGCGACCACCCAAGAACGTCAAATGGCTGACCCTTGGGCCAAATCCAACCTGCGATTGTGTTTTCTTTGGCCTACAAATGATTATTAAGGTTTTTACTTTGCATGCCTTTAGGAAGGGTGTGCCTTCTCCAGTTCACAGCCCCTCTGCTCCCTGCTGTGTTATACCTCCCAAGTGCCCGCCTGTAGGTAACCTCTGTCCCTGTAGGCATCGGGCCTGTGCCCCTGACCTCGATGACTTCTAGTGCCTTCCTGGTGCTGGCTGTCTCTGGTTCTATGACTCTCAATGGCACCGCCCTCCACAAGTATTTGACACTCCTGCTCCCTGAGTCAATTATCCCTTTTAGAAAACTGGAGGGAGAAATGATACAATTAACTACCTGAGAGAAAGTGAACAGAGCAACAAGCTATAACTACCGATACCCACAGTGGAGGCTGAAGCCCGGGGCCTCATTTGACCTCACCCAGCTAACAGTGGTCTGATGCTTCCCTGGTTGGAAGAGATCAGCCAGGCCAAGCCCAGTTCATGCTTAGAGCCACAACCTTCACAGAGCAGGGCAAGAAGCGGTCTCAGCCAACCCCCAGGCTCCACCCCTCCCCATCAAGTAGCCAGGATCAGAATCAACACCCCAGAAGGGCAAATCCTTTCCTCATGCACTGTGCCCAGGAAACAGTTACTCTGTCCCTAATTTGGGGCCTGGACACTAGTGTGTCGTTGGATCCTTGCATCCCAGCCTCAAACCACGGACCAGATAAATCAAGTTGAACTGACTTCAAAGCAAACACTGAGCAGAGCCATCTGTGATTCATTCCTGAGCGGGCCCTTTTCTAGTTATGTAACCAGAGAGATCCAGACAGAAAGACACAGCTTGGAAGAACTTTTTTTTTTTAAACCCAAAACTTTACAGCATTGGGATAATTATGGCTTTCATAGTGTTGATTACTTTAAGCTGTCAGTAATTTGAGTCTCAGAGTCAGTGACCAACTTTTTGTAATTGCATTCTATCTTCCCACTTCCATCCCTAGGTAAAGAAAAGAGAACCCTGAGTTCACAGGGCTTCCTTCAGAGCCCCTCACCCTGGGCACTTTGTTGTCAGGATGCTGCAATGGATACATCTCCCTCCAGGCATCCTTCTGGGCTCATCACACACTTGCTGCCCAATCCACAGTCTTATTAGAGAATACCTGTTAGTCCCCTACCTGAAAAGAAGGGTGAAGCTTAAGTTGGCTTAGGCTTTTGATGTGAATCATTCACAAATCACCCAAAATATATATTGTGGTTTATGGATAAAGGTTTATGGATAATGGCAAATACTAGAGACTTTAAGAAACTATATTTTCCATACATTTGCAATTTTAAAACTTTTTTTCTGATTATAAAACTAATATCTATCAATAAAACAAACCAATGAAACAGTAACAGACTCACAGATATAGAGAACAAACTAGCAGTTACCAGTGAGGAGAAGGGTGGAGGGAGGAGTGAGATAGGGGAAGAGGATTAAAAGGTACAAACTACTAGATATAAAATAAATAAGACATAAGGATGTAATGTACAGTACAGGGAATACATCCAATATTTTGTAATAACTTTAAATGGGGTATAATCTATAAAAATATTGAATGACATGTTGTATACCTGAAACTAGTATAACATTGTAAATCAGCTACACTTCAATTTAAAAAATAGACATATTAAAAAATACCTATTAATGTAAAAATTCTAAAAAGTATAAAGAAAAAATATTTATCCCATATCCTTGTCTGGGAGGATTATTCAAACGATAAGTGGTACTAATATTTCAGCACATTTCCTTCCAGTCTTTGTTTCATCTATGTTTATATTTCTAGAGTTGAAACTATATTACATTTATAATCTTGTATCCTGAACTTCTACTTAAATATGTGCCCACATAATAAAAAAAAACCTTCGTAATCTATAAATAGCAACACTACTTCCGATGAAATGGATGTACCATAATTTAAAAAAACAAACAAAAAAAATCCTCTATTATAGGACAAAGGTTGTGTCCAATGATTTACTACTGTAAATGCTGCAGTGAACATCTTTAGCTATTAATTTCTATCTGCATTTCTATTTGCTTTCATAGCATCTATTCCTAGAAGTGTAATCAACTCTGCATTAAAGTGTATTAAATTTTTGAATATTCTTAATACATTTCACAAAGATTGAACCACCTTTTCACCATTAAGTATGAGTATTTTTTTAAAACCTTACTATTTTGATTAGTAAAAAATGTAGTCTCATATTTGCATTAATTTAGCCTTCTTTGGTTACCAGTTAAAATAGTTATTTTTTTCAAATCTTTCTTAGTAATATTCATTTTATCCCTTCTTAGAGTAGACATTGTACAAGTCCATGGACTGAAGCTAGGGATGGTTGTGAGATTCCTGGTGCAGAGGTGCTCCCACCTCAACGCAGACCATCCTAAGGCAAGAGCAGCGAGGTCAGGGAAGAAGGTTAATTGAGCCAGGATATCCAGAGGAGGAATAAGTCAGGGGTGGTTTCCATTCCTGGTTATATTGGTTATCTATTTCTGTGTGACAAATTGCCCTCAAAACTTCATGGCTTAAAACAACAAATGGTTATTATCTCAGTTTCTGTGGGTCAGAAACTCGAGGGCAGTTTAGCTGGTGCTTTGGGGTTTCTCCTGTAGTTGCAGTCAAGGCACTGACTGGGGCTGGAGGAGCTGCTGCCAAGGTGGCTCATTCGCGTGGTTGTTGGCTGGGGGCCTCAGCTCCTCACACGTGGGCGTCTCCACAGAGTGTCCTCACAACATGAGGACAGCCTTCCCCAGGACAAATGATCAGAGAGAGAGATTAAAATGGAAGCCACTGTCCCTATTATAACCTAATTGTGAAAGTGATATACTGTTACTTCTGCCATGTTCTATTGGTCATAGAGACTCACACTGTTACAGTGTGGAAAGGAAAGATACAAGAGTGCGAAGACCAGGAGGTAAGGATTATTGGAGCCCGTCTTGAAAGCTGGCTACCACCCTGGCTGTGGGTTTTCACCAGTTCCTTTTCTGAAGAGAGGAGAGAATTAGTAGCAGATAGTAGAAAACTTCTCTATGATTTTCACAATTTGCTTAATCATATATAGTTAACAATATACAGTTAACCATATATAGAGTTCTGTTCTCATCATAAGGCTGGTATCAGCCAATTTGTTTTGTCTCCATAACATCTGTAATTAAAAGACCCTTTGTTTACAGTTAGAGCTAGAAGGAACCAGGGCCAGGAGCTCAGCTCCTGTTACAACAAGCACTAGACAAGCCACTCCCTCTCTGCTGGGGAGTGAGCGGACAGTACAGTAGTCACGCTACGGTCACCTTGACGTGTGTAGTTGTCCATGTGACTAGCTATAGCTATAGAAATAGCTCAGAGACTGTCAACCTTGCAGTTTGGCAAACTCAACAAGGACGAGCAGGGAGACACGGGGCCCAGGCTGCGCTGCCTCTTCCCAGCACGGAGCCCCTCCGTCTCCCCACAGGCTGCTCTCTCACCCTCAGCCCAGCCCCACCAGCGCTGAGAAATGGCCTTGGATCGCCTTGGAGAGGTTCATTTTCAGTCCCCAGCAAATGCCTCTTTGTCCTCCAGGCTGCCAGTTCATTTCAGCTGCCGGGGCTCAGAAAGTTCTTGCCCAAGGTTGAGAATCGGGCAGAGGTGTTCCCACTTGGGACTGCATAAATGCCCACACAGTCTACAGTGGGCCAAGCAAGGTCAGCGGGCAGCTGTAAATGCCTCCCTGACAAAGCCAGCAAGCTAGCCAGAGCCGAGCCTCGATCAGTCCTCCGTGCGGGGCAGCTGGGTGCCCACGAGAGACTTGGAGGGCAGGTTGGCTAGGCTGGCAGCCTCCGCGGAGGGACTGAGGCTCAGCTTCTTCTCATAACCGGTCAGGTGTAGCAGGAGGGAGATAACATTAAGAAACAGCCTCCCAGATATCTTCCTTATGCCAGGGTTTGCTTTTACTCCTCAGAGGAAGCTACTGGGGCCTCAGCAGTGATTAACTAATGCTGACCCCAGGGTTCCGGGAGTTTAGTCTCTACACAATCAAGGATTTAAGCGTGTGCATGTGTGTGCACACACACGCACAAGTGTGCTTTACCCCTCTTGTCATGAAAACACACGAAACAAGAAAATCCAGGAGGCGTTTATCTTTTTTCTCTAAAACATTATGCTTGACTATTCCCATTCCAGAATATCATCTAAGCCAGGCAGCAGTTTCTCTGCAGTGTGTGAGAACAGGCTTGCTTCCTGCCGAGGAATGTTTTTTCTTGTGGCTGGTGGTCTGACTTAGGCATAACTGGGTGGTACGAGGGGGATTCCTAACCCCCTTGCTAGACATTAAAAACTACAGCTACACTGTATTACATGTCAACGATCCTCAAAGGAAACAACAGAAAGACAAATTATATTCTAGTCTAAACTCAAAGATAAAAATATCTTTTGCTTTCCATGAAATTATACAAAAACGTATGTAATAAAGCCCTATTAGCAAATATATTTGGTTTAATTAAATTTTAGAATTTAATGTACAGTATCCCCAAGGAAGTTTTGCCATCAGATGCTTTAGCCAGGAACTAAAATGTGTGTTCCCAGAGGTTCCAGAGGTCAGTGACAAGCATTCACAGTGACATGCTGAGTAGCCCTTACCTGATGTATTTCCCACACCCAACTCAGTGCCAGGCATGGTGAAGACTCAGTAACTGTTTGCTGGATGGGTTAATGAATGAAAGAGATCCTTTTCTTTGAAGGCTGGCCTGGACTGTGTTTTATCACATGAACTTAAAGAAATCCCACTAAGAAAAAAGCAAACTGAAAAGCAGTATGTATAGTATGATACCCTTTTTTTGGCTTAAAATTAGAAAAAAAAACCTCTATATATTTTTCTCTATAGAAAAATCACTGAAAGATTCCACCTGGCACTGTTTATGCTGGTTACCTCTGAAGACTGAGACTGCACTTTAGGTAAGAAGACTATCACATTTTTTGTAATTTCTGCCTTTCTGCATTGTCCAACCTGGTAGAGCAAGTTTGTATCACCTTTTTTGTTTGTTTGTTTAAAAAAATAAGAATTCTTTAAAGACCTCACTTACAATGTTGAAAGCACTCTACTATGTCATTCTATGGGAAAGAATTTTAATTTTTTATCCAAAGAGAAACCAAAGTCTAGGAAGGTTCATCAGTTCTGAAGGTCATGATAATTTCCTAACTTTTCATTAAATGATTTGAACCACCAGGCCAGTGGTAAGAAAAAAAAGAATGCTATAAAAAGTTAGTAGAATATTGAGAACTACATTAGGTTCAATATTCATTTATTCAACAAGTACTTATTACATGGTATTCTTAGTTTATAGGTTTGTAAGTACAACAGGAACTGTGGCACAAAGGGTAGTATCACGGAAAGAAGTCAGGGTTCTAGGTGGATTTTTTTAAAGTCGCCTAAAGTTTCTGTCAGAATTAGAACCTCAGACTGTGGTATTTCTTTTGTCAAGGTTGGTTATTATAGCCTGTTCTTCATCTCAATGCTTTATTTCCCTTCCTTATCATGTAGAATGCCCATTTAACATGATGTGGTCATGTGATGTTTTTCCTATACATTTATCATAATTGCAATTTTAGATATATAACAATCTATACACTCAAAGAAAATAAACCTTCTAATGAGGACTCAGGCTAACCACCTTAGGGAATTGCTCTTTTTGATTGTATTTTAAGGCCATTAAAATATTTGTTTAGTGATTTATTCGTCCTGGAGACAGATGTAAGGATCGGTCTATTTTTCACGTTACACTGGAGTTTTCTTTTTAAATATTCTCCTTGGCCTTGTGGTGAAATGTGCATTATGATACTTCCTCACAGTGACACATGCAAAAGCATTATTCATCAAACAGTATTTTCAAGCATACTTCTCATTATTCTTTCAAGTATATAAACATAAGGAAGCCCTGTACTCTTCCCGCAATATAAAAAGAATCAAAGATGTAGTACAATTTCTGACCCACATGGACTGCATTTTAAGGACAGGGTCACCATATTTCACGTGAAGTTCTCTCTCGTTCTTTTTCCTTCTCCTCCCTCCCCCTCACCAAATACATAACTGTACTTGGTCTGATGCTAAATCAAGGTAAATGAGACGTGACCTATTAAAAAGGAAATGAATAATTCGAAAGAGGGGAAAATTGCATTCCTGTCTAGAAGTATGGACATCATGGCTTGAATGTATAGGTTTATTTCACCACTTCACTAGATGATTTTGCTTTTTGGGTGGCATGTCTTCCATCATCCAAATTACCTCATGAAATCAGCAAAGTAAGTCAAACCACGTTTTGGTGCTCTCTACTTTCTATTTTTTTCATGGTTCTTTTTAATGGGTTCTTTTTAATTAATGGGTGTACGTATAGCAGACCTATCTTTGAGGGGTCTGTGGGAATAGTTCTTATTAAACTCCCTAAAACTTGATCCACAACAGGAATTAAATGATCTGTGTGAGCAGGCACACAGGTCAATGTTTCACAGGCAAAACTGTTAATAGAATCCCTCACGTCTTCTAAGTACCAGTTGAGCCAGCCTTGCCCCTCCTTGCAGAATGTGGAGGAGGTGGTGAGGTTGAGGACCCATTCTCAGGAAGTCACTCAGTCAGCTCCTTCATGTCCTGGGGGCCAGCCTGGGTGGCACAAGACTCATCCAAGGAGCTCAGGTCTACACAAACAGTGAAAAGGGTCAGAGGGTAGAGATTCTTTGGCTGCAGGACGAACAGAACGTTGTCTGGGTACCTCTGTTAAATGCCGTGACCGACGTGGCTTTGATCAGGCAACTCACATAAAAACCACTGAGGCAGCCAGTTCCCTAGGCTCTGTGTCCCTTGTCACTGTCTTGAGAATTGCCGTGTCCTGGTCTTTGCACAGCTTTTTGCTTTATTTTTCTCTTTTTACTTGTAACAAGGAGGGAGGGGAGAGAAAGAGTTCTGATACATTATAATCATCCGTGGAGTGAATAGTTCCTCTTATTTCTAGGCGGTCAAGGCCAGTGTTGAGAGTAATAAGAAATAAATCTCCCTTACTGTGATTAAAGCAACCATTAGAAAACAGACTTTGCTGATGGACTTTTTTAATGTTAGTTCTGGTTTAAAGTGATGGGGGTTTGGGGGGAGGAAAGCCCTCTCCAGTTCACTGCTGCAGGAGGAATGCAGCAGGGGCCCATGAGAGCTGCTATTAAAGTGAGTGCTCCTCTCAATACGGGAGTCCTTAGGGCTCTTACCTCTAAGTTACTTAAAGAGTTACACGCACGAAATCAAGCAAGGAGATGTGTTTGCAGGTGTCTTTACAAAACCTAACGATGAAAAGCTTGAGTTGCGTGTGACAGACAAAAGCAAGGTGCAGGGAACCATAGCATAACTTCAGACCATAGCATAAAGTGTTGGGAAAGTCAGTTCTCTTAGAAAAGGGATTCAGTTGTACTGAAGTATTGTGCAACAGTGATGCTTTAGCCTTGATGTATAAATGTTCCTAAATCTTTCAGAAATTGAGGAAGAACATATCAAGAGCCTGACATTTATAGCATTACCAAACAGTGTCAAGTCACCGCCAGAGAGCACTTCTAAAACAGAGTCTACAAATGCAAAGTGTCATGTAACCATTTCATGTTAACAACGATCATCCTTGTGATCACGACGAAAATGGCCTACCTGTGCTTTCTGCTCGCATGGAGATATTTGCCTGGCAAATACGTCAGTTGCTAAGTTCTGAAATATATAGGCCTGAACTACATTTGGATTTGCACTCTCTCTCCCTCTCTCTTCGTGTTTCAAAATAACATAACAGCTTTTGGAGCGATTTATAACAGCCCCAAACTGGAAACAACTCAAATATCCAGTGCTAGATGAGTGGATGGGCAAATTGTGGTACATCCATAGGATGGAATCCTACTCAGCAATAGAAAAGAACAAACTACTGTATACAGCAACATGAACGGATCTCAGAAATGTTATACTGAGGGGAAAAAAAATAGATACAAAAGAGTACATGCTGCGTGATTCAATTTATATGAAATTCTAGAAAAAGCAGAACTAATCCGTAATGACAGAGGGCAGATCAGTGGTTGCCTGGGGCTGAGGTGGGAAATTGCCAGCAAAGGAGCACAAAGGAACTTTTTGGGTGATGGAAATGTTCTGTATCATGACTGTGGTGATGGTTATAATGGTGTATACATTTTTCAAAACTCATCAAAATGTACACTTAAAATGGGAGCATTTTATTGTACGTGAATTTATCTCAGTAAAGTTGGTCTTAAAACAAGAGCTGCAAACAGCATCAACAACAAAAACTTGGCCCAGGAGTATTTATTTGGATCATGGAAAGTGTCTGTGATCTGAGAGGAAGCACACCAAACTGTTAGTTTTGGTTACTCCCAGGGAGTAGGAATTGGGAAGAGAGATGAGAGAGATGTATTTTGTTTTGTTTTATTTACTCTGTTCCCTTCTTATAAGTAGGTATTACTTTTGTACTAAGAAGAAGAAGAAAGAAAAAAAAGATAAAGTCCCGGATAAGATAATGGTATGCTGAGAGAGACCACCTCTTGCTCCTAATGTGCTTACCCTTCTGGTATGGGTGTAGCTATGTGTGTGGTTATTGTGTGGTTAAATCAACAACAGGCTACAGGCTTGCAAGGGGGCAAGTCTCTGTAAGACCCCCTGTGGGGAGGCTGAGGGCCCATAATCTGGGTTGGGATGTGTTCATGGGGACACAGCTTCCCCAAGCAGAGAATAATAGGGGGCCAGCCACATAGCCACGGGGATGGCTGGAGGAGGGTTACGCCAGCCCCACAGGGACAAGAGTGTAAAAATCTTAGGATAAGGGCCTTGGGGCTTCCTAAAGAGCTTCCCTGATTTTGCAGAGGTTCTGTGTTCCTGCCTCCCAACCCCCGAGGTTTTTAGTATTTCTTTAAAAAAAAAAGTTGGCCCATCTCAGCTGGGTTAAGGGGAATAAGAAAACCTTTTGTATTGTTTCATTAGTTTTGTCACTGAGTTTCAGAGAAAAGGAGAGCTGGGTGTCCTTGAGGGCCAGACTTGGTGGTGACCGGAGGCACAAAAATGAGGAGTAAGAGCCACGGCTGCTTCAACAGACGCCCCTCGCCCCCCAGCAGTTCTTCCAGGATTTTCTGTCAAAATTTGGGGGCGGGAGGTGGAGAGAGAAATGCTTGGTTATAATAACATATACCCAATAGAAAACAACTATTTAAAGATTAGCTGCACTGTAATGCGCCTTTCCACATGGCAAGAAGCGAGTTTGGTTGGCCCCTGTTGGCCAGGGTGATTTACAGAAGCCTTTGAACACCGATGCTTGTGGCCCTGCGAAGGCCAGTGACTAACTGATCTGTCTGTGTATGGTCCACTTCGGAAACAGAAACTTCCCCGGTGGCATGGGAAAGAAAACACCAACCTAATCCTGAAAGAGTAACTTTAAACCAAAGCCCAACCGAGAAAGAGAGCGGGAGAGAGACTGCCAGCCGAGCCAGGACAGAAATAAAAGTCCCATTGTCCCGGCTGAGGCCAGCTCCAGGCGCAGACTCCCAGCCCTCTTGGCTTGCTCTGCACGCTGACACTTCTGGTACCCGAGAGAGTGCATTCCAGAGGCGGGCAGCCTTCACACAAAACTGCCGCTGGAGGAGAAATCACGCTGGAGGCACGAGGGTGTCGGGTACGGGGAAGTTATGACACGGACAATCATTCAACACTGATGGAACCAACCTCAACCTGCCAAAAAACCAGGGATGATGAATCTGGGAGGGCTGAGTCCGTGAGAGGAGAGCAAGGGGTGGGTTAAGAATAGGGGAGGCGAGAAAGGGGAACTGTCCCGGCTCAGCTAGAGCAGAGGAAGAGGACCCTGCTCCAGGAAGGAGCCCAGGTCCTAGAAAGTTTTAGTGGTCATCAGGGCCCTGGCAGCTCAGGCAGCAGCTCACTCGTGGGGGCAGGGATGTCTGGGGCCCATCTGCTTAATAAAGATACATCGCAGGACTAAAAAGCCCCAAGATAAAACATTTAAAATAAAAGAGTGGATAGACCATCAACAGAAAGCAAAGTGGAAAGAGATGGGATGGAAGTCAGGAGCCACTGATTTTAGTCTGTGACCCCAACAAGTCACCTGCCAGTTCTGGGTTGGACATCGGAGTGAAGTGGCTGGGCCCCGCCTCTGCCATCCCTTCTCCATCTGGTGTTCTGAGATCCTCAGAGTATGACTCCTGGGTCCAAAGAAGAGGTTGTCCTTACCTGCCTACTTTCCTCTTGTCATCCCATTCTCAGGACTGCTCTCTAGAATCTCCAAGGTCTCCCCCAGCTGGGAAATCACCCCATTCTCTGACTGAAACCTGTTCACACCAGAAGTCTCAACCCCTCAAACTGGACGAAGGTGGAGGAGGGGAGCTTGGAGGGCCTAAGGGTTCTGAATGTTGGGGAGGGAAGATGCTGCTGCCATGGTGACAAGGGCCCACGAAGAGGAGTCTGGGCGTGATGAAGACATGCTTAGAAGACTATAGCTTCACATCGTGGGTCCTCCTTCCTTACCTTCAACTTGAAGAGGAAAAATGGTAGCTAGTCTCAGAATTTAAGAACAGTCTGAAAATGTGTCCTTCATTATAAATGGGCTGCATTCCCAGAAGACTTATTCATGTAGGTGCAATTCTGAAGTGCCTGGGCTCACATTCAAGCCTGAGGTTTAGCCTCAGCTTTGGCTTAAACTAGTTCAGTAGACTTGGTAGAATCAGAATGCCTCTCTGGGCCTCAGTTTCCTCATCTGGAAAGCAAGGGGCTGTCATCCTCTCCAAGTTGAGCCCTGAGGAGGTCCAGAAGAACTACAAACACTTATTCAAGGTGAATGATCAATCCGTGGGTGGCTCCTTCTCCCTACAGTTAAACGTGGTCCAAGCCAAGGAGTGCCTGGTGAGGAACTAAGAATCCAGGCCCAGGAGGACAGAGAGAAAGGGCAGATGCCCAAAATATTATTGCCCATGTCCCCCCACCGCACCCCACCCTGCAGCCTCTAATTATTAAAAAATAAAAAAGTGAGAGGCTGGGTGACATGATCTCTGACAGTCCTTGTAGACATTGGCTGATGCTATGAGCAAAAGCCATCTTTAGTGCACCCTCTCTGCCATCGTCTCCTATTTTTCCATCCTTGTCAGCCTGTAGAGGTAGAACGGGTGGGAATGTGAGCTCATGGCAGCGACATTTAGCCAGTGCCCTTGGTAGAGCCGTCTAGAAGCACATTAGGGCAGTCTTTTGCCCTGATGCGTGCCCTTTCTCAGCAGCACAGACAGGCAGAGCGGAGGGCAGGGCTGGCTTCATGGATGTGCAATCTTAGAAGGGTCCGTCACTTGGTTTAATGCTCTGCTGTCACCATTTTGAAATTTTTAATAATTTTTTAACAAGGGGCCCCTGCATTTACATTTTGCCCTGGGTCCCACAAATTATGGAGCTAGTCCCAGCAGGGGGCCTTGCCAGTGGGCAGCTTCCTGGACCAGGAATTAGTGGGGACTGATCTGGTTAGGGCACCCTTGCCATAGGTGTCAGCTCCATGGACTGAGGGGCAAGAGATCCACGGGGTATGTGGACACTGCTGAATATATGGGTGTACAAGCACATAACAGTGAAAATACACTTGTAACTCTTAGGTAAGGAGGGTTTTAACTCTTAGGTAGAGAGGCCCAGGGCCATTGGGTGACCTACCTTTTCCAAAGAGAACCCAGTACAAACAAATGCATGTACCCAATGTGAGTAGATACACACACGTGTGTGTATAAATATATGTATATATTTATTTATATATGCACATACACAAATGCACACACAGAAAAACCTTAAAGTGGCTAGAGAGACCTTGAGCAATTTAAGATCAATAGTGAATCAAATGTGCATGTGCTTTGCACTGAGCAAATTTTCTTAATCAACTCATTCAAAGATTCTAGTAAGACATTTAGAGTTTGAAAACTTTACAGAGATGCCTTTTAAACAGAATATGATGGAGGAATCTGGGCATAAACCTGGGTCAGGACTGTCACCTGGGCAGGAGGGCGTTTACATGTTCATTACTGTTATTATCTTTCAAAGGAGATGTGCACATGCACTGTTTGGATATTCACAGACTCTTGAGAATAAGAACTTACTTGTACTCATCTTTGTGTCTTTACCTTGTGCCAGCAGAGAATCTGGTAAATTAATATTTGCTTAATGAATGAATACTCATCTCTAAGTGGACAGGATTTTTTTTCTTAAAACTGTAACACATTTAATTAAGGTGGATGAATATATATTTAGCTATGTAAATATATCATGGATTAGTAGAACATTGGATGACAAAAGGCCATTGACTATTATCTAGTCCATCCCTCTCATTTTATAGATTAGAAAACTGAGGCTCAAAGAGCCTAAATAAGTTATCTGAGGTCACCTCCCTAATCTGTACCAGAACTGAGCTCTTCTGCCATCTAACCCAAGTGAATTTTTCCACTAACCTACCCTGCCTTAAGAATCAGGAAGCATAAATAAGGAGTCTTAGGTGTTTACGCACCACTTATATATAGTTTTCCTAACCCTTCATTATGGAAAAGAAGAACCTAACCGTTTTAACTGTCACCTGCAAAAGGACTTCACAATTTGCTACGGTTGCTCTTTGGCAAGCCCCTGGCAGAGACAATTTGAGATCTGATGCAAAATGAGGAGGAAAGAAGGTCTAATAAAAGCTTTTTATTTGAAGATTGGAATTAAGTGCCTGTGCCAGGCTGTTGGCTTTCTCCTGACTTCAGGCTTGCTGCTTTAACGCTTCAGCGAGCAGAAAATTGGAGAGTAAGAGCGTCAATCACTCGGTCCTGCCAAATGACACCCCCTCAAACCTAAGCGAAATGTAATATTTTGCTTGCTCAGAACAACTCCAAAACCACCTCAGCTGCCTCCATACCACGGGTTTTGAGGAAGCTGCAATACAGTCATTTTGTGTTACCAGAGCATCTACCCCTTCGTATGATTCCTTAAAGCTGCATTTCTAAATAGGATCGTCCAGGTCACAGGTGGCCAATCAGATGCAGCCCCTAAGCCCCAAACTGCTGGGCAGTACGGACATCAGAGCGCTGCTTTCAGGGAGGGTGGAGCAGTGACCAGACAGCATTAAGGCTGAGCCAGGAAGTTAGTGAGGTGCAAATTGCACGGCCGTGGCTTCAGGGCAAGAGGAAAATTGCAAGCCATCGCCTGGAGAGAAACAGCGGGCTGGTATTTTGGGGCCTGGCGCCACTGGGCCACTGGGCGTGCTCATCACTGCCTTAAAACACCGGCGCGCGCATGCGCGCGCGCACACACACACACACACACACACACACACACACACACGCACACACACAACCACAGCAACGGCAACAGCAACGACAACATTTTCTTGAAGTACAATATATAGACAGAAAAGTACACAATCTTAAAGCTCAATGAACTTGTATAACCCTAACTGGCAACCTGCACCCTGATCAAGAAAGAGAACCTCCCCTCCGGTCCCATCCAGTCACCCCACTCCACGGGGCACTGCTATTCTGATTCGGCCCCGTCTTTCCAATGGAAGCCAAGTGGCAGCTGAAGAGGAGACAGCCTGGTGGAGACTGTCCAGATTCTTCCCACAACTCCATTGCTGCAGGCCCAGCCTGGCAGCCTGCTGGGTCCTAGCTAGCCCGGCAGCGCCTGTGGATCTTGACAGGGCCCGACTGGGAGAGGAGGCGTGGGCAGCACCTGGAGGAGAGGAGGCCTGAAGACGGGAGAGCGGGCAGCGGAGGTGGAGAGCCAAGCCCGCGGGCCGCCGTGCCTGCCCGAGGCCAGAGAAGGTAAGGTTCCAGTCTCCTCACTGGGGCCAGGCTCTCGGTTGTACTTGACAGCATTGGCTGTTCACAGAGGGATTCTTCTGTTTCTGTTTTGGTGTTTTTGTGGGTTTTCTCTCCTTGTAGGCTCTCTGAGTTGCTTTATAGTGGTCAACCATTCCGAGGGAGGGTAGAGGCTGCCTTGCTCCGCCAGCTTCCTGTCAGGCAGCAGAGTCAGGCCTCCATGGCTTGGCAGCTTCCACTCTGATTCTTGTGGCCTGGAGGCATGGCTGGTTTTGCTTAGTTTGCCACCTGGCTGCAGTGGACGATTTCACCCCAAGTTAGATGCTGTTTCTGAGGAGAAGTAAGCATGTTTTAAACAGGTTTCATGTTCTGCTCCGAGTTTTTGGTTTGGCTTCCCTCTGGCGTAGAGTGCCCTGGGTGCTGGAGTACGTGTTGGTACCTGTGAGGAGGAATCCATTTCGATGTGGGCATCAAGGTTAACAGGCAAATTCTCTTTATACTTTCAGTGGAGTGGGAAAGAGATGCTTACATGCTCAGGGGAGGAGATCTGGCCAAGGTCTGTCCCAGTCATAACTGCATCCTTGGCTTGGGGAAAAGAGTTCCCTTGCCTCTTTGGGTTTGCCTTGATATACTCCTCCACGCCCTGGCCTCAGCAGGTTTCTCTTTTTGCTAAGGCCACTGCAGATGTCAAGTCCAATGAAGGCTTTTTAGTCCTAATCTTAAATCATCCCCGTGGCAGCAATGACGCCGTTGACCTCTCTGTCCACCAGGACATTCTCTTCTCCCTCGGCTGCCGGTAGCTCATGCCTTCAGAGTTTTCTCCTGCATCTCAAGTTCCTCCAATTCAGTCTTTCGTTGTCTCTTCTTCTTCCACTTCTCTCCTTGGTGGTGTGCTTTCCTGAGGTTCCATCCCCCGCTCTCTGACTCTGCACCCTTTTCCCGGGCGATCATATGCACACACATGGCTTCAGCCTTACATCTACATCCCCAGCCAGACTTGTTTACTATATTTTAAAGCTCTAGGCTGGCCACTGTCCCCTTCATGGATCCTCTATAAGGATCTACAGCAGTTGCTTTCAACTCTGTGTGCACATTAGAATCATGGCAGCTTTAAAAAAAATATACTCTTGGGACTTCCCTGGTGGCGCAGTGGTTAAGAATCCTCCTGCCAATGCAGGGGACAAGTGTTCGATCCCTGGTCCGGGAAGATCCCACATGCCACGGAGCAACTAAGCCCGTGTGCCACAACTACTGAGCCTGAGCTCTAGAGCCCGTGAGCCACAACTACTGAGCCCGTGTGCCACAACTACTGAAGCCCATGCGCCTAGAGCCCATGCTCCACAACAAGACAAGCCACCACAAGAAACCTGTGCACTGCAACGAAGAGTAGCCCCTGATCTCTGCAACTAGAGAAACCCCACGCGCAGCAACAAAGACCCAACGCAGCCAAAAAAAAGAAAAATTATATATATATATATGTGAGCTTTACCACCTGAACTACTACTGATTCAGTTGATCTGAATGGGACCTGGACATCATTATTTTTAAATCTCCCCAGGGAATTCAAATGAGCAGTCAGAAATTAGGACTCTGAGGCACAAGGCACGTAAAGGTAGACAGCTGGAGTGCTCTGGACAGAAACCCCTTTGCATTCCTACACTAGGCCCTCCTCCAGGAAAATAAATCACAACTCTGGCCCTAGATTTTTCAAACCTTTGTATAGGCATTAACTGATGAATCCATGGCCCCATTGGGAATCAAAATTGATCCTCGGGCTAGACATGAAAAAACTGAGGCTGAGAGAAAAGACTGATTCAGAAGACTAGTTCTCCACCCCTTTCCCAGCACAAAACCTCCTCTGACCCTGCTTGAATTCCGGGGCTGGTTTAGGGTGTTTTTAAGGCCTCAAGCTCAGTTGTTTCCCATTCAGTCAAGTGCTTCCCACTTCTCCCAATGCCCTGAGGTTCTCTGACTGTAGAATGACCAACAAGACATGAACACAGGGGCTGACAGGAGATGTATTTCTAGGAGCAGTATTAGAAGCCACTAGAGGAGTCAGACTAACCCTGAGCCTCATTCAGTTTCTCTAACTACCAAAATGGAGGCAATTCCTACTTTCAGAGACGTGTGAAAAGCAAGCAAGAGATAAATGAAGATGCTAAAATATTATCATTTATATTCTAATTTAATCCAGAATTGAGTTTATTCACACAGGGCCTTAAATAACTATCACGTGTGTGCTCAGGAAACAACTTTAGAGATAATCCCATCCAACCGCTTTGTTTTCACAGGCCAGGAAACTGAGGCCCAGCAGTTAAGAGGCTTGCCCAAGATAACACTGCCAGCCACATATCAGGTTTCCTAGTTCAATGTGCATTTCACTCCAGACTTCCCTAGGGATCTATGCCACACCCATGTGGCTGGGCCTGACCTTCACGTATCACCTTTCCAAACAGAGCGTCCTATCTGGGGCCCAGGGCCATTTGGTGACCTACCTTTTCCAAAGAGAACCAAAGCTGTTCTTGTCCCCTTCTCCCCATCCTGCTTCCCTCTCTACTTAAGACCCTGAATGTAGGTGGTCTGAGGTTCTCTTCCTAAAGCTTCAAAATGTCCATGGTCTTCCTACCTCTGCCTGCTGTCACCTTAGGGCATCTCCCTAGTGGGGTAAAATTTGGGGGTGGAGGGAGTTGTTAAAACTAGAAGAGACTTGGCCAGAGAGTGTACCTGTTCTCTAGCACCAGAGAAACCTCTGTTTGACCCTGGGCTGACCTTGGACAAAATATGAATCCTCTTTAAGCCTTCAGCTTTCTCACCTATGAAATCATAATGAGATGGGGTTTTATGAGAATTAAATAAGACAATTTCCCTAAAGCAATGGTTCTCATATATGACTTCACATTGGAACTACCTGAGGAGCTTAAACACACACACACACACACACACACCACACACACACACACACACACACACACACACACTGATGGCTGGGTAATAACCCTAGAAATTGTGATTTAGTTGCTCCAGGCATCTGGATTTTTTAATTCCCTCAAGCAGTTTTAACTGTGCAGCCAAGATGGAAAGCATGGCTATAAAGAGCTCAGCATAGCACTTGGGCAAGTGATTAGCTAGTTCAGTCATTCATTCACTTCTCATATGAGTAAGATAATGTTGACGACTCAAAGCTCCCTTCCCTACTGGAACCTCACAGGCCCTTGAAGGACCTTCTTCCTTTTGAATGATCTGGGGAGGGTTTTCTTCCCTTTCCCCAACCTCAGTTCTGCCCAGGGCTCCCTGAGTCTTCAGAAACACTGGACTGTTGACTTCCACTTCTGAGAGGTCAGTGGAAGTGAAGGGCTTCCTGATCACAGGTGACTGTCCCCAGACCCATTCCGAGTACCTCCTGGCTGTGTCTGTCGAGCAAGATTGTTTAACCTCTTGGTGCCTTCCTTGTATAAAAGGAAGTGCTGGGCATTGTGCTTTAGTGGCTAGGACAGAGTGTCTTCTGCAAGTGGGATGATAACTTCTGCCTTGAAAATTATTAGCTACGAGGAGGAAATAAGGAAGGGGCCGTGTGCAAAGAGCTTCGAGACAGGCCGGGCCTGCAGGCTGCCCCAATAATCGGGAACAGTGGTCTCAGACCGTTGTCTCCACGGTGCAGATTTGCAGGTCGCTGCTGATACCACTTTGCAGACAGGGGGAAGCTAGGGAAGGCGGAGGCCACTCTCCCGGCTGGTTTTACCAGCACGTCGCAGACACAATCTCGAAACCTCCCCCTCCTGGCCAATTTTTAGGACCTTTCCACACCCTAGTCCACCTCTCAACTGCGCTCTGACTTGAGTTCCAGTTCGCGGCGCGGAGGAAGCGTACAGCACAGAACTGAGCCTGGGCGCTGACCCGAGTGGCCAGCCTGGGGTGCGCGCGGCGCGTCCGCGGGAGCGCACTCCTAAGGCAGCCCGAAGCCAGCGTTCCCGGCAGGGCGCGCGGGTCAGCCGCCGGCCGGGCCCTCTCCCTGCCTCTATCAATCTAGAAGGCCGGATCCCCGAGGCCCCAGGGGTCTCGTGCTCCGGAGGGTCGCGCCGGGGTCCCAGGCAGACGGCCCCTCCTTGAGGTTCCTACGAAGTGTCTGAGAAAACAAACTGTTGCCCAGGCCGCAGGGGAGCTGGTGGCGGAGGAAATAGCTCAATGCCTGGCGGGCCACACCACCCTTGGCGCTGGCTCCAGGCGGAGCACAAGGTTCTTGGCCGAGACCCCGCTGTGCACCCCCGAGCGCCAGTCACCGCCCTCCGCGCATTGCTGGTGGCTCCGTGGGTGGGGCGATGCACCACAGTCCCCGCTCACTACCACCCGCTGGAACCTCAGATAAGCTTCAATTTCTCCCAGCCCATCACTCCTTTTCAGGTGGCATAGTGTCAAGGGCCAAGATTTCAAAGTCTGGGTTCCAATCCCTGCCTTGCCATTTATGGGCATGTGACCCAGGGCAGATTACTTGATTTCTGCCTCAATTTCTCATCTGTAAAATGGGCATGATAAGATGCCCACCCATGTCGAGTGTTGTGAGGAATAAATGAATGTAAAATACCATAATAAACACTGTATAAGTATTCGACATTGTTAATAAAGTAGGGATTATAATATTCACCTTGCAGCGTTGCTATGTTTAACGAGATAACGTAGGTAAATTGCCTGTATTAAGTGGGCGGCGGATAAAGAATATTTATTAGTATTACCATTACTCCCGGGAAATCAGATTTCTTTCTTCTTCTTCTTTTTTTTAATCTTGGCCTCCTCACGTGCACGTGTGCGAATTGGGGCTTCAGGCTCAACATAAAATGGCCCCTGAATTCGTACCCAGTTGTAATTTCCTTGGTGGTTTGGAAAGGTGCTCTTCCATGTTGCCAGGCTAGCGCCGTGCTTTTGTTTGCAATAGGGCAGTGAGTAAATCATATCCTGGGCTTAGCAAAGCAAGAAATAAACACATTCACAGTAGGACTCTTCAGATGGACTATTTTATTCCTCTTTCGTATTTGTTCTTGGTCGTTGAAGGTCCTCTGCAGACTAATGCAATGCTGATGCGTCTTAATATTAATGGTTCCGAGCTGAAGACAGCCGTTAGCCTCACGCCGTCTGGGCCGTCTGGGCAGGGTTGGGAACCACCATGAAGCCCAAGCGAGGGCAAGGAAAGATTCTTATTGTCACTTTCTCCCGCTCTCGTCCAATACCTCGCATCTGAGTTCCTGGGGAAACATTTTTTCCGGGTTGCTAGTGAATTTAAATACCGCTGCTTCCGCAATTATAATTTTCTTCTCGAGCAAAAAGCGGGAGTGCCCTCCTGTGCCGGGTACCGCTTTTTGCCGCGGTTGGGAGCATTTAACCCCTTTATATATAACACTTGGCTGGGCCAGGCAAATCGCCTCACCCAGGACACCTGCTGTGGAATATTAAAGGAGAGCAGAGGCTGTCGTTGGCCGGAATGTTGGTGGTGGCAGTATCCTAAAAATCAGCCTTGATGGCTGCTGAGGCCCAAATCAGGGACTGTACTCCTCTTCTCTCCCCACGGTGCTGGTGGCCTGGCAAAGCACAGGCGGTAAAGTAGGTGCCACTGAAAAAAGATAACCACCAGCCTCTTCCCGGGCAGTTCATTTGAGGATTTCTGTCACTAGGGTGCTTCCACATGAATTTGGACTCCTTGCCCCGGCCCAGAACCCTCCCGTGCAGCGCCCCCAACAGAATTTGAAGAAGAGGAGGGCCAGTGCCCCGGACTGTGTAGAAGCTCTGGGGTAGCCGAGGAGAGAGAGACGCGAACGCGTGGGCTCTGGATGCAGCCAAGTTTCTACCTTTTAAAGGAAGAACCAAGCGCCGACCCTCGGCCTCACCAGAATGACAAACGCAAAAACAAAATTTAGCGGCGGAGCAGCTATCAGGAAAAGGGCTCCGGGGCGAGGAGGCGAATGTGAGCCCGAGTGCGCCCCGGGGACCCGACGCGCCGGGGGATGTTCGCCGGCGCGCTCGCGTGCCCCCTCCACAGACGCGCTGTTGTTTATAAACTCTTTTCGGGCATCAGGGCAGCGACGACGCCGTTCGTGTTGGATGCCTTTTGTCCTGGATGGGAAGGGCAAACAAACCAGTCTTTGGCAACGCTCAACCTCCCTGTGGCATTCCGATTCACGATGGTTTTCAATGTAAATGCATTTCGTAACCTCCAAAGCAACGACTCTGTTTATTTGTTTTGGTGTAGGAAGGTTAGCAAAAGCGCTGGTGCCGTCCTTCGCGCTTCTCTTTGATTCTGTCTCAGATTTACGGGTTTTTACTCGGCGACACGGCCCGGGCCGTCCGCCTGCCCTCCCTTGGACCCGGCAAAGCGAACCCCAGGCCCCGGTCCCCGCTGCAGCTCAGAGGAAGGCGATTGCAGAACTTATCAACCCCCTCCCCAGGACCTCGGATTTCATCTCTTTCTTTTCCCCCTGCATGTTCAGTTTGTTTTCTCAAGACCTAAGCAATTTTTAATGTACTCTATACTTCCCGCTTAATCCTCATCGTTTATTGTATAATTATAGTTTCAAAGTGATTATGTAATTAAAATCATGTTTCGTTGCAGCAGGACTTCAAAAGGGCGGCAGACCCCCGCTCTGGCATTATTTTCTGGTGATGTAATAATTTCCCTGTGATATTTAAAATAAACACATTAGTTCAAGAATTCTAAACATGTCTCAAAGTATATAGTAGGCTTGATTGGCACGAGGCTGGGTTGTAAAGAAATGGTAAAACCTATCACTAGTTTAATATATTTCTATGCTCCCATGCAGGGTAAATTATAGGATAATGGGGCTCAGGCGATGGTAAGCTCTGTTTATATAATCCATTTCTTCACACGAGTTCCCATTGCTTTCCCTTCCCTTTGCTGTATGTGGTGGTTCTCTGATCCCCTGACCTCAGCCATGTGTTTTCACTTTTTCTTCTGATCTCAATTCCATGACCAGCGGGGAATAAAATACAAATTGAATAGTAACCATTCACAGGCCGCTCTTTTCAAACTGTTGTTAAAACCTCTTTGTCTTGTCTAGCGGTTGATAGATAAATGTGTTGTATTTCTCCCGATTTCCCCCCTCCTTTTTTTTTTTTTTCTCCTGCAAAGGAAAAAAATAACCCTCCTCAGCCCAATTATGCTCTTTAAAAATAAAACCCACACCTCCTTTCAACCCCTCTCCTGCGCTTCCCTCTCTCCCCGGCCGGCCCATTGGTTCCGCGGCGGTGGGAGATGCGGTGGATTCACCACGTGGAATAAAGAAGCGGCGGGAGCCGAGCTCCGCTGGGGGAAGGCACGGTGCCCCCGTGTGAGGTCCGCGCCATTGTGCCGCGGCCTGAAGGTTCATTTAGCATCGAACCTGTATCTCCTCTGATGTCTTAGCGGAGCGCCCAGCGTTGGCTCCGAAGTTGGGGGCCGCTGCTCCTAGAAAGCGGAGGGAGGGAGGGTGTGAAGGAGCCTGGGAGAAGGAAGTTAGAGTGAAACATTCCTCCTTCGCCCGCCTTTTTCTCTTCATGGTTAGACCTCTTTGAAGGCGAAGTGGACAAGAGGCCCAGGTTTTACAGCTTTTCTCCCCAAGGAGAAACACAATGGCTCCTGATTTCTGGGCCTTGCCTTTCCCAGATCTCTCTTCCTTCTACCTCCTCTGCTTCTTTTCGGGAACGTAAAGGCAAAAGAAAATAATTGCCGAAACTTCCATCCTGCAGCCTGCCCTCCTTTTCATCAGGGCTTCTTCGGGGTCAACGGCGCGGCAGCGTCTTTGTTACTCCACTGCCAGCGCGGGAGGGGGGTGGCGGTGGGGAAGAGAGGGGTGGGAAGGAGAACGTCTGTGGACGCGGGACCCACTACCTCTGCGTCTCCCAACTGCAAAGTGCTCCTCACTGTTTTAAAGCGAGCTGACACACCCTTCCCGGGAGGGGAGAGGGCCACCGCAGGGTGGCTCGCCGCGCCCTGCCCTGGGCGCGCACCTCGCCCTGGGCGCACGGCTCTGCAGCCGGCTGGGGCGCCCGCGCCTCCAGGCCGCTCACGGCGCCCGCCCGGGTAGGGTTTCCCGGCGGTGCAAACCAACCCGCAATCGGCGAGGCGGCTTGACAGCGCTCTTCGCCGTGGGCCCGCGTACCTGTAAGCTGAGCCCCGCTCACATGCTTCACATTAAACCTCCGTGCCCGGTGCCTTTTCTCTTTTTTTCTTCCGAAAGCGTTCTTATAAACTTCCCTTCGTTTATTTAGCCTGGTTTTCATTGCTCCAGTTTTGCATGGGTTGCCTTTGTTTAGTTTATTAACCCACGGGGTTACTTTAACTAAACATTTGGGCTGAATACTTTGGGGTTGAATTTCAACGTTTTCTAACGAAATTACCGAGTTTTTTGAAGCCGCACAGAGAACGCTGTGTTGAGTTTATTAGTCAATTTAACAGACTATAAGGGAGGGGAAAAAAATGAATTTAGGACAGTCCGGGCTCGTACCCACTGGGCGGAAGCACCTCGCGAACCCTTGGGGTTGAGGCTTCACCGGCGCGAACAGCGCGCGGGGACGGTGAGGGCGCGCTCCTCGCTTCAGCGAAGCGCGCACCGGGGCCCCGGGGCCCCGGGGCCCCGGGGCCCCGGCCTTCTCCGCCCGCGGGCCCGGTTCCCCGAGGCGCGCGCCCGAGCGGGTCTTGCAGCGCCAAGCGCCGGCGCTGACGCTGGGGGACCGGAGAGGGGGCGGAGCTGCGCGACCCCCGCGGGGATCCCGCGCTTTCTCCAGGTTGTCACCCGCCACGTGTTTGTTGGGTGCCAGCGGCGGGAGAGCTCTGCGGGATGATCTAGGGAAAAGGGTTTGTGGTGGAATCTGCCGGAAAGATTGGAGGCGGTGGGCAAACTTCCGAGGTGGGTGGAGAGCAGGCTGGCAGCTCCATCCCCCGGCCGGGGTGAACCCCCAGCCCACTTGGAGACTGGGGGTCTTTGTCCCAAGCCCAAGGAAGACTTGAGGGACCCCAGGGAGTCCGACACACAGACCCACTCTCTGAAAAGCGGCCGTTCCGGGACCGAACCGCGGCATCCCACCGCCTGCTCGGCCTAAGGGAGCAGGAATGGTGAAGAGGGAGATACTGATGCTGCTTCTGGGTCGGTCCAACTAGAGCACTGATAAGGACCCGTTTCCACAGCTTCCTTTCCTAGCCAGCCACCTCCGCCACTTTTCACACACTCTCTCATCCTCCACCAGATTCCGGCACAGTGATGCCCAGTAAGAGGTGGCCTGGCTAAAACGTCCTTGACCCCTAGGCTTTTCAGAGGAAGCTGAGAACTTTGCTGTGTTTCTTTGGTGGCGGTAATGAAGTGGAAGCTAGAACACAGAAAAAAACCTTCAACTAGCTGGGGAGGGATGAGGGGCCCGAGGGAGTGTAACACTGAGATTCCTTAACTGGTTTAGTGAGTTGGTGAGCTTCACATGGGTGAAAAGCAGGGTTTCTTACTGCAGCATGCAACCAGCAGGGCCCTGGACCCCAACATTTTCAAATTTAATTATAAGAGGTAGTACACACAAGAAGTTCAAAATTCACAGGTACAAAAGGGTATACCACGAAAACCCTCTCATCTCTCTCAGCCTCCCCCATTCCCCTTCCTACAGGTGACCACCACTGTGAGATTCTTGGGAATTGTTCTGGAGAAAACTGCAAGCTTTCGCAAAAGGCCTAGCCACTCCTTTCCTTGCTCTGCTTCCGCCTCCTGGCACTCCCTGTGCACTTGCTGACCATTCAGTGTCTCTAAGAGGGCCATCCCCACCTTAGAGGTTGTTGCTTGTCACCTTCCCTTTCCCTAATCCTGCCCACACATCCGCCTAGAGTTCCGCTAGCCTGTCAAACTCAGCAGGGTTGGAAGGGATTTGCTTGTGACTTTTCCTTCACACAGAGGAGAAGTCCAGTCATCTCTCCCTGCAGTTCTCCAAGTCCATGCTTTTCCTCTTCTACAGCACGACTTTGGACTTTTCTTTCCCTTTCCTCTGCCACTACTCCAGGTCCTCTTTGGACCATTGGAACAGCCTGCCAACCAGCCTCCTATTCTTCCATTCCCTTTCCTCCAATCCACCTTGCACTCGCCACATTGATCATCTGAGGCCCACTTTGATGTCCCTTATCTGACCACTAACCTCTGAGGCTTTCCACTGCCACTAAGTTGCCAGGCTGCAGACTGCTGCTAGGTCAAGAACCCATCAGACCCATTGCAGATGGTCTCGTCTCAGCTTGGCTGACTCCTATCTCCTTGGGATGACCTCAGCTCCCCTCCCTCTCCTCCTGCCAGCCCTCTGCTGTAAGCATTTGTCTCACCCTCTTCTCCAGCATCTGATCCCTCAGGCTCTCCTGCCCCCAGACATTTCCTCAAACCTTGTTAACACCTGGCAGACCCTTGTCCCATCTCCACTGGTCAAAATTCTTCAAGGCCTTGCTCAAAAACTACTCACTCCCCAGCCATTTGATATCATTTCCTCCCCTGACCCTCAGAGTGATTTGTTTTGACACTACTTTTATAGGTGTGTTGAATAATCATTTGGGTGTTTGTGCCATTTCCTCTCCTAGATTTTAAAACAGTACATGCAAAGCAAGCAATAATTTTTTCAGTTAATAACACTTCCCTCACTATTCCTCCTTTCTCTCCCTCCCCACCCCCCAAAAAAGAAGAAAGGAAACTTCAATAAACATTAAAATACCTTTCTCTTTCTTAAATATGAGTTAATATCATCTGTTAGATTATCTTATTGAAGTAATTCTCACTGAGATATGACCAGTGTACAGGATTAACCCCTCTAGAATACACACGCATTTTCAGAGAACTGGTTATTCCACTGAATCTCCACACTGGACAGGGAGGTGGAGTGGGCCACACTGGGCCATTGTTTGCAGGAGCAGAACAGTGAGTGGTAACTTAGGGCTCCACTCCTGAAAGGTTGTAGACGCCTGGTGAAGATGCTCTCACTTAAGAATGTATAAATATTATAACTGAAGTTCTGGGTTAAGATGACTAGCCAGATTAAATTTCACAGATGGTCCTCCTCATGCTCTCTGCTCTTTAGGGGTAGGAAAGCCGACTGCTGGGAGCAGGAGGAAATCGTCTCCCTGGTCCCCTGCATCTTTTTGGTCACTGGACTCCAGATTCCCATTAGTACAGCTTTACACCTCTAGTCTGGTCTGAGCCAGTGGGGTGCCAGGGAGTGGGGGAAGAAGTTTGAGGCCCCCTTCTCCCCTCCCCGTAGACTCCATCGGGAACCCTGAAATAAAATGCAACAGAGGTAAAATTGTGTTGGCTATGCCCGTGCATCCCAAAGCCCCAATACCTTCCGCTACAGCCAGATTGCCGTCCTTAAGCTCCTTGTAGAGCTGTCACCGGTCTGACCAGTTTTAATGCTTGACAATCCTGCTTTGTATAGAGATTCTATGAAGTATGCCCTTCCTCCACCCCCAACCACCGCAGGGGGCCTGGTGCAGGGTAATTCATTATTCAGCAAGTATTTGCTGCGCACCCATTATTATGCCAAACAAGTAGATGGTGGGGCTACCCTGGTGAACAAGATAGACAAAGGCCCGGCTCTTGTGGGGCTTACCTTCCTATTGTATTTGGGGCTTTAACCCCGTGGCACCCTGTCTCAGCTAATGGGGAGAACACTGAGTTGGGAGCCAGCCTCGGGCCCCTCGAGTCCATCTGTGATCTTTGTGTCCCAGGAATGGTTTGCTCGACCTCACGGATCGGTTTCTCACCTGCAGACTTGGAAAGTTTTGTGAGATTGACCAAATCAATGGGCGTTCAAATCCTCTAAACGTGAAGTATTCACATGTTCGGATCTGGAAGTTTAATTGTGATTATAAAAGGAAATCTGATCGGTTCTGTGTAATAGCAAAAACAGACACACACCCCCTCTCTCCCGTTCCCCACCCCCAAGGAAAAAAAAAACAAACACCCTGGAAAGAATCTGAAGTTAAAATAAAAAGCAGCTGGCAATAGGCCCATCGTGTGTGATGATAATTAGACAAATGTTTTCCAAGTATGGGATGATCTTGTGAAGACAATGGTTGGGAGGGGGAAAAAAAAAATGCTTAGGAAATGGAATTTAGTAAAGCAGTGATTTCTGCCTGCCTGCAAAGGGTTTAAGTGGCACAGGATGTCACACAGTCTCCAATTTAGTACCTTTTATTTATTTTTTTCCTGCACCCTGGGAAACATGTCTTCAGCTAAAAGACTGAAGAAAAACTTGAGGCTTTGATTTACAAAAATTAAAGCCATGACTAGGCTTTGGATCAAGGTTGTGTCCCAGGCCTGGAAAGCCTCATCCTTCATTGTCTCAAACCTTTCCTGCCCTGAGGAAAAAGAGTTAAGAGTCTTAAGCTAAAGCAGCTCTTCTGCCATCTGGGGCTCTGACTTGGTTGACCCTCTCCCAAATTATTGTAATCCTGAGTCTGGAATGGATATAGATCTGGTCAGGGTGACGGCAGCTGCCTTCTGCTTCTGGGTGGCTCGGGATCTTCTGGACAGGCCTGGGTGGGGGCCAGGGGACTGTGATGGAGGGAAAGCAGGTACCATCAGCAACCTGGCCGGCTCTGTGCAAAACTGAGGCCTTTCTTTCTCTATGCCCATCCCCCAAGCAAATTTTACTCTTAAGAAATTATATTAGACATTTACACCTTAGTGTGAATATTAAGGCCATGTGTTAACTCACCCGCGGTTATTTACATTTTAAGCTTGGGCTTTGATTGTAAAAGAAAGTAATTTATACCCCATTAAAAGAATTTCGAGTATGTGGGCATGTGGAGCAGGCTATGGGTGGGAAAGGGAGTTGAGGGAGAAATAGGAAACTCTCCCCAGCTAGATAGGACAGGGGGAAAAAAAAAAAAACTGGTGGAATCCCCTCGACCAGAGCAAGAGAGGTAGCACCATGGAGAGTATGTGGATTAGAGGCAGAAGAAAGATAAATGGAGATTACTTTCCTTTAATAAACCGACCCATCTGCCCTGAGCTTCAAAGGGAGGAAGACCAGATCACCTAAAATTTCTACTGCATTTACCCTTCATCCACCCTCAGATTTTACCCCAGGTGTGTACTGTCCATTGACATGAAAGATGATGGCTGCCATGTTCAGAACCAGCCTTGGAAATGCTTACAAACTGAAGCAATTGAGAAGTGTATTAGAGGCACATGGCATATGTCCTGTCTCTGGTCAGTCGGCTTTGGTATTTACTGGTTTGCTTCTAGGGGAAATAAAAAGCAGGTTTTAGTTTTCTTTTTAATCAAGGAGGAGTTTTTAAAAAATAAAAACCATTTTTTGAGTATAAAATGATACATATGCTGTGTAAAAATGCAAACAAATACAGAAAAGTATAAAAAAGTCAAAACAAAACCAAACTCAACATCCGACTCAAAGGTAAGCATTGTTAACATTTACGAGAACGGTTTCCTAGAGTGACTTTCTTTGCATATAGGTACTTATAACTTGATATCTACAACTTAACGTAAATGGAATATACCAGAGGGGTATACATATCCTCTCTGTGATGGGACCTGAACATCTTCCCATGTTCCATGTCAATAAATGTGGATCTGCATCATTTTTCCTTTTTTTTTTGGTATATAACATACACACAGAAAAGTGCACAAATCATACATGTACAACACCACAAATTTTCAAAAAGTGAACACACCAATGTAACCAGTAGCCAGATCAAGAAACAGAACCTTTCCAACATTCCAGAAGCCCTTCGTGCCCCCTTGCAGTCACCCCTTTCCAAGATAACCTCTGTCCTCACTTCCACCATCCCGGGATTAGCTGCCCCTGCTTTTGAACTTTATATAAATGGAATCATACAGAATGACTCTTTCTTACCTCTTTCACTCCACATTCTGTTTGCGAGGTTCATCCACGTCATTGTTGACCTACCCTCACAGCTATATGGCATTCTCTGCATCCACATTTACGCATTACCCAGTCTGCTGTTAATGGACATTTGTGTCCAGCTTGGGGCTATTATGACTAGGGCTGCTGTGAGCATTCTTTTGCATGTTGTTTGGTGGATGTATATACACACGTTCCTGGTGGGGATAGTCACGGGTGGGATTGCTGTGTCATAGGGTATATGTATTTTCAGCTTCAGTAGATACTGCCAGGTGTATTACCATTTTTAATGGCCAAGCCACACGGGGCTCTGTTGCATTCATGCACCACATTTACTTATTTATTTAACCAGACTCCTATTGATGGGCACTTATTTTGTTTTCTAAGTTTTTCTATTAAAAACAATAAAGGGACTGAATCTGTGGGAGACTGAGAGAGAAATTTCTCTCCTGCTTAAATTAGGTCCCAGGCCTGTTGAAGTTTGTGTAGCTTGGGTGATTTTCACCTGTTGTGTCATGCAAGGGAGAATAAGGCCCCAAAGTCTTGGTTTTGTTTTTATTGCTTTTACATGGTTACGACCTAGGGGGAAAAAAACTAAATAATTTCAGATAATCATTTTGGGACTTTGTGTTTTGTTTGGTGGCAGATTGCTTTAATGGAGGGAGGACTGAACGAGAGGAACAGACAAGAAATAGGAAGCCCCCAGCACTCCCAAGTAGAAAAAGGACAAATTTGGCATCAAGTTGGCCACCTGGGCTCACATCCCATTTCTCTTTCTAGATGGTCCTGTGCAAGTATTCCTAGGTGAGTGAAGTTAAGTCAGTTAGAGTGTTTTTACATTATTTTTCTCATAGTGTTAGCCATTCTCTATTGGTGGGCATTTGACTGAGCATTGCTGATTAGATTTCATCTGTTCATTCAGCAAATATTTTATTGAGCACCTACTGTGAACCAGGGACTCTTCTAGGGTTGGGGATACACCAATAAACAACACAGACAAAAGTCCCTGCTCTTGGGATCTTGCTTTATAGCAGAGCTTGCATTTTCTTAGAAACATTGGGAATGGTTTCGGCTTGCTCCCTTCATAAGAGGACGATCCTGGGAAAGTATTTTCTTTACTTCAATTTTCTTATATCTGTCAAAAAGTTTGATTAAAGCCTTTGGAGACCACTGATGTGATTTTAGACTCAGCCCTTGTCCTCTGAGCATTGGTTTCTCATCTGAAAAATAAACATGATGCCTCATTAGAGGAATTCTGAATATTAAATAGCATATATAAAGTACTGTGTCTGGTATACACTAAGTGCTTAATACATGGCCACCATTACTATTATTATGTGCTCTATGAACATAATAAAAATGTATAAAGTATGATTTCTACCTCACTGGGATTCAATATCTACTCAGAAGGCCAGACTAAAAGGCAAGAAATAATCACTGAGCAGAACCAAGAGGATATAATTAAGTGGTTCAGTAAATTGTAGGGTGTTAACTGTAAATGCCATAGGAATTCAGAGGAGGAAAAGATGGATTTGGGCTGGTGGAGGTTGGACTGCTGCCTGGCTCTGCAGGAGAGGGATAAGAGAGGATTCAGAAGGTCCCTCCAGGTCCTGGGGATGAGGCGGGAGTGAGTAAGAGGTTGGCTGGATAGAAAGGTAGCGTCCAGTCATGACAGGCGGGGAAAGGCGGGCCATGGAATTTAGACTTGGTATGTAAAGAAAGAATAGGGACCAGCCTTAAAAATCCCACTCAGGTCAATCTAGGTCAAGGAAGGAGAGGAGAATACTCCTCTCTTTCATTCTGAGTCCTTGTCCTGAGGAGGGAAGGCAGGTGGGTGGGTCATGGGGGGGGCTCTTTATTAGGATGTGTGGGGAGACCTAAGACTCTCTTGACACCTCCTCACCACACTAGTCAGGGATTAAGTTAGCTGGCTGTGAAAAGCACTTAAATAAGCAGTTTGGTTTTTAATGCTAATTTCAGGGTATACTGTAACCTCCAAGTTCTAGCCCACGAGGATGGCAGGTACTGTTTGGTTTGCCAGTTTGGGGCAGGATAAGAGTATTTGGCAGGGGCATTGAGAGAACAAACATGAGCCTTTTGTACATCTTTCCCATCTCTCTGCCACTTTCCTCACAGAACTGATGGGGCTCGGGATGTTGACACTGCTTCTGCACTTCAAGGCCAGTTTCACAGTTTGGCCAGAGGATTCTGTGATCTCTGTTTCCTGCTTCTCCCTTGGTGTACGAATGACCATCACAAGTAGTGTTCAGAAGACATACAATCAGGCATGCCCAGTCGTCAAAAGGGTCCTTTATACTCAGCCTTATTTAAATCTAGGAGACTTGAAGCATTGCAGGAATACTAACTCTGTAGCTTTCTCCAAAACCTGGGTAGGGGGAAGGTCACAGAATGAGGTTAGACAATCCCAGAGGGTTGGTTTTATCATACATAATGGCTGGGAACCTGAGTGGAAAAGCATCAATATGTAATAATCTACTTAAGGTATCAGGGTTAGGAAATGGTGTTCCTACTTTTCAGATTAAAAAATGAAAGCAGAGAGCAATCAGATCATCTGGATTTGCAAGCAGATAATCAGAAAATCTGGCCAAGGGAAAGGCCAGACAGAGAAGTAGATCCCTGAAATCCACCAACAAATCACACTACCTGGCTGCCATCCGAGGGGGATGATGAAATCAATCTAATCAAGTGGTTGTAAAATACATATCACGTTACATTTACCATCTTACCACTTTTAGGTGTATAGTCAACACAGGGAGTGCATTCATGTTGTGCACACAATCTCTATAATACTTTTGATCTTGCAAAACTAAAACTCTGTACACATTAAATGGCAACTCCCTACTCCCCTCTCCGCCCAGCCCCTGAGAGCTACCATTCTACTTTCTGTTGCTGTGATTTTGACTACTCTAGATATCTCATGTAAGTTGACTCATACAGTATTTACCTTTTTGTGACTGGCTTATTTCACTTAGCATAATGTCCTTCAGGTTCATCCATGTTGTAGCATGTGTCAGAATTTCACTCCTTTTTAAGGCTGAATAATATTCCACTGTATGTATACACCACATTTTGTTTATCCATTCATCCATCAATGGACAACAGCTGTTCATTTATAAGACAACTATTTTTTTAATTTAATGTCTCGTGTAGGTTACATATTCACATGGTTCAAAATTCAAACTGTATAAAAAAGTAAATGGTGAAAGCCTCTCTTCTGTTCTTGTCCCCCAGCCACCTAGTTCCTTTCTCCAAAAGTCACCAATGTAACTCATTTCTTCAAGATCCTTCCAGAGTTGTTTATACATATATGTAGAAATGGTGACATACTATACACGCTGTTTGGCAACTTGCTTTTTTGACTTAACAACATTTCTTGGAGATGTTTACATACATAGAAAGTATATATATGGGACTTCCCTGGCAGTCCAGTGGTTAAGACTCCGCACTTCCACTGCAGGGGGCGTGGGTTCAATCCCTGGTCGGGGGAACTAAGATCCCACTTGCCCCGCAGCACGGCCGAAAAGGAAAAAAGACAGTATACACACGTGTGCATACACACACACGTCTATATGTTTGCATGGTATTCTACACCATAATTTACTTGTTAAGTCCTCTATTGATGGATATTTAGGTTGTTTAAAATCTTTTCCAAATAACGTTGCAATGAATAAGTAACATTACATTTGTCATTTTGCACAAGTGAGAATATCTGAAGGGTAAATTCTTAGAAGTGGAATTACTTCACCAAATGTTCCTTTGTCAAAAGATGAAGTTGTGATAGACATTGCCAATTGCCTTTCACAGGGGTTGCATCCATTTCTACCCCCATCAGCCATGTGTGAGTGTTTGTTTCTTCACATCTTTACTTATATGTTGAATCATTCATTTTTATCACTTTTTAATATTAGTAGCTCAAACTTTAGAAATGTTATAAACTATGCCATAAGCCCAGCAAAAAATAGCATTCTTATTCTTTCTCTTTCTCCTCTCTTCTCCCTGGGCAATTTCAGGCTCAACTTCTGCATCTCTGGCTAGACTGATTCAAGTTGCTGTAACAGGGAATGTGGATGGCCGAGCGAGTGCTGGTACTGAGATAAGGAGCATTTCACTCAGGTCACTGAAGGGGACAGGTTGGTGGTGAGTGAATGTTCTTGTCCAATGACTGTTCTGTGACCTCCGTGAAATGACTCTGTGGCCTACATATAGCATCTCCCGAACGGATGTCCACATCACAAAATATTCTCCACAATTAGCTCTAATTGGCCACCTCCTTAATCTAAACAGGAAATATAACTTCCCAGCCTACAGGCCCTTCCTCCAGGCCAGAGGCCAGCCTCCCATGGCAGTGGGACCCTCTGAGAAAGTCTGTATAGCTACAACCCAACTCGGCTCTTGCTGGGGTAAAGACCAACACCATCATGCCTCATCTTTGACAAACACTGCCTTCTTTTTAAAAGCTATTTCAAAGAGAGGTGTTTTGAGTTCCCTGATTTCTTTGACAGCAAATGATCCAAGTGCCGTTCGGTATTATAAAAACAGACAGCAGAATGAAAGAGTGGGGCTAGGACCTCGACAATCCCTTCTGGCCGAGCATATTGTAGGGGCTTGTTAGGTATTCCTGAGGTATATATTCCTCGCTTAATCCTCATAACCACTCTACCAGGTATTATTCTGCCCATTTTGTCATCAAAATTCAAGAGAAACAAAGAACCTGCTCCAGACGACAGAGCTGACAGATAGGAGGGGTCTGGCTTTCAAGCCGGTGCTGTGTGCACAGCTTTACTCCCCTTGCTGTTGCAGCATTTGCTTCTGCTTGCCTCCTGCCCGGAGCGCCCCATCCTCCACTGCACCCCACCCACCCAGTCTGCAGCAGGCCTGTCTGGAGGCCCATGATGCACCCAGCAGAGCTGCTGGGGGGCTCAGGTGAACTCCAGGCACTCTTCCTTGGACCCCGGGCAGGTCCCGGGGAGTTTCAGAGCAGCTGGAAGAAGAGGGAGACAAAAAGAAAGTCCCAACTGGCATTGGCAGAGAGTATGGGGATCCAAACCAAACTTCAAGCGCTGCCTTCTGTCTGGACTGCCATTTCCCCTGCGCCCCACTTTGAGGCCCCCCGGCCCTGGTGCTTCCTATGAAGACACCCTTGAAGAGTTGCTGACTCTTGCCCCTGGGCCAAGCCCTCCTCTTCCCCCTCCAGCACAACCACTCTCAACACACTGACTTAGAAAACTGTTTCCTTGTCTGTCACCAGACTGGGGAGCTCCCTCAGGGCAATATTTAATATTATTTGATGCTCACTTTTCTTGCCCCAGCTCCTTACTCAGAATAGACCTGTTGGAAAGTTTGTTGACCCAAACTGAAATCTCTCACCTGATTCAACACCACGTGGACAAGCACAGGAATCAAAGATGAAGCCAAAAGACCAGGTTGGGAGGTGAGCAGCAGAGTGCATGGCGGGGGGGAGGAATCCCCGGCTTTCATCAAAGCCTTGGGAAAAGATGCTGGAGGCCCTTCTGCGGGGTGGCGGCCCATAGTCATGGGCGGTCAGCTTCTGTTAGAGGAAAAGCGTCAGAAGAGACCACGCCTCAAGGTCCTGACTCAGAACCTTGAGGTCCCCACCTCTCCCTCGAAGCCTATCCTGCCTACATCAACCCCACAGAGCCCTGGTTTTTCTCCAACTCCAAAGCAATCTCTCTGCACAGCCTCACAGATGGCCTGTCCTTATGGGTTCTGACTTCTGACATGGGTCTTCTCTCTCCAAGTAATAATGGCTAACCCTCTTACACTGCAGTCTATGTGTCCAACTCTGTTCGAAGCCTGGTTATGTATTCAATCATTGAATCCTCACAGTGACCCTATACGGCAGGTACTGTTTTTATACCCTTCTACAGAGAGGAATGGAGGCACAGGAAACTTAAACTAAGTTGCCCAGAGACACACAACAGTGTATGTAAAGTGGCAGGGCCCGGATTCAAACCCAGGCAGTTTGGCTTCAGAATCCATGCTCTTCTAATCATCCTAAGTGGAATGCAAGCCCCTCAAGGGCCACAGTCACATCTGCTCCCCACTAACCCATGGACCCTGCACAGTGGTAAGAATCTCAGTAACATCCCTAAAGAACAGTGGGCAACAGAGTTGCTGCCTCAGACCTGCCATAGACCTGGCTGTGTTATAGTGTAGGTTACTGGGCACTGGAGCTTCCAAAAAGCTCTTAATATGTCCTTTTATGGGTTTCACAGCCAAGGCCACTTTTGGGTATACACCACAACCTTCTTCTCCCTCACAGTCCTCCCTTTTCTGAGCTCTGTGCCGATGTGTCCCCCTGTGGCGAGGGAAGAACCCAGCAGGCTCTTTCCCCCAGCTGTGTTAACGTGTGTGCTTGCTCTCTGGTAATGACACGTCAAAGCTGAGCCAGCTGGAGTCTTACTAACCTGAAAGCCCTGGAGTCAGGCCTTTCCCATATCACCTTCCGTCTAGAAAGTAGATGCCAGAACCAGGGCTTTACGGGCTGGGGGTGTCCTGGACTTGCTGGGAGTTCTATCCACTGCCTTAGATGGGGCTGGGGGTTGGAGGAAGCAGATCTTTAGCTTCGCAAACAAGTGGGGGCTTACACAGTAAGTTACCGCCCTCTCATTCACTTAGAGTTCTTAGGAGGGAGATGACAAGGGAGAGGAAAAAAGAGAGATGGACCTCCTGGGGCAACATGAATTAAGTCCTGGTAACAGAAATTTCTGCCCAGCTCATCCCCAAGGTGTATAGCCTGGGAGAGCTATTCTGAGGGAGAAGATGTCCCTCCTAAGCAGGCTTTTGGGGTTTGCTTTGCATTAAGCACAGAGTTAGTGCCGGGAGTGTTTGGACTCTCATCTGGAAGTGAGTCATACATTCTGCTGTCCTGAAGGCAAAAACCAGCCCTAAACACAGAAGGGAGGACACCAAGGTTCTCCATTGGCCACTGAATGCTGGGGCTGGCCAGTCACTCCTGCACACCCACCCCACCTCCTTGAAATCGAATCAGGGTGATTTATGCCAGGTTCGAAGTAAAGAGGCTGCTTTTAGTTATTTCACTCCATGCACCTCCTGCAGGGTGGCCAGCTGGTGAAACACCCGTGTGGGCTGCTCAGGTTTTCATATGGTTTTGCAAAGGCTCCCACTGATCCAAATGTCATAGCTAGTCTGGTATTCAAAGTTTAAATTCCTTGATTCGGGTCAACTCTTCCGTGCAAACCGAACCTGATGACAGTCTGCACAGAATAAGTAGGTATGAACTCTGATTCTAAAATGACATGACAGATCCTCAAACAAAGAAATCAGAACTTGTATATTTACAGCGGTCACCTGTGAGGTTGACACTGACATTTTTCTTGCCCAGAACAATTTTGGAATCTCTCTCGGGAACTCCAGAACTTACAGTTCTTTCTTTTGCATGCCTGAGAAGTAGCAATGATTTTTTTTTTTGAAGATGGATTTAATTTTTGGAAACTGTCAAAAATAATTCAGAACCAAGTCTGGTGAATCAGACCAGTAATCAAGTTGGGTGAGACCATTTGGGACTTGAAACCAAAAAGCACATTATCAAGTAATGTATCTAATGTTCCTTCTGGACTAGCTCTGAAGACCTCTGAAAAGAGGAATTAGAGCAGTTTCAGGCAGTCGTAGCTTCCCACAGTATTGATATCCACTTTGAAGGGCTAGCATCTACTTGGCTAAATAGGTTGTGAATTGCCTGCTTGAAAAAAAACCCAGCCTTATTACTTAAAATCATACACATTTATGTAAAAACTCCTCCTCTTAAATAACCACGGGATTTTGTTGGCATATAAGCTTATTAACCAGCACTGTTTTTCCTGTATTTATCATAGGCCATGAATTTATTTCAATAGTCCTACCACTGCTCCTGAGTTTTCCTTGGCGGCAGTCCAGTTCCTGAATGTACTGCCGAGAAAGGAGCAAGTAGTTTATCATAACAAGGGGCTGGGATTATTGTTGAGAAAAGCAGAGGGAGGTCGCGTCTGCACTGCTGGCCAGGCCAGCTGAGTTGCAGCCGAGAGAGAGGGAGGCATTTACTTTGGGCTTCTTTTCTGCCCAGTGCAGTCTTCCAGGGGCGGGCATCCTGTGCCATTCCGTTCACTTCATTGTGAGTCACTGAGTCCTAAACCTGCGCCTGGTATTGGGCTTGGCACCTCAGAAGGTTTAAAGAGAAGGCAAGTATCAATACTACGCAGGAGGTGCAAATTTTAAAAATGACACAGGGTAATCTGGAGGCAAAGATCCAATGGCAGAGGCAGGAAAAGGGATCCCCAAAGGAGGTGACATCGGAGACGCAGCCTGCAGAAGGTGACATTGGCAGGGTGGCTGGAGCCCAGGTTGGTGCAGAACCCGCAGCCTACCCTGCCCTTCCGCCCCCAAGAGCTGAGTTCCCAGCTCAGCACTGACAGCTGGGCTAGTGCTACGGATGGGATTACAGCATTAGGTGAGAAGTTAATCACAAACATGAATCAGCCTTGTTTTTTCCTTCTCAGCTCAGCTCCGGAGCCCTGCAGGGGAGTGGGCAGGGCCCCTCGCTGGATGTACAGGAAATCATACTGGGGAGAAACATGAAGCCAGCCATTTCTCACCGGGGCCAAGATGTTACCTGCATTTTGAGATTACAGGGGAATTTACTACATTACCTGGGAAGAGAATCCCCTCAGTGTGGCAAGCAGGAAGAGGAACTGTTTCATGGGCCAAGTGGCTTCTTGGGTTCCACTCAGGCTGTGACCACTGGGGGGTTTTTCATTTCAGGGAGCCCCACCTCCACCCCTGCTCTGCAGCTCCCCCGCCGGACTGAGCTGCGCCTACGTCAGAAACCCTTTTTTTGCTAAGGGTTCTCTTCTCTTGTCTCCCACCCCTGGAAGGTCAGCTTATATAGAAAACCCACTTCTCATCCAAACCAGTAGGACTGGGTTAGGACCTGCCAGAAACCCTCCCCTCCCCAGCCCTCTTCTGGAATGTCCAACACTCTCAGCTACCCTTATGTTCCCTCACATTCTCCTCCTTAAGCTCTGGAGCGTCCCACTTACCACCTAATATTTGCAGAGTGGCTGTCACTCGCATAGACAGACGGCTGATGGCGTCGGCCTCCTCTGCTCTGGAACCCCCTCGCCCTCGGCTTTCAGATTTGACAAATGCCGCTCCTCTGTCTCCATGCTGACCTGACGGGGCAGCCATTCAGTGAATGCTGTGCTGGGCTCAGAGTCACGCCATCACGAAATATTTCCCTCCTTTTGAATTCTGTTCGCAAAACTCCTCAGTTGCCAGCAGATCTTTACAAAGAAAAGAACTCAGTGTCATCAGAGGAAGGTAACCCTCATCAGAATCTTAGTAAATCTCCATAGGTAGCCAGGATGGCAAAGGATTTCATTTCTTTGTTTCTTTCATGTTTTCAAAGTATTAAAGTTACTGCACACAAGTGTTTAATCAGAAAATGTTAGAGTCTGACTTCATAGGTCATTGCACAAGCCTGCAAACGTTCAAGAATTCCATTTAGCTCTGGGTTTGAATGTCACATCTATTTGTGCAGCCAAGGGAGGCTGATTCTTCTTTTCTTCTGCCCCAAGGAAGTTTCATCTGGGAAGCAGGCAGTAGGGAGTGCTAGAACCAACAGGGTTTTTTACTATAAAAACATAGAGTAAGTCAGTCCCCTGCTGGAGTTAAAAACAAAGTGGACTTTGGCAGTTTGATGCAGAAGGGAGAACTCGAAAAGGGAGTAGGACGGTGCAGAGGACAGATCAGAGAGCGCACAGCAAAAGACAGTGATATCCAGGAGCTGCTTTCCCTTTCCAACAAATAGAGCTGCTGCAGGAAAGGGTCAAAATGATGTGTACGACCAGACACCGATATGTGTCCTTTCAACCTGGACAAACAGACACCAGAGGTTATGCACACATGATACCCTCAAAGTCAGAATCACTTGTTATCAATAAAGCCCATACTCACCTCTGGGCAAAGGCAAAAAGATCACACGCAGACACACATGGACACACTGACCTGAGACATGGATAAACAAGCACGCTGTCCAAAGCTGTCACCTCTCTGTAACAGACTGCAGGGGTCTTCTCGCAGGCCTCTCCTGGTGTCTGTCAAAGCTAATTGTTTTCTCAGACCTGTCTTGACATTCAACACAACTGAACACAATAGCAGACCGGCACAGGCAGGATTTGTCAGGTCTGTGGGGCTGGCATCCTTCAGTGGGAAGGGGGCAGTGGTGGCCAGGAGATCTGGTGCAGTGGTGGGGTGGGGACAGGGGGTGCTGTGCCCATGGGGGGCTGGGGAGATGAGCACTCACACTTTTGAAAATGTCAGGAGCCAAATTCACAAAAGTCCCGTGGGAGCTGGCCGCTTTGTGCTGTGGTTCCCTCAGCCTCGGGCGCTAGGCAAGCTGACTGGGGAACGCCCTGTGGTGATAGCGGATGAGGAGGCTCAACAGTTACGGGAGTTTCTAGCTTTCCAGGAAAACAGGCCCCTGGGAGACTGAGGTCATGATAGAGTCTTTAACAACTCTGCGGCTTGGCCAACTTCTAACCCACATTTTTACCCCTGCTCACCCGAAAGCTCCCAGGAGGGTCACCTGAGGGAAGCCCTTCTCACTCTTCAATGGCTAACGAATTCTTGTTCCAGGTACATGAAGGAGATTTTGTGGAAATGTATCTGATTTCCCTCACACTCATCAAGTGAAAAAATTAACCTTTATTTCCGAAGGATGGGTAAAAAAAAAAAATGCCAATGGACATTTTAATTAATTAATTTATTTATTAATTTATTTATTTATGGCTGTGTTGGGTCTTCGTTTCTGTGCGAGGGCTTTCTCTAGTTGCGGCAAGCGGGGGCCACTCTTCATCGCGGTGCGCGGGCCTCTCACTATCGCGGCCTCTCTTGTTGCGGAGCACAGGCTCTAGACGCGCAGGCTCAGTAGTTGTGGCTCACAGGCCTAGTTGCTCTGCGGCATGTGGGATCTTCCCAGACCAGGGCTCGAACCCGTGTCCCCTGCATTGGCAGGCAGACTCTCAACCACTGCACCACCAGGGAAGCCCGCTAATGGACATTTATATTCAGATAATGGAAATAATTTTTATGAAGTTTTTAGCCAGTTTTCCAAATACTTCCCACTTATACACCAAGGATGTGTTCTAGTTCTTTAGACACAAACACACATTTAAGTGGCCCCCATTTAAAGAGAACGAGATATACAGACCCCCTCCCACCCCGCCCCTCCAAGTTGAAGGACTCGTGGCGCACGGAGCCAGCATGTCCTGAAGACGCAGGCTTAAGGAAGCTTCTGAGTGGAGGGCCTGGCATGCCGCGCACAGCACCTGCTGGCAGATTCTGTCCACGTCCATTCTGTCCATCAGCAGCTGCTCAGCCGTGGGAGGGGAGCCATGCTGCACACGTGAGGAACCAGAGGCCTTTCCAGAGAAACCAAGTGCTGATCCACAAGGGAGTGGTCTGGTGCCAGCAACTGAAGGGAGATCACAGAATTGAAAACATGTTGTAGAATGTTCAGTAAAAAAGCAATCTGCTAATGGCCCTACAACCCCCAGAAGGCCCAGCACTTTTTTAGATGCACAAGATACAGCCTGAACAGCACAGGGCTCCAGCCTCATCCAAAAATTATAACACAATCAATCCCTTCAGTATGCTGCCCCAGTCGGAAGAGACTTTGAGAGTGTGTAAATGCTGATGGGAAAGAACCAGTACAGAGAAAAAGAGGTTGAAGACACAGGAGAGAACGAGGATGATCAATGGAGAGAGATTTGTGAAGAGGCAAGAAGCCAGAATCCGGAGGACAGGAGGAGGGATTGATTATAAACAGGGAAAGGTGGCTTATTTCACTGTTCCCGGAGGGGAGGTGGAAAGCCCAGGCTCAGACGCCATCAGGTTTGTAGGTTTGGTGGTGGGAGGGAAGGAGTTTGAGGCTGTCACCATTACATCCAATTCTGTGTGTAGGCAAGAGTTGTCTTATGACACCTGAGTATTTTTGCAAGTGCAAAGTTAGAGCTAGACAAGCTCTAGAGTATACTAATTTTTCTAAACTTTTCACTTTGGAGGGCTTAGAATTAATCAGAGGAGCTGGAAAACATCCTGGGGCTGTCACCTTGTAGAGGACCCAGAGAAGACAGGTCCAGCAGATTCTGGGGACAGAGCCCCAGTCCAGGGAAGTCTCCAGGGACCATGTAGCAGCAATCAGCCCGGGACCTGGATAGAATGCCTGGTGCTCAGTCAGGAAAGAGGCTGGGGGAGCTGCTGTGTAGCACATATTGTGTTCTACCCAGAAAATCCCTTAAATGCGATTATTCAGATGATGCCCTTTCTCTATCAACTTAAAAAGGAAATAATATATACCCCGTTTGTTTTAAATGAGAGCACCTCGCACCTTGGGTTTGTTTTTACAATGCTCCTCACACACCTGGCACTCACTGAGCGAATAAATGGGTGATTGACTAAAGAATGAGAACGTACCTGTGGAAGAAAAAAGGAAAAATAATTTGGAAATGACTGAAAATCTATTGAAGCAATCTCTACTTCCTCTCAATCCTTAGGGATTAAAGGGTTAATTTCGTATTTGAATTAAGGATTTTAAACCCTTAACCCCATCACCTATCCACTGTTAACATCTTGTTTATATAGACTTTCAGATATTTCTTTCTATGAATATATGCTTTTCTTCCTCCTACTTTACAGAAAAGGAATCTAACAGCCTATCTTCTCTTGGGACCTGCTGTTTGTCTCTTAGCAGTACATTGTAGACAACCTGATCCAATGTCAATAGATACCATTTTAGTTCCCAATACTGCGTAGTTAGAATGGATGTGCGGGTAAACATGATCACCACCCACGTGAGTGTGAGATGCTAAGAGAAGGGGAAACCTGGCAGACGTCTGCATTAAGGGGGCAGGCAGAAGAAGAGGGACCCATGAGAGAGCAGAAAGTGGGCCAACAAGATGAGGGAAAAGCATGGCAAATGGTGTCACAAAAGCAAGGAAGGAGAAAATTCCAAGGAGGAGGAGGTAGCCAATGGCCCACATGCTGCTGAAGGCTCAGGTAGTCAATGGCTGAGGGGTAGAATTGGATTCAGCTGGAGTGGAGTTACTCAGTTTATATTTTCCCACTCCCCCAAATTTCCTCATGTTATGAAATGAGAAAAGAGATTTTTGTTCTGTCTACCAGCTGGACAGGAACATTCCTTAGCCTAAAGTGATGGTCTGAAGTTTGTGTTTTGAAAGGGTTTTGGTTAGAATCGCATTTAGCTGCCTTTAAGAGAAACCCAGAGTCTTAACCAAATGGGTTTTATTTTGCTCAGCTGAGAAAAAGTTTTGAGGCGGGCAGTCAAGGGCTGTTACAACTGTTCAAGGTAGTCATCAAGGACCCATACCCCTTGTAGCTGCTATTCCACCAATCTTAGCGTGAGGGTTTCATCCTCATGGTTGCAAAGTGGCTGCTCTGCCTCCAGCCTTCATTCCAACCAAGAAGAAGACAGAAAAAAGGACGTGCAAAGTTCCCATATCATCTGAGTCTGTACATTTTCATGAAAAACCCCATCCCATAGACTTTGCTTACAGATCATTAGCCAGAACTGGGTAGTATGGCTGTTCGCATGTGTACGAGAGTCTGGGAATATGAATATTTTCACCTGAGCACATTGTCAATCATTTCTTGGCAAAGAGGAAGAGAAAGGATGCTGGGGAAGCAACCAGCAGGATCTTCTGTGGGGTGATTATATTAGGCCTGAACATAACAGCATGCAGCCTTCTTAGATTTATTACTGTTTTTGTGAAAGACAAAGATATTAAAGCATTCAATTTGATTCTAATTCTACCAGGAAGTAAAGAATAAATTACGATCAGTCCTGGGCCAGTTTTCCTCATAAAGTGGGGCAGTTAGAGAGATCAATGTAAGCTAAACCTCTAGCTAGGTTCCAGCTCTTTTGGTTTTACTGACAGGGCCCTCAGATATATAATTTTTTAAATTAAATTCCACCTTGCAAAAGTAGGTGGAAAATCCAAGCACAGCAAGTTGCTAGGAGACCTGAGGGCCTTTATTGGGTGAGCTGTTTGGGGCCTACATGACTGAATTTCTCTCACCTGATGACAGACATGCCTGACACCTGTTTAATTTCCAAAGTTGTGTGGAGGGAGGCAGCATTTCAGCTCTGAGCAGGGGAAACACCCCCTCACTGGGCCTCAGTAAGTTCTGGAGGAATTGCTGCCGCCCGTCCTCTGAGGTGAAAGGAGAAGGCAAGCTGCTGAAGGAGAGAAAAGCTTTCTCGACCTTTCTTCATGAAACAGTAAGCCTGGTAGAACAGTTCCATTTTTCTCCAGGAACCCTCTGCCCTCACCCTAATAAGGCTTTCTCCTCAGGGTGCTAGTTTCCAAACAGTGAGCTGCTAAGAGCAAGGGTCTGTGAGCTGCAGCCTGTGATATCTGAGGTCATCTGTAGCGGCCAGGATCGATTTGCTTCTCCTCCAAGACCGCACCATTTCTTTGCCCCGTCTCCCTGCCCCCAGCATTGCTAGAATAATATCTTTGTTAGCTAAATTGAGCACATGCCAGATGCAGTCCATCTAAATGAGCAAGTGCTTTCTGGGACTAGGCCTGATGAAAGAAAAGCCGAGCAGAGCTCAGTCAGCGTGCCAATCCCTGGCTGCTGAAAGGTAACCATATTATTTTAAGAGGACTGTGTGTGCCAGCCCGCGGGCAGACACCGGGAAGAGGCAGAGTCACTTAGCAGCATCTTCATTCCTGCCCGGCACTCTCCAGCCCAAGAGGAGAGATGGCTCTGGGGAATTTCCATTCTGTAATTCACTTAAGCAGGATAAACAGAGCTCCTGCTCTGGAAGATTCGGCCCTGAGCAAAAGGCACTTGGAATCTACGGGGGGGTGGAGGGAGGGTGCAGGTGGGGGCTTGGATGTCCCATGTGAAACATAGAAGAAAAGCAGGAGTCAGGTGACATGAGATGCAGCCAGCTCTGGCACCAAAAGGCCACAGGACCTGAGCAAGTGACTTCCGTCGCTCACCTGTGAAGTGACTTGTGCTTTGTAGAGCCCTGAGGGCTGCAGAGGTTTTTAGAGTTTCTACAGACATTTGATTGAAATTGCATTAAAACATTTTCCAACTGTATAAAAAAAAAGGATACAAATATGACAAGTGCAAATTTTTAACTGAAGACTGCCAGCATGTTCATTATAATGCCTTCCAAATACCTCTCTGTGGGTAAACCTTGGAATAAAGCTATTCTGCCGTCTAATGGAAGAGTATCTCAAGCTTGCAAGGAAAGTTATCTTTAAAAAAACCAACAACTGTTACCATGTGCAGCTACTTATCTGAATGAAGATTTCTTTTCCTCAATATTATGCAACCAACTATTCCAGAAATAAACTGGACGCAGAGGCAGACCCAACTGCTCTTATCCGTCTAACTTCAATTTGGGGGGTCATGATAGCCTTATTATACTCATTGCTTAACCTACAATTTAACTTCATTTTAACTCCAAAATGCATTCATGCTAATAAAATACTGCCTTGTCTCATTTTCTGTGTAGGTGTTCTAATCTGGTTATTTTACTAAACGGTTTGAAAATCATGAGAGCTGAGACTGCTCAGGGGCCTCAGCTCTCGCTTTCTGAGTTTCGGTGACTGAGTGCCCTGCTGTGGGTCAGACAATCACCAGGCAGGGGTTCCACAGGGAACGGGCAGCAGTGGGCAGAAGAGGTTGGCAAGGGGAGGAGGGCAGTTAATGAAACCTTGCATATATCATTATCAAGTGCTCAATAAATATCTGTTTGCTGGCAGAAACAAGCCTTGACACAGGGTGTGGTCAGTGCTAGATTGTTGGAGATTCAGGAACCCACAAGTGGGCAAAGGATGTAGCATTGCCAGACAGTGAGCACATCAGACTGGTTGCTACAGAGTAGTTATGGGGAAGAGGGCGCGGTGGGAGAAAAGAACAGAAACTTTGGGACTTTCAAGAGAAACCTCCCAGCTGGTAACGCTTGGTCCTTAATCCTTGCTGCCGATTTCAGAAACTTGTCTGTTTAGGGCCTCGGGAGAGCCTTGTAACCTGCTGCCAGGGTGTTTGACGCCCTTCTCCTAGAAGGAGCGTGAATAATCTCCCATCTCTGCCCCTCTGTCAGCTAAGTGATGCTCATTCGGTATAGAAATCACCTGGAGAGCTCGTTAACACAGGTTCCTGGGCCCCACTCTCAGAGATCCTGCTTCAGTAGGTTAAGCACAAGGCCTGAGAATTTTCATTTCTCATAAGCGCTCAGGTGAGACTGACGCTGCTGGTCCCCAAACAAGACCGAATAGCACCGACTTAAATATTGATGGGACATGCAATACACCCTCAGCGCGGTGCAGGGGGCCGAGGACGACAGAAAGAGCCACTCCCGCCTCGAACAAAGGGGACAGGATGCCTTCCTTCCTGATGAGTGGAAGGTGGGAGTTAAAGAGAAACTTCCAGCAGAGATCTACAGGATGAAGGGGGGAAATCCCAGGGACACGGAGAAATAGGGAAGGGTCCCCAGCTCCAATCTATACTCCATACGGTTGCCTACCCCAGAGAACAAAATGATAGATGGAAAGCAAGTTCAGGTCAAGAGCAAACCCTTACGAAATGAGCATGAAAAGCGAAGGAGAAACAAAAGTGCTCATAAGGCATTCCCGAAACTGGGGCTAGCAGGCTGTGCTTATCTGAGCAGTGGGATGAGGCACTTTCTTGAAAGTTCTGTTGGGAAGAAGAGCATTCACGTGATACCAAGAACAAGTCTTATCCAATGGTAGCAAACAGAACCAGAATAACTTGTCTACCCACAGACCATTTAGTCCCTCCAGTTTCTTTATACTTTTCTTATTATTCCCACAGTGAACACCTTTCTTTGGTGAAAAGATACCATGATGTCCCCTGTCTCCATCGTTGGTTTAAAAAGGTACACTACAGCTCAGCTGGACCTCCTGAATGGCTGCCACCCTTTCATGCAGTGGCCCAGGAAGAAAAAGCCCAGCCCTTCGCCAACACGGTGGTGAGTGTAGCTCTGTTATTTCAAATTTGCTCTTAAAATCCCTCTCTAAACTTTTGGAAAGAGACAAACAGATGTCCTACAGCGCAGGGTGTTGTGTGTTGTGGCTTCGGTTGGGGAAATCATATGACTCATTTGTATAAACTCATTAAAATATTTCTTTCTCTCATAAGTTAGCCACAAGTATTAATTAAAGGATCAAAGAATATGTATTCGGACCTATAAAAAACAGAACCAGCCAAAGCACAAGGAGAAACTATTGAGCATTTTGGAACTTTAAAAACAATTTTTCGAAATGACCATATTGGAATTGAACATTTCTCTTTAATAAAGTTAGACTCCAGAAAGGAAAACAAAAACTAAGACATAAACCAAACTGCTTTTAAGAATTATCCTGTGGCAAGGTTATTTATTTTACTTGGAAGAACCAACCTAGAATGTATTTGTGCTGAGTCATCCATATTTGCATATGGTAGAGATAGTCCTCACCTTAAAAGCTCATTTTAAAGTCAGTGTTAAGGAGAAAGAATATATTTTCTCGTAGAAAAAAATTGTTATCCGTGATGGAAAAGGTGCGGGGCTGGGCACACACAAGTCTGCATGGCTGATGTTTAGGTTGAAGAGTCGGGCAAAGGGTAGTGGAGCCTGGATCTTGTGAACAGAAACTATTGGAGGGGGACTAGGAAGGGGAAGGAGACCTTCCTCCCGCACTTTTCTGGCTGCCTGAATGCTGGAAATGGGCTCTTTCATTTTTCTCAAATAAATGCATTTTTATTGAGGATTCTGTATGCCAGACATCATGCTGGGCCAAGAGAGAGAAAGAACAAGACTGAAAGATCCCTGCCATCAAGGAGCGAATATTTCAGTGGCAAGGATAGATGATTTCATAAAGAGTTACAAATGGAAGCTTCTGCAATCATAGTAGCACCTGACTCGGACTTAGGGTATCAAGGAAGGATTCCCAGAGGCAGTGACAACTAACCTGAGACCTGAAGGATGAGGAGTCAGAGGGTCAAGGGGACGAGGTACTCTCCAAGCAGAGGAATCTGCATGGACAAATCCCCAGGACACAAGAGGACAGGCTGGTGGGGGAGGGAGAGAAGGTGATGGATTCCATCCTGGAAATGTTGGTTGACATGTCTGTGAGATGTGGGTTGTCCTGTAGACAGATGGGTGCCAGGGGGGTGCAGCTCAGGAGGGTGGTCTGGGCTGAAAGTACAGACTCAGGAGTCATCAGCATGTGGATAGTGAGAGGGGATGAGTCACCCAGGGAGAGTAGGACCAAAGAAGTCAAGGAAAAGAGTTAACAAGCAGAGAGGTCACCAGGGTCAAAGGCTTTGGGGAGGTCATGAGCCAAGAACTGCAGTTTCCATTGCTTTCGTCACAGTGTCACCGGTGACTCGGGCAAGAGCAGTTTCCTAGTGGGGAGGTGAGCAGAAGAGACCCTGGGTGAGGAGAGAAGGATCAGAGTGAGGACGTGGAAAGCAAGGGGACAAGCAGCTCTTCCCAGATACCCGGCTGAGAGGGGCAATGGTGGGAGTGGACGGTGGGTTTAGGGAGAGCATTTTGTGTTTGTCGAGGTGGGAAAACAGGTTAAAGGAGCCAGTGAAGAGAGAAAAGTGGAAGATGCTGGAGACCGAGGGGAAGGAGCTAAGGGAGGTGGCTGGGAAGGCAGCGGAGCTGGGATCCAGTAGGCAGAGGGCGGCCAGAGCCCAGCTGGGAGAAGGGGAGGCTGGGTGCGGTGCAGGGAGTTGGAGAGCTGGCTGGGTTGGTGGCAGGAAGCTGAGGAAGTCTGTGGAGGAAGGCAAAGTCATCCTCTGAGCGTGAGCGGGGAGGGAGGGTCAGAGGTTTGAGGAGAGTGGAGGCGGCCTCTGGTCCTCCCCTAATACATATGTGTGCCTCTTCCCTCAGCCCCCCGGGGTCAAAGGGCCCATCTGTGCCATACTCTTCAAGCTGCATCCTTCCATCCCTACCTGCCACTTAGCTCCCTTTATATTTCATCGAAATTTCCTTTTCTCAATCTAGCTGTCTAGGTGTTAGAGGGGCAGCAATCTGATCAAGTAGGTTTATGCTCAGGTCTGAAAGACCAGTGGGTCAGAACCCTTTTAGAGGTATTTGCATTTCTGTGGAAAGGCTCTTGTTCTAAATAAACCTCAAATTCAAGGGTTTTCAAATGGAGTGAATAATTCTAGGCAGCGGGCCAGGATAACTATCTGGAGTCTGTCTCTGAGGGTATCTTTTATCCACAAAGTGATCCAAAGGACAGATGCCAAGGAAACAGAAAGGTCTGCAGAGGAGACCAAGCCAACTTCATGATGTGGATGGAACAGATGCCCAGAGCAAATTTCTGCACACTCTCCCAGCTCTGGCTGTGCCAGGCACTGAAATGGTCCAGAATCAAGAGATCAGGGCTCCTGAAACAACCAATGCAGTTAAAGCCAACACCAGGGTGAACCTGGCTTCTACAGGGCACATCAGCTCCTACTGTGTTCAGCTCATATTATGTGGCACACATGAGGTATAAAGCAAATGCATTGTGGACAACTGGAATTGACCTTGCAGATGGTGTCCACTGATGCGGATGGTAATAATTTGCAGGAGGTCGGCACTAAGTACTTTATTTTGTCATCTGTTACTGCAGCTTGGGGCACTGGAACTGTTAAAATATGTTTAGGTTGGAAAAGTCTTTATATCTATCTGTGAGCTGTATACAAAACGTGTAGGAGTGTGTGTGCATGCGCCCTGCTCCTTTGGGCCTGGGGGGTGCGCTAGTACAGATAGAAACTCTGCTTTTAACAACCCTGAAGTCTATCAGCTCATGTGCTCGGACTCAAAGTTTAAAGATCATTGCATTTTGAATCAGAAACAATTTAAAAAAATATTTTATTGACTTTTATTGTTAAAGAAAAACGTGCTCACTGCAGAGAGTTTGGAAAACACAAAAAGCCCAAAGACAAATGAAAGTTACCTGTAATCCCAATTCCCAGGGATAATCCCTGGAGTCTATTTTGACCCATTTCATTTTAGTCTTCTACCTCTGTCTGTCTGTCTCCGTCTCTCTCTGCCTTCCTGTCCCCTCTCTCTCTGTCTCTCTCTCTCTCTCTCTCTCTCTCTCTTATTAGGGATAATATCTCTACATAGTTGTATATCCTGCCTTTTCCACTTAACTGAATCAGGAAATGTAAAAGCAGTAACAGAACCTTTTTATTTCCACATTTTCTACTTTATTTCTGTCTGCATCTTTCTCTCCTTTTTTTTTTGGCCAGTATTTCTTTATTTTGGAGTATTTCCATTTTTATCAAAGTTCAATTCAAAATGTAAAACAGTTTATGCTTTTTGAGTTTTATTTCCTCCCTACTTGTTAAAATAGACCAGTAACAGAAAAGTTTTCCAGATTATGATAGATCCACCTCCAACTATATAACTGGTTCAATTTAGAGTCTTAGGATAATGATCTGCCACCATATGTGGGTTATAACTTGAGGTTTGCATAAAAATGTGTCTTGGATTAACTGACTATGCCACAGTGCCGGGTAACTGGCTTGTTTCTAGGAAGTTAAATGCCTGACTTTTGCTTGATGTAGTCAGTAGAACTTTCTGATGAAAGCAAATAAAACAACCAATTAGGGATGTGACTTCAGGTGTGGTCTCCTCCCTGTAGAGGTGTGCTCCGTGTTCAAGACGATTTTCTATGGGGGAGGCAAAATGCCTTGGAAAGCAATTATCTTATTGAAGCCTACACTTGTCTGGGGAGCTGAGGTCAGCCACAAAGCCGTTGGAAAAAAAGGCGCTGTCTACCATAGAAAGCAGTTTCTTTGGGGGGAGGGGGGTCAGCTTGAACAACTTTGCTTTTGAACTGAGTGACCTCCTGAGACCACTAGCCTGTGTCGATTAAGCACAGAGCAAACCTCAGGACGAGGCTGCCCCCTCGCCCTTCAAATCACTCCCATTTCAAAACAAAAACACAAACAGAAATACTTTAAACTTCGCTTTCCAAAGCCAATGCCCTCCCCCCAAACTGTCTGTTACTGCTTCTGCTTGGATTATTTTCATTTGGGTTGTGTTTTTCTGACTGAGGGCCAGGCCCTTGTCTTTGTGTATTTGTAAAGCGCCTCGTCTACTGACTAGTCTTTAGAAATTACAGACAAAAACAGGAATGCAAGAGAAACTGGCAGCTAAAACCTTGCAGCTTTTCTGAACTGATGCTCTGCCCGAGAACCAGAATGGAATATTTTTATAAGGCAATATTGAAACATTCTAATCCCAAGAAACTAAATTAAGTCTACATTAGCTGAATAAAAAAACAGTGCCCCGAGTTGGCATGGTGTCTGCCACTAGCATGGCTCGCCATGATGCCGCGTTAACGAGCTGTTGCTCTGCGGTCAGTATAAAAGGGAGCGGATCCTTTCCAGCGGGGGAGCCTCACGACAACTTCATGACAATGATGGGTGAATTTAGACTTCACGCCGCCGTCTGTCCTTTTCTGTACCAACCTTCTGGAGATCCAGAAGTTCCTCCGGCATGATGCTTTTCATCTTATGACATGTATCTGGCTGTGCTCAACTGGCAGAATCTAGGAGCCACAGGAAAGAGAGCCCATCATTGGAGGGACACAGAAATGTGAATGTTTGGATTCAGTTGAGAGGTGCTATGAGGCCAGGTCAGCACAGCAGAAGCAAAAGGGAGGCAAAGTAGACAAAGCGGAAATTCCTTCCTTCCTTCTTTCCTCCCTCCCTCCCTTTCTTCTTCCTTGACCTTGCCAGGGTTGGGTATAAAAGATGCGGTCTGTGAAATCTTTCTGTCTTAGAAACTTATTTCCTAGTTCTGTAGACATTGTTGTATTAGATGTTCTCTATGAGTTAAGAATGTACTTGTAGACTAAAAGATGTAAGTGCTGTATAAAATCAGCCAATTATTTCCTTTTTGATTTCTTCAGTGATCTCTTGGTTATTAAGTAGTGTATTGTTTAGCCTCCATGTATTTGTATTTTTTACAGATTTTTTCCTGTAATTGATATCTAGGCTCATAACGCTGTGGTCGTAAAAGATACTTGATAAGATTTCAATTTTCTTAAATTTACCAAGGCTTGATTTGTGACCCAAGATATGATCTATCCTGGAGAATGTTCCATGAGCACTTGAGAAGAAAGTGTATTCTGTTGTTTTTGGATGGAATGTCCTATAAATATCAATTAAGTCCATCTTGTTTAATGTGTCATTTAAAGCTTATGTTTCCTTATTTATTTTCATTTTGGATGATCTGTCCATTGGTGAAAGTGGGGTGTTAAAGTCCCCTACTATGATTGTGTTACTGTCGATTTCCCCTTTTATGGCGGTTAGCATTTGCCTTATGTATTGAGGTGCTCCTATGTTGGGTGCATAAATATTTACAATTGTTATATCTTCTTCTTGGATTGATCCCTTGATCTTTATGGAGTGTCCTTCTTTGTCTCTTGTAATAGTCTTTATTTTAGTCTTTTTTGTCTGCTATGAGAATTGCTACTCCAGCTTTCTTCTGATTTCCATTTGCATGGAATATCTTTTTCCATCCCCTCACTTTCAGTCTGTATGTGTCCCTAGGTCTGAAATGGTCTCTTGTAGACAGCATATATATGGGTCTTGTTTTTGTATCCATTCAGCCAGTCTATGTCTTTTGGTTGGAGCATTTAATCCATTTACATTTAAAGTAGTTATGGATATGTATGTTCCTATTACCCTTTTCTTAATTGTTTTGGGTTTGTTATTGTAGGTCTTTTCCTTCTCTTGTGTTTCCTGTCTAGAGAAGTTCCTTTAGCATTTGTTGTACAGCTGGTTTGGTGGTGCTGAATTCTCTTAGCTTTTGCTTGTCTGTAAAGATTTTAAGTTCTCTGTTGAATCTGAATGAGATCCTTGCTGGGTAGAGTAATCTTGGTTGTAGGTTCTTCCCTTTCATCACTTTAAATATGTCCCGCCACTCCCTTCTGGCTTGCAGAGTTTCTGCCGAAAGATCAGCTGTTAACCTTATGGGGATTCCCTTGTATGTTATTTGTTGTTTTTCCCTTGCTGCTTTTAATATATTTTCTTTGTATTTAATTTTTGATAGTTTGATTAATATGTGTCTTGGCGTGTTTATCCTTGGATTTATCCTGTATGGGACTCTCTGTGCTTCCCAGGCTTGATTAACTATTTCTTCTTCCATATTAGGGAAGTTTTCAACTATAATCTCTTCAAATACTTTCTCAGTCCCTTTCTTTTTCTCTTTTTCTTCTGGGACCCCTATAATTCGAATGTTGGTGCGTTTAATGTGGTCCCAGAGGTCTCTGAGACTGTCCTCAGTTCTTTTCATTCTTTTTTCTTTATTCTGCTCTGCAGTAGTTATTTCCACTATTTTATCTTCCAGGTCACTTATCCGTTCTTCTGCTTCAGTTATTCTGCTACTGATTCCTTCTACAGAATTTTTAATTTCGTTTATTGTGCTGTTCATCATTGTTTGTTTGCTCTTTAGTTCTTCTAGGTCCTTGTTAAACGTTTCTTGTATTTTCTCCATTTGATTTCCAAGATTTTGGATCATCTTTACTATCATTACTCTGAATTCTTTTTCAGGTAGACTGCCTATTTCCTCTTCATTTGTTTGGTCTGGTGGGTTTTTACCTTGCTCCTTCATTTGCTGTGTGTTTCTCTGTCTTCTCAGTTTGCTTAACTTACTGTGTTTGGGGTCTCCTTTTCACAGGCTGCAGGTTCATAGTTCCCGTTGTTTTTGATGTCTGCTCCCAGTGGCTAAGGTTGGTTCAGTGGGTTGTGTAGGCTTCCTGGTGGAGGGGCCTGGTGCCTGTGTTCTGGTGGATGAGGCTGGGTCTTGTCTTTCTGATGGGCAGTACCATGTCCAGTGGTGTGTTTTGGGGTGTCTGTGACCTTATTATGATTTTAGGCAGCCTGTCTGCTATTGGGTGGGGTTGTGTTCCTGTCTTGCTAGTTGTTTGGCATAGGGTGTCCAGCACTGTAGCTTGTTGGTTGTTGAGTGGAGCTGGGTCTTAGCATTGAGATGGAGATCTCTGGGAGAGCTTTCGCAGTTTAATATCACATGGAGCCAGGAGGTCTCTGGTGGACCAATGTCCTGAACTCAGCTCTCCCACCTCAGAGGCCCAGGCCTGACACCCGGCCAGAGGACCAAGACCCTGTCAGCCACACGGCTCAGAAGAAAAGGGCGAATAAAAGAAAGAAAGAAAGAAAGAATAAAATAAAATAAAATAAAAAATAATTATTAAAAATAAAAAAAAAGAAGAGAGCAACCAAACCAAAAAACAAATCCACCAATGATAAGAAGTGCTAAAAACTATACCAAAAAACAAAACAAACAAACAAAAAAGTCAGCCAGTTATGTTAAACTAGCATATCTGCCTTTGTGTTTGTCATTGGCCTGAATAGAAAGACCTATAAAATTGATCTTTTTTAAGAAAGCATTTTGTTTGGTATTATATTTATTCAATTAAGTATTTAGGGGCTTCCCTGGTGGCACAGTGGTTGAGAGTCTGCCTGCCAATGCAGGGGACACGGGTTCGAGCCCTGGTCTGGGAAGATCCCACATGCCGCGGAGCAGCTGGGCCCGTGAGCCACAATTACTGAGCCTGCGCATCTGGAGCCTGTGCTCTGCAACAAGAGAGGCCGCAATAGTGAGAGGCCTGCGCACCGCGATGAAGAGTGTCCCCCGCTTGCCACAGCTAGAGAAAGCCCTCGCACAGAAACAAAGACCCAACACAGCCATAAATAAATAAAAATAAATACATTAAAAAAAAAGAAATAATGCAAAGAAAAAATCATTAAAAAAAATTTAAGTATTTAGTTAGTTTTTAAAAAGTCTCTCCTCCTCCTCTCTTCTTTCTCTCTCTCCCTTCCTTCCTCTCAACTGAATTTTGAAGTAAGTTGTCTCTTCCTCACTTTGACTGTAGACATAACTTCAAAAAGGAAGAAATAACTCAAAAATAACATTTGAGATCCTGATGTCATGAACTCTCTTGCTCAGCTAAGTTTAGGAAGGGATTCATATGTGAGGTGTGGGTTGGACAACAGAATAGACCTGGAAGAGGTGTGTACCTAAATGTCCCCTCTTCTGGAAAGCAGTGATGACCTTAGAGTCCTGGGGAAGCAGAACAGCCTAACCAAACTCCTTGCAGGTTGAACTGCCCTAAAATGAGCTGGCAGCCTGGGCAGCTTATGTCACCAGGGTGCCAGCCCAGCCCAGTTAGTGGAGAATGAGGCCAGGAAACTTTTTGTTGGCAGCACAAGGGTATTGAATTTAATGACCCAGGCAGCAGCCGAGGTCACTGCAATAGCAACTCTGAAACCAAATTGTCCCACACGGAACACTGCTGTCTTTCTCTTTAAAGCAGCCCTGGAAAAGCATAGGCAGAGCCCAGTCAGAATATACGTTTTTAAATTTCATTTTTCATTTAGAGATCAATAACTGAAGAATTGAAAAACGTGCAAACCTCACCAAAAAATCAGGTTTGGAAACTTACAGTTAAGCTTTCATCACAGATTTGGTTCCAAATGTACATTGTTGGGGAGAAGCAGTTAAAATATAAGTTTTAGAACAACTGTTACTATTATGAGGATTTTTTACGAGAACATTGTTCAATGTAGTCACATTTCATTTCTAAAAATAGACAAATAACAAAAATGATTCACAGATGTTGATTTATGAGAAAAATAGTAAACGATATAAACCGAAACGTATTCGAAGGAAGGGTAGAGTCCCTCATTAAAAACTGTTCCATGAAAAGCACGTCCTTCTGCCTGACTTCCCAGGAAATTCCACAACACATGGGTACAGGCGTGCACACCAGCACCAGGACAGCGACCCAGGGCAGGACCTTTCAGTGTAACGCTCTCTGACAGGAGCCTGCTGAGGGCAGGTTCTCGGAGGTGGCAGTTCTCACTAGTTGGTCTACGTCAGAATCACCTACAATGCTAGTTAAATGCAGATTCCCAGGCCCCACTCCTAGAAACTCAGATTCAGTATATCTAGAATGGAGCCCAGGAATCTGCATGTGAAACCAGCCTTCCAAGCCATTCTGCTGCAGGTGGAGCACAGGCCACACTTTGAGAAACACTCCTCTGAGGGATCCCATTGAAGTCATTTCCTCCCTCTCAGAATCCTGCAGTTGCCAATTAGGGTTCACCTCGTCTATCCGTGGTTTTTATTAGCGCCTGCGGGAGTCTTTAATATATAGGTTTTGGGAGCCATAAAAGGAGTAATTAGAAATGACCAAGCCCTCATTACGGATTGAGTCTGTAAACTGTTCACTTTACAGTTAACCTAAGCATAATTATATAGATCAGGCTACCATTACTAGAGTGTGTGGTTCTGGAAATACACCTAATCCTGCTGTATTGTATTATTGTCAAAACAGTCACCACCCCTCCTGACTTTGCCCCACCCTGGCAGTTGTCCCTGGGAGATTGGACATCCTTTTTGCAGGCAGGCTTGGCCATGTGACTCATTTTGGCCAATGAAATGTGGGTAGGAAGTGGTGGTGCCTCTTGGAGCAGAAGCTTCAAAAGCCACGGTGTGGTTCTGGCCTCTCTCTTCCCTCTGCCATGCGAGCAGCATGTCCCAGATAGAAACTGCTCCTTCAGTCTAGACCTGAGTGGGGGAAGACCAGGGGTCGAGCTACGGCAGAGACTGAAGCAGACAGGTTACAGGTGTGAGGGAGAGACCTTGGCTGCTGTAAGTCCCAGAGCCAGCCTGCTTGTTTGCTACTCAGCCTAACCTAGCAAAACCAGCCACTAATATGGCTCCTCATTAGTGTCAGCAAAATACTAAACTAGGCATGACTAAGGGAAATGTCTTGGTCCTGATTCCTTCTGGAATTTTCTCTTGTCATCTGAATTCTTTGTGTTCCACACCAATCTGTGCTTCTTTTTCATAGCATACTTAACATTAACTGCAGAATATTAGGAGTTATCTTGTAAGTGTTCGAAGTTCAGAGTTAAAATACCAAAACTTCATCAGCTGTCCCTCCATTATTCTTTTTTTTTTTAATTTGAAGTATAGTTGCTTTACAACGTTGTGTTAGTTTCAGGTGTACAGCACAGTGATTCAGTTATGCACATATGTATATCTCTATCCTTTTTCAGATTCTTTTCCCTTATAGGTTATTATAAAATATTGAGTATAGTTCTCTGTGCTATACATTAGGTCCTTGTTGGTTATCTATTTTATATATAGTAGTGTGTATATGTTAATGCCAAACTCCTAATTTATCCGTCCCATAAGGTGTTCTTTTTCTTTAATTTTTAAAATTTTTAAAATATTTATTTATTTTTGGCTGCATTGGGTCTTAGTTGCTGCGTGCGGGCTTTCTCTAGTTGCGGTGAGCGGGGGCTACTCTTCGTCAGGGTGCACGGGGCTTCTCATTGCGGTGGCTTCTCTTGTTGTGGAGCATGGGCTCTAGGTGCACAGGCTCAGCAGTTGTGGCGTGCAGGCTCTAGAGCACAGGCTCAGTAGCTGTGGCGCACGGGCTTAGTTGCTCCGTGGCATGTGGGATCTTCCTGGACCAGGGAACGAACCTGTGTCCCCTGCATTAGCAGGCAGATTCTTATCCACTGCGCTGCCAGGGAAGCCCACATAAGGTGTTCTTAATTGCACAGAACCTAGGAAGCACCCTCCACTTCCAATATGCTTTTCAGCGTGGCCTTCCACCAATTACCGAAGAACAGGACCACGATCTATTTGCGTGGTATTGCAGCTTCTTGTCCGCCTTTCTGTTCCTGACATGCTATGATCTGACGTAGTGTCTCCAGGGCTATGGTGGTGAGAAACAGTGTTTATTTGCCTTTACTTTGTGGTGAGAGTAAAAAAAAAAAAAAAAAGTCCACTTGAGACCATGCTTTTAGAGCTCCAATATGGGCTCCATAGTATTTCCCTTATAACATTATCAAATATCTCCGTGGAAACTAGGCTTTTATTGTTTGACCATTTCACGTCCCCACTGTGTTAAGCCAGTGTCCTGTCACTGTCAGAACACACTTGTGAGTACAGACAGCCTTGAGAGGAAGGGATGAGTGGCGGCTAGCTCGCTGAGAATTTCCCAGATGTCACAATCCACTTTTGCTCTGGGGCTGCTGTTGGTGATGACCCACTTTTTTTAAAAAAATTGAAGTGTAGTTGATTTACAATGTTGTGTTAATATTTGCTGTAGAGCAAAGTGATTCAGTCATATATATATATTCTTTTTTATATTCTTTTCCATTATTGTTTATCTCAGGATATTGAATATAGTTCCCTGTGCTGTACAAAAGGGCATTGTTGTGTATCCATTCTATATGTAATAGTTTGCATCTGCTAACCCCAAACTCCCAGTCCATCCCTCCCCCGCCTCCCTCCCCCTTGGCAACCACAAGTCTGTTTTCTATGTCTGTGAGTCTGTTTCTGTTTCATAGATAGGTTCGTTTGTGTCATATTTTAGATTCCACATATAAGTGATATCATATGGTATTTGTCTTTCTCTTTCTGACTTACTTCACTTAGTATGATAATCTGTAGGTCCATCCATGTTGCTACAAATGGCATTATTTTGTTCTTTGTTATGGCTGAGTAGTATTCCATTGCATATGTGTACCACATCTTCTTTATCCATTCCTCTGTCGGTGGACATTTAGGTTGTTTCCATGTCTTAGCTATTGTGAATAGTGCTGCTATGAACATAGGGGTGCATGTATCTTTTTGAATTATAGTTTTGTCTGTATATATGCCCAGGAGTGGAATTCCTGGATCATATGGTAATGTGAGTGACCCACTTTTCTGTTAATCACTCCTAGACTTTTGCCATGTCAACTTCCAAATTTTCTACGTTCCTTGGGCTAACACTCTGGAGCCAGTGTAAGCACGGACAAAGGAATGTATTCAGTGAGAGTGGTTTGCAGCTTGGCCTTGGAAAGGCCTGGTAGCAGGACTAGAGAATCAGTGGGAGCCAGCCCAAATTCTCACTCTCCAGATCTGTCTCCCAGCCTCCTTGGTCTCCTCCTTCCCCTGCCCCTCAGTCCCAAGAGGGGGCAAGGCTGCCCATAGCTCCGGAGTCCCAGCCTCAAGCACAGGAGGGATCTCTCCATTATCTCAGTCCCCAGGACCATCAATTCAACAAATATTTATTGAACACTCACTGTGTTCCAGACACTGCCGTAGGTGCTTGAGGTACATAAGGGAAGGAAGAAGATTCCTGTGGGGTGGGAGATGGGGGCCAGAATTATCTTCCATAAATATGGTTTCCAGGAGCCCAACCCTATAAATCTCAGCAGGGGCCTCAGTAAGAAGGATCACTGTCAGCTGGGCAGATACCCCAGAAGGTGACACTCGCACAACCAAAAAGAAAGTGCCAAATGGGAAGATTGTACTTTTCTATCCCACCCACATAAGCATGATCTCATATAGCATTTTTCACTCAAGTTTCATGAGTGCTTTACAAGCCTTATGCTATCACTCCTTGTTAGTTTTCTTTACCCTGAGCCAGGCTGGTGGCTCATGCTATTAACTTCATTTCTCAGAAAAACCAAAAAACAACAAATAGACAAGCAAAATGGGAGCAGGTAAAGAAAGGAGTTAAATGAAATCAGCGTTGCTAGGAATTCTTCTGAAACAGTTGATTCTCAAAATATGGTCAAATGACCACCAGGGTTCACTTCTGATATGAATTAATATCAATAGTTTTCTCACAGCATTTCTCAAAGCTGTCTTATCCAAAGTTACACCATTTTTGTGACACAGCTCTGTTTGAGGGGAGACATGGAAATAGATGGTCTTGTGCAAGCAGGCCCTGGGCCACCATTCTAAACCTTACTCTGCTCCATCCAGGCACGCAGTTGGGCTCCAGTCAGAGATTTATAAACCTATGGTGGGAATGGCTATTTTGTAAATGAGAATCTGCCTTTGATTTTGACACTGAGATAGTGAAAACAACCAGAAACAGAACCCAGATGGAGCTGCTTCAGGCCTGCTGGGGAGACAGCACAGCTGAGAGGCAAACTAGAACCAGAAGTAAGAATAGAAATTAGGTATTTACCCGACCCCACCACAGAAGTTGCCAAGAAAATCATGGAGACTCATTTTACTGTAACAGGCTGCACTTTCATCACACAAAGGGCAGTTCCAATTAGGGGAAGAAGAAAACAGTTGTGAGTGGGAAATATTAGTCCATTAAAGAGTAAGGATGGTTGGCCCCATGTGCCCATAGACAAACATTAACCCAGTAACACTCAGAATGAATGTGAGCCTCTGAAGCTACTTCACAGAGCTTAAGATGAACAATTTCTAGGGAAGGGAGGGGGGAAATTCAGGCAAAGAAGATGACCCAAGCAAAGACCTAGAGGCAAGAATTAACGCAAATCGTTGAGGGGCTGCATGTTATTTCTGACCCATGTTGTGAGGCAGGAAGTAGGAGGAATGCAAGGGGCAGAGGTGGGCAGTGTCATTTAAGAAACTTGACTTTGTTCTGTAGGTGCAGGGAACCACTGAATGGCCTGATTTAGATTTTGACTGTCGTTGGGAGACAATTCCCCATGAGTTTATCACTTTTCTGCATGTCTTGTGAATCAGGTACTAACTCATCTTCAGTTCCTCCTTGCTTCTTGAGAATCACAGGGACAGCATGGAGTGACTCAGGCAGATGCTATACATGAAGTGGAGGTTCTGTCTCCGTGAGAAACCCTAAGTGAGCTTAGGGAACCTGAATATTTTATAATTTTATAATGGGCTGCAAGCAAAGCTGCTGCCCTTTGAGTCTCTATCTCCATCTTCCAAAGATGCTTGCTATACAAACATCTTTGAAAGAATAATCCAGAACAAAAGGGTAGTTTCCCAGCTACTTGCTCTACTGGAAGTTGTAAAGTCCTTCGTATCTGACCCAGGGGTCTCATGTATTCTGTCAGCATCCATGACATTGCTAGCATCCAGCCTGAGTAGGGTAAATCTGAGATCTTTTATGGTTCTTGACAGCTGTATGTTGGTCCAATAGTTTGGAGGCTGTTGCAGTGATTCAGGTGAAAGATAAATTTGTTAACTAGGGCTATGAAAGTCAGTATAGAGAGGAGGCAATAGATACCAGAAATATTCAGAAAGTAAAATTGATATGACCTGTGATGGTTTGGATTGGAAGAATTGGTAAAGGAAAGTGATCGTAGATGATCCCACCTTCTAGCTTGGGCGTTTGAGTCATTAGAAGAGCTTATGCCTAAGAGAGTGTTAGAGAAGAGACCTGATTGGGAGTACAATGAAGAGTTTAGTTTTATACACGTTGCCTTTGAGGTGCTCATGGGACATCCAAGAAAGGATGACCAGAAGATACCTTAATATAAGTGTCTGAAACTCAAGGGGAGTCATTAGGACCTGTATCAAGAGTTGGGAGGCTTCAGCATATAGGTGATGTGGTAGCCAGCCTCCAAGATGGCCCCTAATGATCCCTGCCTCCTAGTATTTGTTCTCTTGTGTAGTCATTGTATCAGAATTGGTCTGTATAATCAATAGATGATACATATGCCATCACCAGCAGAAATGATAGTATACGACTGCCAAGCTTAGGTCATAAAAGAAATTGTGGTTTATGCCTTGGTCCCTCTCTTGGATCACTTGTTATAGGGGAAACTGGCTGCCGTGTAGTGAGGACACTCAAGCAACCTTATAGAGAGATGGATGTGAGTGAGCCACTGTGGAAGCAGGTTCTCCAGCCCAGTCAGAACCTCAGAGGACTGCAGCTCTGGCTGACATCTTGGTTACAACCTCACGAGAGAGCCTGAGCCAGAACCACTCAGTTCAGCTATTCCCAGATTCCTGACTCTTAGAAAGAAGCTATGTGAGATAATACATGTTTGCTGTTTAGGTTGCTAAGTTCTGGGGTAATTTGTTATGCAGCAATAGAGAACTAATACAGGTTGTAATTGAAGTTGTGATCTCCTTCAGCTCCCTTCACTCTCAGCAGATGATCCCCGGCCCTGACTTTGTAGAAAAAAATGCCAACAGGCTGTAACTCTTTCCATCTCCCACTCCGTTGCTCCCCATATCTAAAGGTATCAGTTCTGCACCTGCACTTACCTTTCCTCCATCCTTAAAGGAAGACTTACCTGTCTGGCTTTGCAGCAAAATGCCTCTTTAACTTTACATATTAATTTCCTGGGGCTCCTGTAACAAAGTACCACAAACTGGGGTAGCTTAAAACAATAGAAATTTATTCTCTCACAGCTCTGGAGGCTAGAAGTCTTAGATCAAAGTTCCAGCAGGGTTATCCTCTCTTTGCAGGATCTAGGGAAGAATCTGCCCCATGTTTTTTCCCTTAGCTTTAGTGTTTGCCAGTAATCCTTGATGTTCCCTGATTTACGCTGCACAACTCCAATCTGTGCCTCCATTCTTCTTTCTATATCTGTCTTTTCTCCTCTTATAAGGACAGCAGTCATATTGGATTAGGAGCCCACCTTACTCCAGTATGACCTCATCTTAATTTATGTCTTAATTATATCTGCAACAACCCTGTTTCCAAGTAAGTTCACATTCTGAGGTTCCAGGGCTTAGGACTTCAACATATCTTTTTGGGAGCACAATTCAACCTGTGACACTGTGCACAGGAGAAAGGAGGACCCTTCCTAGTTCTCATCTTGTTGGGTCCCCTGCATCAGCATTGGACATTATTGATCACACTCCGCTCAGAATTCCCCCTCCCCGACTTTCAGGGAATCACTCTTTCTTTTCTACCCACCTAACTATTCCTCAGTCTCCTCTACTGGTTCTTCTTCTGTGCCTCTCTACCAGTGAGTTCTCTGGACTTCAGCATTTGGCCTCCTTTTCTCCCAAAGTTATGTCCTACATCTGGGTGATTTCAGTCATACTCATGGCCTCAAAATGCACCTAAACCTCTATATTTAGTCCAGGCAATGATGCTGAGTCCCAGACCCATGTATGCGAATACCAACTAGACAGATGAACCTCAGAAGCCACCTGTCCAAAACTAACCAAACTCTTGATTTCCTCCTCCATACTTGCTTCCCTTCTTGTAATTCCCTTTCTCTGTAAATTTCTCCCCTGTCCCTGAGTCCCCTAAGTCAAGTGTCTGGGGCTCATTTTATAATTTTCCCATCCCATGCCTGAGTCATGTCAATCTTACCTCCTAAAGAACTCCTGAATCTGGTCCCTCTGCCTCACCTCTTGCCTGGTTCGGGCCCTCATCATCTCTCATTAGACCAAGGCCACACTCTCCTCAGTAGTCTTCCAACCTCCATTTTCTGCCCCCTACTCAATACTTCACACTGCTGCCAGAATCTTCTTCCTATAACTGATCTCATCTAATCTTGTCACTCTTTTGATTCAAACCCCTCAATAGATCTTCTTTGCCTTCAGGATACAATCCAAAATTTCCCTAACTGTCCTCTAAGGCCCACCTCACACAAATCTCTTGCCCTTTTAACCACTTAGTCCAATCTCTAGCCAACAGGATTACTTATTTCAAACTCATGTTGAGTTCTTCCATGCTTCTAGGGGCCTCTGCCTCCTTCTCTCTCCCTTTTAAAACTTGGTGAGGTAGACATGAAAGTGTACATTTCAGACCTCCCATTACAGGATACATAACTGAGCAGGGCCCCAGCTTGTATGCGCTGAAATCCATTGCTACATTTGTAGTAAGGCCTAATTCCATGGGATGCTCCCAGCTATTGAAAGAGTCTGGCAGAATATTACGGCAGGCCCTTTCTTAGGAGACACAGAACTTTTCAACAGCCTACTTTGGCTTGAAGACTCCCTGTCAGTCTTGCTGAACCTTTCTTAGACGATCAACCTTCCCTCCCTCTCTTCTTATTCCAGGTCAGACTTACATAGTGGTCTGACAGTTTCTCCCAGCCTTCTTGGGTTCCTCCCCTATCTCCTCTCACAGATGTCTCCTCTAATGAAAATGTTTAATTCCATCTTGTTGTCTGTTTCTCAGAGGATTCAGACTAACATACCCAGCTTAAGTGTCTCAAAGCCTCATCTTTTAGGAAACTAGAGAAAAAAGAGCAATTCAAGCCTAAAGGAGAAAAAAGAAAAATAAAAATTAGAGACTATATCAACAAAATCTGAAACAGAAAAACAGAAATCAACAAAACCAAAGGCTGGTTCTTTAGGAAGAAAGTTAAAATAGTTGATAAACTTCTAGCCAAGGAAACCAAGAGAAAAAGAGAGAAGACACAAGTTACAAATATTAATAATGAAAGAGGCATGATCACTGCTGATACCCTGAAAATTTAAAGAATAATCAACGAATACTACAAACAACTCCATGCTCACAAATTTGATGACTTAAATGAAATGGACCAATTCCTTGACAGGTACAAACTACCAAAACTTACAGAAGGAGAAACAAATAACCTAAATAAGCCTTTATCTATTAAAGAAATTGAATCAAAAGTTAATAACATTCCAAAAAAGAAAGCACTGGGCCCAGATGGTTTCATTGGTTAAATTCCACCAAACATTTAAGGAAGAAATGATACCAATTCTCCACAATCTCTTCCAGAAGATAGAAGCAGAGAGAAAACTTCCTAACATATTCTATGAGGCCAGCATTATCCTTAATATCAACCAGACAAAGATATTACAAGAAAGGGAAACTACAGACCAGTGTCTCTCATGAACATAGATGCAAAAATCCTCAAAAAAATGTTAGCAAATCAAATTCAACTATGTATGAAAAGAATTATAATACCATGATCAAGTGGGATTTATTCTAGTTATGCAAGATTTGTTCAGTATATGAAAACCAATCAATGTATTCCACTACATCAACAGGCTAAAGATAAATATCACATGATCATATCAATAGATGCAGAAAAAGCATTTGACAAAATCCAACACTCATTCATGATAAAAGCTCTCAACAGACTAGGAATAGAGGGATACTTCATAACTCGATTTTTAAAAGTCTACAAAAAATGTATACCTAACATCATGTTAAGAAACTCAAAGCTTTGCCATTAAGATCAGGAACAAGGCAAGGATGTACCCTTTCACCGCCCCATTTTTAATATCATACTGGAAGTCCTAGCCAATGCAACAAGACAAGAAAAGGAAATAAAATGTATACAAATTTGGAAGAAAGAAATAAAACTGTCTTTGTTTTCAGATGACATAGAAAATGCCAAAGAATCAATAAAAAACTTCTGAAAGTAATAAGTGAGTATAGCTGGGTGGCAGGACACAGGTTAATATACAAAAGTGTCATCTTTGATTCTTCCTTGTTCCCTCTCAGGCAGTCTTACTAACTCCTCCTCAGGCCCTCCAGTATCATTTTACAGGCCCCTGTTCCAGCAAATGTGGCTCAGGTACAGTTATCCAGATACTTGGCACCTTTCCTGGTGCATACAAACCTCCAATTTTTTGTTCAGTGTTATGTGCTCATGAACAGAGAGTGGGTTACTCCTCCAAAAACTTCCTGGTGAAAACTTCATTTGACCTGCTATTTTCCAACAAAACCTCTTCTTGCTAAAGAAAAGGAGAAAAGCATATGATAATCTCACTTGGGTCATTTCCCTTTTGAGAAACGTTATTTTACTTCAATATTCAGAAATGTCGAAATGCTAGGACCCACTGTACTAGGACAATACTTTTTCATTTGATATACCTAATTATCTTAGAGTAGGCAAATGATAAAAATTCAGTCCCCAAGTGTACATATGACAAATAGATGATATAATATCACATCTGGATTCTGATATTGTCTCAGTCCTTATGTCAACAAAATGGTTTTTGATATGATATCATGCTGTATGGTAAATTGTTGCCAAATGACCTGAAGAAGAGCAATGTTCTGATGCAAATGACAGAAATAATGAGCATGTGATGACGTGGAGGGAGCCTTGCAAGGGGGGATGGGAAAGTATAGCAGCAAAATCTGTGGGAACAAGTGGTACAAAAAGAATGAAAGTGTGAGGGTACTGCATAAGAACTCTGTGCTCTGACCCCTGTCCTGGCAGAGTTCTGAGTAGGCAAACCTATCTGTTATACTCACTTGGGGGTTTACCTTTGAAATTCAAGGCCACCCTGTTGGAGAGGGAAGAGAGTGCCTGCAAGGGGATGGTTCCTGTTAGACTACGTTACTTCTTAACCACTTCATGATTTCCTCTCCATGGTAATTCAGGTCAAAAGTAGAACAAGTTTGTCTCCTTTCCTCCTTCTTAAATCAATCTCACTTTTGTTCTTTTTATCTAGAATCACTTTTTTTCAGTACCTCTATGTAATACTTACTAGGCATAGGGGAAAATGAGGTGATCACCAAATGAATGGATAATTTTTTAAAGCAGTAGCCTGAAGCATATTATTGTTAGACTTAATACATTGCCCCAACATCATCTCCACCTGAGTTGAACTCCACCTGAGTTGAACTTCCTGGGAGGAAGGTGGGGGTCTTATTCTCTCTAGGTGACCACTTTACCTGGCACAGAGCAAGTGTTTCATAAACTTTTGAATAAATACATTTTATCTACTGTTGCCTTATCCACAACAAACTTAAAAATCAAGACATTTTCCATCTGCCAACTAGACTACATCTGAGATACTTCCCCAAACCAGCAGTGTATGAACACCCAGAGAATGGAAATTAATTTTCTTAACCCGTTTCAGAAGACAAAGCTATGAATACTCTCCCCACCCAAATATAAATTTTTATCTTAATCTCTCGTCTAACATAGATGGATTTTCAATTTCCATTGGTTGAATTGTCTGTAGCACATTGCTTACCCTGTTGGCCTGTATCCTTCAGAGTTAAATAAACCCTTTATCTATAGGTTTAGACATAGGTCTAATTCTAGACTTTGGAGAAGATTTGGACCGATATATAAGCTGATTGCAATGAAATAAATGAGTTTTTGGACAGCTGACTCTCTCTTAAAACCCTAATCTAGCACTTTAAAATGTAAAAAGGACCTCACATCAAGAAGTCATGGAGGCTCCTTAGTAGAACCCTGTTTAAACTTTCAGTTAGCATCAATTAGGAGGGGCTGTTAATGGGTCTATACAACACTGATTTATTTAGAGAGTGGCATGTGCCTGAGGGCTGCCTTGGCAAGGAACTGTGCTAAACATAGAGATACACGCTCCATGTCCACTGGGCTCACATAAAAGGGAAAAAATACCCCATAGGGGTTTACCTCAGTGGGGTGAGGCTTGATATTTTCCAGATGGTGACACCACAAGTGAGTTCAATAGAAATATCTTTAGAAAAAGATGCTCGAATATTAAATAAGCAATGAATATACATCAAGCCCTGATCTGCTGCTGCATCTTTACATCTGGGCTGGGAGTGTCTCTTGTCCCTAGCTGCAGATGGGGTGGTCTCCTCTGTCAGTGGGAGGCCCCATTAGATGTCCCATCAGGAAGATTTTCTGGCAGGGTAAATTCTAGAACTGGAACATTGTCCACAAATAGATTCAGGACTTTTCTTGGGGTGACGAAGGGAGAAGAAGAAAGCAGCAAAGGAGAGATTTGGCTTGATTGCAGGAGTCAAATTATATGCATTGTGTGTGAAAGAGCAGGCGTTTCCTTCTGACTTTGGGGAAAGGTCAGTAAATGCAACAGTTAAGAAGCATAAAATGGAGTTGGTCAAAATGATGATTGTGAAATAGCTCAGACATGAGCTGACCAAGGCTCCAGAGAGTCATTCATAAGACAGGAGACTATCGAAAGGGAACATATGTGAGCTATTTGGTGGGTGGGGACAGGCAAATCCAGGCACTTTATAAGTTTACATCTAAGGAAATCAAGGTGATGATGAGAGCCTCACTCCATTATCTGCTTTGCCACCCTGTGTGCGTGTGCGTGTGTGTGTGTGTGTTGGCAGATGGAGTTCAGGAGGCCCCAGAAGAGGAGGTGGAGGTGGAGAAGCCCTCAGGCCCTGCTTCCCTGGTCCCTACACGAGCTCCTTCGACACTCACTAAAGAGGCACGAAGCCTCTCTTCCAGTTTTTGGTTAAAGCATATAGAATGCTCAAGTGAGTACTGCCAAAATACTGGGTTTTCATGTCAGGTACTATCAGTGGACAGTGTTAGGGATGTGTAGTTGTGCGGTGCTCTCAGCTGCTCCAGCCCAGCCCCCTGAAAAGCAACGCTGATGAATTTTTAAGGCTCATTCACATGAAGACAGAGCCAAAAACTTCCCACAGAGTCTTTCAGTGATGGATTATTTAAAGACCTATTGAAATGTCTCTGAAACCCTGACCTCTGACAGTATTTCCCTTAAGATGAGAATTACCTGGGCATCTTAAACCACAAATTGCTGGGCTCCAACCCTCATCTGCTGAAACAGAATGTCCTGGAAAAGAGACGTGGTAATCTACATATTTAACAAATGTTCCAGGTGATACTTGTCATCAGGGTTCTCAACCCTGAGGGGCTTTTGAAAAATGCCTATGCCCAAGTTCATTGCTGTAGTGGTCCAGTTGTTGTGAGATGGGGCCCAGGCACGGGGTGTCCTCGAGTGACTGTGATAAGCACTCGGGGTTACGCTGGGACCCAGCGTGTATAGCAGCTCTGCTCAGGCTGTGGAGTCAGGCTGCCTGGGTTCACCTTTGGGCTCTGCTGCAGCTTCTACCTGTGCAGCCCCAGGCAGTTCTTTTAAATTCTCTAAGCTTCAGTTTCCTTGACTCTAAAATAGTAGCCACGATATGATTTACCTCCTATGATTATTTTGAGGATTAAAGAGCTAATTGTGTGAACTACCTGGCCCATCGCAAGCACTCAGTAGATTTTAGCTTTCATTAGTCATTTCACCGGTGCCTCTGTGTTAAGAACTGGGACACAAAGATGAAGACGTGACCTCTGGGCCCTCAGGGAGTTTGCCATCTCTTGGGAGAGACAGACATATGCAAGCTAATGTGTGATGAGTGGGATGGGCCATCGGAGCAATATGGACTAAGCACGTGAGCTCAGAAGGAACGGCGGGCATCTCTAGCAGGAGAAGTCAGTACCAGGGACATGCAAGGGAGCTGGGGTTTGAAGAATGGGGAATATCTAGCCTAACTGAGAAGGTGGCAGGTGGGCAATCCCAGGGGGGAGAGCAGAGCATGAGCAGAGGGAGGGAATGATACCTCAGCAGATGGTGTTTCAGCATGGCTGGGTTAGTGTTGGGGAGATGAGCCTACAAGGTAGATTGGGATCAAATTCTGAAGGTGATATTGGGGGTTTTGGTCTTTTAGCAAAGGGGACCAATCACCAGAGGATTTTTAGGTTGCTAAGTGACATAACTGGATCTCTGTTTCAGAGCAATAATCTTGGCAAGAGCTTGCGGGATGCTGATAGGGATGCAGAATGGGAGGCGGGAGGCAGGGTGAAGACAGGAGTGGAAATTTCATTAGTTCATTTAGTAGATATCTTTTGAGCACCTACCGATACCAGACACTAGATGCTGATCTACAGCAGTGAACAGACCTGAGTCACTGCCCCCGCAGCTAGAAGGTGGTTGCAATAGTTCAGGGATGTGACAGGGAGGCCTGACAGGACCAACAGGTGTGAGATAGAGGAGGACGGGGTGGAATGGGAAAGAGATTGTGGAGATCCAACTAAGAGACTTGGGGAAAAATAATCCAGATAAGACAAATGCATCAGAAGAAGAGGGAAATTATATGGGACAGCATGGCACCAAGGAGGTGCATATAGGAGAGACCACAAATCAGTGGTTCCCAATCTGAGGGTTCTACTGATACGGAAGGCCTATGGACTACTTGCAGTTATTTAAAAAGCTGGATATAAATATGCATTAGTCATTCCTGTTAAGAATGCAGATGGTAACTATGCTGGCTATCTGTTGCTGTGTAACAAACTGCCCTGAAACATAAACAACCATTGACTCAAACAAACAGCCATTTATTGGATCTCACATTGTGTGGAATTTAAGCAGGGCTTGGCAGGGGCAGTTTTTCTATGCCACAGGCATTAACTGGGGCCATGAGGCAGGATTCAGCTGGCAGTGAGCCTGACCTGGAGGCTCCAAGGTGTCTTCGTTCACATGGCTAGCACCTTGACGAGGACAGCTAGAGGCTGGGGCTCAGCTGGGCCCCTCTCCTTTTCCATGTAGTCTCTTTAGGGGAGTAATTAGACCTTTTAGGTGGCAGCTCAAAGTTCCAAAAGACCTCCAGCAGGAAATGGTCAGTTCTCTTCAAGGTTTAGCCCAGAACTCGCATCGTATCACTTGTGTATTCTATTGGTCAAAGTAGTCACAGGCAAGCCCAGATTCAAAGGGAGAAGAGATAGGAAGATTATCAACAATTTGCAGCCATCTTTAATCCAACACATCAATTAAAACTTTAATTCTCTTTTTCTTTAGAAGCCGGGAGTATACTACCCTAAGTTATATTCTAAGTCATATAAGCATAAGATGTAACTTGCAGTAATGACTGGATTAATTAGAATGGAAAAAAACATATCAAAACATGAGGTCCTTGGAAAATATAATAAAACATAATAAAAGGGTAACTATTATCACCCTTATGATCAAAAGACTGACAAACACTCATTCTAAAATCCAAATTCCCCACCATGGCCCATCATCCCGATGAGGTCTGGCCCCTGCCCACCGCATAACAGGTTGTGGTCCCTATCATCGTGTTCCAGCCACTCTATCTTCTTTTAGTTCCTTGATTTCTCCAAGCTCTGTCCCATGATAGGACCTTTGTGCACACCTTTTCTGCAATTTTTAATTTTTTTCATGGTTGACTCTTTCTCATCCTCGCGAGGCCTTTATTGACCAGCCCATCTAGGTAGGCTTGTCAGCCAGCCCTCCCATCACAAGTTATTCTCTAAGACTGCCCTATTTACGCTCTTCATGGTTTTCATCACAAGTCTCTCCTCCCACCTCCCAGGATATAATTCCATGCAGGTAAGAGATTTACTATTTAGCTCCTTGCTGTGTCCCTAGCACCTTGCACAGTGCCCAGCCACAGCAGGCAGTCAATAAATATTTATTGAATGAATGAAACTTTCTCTTAGGCATCCCTAGAAGGTTCTGTTACCACCTGTCAGGAGCGGAGGAGCATGCCTTGTTGGAATGATGTCACTCATGACTCAGCAGAGACTATGTTGAGGGTGCTGAGCCCTGATCTTGGCAGAACATACATACTGGCCCACAGAGGTTGCAGGTGAAAAAGCTTAATGGGAAATGCTATCAGAAAATGTCAGACTGGAAGTTGGGCATTTATAAGCTATAACACATGGCAAAGCCCCTTGTGTATCCATTTCCTATATCTTGCCTATCTCCTGTATTTTTCCCTGTGTTGCTCCATGGACCTTTGAAATCTGGGTGACTTGGTGTGATCCTGAAGAGGTAGGGAACCATTCTGTAGCCTGGACTCGACATTTGATATATGACGTTATCTTCATCTGGAGAGAAACCTACCTAGAGAACTTAATAAAATGAACAATAAGCAACCTCAGGCATTCAGAACTAGGAAAGCAGAGTTATCTGGCCATAGCTGTCTGAACCAGGAAATAAAGATCTGGGGCTCCTTCCTCCTCCTCTCTGTGCCTCGGCTCTGCTCTCCTACCTCTCCCCACCAAGTAGCTGCTCCTGCTTCTGCTGGCTGATCACCACGTGACTTCAACTGGCACATGGATTCACTCCAGCTCTGACTCCATATGACCTTTGGGCCATCACCATCCATCAACAGGCAGACTCAGTCTCTCTGTCTCTAAATGTAAATGCCCTTAGGAGGAGGATTGGCTCAGCTGGCCTATAAATTGGCTCCCCGTTGGGTCAGGTGTCTGTCCTTGGCCCAATCATCTCAGGCCCAATCTCTGAGTAAAAGAGGCAGCTGGGGCTGGGGGCAGGGGTGGGGCTGAGGAAGGAAGGAAAGGGAAGTGGAGCAAATAAAACAAAGTTCTCTTGAATGTAACTCTTGTACCACCCCACCTGAAGTTAAACAGTACTGTTAAAACAGTCTCAGCAATGTGAGAAGAAAGTAAAAATAGCATTACCATCGTTTAAGAACAGTTTCTAAATATTGCCCAGATTTAATAAATCCAATGAAATCTTAGTTTAAAATAGTAAAGCAATATAATATTCTTTATGATTCAAGCAGGTCCTATTCTAACCTTCTAAAGCTTCTTTAACATTATTTACCCTAAAATATCTTTAAATTCCCTGAATGACTCAGATGGAAATATGTCAACATATCATTTGCCTTAAATATTACATAAACTCGAAGTGATTTTTATGTTTGAATTTTTAAATGAATTATATTGCACTTTTTATATATATTTGTTCAGTATGCATATAGATCGTTCAGTTCTGTAAAGTTAACCAAAGCCTAAAGATTAATTCTAGTGCTGAGTTTTAATAAGTCTGTTTCTTAAAAATCACCTTTGAAAAGAATGAAGTCATGCATCAAATTAAACCAGAGAGTCACTCCAGGCAGAGTTCAGTGGACATACAAAGCTGAAGGGTGTTATAATTTCTGCATCCTTAGTAATACATTCACAGAAAAAGAAAAAGAGAAGTATTAAGAAGAAAGCCTTTGGTCTGGGAGATGAGACAGTAAAATGTCAGTGTGTTTCACCTGACTCAAAATGAAACCTCCAGAGTCTATAGAGAGGCGCCTGTCCCAGCTCTCATGCACTTGCATGAGCCTGAGCCACGACAGGATGTCCTGAACAGCAAATGGGAGGGATAATGATATCTTCATCAGAGGTTTTTAGGAAGACTGAATGAGTGAAGTGATGTCAAGTGCTTGGAATACTATCTGGCACACGGCACAGCCTCTGGGAGAGTTGGCGCTTACTGTGCCATTGCTACCATTCACCCTTACCTGAGCTGAAGACGTTTTGCCCATGTGAATCACCTGTTTTGAGTCCTCGGTTCAGCTTGCCTTCACTGCAGCCGTCTCCATGGTTACTGACCCTGGGATCCTGGCTCCTCCCCGGTTCAGTCAGCACAGGCTCTGGGCATTCTCTGTTAGACACCTTTGAACCTGCAAACTGCCAGCTTCCCTTCTATCTTAGCTTGAAATCACTAGGAGGCATGAATGGTGAGAACTGTCACACAAACATGTCTCCACTTACTCACGAACTCAAATATTGAGATTCTAAAGGAAATGTAACTTTTTCTCTGCTCTCTCTCTTTTTAGCCACCTTGGAGGGGTGGGAGGATGAAGAACCTCATAGAAGAGTGGAATCCCAAAGAAACAGCTTTAGGAGCTGAGAGGAGCCAGAAATTCAGTATATTTAGGGCTCCCTTGTGAAAACACAAAAACAAAAATAAAAATGCCTCCTGCCACTTCAGCATTTCTCTTCCGCTGATGCCCCCCCCCCCCCGCCATTCGCTTTAAAAACAAATGGAAAAAGCCGAGTGTTGATGGCAGTCACTGGGGGGTTAGAGTATGTGCTGGTATAGAAGAGGCGTACTCTTTCAGACTGACAAGACCTTAAAAACAAAAACCACAAGTCAGTGCTGGTGTGTGTATGCGTGTGTGTGTGTGTGTGTGTGTATGTACACGCAAGCTCATGGATCGGTGGGAGGGGGGCTTCACAAGAGTCTGGATTTGATTTGCAGGATTACGATTTGCCTTGAATGTTTTGAGAAAACTTTGAGGATTTGGTGGATATTTAAGAATTAGAAGTTTTATTTGAGGGACATTTAAGGATCAAGAGTTGGTTATTTGGGAAACATTAAGGGCAGACTCTGTCCTTAGCTACTTTCACGAATCTTCTTTGTTTCCAGGAAGTTTGAAGTTCTTTAAAAGAGAAATTTGCTCCTGATATTCAGGGGTGATGATGAGTGTGGTCTTAACTGCAAAGACAAGAAAAAGACAAGTGAAAAATCTCAAACACTGCTTGAAGTTCTTACTCTAGATGGCCATTCCTTCCACTCTGAAAATTTAAGATTCTGTATTTGTATAAGCATTTTAAAACATCATACTAATTTTTGGACTTCTTTGATTACTAAGGAGGCCATACATCTTTCTATGTGTATATTTCCTTTCCTGTGAATTGTTTGTTCATGTTGTTTTCACATATTTATTTTGGAGTTTTAAGGGTTTTTCCTTAACAATGCATAAGTCCTCTTTTATGAATTATGGAATATTTCAGACATACAGAAAAGTAACAGGTACACTTAGAGCTCCTTTTATAAACTTCCTGGATCCACTTTCCACCCCCTTTTCCAGAGGTAAACCACTTAGAGTTGCTATATATCTTTCCATTCCACATTTTAATATTTTTAGTCTTTGGTCATCACACACACACACACACACACACACACACACAGTATTGATTTGTAAGTTTTTTAATTTTATGAGTGATAATATACCAACCTTAGCATTCTGTAACTTGCTCTTTTTAAACTCATTATTGTATTGCTGAGATTTATCCATTTTGACAAACTGTAAGATCCAATTCATTCTTTCTAATGACTAAATTGAATTCCATTGTATGAACATACCATAGGTTATTTACTGTACCGTCAGGGACCTCTTTATATGATTTATTTAAGTACTGTAAGGGAACTCTTTGTATGAATATGCATTAACCCTACTTTTTGTTGGTGTCTGTGTGTGTGTGAGTTATAAATGTATTTCCCCATGTCTTCTTATTTTAATTATTTTTATTTTTACAGAAGTATAAACTTTTATTTTTTAATTTATTTATTTATTTTTGGCTGTGTTGGGTCTTCGTTTCTGTGCGAGGGCTTTCTCTAGTTGCGGCGAGCGGGGGCCACTCTTCATCGCGATGAAGGCCTCTCACTGTCACGGCCTCTCTTGTTGCGGAGCACGGGCTCCAGACGCGCAGGCTCAGTAGTTGTGGCTCACAGGCCTAGTTGCTCCGTGGCATGTGGGATCTTCCCAGACCAGGGTTCAAACCCGTGTGCCCTGCATTGGCAGGCAGATTCTCAACCACTGCGCCACCAGGGAAGCCCCGAAGTATAAACTTTTATAGAGTTAAATCTGTTGATTGTTTGCTCTGTGATTTCTTCTGTTGCCTCAAAGCATACAGCGTGTTCACCCCTCCAAAATAAAATTAATGTTATTAAGATCAACTATGTTCTGGATTTTCAAGTGAACATGTCAAATTTATCTTTGTATAATTTTGGATACTGGCTTAAGTATCCTCTTTTCTGTTATCCTGTAATGTTTTTATGTGAACCTCTATTAAAATGATCATATTCCCTCTTAGTGACTCATATTAATATATAAGAATATATATTAATATATACTTATATATACTATATATATACTATATATACTATATAGTATATATATAATATATACTTATATAATATATAATATATACTTATATATAATATAAAATATATACTTATATATAATATATACTTATATATAATATATACTTATATCACTATATTTCATAAATTTCTCTCAATTACAATCTCCTTGAATTTTGGGGTAAATATGATATTTTACATATTATTCTTTATAGTCAACATATAATGTTCAATTCTGTTTCCCCCAATTTTGCATTTTCAAAATATCTATACTTTTTGTTTGTTTATATTTATTGGGTTTAGTATCAGAACTGTGTTTGCTTCATCAAATGATCTGGGTACCTTTGCAGGCATGTGCATGTCAAGGAACATCCATCAGTGTGACAGTATGGCTTCCTTCTGCTGGAGTGACTTATCTTACTGGTGAGTTTGGGGTAGAGCCGGCCCCTACCTCCTGCCCTCCTCTTGGGAGCCAGCCTGCCCACAGAGAACATGCTTTCTGACCTACAACTCTTGGCCACACATTTTACAAGACAAGTTCCATGTGGCGAGCATGTGCTAATTCAGTGCTACCTGTGGCAGAGGGTGTGGGTCATCTAAGGGTTAGTTCCGAAAGATTTATGCTTGTCACACATCTAAGCTACATCCTCCAATATAGCATTTGTTAGCAGTAACTGTTTTGATTTCCATCTGTCCTTGCTTACCTCTCAATTAATTCTGACTTTTAGTGGGGGGAAAGGGCCCCCTAAAGCCCAAACAGTCCAATATATATTTAAAAGGAATTCCAGAAAGAGAGAATAAGATGAAAGGAAGAAAAACAGTAATGGACGGTGATGGCTACACAACTCTATGAATATACTAAAACCATTGAAGTGTACACGTTAAATGGGTGAATTTTATGGTATGTGAATTATGTCAGTAAAGATGCTTTTAATAAAAGATAATGGCTGAAAAATTTTAAGAAGCAATAGAAGTCACTAATTGTTTCAGAAATTACAGTATAAATCAAAATGAAAACATCCCCAGGCATATCATAATGAAAGAGAGAAACTCTTAAGACATAGGAAAGATCTTAAGAGCTACCAGAAAGAAAGGTAGGTAATCTTTACAAGAATAGCAATTCGGTTAGCAGACTTCTCAACAGAAGCCAGAAGGCAATGGAATAATATCTGCAAAGTGCTGACAACTGGAATTCTACACCAGCTAAACCACTGGGTCAAAAGTCAGGATGAAATAAAAGACCTTCTCAAAATCTGAGATAATTTACCACTAATGCACCTCTGCTGAATAAACCCAAAGTAGAAAGAAGGAAATAACAAGAGCAGAAATAGATCAAAGATAAATCAAACTTAAAGAGAATCATCAAAGCCAATAATAGGCTCTTTGAAAAAAACTAATAAAATAAGACAAACTTCCTTAAAGGTTGATCAAAAAAGAGAAAAAAATGCACAAATACAGAAATCGAGACTAGAAAGGGGACCTACCTAAAGAAAAAGATTTTTTTAATTATAGGATAATTTTGAACAAGTCACTAAACTTGAAAACTTCAACAAAATGATCATTAATCCTGGAAAAAGATAAATTATCCAAGCTACAGATGAAATAGAAAATCTGAATAGAGTATTAGCCATTAAAAAATTGAATCATTAGTTTAAAAACTTCCAGTTATTTAAGGAACTGGTAATCAAAGTATTGATATTACACAAACTGTTCCAAAGAAAGATGGAAATGTCCAAAATTATTTTACCTACGATTTCTGGGTCCTTATTCTCATTTCTCAACTATTTTAGCTCCTGTGTCACTATCAATCTTTCTCCTATCTTCATTCTTAGTGAATCCAATATACACTTAGACGACCCTTCCAACAGTCTGAACGCTTGGTTCTTTGAGCGCTTCTCCTCTGATGATCTTGTCCTCCACCTGTTCACCTCTGTAATTGGAACCGGGCACAATCTCAATTTCATGCAGCCCCCCTCTATTCTAACCACTACCTCTAACCACCTCCTTGTATCTTTCCAGGTCCTTCTTTCTAGTACTCTAAATTCAAAAACCCTTGGACCTACCAGGACCTCCATCCACTGATTCTGCCACCTTTTTCACTGCCTCCCATGCCCTGATGTCCTCTTCCCCTCCCATCTTACCCAGCTGAAATTCCTCAGTGCCGTTGCCCCTTTCTTCTTAGTCCTACTCACTTGGCAAAACCATTATCCTAGTTAAATCCAACTTTCCACCTACTCTGAGCCTGCAGAAGAAAAATGCACACCCAATCTGAAAGGCCTATTTTAAATTCAGGATCACAAACTTCAAGTGAGCTCTTCATGCTGCCTGGCAGACATACTATATTTCCTAGTCCATTTATCTCCTCATACTTGACTATTTCATACCTTTTCCTTTGTTCTCAAATTTCCAACACCTAATCCCACCTCCTCCTCATCCACTGAAAACCTTGCTTTCCACTTCACTGAGGAAAATGAAGCAATCAGAAATTCTACAGATTTTACTCTCCTCCTGGTCTAAGGGCCACATATTCTGTCATCTAATCTACTACTATAAGTGAACTATCCATGCTTCCATCTGAAGTCAATCCCTCTACTTCAGAGCTAGGTATTATTTCCTCTGATCTAAGAGCCAGTAAAGGACATCTCTCCAGCAATTGCTCTCTCCCTCTCTCTACTGGATCATTTCCATTAGCATAGAAACATACGGTTATTTCTTCCATCTTGAAAGAAACTTCCTTTTGACCCCACCAGCTCCACTTAATGTCTTTGCTCATCATTGTGGCAAAATTCCTTGAAAGTGTTGTCTACACTCACTTCAGTTCCTTTCCTCCTATTCTCTTTGAAATGGAGATTTCCCCTGCACCACTCCATTGAAAGCACCCTTTTCCAGTCTCAGTGACATTTAAAGACAGTGGATCACTCCCTTCTCCTTGATAGCCTTTCACTTGGCTTCTATGTTACTTCACTTCACTCTCTCTGTTTCTTCCTTAGCTGGCTCTTCCTCTTGTTCCTGACTTCTCGACATTGGATTGTCACAGCGCTCAGCTCCTCATCCTCTTCTCTATCTATACTCATTCCTTCATTGTTCTCACTTAGTCACATGGCTTTACATGCCATCAATATGCAACAATTGCCAGCTGTCTATTTCCAGACCACACCTCTCCCCTGTGCCTCAGATTCATATATCTAACTGCCTAATAGCCAACCCCGCTTGGGTATCCAACAGAAACCTCAAGCTTAACATGGCCAGCGCTGAAATTCTGGCCTTCTCCCACCACCCTATTCCACCCATCTTCCCCATCTCAGTTGTTGGTGATGCCATCTTTCTAGTAGCTCAGCCCTAAAAGCTTATAGTCTAAAACCCTTTTCCCCCTAATATTCCACATCCAATCCATCAGGAAATTCTGTTGGCTATACCTCAAAATATACCTAAAACTGACCACTTACCACTAGTTCCACTGCTACTGCCCTGCTCTGAGCTTCTGTCTCCCACCTGGACTCCTGTAGAGCCTCCTGACTGGCCTCCTGCATCACATTTACTGTTCTGTAGTCCAGAAGTCCCCTAAAAAGTAAGCAAGGTTGTGTGTTTCCTCTACTCAAACCTCCCCAGGCCCACACAGCAGAAGGTTTACAGCACCCACAGAGCCTCCCCCATACCTTGTGTCCGTTTCATCTCCTACCTCATCTTCCCCCCGCCTCCTGCTCCATCACTCCACTCCAGCCACCCCAGCCTACACACTGTGCCTCGAATAGCCAGGCTCCCGCCTTAGAGCTTTTGCTGTCACTGTCTCCTCTGCCTGTAATGCTCGTCCGCAGGTGTCTGCGTGGGTAATGCCCTCACTTCACGTTTTGCCCAAATGTCAGCAGGTCTTCTTCAGAAATCGCAGGCAACCTCTCCACCACCACCACACTCCTAATCACCATCCCTTGATTTATTTTTTATGCACTTTCTTGAGCTATAATTCACATACCATGACATTTACTCATTTAATGTATACAATGCAATACTAGTTATTAGAGTCACAGAATCACCACAATCAATTTTAGAACATTTTCATCACCCCCGCCAAAACCCTATACCCATTACGGTCATTCCCCATTTCTCCCAAATTCCCCTCCCTCCAGCCCCTGGCAACCACTGATCTATTTTTTGTGTCTATGGATTTGCCTATTCTGGACATTTTATATATATGGACTCATACAATATGCATTCCTTTGTGACTGGCTTCTGTCACTTAGCATCAAGTTTTTGTTTCATTCACGTTGTAGCATGTGTCAGCACTTCATTTCTTTTTATGGCCAAATAAAATATACCATACTTCATTTATTCATTCATCTGTTGATGGACACTTGGGTTTTTCCACTTTGGGGCTATTATGAATAATGCTGCTATAAACATTTGTGTATAACATTTTGTGTGGACATAAGTTTTCATTTTTCTTGGGTAGATACCTAGGAGTAGAATTGCTGAGCCATATGGTAACTCCATGTTTAACCATTTGAGCAATTGCCAGACTGTTTTCCAAAGTGGCTACACCACTTTATATTTCTAACCGAAGTGTATGAAGGTTGCAATTCTTCCATATCCCCTCCAACATATTTTATTATCTCCTCTTAATACTTGCTTTATTGTTACAACAGCACTTATCATTTTCCAATATGCTATGTCATTCATTTATTTCTTAAGTTTTTTATTGTCTGTCTCTCCACCATAATGTAAACTCCATAAAGGCAGGGACTTTTGCCTTTTCTCATCTGTTTTGTTCACTGTTGAGAGTGCCTAGAACAGAGGAAGCACTCAATGAATACTGGTGGATTGGAATGCAATGGGTTTAGTGTAACTGATACCAAAACCAGACAACAGTGTGAGAAAAGGAAGACGGAGTGAGTCTCAGTTATTAATGCAGAGTCAAAAATTTAAATAAAATGTTACCAATGAAATGTTACCAATGAAATAGATTAAGATTATAAAAAACATATGGACCTCAGACAATATAAGCTAAAAAGAGACAAAGCTAGCTACACATTAGCCAGCTACTGGGAGACACAGGGCCAAAGATTCCGTGGCAATGTAAAACAAAAAGTCATAACTGAATTCTGTTTCCTACAGGGTCCATAGCTCATTAACCATGATAGAAGCAGAAAAACAAATCAAGGAACCAATTATCCTTCAGGAAGCCAGCAGACCAGATGGGTGCCAACTTGGCACCAAGTGTTGTTATAACTTGGTCGGGCTCACGACCAGGCTTCTGCACAGGCACACTGGGTCTTAGCAAAGCCAGCGTGGGAAGGAAAAAGTAAACAGGAAGAGGGTGGGGGGGACTAAGAGCCTAGAGACCTGATGCAATGCAGAATTCTAGTGAGCACAGGCAGCAGCTGGTGTGCCATGGGGTCCAGGCCAGTGTACGGTGTGGATACTGAGCCAGGCAGTCAGCGCTCCCAATTACCAGTCCATTCCCAGCAAGACCCCAACCACTGGCCGAGGTATAAAGAACAGGATCCGGTTCCACCTACCCCAGGGGTTCCTGGCAGGGACCAGCCAGCGTGTCAGACCAGCCAAATGGGTGGAGGGCAGGGTTCCGGTCCAGGGGTAGGGATGCGGGTGGGTGGAAGGAGAGGAGAGATGAAGCTCTGGATGGCCAAGAAGTCTAGCTGTGGAAATTGACCAGTACAGTGTGGAATATGTGATATATTTGGGTGGGGGGGGGGTAAGAGAAGATGACAGGGGGCACAGTTTTACATATTTGGCACTTGTTTTTTAATATCTTATTTTTTCAAGGGGAGATGTCTATCTAGTCCCTGTAGGGCCTTTCCAGCCCCCATCTAAAAGTTGCATTCCCCGCTCCACCCTAGTGGGGCCCAGCAGAGTACCCAATAAGCCTCTGTAATTTATCAGTTGGCGCCCATTCCCTGAATAAAGAGACTTTCCACAGAACAGAACCGGCACCCACACAGTCCTCCCAACACTTGCTTTCTTCCTCTGGGCGGCCCCAGATCGCCCCCAGGGCAGGACCGTGAGATTCACGGGACATCTGAACTCTGCCCACAATACTGTGTAACCCTACAGCTACCCCTCTGACTGCGCTGACCTTTGATGGGGGTGGGGGGGAGGGAGGCAAGGAAACCACCCTTCTTTTACTCCTCGTTATCCCACCCTGTCACCTCCGTTTTCTAAAAAACACATGTACGTTTGGAAAAAAAAAAAGTCTTTCATCTGGGATATGTTTTCTTTACCAGAGCAAGTGTGTGTGGGAGGGGACGGCGGAGGGAGAGAGGGCGGGGAAGGGGGTACCAAAGTGCCCAGCAGCAGGAGCACCTACAAAAACAATCCTCCCTTGGCGAGGCGCCGAAGGAAAATCGTACTAAGCAAAGTGACTTGCAACTCCGGGAAGGCTGGGCAGTTCACGGTGGGCAGTCCTGGGCGACGATGGGGGGCGGGGGGGCGGGATGAAGGGAAAAGAGACGGAGAGGGGGAAGGGCAAGACGAGGGGGAGGGGGCGGTCCCGAGCAATTCAATGGCGCTTTGATTTAACAACTCCAAGCCCTTTGAAAACATTTTGCCAAGAAAAGCTTGCCATCAACACGTATAATCTCTTATCAGAGGCCCCTGAAAGCCCGGGCCCCGGGGTTAATTCCCCCATCGCAATGAGTTTGAATCAGCTCTAAACCCGCAGTGACATGAAAGCTCCCGAGCCCCGGGCCGCACAGAACCCACTGCGATCCGCCGACCGGGGAGGATTACGGGGCCTGTTCCGCGGCGAGCTCGCCGGCGGGACGGGCAGGCTCAAAAGAAAAAGAATAATTAGGGATAATTGCTTGTGTCCAAACACAAGCATTAAGGCCCCCTGTTCCCCTTTGGGACTTTGTGAGCCAGAATGAAAGAGACACCCCCTGTTTTGACAGCTGGAACAGCGGCCTGGATCCGTGACCAAGGGAGGAAGCGCTCCCGGCTGCTGGGAACGCGGCCGAGTCTGGCCGCGGGGGGGCGGGGGGGCCTCCGGGCCCGGAGCCGCCCGAGTCCACGCGCGGGGTCCGCTTTCGCGCTCGGCCCTCGCGAAGCTCGGAAAAAAGCGGGTTGTCTCTCCGCCTGGCGCTTGCGGCCTCGGAAGCCCGCTGCAGCCCAGGGGCCTGCAGCGGGGCTGGGCAGCAGAGGCCCGCGCCCAGCGCACGCGGCGGGTTGGCGGAAGGTGGCCAGGGACCCAGGGACGTGGCGCCCGAGCCGCCCAAGGCGTCGGGTGCGGCCGAGCTCCGGAGGCTCCGCTACGCAAGTTTGCACCCCGAGCCCCAAGTGGCCTTTTTCAGACCCACTAAAGCTCACAAAATGGGAATGAATATCCGGTCCCATCTCTCTGGGCGTGAGGCGGCCTGCGCCCCATTTGGAGACACCCGAATCCCAAGGTGGTCCCAGCCACATCCGGCTGCGCCCTTGAAGCCAAGGCCCGCGTAGGAGGCCTCCCTTCGTGGCTTGGAAGTGACAAGAGAATTAAACGCAACTAGGGAAACGAGCTTAATGCACACCCGCTGCCTCAGGGCTCGGCAACAAGGCCCACAATCCCGAGGCGAGCTTGATGCTGGGGTCTGGGGCCAGGGCGTTCCGGAGGAGACTGAACAGGCCTCGGCTAACAATCTCCGGGGGCCGAACTTTCTGGGAGCTCGGCTAGTTTGCCCTTCGTAGTTCAGGAAGCCACAGGGCCCGAAAAGGCCAAGCCAGGCCTGGAAGTTTCCTTGAAGGAGTTGGGTGGAGGTAGGGGGCAAAAAGCAGCTCCTGCCAGCTGGTTGCCAGCTCCTTAGGCGAGGGGCGGGAAGGGGAGGGAGGAAGGTGGAAAAGGGGGAGAAGCTGACGGAAATACGGTCTTCGAGACCACCGGCAACACCTGGACCACCCAGACCGAGGCCTGGAACTGCGAAACCCTGAGGCCTGCGTGGCCAACCGGCTAGGAAGTCCGCAGAGGGGAGTGGATCTTCCAGAGTATCACCAACTGGGGTCTCTCCAAGGCGGCTGGCAGCCCGGCGGCCGGCGGAATCCACAACCGCGCCGTCCCCAGATGCTCGGGCCTGCGCTCCGCTTCCAAATACGGATCATATGCGGGGCTGAAGCAAGAGTGGGGAAGCGGCGCGGCGAACACGCGGGCATGAGTAATTGATTAAAGGGAAACCACATCCGACAAGAAAAAGGTTTTCTGAAAGGAGCCGAGTCCGAGACGAGCTTCCGACCCTGCAGCTGTGGCCCAGACGGATCCGCCCGCGACTGGGCCCTCCCCACGCAGCAGAGGACGCGCGCTGGGGCCTGCTGGCCCAGCAGAAGGGACCCACCCGGCTTGCAAAGACCGTGTGCTTCAGATAAAGCTCAAGGTTAAAAGTTTCTGGGTTGGCCTGGGACTGGGGGAGGTGGCGGGGGTGATCTCTGGACCTCCCCTGGCTGCCTGCGGCCACCTGGGTCTCCCACTGTGGCCTTAGAGCACCCGCGGGTTAGATATAGGCCCCGCAGGGGTCGCCTACATTAACCCAAAGCCAGCTTGGGTTCACCAGACAGGACTATTCTGCAGACAGAGATTTAAGATCTAAAGGTTCAGATCCGGACATTTTTCTGCCCTTCGTCTCACCCCTTTCTTTTCGGGAAAACCGGATGACAGCACCATTGCCGAGAAATAAGAGGAAAATGCTATTTTTTGAATACCTGTTTTCATTTTACTTCTAATTGCCAGTTTATTAAGATACCCTTAGCTTGTTGAGGATTAAATACAAAATAAAGTTTATAACTGTCGGTAGATTTAAAAATTTTTGTAATTGTAGGCTTCGGATAATTCTCTTGACCAGAGAATAGTTGGGAAGATTCTAAATGAGGGAAAGTGTTGTGTTTCTCTACCATAAAAGAATGAGCTATCACACCTCCCTCCTGTGAGTATAAAAGTCAGGAAAAAATTTTAAAACCTTGATTTGCAAAGTTTCCTTTCGTAGAAATGGGTGATGCTATCTGAATTTTCAGACTGCGGCACACTTTTCAGGTTAGGCCTCAGGTTTTGAGGCAATCAACGCTTTATTTATTTGTTTTGGGGGAAGGGGAGAATATTCCGATGACAGCAAAGGAGACCTTCCTGCTCCTTTCTCGTGATTCCGAAATCCTCTGTCTTCTCTCTCCAGCTGCTTAATCAGGCTGCCCTAAAGAGAAAGCTTTGGTTTGGCATTGTGTTTTGCTTTGTTTCTGAGATTTAATATTGCGTATATTTCATCACGCCACACTGGTTTCAACAACATATAAAACCCATGAAATTTCATATTCAATTTCAGAACCTTGGCCAAGAGATTAAATTATTATACCAAGAAGAAGAAAAACAAAGATTCTTGGGAAAACGAGAACCTTCGTCGAATCTCTACTTCCTCGGAATTACACCACTTATGCTTACGGTGCCTTGTGGGCCTGTTCCCTCGGTGGGCTCAAAATAGGCTAGACAAACCGAAAAAGGAGGTGTGAAAATGACGTAATACATCTGAATCGGTGCCCCGCAAACGTCACCTTGGCGTTGCGGAGTTACTCCACAGTTACGCCTGCGGGCCGCACCCCAAACAGCCTGGAAAACCGAAGAGCTCGATGCAGGAGAGGGCGGGTCCCGACCGGCGGCTGCAGCGTCGAGACAGGCGGGCCGCCCCGAGGAGTTGCGGGTCTGAGCTTAGAAGGGGCGGGGGTTTGGGGGGGGGAGTTAAATAAAGACCACAGTTCAGAATCCGGAGTTGCTAGCGCCCCTCCCAGGGATTTGGAAGGGGTAGTGCAAGTGAAGGACCTGGAAGTTTAAGCTTCGTGAGTTTGATGATAAAGTCGCTTTGGAGTTTTAAAAATAGATCTATTGGTCCCACAAGTCCCCGCTAGGGAGGCCACCAGCCCGCTCCGGCCTGCGTGGAAGCCTGCAGGTTCTACGAGGCGTGGGGTCCGCGTGGACGCGGCCCTTGGGCGGTGAGGAACCTCGGCGTAATTTACGAATGTCCCCCAGGAGTCTGGGACTTTTTAAGGAGCTCCCCCTGGAAGGTCTGAGCGGGGAGACCCGGGCGCGGATCGCCTCCAGCCGGGAGCCCTGGGGCTTCGAGGGCCCCCCCCACCCGCACTTCCCGTTCTGGCCCCGCGGCCGGGGAACACTGGGCGACCAAGGTTATGCGGACGGCCCGGAGGCCGCGCCCGCCGTCCCGGTCTTCCAGCGCGGGTCGGGACCCGCTGCAGTTGAGCCTGTGCCCCGCGAGCCCCGGGAGTGGGGCGCAACGTCAAGATCGCAGGTCCAGCGAGCTCCCGAGCCGGGTCGGCTCCCGCCTCCCGCCGGGAAGGCGCAGGGTGCAGCGGGTTCAAGGCCCCCGCCGAGGGCGCGCGTCTCCGGATTCGTGCGGCAAGGTGGGCCCGGCGGGGGGGGCGGGGTGAGAGGGCAGCAAACAAGATCTTTCCCGGGCTGGGAAGGCCCCCTTTCCGCCGAACCAGGGCACGCAAACTCTCCGGGGAACCGGAGACCCAGGGAGATTGCGGGCAGTCGCCGACCCCGCTAAATGGCGGGAGTTCCAGTTTTAAAGCAAATCTCAAGCTTCGCGGCTTAGCTGATGGACTCAGCTTCTCCTTTTAAGAAGCAAACCCAAGTTCGCATGGAAAAGGCTAAAAGATGTTATCCACTTGCGAGTCTTCCTCTTTCCCCAAAGAGGTGCATATCCCCCATCCTTCCCAGCTGCCTGCACTATTACAGCAATGAAACATTTGTGGGCTATGTTAGAATTAATGACAATAAGATCTATAATTATTCAAAACAAATACAGATTTTTTTTTGCCATTGTCCTTATACACGTTATGTGCGTGTGCGTGTATCCACTCATGTATAGATAACACGCATATTTGAGTATATAATGTGGACTTAAATTTGCATTCTAAAGCTGCAAAAATATAGTCATGTATCCCATCACATATGCTATGCTTGAGCATGCTGGTCTTCTCAAAGGCCAATTAAAATGCTATTTTCTTTTAGTTTTTATTTAGAACCTCCAAAACAGGAGCAAACTGTACTTTTAGAATGTAGCCACTCTACACATGAAAAGATGACATGTATAAATTATATTTTCAATGGAATGTTTAAAATTCATTTCTTTCTCTAATATAACCTGACTTCAGGGCATAGGGACTTCTATTCTTGGAGGGACCCTTAGACACAGTCTGTTCTTGGCTCCCAGAGCAGTGCCTGATGCTGTAAAACACTAAATCTGGACAGATTTACACAGAACAGAAGCTTTAATTTCACCATTCAAATTCCAGCCAAACAGCTTTGGGGAGTTTTCTATGTTCCAGACCCCTTGAATGTTTTTCCAGGTTGTATGGTTGAGCCCTAGCCTATGACAGCTCATCCAAAATCATGACATTATTAAACACAGAAAGGAGATGTGTCATCATGTTTTTTTAAAACTGTGTCCACCTTGTGGAACAAAGACATTTTATTTTAAAGATGAAACTACTATAACATTGATGAAACCGCTTATGCATATATGATAAAAATTTGATGAAGGCCTTTACATGTAAGAGGTATATTGTTTTATTTGTAATCCTTTACTTGAAACTGTCTTCACACAGTTGTTTTATTTTTTTCTAAACAATAATTTTATGAAGACAAAAAGTAAAGAAGATATTCAAGATCATTCTTCCAGATACCACCTGAATGAAACTGACTTCTTCCCATTGAGACAGGCATGGGTTTTCCTCTAACTTTAAAATAAATGACTACTAACCCTCGTGCACTGTTGGTGGGAATGTAAATTGGTGCAGCCACTTTGGAAAACAGTATGGAGATTCCTCAAAAAACTAAAAGTAGAGCTACCATACAATCCAGCAATTCCGCTCCTGGATATTTATCTGAAGAAAACGAAAACACTAATTAGGAAAGATATATGTACCCCTATGTTCATGGCAGCACTATTTACAAAAGCCAAGATATGGAAACAACCTAAATGCCCATCAATAGATTAATGGATAAAGAAGATGTGAGATTGATTTACCTATCTATCTATCTATCTATCTATCTATCTATCTATCTATCTATCATCTATTTATCTATCTATCTCTATATCTATCCCTCCATATATGTGTGTGTGTGTGTATCTATCTATCTATCTATCTATCTATCTATCTATCTATCTATCTATACACACACACACATATACAAGCAATGGAATATTAGCCACAAAAAGGAATGGCATCTTGCCATTTGTAAAAACATGAGTAGACCTAGAGGGTATTATGCTAAGTGAAACAAGTCACAAAGAGAAAGACAAATACTGTACGATTTCACTTATGTGTGGAATCTAGAAAACAAATGAACACACATAACAAAACAGAAACAGAGTCATAGAGTCAGAGAACAAACAGGTGGTTGCCAGAGGGGAAGGGTGTGGGGGAGGGAGAGAAATAGGTGAGGGAGATTAAGAGGTACAAAGGTCCAGCTGCGAAATAAATGAGTCACTGGTATGAAATGTACAGTGTGGAGAACACAGTCAATAATTATGTAATATGTTTGTATGGTGACAGATGGTAACTAGACATGGTGATCATTTTGAAACATATAGAAATACGGAATTTACTATACTGTGTGTCAAGAACTAACATAGTTTTGAGATCAGTTATACTTTAAAAACAAACAAGCAAACAAACTCATAGAAAAACAGATCAAATTTGAGGTTACCAGAGGTCAGGGTTGTGGAGAGAGAGAATTGGATGAAGGTGGTCACAAGGTACAAACTCCCAGTTATAGGGTAAATAAGTACTAGGACTGTAATACACAACATGTTAAGTATAATTATCACTGCTCTATGTTATATATGAAAATTGTTAAAAGAGTAAATCCTAAGAATTCTCATCACAAGGAAAAAATTTTTTTCTATTTAATTTTGTATCTATCTGAGATAATGGATGTTCACTAAACTTATTGTGGTATATCGTTTCATGATATGTGTTAAGTCAAATCATTATGTTCTACACCTTAAGCTTATGCAGTGCTTTATGTCAATTATATTACAATAAAACTGGAAGAAAAATAAAATAAAATTAAATTAAATTAATTACTACTATTTGCATTAGTAGAAAGACCAGAAGCTGTTTTCTTCTACTGCTAATGAAGAGTATATTGCATTTCCCCCAAATGAAACCTGGAATTTTAAAACTGGACTGCCAGGTGTATCACCATTAATAAACAGCATTTAAGTGCTATTTGGGGGGGATGGGAATTTCTTTTATTAGGCCCTGGCTGCACAGAGTTATACTCTCAAGATGCTTATAACTTACTGCAAATACACCTCAGGAGATATATTGTGTGAAAAGATGCAAGTCAAATAGATATGTACGTTCTGCAAAAGCAAAGAAATTTGTATTATCAGAGTTAGGACAGAGAATAGACTAAAAATAATTCTCCCTGATGGTAAATCCATTCATGGCTGGTAAAACAATTATGGACATTTTTTTCTCCACATAAATTTAGTCACATATGTATGAAGCTTGGTGCAACCATGAGATGTACCAGCATTTCTACAGAGCCCCCTCCAAAGCACCCAAGAAGTCTGAAATAGTTAAGGTACCCCTGGCATCTTTCTTCCCCTACAGGCCCCGCTTGTGGAGAATAGTGGAAAGTACAATGTACTGAGTTAAACAAATATTTAACTTGCTCCATGTCCAAGGCAAATCAGATTTCAGGCCAACATATGGGCTCCAGCTTAGGGCTGGAGATATGGCCTCAGGTTGGCTGGGAGTGAATGATGTGTGTGGTCATTGTTGGAGGCTCTGGCTGGACCAAACAGACACCGGCTCACCCATCTTTCCCAGGGCTGTGGGGAGTCTGAGCTCTGCTTTATTCCAGGACCCATCACAGGCTAGAGCTCTCTGACGTAGGTCCAGCATGGTTAATGTACATTCAGAATTTAAATTCTTGCTTGACTGGCTGAGTTCCTTTAGGGCAGGCACTATGATTTATTGATTTGGGGTTCCCCACATTTTGCACCATGGTAAGCACTTGATACAGGTCTGATGGATAGCTAAAATCATTTAAGTTCCTGGTAAGGAAGATCCCCGTAATTTTGGTCTTTGGGTCTTCAGGTGGCTTCAGAGCATCTAGATGTGGGCTGTGATACAGTCGCCGCTGGCCACATGTGGCTACTGCTGCTTGGAATGTAGCTTGTCCAAATTGATAGATGCCGTAAGCATAAGATATGTACTGGATTTTCACAGCTTAGTATGAAAAAAAGAATGTACAATATCTCAATCATTTTATATTGATTATATATGAAATAATACTTTAGACAGATTGGGGTAAAATATATTTGTAGTAGCCGCTTCTAAGGTGACCCCTAATGACCCCAGCCTCCTGGTATTCATGCCCATATGTAATTCCCTCTCCTAGAAAGTAGGCTGGACTTCATGGCTCAATTCTAATGCATAGAATTTGGCAGGAGGTAACTTCCAAGATTAGATCACAAAAAGAAAGACTGCAGCGCCTCTTTTGGGTGTTCCTTCTTTCCCTCAATAGCTTGCTCCCTCTCTCTCTCTTTCCATCTCAGGGCCTAGTCATCAGTGAAGAACAGATTCTCATGCTGAAGACGCCAGATGGAGAAGAGAGGCCCCGGAGAATCCAACCGCCGGCCACGAGAGTGAGGCTCTTTGGAAGCGGACACTCCTGTCCCAGTCAACGCTTCAGATGATGTAGCCAGACCACTAGCTTGACTGCAGACTCAGGAGAAGCCCGGAGCCAGAACTATCCAACTAAGCCACTGTGCGTGCTGGCCCATAGCAAGTGAGAAATAATACATGTGTGTTTTCAGCTAAGTTTGGTGGTAAATAACTAATACACTATTATTTAAATTAATTTCATTGGTTTCTTTTTCTTTTGCAAATGTGGCTACTAGAAAATTTTAAATTACTTGTGTGGTTCACATTCCATTTCTGTTGGACAGCACTGGTCTCTGGCTCAGACGGGGCAACAGTCCTCCCAGTTTAATTCGGGACTCTAAGGAACTGGACTCAAATTTATGATGTAGACAGTCATGAAATATTTAGGTATAAACCTTACAAATTATGTTATAATCTCTAATTTCTTGGCTAAGCCCATTCCTGATATTTACATACTAAAGAGCTGTGGATTCAGAGTCAAGAGTTACTCTCTTCTCAGTTTAGCCCCCAGTTAGTTGGGCACTGTACCCAGAGAGACCGCTTTAATGTTCCGTCCAGCTCTAACATTCTATGGTTTAACAACTGCTCATTTCAGCATTTTCTTGCCACCAGGGCGTAACAGCAGCATTGGTGATAACATTGGTGTTTCAGGTGATAATGAACCAACATGAGCGGCTCCGCTTGTCCCACACGGTCTCTTAGCGAAGAGTGGTGAGTGGGTCAGAATGAGGGGTGGGCAGCCTAAGACAAGGCCACACTCTCCAGCATACCCGTGACTGCTCCCGCCATCCTCCACAACCTTTCCTAGAATTCTTGCATATCTGTGCTTCACTGCTACTGACATCTACAACACCAGAAAGCTGTGTTTTCCTTTAGGAGTATTGTAGCTAAGTTTGACGTTAGGAAGAAATGAAGGACTTAGCTTTCTGTTTATTTACATAACCACAGAGATCCAAAGTGCTAATTAGAAAAATATTTTAGAAAACTGTATTTCGATTGGATTTTATTTTATTTTGCTAGTACGATGACAAATTCTCATAAGTTTTCAATGGTTTTTCCATCTTCTGACCAGAAGGCCACCGGTCTGAGTCTCCTCTGCTCTGGCAATTTACCAGTAATTATAGAATAGGGCTACGTTACACGAATGAACATAGTTCTCTGTGCTTTTTTGCCACACTTAATTAAGAAATTCTCTTCCTTCTGTCTTAACTACGTTTTACTTTGACAGCATGATTGCAGACGTAATACATGGCCCTTCAGAGGGGAATGACTTCTCTAGCCATATTTTGACCAAAAGCAGATAGTCTACTACAAGGCTGTCGTTGATAGTTTCAATCACTTAAAAGTGACGTTTGATAAATGTTGCTGAAAATATTCCCCCTTTGGACTTGCTGGGTGATTAAGTGAAGGGCAGGGACTGTTACACAAGCCATTATTTTATACATGTTAGCGGATCGTGGCTGCTCTGAAATTTTGTACAAAAAACCAAACAGGTTATTAATATAAATTAGCATTATTTTGGCAGATGACATTTATTGTTTCCTGATATTTATTTTATTAGGTCTTTCATTTGCAAATTTGTGTAACAACATTTTAGCAGAATTTAGATTTTCCTCAGGAGATGAGTTTTAGAAAGCTCTTGCTAACTGTAGAGGTAATGCTATGAGGGAATGGTAAAGTGATGTCACTTATATGGAGACTATTACAAATTAGGGCTTTGTATTTAAGTGACAATTTAAAATCTAGATTTTGATTTTCAGTTTTCTAAATGTTCATAATCTTTTCCTAAATAAAATCATTAGTGCTTGTCTAAGTACACAAAATAAGAAAATCAACCATTTCAGGTGATACCAAAGCTTTCCCAAGTTTCCAGAATAATGGGATGAAAGTCATACGTGTGCTATTCTGTTTTCCACAGGCACTAACTTCAGCCATCGCTTCACAACACCAAGCAAGCTGGCTTTCAAAACGTGCTCAACATATGCTTCTGATAACTTTCTAAAACAAGTAATGAACAGCACAGCATGTTAGAGTAGACTTATGTAAATTAATGTCCAAGAAGTGATGGTTCTTAGTTTCTCATTTTTATTCTCATTTTCAAACCAATTTTCTTTGCTTTAGCATTAAACATTAAGCAATATACACCCAATTAGCGAGACTTAACGTTAACGTCAAAAACAAGGAAAAGAGTTGATATGCAGCCTTAAGCGTGTGCAGGATGCTCGTAGTTGTCTTTCTGAAGTCCTGCCTGCTACTCCCCCAATGCCCCCAAGGCACTCCCACAAAATTTGCTGTTACCAGCCATGCAGATATTTTCCTAATTCCCAATTCTAAGCCCACCTCACAAACAGGTGCCTTTTAGTGCAATCAGGATAAAATACACGTGTGGCTATTACTTTGTTGCTTTGAAAAGGTGACGAAGGGCATAGGGCCTATCAGGCCAGGCCATCCCTGGGTAATTTGCCATGAGCCTCTGTGTGGATCCAGATCCTCCCTTTGTTTGAGATCTGATTCCTGCAGATGACTGACAAGGGCGGACTTGTAACAACATTATTTCAGGAGGATAATACCCAGCCACCATAAATTCCTTTTTTAATAGTTTATTGCAGGTTGTAGGCTATTGACAATGACTTTACTTTAAGCACAAAGGAAAATAGTTCCTTGTTGCTGCTAGTCTCTAAAACCACTTTAAGACGTTTTAGTACCCTCAGAGAAAACCTAGGCTTTCATGAAATGAATCATAAATAGTTGAGTTTTAAAAAACCACTGTTCAATAGAAAGAGAGAGGAAGGGACGAGAAAAGAAGATAGCTGAGATACAAAAGAGATGCTCTGGGAGCCGCTTCCATGCAAGTAAAATTTCAACCCAACTTTCACAGCCATCCTTCCACCTCTTAACTTTCCTGGGTGATAAATAAAATTGAACAAAGAAATTTCTAAAAGCCTTAACCATACCTATGTGGAAGAATGAAAATGAGTTAGGAACTAGCTCATTCTCAGATTAGCAGGAGGAACTCTGGGTTTCATTTCATTTCGTGTTCTGTTGAGGCACATCACTTCATTACTGATTCTTTGCAGTGAAAAAGAGACATTACAATTTTCATGGAAGATCTCAAATTTCGTTAGTATTTGTACATCTTGACTTCAAGTGATGCTGCAAGAGATTTTTAGCACTGTCAGTTCTTGTAGTTTCAGACCACACACCAGTACCTAGGCCGTAAATGGCCATCAGGAAATAGAAAATAATTTTATGGACATTTAATTAGAGGAGAATGTTTATAAGAGCGTGCGTATCTATTTTTTCTTTTCCTTTAAAAACGTGTTGCCTTTTATTGGAAAAACATATAAAAATACAAGCCCTAAAATACCTTTCTAAAAAGCAATTCTTATAAAACACGCATAGAGTTAAAACCATGCAAGGTAGGTACATATGTGACTAATCATATTTTTGATATATCTCTCTACCTAATCATTAACTATAAATGCCATATAAGAATTTGTAATCCACAGTAAATTATTTCATAGAAATAATTTAAGAGGGCGGCTGACTAATGTGAAACATTCTAGTTTCCACCAGCAGTTGGCTGCCAAACGTTGTAAAAAAAAAAAAAAAAAAAAAGAGTCCCAGATATAAGTTGACATAAATTATCATGACTATAAATCTCTAACGATCAAGTGGCAGTTAGATATTATTGCATTTAGAAGATAGGGAAAAACATATTAAACACCATGAAGTCTTTCCTAGTTCCATTTTACATATTAGGAAACTGGATCTTTAAAAATCCCCTCAAAGCCTTTTAACATCTTTAATGCCCTAGACTCAATGGCCTATGTTTCAAAATACATTGTAATGGATAGAGTTTACTGAGCATGGAAAAAAAGGGGGAAATCATATTATAATTACCAGAAAGACAGCCTAAGCTCTATTTTTAAAATGTAAGTTAGAAAATTTAGTTTTAAACTAAAACTTTTAACGTTTATCAAACGTTTTTCTCAGAAGTGTCCTTTTTGCAGCAAAAGTCAGAATAACTCAAAGTGATAATTATCCAAATAACAGTTATGAGGGGTCTTTTGCCGCCTTTCAAATTCTTAAGTTCTCTGTAAAGCTGGAAACATTTGAGTGGAAATAATGTTCAGATTATAAAAAGCAGCAGCACATGAGTGAAATCAGGCAGAATTGGCCTGACAAGGGGTCAGAAACCAGAAACAGTGACATACAACCACTCAAATGGCAGCATTATTCAGGTAGAAATCCATAATTAGCTGAATTTTTTGACTTTAGAGGATTACTATAAAGTGCAGGGGGAAAATAGTAAGTCTGGTTGAGAAAATTAATTCCCTTTCCAAATCTTCATCCTTTCCTTCAAGATGTGACTCCAAAGAAAGACAATTATGTCAAAGAAGGTTAGGGGCCTAATTCTGAACACTGCCTTTTAAGCACATTCTAGAGGCCTATTAGACATCATGTAAACTGTAGACAGCAGTGCTTCCACCACCCCAATACTAAACATCTGTGCACCAGCTTCTAGGGAGCAGAAATGGAGACATATGCATTTTAACATATTCCAAGAATATAGTCACAGGGGAATATCTACCTTTCACCATATATGGCCATTGTGCAACTCTATCCAAGACCTTGATGCAGATATTTATGTAATATCTTCACTCTCTGTCCCCATAGGTTGGCAGAGGTTTAAGGAACTACTTTGGGGAGACCCCTGCAAAGTTGGTTTTCTAAACTATGAATGGTGCTGATGGAAAAAAGCTGAAATGCTTTTTTGAGCATGAATTGGACTATCTCCATGTGGGGTATGTCAGAGAATTTTTTATCAGTCTTTCTAAAAATATCTATAGATATAAAAATTTGTAGTTATTATATACACTGAACATTCTATTTGTGCCAGAGGTTTTTTGGTAAATTGTGATCTTGACCCATTTCTTTGAGGAATATCTCAATATGCACTCAATTCCAGTGATGGAAAAGAAGATCCATGGGATAAAGTGAATACCAGGTGATAGTTTACAAGTGACTTTGGGAAATTGTCCATCACGGCTAGATTAACACTTTGCTGATTATGAGGGAGGAGAATACAACCAGTGGGAAGAATTACAATAATGGTATTCCAAAAGAGACATAGTGTTAAAAATGACACTTAACATTTTTTCATGAGTATAATTTGCATAATTAAACCAGTATGAAATTAACATGCTGGAATATAGTGGACATTTAAAGAACATACAGCAGGCATGATAATGTAGTCAAATGAGCAGCTATGATGTTTTATTACAAAACTTTAAGTATGTGGAGGGGGGTTTCAGAAGGCCTGGATTCTAATTATGCTTTGCATTTTTTTTTTTAAACTAGCTTTCTGACTGTGGCTAAGTCTCCTCATCAGAAAGAAAGAGAGATGATAATATTTGTCCTTCTTACCTCACAGTTATTACAAAGCTAAAATAAGAGAACATATATACAATTGCCTTGAAAACTGTCAAACACTCCAGAGGCACAAGATACGATTATCATCATATTCTCAACCATCCTGCAGTAATAGGATGCCATTTTCATGTCAGTGCTAATGTAGGATTCCCACTGGGAAGAGAATAATCAAAAGAATGCCGCTGCCTCCACTCGAGCTCTCCGGAGGGAGCCCTTTGAGCACTGAGGAAGGGCCATTCTCCCTCTCTAAGCATCACCCACCGCTCCCCATGGACTCTCTGGCCAGAGTGCTCACCGGGAGGATGGTTCGCGCACTCACTCTCACAGAGAGGGCATGGCTCTAGGACTTGCCCTCCACCTGCCTGTCTCCCACATGTTAATAACGAAAGCTATTCTCAAACCTCCAGGACCAGTATATACCTTTGGAGAACAGAGAAGTTGCAAATCACCGGTGCTGCCTGGCCTTCTCTCTTAACACAGCTGCGCTGCATTTACTGCTTCCCTACTCAGCTCACCCTTCCTGCAAAATATATCAATATTATCTTTAAAATGTGTTCAGTAAACTGTTACCTAGGAGAGATTTTAGCTCCGGGGGTGAGGGTGGGGCTTAACCATGTTAATTATCCGGAGCATAGAGCTTAACATTCTGGACTCCAAGATGGTTTTTAAGCCTATTCAGATTTTCTCCAAATTCTTTAAGGCTAATGCAACTTCTGAATGTATCTAGTAATCTCTAATTATTTGTGGAAATGGTAGATGTGAGAAGACCAGATTAAATCCACAGATAATCCCAAAATCCCATTTTAGCCAACAGCACGGCTCTTTTCCCACCAAGCCCAGCGCTAGAAGGACCATTAAGAAGAGTAAAGCTGCCTGGAGTTCCAAGCTCCCCGTTCCCCTGCCTACGCTCTGGTGGAGATGCTAATGAATCAGCCAAACTGCCAGACAAATAGGCCAGCAGAAAGAAGAGTGGAAAATCAGGGGCCTGGGCCACTGCCAAGCTAGAAAAGCAGACGCTGAGGACCTAGAAGGCCCTGGAGTCTTAGCAGAAAGGAGCAGCCCAGGAGCCTTGCCTTGGGAGTCCTGGGCTACAGTTGCCAGAAGCAGCAGGGTGGTTCTACTTTGCAAAGCCGTCACACTCACGTCATTGCCCTCTGCCCAGTGTGACCATCTGTGTGCTCGCCCAAGATGAACAAGAGCAAGCTACAATCAGGAGATTTCTCCCTGGGTTCATAGCACCAAGGCGGTGGACTGATCCAAACGCTCTCCTCAACTGAACTGCCCTTTACTCCCAGGATGAGGAAGGAAGAAGACAAAGGTTCTATTTTTAGGACTCCTTTGTAAATCCCAGTGGCCTTCACTTTAGTGTTTTCCCCCTCTGGTGCTTTTTATTTTTTCTAACTCGATGGTTTATAAACGTCAGAACAGCAGTGTTTCACAATCCTTTCGAATCCAGGTCTACTTTTAATGAACATAAAATGTTTACACGGTCTGTAAGGATATTTGACATTTCAAAATAAATATCAGTGAAACAAATCAATGCAAGTCATTTTAGGATAAAGTTTTTTTTTTCTTTTTTGTTAAAGACGAGACTATTTTATTGAACAAGTTAATGCCGACTCAGTACCCTCAGAGATGCAATTTGATTTTTGCTCCGCCTTCTTCCTTTCCGGGGCCATTTCCATTTGTGTCGGAGCTCTCTGAACTAGTACTTTTTTCGGCTCAAACGCGTCAGGAATAAATTTGGAAAAAGGAAGAAAAAGAGAAATGGAGACTATGTGAAGAAGGGAAGAGAACCGGGATGACCGTTAACTTCTTGGGGTGAATGCTGAAAATGTGCGGAAGTTTGTACTAAAAGATAAAAGAGTTGACGTGGAGGGGCCACGGTCGGAGAAAACAACAAGAAATGGTGTCCATCTAATTAGATGTAAAAACCTGGCTCCTGAATTTAAACCTTCTGAACCCCAGGGCTCAGAATTAGCAGAATTGATTTACCGTTTAAATTATGTCCTTTAGGCTCATGACACCTCCAGGCCTCTGTACCTGCGAAACGGGGGTTGGAGGGTGGGGGGAATACGGGGTTGCCAGATGCTGGGAGGGTGGTTTCGGCCCTGAGGACAGAAGGGACGCGGGGAGCAGCTGGCCACCTTCCTTCCCATGGCAGCCTTCCTCTCGGAGGCTGCCATGACTGTCCCCCGGCTTTCGGGGCGGCGGGACCCCTCGGCCGGCACAGCCGCCTCGCTCCCGAGCGTTCCCCCAGCGCAGGTCGGGCAGCGGCGGAGCGCGCGGCCACTCCCAGGCCTCCGGACCCGAGCGCGCGCGGTCCCCCGCGAGGCCCGCACTCCGCGAGCGCCCGGCGCCTCGGCGGGCCGGTGTCCTCGGTCCCTCTGTCCTGCCCCCCTGCGGCCATCGCGGGGAGAGCAGCGCGGCCGCTCCTCGGTCCTGGCCGGCCAGGGTCGCCGCCGCCGCCGCCGCTGCCACCTCGACGGCGGGCACCTGGGTGGACAGGCTGCGCTCCGAAGGGGACGGAGGTGATTCCCGCGGGACCGAGACCCCCTGGGATCATCGAGAAGGTTCAGGCAACTGTCCCCCAAACCCACTCTGTCCACAACAATGAGAACAACGGAGGGAACCCTCTCCCAGCGCCAGGCTGGTCGTCTCGTTGGCAGTAACTGAAGTATCTATCGCAGAAATGAAGTGTGGAGGTAGAAGGTAGGGGAACGGTGCCCTGCGTTTTAGGGCGACAGGAGGAACTGTGGCAACCACCACCTTTGCAGATCGGGGCTTAGATGTTTATTTCATTTTAAGGCCCCTCTCTCACTGCCTCTACTAGCCTAGAGAGAGTTCCAAACGACTTCCACATCCCGATAGTACGTGGGTGCATGGCCTTTCCCTTAGCCAACCAGCCAGCCCAATTTCAGTTGCCAGAAAATGTGTTTCCCATCTAACACTTCTCTCACAAGGACAAAATATAATGTGTCTAAAAATGGTGAACTTCCTGTCTGGGCTTCACCCACCCTGGTTCCCCACTTTGGAATAAGACTTGAGTACCAAAGCTTAGCTGGAAACCTATTTTCCTTTGTACATCCCAGCTTTCTGCTGGTTCAGTGTCCCGTGTCAGGTGAAATTATTCATGAGGCTCTGAACAGAGTTGATAAGTCTTACCCCTTCCCCCTCAAAATTCCAAGTGGACTTAAATCACTCCCTGGTTGCTTCAGAGAGCCTGTGTTTTATGGGAGTTCTCTAGTGGGCTTTGAAGTATTTGCTTACCAAATCTGTTTCTCAGCTTCCAGCTCCTGAATAAATTACCCACCCCTTCTCTCCACTGCCACTCCCCCTGCTCCCCACACATGTGAACAGTCGGGGTGTTCTCTGGACAATAGCTTAGAATGTGAGCTCTGGGACGTATCAGTCAGTTGCCAGTCCTGGGACACCCATTTGCTACATGCTTGACTGAGAGATTTTGATTGTCTAATGGAATAGGCGGGGAATTGGGGCCCTCGGACCATATTCTGTGCACAGATTTATCCCTTGCGTGCAGGATCACTTAACCAGTGTCTCCATTTACCATCTTGAGGCCAGTTGCCTTGTCAGGAAAATGGCCATGAGAACGCTCATTTAGAGAACACATCAAAATCCTCGCGTTGAAAACATCTTGGAGCTTCCTTGAGGATTGCCACTTGCCAGAGGTTAGTGTTAATGGATGTCAGGCAGGTCTGTTGGGAAGAATGTAGACTTCTATTTATTTTGTTGTGTGTATAAGGGCTAGAGAGGATAAAGGGAAAATGGGCAGCCACGGCCCTTTGGTGAGCCAGGAGGCATTTTGTATGATCAGCCAAGCTACTTAAAAAAGCACTGTCGTCCAGCCTTCTGTGTGAGTGAAATGGGACATGGCTAAGTTGTCCATTTCGACGCCTGCCCTTGCTGTCCCCATGCCCAGGATGTCACTAAAATCACCATTTCCCTCACTCACGCCACGTGTGGAAGAGGTAATTAAAGACTCCCCGGGAGATTTGAGAGCAGCCACTTCTGGGGTTACGGTTTGCCACGTTTCTATGCTTCACCTCACCGGGGGCCTCAGCTGCACAAGGATTCCTTGATTCTCCAGCTGGGCCCTCCCAGGCAAAAACAAGGACCCCGTTACCCTTTTCTTATTTAGAGTTTTACTAAAACAACATCATCATCATCAATAACAAAGAAAACAAACAAGAAATCAAAATATACAAAAGCATAAACATCTGGTGTGTTTACCGAGCACAGATTTCTTACCCTAAAATAATTAAGGCCTGTCAGACTTGGCTGATCCCGCCTCTGGTTGAGCTCATGCCTTCAGATTCCTTGTCACCCACATCACTGCTGCTTCAATAGAAGAACGGGTTCACACCACTCTGCTCCTTGGTCCTCTTCTTTGCTGGGGGACCTCTGGCTTGGCTGGACTCCCACTTTTGTGCACCCTGGCCTCTGAGCCCGAGAAAAGCATTTCTCAGGCCGGGGTTGGGGTTCCTCCCCGAACCTCTTGGCAGCCCCTCCCGTGCAGGGAGGTTCAGGGCCCTCCCCTGTCACTCTACTCTCAGGCAGCCAGCCCAGGCTTCAGCCCTGGGTCCCACCCTTCCAGAAGCCTGCCTGCCTTGTATTCACCCCTCACCTCCCCCCCTCTCCCCAGCCAGCCAGCACCACTGAAAACCACCTGTTTTGTGTTTTGAAAGCCTGGAAGCACCCCCGTCCTCCACCCTCGCAGACCTCCCACTGAGTCCCAGTTTCCTATCCAAACTTCAGATTTGAGGTCTCAACTCATTTGAAGGACATGAGAGCTCGCTGCATATTCAGTTCAAGTCTTTCCTTCCTGGCCGGGCTTGCCAGTGGTCCCCCACTCAGGGGAGGAGTGGTCTTTTAAAGTTCTAGGCCTGGCAGCCCCCTGGGGCAGCCCTCAGACTTGTCAGAGGTTAGAATGCCTGCAAAGTCACAGTCATCTCTGCAGGACACCGTATCACCAATTAGTCCCCTCAAATGTTCTAGGAACAATTTTACAGGCAAAAACTATGATCCTGCTATGGCATGTACTGTACCGTGAAATCACAACCACCAGTAAACAGGTTCACACACACACACACACACACACACACGCACACACACAAGGGAAACTATTGAAGTCTCTGATGGGCAGTTTCTGAATATTCTGGTGATGCTAATTTAATTTGTTCGGCAATTTTTTTAACCTTCTGCCAGCATTTGCTACCCGGTGACTGGGAGTAGGTATCAAAGGTTGGAGAAAAACCTAGAGAAGATAAAAAATTTAACATTGATAAAGCTCTCCCCATATAGTAGGCAGAATAATAGCCTTCCCAAAATGTTCACCTTCTAATCCCCAGAATCTATGAATACGTTACCTTACAGAGCAAGCGGGACTGTGCAGATGTGATTAAGCCAAGGATCCTGAGGTGGGGAGATTGTCCTGGATTGTCTGGATGGGCCCAATGGAATCGCAATGGTGATCATAAGTGAAAGAGTCGTCAGAGTCAGAGAGAGATTTGAAGATACTAGAGTGCTGGCTTTGAAGATGGAGGAAGAGGTCCAGAACCAGAGAATGCCGGAAGCCTCTAGAAGATGGAGAAGTCAAGGGACTGGATCCTCCCCCAGAGCCTCCAGAAGGAACACAGCCCTGCCAACCTCTTGATTTTAATCCAGCAAACCCCATTTCAGACTTCTGACTTCCAGAACCGTAAGATAAAAAATTTGCATGATTTTAAACCACTGAGTTTGTGGTAATTTGTTACAACAGCAACAGGAAACCAGTACTTTCCATTAACTTAATTGTTTATGTGACTTGAGAACAGAATACCTTCTTTAGGACGTGATGGGAGCACGCTGGTACAACACGAAGAAGGAAGCAGCGTCGCCATTCACTCTTTCTCAATAGTTATCATTTGTCGTTTACTCAACTGCCACCTACACCAAGCCAAGGTCTGGACTAGTCACTGATAGACCAGCAAGAACCTTTGGTGGTAGGTATTGTTATGTACTTTTTACCGAGGAGGAAACCGAGGCTTGGCATAGTACAGCAACTGCCCCAAGGTCACACGTCAGTGGCTGATAGGTGGAGAGAAGGGATGCCACTTCTACTTCAGCTAATTCCAAAGCCTTTGCTGTTTCCTGCAGCCCATCTTTATGCCGCTTCTCAGAGAGCAGCTTATGAGCCACTGTTCTTCAACGCCATCCTGTTCATCCACAGGAATACTCAGTCCTACAGCCAGAGAAGTGCCTTTTTCTGCCATGATAGGTGGCAGGCCATAGTCAAAACTGCTGCTTGGAAACTTCTTTCAGTGGCCAAAAAAAAGGCTGGAGTTGAGCCTTTGGCTAGAGGCATAATCAGAAAGACTTAATGTGGCACCGGCCTTAGATTCAGTTACTGCACGGGTCTGTGTGTTGGTTTATAGGATAACATGTCCATTTCAAAGTGCAGGAGCAGGAGATACAGGGCTCCTCTCTCCTGACAGGACCTCTGGCCTGTGCTCGTAAGCCCCACGCCCCGTAGAGGTGTGAGGAAGGCACTAGGGAGTGACCTGGCTGCTGTACGCTTTGCCCGGATTCAGCGATTCTCCATCCTGACTGCACATTCAGACCACCTGAGAAACTAGAAGACCCTGTCAGCATCGGGCCCCGCCCCAGCCACATAAACCACACTCTGTATGGTAGGGCCAGGGCATCAGGGTGCAGGTCAGAGTCTCCCAGGTGTCTCTAATGTGCAGTCAGGACCGCCACGGGACCCCTAATCAGCAGGTTATCTCCTTCACCGGAGCTGTGTAGGTGCCGGCTGCCGCGGTGCATACTTGTCTGGATGTGTCAGCTCTGCCGAGTCAGTAAGCACGAGGACTTCAGATCCCTCCCGGGAGAGCAGGTGGAGCCCCATTCACAGGACACCGCGCAGCCGAGAAAGCAGAAGGTGCACCTTGGGGTGGCCGCCACCCCATTTTGCCCAGGACTTTAGGGGAGAGGGGTGTTCCCAGACGTGAGATTTTAAGTGCTAAAATCAGGAAAGTCCCTGGCATTTGGACAGGGAATGGGAAGTCAGAAGTCCACGGGGAGTAAACTCTCATGCTTGGGTGGGAACGCTCTGGCATCAGAGGAGGGGTGTGTGTGAGTGTGTGTGTGTGTGTGTGTGTGTGTGTGTGTGTGAGTGTTCCATGAGTATGTGTGAGAGTTGTGCATTCCCGTATGAGAGTGTGTGTGCATGAGTGTGTGTGGGTGTGTGTTTGTGTGAGAGTGTAAGCATTCTGGGGACAGCAGAGCTCACCAACCCAGAATCGCCCCACCTCAGTGGCTTCTATCATATCTGAGCATGTGCCAACCGAGCGGGCCCTGAATCCTGCCAGAGCGCAGCCCCGAGCGGTTCAGTGAGCTCAGGGGTAGACATTGTACATTTATTTTGCTCTATGACAGTATAATTAGCTTTTCCTCTTGTGAGGAATGAGGGTAGCGTGCTTTCTGACAGCTGTGGGAGCTGCCTTCCTGCCTGGATAAATCTAGTATCCCTGATATTGTTACACCTGTTTAAACAAGGAACAAAATAGGTATTTATTTGAAGTTCAAGAGGGCATATGAGCCAGGGCCTAAATATAGGCCTGGATATAATTATAAAGATACTTAATTCCTCGTTCTGAAAGACTTGTGCAGCCCGCTGTTCCCTCAGAGGCTTGGGCAGTTTCCTTAAACACGTGTACTTCCCACAAAGAGGCAAGACGGGGCCGAGAAGGCCTTGTGGAGGCAGGGGAGCACGGCACGGCAGCGATTGCCAGACCTGGCCGATCCATCCTCAGAAGCACCAGGAGGAAGCTTGACAAAGATGCAGAACTCCTGCTCCTCCCGTGGAGACTGTCTCTAGTTTGGTCTTGGAATGCAGGACAGGAACTTGTATTTTTCAAGCCCCCCACGTGATTCTGGTGACTATCCAAGTTTGGGAACCCCTGAGCTAAGGCATTTCTGGAACTAGGTCAGGGATACTAATAATTGCCGTTTCCTGAGGACCCCCTCCATGTAGCCCCCCGTTATTACTCCCAGTTTGCAGATAAGACAACTGAGTTCTTTCATCCATTTCTGTGCTGATAGCAACCAGAGCACCTCAGGGCAGGAGTTCATCATGTTTTGTTTAGGTCACAGGCCCTTTTGAGACTCTGATGAAAGTTATAAACCCTCATCATAAAACTGCACTCGCACAGAAGATTTTGCACGATTTTGCAAGGTTCATGGAGCCCCCCCAAAGCCTGCCTAGGACCTCTGGTTAAGAATGCCCATCCTAAAGGACATTCCCTAAGAGGAGTCTACAAACAGGGATGGCAAGCTGGACCCTCAGCAGCCTGAGGAAGGGCTTATGGGGCGTTCACTGTGTGGTTAACGGGGTTCAGGGCACACTGAGGGGAGCTGTGGATGCAAAAAGGGAGGGTGGGATGCAGCCCCTGCTTCCAGTTTAGTTGGAAAGACATGCTGCACAAGAAAAAAGACAATATGAAGTTCAAGGTGGTTTATGCCAAGCCCAAACAAGGGCTGGCACTATGCACTGCAGCTCAGTGAGCTAAGCCATCATGGGAGGGCCAAGAGGTTGGGAGGTGACAGCTGAGCCTGGCAGGACCCTGGCCTGAGATCAGCAGGAAGGAGACAGTTCTGGGCAGGGGGAGCTTGGTGATTATTTGGGGAAGGAAGGAAGAAAGCCACGTGCACAGCAGAGACAAGGAAAGACAGGCCATTAAAGGGAAAAAAGAAAAAGATTGTGTATGCTAAGAAATGAATCCTAACCCCACCCTCTCCAGAAAAAAGGAAGAAAGTAAAGGATATAAGAAAGAAATGCTTAACAGAGTGATAACCTTTGTGGTCATTTTATAGTATGTCTTCATTGACCAATTAATTGTTTTAACATGATGCTAGATAATTGTGCTTTACATCTACAGAAACAATTATGATTATGATTACCAAAAAATTACAGAGTTTATTAAAAATATAGTAATTTATAGTTCTCCACTGATAATGTGGTCCAGTAACAGGACCCAAGATAAAGTTGTATGGGGACATCTGTCAGTTTATCTCTGAGACTCTACACATAACCTCATTTGAAAATTACTTCAGAAGTTTAACTTTGAGATTCTTTGTGAAAATGGGGTTAGAGCCAAATGACCCTCCTGCCTACCCTCCACCCAGGATAGACCCTGTCGCAGTGTGGCTGAAAGTCTGTGCAGAAGAAAGTGGCGGAAATAGAGGTGTGAGGTTGGATGGGATAGGAGAAGGGTCTGGGGCCCCACTGAGTTTCCTCCTTTGTCCTGTAGGGGGAGCTGCTGCAGTTTTGAGGGAAGTTCCTGGAGTCCCAGTAAGGCGAAGGGCAGAGGGCTGTGGGTGTGGGAGAAACTGGAGGCTGGGAGATTGGCCAAGAAACAATTGCAGAGGGGCAGATGCAAGGTGGAGAGGCTGGACAAGGGCCAGGGAAGGGCAGATTCCAAGAAGGGAGGTTTATCCAGCCCTAGGGACCTGGGGGAGAGAGAGACGAGGGAGAGAGGAGCCCTGGTTTTGCTGGAGGGTGACTGGGCACTGGTGGCCGCACAGACAGAACCAGAATCCATAGCGTACGAAGGGTGAAGACAAGTTCAGCATTGGTCCACCCTCTGGCAGGAGGCTGGGAGGCTCTCCACATAGGGTTCCTCAACTGGGCTTCTTCCCAGTCAGAGTGTCATAATAGTTCCTTAAATGACAAATGCTGCAGGAGGGTCCTCTGCCTGCCTGGCACTGTGTTGCCTGAAGGCTGTTCAGATTCTGGGGAGCACTTCTTTCCTGAGCTGTTTGCTCTGCCCAGAACTTGGCCCCATAATGGGAGACAGGTTCTTTAAATAGATGAGGGATTTCAGCAACTCCAGGGCAAGATGCCTTGTAAATATATGCAGAATGTTTTAATAACAATTACATGTATGAAAATTAATAATGAAAAACAAAGCTAGGAGTGAATCTGTGAGGTTAGATGGAGGCAGAAATAGGGAAATGGGCTGGGATGGACGTTGCTCTTTGAGAGCAGCAGGAATAAACACAGAAATAAGCTTATGTGGAAGTAGAAGAAAGTGTAGGGTCAGATACCTGTTTCCCACAGTGGTCCAGGGCCCTAGGAGTTTCAGAAATGCACATTGCCACTGCCTGGGTTAGTGAAATGATTTCTTAAGCACCTAAAGTAGTTTCCTGCTTCTGTTTCCTGTTTCTTTGCATAACAATAAGCTTACTAAACAGACTCAGAAATTATTACAACATCCTTTAACCCATTTTTTAAAAAATGATTGAAAACACGCCGTGAATCTGATTTCCTATGTTTAGACAAAGCTACATATGACCACTTTTAAAGAATAATAGCAACATGCAGATATATTTAGCCCTATTTTCATTTAAAAGAACTCCTTGCAGTGGGAAGGGACAAGTGACTAGTTCTGGCCAATAAAATGTGAATCATCTACTCTCAGCCAATACCAGATCTGCAGTTGCCATGATCTTGAACTTCCCAGCCTCCAGACTGTGAGAAATAAATGTTTGCTGTTTATAGGCCACACCATAGCAGCCCAAACAGACTAAGACGATGGCCATTGTCCTGGTTTCCAGTTTTTCACTATTATTTACAATGCTGCAGTTGACATCTTTCCTGTATCTCTGTGCTCAGCCATGAGAGTTTCTCTAGGGAGTATAACAAAAAATAGAATTGTTGGGAATATGGATTTTCAGTCCTGCTTGATATTACTAAATGATTCTTGAAGAGGCTGGACCAGTTTATACTGGGGGCAGCTATTTTTTGAGCTTACATCATAGCTTTGCCCAGTGTCCTAATACAGACAATGTTATGCATTTCACCTTTAGAGATCTTCTAAACCAATCACTCTTATTCTAGATAGTTGTGTTTTACAACATTTTTAAGCTTTAAATTTTTTTTAAAAAGAGACATATTCATTGTAAAAAAAAATTTAAACAACCCATAAAGGTACAAGGAACAAGGTAATAACCACCTGAAATCCTACCATTTGACGAAAACCACCACTAATGTTTTGGCGAATATCCTTCCAAGCATTTCTGATGGAAATGTGTGTGTGTGTGTGTGTGTGAGATGTTATATAAAAGGAATCAGGCTATGCTAGTTTATCACCTGCCTTTTTACTCAGTGGTCTGTTATGAATACATTGAGATAATTTTCCAAATCTACAAAACTCCTCTGATTTCCTTTCCTTTGGCCTGGGGTTGCTTCAAGGTTAGAAGATGAGAGGAAGGGAAGGGAAGAGAGAGAACTAACAGTGGTAAAGGGCTTAGCGTGCACTCTATCTGATTTCCTCAACCATCCTGGGAAGCAGGTGCTGCTGCCCATTGCACAGATGGGGAAATTAAGGTCACAACAACAGAGGGCAATGGAGTCAGCATTCAGGAAGGTCTCTGCTTACTCCACTTCATTTGCTCCACCTACTCACCTGCTACCCGTCTCCCGCTGGGCCCCCCACCCCAGTCTTCTGCGGATGCAAAGAATGGCAGAGATCTGAAGACCTAGACGTGAGGTCCAGGCCCCACCACAATCTTGGTGAATCATGGTGAGAATATAAAAAATCTGCCCCACTGAGGTAGGTATCTGCTTTCCCTTCTCCCTCCTTAGGAAAGGGGGCAGCGGTGTCTTCCTGAAGGCAGTCGGAGGGGGGTGGATCTGGAAACGTCTTAGAAAGGAGGGTGAAGGGACATGCCTCGGGCGGTGGGGAGTGGAAGTAGCCAGATCCTGAGAGAGGGTTCCGTTTTCTCCCAGACTTGGAGAGGGGAAGGGAGGGTCAGGGAACATGGAGAGGCAGAGATTTGGTAGCTAGTAGATGCCAAGTCTGTGGCCAGTGGGGAGGAGAGCTGTGAGGGCCTCTCTGAGCTTCAGGAGTGCCCAAAAGCCTGTGAGGACTGGGGTCAGCTGTGGCTTCCTGTAGCCCCAGGAGCAATGGTAAAGGAGGAAGCCACCAGGGCCCAAGGGCCTCCTGGCCTCCTTCCCACCCCCGCCATTGTTTAGCACCACATAAGCCCGGTTTCTTGTAGGATTGCAGGATTAAGAGAGGGAACACCCTAATATTTTGGAGGCTAAATTTTTTTATTGACGTATAGTTGACTTACAATGTTGTGTTAGATTCAGGTGTACAGAAAAGTGATTCAGTTATATATATATATTTTTTCAGATTATTTTGCATTATAGGTTATTACAAGATATCGAATATTGTTGCCTGTGTTAATACAGTAAATCCTTGTTGCTTATCTATTTTATGGATAGTAGTTTGTATCTGTTACTTGCATACTCCTAATTTGTCCATCCCCCCTCCTCCTCTCCCCTTTGGTAACCCTAAGTTTGTTTTTTATATCTGTGAGTCTGTTTCTGTTTTGTATATAGATTCATTTCATTTGTATTATTTTTCAGATTCCGCATATAAGTGATACGTTGTAATATTTATCTTTCTCTGTCTGACTTACTTCACTTAGTATGACAATCTCTAGGTCCATCCATGTTGCTGCAAATGGCAGTATTTCATTCTTTTTTATGGCTGAGTGTGTGTGTGTGTGTGTGTGTGTGTGTGTGTGTGTGTGTGTGTATCCCACATCTTCGTATATATATGCCACATCTGTTGATAGGCATTTGGGTTGCTTCCATGTCTTGGCTATTGTAAACAGTGCTGCATGACGTTGGGGTGCATGTATCTTTTTGAATTAGAGTTTTCATCTTTTCCAGATATATGCCCAGGAGTGGGATTGATATTTTCAGTGTTTCAAGGAACCTCCATACTGTTCTCCATAGTGGCTGCACCAATTTACATTCCCACCAACAGTGTAGGAGGCTAAATTTGATTTTGGAGATATAGAGGAATGTGACGTTCCTTGAATTTGACGTTGTGGCCTACACTTCAGGGCTAACGATATGGGAATGTACCCTGTGCAGTCACCCAGAGCCTCACACTTAGAAGAGCCCTGCACTTGGTTTAACGCTCTGCCGTCACCATCTTGAAACTCTTAATTTCTGAACGAGGAGCCCCACGTTGTCATTTTGCAGTCATGTATGAATTAGTAGCCAGTCGTGCAAAAATACATGCCCGCTGCATCCCCACTTAGCAGAAGTTTCCAAATCTTACAACTTGAGCAGAAATCCTCATTGAAGGCTGGAGCAATTAAAGAGGACGCTAACCACAGGTCAGTCCCACTGCACACCGCATGCACCATACCCACCTTGTGTTTGTTTGCGCCGTTATATTTCTATAAGCAATGCTCGTGCACCAAAGGGTCGGCTGCACACGTCTAAAACAGAGCTAAATATAAACTTAATATGTATTATAAAACTAAATGTGAAAACCATGGTGGTGCATAGAAAGGGAAGCTGAGATGAAAGTGAAGCTGGCCGGGGTGGGGGGCGCATTTTTGGGTGGATTTCAATGGAGCGGGGTTGAAAGTGCCAGGGAGGCCTGAATGGTAACACGTGTGTCCCAAGCGTCCCGGCTTGCTCCCAGTGTAAGCGCTCCCCTAGTGCTGACACTTTGGAGCATTTCTCCCTGCAGAGTCCCCTCTTGTTCCCTGGCCTTTAATTTCCACAGATCTTCAGAAGTTACACATCAATGTGGAGTCTTTGTATATATTTGGAACTGAATAATCCGCTGTTGTCAGATCCTGATGTTTATGATGTCTCTGCAGTTGGTTCCCAGGTTCTTGGGGCGTACATGACTTTTTTATGGGGTGAGGACACTTTTTCCCCAAGGTTCTGGAATTCATGCTGCTCCCGCCTGAGGCTTCCAGAAGCCCCCTGCAGTTACCTGAGTGTATGTAGGTGCTGGACAGAAATGCCCCCAGGGGTGAGAGGTTTGGGGCGATGGGTGTGACCAGGAGCTAGGGGACCGGGCGCAGTGTCCCTCTGACACAGACTCCTCTACCTATGTCTCTCCTCACTCACCCTCCCCCCCTACAGTCTGCTTGCCCTGTAGTTAACACAGACACTGCTGCCTCTGTTTTCTTACAGGTAGCGTTAATCACTCACCAAGTATGTATTCAGGCACACACCAAAGTGCTCAGAGGGGGGAAATGTCGTTAGTGCCTCCAGGCTAGATTTTATTAAGCGCTTTCTGTGTTCTGGGCACTGCTCTAAGCGTCTCTCATGGGTGATTCTGTTTAACCCTCAAAACTACCTAATGAAGCAGGCACTCTTATTATCTCCTTTTAACAGATGAGAAAAATGAGACCCTGAGACACCAAAGAAACTGATGCAAGCTAGCAAGTGTTGGAGCCAGAATTCAAAACCCAGCTGAGCCCACCAGTACGATCCCACACGTGCTACCGGCCAAGCAGGTAGAAAGAGGAGGCTAATTATAACAACCCCCCCAGAGCAAGGGTGCGAGCTGACACCCACTGAGAAATGTGGGGTGTTTGGGCATGAGTGAGGCCAGAAGGCAGCAGCCTCATTGGAGTGATGGTAACACCAAGCAGAAGAGAAGCACTGGCCCCCTTAGACTCCCAGGCAGTGACCGGATAAGGATGTGGCCCCCTGTGGAGGCCAAGTCGGGCCAGGGAAACAGGTGGGCAGTCAGTGAAGAGGGACCATTCTGAGCACTGCCCACAGCACGTTACTCAGATTGTCTTCTGGTCCAGTCCACACAAGGGCTCTGGGGCAGCCTCCTCAGGAGAACGTGCTATCACCTGAAAGAAAGAGCAGGCTCAGTGAGAGACCCAGTCCACCGGAAGCTTGAGCGAAACCGAGAGGAGAGCTTCGTTCTGCTTTGTGCCCCAGTGACGGAGAGGAAGGCGGGTGGGATGAGTCTTTGCTCCGGGTAATATGAACAGCTGTCAGAGCTAAACAGAGGCGTGGTCTCATCCAGTGGAAGAGGGGGAGTATCAGGGTGAACCTCATGAAATTGCCATTGAGGTAGGTCAAAAACAGAAGAATATTGGCAATTTCACTTGTTAATTCTGATTCAGCTCAGCCGCCAGCAGAGCGTCAGCTGTGGCCGAGAGAGGGTATGTTAACACAGTGGATGGGTAAGTGCAGGGAGCGGGGAGAAGCCGGCATGGGGAGGGCAGAGGTCAGATAAGGCCTGAGATAGTCAAGAGAGCCCTTGAGCCCAGAGAAAGGAGCTTGCTGTGGCCGAAGCATTTCCCTGCGCAGGAGCTGGAGGACAAGACCAGCGTCCTATGAATATCGTCCGAATCCTGTTCTGAGCTGACCTGACCTGGGAATGAGCATTACGCCGACACACAGGTAGAGGTGGCCAAGCTGGCTGTGTCAGCTGAATGTCACCAGTACCCATGGGCTGGGTGACCAGGGGAGGCTCCTTGGAGGAGGTGAACCTTGAGCTAATTTTTTAAGGACAGGTGGGAATTAAAACAGTTGCAGAGAAAAGAAGAAGGTGAGAGCTGGAGAAATCTATTATACAATTCTACAGGTATTTTAAAACAGAGAAAGTCACAAAACGGTATGGATACAATGATTTCTTTTTTGTTAAAAACATGTATGAGTATATACATCTGCATGCAGACACTCATATCTATTCATAGAATGATATATGGAAGTATGTTTGAACTGTGTTGTCATTACTGGGCATGACTTTCTTCTTTGTGCTTATCTGTATTTTCTAATTGTTCTGCAGTAAGCAGGTATTACTTGTAAAACATGTTTTAAAGGGTAAAGAATATAGGCTGCCTGAAGTCCTGTCAGCGTGTAGATGCTCCGTGAGAGGAAGCTGCTACCTGAATGTGAGTTAGAATTCTTCCCAGGTGTTACTGAGGTAGTGAACGCCACAGGATTCCCGCAGCTCCTAGGACACCTCACAGAATGGTTTACGTGCACACTGTAGGTTTAATTCGATCTCCACATCTTGCTAGTTAGTAAAATGGAATAATGAGAGTACCTACTTCTGAGGCTCTCTTTGAGCACTCGGAGAATGTTACTATCGGCTCCCCTGTCTCTGTCACTCTCTCTCTTTTATACACACGCACTCTGACTCAGACACTGCTCTCAACCACCCACACGAAGGCCGTGTGGACTGACCAGGGCTTCTCAGGCTTTCATATGCACATCAACAACCTGGGAACCTTGTTAAAATGCGGGTCCTACCTCAGGAGGGCTGAGCTGGAGCCTGAGACCCTAACAAGCTCCAGGTGATGTCCCGCTGCTGATCCGTGGACCACACCTTGCGAAGTGAAGGTGAGAATGAGCTCATGTCCTTTGAGGACGTCCTGGAACAAAATGTACTTCAGCGTATTCAGGTATTACCTGTCACATGGCTTCCCATCTCTCTTGGGCAGTATTACGTCATCCTGTTCCTCAGGAAACAGAAACACCTACTTCTGTGTGTAAGACTCTGTGCTGGATTCCGGGACATCAAGGTCTCTGTTGTAAGGCAGGGCCCCTGCCTTAAGGAGCTTATATACAACACCTAAACATAAAAATCTAGGCAGCCAATAAAAGAATCTATTCTGGGTGCCAAAGGAGGGCTACAGACAGTGAATGAGAGCGAGACTTCAGGGTCTATTCTAAATTCTGTAGAGAACTTCAGTCCAAATACTTCCTTTGAAGTGTTGAGGAGTAACAAATGCTCCAGATGCAGGGCTGCATTAATAAGTCTTAACTTTTAATGTGAGAGTCACGTCTCTGTGTATAAATATATGCTCCCGGGACTTCCCTGGTGGTGCAGTGGTTAAGAGTCCGCCTGCCCATGCAGGGGACATGGATTCAAGCCCTGGTCCGGGAAGATCCCACATGCTGCGGAGCAACTAAGCCCGTGCGCCACAACTACTGAGCCTGCGCTCTAGAGCCCGCGAGCCACAACTACTGAGCCCACGTGCCACAACTACTGAAGCCCATGCACCTGAAGCCCATTCTCTGCAACAAGAGAAGCCACTGCGATAAGAATCCCGTGCACCACAATGAAGAGTAGCCCCTGCTCGCCGCAACTAGAGTCCGTGTGCAGCAACGAAGACCCAACGCAGCCAAAAATAAAATATAAATAAATAAATTTATTTAAAAAAACAACAACAAAAAATAAATATATGCTCCCATGGGATTTGTGAAGTGGTGGTGTATTGGTTTTGTAGCAGCCAGTCTTCCTCATTCCTCATTAGTGGGGTGACCGGGGGTGGAGATACGGAAGTCATCTGGAACATAAATACACAGGCTTGTGGCCACACCCCTCCATTGTATCCATTGTTTAAGGAACACGTTTGTCTCATTCAGCTGCATTTTGTGGGGCTTTCAGCTCCTGCTTTATTCCATTTGAAAATTATTATTTGCTCTGGAAACAGTGATGTCAAATTGGTGTAGGTGGGGCTTGGGGCCATGAATAAACACAAAATAGTTCAACACAGGGGAAGAGAGTTATTATTAGGTCTAGGAGTTGTCTGTTTGTGCAGGTCACTCCTCCCAAGCCATGTGTTTTGGGCAGAGCAGTCTGCCAGGCTTGAGGGGGGCGGTGGCTTACTTGGGAGAAAGTATCATTTTATTTTATTTTTTATTATGTTTTAATTGAAGTATAGTTAATTTACAGTGTTGTGTTAGTTTCTGGTGTACAGCAAAGTGGTTCAGTTATACATATATACATATACTTTTTCATGTTCTTTTCCATTATAGGTTATTACAAGATATTGAATATAATTCCCTGTGCTATATGGTAGGACCTTGTTGTTTATCTATTTTTTATATTAGTTTGTATCTGCTAGTCCCAAACTCCTAATTCATTCCTCCGCCCTTTCCCCTTTGGTAACCCTAAGTTTGTTTTCTATGTCTGTGTGTCTGTTTCTGTTTTGTAAATAAGTTCATTTGTATTATTTTTTAGATTCCACGTGTAAGTGATATAATATGGTATTTGTCTTTCTCTGTCTGACTTTACTTCACTTAGTATGATCATCTCTAGGTCTGAGAAAGTGTCCATTTTGAATAGCACAATGTCTTAGAATACAGCAGCCCTGCTGAAACAGGACGTGGTCTGCCCACAGAAGCAGTGGGGAAAAAGAGAGAGGGGACCTAATGGGGCACATTGACAATGTGATCAAATGTTAGAATATTTTCTTGAGTGGTTATTTCCCTAGAAAGCAAGAGTTCTTTTTGGAGATCAGGAATTTCTATCGGGCGGGGACACTTTGGAATGGAAACTCCTGGAAAACGGGGCTCCCTGGGGAAGCTTGGAGTTGAGCAGAACTGAAGCTGGCAGGAACTGCCATGGGAAGCCGTGGGGCCCAGAGAGACCCTCCAGACCTGGCCCACGGGGAGGAGGGGGGATGTAAACAAGATTGGCCAGCAACATCAGCTCTTTTTTTATCAGGCGCTAGTTATGTTCCAGGCATTATATCCTTTGATTCTCCCAATAAACCTTATGACCTGGATAGTAATGTTGCTTCCATTCCCAAAGATGTGGAAATTGAGACTTAGCAGGGCCAAGAACTTGCCACAGGTCATAAGAGAATAATGGAGAGGGATGAACCTGTCTGACTCCAGAACCGGCTTTACTAAACACCACCCTATGTCCTTAAAGAAAAAGACTGAGCCACAACCGTAGAGGTTGAATGTAATCTGCCAGAAGTGTTTGCTTTCACTAGACCCATGAAGCTCACACCATGGTCGGGGCAAAGCACCCATTAAACCAGGGCCCAGGGAGACCTGGAGGGTCACCAGCCTCCATCTGCCGGTTTTCACCTGGTGGAGGCAGTGAAATCGTAGCTCCGGAGCTGTGCCCGGACCCCACTGCACCATTCACAGGGTTCCTACCAGGGCTCCAGGCCCATGCTGAGCCTCAGGGCAACATTAAGAGGCCCAGACTACCCGCTGGACAGATAAAGGGGACAGAGGTGGGATAGTTTCGGGGGCGTACTCAGAGTCACTCAGCCTGTAAGGGGCCAAGCCTTTGGCTACAGAAGTCGGCCCTTGACCGCTGTGCTCTGCTGTGTGCGGGCCAGAGGCCTGGCGACTGCAGGTGAGCGTGAGAGCCACCCGAGGACCAGGACTGTGTTCCGGACAGTGTTGGAGGCGCCTTTGACTATTGCCTTTGAAAAGGCTGAGGGCAGACTGAGGCCAGAAGAACCCTCAGCCAGATTTGCAACTGTTTAACCACACATGTTCCAAACAACCTAATCAAAAACATGGGCAGAAGACCTAAAAAGACATTTCTCCAAAGAAGACATACAGATGGCCAACAGGCACGTGAAAAGATGCTCAACACTGCTAATTATTAGAGATGCAAATCAAAACTACAATGAGGTATCACCTCACACCAGTCAGAATGGCCATCATCAAAAAGTCTACAAATAATAAATGCTGGAGAGAGTGTGCAGAAAGGGGAACTGTCCTGCACTGTTGGTGGGAATGTAAATTGGTGCAGCCATTATGGAGGATAGTTTGGAGGTTACTTAAAAAACTAAAAATAGAGCTACCATATGATTCAGCAACTCCACTCCTGGGCATATATCCGGAAAAGACAAAACTCTAATTTGAAAAGATACATGCACCCCGATGTTCATTGCAGCACTATTTACAGTAGCCAAGACATGGAAGCAACCTGTGTCCATCGACAGAAGAATGATAAATAAGATGTGGTACATATATATAATGGAATATTAGCCATAAAAAAGAATGAAATACTGCCTTTTGCAGCAACATGGACCTAGAGATTATCATATTAAGTGAAGCAAGTCAGAGAAAGACAAATATCATATGACATCACTTATATGTGGATTCTAAAAATATGATACAAACGAACTTATTTACAAAACAGAAACAGGCTCACAGACATAGAAAACAAATGTATGGTTACCAAGGGGAAAAGTTGGCGGTGGGGGAGGAATAAATTAGGAGCTTGAGATTAACAGATACACACTACTTTATATAAAATAGATAAAAAACAAGGTCCTCCTGTGTAGCACAGGGGACTATGTTCAATATCTTGTAATAGCCTATAATGGAAAAGAATCTGAAAAAGAATATATATACATAAAACTGAAAAAAAAATGAACCACTTTGCTGTACACCAGAAACTAACACCTAACACAACACTATGAATCAACTATACTTCAATAAAATAAGTAAATAAATACACATGTTCCATTCTTCTCCAGGGCCATCATTTCCCTCTCAGCACCCAGAGCCTTCATTCTGACCTGTGGCCTCCCAGCGGGGTTTGCCGCTGCACCATTCACCTGTGCCGTGTTGCACAAGTATCACTGAGTGATTCCCTCGTTCCAAACACTGAGCCTTTGGTGGGGGGCTGGCAGGGCCCTTTGACCTGGAGTCCAGCTTGAGGGTGGAGTTTGGTGAGGATGAGGATACACCATAAATGGTGATTTCTCCCTTAAGCTCTATCCTCTAAGTCTGCCCACAGGAATTGAAAACTCAGAGAAGGCAAAAAAAAAAAAAAAATTCCCAGCAGAAACCGTAAATGGAAAACTGACCATCCGGTTCTAATGGCATCTGGATCTGACAGAGAAAGGAGCTCAGACCCCACAAAGTAGGGCAGGGTCTTTACAAGGTGTGCAGCCCGGTAAGGATGGTGGGTATGGAAACAGTGCTTTGCAAACTCTGAAGTGACACTTGAGTGTGGGTTGCTGTTTTAATGACATAAAATACATGTCTTAGAAAATATCCACGAAATGTAGCTCAGGAACTGGGGCAAATTAAAAGTGAAATTTGCAATCATACAAGCCATTCAGGGACCCCAAATCATACAGTGCCTTAATTTTTCACCCTCGTCACAGGTTGCTGGTTTGAGGTCCAATTTCTAGATTCCCTTTTGAGTTCTTTCTTTCCAGAAGACATACTCATCTCCCTACTGTCCTCTGCCACCTATCTTCTTCTCCACCCCCACCCAGGGCTGTGACATATGTCTGTGCAGTTTGTCCCCAGCACAGCTGCAGCGGGGGCCATTCACATCAAAGTCTACATGAGTCAGACCATTGATTCTTTTTTTTTTTTTTTATAACATTTTTATTGGAGTATAATTGCTTTACAATGGTGTGTTAGTTTCCGCTGTATAACAAAGTGAATCAGCTATACATATATCCCCATATCTCCTCCCTCTTGCGTCTCCCTATCCCACACCTTTAGGTGGTCACAAAGCACTGAACTGATCTCTCTGTGCTATGTGGCTGCTTCCCACTAACTATCTATTTTACATTTGGTAGTGTATATATGTCCACATATACACTACCACTCTCTCACTTTGTCCCAGCTTACCCTTCCCCTCCCCGTGTCCTCAAGTCCATTCTCTAGTATGTCTGCATCTTTATTCCCATCTTGCCCCTAGGTTCTTCATGATCTTTTTTTTTTTTTTTTTAGATTCCATATATATGTGTTAGCACACGGTCTTTGTTTTTCTCTTTCTGACTTCACTCTGTATGACAGATTCTAGGTCCATCCATCTCACTACAAATAACTCAATTTCATTTCTTTTTATGGCTGAGTAATATTCCATTGTATATATGTGCCACACCTTCTTTATCCATTCACCTGTCGATGGACACTTAGGTTGGTTCCATGTCCTGGCTATTGTAAATAGAGCTGCAATGAACATTGTGGTACATGACTCTTCTTGAATTATGGTTTTCTCAGGGTATATGCCCAGTAGTGGGATTGCTGGGTCATATGGTAGTTCTATTTTTAGTTTTGTAAGGAACCTCCATACTGTTCTCCATAGTGGCTGTATCAATTTACATTCCCAACAACAGTGCAGGGGGGTTCCCTTTTCTCCACACCCTCTCCAGCATTTATTGCTTGTAGATTTTTTTGATGATGGCCATTCTGACTGGTGTGAGTTGATACCTCATTGTAGTTTTGATTTGCATTTCTCTAATGATTAGTGATGTTGAGCATCCTTTCATGTGTTTGTTGGCAATCTGTATATGTTCTTTGGAGAAATGTCTATTTAGGTCTTCTGCCCATTTTTGGATTGGATTGGATTGTTTGTTTTTTTGATATTGAGCTGCATGAGCTGCTTATCAATTTTGGAGGTTAATCCTTTGTCAGTTGCTTCATTTGTAAATATTTTCTCCCATTCTGAGGGTACACCATTTATTCTTAAACCCGGCTGCACACTGGAATCACTTGGGGGACTTTAAAAATTATTGATGTCTTGGTCACTCCTCCGGAGAGTCTGATTTAATTGGTTTGAAGTACAGTCTGGGCACTGGGATTTTTTAAGCTTCTCAAGTAATTCTAATATGCAACCATGTTTGAGAACCACTGAACTAGACTATGCTGAGAATGGCATCCCCTGGGGATGTGGGGTATACAACCTGCTAGCCCTTCAGCTTGGCCCTGCTCACCCCCATATGTGATCTCCAATGACCTGAACTCGCTAGTGGGAGAGATCACAGACTAAATACACACTTTTTTGAGTCATGTTTTCCCTAGGGCTGGGATTGAGGTTAAGGAGCGCGTAGGTACTGATCTCTGAGTCTTTGAAGGCTCTCTTACACTTCCTGCATCCTTCTGAGGGATGAGGAAGAGGCAGCGGTCTAATCCCACTGAACACTGGGAGTTTTTCAAGCCTGGTTTTGGAGGCTACCCAACTCCGGTGCTCTGCCCAGGGTGAGCATGCTGTTTTGATCGCCTGGCTGAGAGAGTGATTTAGGTCCTCGGAAGAATCTGGCTTATTTCCCCTGGTACCTAGGTCATTCCGTGATTATAAATCAGCCACTGTTAGCAGCTGCATTTCCCTCTCCCAGGCCGCGAGGGAACTGTGCAGTTTTTACTGAATTAGCAACTTAATTGCAATAAATATAGCTCTAATGCCCCAAAGAAGTTATGGCAGCTCCCAAAGGCGTCTGGCTTCCCACACTCCCCCTACCCCAACCTCCTCTCCAAACTCAGGGAGCAAGTTAAACTCTGAGCAGTTTGAACTTACTAAATCACAGCTTCTGGAATGAAATCACTTTGTTTTGCATAGGTCAATATCATCAGATCCTGCCATCTGAATTTAATGTCACCGTTTCCTATAACAACTAACATCCTTCAAATGGGAGGAAGAGGCAGACCAAAAATCCCACAAAAATCCAGAGAAATGAGACAAATATGTGATGCAAGCATCTCCGTGGATTCACAGTTCGGTCAAAAGCTCGCCTGTTTTACAGCCTAGATGCTCTGTAACTCACTGATGCTCCCCCACCACGAGTGCATCTGTCATTCTAAAATTACAAGTGGAACTTCGTTGGCTGAAACCTTGCGTCTGGCGTGTGTATTTATACTTGGCATTTCAGAGTTAATATTTTTGGTTCAGCAGAGGGATTTAAAACAAACATTTTCTGAAAAGTTCCTAATTCCTGAGCAGATATTTGACTCGACTAAAGTGAATGAGAGAGAGAGAGAGAGAGAGAGAGAACCAAGTATGAAAGAGGCTGCTAGTGGCTTACCCAATATCTGTTCTACTCTTTTTTATATAGTCTACAGTACGTACTCCAATTTCATCCTTTCTTCCAATGGTGTCCTTTTTTTTTTTTCCTACTCTTTTCCCTTTGTAATTTAACAACAGTAATTTTTAAAAATTTACATTTCCCAGATGTCTTTGCAGCTTGGTATGGCCACAGGATCAAATTCTGGTCAAAGAGGTAGAAGTGGAAGTATGACATGGAACTTCCAGAAAGGATTTCTTGAAAGGAATCAAATCAGATGTGAGGTGTGTCCTTTTTTTCTTTTCTTTTTCTCCTACCTTCTAGAATGTAGACATAATGCTGGAGCTTCAGTAGCCATCATGGACCATGAGATGACTTTGAGGAGGAAAGCCAGGTGCTGAATGAGGATGGTGGAAAAAGAGGCCACTGATGGCGGAGGGATCAACCTTGTACTGATACTATCTACCTCCGGATTTTTTATATGTGAGAGGGAAATAAACTTTTCTTGTTTAAGTTAAGGTTATTTGGGGTTTTTATTTATACAAAAACAAATCTAATCCTAAATGATAGATGAGGATAGGGTAAAATTAATAGAAAAGTCATTTCTTATAGTATGTCAGCACATTTTTGCCCATGTTAGTCCATCTGCATGAGTGAGCAGCATGACTTGAGGACATGGACATAACTATTTCTTGTGCTCAGCAAGGTTAAGCCACATGCCTAAAGTCACCCAGCTAATAAGCGGCAGAGGCAGTATTCTAACTCAGCCTATGCGTTTACTTAAAACTGCTGTCCCTGTCAGTGGAACATGAGTCAATAACTACAGCTCTGTAGAATGTGCAGTTTTTAATCAACAATATTATTATGTTTAATCCTTAGCAGGCTGTGCAATGGTCAGGTCCGGCCTGAATCCATTCCGCACCCAAGGAGCTTGGGAGAGATTTGCTTACCCCAAAGATACTCCCCTTCTGGAATCTACTGGACTTTGTGAGTAAGGCTTCTGTGTGTCTCTCCTTTATCCAGCCCCAACCTGTGATGCCCCACATAAATGGTAATAGATTCTGTATAACAGGAGAGAAGGAACTGTTGAGGGTCCATAGAAAGTTGCCTTTGCTTAGAGGATTTAAGTTACAGGTCGTTCCATGGACAAGGTTTGATGGCCTCCTACAACTAGACTTTCAAATCCAGGCAGTTACTTACAATATTGACAATGTAGCGTGAGAGAGCCCTCAACAACTGATGTGGCTAACTGGGGACATGAGATGTGTAAACCCATCAAAATTAAGGAGAGGGAAGTCTTTTTGTTTATTTGGGCCATTCTGGTTCAGTGAGTGTAGTGACAATGAAATTTATTCAAGAGAACTTTAAGTCACGCCCTGGAAATACCAATTAAATGACAAGCTGTCTGCTTTTCTCTCCATACCCAGAATAGTCTGTTATCCTAGTGTAGGGCCTGCAGCAGAGCTGTGAAGGCAGTGCTAGGTCCTGGAGTGAGGCAGTTTCCTCCATGGACCACAAGGGCTCTGAGCGCACGTGTACTCAGTGCCTGCTTCACTGCCTGCCAATAAGATGGTCTTCCTAAACGTTTGTTGCTCAAAGAGTTGAATGAACTTCTTTTTTTTTTAAACATCTTTATTGGAGTATCATTGCTTTACAATGTGAATGAATTTCTGAGTGCCTATAATACTAACCCTGAATAATGCTTTTTCAACATCACACCTTAAGACAGTGGTTGACATGGGAATAAAACCCAATCTTAGAAATGCCTATGAAATAATTATATAATCCACATGAAATGGGTCCTTTGTAGCTGGTCTTGGCACATTGCCACACTTAAAAGGAGCAGAATTAGGTTCCACTATGTGGAACAGACAAACCAAAATAATAGTGACTTAAACAAGATTTCAAAGTTTATTTCTCTCTCTCAAAAAGTTCTCTTAAAAGAACTCTGACGTAGATAGTCAGGCAGCATCATAGTCATTGGGGACCCAGCCTTCTTCTATCTTTCTGTTCCATCTTTGTAACAAGTAGCCTCCATCCTCAAGGTCACCTCATGGTTCAAGGTAGCTGCTGAAGCTTCTGTGATCACATATAAGTCGTAGTCTTCAAGGAAGAAAAACAGAATGAGGACAAAGAGAAAGTCAGAAAAGGAATTCCCCCAGCTAAGCAGTCTTTGAGGAAGCCCCTTCCAAAAACGTCTCCTTACATCCAGTTAGCCAGAACTTAGTCATATGGCCAAACTTAGCTGCAAAGGAGGCTGGGAAGTATAGTCTTTTGCTGGGCATGTTGCCACCTCTCCCTCTCCCCCCAGTAACATATGCCAGCAGTTCTCAACATTTTTGATCTTGAAAACCTTTTATACCTGTAAAATTTACTGAGGAACCCAAAGAACTTTTGTTTATGGACTATCTATTAGTATTTACCATTTACTATACTAGAAATTAAAGCCAAAAGAGGATAAAATATTTGTTTATTCATTTAAAAATTATAATGCACATAGCAAATCATCACATTGTACACTTTAAATATCTTACAATGTTTTGTCAGTTATACCTCAATAAAGCTGGAAAAAAATTAAAACAGCTCCAGGGCCTTCAAAAATATTAAAACATGAAAATTACAATTATAAACCCTTTCTGTATTAAATAGCATATTTTTCCAAAGCAAAAAAAAAAGAGAAGTGATATTGTTTTCCATTTTTGCAAATTTGTTTATTATCTTACTTAACAGAAGACAGCCAGACTCATATCTCATATCTGCTTCTGCTTTGAATCTGTTGCCATATGTTGTTTTGGTTGAACTCTATAAAGAGAATCTGGTCTCACACAGATGTGTAGTTGGAAAATACAGAAGTATTTTAAAAGCTTTTCAGGTAATTATGGATATTCTTGGATACCAGACCAAAACCCAGGTGGTAATTTCTGAAAGGCTAGTTGCAATGTGGAATCTGAAATTGTATCAATGAACATTTTGTACTCTGTTACATTAAAATCCATTGGTCTATCTTGTACACTGAGTTCATTTTTCCCACACGTGATTTTGTAATATCACGTAGTGGTCAAGTGGAAAATATTCGTTCACTGAGTTGTACTGACCTTTCAAATGCTGACACATTTCATTATATAAATTTTTAGAAATTACATTTTAAAATATCAATACCGATCTCAAAAGAAAAGTCCACTTTTGGAGAAGTTGTCAAGCTCACGATGACAAATAGAAGTTTTCAAAAATTCTAATTTTCACTTGAAAGGTTGAATGTTATCATTGGCAACAAATACTGTCAGTTATTTCCCTTGAAGTGACAGGATCACTTTGTTCAGTTTTGAGAACGTCTGCCAAATGCACGAGTGAATAACTATGGTGCCTCCTGCCACAGGCCTTCAAGGACCACAGGGTAGGCTGGGAAGTCGGTTGGGATGTCACTTGAGCACAGGGACCAGAAAGGTGACCCCCAAGGATGAGCCCCCCCCGCCATGGCCTCCAAGGGGCTCTAATGAGGCACAGACACACTCTAGCCTAAACCTGTCCTCTTTGAGCTTTGTAGACAGCACACAAAGAGATCTATTTGCCTTCTGAAAAATTCCAAGCATGTTTGTGTTGCTCCTGTTCAGGCTGTTGAGGGATCAGGGCGTCCTTCCTGGATGAGGTGGGATCAGACCAGCCCCACAGGCCCCGGGGGAGGAGCCCCTGACCAATTCCAGGAGAGAAAGGGGCAGGGGGTGCTGCTGTAGCCACGATTCCCTCTCACACCCACTTGGGGTGGGGAGGGAGGGGAAGCGTGCAAAGTTAATCCCTGGAGCTCCTTCTGATGAGGAATCAGTTTACTTAGGTTGCTCTGTTTCACCTCTGAAGGTACAATGGTGGTGGCTCTTTGGTAAGTGAATGGCTGTCTGCTGTGAACAGTTTTTCAAGTGTGAAGGAGGAATCTGGGTTGAGACAAATCATCAAAGGAAGAACCCTGTGGAATCAGATTCATGACTCTGTGTGCTGCCGTTACACTGACGTTGGTCAGTGTTTTACCCCATGGGCAGAGGACTTTAGCAACAACATATATGTGTGAAAATTCTTCCACATACACAGTGAAAGCTGTGTTCTCTCCCCCAGATACTTTGTGTGTGTGTGTCTATATAGAAGTGTTACTCATATTACATTGCATTGTGTCCACATAGATGTATGTATACATATCACGTTTGTTTCTATGTGTCTTGTGTGTGTTTACCTGTTACATGTATAAGCAGCAGTGGCAATGAAAATCATTTACCCTTGGACTCAAGAAGATGAGGTTAACATTTAAAGCACATGGAGAGAGATCATTTCCTTCTCTTCTTGTATTCTAAAAATAATTTTATGAACAGGCAATATTATGAACATGGTAAAAAAATTTATTAATTAGCATGAATTAAAGTGAAAAATAAGTCTCCCATCCTCTGCCCCAGACATGATTATTACCAGTTTTTAGGTCTTCTTCAAGAGATATTCTATATATTTAAAAAAGAGTACACACACACATACCCTTTTTTTAAAAAAATGTGTTCTTTTATACTAATGGAAGGTTAAAACAGGAAAATCACATAGCTTCATTTCCAGCCCCTTGTGTGTAAGCACAGACTCCAGCACACATATTTGTGTCTGTGATTTACACATGTGTAGGTTTTGTGCTGGGGGAAAAATTCTTTGTTATAAGAAAACTTCTGGAACCTAGAAAACTGACTTCCTTCCCAGTTCATCTGGTTATTAATCTTCCTAAAAGCGCAAGACAAATAAAATCCCCATATCTGAGACCTTTGTGGTATCCCAGAGGCAGGTGAGAATCATTCCCATGGAATTGTCTTCACTTTCTGATTTGTCATCAGTTCTTAGGAGCAATCCAGTAAGGGTTTATTTAGTACAGCTCTCTGTTGATTTTATAACCAACTGCTGACTGCTTGGGACATAAAACTCTTGATGATTTACAAGTAGTGAGTGGGAAAGAAATCCATAAATCACATTCAATAATAAGAAGGTGTAGGTGAACACACACACATGCACACACACACACACACACACACACACACACCTTCAAAGGAAGAGTTGTAGGCATGACCAGAAAATATATTCGTTTTTAATTTGAAAATTGAGAACTCATTGGTAAGAGGCCCACAGTCAATAACCTTAGAGAGTTTAATAGTACCAGGTGGTATTTTAATGTAGGGCAAGAGGTTTTATTTCTTAGAGGGAAGACGCTGGTTTCCACTTTTGAAATGTTCAAAGGATTTTTTATGGTCTCTGGAGTAAAAAACTTTTTTTTTTTTTCCGAAGAAGTTTCACCAACCAAGCCAGAAATACTGATGGTTATCAGTTTTCTGATATTATTGAAACTCTTGAAACTATTATGCAACAAATATTTCTCAAACACTCAAAGATTTTTTTCATGTAAATTTTTTTCTAGGACTGTGCTTAGAAAAATCTCTAATAATATGCTAAAAGTAGAAAACATTAAGTTTCTAATTCCAGGAGAGTCCTAGAGTTTCAGGGAACTGTCAGGGAAATATAAAGCAAAAAACCTTGAAAAACATTTTTGTTTGGAAAGTGAAATTTAATAAATATGATTCTGCTACCATGAATAGTTTGCCAACTCTCTGCCTCCAAAATATAGTATAATATAGACAGAAATTAAGGATCCATTTAGCCAAAAGCCAATCTCATTTGGATCCTGATTTCAAACAAAACAAAGAGGTAAAAAATTAAACAGAATAGAGAAAACTGAAGACGTTGAATAATGACTAAATATTTGAAGACATTAAGGAATTATTATAAATTTTTTGGGTGTAATAATGGTGTTGTATTTTTTTGGAGTTTTTATCTTTTAAAGATACACAATGAAATGTTTTAGGATGAAATCATTTGATGGTTTGGATTTGCTTTTTAAAAATCCAGTTGGGGGACTGTGGGTGGGAGGATAAACGAAGTAAGATTGGCCGTGAGTTGAGGGTGGGTAATGGTTACATAGGGTTTCATATACTATCCTCTCTAATCTTGTACTTGTTTGAAATTTTACATAATGAGAAAAAAAAAAGAGCTAAGTTGAACTAGAGTGGTTGTTATCTATTTGAAAAGTTCTTCGTTTATTCATTTCGCATTTGTTATTCACCAGGAACCGAGCATCTGTAGAGGGCTTTGCGCGAGGCCCTTGGTGACCGTCCAGGGGTGTGAGCGGCGTCTGCAGACAGTGCCTGCTTGTGACAGGCAGGGACCCTACTGAGAACTAGGCTGGCCGCCCCCTTCTCTCGGTTGGTAAGAAGGTGTCTATCCCACGACCACTGTGAGGCACTCTGTTTGGGGGAGAAACACCAGCCCCCTGCGGGTGTGGACCTTCGGCTCTGCTCCACTCCACTGACCGGATAGTAAACAAGGCCAATGCCGAACCCCAGAGGGCTGAAGCTGAAAACAGCCACCCAAGGCCAGCTCATCACAAACAAGCGGTTTATTTTTATACTGTACACCCCGCCCCCCAAAAAAGTGGGGGGGAGCACTTAAAGGGCTGTTTTGGAGCAGAGCCACTTGCTGCATTTGAAACTTAGACCCGTGCCTGGTTCAGTGGAGCGAAAGGGAAAACGATTGCCATCCCTGCAGGATACCTACCTCCCAGGGCCCTGCAGAGGGCGTGGCGAGACCCACACTGCATGAGAGATCAGCCCGAGAGGAGAAAGAAGTCTAAGAGCTTTGTGAAAGTTTCTTCCCTTTGGTGCCTGGGCCTCATTACCCAGGCTTGGAGGGTCCGCTCCTGTCCTATCAATGTTGCCAGCTGTCATCAGTGCCTCCAGACCAGAGGCCCAACCCAAACTGGCTCCCGAGAGATGTTAACATTTAGTTCTTAAGACACCCGTCCCCTTTGATTAACAAGACCTTTTGGCTTTGTTCTGAATGATGTGTAGATTGCCAGAGCATGCCCAGCCATGGCACCCCAGTGAAGACTGAGGGTAGAGGAGAGGGATGTCTCCTGGTGCTCCGGTCACTGACATCTGGACTTTACCAGCAAGGTCAGTATCACACCCTATGTGCCTCTGGGTCTTGCCCTAACCAGGAAGTGTTCAGAATCAGATCACAGCTCCCTCTTCATTAAAACTCTTCAATGACTTCCCAATTGCTCTGCAGACGCATACTAAGATGTTTAACAAGGCCGACAATGGTCCGTGGGTTCTGGCCCGGACACTGGACCTTTGAGCATGTGCCTAAAGCCAGGGCCACGTTCCACACCAGGAATCTCAGGGTGGATGGCACAGCTGGGACCAGACAGACCCCAATTCACTCTCCCCAGATCACAGCCCTCCATTCAGCCCTGATAAGATACTGAGAGAGAGAATGAGAAAAGGCAAATATCCAGACAACAAACCTGAAACTCTGCCAGAAGTGTGTCCCCGCTGGTCAAAGAGACCAGAGAAGACCTGGCGTCAGAGTTCAGGGGCCAGTTGGTGGGCTTCCCATTATGTTGGCCCCTGCAACCCCAAAAGGAAAACAGAAAGAGAGCATGGTGGGGTTGCTTCAAAGCCAGAGAGCTGGTGGATGTAATTTCCCAGGAGCTGGAAGGCAGCTCTGTTTGAGGGCTGTAGCGGCAGCAAAATCAAAAGGTTTACACAGCCGCTCCTCCTCCTCCTCTTTGTCTAGTATCAGCTACTGTTCCTTTAGCTCCGGCCTCAGAGGTCCAGGGAGTCCGATGTCATGGCTGTCCATGTAACGGTGCTCCCGGGGTTATACAGGGCAGTAGTCCTGACTTCACTTTCCCAAGTCAGCTCTGGTGACCCTCCCGACTAGTCCTAATCCCTCTTATGGCTCCAGGACCCCTCTTGGGTGTCAGGGAATAAGTGATCAGTAGCTGTCTCTCTCTCTAGACTAGCCGTAGCTGCTTTTCTATGGGTTCGTTTTTTCAATGTTATATCCCCACTTGATGGCCCGGGTCCTGACACAGAGGATGTGCTCAATAAATAAGTGCTGAATTCCTATTTTCTGAGCCCCACCTCCCACCTTGAGCTGTCAGCTCTGGTGCACTGTCTCCAGAAGCATAAATTACCTCTGTGTTAGCACTTTGCCTTGGAACAGGGACAGCTGGTGCTGAATGATGGCAGCCTAGAGCTAAAAAGCCCCAAGGCCACTTCCCTGCACATCGGACTCCAGGCATCACTGAGACAAAGTGGCTGTCCCACCGGCCCACCTTCCACACATGGATGTCCTTTCTTAACATCTCTTTCCCTTTTGAACTACCCTTGATGCTCATTGGAACCCAAATCCAGGAATATAAAGTTATGCGGTGGGCGAGGATGAGGAGGGAGAGGGATGAGGGAGGCAGGTGTGTAGGCATTGTCGGTGGGCATGCCACTGGTGGTGCTCAACTATGTCCCTGTCACCTAACGTCCTCCCTGAACTGATGGCCCTCAGCCAGGAGTCCAGTATTTCATGAATATGCTGAGCAAAAAGCTATTTTCTGTTAACTGAATCGTATTTTTCCATCACCTGCTATCACTGAACATGAAAATGAATTCTCATATAAAGAGATTTCGTCCCTAGTGAGAGAGTGGCATGGACATTTATACACTACCAGATGTAAAATAGATAACTAGTGAGAAGCAGCCGCATAGCACAGGGAGATCAGCTCGGTGCTTTGTGACCACCTGGAGGGGTGGGATAGGGAGGGTGGGAGGGAAATGCAAGAAGGTGGAGATATGGGGATGTATGTATATGTATAGCTGATTCACTTTGTTATACAGCAGAAACTAACACACCATTGTAAAGCAATTTTACTCCAATAAAGATGTTAAAAAAAATAAAGTACAATATAGATACAAAAAAGAAGTAGCAATGACCATTAAAGGAGAGTGTGTTACAGTATTGTAAGTCAACTACACTCCAATATAAAATAAAAATTAAATTAAAAAAAGAGGTTTCATCCCTAAGATATAATACAAATCACAATAATAATATACCAAGCTTATGTTAATCATATCCTTGGAAAACTAGATACTTCTGATAAAGATTAGTAAAAATCACTCCATATACAAACACAGTACCAAAACTCTAAAGGATTGCTAAATCCTGGTCTTCCTTTGGGATGAGCCACCCACCCTTACCTTGAGTGGCCTACCTTTGTAGCCGATGGAAAATACTTCCTTTTAAACTCTGATGGTTTTATCTGTCTCTTCTAAAGCCTGTGAATCTGTTCTGGTTGTTAATTACACAGTCCAGATTCTGGGAGATTAAGGGCACCAAAGTTTTTTTATAAAGAAGGTGAGCTTATCTTGACCATAAAGATTGTTTCCATGACATGATTTTCCAGGTGTTGACACAGCAGCTCTATTCTGTCTAATTTAACAGATCTCATCTACGTGTAGGGAGGTGCTCGTGTTCTGTTGGCCACTGGGTCCAGCACAAATCCCATGTTGGGGTGGGCACCTCAAGCTTCAGCCTTGCGAGAGAGAACATAAGAGGCTGAGAGCCGCTGTGATGTGTCTCTCTGTGGTAACTTAAGGATTTATTGACATCATCGTCCTATTATTTTTTTTTATTAATTTTTATTGGAGTGTGGTTGCTTTACAATGTTGTGTTAGCCTCCGCTGCACAACAAAATGAATCAACCATACACATACAGATATCCCCTCCCTTTTGGACTTCCTCCCATTTAGGTCACCACAGTGCATTAGGTAGGGTTCCCTGTGCTACACAGTATGTTCCCATCAGTTGTCTATTTTATTAGCCAGCTATCTAATACTGTTCTAACAGAAGACATTATTTTATTCCATTTAATTCATTTATTTTTGCAGCCTTTAAGATGCCAGAGTCCTCAAGGGACACCAGATGGCAACCGAGTTCTTATACATATGAAGATCCCCAGCTGAGAACAGGAACTGGGAAATCTCCATTTGAGCCCGTTTTCTATTCCCTGCTTCCTTCCCCTACCCCCATTCTCACTACTGTGGAAACTCCCAAAGTCACAGCAGTAGTGATTTTTCCCTTGGCTACTGGAGCTCAAATTAAGACACCAGTGCGTTCCAGTGGGAAAGGGGTGGGTGGTGAATAAACAGGTGAAATTCCTGATCCTGAACCATATCCAGGGGATTTCTAGCTCGACCGGAAGGGCATATCCCCACCCTAGACTAATTTTTAACAGTCAGAGAGAGTCTACCTCCCACTTCCCCCTTCCCCGCCTCGAATGGTATCTGTCAGGCTTCCTGGGCTGCTCTGTTGTCTAACTTCTGAAGGTCACAGCATAGAACACTTCAGTTGTCAGCAAAAAACTAAAACTCTGCGCCCTCAGCCGCATAGTCTCTAGCGAGGGAGGGAGCATATTTCCTCATAGGGGGGAGGAGAGAAGCAGGCAGAGTCCTCATCTCCCAGCTGTGTCTCTTCTAGCTGCTCAGCATCAGGGCTGGTCCTGAAACGGGAGCAGAAAGCACAAGATGCATTAGAGCCCACAGCACCACTCTCAGAACCAATGCCACCATCCTGGCAACGGGCCACACGGAGATCTGCAGTCTCCCACCGCCTTCCTTACAGACCAAACGCAGCCATAGACTGTGACTGCCACAGCTGGAAGGGGAGCATCCCCAAGGCACTCTTCCTACCTGTCATTTCCACCGCCCACGAAGGAAGGGTAGTCCTGGTCATCAACAAAGGCAGCATTCTCTGGAGGGTAGATGGTGTAGTACTGAGGAGGGCTTGGCATGGTGGCCACCATCCCTCCAGATGGTATGAGGCCACACGGGTTCACCACTGGCTGCAGGTAGGTGGTGTTCATCCCCATGGGCTCTTGAGAGCCATAAGGAGGAGGGATATACTGCACCACGGTGGCCCCATGGAAGGTGATGGGTTGGTTGATACCAGTGAAAACAAACGATTGTCCTCCTGCCAACTGCTCTGAGTCCGGGAGCCTCTCCTCACTTTCTTTGCACAATTGGCAAGAGAACATTTTGAACTTGCAGACGGCAATCAGGATGAATGTCACCCCCACTGACAGCAGGATGGGCCCAAGGAGCTGGGTCCATTCAAAGTGGGAGACTCCTTGGTGTTTGATCCAGCCCATGATGGTGAATGTGATCCCCACCAGTCCCAGGAAGATGCCTGAGAAGAGCAAGGTGGCCCCCGCCTTGTCGTCATCCGACACCTGGATGTCAGCAGTACTGGGTGTGTAAGGAGTGACCGAAAACACGTTGAGAGGGAAATCTTCCATGCGGCCGCGGCCCTGCTCCATCATCCTTACACTTCTTCACGGGGAAAGAGGTTGTGAGAGCTCCTGAGAGCAGAGCAAAGGGATCCCAGGTTCAGATTAGTTATGGAAGAACTTTGGGCTTCTGTGGTTAACAGAGTAGAACATGCAGAGCCCTGAACTTTGTTTAGAAGAATAAAGGTCTGAGAAATGAAGCCTGAATCTTTCTCATATATTGTCAACAATTGGAGGCCTCTGATTTGCAATTCAGTGACAAGCTCTCTCTCTTCCCATTCATTCACTCATTCAGAAAGTTTTTACTGAGCCCATCTTATGTACCAGGCAGTACTTTTTAAGATGTGTTAGGCGCTGCTCCAAGGCTCTGTTTGCATCCTACCCAAACCAAGATTGTAGACATAGCAGAGGACCTCCCCAGGGCCTCTGGTTGTGCAGGGGCCCTTGATGTGTCCACCACATGCTCAGGAATCTAACCCAACTTTCCTGCTGGGTCAGCTCACTAGAAATAGACAGAGACCTGTTTCATGACTGTCTGTTTTCCTTCCCACCCCAGGAATCTCTAGTTGTGATGAGACTTAAACTTTCATAGCAACTCTCACAAAGCTCTGAGGTCCTGCTCTTTCCTGGCCAGCTCCAAGTGCCTTTGCTTTCAGCATTAGGGGAACAATTCCAGCTGTGGGACAGGAAAGACACCCTAGAGGCCTTTCCATGCACCACGTCATTGGCAGAGCATCAGGTATGACCTGGGGTCTCAGGGACACGCACTTCAGACCCTGGCTCGGTAGTGGCAGCTCAGCCCCCAGTTTCCATCGTGAAGTAAACAGCTGGATTTTCAAGTCTGCTGTGTTTTGCAACCAAACCCAAGCTGATTTCAAGAAGAAAACTTGCCCTTCAATGACATGATCTGTCATTCATAACTACAGAACTTCAGAAGGGCCCCAACCAATTTCGTCCTCCACAGAATAGTAACTGTAGCCCTGTAACTTTCCTAGACAGATCTTCTCCAAACAGATGTGTCTCTTCAGGGGTTAAATATTATATCAGCTCCCTTCCGCAGGCATGAGCTCAAGGTCCAGGAAGAGTTGCCCTCTTGCCCTAGGGCAGGGCTTCCCAAACTTGCCTGATGATAAAAATCACCTGGGCCACTTTTTTTAAATGGCAACATGTGAGTTCCCAACTCAGCTCAACAGAACCAACATTTCCAAGGGAGAGTAAGTGCCCCAGGTGGTTCTTATCATCAGAAATCTTTGGAAACCCTACGTTTATCCCAAGTGCTCCTGGGAAACCAGGGGAATTTTTTTCCCCTCCAAAATGCCTCTCCCTGCTACAGGACAAGGCTTGTGATCTTCAACTTCACTGCCAAACAGAAGGGAAAGCAAGCAGGGGACCCCCTCAGGTATCTCCCCATGCGTGTCCTCCAGCAGCAAGGATGGAGTGGTGTTGCAATAGGAGTGGTCTGCCCCTTTTCCCACTGGGATAGATCAGAGATCCAGGAGAGCCAACTTTTCTCTTTAATCATAAAGATTCTGGTCAGCTAGCCTGACATTCTTTTCAGGCTCTTAACCCCTGAGTTAACAGTTGAAACAGTCCCTGGCATTTAGAAAGAGCTAGGCTCTCAAAATTGTTCTTCTAAACCACTCAGTTTATGTTTCCCATTTGTCTTTAGCTACATCCACTTGCAATTACGACAACTGGAAACACTGAAAGAGCAGGGGAGAGAGATCACCTTCCTCTAAACAGCTCGTGAATCCAAAACTGGAATGGCTTTCAGAGCAGACTGGTGAGGAAATTCTAGTTATACTTCCTTTTTATTTTATTTTATTTTATTTTATTTATATTTTATTGAGGCATAGTTGATTTATAATATTATATTAGTTTCAGGTGTACAACAAAGTGATTCAAAATTTTACAGATTATACTCCATTTGAAGTCATTATAAAATATTGGCTATATTCCCTCTGCTGTACAATATATACATGTAGCTTATTTATTTAATACATAGTAGTTTGTACCTCTTAATCCCCTTCCTGTGTCTTGTCCCGCCCCGCTTTCCCTCTCCCTACTGTTAACCACTGGTTTGTTCTCTACATCTGTGAGTCTGTTTCTGTTATTCATTCATTTCTTCTATTTTTTAGATTCCACATATAAATGATAACATACAGTATTTGTCTTTCTCTGTCTGACTTATTTCACTAAGCATAATACCCTCCAACTCCATCCATGTTGCTGCAAATGGCAAAATTTCATTCTTTTTTATGGCTGGGTAATATTCCATTGTATGTATGTATACCACATCTTCTTTATCTATTGATCTATTCATGAACACTTAGGTTGCTTCCATATCTTGGCTATTGCAAATAATGCTGCTCTGAACATTGGGGTGCATGTATCTTTTTTACTGAAGTATAGTTGATTTATAATGTTGTGTTAGTTTCAAGTGTACAGCAAAGTGATTTAGTTATATACATATATGTGTATATATTTTCAGATTATTTTCCATTATAGGTTATTACAAGATATTGAATATTGTTCCCTGGGCTATACAGTAAATCCCTGTTGCTTATTTTATGTATAGAAGTTTGTATCTGTTAACCTCATACTCCTAATTTATCCCTCTCCCCCCGCCCTGCACCTTCCTCTTTGGTAACCGTAAGTTTGTTTTCTATGTCTGTGAGTCTGTTTCTGTTTTGTGCATGTGTCTTTTTGAATTAGTGTTTTCATTTTCTTTGGATATATACCCAAAGAATTGCTGGGTCATATGGTAGTTCTATTTTTCGTTTTTTGAGGAACCTCTGTCCTGTTTCCACAGTGGCTGCACCAGTTTACATTCCCACCAACAGTGTACAAGGGTTCCCTTTTCTTCACATCCTCATTAACATTTGTTATTTGTGTTCTTTTTGATGGTAGCCATCCTGACAGCTGTGAGGTGATATCTCATTGTGGTTTTGATTTGCATTTCTCTGATGATTAGTGATGTTGAGCATATTTTCATGTGCCGATTGGCCAGGTGGTCATTTGGAAAAAATGTCCACTTAGGTCTTCTGCCCATTTTTCTATTGGGTTGTTTGTTTTTTTGATATTAAGTTGTATGAGCCATTTATATATTTTGGATATTAACCCTTTATTGGTCATATCATTTGCAAATATTTCCTCCCATTCAGTAGGTTGTCTTTTTGTTTTGTCAATGGCTTCCTTTGCTGTGCAAAAGCATTTAAGTACCATTTGTATATTTTTGTTTCCTTTGACTTAGGAGACAGATTCAAAAAAAACTATTACTGTGATTTATGTCAAAGAGTGCTCTGCCTATGTTTTCTTCTAGGAATTTTGTGGTTTCTGGTCTTACATTTTGCTCTTTAATCTATTTTGAGTTTATTTTTGTATAAGGTGTGAGAAAATGTTCTGATTTCATTGTTTTACATGTAGCTGTCCAGTTTCTCAGCACCACTTATTGAAGAAAATATCTTTTCCCCATTGTATATTCTTGCCTCCTTTGTCACAGATTAATTGACCATAAGTGTGTGGATTTATTTCTGGGCTCTTTACTCTGTTCCATTGCTCTATGTGTTTTTGTGCCAGTACCATACTATTTTGATGACTGTAGCTTTGTAGTATAGTCTGAAGTTAGGGAACATGATACCTTCAGCTCTGTACTTCTTTCTCAAAATTATTTTGTCTATTCAGGGTTTTTTGTGCTACCATACAAGTTTTTAAATTATTTGTTCTAGTTCTAGGAAAAAGGCCATTGGCATTTTGACAGGGATTGAATTGAATCTGTAGATTGCCTTGGTAGTATAGTCATTTTAACAATATTTATTCTTCCAATCCATGAACACGGAATATCTTTCTATTTGTGTTGTTTTCCATTTCTTTCATCAGTGTCTCATAGTTTTCTGAATATAGGCCTTTTACCTCCTTAGTTGGATTTATTCCTAGGTATTTTATTCTATTTAATGCAATTGTAAATCCTTAATTTCTCTTTCTCATAGTTTGTACTTAGAATATAGAAATGCAACAGATTTCTGTATATTTATTTTGTATACTGCAGCTTTACCAAATTCATCAGTGAGCTCTAGTAGTTTTCTGGTGGTGTCTTTTGGATTTTAAATGTATAGTATCATGTCATCTGCAAAGAGCGACAGTTTTACTTCTTCCTTTCCAATTTGGATTCCTTTTATTTCTTTTTCTTATCTGATTGTTATGGCTAGAACTTCCAGTACTATGTTGAATAAAAGTGGCAAGAGTGGGCATCCTTGTCTTGTTCCTTATCTTAGAGGAAATGCTTTCAGCTTTTCACTGTTGAGAATGACGTTAGCTGTGGGTTGTCATATGTGGCCTTTATTACATTGAGGTATGTTCCCTCAATGCCCATTTTGTGGAGAGTTTTCATAATAAATTGGGGCTGAATTTTGTCAAAAGCTTTTTCTGCATCTATTGAGATGATCACATTATTTTTAGTCTTCAATTTGTTAGTATGGTGTATCACCTTGATTGATTTGCAAACCTTGAACCATCCTTGCATCTCTGGGATAAATCTCATTTGACCATGGTGTATTGTCCTTTTAATATATTGTTGGATTGAGTTTGCTAATATTTTGTTGAGGATATTTGCATGTATGTTCATAGTGATATTGGCCAGTAATTTTATTTTTTTGTGATATCTTTGGTATCAGGGTAATGCTGGCCTTGTAGAATGAGTTTAGGAGCATTCTTTCCTCTTCAAATTTTGAATAGTTTGAGAGGGATAGGTGTTAACTTTTCTCTAAGTGTTTGGTAGAGTTCATCTATGAAGCCGTCTGGTACTGGACTTTTGTTTGTTGGGAGCTTTTTTATTATTATTATTACATATTAAGTTGCATTGCTGGTGATTTGTTTGTTCATATTTTCTATTTCTTCCTGGTTCAATGTTGGGAGAGTGTACATTTCTAGGGATTTTCCCATTTCTTCTAGATTGTCCATTTTCTTGGTATATAGCTGTTCAAAGTAAGCTCTTATGATCCTTTGTATTTCTGTGGTGTCGTTGTAACTTCTCCTTTTTCATTTTTGATTTCACTGATTTGGACCCTCTCTGTTTTTTTCTTGATGAGTCTGGCTAAAGGTTTATCAATTTTGCTTATGTTTTCAAAGAATCAACTGTTAGTTTCTTTCTTTCTTTCTTTCTTTCTTTCTTTTTCTTTCTTTCTTTCTTTCTTTCTTTCTTTCTTCCTTTCTTTCTTTCTTTCTTTCTTTCTTTCTTTCTTTCTTTCTTTCTTTCTTTCTTTCTTTCTTTCTTTCTTTGTCTCTATTTCTGCTCTGATCTTTATGATTTTTTTTTCCTTCTACTAACTTCTGGTTTTGTTTGTTCTTCTTTTTCTAGTTCTTTTAAGTGTAAGATTAGGTTGTTTATTTGATATTTGTTTCCTGAGTAGGCATGTATCACTATAAACTTTCCTCTTAGAACTGCTTTTGCTGCATCCCATAGATTTTTGATCATTGTGTTTTCATTTTCATTTGTCTCCAGGTATTTTTAAATTTCTTCTTTGATTTCTTCAGTGATCCATTTGTTGTTTAGTAGCATATTGTTTAGCCTCCAAGTGTTTGTGTTTTTGCAGTTTTTTTCTTGTAGTTGATTTCTAGTCTCATAACATTGTTGTTGGAAAAGATGCTTCATATGATTTCAGTTTTCTTAAATTTACTGATACTTTTTTTTGTGGTCTAGCATGTGATCTATCCTGGAAGAATGTTCCATGTGCACTTGCAAAGAACGTGTATTCTGCTGCTTTTGAATGGAATGTTCTATCAATTAAGTCCCTCTGGTCTAATGTGTCATGTAAGGCCAGTGTTTCCTTATTGATTTTCTGTCTGGATGATGTGTCCATTGATGTAAATGGTGTGTTAAAATCTTCTATTATTATTGTGTTACTGTCAATTTCTGCCTTTATATCTGTTAATGTTTGCTTTATGTATTTATGTGCTCCTGTGTTGGATGCCTATATATTTACAATTGTTATATCGTCTTCTTAGATTGATCTCTTGATCATTACATAATGTTCTTCTTTATATCTTGTGATAGTCTTGTTTTAAAGTTTATTTTGCCTGATATAAGTATTGCTACCCCAGCTTTCTTTTGATTTCTATTGCATGGAATACCTTTTTCTATTCCCTCACTTTCAGTCTGTGTGTGTCTTTAGATCTGAAGTGAGTCTCTTGTAGAGTCACTATATATATGGGTATATATGTATATGTATATGTGGGTCTTGTTTTTGTATCCATTCAGCCACTCTCTGTCTTTTGATTGGAGCATTTAGTCTATTTACATTTAAAGTAATTATTGATAGGTATGTACTTATTGCCATTTTGTTAATTTTGGGGGATTGCTTTTATAGTTCTTTTTTGTTCTCTTCTTCTTTTGTTCTTCCCTTGTGATTTGATGACTATATTTAGTGTTATGTTTGGATTCCTCTCTCTTTTTTGTGTGTGTATTTATTATAGATTTTTGGTTTGTGGTTACCATGAGGTTTATATATAGTAATCTCTTTCTAGATTGATGGATGGATGGTTGGATGGATAGATAGATAGATAGATACAGATTTGATTATTTTAAGTTGCTGATCCCTTAATTTCAAACACATTTTAACAATTCTGCATTTTTACTCCCCCCCATGATTACTGGTTTTGACATATTTTACATCTTTTTGCTTTCTGTATCCCTTAACTACTTATTACAAACATAGACAAGTTTACTACTTTTGTCTTTTAACCTTCCTACTAGCTCTGTACATGGTTGATTTACCACCTTCACTGTATATTTGCCTTTACCAGTGAGCTTTTTCCTTTTGTAATTTTCATGTTACTAGTTGTGGCCTTTTCTTTTTCACTTAGAGAACTCCCTTTAATACTCCTTGCAAAGCTGATTTGGTGGTAATGAACTCTTTAAGCTTTTGCTTCTCTGTAAAACCTTTGATCTCTCCATTAAATCTGAATGAAAGCCTTGCCAGATAGAGTATTCTTGGTTTTAGGTTTTCCCCTTTCATCACTTTAAATATATTGTGTCAGTTCCCTCTGGCCTGCACAGTTTCTACTGAAAAGTCAGCTGATAGACTTATGGGCATTCCCTTGTACATAACTTGTTGCTTTTTCCTTGCTGCTTTTAATATTCTCTCTTTATCTTTACTTTTTGCTACTTTAATTACAATGTGTCTTGGTGTGGTCCCATTGGGGTTGATCCTATTGGGAATTCTTTGTGATTCCTGGACCTGAATGTCTGTTTCCTTTCCCAGGTTAGGGAAGTTTTCAGCTATTAAGATATGATGTTTTCAAATATGTCCTCTGCCCCTTTCGCTCTCTCTTCTCCTTCTGGGACCCCTATAATGTGAATGTTAGTATGCTTGATGTTGTCTCAGAAGACTCTTATGCTTTCTTTATTTCTTTTTATTCTTTTTTCTGTGATTTCCACTACTCTGTCTTCCAGCTCACTGATCCTTTCCTCTGTATCATTTAATTTATTGTTGATTCCTTCTAATGTATATTTCATTTCAGTTATCGTATTCTTAGGCTCTATTTGCTTCTTCTTTATACTTTCTAATGCTTTGTAAAACTTCTCACTGTGTTCATCCATTCTTCTCCCAAGTTCTTTGATCATCTTTATGATCATTACCTTGAACTCTTTATCGGATAGATTGCCTATCTCCACCTCGCCTAGTTCTTCTTCTGGGGTTTTATCTTGTTCCTTCATTTGGAACATATTCCTTTGTTGCCTCATTTTTCCTAACTTTCTGTTTTTATTTCTATGTATGTGGTAGGTCAGTTACATTTCCTGACATTGGAGAAGTGGCCTTTTGTAAGAGACATCCTACGCAACCCAGCAGTGCACTTCCCTCTTGTCGCCAAAGCTATATGCTCTAGGGGTGCTCCGCATGTGGGCTGCCTGGGTCCTTCTTTTGTGGTGGCTGACTACAGTCTGGCAGGTGTGGCTGGCCTCCAGTCTGTTCAGTTGCCAGGCCCTGCTTTGTGCAGAGGCTGCCAGCTGCTGGTTAGTGGAGCCAGATCACAAGGCGACTGGCTGTGAACTCCAGGAGGTCCCAGGGCTAGTTTTGGTTCACCGGTGGGCAGAGCCAGGTTCTGGGGTGGGTAATTGTGAGGCCAGGATTTCCAGATCTAGTGTCAGCCTGTTGTTGGGTGGGGCCAGTTCCTGACACAGCTGGCTATGGGTGTCCCAAGAGCTGATAATGGCCCACTTGTAAGTGGGGCTAGATCTCAGGATGGCTGGATGAGGAGTCCAAGGTATCTCAGAGCTGGTGTTGGCCTGCTGGTGGGTGGGACGGGGACCTGAGTTGTCCTAGAGCTGGAATTGGCCTGCTGCTGGACAGAGCCAGGGCTGAAGGGGTGCTGGGGCTGGTGTTGGCCTGCTGGTGTGTTGGCTGAGTCTTGCAGTTGTCCTGAAGCCAGTGTCCACTTGCTGGTAGGTGGGGTTGGGGTCCAGGTGTTCCTGGGACTGGTGCCTACCCACCAGTGGGTGAAGCCAGGTGCTGAGGCTAGTGGCAGCCCACTGGCAGATTCAGGCCCTAGAATCTCTGGTTGCAGGGCCCAGGAGTCTCAGAGCTGTTGTCAGACCACTGTTGGGTGAGGCTGATTCCTGACACAGCTGGCTGTGGGGCCCAGGGTGTCCTGAAGCTTGTGTCAGCCCACTGGTGAGTGGGTCCAGAACCCAGGGCAGCTGGCTGAGGGGTCCAAGGTGTCTTGAGCTTGTGTAGGGCGGCTGATAGGCAGGGTTGGGGCTCAGAAGGTCCTGGGGCTGGTTCTGGCTTGCTGGTGGGTAGGCTGGGTCCTGCCATGGCAGGCTGCAGGGCTGTGGTTATCCTGGAGCTGATCACTGCCCACTGGTGGGTGAGGCTGGTCCCAAGTTAGATCCAGCTCATGGATGGGCAGGACTGGGGCCCAAGGGGTCCTGGGAATGGTGCCTGCCCACTGGGTCCTGGGGTCTCTGGGTGTCAGACCCTGGGGGTCCCGGGTCTAGTGCCTGTGCAGTGATATGTGAGGACAAGCTGTGGGCCCTCCAGTAGACAGGGCTGTGTCCAGGGGTGGCTGTGTGTTCAGAGAGTCTTAAGGCTGCCTGCCTGCTGGCAGGTGGGGCTGTGCTTGGCCTGAGGCATCCCAGTACTAGTGCCTACAAGTTGGTAGGCAGTGGTGGGACTGGGTCCTGAGGCTAACAAGCTAGAGGGAGGATTACAAAATGGAACTTGCCAGTGCCAGTGTCCACAAGCTCCCCAAAATAGCTCCTGTCAGTGTCTGTGTCCCCAGGGTGAGCTCCAGTTGCCTCCTGCCTCTCCAGGAGACTCTCCAAGGTCAGCAGGTGGGTTTAACCTAGATTCCTTTCAAATTACTGTTTCTGCCCTGGGTCTCAGAGTGTGTGAAATTTTGTGTGTGCCCTGTAAGAGTGGAGTCTCTACACAGCCCTCTGGGTCTCCCAATAGTAAGTCCCCCTGGTCTTCAAAGCCAAATGTTCTGAGGACTTGTCTTCCCCAGGCAGGACTCCCAGGCTGAGGAGCCCAGTGTGGAGTTGAGACCCCTCACTCCTTGGGGAGAACCTCTGCAATCGTAATTATTCTCTCATTTGTGGATCACCAACCTGGGGGCATATGTCTTGTCTATACCATGACTCTGCCCCTCCTACATGTCTCGCTGTGGTTCTTTCTTTATACCTTTAGTTGTAGATCTTTTCTGGTAGATTCCAGTCTTTCTCACCAATACTTGCTCTGTAAATAGCTGTAACTTTGGTGTGCCATGAGAGTAGGTAAGCTGAGTGTCTTCCTATTCTACCATCTTGTCTAAGCTCTCAATTCAGATCCCTCCACTTACACTTTCAAGGTCACCTTGACTCTGCCTCTCTCCCTAAAAACTCAAATTCTGTATATATATAGTAAATACCAATTTTTTAAAAAGCTAACAAGCTGAATTCAGTAGCATATTAAAAGTATTATACACCATGACCAACTGGGATTTATTCCTGGAATGCAAGAATGGTTCAGCATATGAAAACCAGTCAGTGTAATACACTACATTGAAGGGAAAAGACCCCATAGGCTCATCTCAGTGCACACCAGGAAAAAAAAAAAAGTGTTAAGATTTATTGAACACTTACAATGCATCAGGCACAATTCTAGATATTTAATGTACATGGTTTCATTTCATTCTTTTAACAACCAGGTTACAATCAAGAGAACTAGGCTGATTATTAAGCTGTTGTGACTCTGCTCCAAACCCACCCCTTGATACTTTGCTTTGGTTGAGACTCTGCCAAGAACATTTCCCTTTGCCAGATGGTTCCATATTAGACTCTGCCAGTAGGGGGCACTAGAGGGAGACTGCAAGGTGGGAGGAAGGAGAAAGCAATTACAACTGATCCTTGAACCACAGGGGTTTGAACTGCATGGGTCTACTTATACTGGGATTTTTTTCAATAGTAAATACTACAGTACTACACGATCTGCGGTTGGTTGAATCTGCAGATGCAGAACCACAGATACAGGGAAACCACAGACACCAAGGGCTGACTGTAAGTGACGCATGGGTTTTCAACTGCGTGGAAGGTTGACATCCCTAACCACCCCACCACATTGTTCAAGGGTCAGCTGTACTATTTCGTCTTTTGCTTGCTGCTACTGTCTGTCACTCCAGCAGCAGTTTTTCATCCTGGTAGGAACAGTTCCAATTTCCAGTTTCCCTCCACACATACACCCAGAGCCAGCCTCACTGTGCCCCTTCAAAAACACCACCACCTGCCAAACAATGCTCTCTCCTCAGAGGTTCTTTCTTTTTTTTTTTTTTTAATAGATTACTGGTTTATTTTAAAAGGATATGACTCAGGAACAACCAGACAGAAGAGATGCACTGGGCAAGGTATGGGGAAAGGTGCACAGAGCTTCCATCGTCTCTCGGAGTGCACCACTCTCCCCAAATCTCCACGTGTTCACCAACCCAGAAGCTCTCTGGACCCTGTCCTTTTGGGCTTTTATGGCGGCTCCCCAGAGGTTCTTTATCCCAACTCCTGAGATGCCAGCACAAGCTGAATGGCAATCTTTATTCAGAAAGCAAGGTGCCAGCTCCATGTGGTCCCCTCTCTAAGCTTCTATATTCTAATGTAACTCCAGCTCCTTCCCTCTGTTCCCCCAACCTATTTTTACTATCTCTGAGTTACCTCAGTGTTCATTTTTTGCATTTTCAGTCCTCCAATACCTGTTTAACTAGTTTCCTAAATTAAATCCTCTCTATTAAAATAACTAGTATGGTTTGTGTTTCCCTAACTGGATCCTGACTGATATGTAGTACCAACAGTGGGTTTAGGAAACATACCAACAAAGGTGGGATTCTGGAGTTGGTTTGGTCATATTCTTGGCCTCAAATACAGTGCTAGGATCAATGAAAAATGGGACATTGGTAACCCAAGGCATGTAGTAACATCAAAATTAATCAAAATATCACCTGTGGAAGGCTGCAAAAAAAGTGCCTAGGGAAGGAAGAGCCTTAGGGACCAAGTGGCTGCTACAGTTAACTAGTATGATAGTTATGATAGGCTATGAGAATTGTGAGATGGAGATGGCCACTTCTGAGTGCCCTAGAATACTTACAAAAAGAAAAATGGCAATAGCAAGTCTTTAAAATATCAGCTCAAGTAATGGTCAGAAAACCAAAGAGCTTCTACAGTGGCCCTAAAAGAATCTCTTCTTTCTAGTATCTGCAGGGCTGGCCTCACTGAAAATCAAACACAAAATTTAAATATTCAGGTTACATAATCACAACAAAAGTTTAATTCACAGCCTTATCAAGTATCTAATATGAAAGTTAGGGGGTTGATTGTGAAGGATTGGGATCCTCAGACTTGGAATGAGGACACCCATGTAGGATCAGATGAAGTTGAGAATCTTGAGCCCCTGAGTCATTCTGAGCCATCCTTGTTAGCAGAAGCAACTCTCCCCACTTATTTCGCCTGAATATACTATAATAACCTCACCTTAAGCAGCAAAGGATGCCTGTTCTCAAAATTCACGCCAAGTACCTCTTGTCGCCTCTAAACATAATTTATCAGATTTCAGCATACTCTAGGGGTGTAGTACATTCTATTCTGACTCAGGAGAAAATGGCTTACTCTCCAAAAGATTTATAATATTTTAAAAATTTATATCAGCAGAAATGTGGAGAATATGGGTAGCAACTAATCCTAAGGATTAATAGAATATAATACTGGATTGGTAAATTTTTATATGGGTGCACTTAACAGATATTCTAGATTTAATGTTAGTGTTATTAATTTATTGTTGTTTAATTTAATGTTAATATATTCTAGATTTAATGTTAATGTTAATGTGTATAGCTGGAAGTGACCTTACTAGTGGACTTGGTTGGTTGATTGATACTTGGACTCTACAGCGGCTTGTATTCAATGAGGTTGAGATACCAGAAATTCTCTGGTATAATGTAGAGGAATTCAAAGACTTTGAGAGATAGAGATGTTGGAGTAGACTTTTTATGACTGACCTTTACACTTATTTTCTACCCCTTGATCCCTTCACCAAGGTGTTGAGAAATACATTAGTGCAGAAAGCATCAATATCCTTGAAAAGTTTACTGATGGTTGTCTTCTCTAGGCCAGGTATGATATCAAGAAATGTTGCCAATAAGGTGGGCCTGCTGATTTTAACGGGGCTGATATGGGAATTTCAGACTAGTAGAGGCCAAGAGAAAGCACTTAATAGCCAAAGACAAGAGGAGAGCATTTATCATAATGGGTATCAGGGATGAAGGATGGTAGTCAGAATATTATGACCCACCATAACCTTTGGTTATGGCTAATCGATCATCATGTCCCTAGGAATGAAATAGATGAGCATCCTACTAAAATGTTACTTGGTGTGCATAACAGGTAAAACTCCAGATCTGGTGACCAAAAACCTGACTTGTATTATCACAATAGAAAGTCAAGGCTTCTTATTCAGTTTTTGAACCTAAGCCATTCACAGACCTGGAGCTCCATGACCGGAGGAGAGGCTGGTTCCCCTTCAAAAAGAACCCTGCCACACTGCTACAAGTATATATACTTTAAATCTTCCTCCAAGTATTTTTCAAAGGACAGAGAGCCATTTGCCCAAACCTCTGGGAACTGATACACCCTGATTCTGAACTGACACTATTTCTAGGGACCCAAAATGCCACTGTGGTCCATGAGTCAAAGTGGGGGGCTTAGGGTGGTTGGGTGCTAAATGGAATTTTGTCTTGTTGAATACAGTGGGGTCAGTAGTTCTGCGAAACCATCCTGTGTTTATTTCCCCAGTTCCTGAATGTAAAATTAGAATAGACATACGTGGCAATTGGCAAATCCCCACATTAATTCTCTAACCTGTGGAACATGGCTGCTATGGTAGGAAGAGCCAAGTAGAAGTCCTTCCCTATCAGGATAGAAAAATAAAAGCAATGACACTTTCCTGGAGGAAATTGCAGAGATCAGTGTCATCATGAAAGACTTGAAAGATATAGGGGTGGTGATACCTATCACATCCCTATTTAATTCACCCCTTTGGCTTCTTAAGAAGGGAGATAGATCTTAAAGAATGGCTGTTTATTATTATAAATTTATCAAGTGGTGATTCCAATTGTAGTTGATGCTCCAAATATAGATCTTAACTCAAGAAAATCATCATAGCCCCTGGGGCCTGATATGTAGTGATTGATCTGGCAAATGATTTTTTTTCTACATCAGTTTATAAGAACCAATTCTTTCTCTATTCTCGCTTCAAAATTTTTATCAGTGTAAATAGGGCTTTTAGCACATTAAAATATATCTTTTGTTATGAGCACCCTTTTCAGTTTGGCTCCCTCTTTCAACCTAAATTTTTTTTCAGCCATACCTAAAGAATAGAGCCTCTTCCTTCTGAAGCAATCATGACATTGACCTTGCAGGAAATTTCAGGCAGTGTTTTATTGCTAGTTTTATTGCTAGTTTGATAATTTGTATAGACTTTGCTTCTTATTAACACACTTTGTATCTATACTTCCAGACATTTTTTTCTTACAAGTTTACACATTTCATAGAAATGGAATCACATGAAACTATGTCATTCATTAACTCTCTTTTTACCTAATAGCTCATGTGATCTTTCCCAATCCATACAATTTAATATTCTGACAAAAATAATTGTTTGATGCAATTATAGCTAGGAGTTTCTCAAACAAGAGGTATCAAGATATCAAATAGAAATCAATGATTAAGTTCAGTTTTTACTACTATAATAAAATCCATAATGTGAATAGGAATCCAGGGTAAACAATTTTTAAACTTTGGTAATACACTGTTGGGGCAAGAGTATAGGAAAATAGTCATTTTAAAATCTAATTGGTGAGAGTACAACTTGAAACAACTTTTTTGGAAGGGAACAATTTGACAATATCTATTAAAATTTAAAATGCACATACAATAGAATAGAATTGAATTATAGGAATGTAACCTAAGTATATCCTTTAGACACCTGCATAAAAGAGTATTTTAGCAGAATAAACAATGAATCACTGTCTTTGGGGGGGAAAAAAACCTAAATGTCCGTCAATAGAGGACTGGATAAATAAGTTACAGTGATAAACAGTGGGGTAGCCTGCCACTGTTTAAGAAGGGGTACAGCCTCAAGCCCTGCGTTTCCTTTTCTTTTACCTTTTTCTTTTCTTTCTCTCTTTTTTTTATTTTTTTTTACTTTGGAAGAGAGAAGAACAGAGTGTTGGATTCTGCCCTATTTATGTTTCTATTTGGGAACAAACATTGGTTGTGTGTGTGTGTGTGTGTGTTTTCTGCCACTGTTTAAGAGCAAGCCATGTCTATGTGGACAAGTATGGGATAATCTCGAAGATATGTTGTTGACTGAAAAAAAAGTAAAGTGAATAGTGTATTTACTATGCTACCATTTGCAAGGGGAATGAGGTATACTTGTTATTGAAGGTACGTACATAAAATATCACTGAAAGAATGCATAATCAATTGGGAAAGAGAACTGGGAGAAGTTCCAGTTATATAACAAAATACCTCCAAATTTTGTGGCTTAAAACGTAATTCTGTAACTTGACTGAGTTTTGCTGGACAGTTGGCTAGGGTTACGGTCATTCATAAACCCAACTGAATTGGACGTCCAAGATGCTTCACTCACACGGCTGAGAGTTATTCTGGCCATTGCTGGGAGCTGAACGGGTGTTGTCTACCAGAGCTCCTACCTGTGGCCTTTCCATGTGATTTCTCCAAGCATGGCAACTGGGTTTCGAGAGGGAATGTCCTAAGAGTGAGTGTTCCAAGAGTCCCAGGTGGCAGCTGCAAGGCATCTTGTGACCTAACTTTGGAAGTCCCAGAATATCACTTGCATTTCATTCTATTGCTCAAGGAAGTCACTAAGTCAACCCAGATACAAAAGAAAGAGAATTAGATTCTTCCTCTCTAGGGGAAGAATGTCAAGGTCACAGTGCAGAAGAACATGTGGCATAGGAGATATTACTGCCACTCTCTGGAAAGTACAATCTTCCACAGAGGGATATTGGCTTTTCACTGTTTCGTCTGTGCTACTGCTTGAACGTTTGTCCATGTGGACATCCAAGTATGCCCCAAGATTTCAAATCAAGCATGTTTGTCTACTCATTCTCTTATCGGTGGTTAGTAACCTCATCCTTCTTTACTGGCAAATTCTGGATCGGACCTACTCAGGCAACTCTGTGGCAGTCATCAGTAACGCCAAGTTCTGATTTGTCCTGAGTATCTTGCATATTCCCACTGTTTTTCAGACTTAAACATCAAACATCCAATTTTTAACCACCAATCCACACTCCTAGTTAAAAACTGTAATTTTGAAATGATTACAGTGCAAAGAGATGAATGAAAAGTGACGCTAAAACCACAAAAACAGAGTTTTCCGAGCTTATCAGAGAACTCTTGTGGGAAGTGAAACAAAACACAGTCACATATTTGTTAACAAAACATTTGACTGAACACATTGTGGTGGGAAGTAAATTGCTTTGTGGAATTTGTGTGTGTGTGTGTTATGTGTGTGATCAAATGGCTTTTTTTTAAAAGTTTGGTAAAGTGACAAATCCATCTTTCAACAGTCTAGCTGCCCAGGCCATGCTCCTGCAGTATAACCTGTTTCTGCTACAGTGCAGGCCATATTCACTTTGATTTGATTACAGATGAAATACCACCAGTTCTCTAATAGCAAAAAAGTACCAAATGTTTCAACCACTCAAAGCACATGAAAGGCAAAATAGAATAAAACAAAACCATGAGCTTGGACAACATGGTAAAACAGCAATCTACTAGTTTTGCTTTCAAATATGTGTCTCAAAACCCTTCAAGATTTCCAGAATTCAGAAAGAATTTATTCCCATTTAGGTAGAAATGACACCATGTGGCTTCCCCTACCCCTAGCACACTGTCGGAGGGGGAGGGGGAGTCAAAGGGGGTGGGGAAAACAGAGAAGCAGCAGGAAGGGGGCTGGATGCTCTGCTCCGCACAGTAGGCCAATGTCAAAATGGCCTGTCATCTGTCAATGGCCACCATCATCCCCAACGGTAAGAAGATCAACAAAATCAGAAGAGGTTTGGAGGGCATGATTGGGTTCTCAAGGAACCTGGTCCATGGGCTCAACTCCGCATTCAACTGCTGTGAGAGGAAAAGAGGGTCAGAGCGCACAGCTCCTGACCCTGCTCGGAAGTCCAGGGCCTAGACTGGTCCTGGTGTCCCACACAAGGCAGGTACTTCCACCAGGACATGCCTGTCATTAGGACCAGAGCAGGGAAAGCAGGCAGCTGTCATGGAGGGGACGGCTAGGGTCCAAAAGCCATGCTCCAACCAGCCCTGTGCCTTCAGAGGGCCAAGGCTGCAGACTTCAGGGAGAACGAGAAAGGCCGCATACGGTACTCAGCAGCACCTGGACAAGGGCTTGTGGCAGGAGGGTCAATGCACGGTACAGATGCAGCAGATGTGGAACCTCAGCCCTGAGAAATGAATCTGCACTTATACGAATGTCAGGTGTCTGTAAGTCAGTTGGAGGTATCTGGCGGGATCTCAGTAGCAGGAATTATCTGCTGCTAACCTGTTTTATTTACTTGAATTGCGTCTGACTGTGGCAGCAGAGAGTTACATTCACCTTTTACAATAAAAAGACACAGTGGTTGAATCATAGCTGTACTATCATAGCTGTACTATAGTCATGTTGAAAATCAAAACGGTCTCCATGAATTTTACTTTGTTATAAGAATAACAAGAATCTTGGGGAGGGGTGGGCGGGCAGGGATCACTGCTGTACAGATTCTGTGCATTTATCCCATCCTCTTGCATGAGCTTCCTAATATCCTGGTGAGGGACATCTTTATAGATGATTAATCTCAGAAACAGGGAAGTATGTTATCTGACCAAGTAGCGGCACAGGAGGACAATCTGTTTTCCTAAACTGTTTTTAAACTGCTCCTCCATGAAAGACAGGCACATGCTGACAAGCTCTCTGCCGAGTTCTTGAGCCAGGCTGTCTGCGAGGGGCGCTGGGGCAGGCGGTCCTCAGGCTGTTCTCTCCGACAGCCTTTTTTTCGGACTGAACTGAATGCTACCTTGCTGGGGCTGGAATTTAGGTCACAGCCCGTGACATTTTCGTCAAACCATAAGGATCTTCTGATGGGGTAGGTCTGCACTGGGCAGTAGCTCCCTTCTGGACCCAGGAATCTGTGTGCTTGTGTATTCACTTTCTATTGTGGTCACAACCACAAACTTAGAGGCTTACAAAGACCCTCTTATTATATTGATAGTGAGTCAGGCATCGTCTTACCTGGAGGTTCTGGGAAGAATCTGTTCCCTCGTTCCTTGAGGTTGCTGGCAAATTGGACCCTGTGCAGATGCAGGAGTGAGGGCCTGGTTCCTTGCTGAAGGTCACTTTCTGCTTCCATGTCCCTTCTCTTGTGGCCCTCTCCATCGTCACAGCAGCTATGGCACTTTGCCTCATTCTCAGGCTTCAAATCTCTCTGACTTCTGTTTTACCTCCTCCTTCTGCCTTATCCTTCTGCTGTGACAGTTACAGAAAGTTCTCTGCTTCTTTGAAAGCCCTGTGTGATTAAATTATACCCACTCAGATAATTCCTTTTTAGATGGATTGTGCCGTATAACATAACACAGGCACAGGAATGCTATCACGTTCACAGGTTCGGGGAACAACGGGTACGGAATCCTTCGGGGGGGAGGGCTTTTTTAGAATTCTTCCTACCACATTCTGGTTCTGTTGCTGAGAGGCGGAGAGTTATTTAGGAAAAAGTGACTCAACTAAGAGTGACCATGTGTAGGTTTTGTCCACATTGCTAAGAAAGTGGAAGTAACAACGGGGCCGTCCCCGGCCCAGTAGCATCAGCATCACCTGGGACCTTGTCGGAAATGCAAATTTTGGGCCTCACCCCAGACCTACTGAATTAGATGCTCTGGGGTTGGGGTCCAGAGCAACCGGGTGATTCTGATTCTTGCTCAATTAAGAACTATTTCTTTAAGGCAAGTCCCCACTTTGGTTTTTTGTGGAAATCAAAAGTCAGGGAGGGGCCAGATAGGTCATCTCTAAGGTGACTTCCAATAACCTATGATTCTGTGAATATTATTAAAATGATCACACTTCATAAACCGAAGTGCACATGTATACACCATCGCGCACACACGTGTGTGTGTGTGAGCTTTACACATGTGTAGTGGTTAAGAGTGAGCTTAGGCTCTGGAGTCTTTTCTGTGATCAAATCCTGGCTCAACCAATCACTAGATATGCAGCTGGATCAGCTGCTTAGATTCTCTGAGCCTCGGTTTCCACATTTATAAAAGAGGCTAATGACAGTACCTACTTCATAAGGGTATGAGGAGCAACTGAGATGATACAGAAAAAGAATGTAGCATAGTAAGCTCAGCGCCGATCGGGTGCCTTTACTTTATCTTGCTACATTTCTTTAAACTTGCCCCTTGGGTACTTGAGGAGCTGGGTCCCCAGTAGGGCTGGAGTGCCCAGGCCCTTGCCAGGAGGCCCTGAAGCCATTCCCTGGCTATGAAGAATCAGCTGCTAGTAGGTCTGAAGGCCAAGGTGAACCTTCTCTGATTCTTAGAGTCAGCGTAAGTCCTATTACTGCAAAGGAAGACATATAGGTGAAGTGTGTATGTACTCCTAGGACTGCACTTATCTCCTCCTCTGAGAAGCTGAAAAACACAAGCTGGAAACTGCATATCTGAATGTGGAATCAGCCGAAAGTTGGAGACGGGCTGGAAACAATAGGTCTTTGCTGTCTGTGTGTGTGCCTGTTAATATGTTTGCTTATTTTCGGTTTTGTATTTTGTTGTTTTTGTATCTCCAAAGGAGCAGAAATCGTTAAGCCTGGAATAGAGTCCAGATGTGCTTCTGTATGAAGTTTTGGTGATAAAGTGTGTCACTTGGGGGAACATAAGGCACCCTCCACCCCACATCCCACCCTGACCTCCCGGCCCTCACCAGCCGAGCCTGGCGAGATCTTGCCAAGCTTGCTGAGGGGCCAGAAGGGTGAAGGCCTTGTGGAGCCAGAAGCCTGGGAGAGAGGAGAGGCCCTCTTTCCTCCAAGGGGATCTCTGCTTTTGTCAGTCTTCTGGGTAGTTCTCCATGGCGCTGATGTAGAAGACAAGCCAGAGGCCACCCAATGTGAATCGCTGCTGCCCAAAAGGGAATCCGGTCTCCAGGCGTCGGCAGGCAGTGATACGAGGGGCTGATACCCACAGCTGCTCCCCACCTGCAGCCTCTTCCCAGGCAACACATGGCACCCGGAGCCTCACTGCCACCAAGACAGCAGCTCAGCCTGCGACTCACTGATCTGCTAATAGCCACCAATAGCCACAGAAACTCTCCGGGCAGGACGCCCACCGGGTCCTCGGCCCCGGGAAGGAGGAGTGAAAGCTTGCGGGTATCTGGGAAGGAGGAGTGAAAGCTTGTGGGTATCTGCGCTCTTTGAGATGGATCTCCGGCCGAGGTCTTAAGCAGCTGCCTTCCTTTTCTGTTTCTGGTGAAACATGAGCCAGAGCCAGGGAACTCCTCCTCCCGCCTCCCCTAGGAAAATGCCCACCAGCCTCAGGGAGAGGTGAGCTCCCCCAGTGAGAGTTCAGAGGATCTGGGAGGTTTGGGGAAGGCCTCATAGTTCACAGAGTCGGAAGCCCAGAGGTGCATTCATAACTGCTCTTGCCATCTAACACTTCCTCTATTCCCCAGCAATGTTCTCTGCATATTCATGCATTTGGTTCCCTTCATGCAGACCAAATGGTACAGTTGGCAGGGGGTGGGGTTGGGGGGGGGATTGAAGATACTTTGTTCTCTTTTCTGTCACTCTAGAAAGCTCGCTGTTAATTTGGTTCCAGTTAGGTAGAATTCTGGATAACAGCATTCTGCGATATTAAACAAGGTTCATAAAATGTCACTACGGAAGGAGCCTTAGAGACTAGCAAATGGTGCTGAGTACAAAAAAAGTTAGGAATAAAATGAAGTCTATAGCACAACATAGCATATGAAAATTAAAAATCCATACATGAAACAATACTCATATGTTATAAAACTACATACATACCTACTCAAAGATAAATAGCTTTCATACTGATGTGGTTGCCTTTTGGGAGAAAAGGATCGGTGTTGGGAATGGAGAAAGCAGGAAGGGAAGAGGGGCGGGGCGGGAGGAGAGGGGGAGGAGAGGGGAAGGGAGGGGAGGAGAGAACCTTGCTGGAACGATGATGGTACCAGACCATGTCTTGAAGAGAATGAGTAATTCTACCCTCTAGAATGAAGTTCTAGAACAAAAGTAAAAAAAAAAAAAAAAAAAAAAAAAGGAAGCAAGCCTTAGTCTAATCTTTTCATTTTACAGATGGAGAAACTGAGGCTCATAAAGATGAATTCTTTGGCTCTGGGGTTTTATTGCCACTCAATGGCAGAAACCAGGTATTTTGATTTCTACTTCCCTGCTCTCCCTACGACATTCAAATTGCTGCACGTGTACTTACAAAACCTCCATTCTTCCCTTTCTAATGAGTAATTCATGCAGTTACAGTTTCAACTAGAAACGTTGATCATTGCTGCCCCAACTCATACGCCCTCCTCAGAGAAGCTACCCCACACTGCTGAAAGACAGTGGCCCTGCTGGACACCAGATGACCCAGGTCTCCTTCTCTTAAGGTGAGCATTTGATCCAAGGGCAACCCTTCCCTAGATAGAGGGAAGGGCGGCCAATCATCATGCTTTGCCTGGTCTGAAGGGCTTCCCAGGACACAAAACTTTCAGTGCTCAAACCTAGGCCAACTAGGACAAGTTGGTCACCCTAGCAGGAAGGGACTTACGACCTGTGTAGCCAAGTTCAAAACAATAGCATGGGAAATCAGATTCTCAGTTAGAAACTGGGAAACTAAAAATTGATGCCAGTGGCTGAAATAGGAGTGCCATGATATAGAGAGAGGGCAAGGAGAGTTGAGGAGCTGCATATTGGTCACGTGTAAACAGAACTTAAGAGCAGAAACTGAATAAGTAGAGGACACTGATTACATTTTAGGAAAACTGACTTTCAGTAGCTTTTTCCTTAAAAACCACTGTGGCCAATTTCAGATCCTTGCAGAGTCTTTCCAGATACTTCTGTTTGCTGCTGCTGCTGCTGCTTCTGCTTTCACTGCCAAGCAGAAGACTACAGCAGATGACTCTTCTGTATAAAAGCCAATTCTCTCCAGACCAATGCTGCTTATCTTCCACATTAAAAAGAGACAAGCAAAATCCAGCACACTTAGCAATTTCAAGTTGGGAAACCCAAGTGACTTCCTGATTCCTGCCTCATATCTTATGGAGCTCACGAAGCTCTTAATTAGCCAAAGCTGGCGCAACAGACTGTTTTTCCCAAAGATAGCTACGATAGCATTTCCCATTTCTCGTTCTCTTCTTACATTGCTACTTGGACACTACTCTTATGAAGAGATGGAGTCTATGTCCCCTGCCCTTGAAACTGATGGGCTTTTGTGACCGTCTCATAGAGTACGGTGGAAGCAACACCATGTGACCTCCAAGGCTAGGTCATCAGACACAACTTCCACATTGTTCACTGGTGCTTTCGCTCTGGAAGCCTTTAGTCGCCATGGGAGCTGTCTGATCGCCCAGGGGCAGCAATGCCATGAGGAAGCCTAAGTTGTTCCACGTAGAGAAACCACACACAGTGGTCCTGAGACTACATGAGGAGAGCGACCAATGCCCGGTCAGCCCCCAGCTGCTTCATCCCTTCTCTCTTCCAGCTCCAGCCAGCATGTAATTACAACTACATGAGACATCCTGAGCTGGAAGTGACAGGCCAACCCACTACTTCATTTCTGACCCAGAGACCCATAGTTTATAAAGATAATAAAGTGACTGTTGTTACTTTAAGCCCCTAAGTTTGGGGATGATTTGTATACAGCAATAGATACCAGGATCAGCTGACCTTGAAGAAGTAATAAAACCTGTGGCCTCGTCTCTCCTCAGAACCGCACCTGCCACAGCAGAACCAGAAGAACCTAACTAAATGCAGTAGGTAGCCCCATACCAAGCTAGGAATCTGACTCCACATTTACATGAACGACAGATCAGGTAGTGGCCAATCTTTTAGAAATAATTATTCATTTTACCAAACGATTCACAAAAACATCCTTTATATGTGCAAGTATTTCAAATAAGTTAAAGACAATTTTCTTTACAAAAATTGATCTAGACTCAACTTTTTGGGAACATGTCAGTATGTGCTGAATTCTCATACATGGCCCGCCACCAGCAGTTTAAGGCAGCTGTGTCTTCTAGGCACCAGACCCCAGGCAGCCAGCCCTGATGCTGGCAGACACATAAAGAATATACAGACAGGAGACAAAACACAGGACTGTAAGAACAGGCAAAGGAGCAGAGTCTCTTGGAGGATGAAATAGAGTGGGGTTGGTAGGGCTGCACATTTTTCCTTTAACCAAGGAAGTTTCAAGTTTCAGCTGAGCACATAATGGTCTGGGTAGAGAATACATTCAGTTCCATCTCCCTCCCAGCAGGTGTAGCCATGTGACTAATTTCTGGCTAAAGGAGGTGAGTGGAAGTGATCTATGCCAAGTTAGGATCATGCCCTTGAAAGAAACAGGCGAAGTTCTGGAGCTGGATGGTGGCGATGGTTGCATAACAGTGTGAATGTACTTAATGCCACTGAACTGTGTACTTAATGCCGCGGAACTGTGCACTTAATGCCGCGGAACTGTGCACTTAAAAATGATCAGTTCTATGTTATGTGTATTTTACCACAATGAATAAATTAAGGAATGAACAAACAAAAAAAGCAAGGGACCCCTCTGGCCCTTTCCCCCTCCCCTGGCTGCAGTGCAGACATGACAGCAAGAGCTGGGGCAGCCACTGCAGACTGTGCAGTGAAGCTGCATATCAGCGATATGCAACTCTCATTCCTGATCCCAGGTCCCTAGACAGCCTCATGGGGCAGAGCCACCTCTCCAGCCCTCAGCTTCCTCCAGGCTGTTTTGTGAGAGAAAAATACACATCTGTCTTGCTCGACAACCTTGGGGTCTGCTTATTATAGCAGCTTAGATTGAACCCTGACTACGGTCGCAAAGTTGCAGGAACGATATCTCTTTTACCAAGTAGGGGAAATTCTAAGGTGGTGTCTTTACATGGGTGGCAGTAAGAGGTTGTTGATCTCCTCTGTTCCCTGCATTCCCCCTCCTCCTCACCACTAGTGGGAAGAGATCTTTCAGCTGAAGGACAGTTCAAGGTTAAACTATGAAAGGTGAACGGTATTAGTGGATGAAATGTTTGTTTCTCTGTGGGCGTGCCTCTCCACAGAACTTGACCTGAGCCGTAAGGGACCATCAGCTGCATGAATTCCCTGTGGCCCTTTCAGTGCCATCAGTCATGGTACCAGCCAGTTGAAACCAGGACCCTGTAGGGCTAGCCAAGAAGGAGAAAAGGAAAGAGAAAGGAAGACTAGGGGAGGGGAGCTCCTGGAAACCACCAGAGATTCACTGTAAATGGATTAAAAATTCTGGCCCAGATTTCCTTAGCCGAGCCTGGGCACCCACCCTCTAGCTGCTGTGAATGCGGCCGCTGACAGCTCACAGCTGTTCCCAATCTAGAGAACTGCCCCCGGCCAATGGGAGCCTTCTCTCCCAGAGGCTTATGCCCACCCCCAAGGGAACCCCCAGACAAAGTCAAGCTGACATGGGGGTACAAAAGGCCAGTCTCCTTACTTCATGGAAGACCAGCTCAGTGGGACAATTAATGCTCCTGTGCTGCGTGGGATCGGGCTGATGCTGGTCTCCAGCTGAGACTGCATCCTTGCTTAGTGTCCCTGCACCACCTCCCATCTCCTTCTTTCCTCTCATCTTTTCTCCTGAGAGCACTTCCTCAACATATCACAAGGACGAGAATCCCCCTCTAAGGCTGTTTCTGGGTATCCCAACCTAGGACAGACCTTTCCTCGGGCAAGTAAGTAACAATAGTATACTATGGATTGAAATCAATGTGTGATTTTTTTGTGATTGGCTACTGGTAGGAATGCACCCTTTCTAGGAATGTGCAGTACTGGGACCGGTCTCCAGACCTTTCAGTACATAGTGAGGGGTTATCCCATATTCACTCAGTTTCTCATTTAACAACGTTTATTGACCAACCATGATATGCAGAGAGTGTGGAGTAAGACCTGTTTCCTATGGTCAAGGAGTTTGTATTATAGTAAGGAAGACTTACATGTAACCACAAACTCTACTCCAAGATAGAATAAAATATGGACTACAACAAAGTCAAACACATACTTCTAGAGGGTAGAGAATGCTACATGGGGTGGTAGTATTTTGGTAGCTAGAGATGCAGGGAAGGGCGTTCCAGCAAAGGGAACAACATGTAAAAGGCACACACTCTTGGGATGCATGCAGTGTTCTCTGGCACTCCTCCTCCGGTAAATGTGCTTCTCTCGTTTCCATCCTCTATGTGTTGAGTGGATTTGAGGGGGGTTTAACTCCAAGAGGGCAATATTATTTCCCTCATTTGTGTATTTCTGGAAGGAAGCGGATTATAGCCCCAAATATGGATAACACAACCATTACGGCAGTCACCATGGGACCGCTAACGGTAAATGGCTGTAAGGATGACAAGACCCCTGCAGGCCTCTTTAGCCTTAAGTTGGCCCCATCTTTAGGCAGGAAAAGCCCAGTCCAGTGTGTACTATAAAGAACCTCCCTCCAGGTCATCACTACCTCTGAGCCCCAAACCTACCTCCCAGCCTACTGGCCACGCCCCCTCTGAGAGCAGACTCACTGCTGCATCCCACTTCACAGCCTGAGGCCCGAACCGTTTTGCTGCAGGGACAGGGCCTCTTTTATTCATTTTTCTATCTGTATGGGCACTAAGATTATGCTTTGCAATCCATGTTTGTAAAATGAAATTTGACCTACCTGCTTTGCCAGTCTCTTTCCAGAGAGAATGGATCCAAGCCAAGTGAGAAACATTTTTAAAGCAGAGGGACAGAATACCTGAGTCAACTGCAGGCCATGTGACTTCCCCCTAGAGATGCGAAAAAGCAACAGCAATTCACTTAGAGGGACACTCCTAGTGGGCTTCCTTCAGAGGGGTCTGTGTGCCTGACCTGACTAGCCACCTCTTGGTGGGTTTTTATGTGATCTTTCCTTGTATCTTTTTCTGCTTTGCTACTTTTTCCATGCCTTTCAATCACTTCCTGACTTGACTTTCCTCATTGTCTCAGACTCCCAATCATCTGTTTCTTTATTCCCCCCTCCCTTCTGACTTTCTTCCTGAGTTAACTATAATTAACTAGATCTACATCTACACATAAAATAAAGTTTACATTTTCTGTTCTTTTTTTTTTCTCTCTTTAAATTGAGGTGTAACTGACACAGAACATTATATTAGTTTCAGGTGTACAACATAATTTGATATTTGCATGTATTGCAAAATGATCACCACAGTAAGTCTAGTTAACGTCTGTTGCCAGACATAGTTAAAATGTTTTTCTTGTGAATTTTAAGATCTACTCTCTTAGTAACTTCCAAATATGCAGTACAGTATTAGTAACCATTGTCACTCATTTCTTTTTTTTTCTTAAACATCTTTATTAGAGTATAATTGCTTTACAATGGTGTGTTAGTTTCTGCTTTATAACAAAGTGAATCAGCTATACATATACATATATCCCCATATCTCCTCCCTCTTGCATGTCCCTCCCACCCTCCCTATCCCACCCCTCTAGGTGGTCACAAAGCACCGAGCTGATCTCCCTGTGCTATGTGGCTGCTTCCCACTAGCTATCTATTTTACAATTGGTAGTGTATATATGTCCATGCCACTCTCTCACTTCGTCCCAGCTTCCCCTTCCCCCTCCCCGCGTCCTCAAGTCCATTCTCTACGTCTGCGTCTTTATTCCTGTCCTATTCCTGTCCTAGGTTCTTCAGAACCTTTTTTTTTTTTTTAGATTCCATATATATGTGTTAGCATACTGTATTTGTTTTTCTCTTTCTGACTTACTTCACTCTGTATGACAGTCTCTAGGTCCATCCACCTCACTACAAAAAACTCAATTTTGTTTCTTTTTATGGCTGAGTAATATTCCATTGTATATATGTGCCACATCTTCTTTATCCATTCGTCTGTCGATGGACACAGGTTGCTTCCATGTCCTGGCTATTGTACATAGAGCTGCAATGAACATTGTGGTACATGACTTTTTTTTTTTTTTTACACAACAACAGATAAATAGGAATTTATTAAAACCATTGTCTCTAACAATATAAAAATTAAATATTAAGGCATCTTTTACTCCCATTTTGGTATATGCAGCAAAGAGAACGGTTTTAAATAGGAACCAGCACTTCTAGTCAAATGCTTTCTAATGCATTTGGCAGATTTGGGTTTTTTTCTTTTTTCTTTCTCCTATTCCACATACCATTGAAAGCTCTCATGATCAAACATCATAACCCAAACCAGGAGGAAAGTATAAACAGATATTCATTTATTTTTTATTTTTTATTTTTTTTAATATATATATAATTTTATTTATTTATTTATTTTTGGCTGTGTTGGGTCTTCGTTTCTGCACGAGGGCTTTCCCTAGCTGCGGCAAGCGGGGGCCACTCTTCATCACGGTGCGCGGGCCTCTCACTATCGCGGCCTCTCTTGTTGCGGAGCACAGGCTTCAGACGCGCAGGCTCAGTAGTTGTGGCTCACGGGCCCAGTTGCTCCGCGGCATGTGGGATCTTCCCAGACCAGGGCTCGAACCCGTGTCCCCTGCATTGGCAGGCAGATTCTCAACCACTGCGCCACCAGGGAAGCCCCCCAGATATTCATTTATTAAAAAGCAGTTCACCCTTGAAAAATAAAAAGGAACTACAAAGAATATTATGTATAAAGTTCGAATACTAGTGTTTAAATTTCTCTGAAGCAATTTACGCTTCAGTAATTAAGAGAAAGAAGGGATGAAGACGTAAAGACGAGAAGCCTATTAATATGGATCATGCTGTGAACTCACTGGTCACTCAGTCTTCTGCTCCATTGGGATGAGGATTTGAAAAGAGCTTCATACTCTTTTTAAAGGATGCTCTTCCTCCCTCGTCTCAAATTCCAAGTGCTATTCATCATCTTTAGAGCCAGTTTTGCTTAAATGCTTCACCACATCAACCCAGTTCCAACCTCGAGGAAGTTCTCCTTTGTGATCTGTTTTATCTGCCAGCTTACGTTTCTGGGCTTTTGAAAGTTGTTCTTTTTTGTCTTTTTCTTATTTGATGGGGCTGTGTTAGGAGTTTCCACTGAGATGATATTGCTTATGGACGTAGCAGAAGGAACAGGATGGTGATTCTCCATGAACTGCTCTTTATTTTCCTTGGCATATTCAAACAACGTGTAGGTCATGGCCGTCCCGAGATTGACTTCCACTGCTTCCTGTAACTTGGCTAATATGCTCTGTTTTACAGCTGACGATCTGCAATGCACAAGAAATACATTGATGGTGCTGTTAAAAAAGGCGTTCATAGATATGATTGGAGGTGTCTGGGGATAGGTTTCTGTCCAGGAAATCTCTATTAGGAAGGCTTTGGGATCACTGTTTTCACCTATCCTATATTGAAATGAAACCGGACTTAATTCCCGGAAACTTTCATCTCCTTCATAAATAGAACGCAATGCCTCCAGTTCCATCTCCTGGTCCTCGTTGGCACTCATCGCGCCGGTCACGGGGCGCCTCCCGGGCGGACGGCGTTCGCGACAATGAAAATAAAGCGAGGGCGGTGGCCCCAAGACCGGGGCGTCCCTCTTCCGCGCCGTGGGCTGGTGAGGCACACCCTCAGCACCACAGACGAGAGTCTCCCGGGTTCCCGGTCCCCGGGCAGCGCGAAGCCGATGGCGGAGGGCTGCAAGTGAGGAACCGGCAGCCTCCGCAACAGGCGAGCCAGCCACATGACTCTTTTTGAATTATGGTTTTCTCAGGGTATACGCCACGCCCAGTAGTGGAATTGCTGGGTGGTATGTTAGTTCTATTTTTAGTTTTTTAAGGAACCGCCATACTGTTCTCCATAGTGGCTGTATCAATTTACATTCCCACCAACAGTGCAAGAGGGTTCCCTTTTCTCCACACCCTCTCCAGCATTTGTTGTTTCTAGATTTTTTGATGATGGCCATTCTGACCGGTGTGGGATTATATCTCATTGTAGTTTTGATTTGCATTTCTCTAATGATTAGTGACGTTGAGCATCTTTTCATGTGTTTGTGGGCAATCTGTATATCTTCTTTGGAGAAATGTCTAGGTCTTCCGTCCATTTTTGGATTGGGTTGTTTGTTTTTTTGATATTGAGCTGCATGAGTTGCTTGTCAATTTTGGAGATTAATCCTTTGTCAGTTGCTTCATTTGCAAATATTCTCTCCCATTTTGAGGGTTGTCTTTTTGTCTTGTTTATGGTTTCCTTTGCTGTGCAAAAGCTTTTAAGTTTCATTAGGTCCCATTTGTTTATTTTTGTTTTTACTTCCATTTCTCTAGGAGGTGGGTCAAAAAGGATCTTGCTGTGATTTATGTCATGTCACTCTTATTTCTAAAGATATGAAAGTAGAATGTGTAGTGGGTAAACTGGCTGGGTGGCCTTGGTATCTACCCAGGACTTCAAAAGCCCCGCACGTCTTTGCCCCCCTCTTTCTCTCCCTCCCTCTCAGAGAAGTCTCTTCTTGCTAAACTGCCCTCCACGTGGGTTATGATCGCATCCCTAACCCTTGGCTCTCTTAACTATCCCACTTCCTCTGTCCCAGTTGCTCCACTCGGTCTCTGGGCACGCTCAGGTCTCCAGACACTGAAACCCTCTCCTCCTTTCCCCGACCTCACGCCCTTTACCACAACCATCACGGTGTTGCAACCCACCTTCTCGAAGAATCCTTTACACCTTGTGCCCCCATTTCCCTCCTTCCTGGGCAATCTCTAAGCCCTTCTCCTTACCCCCCAGCCCTTACCTTAGGAAATTACTAAGGCCCTGAGCCCCAAGCCCACCCAGCAGCCCGATCCAGTGAACTATTTTCAGCCCTTAACCTCAGAAACGCTCATGTAACATTTCCCACGTTTACCACAGGTTCCCCCCATCAGACTCCTCCCTTCCCTGGCTCCCCCCCACTACTTGCTGAAGGTGGGCCTTCCTAAGGAAGAACTTCCAGATTTCCTACCCTTCCCTCACCAGCTCCAAGACCTCACCTGCCCAAGGCTCTTGGCACTGTTTCAGGCTTTTGAGGTCTGAAGAGAGACATTTTTATGCCAAAATGTAACCTGTTGTAAGGGGTGTGTAGCCTTTTGTAAGGTGCCTGCATAAACCTGCTTTTCACTGTTTAGCAAACAGGGCCACCTGCGTCTTGTTTTCCCTGAGACTTGGTTTGGCTGGCAGGATTCAGCTGGGGAACGCCTGTGCAGGCTCAGAGAAGGGTTCAACAGTGCGGGGGGAGGGAGGGTAACTGGTTATCCATTCACCTCCCTCCTACCAAGGGCAGCAGAGAAGTGGCCCCTGCCTGGGTGTCCCTGACACAACGTGTTTCGAGGCCCTCCCTGCCCCAGCAAGCTACCAAGAGAGCCAGAAAGCCACCAGAGCTGCAATCAGGTATTTGTAACGCTCTTAGTTTCTGGGATTCTGTTCAAAAACAAGCACTTAGAAGAACTTGGAGAAAATTATGACTCTAGCCATGTCTACATAAGTGTCCTCTAAAGAAGAATTTGTAGACTTTGGGGCAAGCCATAACACCTCAACATTAACTTTTCTTCCATTATTATTATTATTATTGAAAGTTGGTGGGAAATGTAGAAAAGTCATAGAAGTTGAAAGTACAATGAAACTCTATATGCCCTTCGTCTTTTCAACATGTATTAACATCTGCCAGATTTGTTTCATCTCTCTGTGTGTATTTGTGCACATATTTTTGTTCTTATTGAACCATTTGAAATAAGTTGCAGACATCATGACATTTCAATCCTAAATACTTCAGCATGCATCTCCTAAGAGTAAGGACATGCTTCTACCCAACCAAAATAACATTATCACACCTGAGACTATCAACAATCGTTCTGTAATATTACCTAACAGCCAGACCATATTCAAAATTTCCCAGTCATCTTAAAAATCTTTTATAGGTGTGTTTTCACCAAATCAGGATCCAGTTGGGATTCACACAGTGCATTTGGTTATTATTTCTCTTTAGTCTATTAGACTTTTTTAACTGAAGTAAAATTAACATTCATTTTAATGCATCCATTTTAAATGTAGTTTCAGTTTAATATACATGTGTGTATATACATATATATATATATATATGTACTCTTATAACAACTGCCACAATCAAAATATAGAAAATGTTCCCTCATGCCACCTTTGCAACCAATCACCCCTTCAACCCCTGCCCCAGGCAACCACTGGTCTGATTTTTATCACTATGGATAGCTATGTCTGGTCAAGAACTTCATAAATCCAAGAATACAGTTTATTTCTTTTGTGTCTGGTTTCTTTTGATCAACATATTTTTTTTAATAAATGTATTTATTTTATTTATTCATTTTTGGCTGTGTTGGGTCTTCGCTGCTGTGCACAGGCCCTCTCCAGTTGCGTCGATCGGGGGCCACTCTTCACTGTGGTGTGTGGTTCTCTCACTGCGGTGGCCTCTCCTGTTGCAGAGCACGGGCTCCAGGCACGCGGGCCTCAGTAGTTGTGGCATGTGCACTCAGTAGTTGTGGCACGTGCACTCAGTAGTTGTGGCACGTGCACTCAGTAGTTGTGGCTCGTGGGCTCCAGAGCGCAGGCTCAGCAGCTGTGGCACACCTGCCCAGTTTGCTCCACGGCATGTAGGATCCTCCTGGACCAGGGCCCGAACCCGTTTCCCCCACACTGGCAGGCAGACTCCCAACCACTGTGCCACCAGGGAAGCCCTGATCAGCATTTTTTTTTTTTTTTTAAACATCTTTATTGGAGTATAATTGCTTTAAAATGGTCTGTTAGTTTCTGCTTTATAACAAAGTGAATCAGCTATACATATACATATATCCCCATATCTCTTCCCTCTTGCGTCTCCCTCCCACTCTCCCTATCCCACCCCTCTAGGTGGTCACAAAGCACCGAGCTGATTTCCCTGTGCTATGCAGCTGCTTCCCACTAGCTATCTATTTTACATTTGGTAGTGTAAATAAGTCCATGCCACTCTCTCACTTCATCCTAGCTTACTCTTCCCCCTCCCTGTGTCCTCAAGTCCATTCTCTATGTCTGCAACTTTATTCCTGTCCTGCACCTAGGTTCTTCAGAACCACTTTTTTTTCTTTTTTTTTTTTAGATTCCATATATATGTGTTAGCATACAGTATTTGTTTTTCTCTTTCTGACTTACTTCACTCTGTATGACAGACTCTAACTCCATCCACCTCACTACATATAACTCCATTTCGTTTCTTTTTATGGCTGAGTAATATTCCATTGTATATATGTGCCACACCTTCTTTATCCATTCATCTGTTGATGGACACTTAGGTTGCTTCCATGTCCTGGCTATTGTAAATAGAGCTGCAATGAACATTGTGGTATATGACTCTTTTTGAACTATGGTTTTCTTAAGGTATATGCCCAGTAGTGGGATTGCTGGGTGGTATGTTAGTTCTATTTTTAGTTTTGTAAGGAACCTCCATATTGTTCTCCATAGTGGCTATATCAATTTACATTCCCACCAACAGTGCAAGAGGGTTCCCTTTTCTCCACACCCTCTCCAGCATTTGTTGTTTGTAGATTTTTTGATGATGGCCATTCTGACTGGTGTGAGGTGATACCTCATTGTGGTTTTGATTTGCATTCCTCTAATGATTAGTGACGTTGAGCATTCTTTCACGTGTTTGTTGGCAATCTGTATATCTTCTTTGGAGAAATGTCTATTTAGGTCTTCTACCCATTTTTGGTTTGGGTTGTTTGTTTTTTTGATATTGAGCTGCATGAGCTGCTTGTCAATTTTGGAGATTAATCCTTTGTCAACCTTTCTGAGGGTTGTCTTTTCGTCTTGTTTATGGTTTCCTTTGCTGTGCAAGAGCTTTTACGTTTCATTAGGTCCCATTTGTTTATTTTTGTTTTTATTTCCATTTCTCTAGGAGGTGGGTCAAAAAAGATCTTGCTGTGATTTGTCAAAGAGTGTTCTGCCTATGTTTTCCTCTAAGAGTTTTATAGTGTCTGGTCTTACAATTAGGTCTTTAATCCATTTTGAGTTTCTTTTTGTGTATGGTGTTAGGGAGTGTTCTAATTTCATTCTTTTACATTTAGCTGTCCAGTTTTCACAGCACCACTTATTGAAGAGGCTGTCTTTTCTCCACTGTATATTCTTGCCTCCTTTATCAAAAATAAGGTGACCATATGTGCGTGGGTTTATCTCTGGGCTTTCTATCCTGTTCCATTGATATATATTTCTGTTTTTGTGCCAGTACCATACTGTCTTGATTACTGTCGCTTTGTAGTATAGTCTGAAGTCTGGGAGCCTGATTCCTCCAGCTCCGTTTTTCTTTCTCAAGATTGCTTTGGCTATTCGGGGTCTTTTGTGTTTCCATACAAATTGTGAAATTTTTTGTTCTAGTTCTGTGAAAAATGCCATTGGTAGTTTGATAGGGATTGCACTGAATCTGTAGATTGCTTTGGGTCATATAGTCATTTTCACAATGTTGATTCTTCCAATCCAAGAACATGGTATATCTCTCCATCTGTTTGTATCATCTTTAATTTCTTTCATCAGTGTCTTATAGTTTTCTGCATACAGGTCTTTTGTCTCATTAGGTAGGTTTATTCCTAGGTATTTTATTCTTTTTGTTGCAATGGTAAATGGGAGTGTTTCCTTAATTCCTCTTTCAGATTTTACATCATTAGTGTATAGGAATGCAAGAGATTTCTGTGCATTAATTTTGTATCCTGCTACTTTACCAAATTCATTGATTAGCTCTAGTAGTTTTCTGGTAGAGTCTTTAGGATTCTCTATGTATAGTATCATGTCATCTTCAGTGACAGCTTTACTTCTTCTTTTCTGATTTGGATTCCTTTTATTTCTTTTTCTTCCCTGATTGCTGTGGCTAAAACTTCCAAAACTATGTTGAATAATAGTGGTGAGAGTGGGCAACCTTGTCTTGTTCCTGATCTTAGTGGAAATGGTTTCAGTTTTTCACCATTGAGAATGATGTTGGCTGTGGGTTTGTCGTATATGGCCTTTATTATGTTGAGGTAAGTTCCCTCTATGCCCACTTTCTGGAGAGTTTTTATCGTAAATGGGTGTTGAATTTTGTCAAAAGCTTTTTCTGCATCTAGTGAGATGATCATATGGTTTTTATTCTTCAATTTGTTAATATGGTGTATCACATTGATTGCTTTGCATATATTGAAGAATCTTTGCATTCCTGGGATAAACCCCAGTTGATCATGGTATATGATCCTTTTAATGTGCTGTTCGATTCTGTTTGCTAGTATTTTGTTGAGGATTTTTGCATCTATGTTCATCAGTGATATTGGCCTGTAGTTTTCTTTCTTTGTGAACATCTTTGTCTGGTTTTGGTATCAGGGTGATGGTGGCCTCGTAGAATGAGTTTGGGAATATCGCTCCCTCTGCTATATTTTGGAAGAGTTTGAGAACGATAGGTGTTCGCTCTTCTCTAAATGTTTGATAGAATTTGCCTGGGAGGCCATCTGGTCCTGGGCTTTTGTTTGTTGGAAAATTTTTAATCACAGTCTCAGTTTCAGTGCTTGTGATTGGTCTGTTTACATTTTCTATTTCCTCTTGGTTCAGTCTCGGAAGATTGTGCTTTTCTAAGAATTGGTCCTTTTCTTCCAGGTTGTCCATTTTATTGGCATAGAGTTGCTTGTAGTAATCTGTCATAATCCTTTGTATTTCTGCAGTGTCAGTTGTTACTTTTCCTTTTTCATTTCTAACTCTATTGATTTGAGTCTTCTCCCTTTTCTTCATGATGAGTCTGGCTAATGGATTATCAATTTTGTTTATCTTCTCAAAGAACCAGCTTTTAGTTTTATTGATCTTTGCTATTGTTTCCTTCATTTCTTTTTCATTTATTTCTGATCTGATCTTTATGATTTCTTTCCTTCTCCTAACTTGGGGTTTTTTTTGTTCTTCTTTCTCTAATTGCTTTAGGTGTAAGGCTAGGTTGTTTATTTGAGATGTTTCTTGTTACTTGAGGTAGGATTGTATTGCTATAAACTTCCCTCTTAGAACTGCTTTTACTGCATCCCATAGGTTTTGGGTCGTTGCGTTTTCATTGTCATTTGTTTCTAGGTATTTTTTGATTTCCTCTTTGATTTCTTCAGTGATCTCTTGATTATTAAGTAGTGTATTGTTTAGCCTCCATGTATTTGTATTTTTCACAGATGTTTTTCCTGTAATTGATGTCTAGTCTCATAGCATTGTGGTTGGAAAAGATACTTGATATGATTTCAATTTTCTTAAATTTACCAAGGCTTGATTTGTGACCCAAGATATGATCTATCCTGGAGAACATTCCATGAGCACTTGAGAAGAAAGTGCATTCTGTTGGTTTTGGATGGAATGTCCTATAAATATCAATTAAGTCCATCTTGTTTAATGTATCATTTAAAGCTTGTGTTTCCTTATTTATTTTCATTTTGGATGATCTGTCCATTGATGAAAGTGGGATGTTAAAGTCCCCCACTATTATTGTGCTTCTGTCGTTTACCCCTTATGGCTGTCAGCATTTGCCTTATGTATTGAGGTGCTCCTATGTTGGGTGCATAAATATTTACAATTGTTATATCTTCTTCTTGGATTGATCCCTTGATCATTACGTAGTGTCCTTCTTTGTCTCTTGTAATAGTCTTTATTTTAAAGTCTATTTTGTTTGATATGAGAATTGCTACTCCAGCTTTCTTTTCATTTCCATTTGCATGGAATATATTTTTCCATCCCCTCACTTTCAGTCTGTATGTGTCCCTAGGTCTGAAGTGGGTCTCTTGTAGACAGCATATATATGGGTCTTGTTTTTGTATCCATTCAGCCAGTCTATGTCTTTTGGTGGGAGCATTTAATCCATTTACATTTAAGGTAATTATCAATATGTATGTTCCTATTACCATTTTCTTAATTGTTTTGGGTTTGTTATTGTAGGTCTTTTCCTTCTCTTGTGTTTCCTGCCTAGAGGAGTTCCTTTAGCATTTGTTGTACAGCTGGTTTGGTGGTGCAGAATTCTCTTAGCTTTTGCTTGTCTGTAAAGATTTTAATTTCTCTGTCGAATCTGAATGAGATCCTTGCTGGGTAGAGTAATCTTGGTTGTAGGTTCTTCCCTTTCATCACTTTAAATATGTCCTGCCACTCCCTTCTGGCATGCAGAGTTTCTGCCGAAAGATCAGCTGTTAACCTTATGGGGATTCCCTTGTATGTTATTTGTTGTTTTTCCCTTGCTGCTTTTAATATATTTTCTTTGTATTTAATTTTTGATAGCTTGATTAATATGTGTCTTGGTGTGTTTCTCCTTGGATTTATCCTGTATGGGACTCTCTGCACTTCCTGGACTTGATTAACTATTTCCTTTCCCATATTAAGGAAGTTTCCAACTATAATCTCTTCAAATATTTTCTCAGTACCTTTCTTTTTCTCTTCTTCTTCTGGGACCCCTATAATTTGAATGTTGGTGTGTTTAATGTTGTCCCAGAGGTCTCTGAGACTGTCCTCAATTCTTTTCATTCTTTTTTCTTATTGTGCTCTGCAGTAGTTATTTCCACTATTTTATCTTCCAGGTCACTTATCCGTTCTTCTGCCTCAGTTATTCTGCTATTGATTCCTTCCAGAGAATTTTTAATTTCATTTACTGTGTTGTTCATCATTGCTTGTTTGCTCTTTAGTTCTTCTAGGTCCTGTTAAATGTTTCTTGTATTTTCTCCATTCTATTTCCAAGATTTTGGATCATCTTTACTATCATTACTCTGAATTCTTTTTCAGGTAGACTGCTTACTTCCTCTTCATTTGCTTTGTCTGGTGGGTTTGTACCTTGCTCCTTCATCTCCTGTGTGTTTCTCTGTCTTCTCATTTTGCTTAACTTCCTGTGTTTGGGTTCTCCTTTTCACAGGCTGTAGGTTCGTAGTTCCTGTTGTTTTTGACGTCTGCCCCCAGTGGCTAAGGTTGGTTCAGTGGGTTGTGTAGGCTTCCTGGTGGAGGGGACTAGTGCCTGTGTTCTGGTGGATGAGGCTGGATCTTGTCTTTCTGGTGGGCAAGTCTGTGTCCGGTGGTGTGTTTTGGGGTGTCTGTGACCTTATGATGATTTTAGGCAGCCTCTCTGCTAATGGGTGGGGTTGTGTTCCTGTCTTGCTAGTTGTTTGGCATAGGGTGTCCAGCACTGTAGCTTGCTGGTCGTTGAGTGGAGCTGGGTCTTAGTGTTGAGATGGAGATCTCTGGGAGAACTTTTGCCTTTTGATATTACACGGAGCTGGGAGGTCTCTGGTCGACCAGTGTCCTGAACTCGGCTCTCCCTCCTCAGAGGCACAGACCTGACATCCAGCTGGAGCACCAAGACCCTGTCAGCTACACGGCTCAGAAGAAAAGGGAGAAAAAAAGAAGAAAGAAAGAAAAAAAATTTTTAAAGTTATTAAATAAAAATAATTATTTTCAAAAATTAATAAGTAATAAAAAAAGAAAGAAAGAAGAGAGCAACCAAAGAACAAATCCACCAATGATAACAAGCGCTAAAAAGTATACTAAAAAAAAAAAACAAAAAAGGAAAGACAGAACACTAGGACAAATGGTAAAAGCAAAGGTATACAGACAAAATCACACACAGAAGCATACACATACACACTCACAAAAAGAGAAAAAGGAAAAAAAATATATCGTTGCTCCCAAAGTCCACCGCCTCAATTTGGGATGATTCGTTGTCTATTCAGGTATTCCACAGATGCAGGGTACATGAAGTTGATTGTGGAGATTTAATCCGCTGCTCCTGAGGCTGCTGGGAGAAATTTCCCTTTCTCTTCTTTGTTCGCACAGCTCCCGGGGTTCAGCTTTGGATTTGGACCCTCCTCTGCGTGTAGGTCGCCTGAGGGCGTCTGTTCTTCACTCAGACAGGATGGGGTTAAAGGAGCAGCTGATTCGGGGGCTCTGGCTCACTCAGGCCAGGGGGAGAGGGAGGGGTATGGAATGCGGGGTGAGCCTGTGGCAGCAGAAGCCTGCGTGACGTTGCACCAGCCTGAGGAGCGCCGTGTGTTCTCCCGGGGAAGTTGTCCCTGGATCACGGGACACTGGCAGTGGAGGGCTGCACAGGCTCCCAGGAGGGGAGGTGTGGAGAGTGACCTGTGCTTGCACACAGGCTTCTTGATGGTTGCAGCAGCAGCCTTAGCGTCTCATGCCCGTCTCTGGGGTCCGTGCTGATAGCCGTGGCTCGTGCCCGTCTCTGGAGCTCCTTTAAGCGGTGCTCTGAATCCCCTCTCCTCGCACCCCCCGAAACAATGGTCTCTTGCCTCTTCGGCAGGTCCAGACTTTTTCCTGGACTCCCTCCCGGCTAGCCGTGGTGCTCTAGCCCCCTTTAGGCTGTGTTCACGCAGCCAACCCCAGTACTCTCCCTGGGATCTGACCTCCAAAGCCCGAGCCTCAGCTCCCAGCTCCCGCCCGCCCCGGCAGATGAGCAGACAAGTCTCTTGGGCTGGTGAGTGCTGGTAGGCACTGATCCTCTGTGCGGGAATCTCTCCGCTTTGCCCTCCGTACCCCTGTGGCTGAGCTCTCCTCCATGACTCCAAAGCTTCCCCCCCTGCCACCCCTGTCTCCGCCAGCGAAGGGGCTTCCTAGTGTGTGGAAACCTTTCCTCCTTCACAGCTCCCTCCCACTAGTGCAGGTCCCATCCCTATTCTTTTGTCTCTGTTTTTTCTTTTTTCTTTTGCCCTACCCAGGTACGTGGGGAGTTTCTTGCCTTTTGGGAGGTCTGAGGTCTTCTGCCAGTGTTCAGTAGGTGTTCTGTAGGAGTTGTTCCACACATAGATGTATTTCTGATGTATTTGTGGGAAGGAAGGTGATCTCCACGTCTTACTCTTCCGCCATCTTGAAGGTCTCCCCCTGATCAGCATATTTTTGATATTCATTTGTCTTGTTGCATATATGAGTAGTTAGTTCCTTTTTATTGATGAGTAATATTCCATTGTATGAATATACCAGTTTGTTTATCCATTCACCCACTGATGAACTGGATTGTTTCCAGTTTTAAGCTATTGTGATTCAAGCTACTATGAACATTCATATACAACTCTTTTTGTGGACATATGTTTTCATTTCTGTTGAGTAAAAATCTAGATGTAAAATTGCTGGGTCATACAGTATGTATATGTTTAACTTTATAAGAAACTGCCAAACTGTTTTCCAAAGTGTTTATAACATTTTACATTCTTACGAGGAATATATGAATAGTTTCTCCATATCCTCACCAGTGCTTAATATTATCAATCTTTTTACTTTTTTCCATTTTACAGGTTGTGTAGTGACAGTAAAAATGGTGTTTACTGGGTGTATCTCAGTGTGATTTTAATTTGCATGTCCCTCATAACTAGAGATGTTGTACATCTTTTCATGTGCTTATTGCTTATATATATATATATACTTTTTGTGATGTGTCTGTTCAAATATTTGCCCTTTAAAAAATTGGGTTATCTTTGTATTATTGACTTGCACTTTTGAGGCCTCTGCCAGGTTTATGTATTACAAATATTTTCTTCTAGTCAGTGACTTGACTTTTCATTTTTTGATGGTCTTTTGCAGAGCAGAAGTTTTAAATTTTGGTGAAATCCAGTTTATCAGTATTTTCTTTTAAGATTGGTGCTTTTTTGTATCCTAACAAATCTTTGCCTATCCCAAGGTTGTTCTGTGTTTTATTCTAGAAGTTTTATAGTTTTAGCTTTTATATGTAGGCCTAGAATCCATTTAGAGTTAATTTTTATATGTAGTGTGAGGTAGGGGTTAAGTATTTTTTATACATATATTCAGTTGTTCTAGCACCATTTGTTGAAAAGACTGTTTTTTTTCCCATTCTCTTACCTTGACACCTTTGCAAAAAAAAAAAAAAAAATCAATTGACCGTGTATATACAGGTCTACTTCTAGATTCTATGCTAGTCCATTGTCTATCCTATGTCAATATCACAGTGTCTTGATTACTATAGCTTTATAGTAGGTCTTGAATTCAGTGTGTAAGTCTTTCAGATTTGTTCTTCTTTTCTGAAATTATTTTGAGTCTTCTGGTCCTTTACATTTTCATATAAATTTTATAATAAACTTCCCATTTTCTATTTTTAAAAATGCTTGTTGAGATTTTGATTGCGATTGTATTGAATCTGTTAATCTGTTGGGGAGAACTGACGTATTTTAACAATACTGATTCTTCCAATCCATCAACATGGTAAATCTGTCCATTCATTTGGAGATAATTTAATTTCATGGAGATTGTTTAATTTTGTTCAACAATCTATTGTAGTTTTCAGTACACAGTCATATATCTATACATAAGTTTATTTGAAAACAATTTTTTGATACTATAAATAGTATTTCATTTTCCAGTTGTTTGTGCTGAATATGGGTATACTTTTGATTTCTGTATATTGACCTTGTGTTCTGCATACTTGCTAGATTCACTTTTTGGTTTTACTACCTTTTTTGTGGAATCCTTAGGATTTTCTATGGTCACAATCATGTTTTACTTCTTCAATATTTACCCTTTTTTTTTTCTTGCCTTTTTGCACTAGCTAGGACCACAGCAAAATGTTGAATGGACATGGTAAAAGAAAACTTCCTTCCTTGTCTCTGATGTTAGGGGGAAATAGTCTTTTACCAAAATATATGATGCTAGCTAAAGGTTAATAGGAGAAAGCATTTTACAAATTTCAAAACCCATTCATGACTAAAACTCTCAGTAAAGTTGGAATCAAAAGTCAAAGGCATCTATGTGGTCTTCCTTTAAAGATTGTTGAGTTTTGTTTTCACAGGCAATTAATTTATATGTGGATTGACTTGATTCTTTGAAGACTTATTTTTAAGCTTTGTTGAGGCAGCTTAGCTAGAGTAGGTTTGCCCTAATCCTGAGGTGTGGCCTTTCTGGTAGTCTACTCCTAAAACCCTCCATGCTCAGTGAGGTCTTTCCATTCTGGTTGGTCAAAACTCTAGCATCTCCCAACTCCGTGGGCTCCAGGAGTCGTTATGTTTACAGCTCCCTGGTAGCCTTTCTTTCTGGATAGTTTTTTTTTAACACAACTTGTGGTGTCTCCCGTACACATGCACAACCTAGTATTTAGCCAAAGACTCAAAGAGAACCCCAGGGCCTAGAATTCCTTCTCTGTGTAGTTTTTTCCTCTAAAATGTTCTACCCTGCAAATTCCAGCTGCCTCAGCCTCCCTCCCCCCCACCCCCCGTTCAGTGTCTGTCTTGTCAGCTCAGTGAGAATGCTGTATACTGTTTGCATCCCCCTCCCTGGGTTGGGAATCCAGCAAATGCCTCTGGTAGAAAACCTAGATGATTGTAGGGCTCACCTTGTTTGTTTCCTTTCACTCTGTGCTGCCATTTACTTCATGTCTAAAAACAATTATTTCATATATCCAGTGTTCTAATTGTGTATGGCAGAATGGCTAGCCAGTTCTACTTATTCTGTCATCAGTGGAAGCAGAGGAGTCATTGGTCTCATTTAATTTAGAACAGGGGTCTAAACTTTTTCTGAAGGGCAAGATAGAAAATATTTCAGATTGCTGGGCCACACTGTTTCTGCTGCAATCACTCAACTGTGACACTGTAGCACAAAAACAGCCATAGATAATCCATAAGCTAATAAGCGTGACTATGTTCCAATAAAATTATATTTCCAAAAATAGGCAACTGACCTGTTGGTCATAGTTTGGCAACCTTTGATCTAGAACAGTGCTTCTGCCCCTTTCCCCCCCCATGACATAGACTTTTTCAAGAGTCCAAGCCAGTCATCTTATTGAATTCCCCAAATTCTAGATTCATCTAGTTATTTTCTCAAGGTATTGTGTAATGCATTCCTTCATCCTCTATATTTTCTATAAATTGTTAATTAGGTCAAGAGTCTTCATGAGAGTCAGGTTAAATATTTTGGGGCAAGAATGATTTCATAGGTAATGTTGGGAATATTAACTTTTGAAAAAGGATCATCTAAGTTGATACAACTGCACTTCAATCATTGATGAATTCCTTCACTCACCCATCCATCATCCATCAATCCTCCATCCATCAAGGAGGTTCTACAATGCGCTAACCCTCTGCCATGTGTGATGCTGAGTGCTCTGAGGGATACAGTGATGTGGTCCAGTCTTCCCTCAATGATTAGGTGACAGAAAAGTACAGTGCTAGAAAAGCCAGTGCCTCACTCTGTCTTTCTGGGTCAGAGCCAAAGGGCTCACTTCACCTGAAATAGTTGTAAAAATACAGATTTACCAACCCCTAAGACCCGGTGAAATAGAATCTCTCGGCAAGGTCCAGAAATCTGCATGTTAATCAATTCCATTGTTAAAAGAGGTCAAAGGAAAGCAGGTTGTGATGAAAGTTAATTCCTAAGGGGAGAAGCCATCCACCTGGGAGGAGGCTGCATTTTCCTCTGATTTACCAGAAAGGTAGACATACCGGAGAGCCCAGGGGTCTGGCAGTCCTTCAGTTACAAGAGAAAAAGCATCCAAGCCTTGGGGACTATGATGATTTTAAAATATGCCACAAATTCTATGGGGTGTCTCCCTTCAAAAGGTAAAAATTAATTCCTCTCCCCTTGAGAGTGAGCCAGACTTAATGACTCGCTTCTAACAAATAGGTTATGGTGGAAATGATAATGTATGACTTCAAGACTAAATTCTGAAAAGCACTGCAGCTTCCTCCTTGCTTTCCCTTAAACCTCTTGCTCCAAGGGAAGCCAGCCATCATGTTGTGAAGACACTCCAGAAGCCCTATGGCTGTCCCCAAGGAGAGCAACTGAGCCAGCATCAACTTGCCAGCCCTGTGAGGGACCATCCCAGAAGTGGGCTGTCCAGCCCCCAAGTCAATTCAGAGGACTGTGGCCCTGGCTAACATTTTGACCACATCCTCCTAAGAGACTATAATCCAGAACAACACAGCTGAGCTGCTCCTAAATTTCTGACCCACAGAAACATGTGAGATAATATATGTTTGTTCATTTGGGGATAGTTTCTTATGCAGCAATAGGTAATTAATAATATAGAGACATCACACATAGTTTTAGAACTACTGCTGGGATGGTGCCGGTGAGCCCCATCTGCCATTCCATTTGAGGCAGCCAGCTTGAGAACATCACCACGTGGGGCCCTGCATGCTTTCCTGTTGGACACATGTATATTCTCAACTGGCTGCTGACCTCACAGTGAAACTCCCAGGCAGAATCCTATACCCGGCCTCCAAAGAATCAGGAGTTGGAGCATCCACCCCGTGGGTGAACTGTGTTTGGAGATGATGCCATTGCCCCTTCCTTACCCACAGAGTATTCTTTTGAGACTTCTGTTTGAATGGAAGGCAGCTGGGCAGCCCCACTCCTGACTGGGGAACAGCTTTTCTCAATGTAGAGCCAACAGAACATGTGGGTATCAAAACTGCCATCTTTGTTGCATTAACACCATGTTCTAACAAAACCAGTTGACTGGCCATGATTCTGAAAAATAATGAAACATTGCTTTGGTGCCAAAGTTCTCTAGTCAATTTGATAGGACCTATGAAGAAAGGTTAAATTTTAAGGGATCACCAACATTTTTTGGTTTAGAGTGAGTTTTGGGGTGAGGGAGCAAGGGGCAGTATTGCAATGTTTCCTTGTTGGTTTGATTTTGTGTTTCATTGGGTTGGCCAGAAGGTTTGTGGTTTTTTTCCCGTAAGATGGCTCTAGTAGCAATTAGTTGTCTTTAACTTCATTTAAAACAATTTTGTTAGATTGTATGTGACAGCTGTCATATAAGCGTGCATTTAAAAAACGACTTATCAAATTTGGTGAATTTTTGTGTAGCATTTTAATAGTGAAGATGGAAGGAAAAAAGCAACATTTTTGGCATATTATGCATTATTATTTCAAGAAAGGTAAAAATGCAACTGAAATGCAAAAAAAGAGTTGTGCAGTGTATGGAAAAGGTGCTGTGAGTGATTGAACGTGTCAAAAGTGGTTTACGAAGTTTCATGCTGGAGAATTCTTGCTGGACAATGCTCCACGGTCAGGTGGACCAGTTGGAGTCGATAACGATCAAATCGAGACATTAATTGAGAACAAGCAACGTTATACCATGCGGGATATAGCCGACATACTCAAAATACCCAAATCAAGCGTTGAAATTCATTTGCTCCATCTTGGTTATGTTAATCGCTTTGATGTTTGGGATCCACATAAGTTAAGTGAAAAAAACCTTCTTGACCGTATTTCTGCATACAATTCTCTACTTAAACATAATTAAAACGTTCCATTTTTAAAGCAAATTGTGACAGGCGATGAAAAGTGGATGCTGTACAATAATGTGGAATGGAAGAGATAGTGGGGCAAGCGAAATGAATCACCAAAAGCCACACCAAAAGCCGGTCTTCATACAAAGAAGATGATGTGTATATGGTGGGATTGGAAGGGAGTCCTCTATTATGAGCTCCTTCCGGAAAACCAAACGATTAATTCCAACAAGTACTGCTCCCAATTAGACTAACTGAAAGCAGCACTCGACGAGAAGCGTCCAGAATTAGTCAACAGAAAACGCATAATCTTCCATCAGGATAACGCAAGATCGCATGTTTCTTTGATGACCAGGCAAAAACTGTTACAGCTTGGCTGGGAAGTTCTGATTCATCTGCCATATTCACCAGACATTGCACCTTTGCATTTGCATTTATTTAGGTCTTTACAAAATTCTCTTAATGGAAAACATTTCAATTCCCTGGAAGACTGTAAAAGGTACCTGGAACTGTCCTTTGCTCAAAAAGATAAAAAGTTTTGGGAAGATGGAATTATGAAGTTGCCTAAAAAAAAGGCAGAAGGTAATGGAACAAAAGGGTGAATACGTTGTTCAATAAAGTTCTTGGTGAAAATGAAAAATGTGTCTTTTATTTTTACTTAAAAAGCTAAGGCACTTTTTGGCCAACCCAATATATCTCTCTAATAGGTACAAGTGAAAAGTTACTTTGCTTGCCTCAAGAAAGAATTGAGTTAAATTAAAAAAAAAAAAACAAAAAAAACCCCCAAAACTAGACTACAACCCAGTAAATAATGAGCAAAGAATATAAACAGATAGATCACAGAATAGTCAAAAAGCTCTTAACCTTTGAAAAGATTCTCAGTCTCACTCATAGGTAGAGAAATGTAAATTAAAACTGCCCTGAAATATGATCTCTTGCCTAGCAGATTGGCAAAAATCCAAAAGTTGGATTTGGATAACACACTCTATTGATGAAGCTGTTAGGAAATAGGCACTTTTACATATTGCTAATGAGACTGCAAAATGGCAGACACCTTATGGAGGAAAATTTGGCAATATCTAACAAAATTACATATGCATTTACCTTTCAAAGTAGCTCATTTCTAGAAGTTTGCACTGAAGATGCACCTACTCAAATAAAAAACAACATAAGCAGGTTATTTATTGTGACATTATTTGTAATATTAAAAGATTAGGGGACTTCCCTGGTGGCGCAATGGATAAGAATCTGCCTGCCAATGCAGGGGCCACAGGTTCGAGCCCTGGTCTGGGAAGATCCCACATGCCGCGGAGCCACTAAGTCCGTGCGCCACAACTACTGAGCCTGAGCTCTAGAGCCCGTGAGCCACAACTACTGAGCCCAGGCGCCACAACTACTGATGCCCACACACGTAGAACCCGTGCTCTGCAACAATAGAAGCCACCACAATGAGAAGCCCATGCACCGCAACGAAGAGTAGCCCCCGCTCATCACAACCAGAGAAAGCCCACACACAGCAACAAAGACCCAATGTAGCCAAAAAAAAAAAAAAAAAAAAGATTAGGAACAACCTAAATGTCCATAATAGTTGACAAACTATGGGATAGTCACATAACGGGGTACTATGTAGCTAATACCAAAAAAAATGAGAACGATCTCTACATATGGAATGATTGCCAGGAGGTATTTATTAGATGAAAAAAGCAAGATGCACAAATGTAAAATGGATGGCTAGCGGGAAGCAGCTGCATAGCACAGGGAGATCAGCTCGGTGCTTTGTGACCACCTAGAGAGGTGGGATAGGGAGGGTGGGAGGGAGGCTCAAGAGGGAGGGGATATGGAGATATATGTATATGTATAACTGACTCACTTTGTTGTACAGCAGAAACTAACACAACATTGTAAAGCAATTATACTCCAATAAAGATGTAAAAAAAAAAAAGCAAGGTGCTGAGCAGCATATATTAGTACATAAATAAATAAATAGATATATAAAATACTATATATTACACACTATATATTAGTATATATAATAGTATATATTATATGCTATATATTAGTATATATTGTAATATATTAGCATATTATATACTATATATTAGCATATATATTGCAATATGTATTATATGTAAATATAGATTGTGTGTATATATGTACATATATAGCTATAGATATAGATGTAGATATATATAGCTATATATGTGTATATATGTATATATGTGTGTATATATAAACACGTGTATGTATATACATACACGTATATATGTATATATATACACATATATACATACATATATATACACATATATACATATATACATACACGTATATGTATATATACACGTGTATGTATATACACATATACATATACATATACATATATATATACACATATATATCAACAAAGAAACACTGGAAGTATATACCTGAACTTAATCAAAATAATGATGACTTAGAAGGGGTGGATGGAACAGGGTAGATAAGAAAGGGGTAGAACCAAGACTTTTTTTAGCACATCTTTTCAAATAGTATATGTTTTATGTGTTCAAAAATTAAATTAAAATTAATCTTAATACTGAATATTAACGGGAATAAATGACCCTAATTGTATATCAAATCAGTAACATAAAAGCAAAGAAAAATAATTATCTAAATGACTTTCAACACAGTACTCTAAGTTTACATATGTGCTTAAGTCAGATATATTTTAAGGATCTAAAAACTTCAAAAAATCTTTTACTTTACTCAGTAATTTTAATGGTAGTAGTATTGAATTGTAATTCAAACAGAGAAAGAATTCCAAAGCCAGCAACCTACTATGGAAAGAGGAGACCCTTATAGAAGCTGGACCGCAATTCTGGCTTTTATCCAGAGCCGAAGGGCACCCCAGAGATGGGCTAGGACGGGAGCAGTGCAGCGACCTGCCCAAGGCCACACACGTCTAACCAGGTAGGAAGTTCCCGGCCCAGCACACAGCCATGAAGGACACAGGCCCTTGTGAAGGACATCAAGCTCTGCCAGATTCCACCCGTGGATTGCAAACAACTGTTAGTGTTCATGGAGAGGCAGCGGGGAAGCAGCTCAGCCCGGTCTGGCACCTGCAGAGCTGTGCTCCGGCTCCCACCCTGCAGGCTCCTATGCGAAAACTCCAGCCGGACAAAAAGCGCTGAGACAGCAGAGCTTCAGGGCCTGAGGAAGGAAATCTTGGAGCAACTTAGCACCTAAAGGCCTGAAGGAAGGCAGGAGCACCAGAGAGTGTCTGGTGGGGCCTGGGAGACTTGACAGACGGGGAAGTGATTGCTTCCTACATGGGGTCTGGGCCACCAGGAGGACGCTGAGCTTGAGGAAGAACCATAGCCCTTGTAGAGACCAGGACCTCCCCAAGCCTCTCCATCCTGCGGAAGAGACAGGCCTCTGCCTTCGTGAAAACTCCTAATAAATAAGCCATTTGGCTCACCCAGCACCTGTAGGCAGGACTCACTCACTCGTTCAAAGGCCTTTAAGGAAATGTCTTACGAGTGATTTGGCACATGACAGCAGTGGTGGCTCATTCACGCCCACCAAACTGCCCTGCCCAACTTCCGCACCTTCAGGCCTGAGCAGGCTCCAGGAGAACACACAGAGCAATTAAATCACCACCTAACTAACTCCCTTCCTCATCAGGTTGCTGTCTGCCACCCTGCCCCATCCGGGAGTGAGGGCGTGAAGTCACCCTGCACTCCCAGCATTGGCCACACTCAGCCAGAGGGCTGGGCACCCCGCTGAGTGAAGCAAGACACAGATAGCCTATCCAAGCAGTCACATGCTTCGCGCAGCAGGAATCTCCGCCCACCCCCCCAAAGCATTCCTTACTAGCAAAAGCTGCATCCATATCCTCCCCTTTGTTCCTGCTGGGGTACTCAGATTGGTGGCAGCATGCATGATACTCCAGGAATTCCAGGTATGCAAGATCTCAGGAGGGCTCATGGCATGCAGCAGCCCAACCATGCATGGTTGCCCACTAACAGTGAGAGGACATTTCACCCCTCCGGCCCAATCACCACCCCCACAGTGTGCTTCCCGACCTCTCTTTCCTTTGGAGAAGCTTCTACACCAGAGGCTCAGGGATCTGCGTTTCCTGTGTCCAGGGTGGCAGCTGGCAGAGCCCAGCCCACCACACTGACTGGTCCATCAGGGGCTGGAAGGCACTGAGAGGAAGGAGCCCTGTCTGAGGCAGTTTTCAAACTTCTGCCCACTTGGACAATCTCAAGCATTTTCCATTTCAACCCAGCTAGTGTTTTCCTCTATTCTGCCTTATCCTGATAAATGTCTTTGATGCTTCCAGTTGTAGACATGTAGCCGTTGACCTCTTCCAACACAAAACCATGCCTTTCTTTAAAAATGAGTCCAAATTTCCCCAGTCTGGAAATACAGGAGGAAAGGGCAGGAGGCACGACCCTGCCTTTGTTTCCACACTCCCTTGGGGCTCTCTCATGAATCACGTGCAGAGTTGCCTAGAAGGCTAGGACTGGGCAACTGTGTGAAGCCCCCATCAGTACTGGGGTCTAACTGGGGACCCACATCCTACCCCTCAAAGACCTTTAGCACAGGCTGGGATGTGTAAACAGGACCCTCCAGAAGGCCTTGAAGTCACAAACAAGGAGCTCATGATCCCAGATAATCTAGCCCACAAGGTGCTGCCTCCACAGTTTCCCTCTGTTGTCCTCACAGGAAGTGTTTCCCAGATTCCCAGACAATAAACTTTACCCCCCTGGAGATTTGGATGCATTAGGCCAGTCTGAAATGGGACTCAGGAATTTAACTTTTTCAACAATCTTCTTGATTCTTATCATCATGGATCCTTGCAGTTCCAACCAAACTACCATCTCTCTTCTGCCCACCTAAGGCTGCCTTCCGAGGTCTACTTCCTATCTCTGGATGCATTCCTTTCCTGTGACCTGCCCTGGAATAATGACCCCCTTCAGGAGAAACCCACCACTCACATGGCCTCAGTCCTCTACATATTAACCAGAAGGCCAACAGTCACATCACACAAGGTTGTCACAGAGCCCACCTTAACTTTTTTTTTTACTTTTTTTCAAATTGAAGTACAGTTGATTTATAATGTGTTAATGACTACTGTATAGCAAAGTGATTCAGTTATACATATGTACACATTCTTTCTTTAATATTCTTTTCCATTATGGTTTATCATAGGATATTGAATATAGTTCTCTCTGCTATACAGTAGGACCTTGTTGTGTATCCATTCTATACATAAAAGCTTACATCTGCTAACACCAACCTCCCACTTCATCCCTCCCCCAACCCCCTCCCCCTTGGCAACCACCAGTGTGTTCTCTACGTCCGTGATTCTGTTTCTGTTGCATAGATAGGTTCATTTGTGTCATATTTTAGATTCCACATATAAGTGATATCATATGGTATTTGTCTTTCTCTTTCTGACTTACTTCACTTAGTATGATAATCTCTAGTTGCATCCATGTTGCTGCAAATGGCATTATTTCATTCTTTTTTATGGCTGAGTAGTATTCCATTGTATATATGTACCACATCTTCTTTATTCATTCATCTGTGGATGGACATTTAGGTTGTTTCCATGTCTTGGCTACGGTGAATAGTGCTGCTATGAACACAGGGGTGCATGTATCTTTTTGAATTATAGTTTTGTCTGGATATATGCCCAGGAGTGGGATTGCTGGATCATATGGTAATTCTAGTTTTAGTTTTCTGAGGAACCTCCATACTGTTTTCCACAGTGAGCGCACCATCTTACAATCCCACCAATAGTGTAGGAGGGTTCCCTTTACTCCACACCCTCTCCAGCAATTTGTTATTTGTAGACTTCTTAATGATGGCCATCCTGACTGGTGTGAGGAGGTACCTCATTGTAGTTTTGATTTGCATTTCTCTAATAATTAGCAATGTTGAGCATCTTTTCATGTGCCTACTGGCCATCTGTATTTCTTCTTTGGAGAAATGTCTATTTAGGTGTTCTGCCCATTTTGGGGTTGGGTTGTTTGTTTTTTTGTTGTTGAGTTGTATGAGCTGTTTGTATATTTTGGAAATTAAGCCCTTGTCAGTCTCATCATTTGCAGATATTTTCTCCCATTCTGCAGGTTGTGTTTTCATTTTGTTTATGGTTTCCTTTGCTGTGCAAAAGCTTGTGAGTTTGATTAGGTCCCATTTGTTTATTTTTGTTTTTATTTCTATTTCCTTGGGAGACTGACCTAAGAAAACATTGGTATGATTTATGTCAGACAATGTTTTGCCTATGTTCTCTTCTAGGAGTTTTATGGTGTCATGTCTTATGTTTAAGTCTTTAAGCCATTTTGAGTTTATTTCTGTGTATGGTGTGAAGGAGTGTTCTAACTTCATTGATTTACAGGCAGCTGTCCAGCTTTCCCAACACCATTGCTGAAGAGACTATCTTTTTCCCATTGTATAATCTTGCCTCCTTTGTAGAAGATTAATTGACCTTAGGCGTGTGGGTTTATTTCTGGGCTCTCTATTCTGTTCCATTGATCCATATGTCTTTTTTTGTGCCAATACCATACTGTTTTGATTACTGTAGCTTTGTAGTATAGTCTGGAGCCTGGGAGGGTTATGCATCCTGCTTTGTTCTTTTCTTCAGGATTGCTTTGGCAATTCTGGGTCTTTTATGGTTCCACATGAATTTTAGGATTATATGTTCTAGTTCTGTGAAAAATGTCATGGGTAATTTGATAGGGACAGTGTTAAAGAGGCCAACTTTAAATGCCCTTCTCCTCACCCCACTCCAACTTTTCAGATGGAAATTGGATGAACACATACTTACCTTCCCCCTCAGCTTTCATCCTCTGAAAACTGTTCATTGGCCTGCCCATTCCTCCATAGCTCATAGAAATACCAAAGGGACCTTACCTCGTCCCTTCAGTTTCATTAGAATTTGTTGATTGGGTTAGTCCACTTAACTGACCTCCAGAGGAGGGCAAAGACATCACAAGAAGGGGTTTTCATAGTGTAGAGGCAGCATGGTAGCACCTGGCGTGGGTAGTTCCACCTGAAGTTGCTGAACTCATCACTATTTTCATACCTCCCAACGCCATAGGAGGAAAATCTGGAGTAAGAATTCTTATGCTCCTGATAATGTTTGGTGTTCAAAACAATACATGAAAAGATGCTCAACATTATCAGTCATTAGGGAAATTGAAATCAAAACCATAATGAGATACCACTTCATACTCAGATGACAATAATAATAACAGAAAATAAGTGGTGGTGAGGATGTGGAAGAATTGAACTTTTGTACAGGACTGGTGAGGATATAAAAAGGTGGAGCCTCTGTGGAAAACAGTGTTCAGTTCCTCAAAAACTTAAAGTTCATGTATGATCCAGCAATTCCATTTCTAGGTGTGTACCTAAAAGAGTTGAAAACAGGTACTCCAACAAATACTTGTACATGAATGTTAATAGCTACACTATTCACTACAGCCAGAAGGCAGACACAACCCAAATGCCCATCATGAATACACTGTGGCACATACATACATGGAATATTATTCAGCTCCAGGAAGGAATGAAGTACTGATACACATTACAACGTGGATGAATCTCTAAAACAGCATGCTAAATGAAAGAAGGCAGACACAAAAGTTCACATATTGTATGATATGACTTATATGAAATACCCAGAAAAGGTAACTCTACAGAGACAGAAGCAGATTGGTGGTTGCCAGGAGGTACGGAGGAGGGAGGGAGTGGGGAGTGACTACTTACTAGGTATGGGGTTTTATTTGGGGTGATGAAAATATTTTGGAATTTGATAGAGGTGGTGGCTGTACAACGTTGTGAATGTAACAAATGCCACTGAATTGTTCACCTTAAAACGGTTAATCTTATACGATTAATTTCACATCAAAAAAAAGTTAACACATATAAAGAAAATAAGTAGCAGACCACCAGATGGGTTTTCAGAAGCTATCATCCTTTGCTAGAACCTTGATAGGCAAAGAATGCATCTTCATATGACTAAATGATTCGTCCCAGCTCAGCTGCCCACGATTCAGTCCTGCAATAAACATCTCACGCTTGGGGACCCCTTTCATTGTTGTGGCTTCGTCTGTTCCCACGTGGCTGAATACTGCGGAGACTGATGGAGGTAAGGCAGACTTCCCCAACCAGAAGGTCCAACTTATACTTAAGCATGGCTAACTGCCATTTAAGTTTACTAGCATATAAAAGTAAAATGCCCAGTTACAAACCCTAACTTTGAGCCATTAAAAATGCTCTTGATTATATATGAGAACTTGTAAGTGTTTAATTCTACCTAGAAGTTTCAGCTTAATCATTTTAAGCAAATAACAGCAGAAGGAAGTGGTGATAATCTACCCTTTGTTCTAATTTTAAAATGTGAATAATTAACCTTCCAGGAAAAAAAAAGCAGAATTTTAAGAGCAGTTCAGTCCAATAAATGTCCAGTTTAGAAATAGATCAGTCCTGCTGGTACAGACTGTTACCCCTGATTTATTGCAGTGGCAATTCCCATGAAATCAGTCATTACTTCAGTTAAACTATTGGAGCATTAACGCCCTTAAATTCTGCTTTCAGGCACTTAAATGCTGGATAATACTGATTTTTATGGGGATTATGGCTTGTGGTAAAAGGCCTAAAATGTTCATTTTTGCTACATCAAATTTTGTTAACAAAAATGCTAAGTTCCTACAGACTTTAGATTCTAAAAATCAGTTTTTCCTGGGTAGAACTGATAATACTTAGTGATTATTTTTTAAGGTTTATATCTAGAAGTAAATATTTATTATTGCACCCAACTATATAAATGCTTTTGTTCAGCAATAGCTTTATAAGAATAAAAGTTGGTGGTCCAGAAAGTCGGGCACCTTATAGTACAGACTCATCCCTCATGAACCTCTCCTTGAGAATCTAGTTACCAAAGTTCACCAAGAAATTTCTTCTCCAAAAATGTCACATCAGGGCTTCCCTGGTGGCGCAGTGGTTGAGAATCTGCGTGCCAATGCAGGGGACACAGGTTCGAGCCCTAGTCTGGGAAGATCCCACATGCCGCGGAGCAACTAGGCCCGTGAGCCACAACTACTGAGCCTGGGCGTCTGGAGCTTGTGCTCCGCAACAAGAGAGGCCGCGACAGTGAGAGGCCTGCGCACCGCAACGAAGAGTAGCCCTTGCTCGCCACAACTAGAGAAAGCCCTCGCACAGAAACGAAGACCCAACACAGCCAAAAATAAATAAATAAATAAATAAATAAATAAATAAATAAATAAATAAATAAATAAATAAAATTAAAAAAAAAATGTCATATCACTATAAGAAGGCTTTATGCTGGTAACTGCCCCAGTGAAAATTACCTAGTTACCCTAACTACCTTCTTTCAGAATGAAAAAAAAAAAAAAAGAAAAAAGGAATAGGGAAAAGAGGAAGAAGGAGGAGAGGGAGAAGAAAGGGAAGAAGAGGAGCAAGAAATAATAAAGAAATGAGGAAAGTAATCTGGTTTCTCTGCCCCAGAAGCAATGAACATTGGAAACCCAATGGGCCAAGCTAAACATTAACCAGTACTTTTGGTTGGCCTTTGACAGCACAGGGTAGAGATATGCACTTGGCTTTCAGAAACTAGCTAGATGGGTTCAAAGCCCAACCTCACCATTAGAAGCAATGTGACCTTGAATAAGTTAATGAGCCTTTCTGAGCCTCTGCTTTTTCATCCAGCAACACGAACGATCCCCCCCCACCTCCCACAGTAGGAGGCGTCAATGAGAGAAGCATCTTGGATTCCCAGCCAGAGGCACTCTGCCTCTCCTGTGGTCTGAGGCACTGACAGCTTAATCTGGAAGGTTTGTTATTGATGTTGATACTACACCAGGAAGTCAGGACATAGCCGATTCTGTTGTATTTTTTATTAGAAAAACAAATTAAATAGTGATTGATTCTATAAAAAATTGAACTGGAGTCCATGGCTCATGGTGGGGAAGGCTCAGAAGATGGAGACAAGGATGTGGAGGCAGCAGTTTCTTTTTCTTCGTATCTGGGAGGCAATTCGGATGAGAGATAGGGAGTGTGTGAGGTCTCGGAGGATGAAGCAGTCCCAGAAATAGTATATATAGATTCACAATCTCTCTCAGAGGCTGCGCCTTGGCCCTCAGGAGTTGGGATCCTATGAAGAAGGAGAGAGAACATGAAAGGGAGCAGAGGCACTGAGTCACATGCCTTAACTACCAGGTTCTTTTCACATGTTTAATTAGATGCATTTGGAAACATTTGCAAGGGTCTCCAGAGTAATTTCTTCCATATTCTATTCTGCAGAGATATGTTTTGATTTCTTACCCCTTCCTGTCCTTAGAGCTCATGGTTACTTTAAGACTGTCTCACTCCTGTTGTCATTTCCCTTGTCACTGAAAAGACGTAGAGTACAAACACACAGATGCCTTCTGAAAAGAACATGCACACACACAGTTACTCTTCTCTGCTATTTCATCTTCTGAGACAGCTAATGGAAGGTAGACAGACTTATGCAAAGAGAAAATTAAATCATTAAGCCAAAAACTTGAAGGAAGGCAGGAAGATGTACTGGTTAATGGAGTGGGGTCTAGCAAAGGGCAGACCTGCATCTGAATTTCCACTCTGCTGCTTTCTAGCTGTCTGATCTCAGGCAAGTTACTTAACCTCTCTAAGCCTCAGTTTCCTCATCTGTAAAATGGGGATGATGACAGTGCCTACCTTCTAAGTAACTATGAGAATGACCTGAGGTAATGTAAGAAAAGGCAGACTCTGGCATAGCAACAGCAGTAGGAGTAGTTTTTAGCAGCAGTAGAAATAGACATTTATTTTAGGGCTCTGGGAAGTTCATCACTGGAGAAAAGAATACAAAAATTCACTAAGAGAATTCTACAAATGTCCAGAACCTAACCTCCCTTTCACCCACACAGGGGAACTCCTGCATTCATCCCTGGTCAGATCTCCAGCTCATCATCTGGTTTGAAGTACAAGAACATGTGCCGTGAAACATGAATGACCAGGTATGGCAGCCCCTGTCCCTAGCACACTCATGACATCTCTCAGGTCCTGCTTCTCACTGCTTTCAAAAATGCACGTGTCTCAAAAGTCACTTTTCACTGAGTCCTGCTTTGCCCTGTGAGATTTTCCAGTGATCCTGCCTCCACTTCCTACGCCCTGGTTTCCCATTTGGGAAGGTACGGAGCCTTTTCCAGCCCTGCTCGTCCCTGATGCTTCCCAGAACTCCTTCCTTTCACGCTTTCCCCGCCCGTGCATTCTCCACAGGTCTCTGAGGCCTTGCCCTCTTGGTTTCAGCAATCTCTTTGCCATTTCACCTCCAGTACCCCATCTCTCTCCCAAGACCTGGCCCATCCGGTCTACCTCAAAGGCCCACACCTCGCTCTCCCTCTACTGCAAGCCAGCTCACCACCTTCTCCCACTTACACAGGCCCCGTCTCTGTCTTCCTCAGTCAGGGACATTCCCTGTCCCTGTCACTCACCCTTGACATCATGATCTCTGCTCTTCGTCCCTGCCGTCCTCCACAGCAGACATCCACACACACTCCTCCCTTTCTGACCACCCCAGTCCCAGGCTCCTGTCACCTTCAGCCTGTCCATGAGAGTAGGCTTCCCACTGGTCTGGTCAGCCCCAGCCTTTCCCCATCACGAGCTGTGCTAACCACTGCTCGGATCCTGTTGCCGTGACTCCACAGCCTTCAATGGCATCCCTCTGCCTCAAGGAAAAACACTTATATTTACACTGTTTAATCTGACCCCAGGTACGCCTCCAAATTTGTGGCATGTGGAAAGCATGGGGGCTGGGGATGGGAGTCTCATATTTCTCTTCGGTCAATCTGAGAAGGCTCTGAGGCCCAGGGAACAACTTAATATTGAGGGGAGAAGCCTGGCGTGGTCAAGTCAGGGTGCAGGTTGATTTTAGCCAGCCACTCAAGTACGTCCATTAGATACTGAAATGCTCTGTACCTGCTGGAGGTCCCCTGGGACCCTCACCCCTCCCACAATCTAAAGCAGCAAAGCCTAACTTAGCAGGGGCCTCCTGGGTTCTGCTCCAGCGCTCGGGACGGCTGATGGGTTTGTGCAGCACTCTGAGGATAAGCCCCGCTAGGACCACATAAAGATGCCTGGAGAAGGCTGCATATTAACCCGGCATAACCACTTCTATAATTTTTAACTTATGTGCTGCCCAAAGTTTCCTGAAAAGTCCTAGGAATATTAAGGCAATAATTCTGGCATAATGTCAGCCAAAAAGATACTCACACTTGGATGGCTACACCTCTACCATAGCCTTAAAGCTGATTTGGCCTGAATGTAGACATAGGCCTGAAAAGGTTAAACTTTCCCACTCTTGACGTTCAAACGGAAAGTCTTACCTATAGTTAAAAAGACTGTAATATGAAGGTGGATTTTCATCTGGGAGCAAACTGTCAGCCCCAGGACTCCGAGTAGCTTCAGAAACTGAAGACTCAGGAAAGTAAGGTGGCGGAGGGGGTGGAAATATGATCACGGCATCACCTAAGGAAACACAACATTTCATTGACAATAGATGAGTAATAAATGCAAGCAAATGAGCAAGAGCCAAAGAAATTAATTATATATTTGGCCCATCTATAGAAAAGGTCAAGACACCAGAATTTAAAAGTGAGCCTATCCAATTTACAGAGACGGAGAGCAGAGGTTGCCAGGGGCTGGAGGCTAGGGCGACTGGACTTAGTGTTTAACGCAGGCAGGGTTTCTGTTCAGGATAATGAAAAACTTCCGGGAATTGATCACGGTGGTGGCTGTACAACATGGTGAATGTACTCAATACCACTCCACACTTTAAAATGATTCAACTGGTAAATTGTATGTTATGTCTATTTTGCCACATTAAAAAAAAATAGTGGGCCTATATTTCATAGCAAGTCTGAGCTAAAGCATGTCTGTGAAGCATTTGCTAACAATGTTCCTTACCTCCCCTGGGATGTCTGCTGCTACAAAGCTTTTCTCGTTTTCTACTTACAATTTTAATTCTTCAAAAGTTAGCTGTTGGATAAAGTGCCTCCGTTCCTCAAATGCAGTTTCAACCTCTGAACAAATGACAGTACAGCCACAATACAGCCCATCATCCCTATTTCCATACTTGTGGTTTATGCACTTGAAGAGTTTTTTTATCTACCAACGTTTCTTCCAAGCTTTACAAAAGAAAGTCAAACTCAAAGAAAAGCTAGGGGGTTTTTTTGTTGTTTTTTGGGTTTTTTTGCATTTCTGTTGGTACTGTTCACTCCAGAAGACATCCCTGTGTTTGGGCGAGGAGAACTGCGGACCAGATGCAAGCTCTAACTTGATTCCAACACAAAATGTACCAGATGAGTTGCCCAGAACCTCCTAGACATGTGGGCACCACTACAAAGAGGTCTGAGGGCGGCGTCTGATAAGCTGGCAGCACCAAATGACAGCTCAGGAAGAATGAAAGAGGAAAGAGGACTTTACTTCCCCGCAGGGAGGAGACGCTTTGTACTGGTGGCAGAGCTGATGCTCACCTAGGTAGCTGCAGGGTTCTCTAAAGCTCCCGGGGTTCCACTTGCCAGTTCTCACCAAGCGTGGCCCTGAACAAGTTATGTGCCCTCTCTAGGCCTCCCTCGGCCACCACATCTGTAAACTGCAGGCTGTAACTGTACCTGCCTCAGAGGACAGGTAGGAGGACTGGATTTGCGCGCGGGGTTAAAACGGTGCTGAGCATGGAGCAAGCTCTCTCAACTGTAACACATCCTCAAAGGGACTTTCTTCACAACCACCAGCAAGTGGCACCTATTTGCATATCTGAAGAAACATTCCCAACTGGCAGTCTGGCCAGTGGTTCCACTCTCCACCTTGATGCCTCAGTCGCCTCCCCAGAGGTAACTCAGCCCTGCAGAAAATGCATTAACTCCATCTCTCCTTCTGCAAGGAGATGGTGGTTCAAGCTTTTAATATACGTCGCTAACCGAAGCTGGAAAAAGCATAGTGGTTGTCTTGGGATTCTCATTTAATTTTTTCAGAAGGTCTTGGTAGGTCAGAGGAAGGTAGGTTGAATGTTCACTTTAATTACACATTGTAGGACAAAGGATCTGGAAACAAGCCTCTAAAGCAGGCTGATCACCTATCAAACACAGACAAGGAAGTACTCAGAGTCTCCAGTTATCTCTGAGGCTTATCGATCCCTCTGCCAGGTCAGCTCCCAGCCCTCTTGCTCTCCCTGGAAAGTCCCATGCCCCTGGGGTTTCCCTTCCACTATGTCCTGAAAGACTTGATGTGCTCTGTGAGTTGACCATACACCTGCTTGTGCATCCAGGGTCCAGCACTAGGTGTGCCCACCATGCAGATATCATGCATCTTGGTTTATCTCTTCTGTCTTCCATTCTGGGAAGAGCTGCATTCTGGCACTTAGCCAAGAACTGCCTCTTAGCGCCCCAATTTCCCTCATAAGGCAGAGCTGACCATTGACAGACAATGCCTAGAGTCTTAACAATTGTACTAAAAGGCATGATTTCTAAAAACGTAAACCCTATTCCACAATACCAAAGGAGAGAAAGACAATGGGATAGATTTTCACAGGTTTGATAGGACTTAACAGTTATGTGGAAAAGATTTTAAACTATGCAGTGCCAACATTAGGACAGAACCGCCCAGGAGTCACTCCAGCACAAGCCCTGTTCCCTGCCGCCCCCCCATTCCAACCACCAGGAAGAAGGCTGGGCCCCAAAACTCCCTGATAGTAAACCCAAAGGACACACCTTGAAATGTTCCCAACTAAGTGGAAGACTATGAGCGTCTCATGAGTGTATTTACTTGGACCCCACTGTGTTCCCCGAAAGAACTAAGAACATCTATAATATTGGGTGAGCCCTTTCATCATGTAACGACAACCCAGGACACCTGGTGAAGGATGAAGCCTGCAGAAACAGAATTACACAAGTGCCTGGGGAGGGCGCTATGCAAGGGCCATAGCATATGCATGCCCACGGCCTCGGTTAGGATCCTGGCTCTGCCACTTGCTAGTTTGTGACCTTGGGCAAATTACTTGGGATCCCTGACCCTTGGTTTCTTTATCTTTAACATGGAGACACTAAGAGCATCTGCCTCAGTGGATTGTTGTAGGTGTGTATGAATTTCACACGACAGGCCCTTGACGAGTACGCGCTAAAACACCTAGATGGATATTTGGCCCAAGAATAAGCCCTATATATTTGTTAGCTATTATTAACATATAACTAATATTGATGTTGTCACCATAATTATATAAACGCACAAATAAGTAAGCTGGGAGCTTCAACCCTGCCTGAACACAAGGATCGCCTGTAAATCCATCTGCCCCTCCTTTCTGAGGCCAATACCATGCCAGGCCCACAGCCCAGGGAATCCCCACAGTGAGTACCACCAGCTCGACAGACAGCCCCACCCGCGAGAAACATCTCACTCGCCACCTTCCTTCCCTGTTCCTTCCACGGTTTCTGCTCTGTAATCCTCTTTGCCCACCCAGCCTTTTACATGTTAAGGCTGTGGCTTCAGAGTGGGAGACTGAAATAAAACAGTGATTTGCAAAAATGAGCAGCGATGGGGTGTTTTCTTTGTCTGTGTGAACGTGAGGCCAAAGCTACTGATATGGTTCTGTGGGGACCTGACTCTGGGAAATGGTGATCCAGCTCTTCTGCAGATCCCTGAGGACCCAAAGGGACTCTCTAGGCACTCCATGGAGGAAGGAAGCGACAGGTGCTGTCACCTTTCATCTTCGTCTATGCCACTGCTTCCAAACCTTGCTCCGACCCTGAAGCCAAGGATGAAATTACAGAAAATGAAGAATGATGCGGAAAACAGTACAGAAGACTCCCTCAAAACACGGAAGACCAATGGACTTGTGATAGATTCAGAATCCTAGATATTAGTGCTGACAGGAATCTTAGAAATGCAGTGCTCATTTTATAAATACATAAAGTAAGGCTAGGAGAGGTGAAGGACTTCCAAAGACAGCCAGTCAGGGATGACCAGGGAGGAGAACCCACGTTTCCAACAACCAGAAGTGCCGTAAGTGTTTGGTGTGAGAATAACAGGGGAAACAGGGTCACTTGGCAGGTACCTTAGGTTTTAGAAGGCTCCCAGGCTATCCTCAAGGAGCCTCTCACTTTCCTCTTTATTTGCTCTGTGACCTTAGTGAAGGTCACAAGTTAATGTCCCAATGCTTTTGCTAGATCATAAGGAATTGCTGGGAGGAAATGATGTGCTCAAGGATTCTTATGGGGATAACTACAGCAGCAGAACTGTGTCTGCGTGCATCTGCGTGCGTGTATGTGTGTGTGTTTGTGAGAGAGAGAGAAAGAGAGACACAGGGACAACGAGAGAGAAGGAGAAAGGGAATCTAGGCCAGACCCGGGAGCAGCTCAGTGAAGCCTTGATGCTACAGCCACGGTGATATGAACAAGAACACGAAGGACAGCCACCCACCTACAGTGACCTGGACGGGCTCCATGTTCTGGGTCTGTCTCTCTTCACTTTCAGAAGCATCCTGGCCCACATTCAAGTTGTTTCTCTTCTTAACATGGGCAACCACGAAGAAACACAATCCCACAAGCACAATCAAGGGTCCCAAGATCTGCAGGGACAGGAATCCACAGATCTGGGGCTCTGAGTCAGCAGTGTCTGTCTCATTCAGCGGTTCCTGCGCCCAGTCTGAGCCGCACCCGGGAACCCAGATGCCCAGTACACTGATGAGCATACCGCTCGTCAGGAACAGAAACCCAAAGATGAGACACTGGACAAACTGGCGGCTCTCCCCGCAGAGGAAGGCTCGGTCGGAGGCCCCCTGGTTGCCTCGCAGGCGCTCCTCACTTCTCTGAAGTCGTGCCCGGGAGCGGGCCAGGACCACAGCCCCCAGCCCAATCACGGCACACGCGGGCCCGGCGATCTTCAGCACCATGCTGCAGTCTGGGAGGGTTTCGTATTGGCATGCCTGGAACCCAAAGATGGACAGCAGGACTCCCACACACAGCAGGATGGCACCGATGACAAAAAGGAAGAAAATGAGCTTGGTGACACGCCTGTCTCCCTGGACCCCATCTGGCTCGGCAGCAGCTGCGGGAGACATGGCCAGAAGAGGCCACTTCCCCGAGGTGGGTGGGATGTGTTCCTTCCCTTCAATGGTTTCAACAACTCTGCAGACATAACCAAACACCAGATTAAAGTAGGCGCAGGTATTCCTGACCCGCCCTGTTCTTTTTCCCAGATCACACTAGGATGAAATCATAGGGAACAGAACTTTGTGCAACTGATACACTGTAGCACAATGAGCTGGTTCATGAGTCAGAGGAACTGGCATTCAGAAACTCCTGAATATGTAATTTTATAAAGATATGCAAGAAGGGCAAATGCAATTACCATGCACCTAAGAGTATCTTGAAAAATCAAAACCCATGCAACAAAAGTAACTGGGTGTGGCTCTTCCTGTTATAAGTCTTAACAGACTCACTTCCCCAGGCCAAAACAAAACAAAAACAAAAACATAAAAACAATGGGGAGTGAAGGAAGAACCACAGGGATTGTTTCTGATTTACAAACATCCCACATTTCATCACAGCTGCTATGAGTATTTCCAAGTCGGTAAATTTTCGTTCAGTAACTAACTTTCCATTTCCTATTTTAGACTGCAGCAACTTTCCATTCCATGCTTTATCCTAAGGCTACACCTACGGGAGACCCAAGTTTCAACTGAATGGGAAGGCGGTTCAGGAACACAGTGAGTTTGGTGGATTTTAAGTTAATTCTGTCAAAATGTGACTCTTGAGCTCTCAAACAGGCACACATTGGGGCTGCCCTGAAATCTGGTGGCCTGGCTGCTTGGTTCTGGGATAACCCACGGGGGTCTGGTAGCACCTTGTCCCCCAGGTGGGCAGGTGGCCTCTTGCTCACCCTCTTCCATGGTGCCACCCACTTCCACAAAAAGGTTTAGACCCAGTTAAAAATAAGCAGCCGATAAAATCACCAGTTACAAAACACTAAACAGCAACAGAACGTGACTTTGAAAGAAGAGTATACATGAAATCAAGTGGGAAAGCACCTTCCATAAGACCACCCAAGCCCGGTACTTCAAGGGTCTCATATATTAAAGGTATCCCGAGCAGTGGGTAAAGAATTGTCTACCTTACACACCCTGACTTTATTATCTAGTTATCTTGTCTTACTCTAATGAATGGAATATTTTTCCAGGACCCTTCAAGTTGGGGCACTCAAAAAGACAACCCAAGTGTAAAGAACATTTTCACTTGCTCAAGGAAAGAAAACTTTAAAAATATTTTGTGCCACTTGCATCCATGGTCACATGAAGGAGCTCAAGATTGAGTCGCTAAAGCCAAGGCCATCTTGACAAACCCAAATCGTGTCCAAGTAGGGTCAGGTTAGGTAAAGAAAGGAAACAACCGGTCTTATGCTAGGAAGTGCTTTTCCAGGAAAAAGTAAGATACAATCAGAAGGAAGTTGGAGAAAGAAGGAAATAGAGGTGGGAAACAAGCTTCCGCGTTAAACTTGGACAAACTATATTTATGAAGATGTAATTAAGCTGAAACGAACATTTAAAGTATTGCACAAATTAAAAAAAAATTCTGAGTCCTGTAATATCTTTTGCTGGTCTGAAGATATGAATGAGGGGTGACTCTCTGCCACAAAGTCCTATCAATTCATTGTACCTTGGGTTGATACCTTGACTTTGTCGTGAGTCACAAGGCTTCAACTGCCTTAAGGCAAATTCCCCAATACTAGTAAAGCCTAAAACTGGATCTGTAGCTTCCTTTCCATGGACTCGTGGACTAAGCACCTGGCATAGGTGTTAATCCCCCACCCAAGATAATACGTGGGTAGTTCGTTCTCTCTCCCCTCCCCCCCTCCCACAGATGCGCTCACAAACTGACTCAGAGACATCTTTTCCAAATACCAACCTACATTTCATTTCCCCAAAGCCAAATTCGCCTCCCCAACGCTGTTTCCCAAAGGACATTTCCAAATCAGTAGCGTGTCACCACGTCCAAAGCTCTCTGTGTTTGGGTACTGACGCAAAGAGAGGCAAAGTCCTTTACGGGAAAGAGCCTGGTGGGTTTAGGGAGCCGGAGCGCAACACCAGCCCGGAGAGCTCGGCGCGCGGCTCCCGCGGGCGCAGGTGCAGTGCGGCTCCTCCGCGCTGCGCCGCTCCTCCCTCCCAGCCTGGACCCCAAAGCTCAGCGCCCGCCCCGCGGCCACAGAGCGCGGGCTCCCGGGGTGCAGAGGAGCGCGGGGCCGGGAGCGCTTACCTGAGGTTCCGCCCTGCGAGGGCGCTGTAAAGCGCGGCGCCCGCCTCCACCCGCAGCCTCCCGGGCGGCGGCCCGCACCGCACACTCCCACCTGCGTGTCCAGGCGCAGAGGGCGGGCCGCGCGGTGTTTACGGAGGAGGCGGTGACGGCGCGGGCAGGGCAGGGCGGACTGGCGGGAGCTGGCCGCCGCCGGGTGCTGCCCTTCGGGGGCCAGAGGCGCGCCCGGCTCCGGGGTGGAGAGCGAGGGGCGGCGGACCGGGCGGCTTCCGCGTCCGTGACCGTGCGCGCGAGGAATCCGGGAAAATGCCCCCCTTCCTCCGCCTCCTCCTCCTCCTCGGCCCGTGGCCCTGCGGGCACGGGGCGGCAAGTTGGGGTTCTCCTGGCTGTCCCAACTCGCGAGGCGACGGTCGCGGTCCGGGCGGCGTGAAGGGAGCCGGTTCCCTTCCGGGCCGAGAGCCCAGAATTTGGGCCGGGGGTGGGGACGAAAGGGCAGCGCCTGTCCCCCTTTTTGGTGAGGCCGCCGCCCAGGCAGGGGTCCCCGCGTTCCCGCCGCCGCGCCCTCTGGGACGGGTGCACCCGGGGGCCTGTGGCCCTGCTGCCGCTCCGGAGACCTTGGCTGGGGTCACTGGGGCTAGCCCCTCGCCGCGAGCTCCCCGACGAAGAGGTTATAGAGACACCAGGTCACAGAAACGTGCGCTCCATTAGCGTGTGAGACAAGGGTCCTCCATGCCCGAAGCGTACAGGCATTCGGTCCTAGCTCCGAGACTCACACGTATGGTCGTCATGGTCGTCGCAGTCCCGGTTTGCCATCGAACCCCCTTCCCGGTTCTCAGTCGCTAATGATTTGCCGGACTTAAACTGCTCCCTTTCTCTGCCCTTGAACCGGGCGTTTTGGGATGGGTTTGCTAATCCCCGTGGTACTTGTAACCTGCCCCGTGACACGTGACATGGAATCAACTGTGCCAGTTTCCACATCAGAGGTCAGGGCGCTGTGAAAGGTGAGTCAAGAGCTCAGCCCAAAGAGGGGAGTGCCATGAGCCCTGCGGCCTTTCCCATCCCTGGCACTTCTCCCTGGAGTCCTATCCACTTTGCCTGTAATCAGCCCAGTCATGAGTTACCGCCAACTGCCTTAACTTTTTGGAAGTGCGAACACCTTGCATACCTGATACAGCAAGTTGTTCCCAATCGTTTTTCACTGCAGTAAAGAATGAGTTGGCTTAGCTGATTACAGAAGGGAGAAGGAGACTCAAAGAAGGGCTCAGAGGGAGGCAAACAGGGAATGGTGGCCACCACCTGGGTTCTGCAGGTTGGCGGGCTGGGTGGGTAAGACAGGGCTTCATAAGGGACGCAGACTGGGCAGGGTCTAGCGGGAGGGATTTGCTGGGCCACTTGACCCAGTGGCCAAAGATTATTACTATCTTGAATATCAACACCCCTTGCTCTGGGCCAGGTTCTGTGTTGCCTGCTTTACCTACATACAGCCTGTGGTTCTTTGCTGTGTGTCTCCAGCAACTCAGAGAAGGTTGCAGGCAGAAGGCAATAGGGGAGCTAAAAAGGTCATTTTTCAGCTGAGGAAACCACAGCCCAAAGATGTAAAGCGACCTCCACAGATGGTTAATGTGGAGCAAGGGCCTGAACCAGGCTGACTGTCCCTCCTGGGTACGTCTGTCACCCAAAGGACACACAATGCCACAAACTCAGAAAATGTCTTTTTATCCTGTGGCATTTTTATCCCTACAACAGAACAGACGCTATCCCAAGGACATTGTGGCAATCTGTGTCCGGGTGGAGCTATCCTGGTCAAAGTGTCAGGTTATACCACCTGCTGGAAGGGCCTCAGAGCACGCCCAGCTAACGAGCAAATAACCAGCAGTGGCGATCACACAACAGCAGCGGGCACGCAGCTTTCTAAGAACGCAGCCCTGACTATAGGATTTGCCTCCCTACACAGGTCTGCTAGCAATTCCTTTCTGTACAAGGGGGTTTCCTTTTCCTTTCCCTAATCATTCTTTCCTTCTCCCCTATTTGAAACTCAGTCTCTGGCCACGTCGTGTGCGGACCTGCAAGGGCCCTGTTGATACAGCTGCCCCTCTGGTGCCACATGACTGCAGGCTGGCCACACATGACAGATTTGAATGTACTGGCACCAAGGACAATCAGATTAGCCTCCACTTGGGATGTCTGCCACTTGGACTGTTTGTGTCTTTTGGAGCCTGTTTGACTAAATTAAACTCCTTGGAAACCAATCATCGGTCATGTATGAAAGACATACCCACCAGCATTCAAGGTGCTTGTCTTTGTAACCTGTTCTTAAGAAAGAGACTGAATGACCTTGTCACTATCTAAAACCTGGGGGCCTTTTCCAGCCCATGTGATAGTGAAAAAAGATCAGCCCAGGCCGAGTCCTTAGAAAAATAGCATCAGAACAAGCTTAAAAAATGGATGAATCTTGAATTCAGGAAGTGAATATGGAGGGTAAAGCTGAGGAATGCAGCAAAAGCTTGAGAGGAATGAGAAAGCAAGCACATTGACTATCTATCATTGCATAAGAAATTATCCCAAAATGTAGAGCTTTTTTAAAAATTTATTTATTTTATTTATTTATTTTTGGCTGCATTGGGTCTTCGTTGCTGTGCGTGGGCTTTCTCTAGTGGCGGCGAGCGGGGGCTACTCTTTGTTGCGGTGCGCTGGCTTCTCACTGTGGTGGCTTCTCTTGTTGTGGAGCACGGGCTCTAGGCGCGTGGGCTTCAGTAGTTGTGGCATGCGGCTCAGTAGTTGTGGCTCGTGGGCTCTAGAGCACAGGCTTGGTAGTTGTGGCTCACGGGCTTAGTTGCTCCGCAGCATGTCGGATCTTCCCGGACCAGGGTTTGAACCTATGTCCCCTGCATTGACAGGCAGATTCTTAACCACTGCGCCACCAGGGAAGCCGCCAAAATGTAGAGCTTTAAACAACAAAGATTTATTCTCTCACAGTTTCTGAGGGTCAGGAGTCTGGAACAACTTAGCGGGGTGGTTCTGGCTTGGGATCTCTCATGAGGCTGCAGTCAAGCAGCTTGCTGGGGCTGCATCGTCTGAAGGCCTGACTGGGGCTGGAGGACCTGTTTCCAAGGTGGCTCTCTCCCATGCTGTTGGCAGGAGGCCTCAGTTTTTCACTATGTGAACCTCTCCACAGAGCCGCTTGAGTGTTCTCATGACATGGCAGCTGGCTTCCTCTAGGGTGAGTAATCCAAGAGAGAGCAAATGAGGAGGAAGCTGTAGTGCTTTTTATGACAGTCTCTGAAGTCCCACACCATTGCTTCTGCTTTATTCTAGTCCTTAGAATTGAGTCACTAAGTCAGGGAGAGAGGGATTAGGCTCCACCTCTTCAAGGGGAGAGTATCAAAGAATTTGTGAACATATTTTAGGACTGTCACAGAGAACTGTGGTGATATTTGGGGGAAGAAGGGAAGAGCACTTCAGGCAGAGAAAACAGCAAGTGCAAAGGCCCTGAGACAGGAGCAGGCATAGCATATTCAAGGAAGAACAAGAAGCCAGGGTTGCTGGAGTAGGTAAGCAAGGGAGAGTGGAATAGGAGGAGGTCAGTAGGGCTTGGTGGGCTACTGTGAGTCCTTTTTTTTTTTTTTTCTGGCTGTGCTGCGCCACTTACAGGATCTGAGTTTCCCGACCAGGGATTGAACCTGGGCCCTCAGCAGTGAAAGTGCGGAGTCCTAACCACTGGACTGTCAGGGAGTTCCCTGTTGTAAGTACTTTGAGTAAGATGAGAAGCCTTTGGAGGGATTTTTAGCTGAATGTGATGTGATCTGACTTATTTTAAAAAAGAAAACGGAGGCTTCTGGGTGAGCATAGCCAGAGGAGGAGGAAGTAGAGATGAAGAGACCATTTAGGAGGCTATTATAAATAACCTGGGAAAGAGATGACCGTGGCTTGTGTTTGGAGGTGATAAACACAATTGGATTCTGTATATATCTCATATAATACATCTCGAAGATAGAGTCAACGGGGTTTTCCATGGACTGAATGTGGGTTTTGACTCCAAGGTTTTTGACCTGAAGAAGTGGAAACATGGTTCTGGCATTGCCCGAGACTAAAGGCAGGACAAGTTTGAGGGGGAAGCTTCACAGTTCGGTTTGGGACATGTTAACTTTGAGATGTCCATTAGACACCTGAGTGGAGAAGTTGAGTAGGCAATGGAATATATAGGCCTGGAGTTCAGGAATTCTGGAAGGAACAATTTCCTGTGGTCTGCCAGTGATGTTTATTACAAAATCAAGATGGCTGGGCCCATCCTCTGGAAGAGTTTACACATGCATATGTGGCTACTGAGGGCTCCAAGCAGGCATAAAGCAAGGGGCAGACTGATGCCTGACAATCCCCAGGGCACTGCCAACCTGGAGAAGCAGCTCAGGACAAGTGATTGGCTCAGGGTTCTAGAATTCAGTATGGCCATTTTTCAGGATTCACAAGATTGCAGAAAGACAATTCATCAGTTGAGTCTGCCAGCTTCTGGTTTCTCGTTTCTCTTTTGGTTGTTCTCTGGTTCTGCCCCCAATTAACCTTGGCACCCAGAGGCATGCATTCCTCTCTTCCAATTCCTGACATTTCTTGAGCCTCCCCTGGGGCTGGTGTACAGGAACTTGCTCTCGAGTGCTTGGTCTTGGATCCATGTTTCAGCTAATATTCCCAGGACTCCCAGTGACGCCTTTGAACCGAGCTGGGCCCCCTCCAGCTGCCTAACCCTGCAGAGAGTGCTGCAGTCAGGCGAGGCCGAGATTCTTGGGGCATTTTCTTCTGCCCCACCCTGATGTTAGATGTAGACCTGGGGCCTGAGAGCTATGTCTGGGGTGGGATTGACTGATTTAGCAAGCTTGAGTTGAGAGTTTCAATTTGGCCCCTTAGCTGACCTCAAGTGCAAAGATGAATTTTTCGCAGTTATTTTATTGCCTGGATTGGTGCTATTGATTTTGTGTGGCTGATAACAGCTCAGCTTGAGTGTGGCTAGTCAGAGCCAAGGGTGTGGAGCACAAGGAGTTGTCTGAGACAGAATGAAAGTGAGGATTTGCCACTTGGTCTTATCAGCAGAGGCCTCCACACTGTTGAGGGAGGGAGACCCCTTCAACAGAGGTGGCAGCATCTGGGCAGCAGACTAGAGGAGACCAGTGTGTTGACAGTAAGAAGTCTGTGGAAATGTAGTGGTCTCCTGTCTCCTGGCATCTACTGTTGGCTCCATCAAACACCTGCAGTTCACTGGGTCCCAAAGAATTAGTCATTCCTCCCGGCATTTATAACAAGGGGATGAGTCGGACCTCAGTTTAGATCTTGGCTTTGCCATTTACTAGCTATGTGACCTCAGGCAAGTAAACAACTTTTCTGTGCCTCAGTGTCCTCGTCTGTAATAAGGAAATAAACCGACCTACCTCAAAGGATGCCTGGAGGAGTAAGTTTCTGGCACGTGGCGGGCCATCAGTGGACGTATTCCGGCTAGTCACCTCGTCTCCCATCTGCGGCTCCTCCCCCATAACCTTCAGGAAGGTTGATCTGATGATGAATCCACAGAGAAGGTATAGAGATAGAAGAGGAGGGAGGTCAGCATGCCCAGAGAGAGCAAAGTGAGTTGTGTTGACTTCGAATGCTCAGTTTGCAATGGTTTGAGTCACTGCCAGCTCAGCTCACTTCTTCCTGAAGCACGTCTCCTAGTTATTTCTCAGCATCTCGCCGGTGTGTGTCACGTGATCTCAAAAACTAGCCGTCCAGGTGGTCACCCTGTGTTATCTGCCCTGTCGTTCTGCCTCTGCTCCACGACTGTCTGCAGCCACCCAAGCTTCTGGAAGGCGTCTTTGCTGCTGGTGTCCCTGGAGGGGTATGGGGACCCTGCCAGGTGCTCCCCCAGCCAGCCAGTGGCCGGAGTTTGGGGTTCTAACTGCCTAACCTCTCCCAGGTCCATCTGCGTGTCTCAGCCCCATCACTGCGCCCTTGGTTCTGCCCTCCACTTCCTGGCTGCCACTTATGATTCCAAAAAGGATTCAAATCAGTTTACAGTGTTTCGAAAATATAGCCAGATGGAATAAATATGAAAATAAATGAGAAAAAGAAGAGTGAAAGAAAAGGTTAAGTGTATTTCCTGCCTTGTTCAAACAGCTCGTTGCTAATGTGCAGGGCGGGCTGGGAGCCTTTCGATGTTATGCATTCAAGTCATTTACCCATTTTAGGATGAGATCTGGAAACTTGTCTGAGACACTTAGAGATGGCTCTCCAAATGGCCCAACCCAGACCCCTGGGAGTGGGCCATCTGACCACTGAGGGTCCAGCAGGCAGGGTGCAGCCTCCCTGGGTGGCATTGGTCATCTCCTCACAGTCACACACCTGAGCCCTGGCTTCTCCTGCAGCCACTGCTGGCCCAGAAAGTGAAGCAATAAGAATTTGGACACCTGAGAGCCGGGCATCTAAAAAATTAAAGGTGGTTCGGCAGGAAGCCACCTCCTGAGTGCCCCGGTCCCTTGTCAGTCACAGCCGCAGAATGCAGGTAAAGCTAGGGCTTGAGGCAGTGTTGATTCCAAAAGAAGGAAAAGAAAACTGCTCTTTGGGGTTTTTTCTTGTTAACCTACCTCACAGGGTTATTGAAAGGATTAAATGAATACAGAAAGACCTACTGTAATTTGTGCTTGGATGCAATTCGGGGAGAAATATTTCCTCCTGAATAGTGATTAACAGCGAACCCCTCCATAAAACCTGCTCTGTGTTTTCAGTGATGGCCATGTCTTACCCACTTGCCTTTCATGATAAGCCGATGAGGTAGGTATTGCCGTGCCCCATTTTACAGACTCACAAAGAGGTGAGCAGCTCCTGCCTTGCCAGGAAGTGGTTGAGCTGGGCTTGAGGCATCAAGCTTCTCCCGTCTCATGGATGAGCCTGAAGACCTGCCACAGCACCCTTCCTCGCTGTGCACGGGAGGTAAAATGGCTGTTTTTCAATGTCAGTTCAGAGTCATTCAAGGGCAAGCTAACAAACTCCCATTCATTCTTTAAGTCTCCAATTAAAGGTCATTTCCCCAGAGAGACCTCCTCATCTGAAGCAGCCCTGGTTCCCCACACTGTCTGTTGTTTTCATAGTACCTGGTATTTTTCATTCAGGGCACTAATCACAAGCGTAGTTATTTATTATCCCTTTGAAACCACTTCTCCCCCACCCTTTGCTGTTTGAACCACTGTGTCCCCTTCCGTCCTTCCTGTCCCTGCCATCACTGATCATCTCCTGTCGTCTAGCTAGGGTCTTGGCACCTGGCACTCAGTTCTCTTCCATTTCAAATCCTGCCTTAATCCTGGATGCTTTTACCCTCGCAGGGATGACACCTGGCCTTCTCTTCTCCAGTTCTTTGTGTCCATCCACCTCAGGGGATGCCTCCCGCCAGCTCACACTGGACCATTCCTGCTACTACCGTCCTGCACGACCACCCAGACCCTGCGCCTGCTCCAGCGGACTCCTCTCCTTTCTTCATGTCTTTCTTGTGTAGTTAGATTCCAAGGCCTGTGAGGTCAGTGGCGCTCTTTCTGATGCCCTACATTTCCAGGCCTGCATCTTTTCATACACCGTCTGCCAGCACGGCCTTTGCTCACTTGTGTGCTTTGCTCAGAGCCTGCACGTCTGCAGATGAGTGCTGCTTGTGAAAGAACAGCTCTGGACTCAATTGCTATCGTCGTCCCCAAACCCAAGGGCCCTCGGCAGTGCCTGGCAACCCAACCGCATTTTGCTCCTAGACTCACTTTCCGACGACGGTTTCAGCAGGTGGCCCAAGACCCAGGGAGACTTTTCCTCCCCTCCAGTGACGCCTCTGATGGTCCAAATCCCGGCCTGGCTAGCACGGTTCTTCAAGAGAAGACAACCATGGGTAAACCCTTGGCCAAACGGGCTCCACCTATGATGCCCCTGGCATGGGGTCCCGGGGTTATAGCTCTTGAATTTGTTCTCAAGTGCTTGGTTCCTAAAGCAGGATGGCTTCTAGGTCGAGTCAGGGGCTTCAAGCCCTAGGCTCCTGCTGTGCCAATGCCAGTTCTCCCTTCACAGTGACTTTGCCCTGACCCTGGACCCACGTCACCATTCTGGGCTCCCCTCACTTGGATGAGTTCTTCCTTGAGGGCTCTAGATATTTCCTGTCGAGGCCTAAGTCAGAAGCACCTCCATCCAACAGCGAGATGTAAGAGAGGAAAGATAATTTTCACTCTACTCTCCTGAGTTCTTGGCTGAAACCCTGTAATAAAAGAATATTAACAAGAGAAAAACAAACAGAAGTTTACTATCATGGATACCTCATGGATACATGGGAGATACCCACGGGAAAATGAGTAAGTCCCCAGGGTGGCCTAGAATTCAGGCTTAAATGCCATCTTAGTAGGGAAAAGGGAGGGGGAATGGTGGCTTCTTTGGGGAGAGTAAATGGTTTTTAGGGGGGGGTGAATGGGCCCTTAGAGGAATAGATGGGGGGGTGTGACAAAGTTTGTTGGGTTGTGGTGTTGACTTCTGGAACTTCTCTTCTATGATAAGAGTCAATCTTCTCTGACTGATGAAACTCCTGGAAAGGGGATTTATGACAATTGAGTTTCATTTGGAAGATCTGTCTTCAGGTAGACCAGGGGAGTTCAGAGAAAGCCTCTTTCTGCATTTGCTGTTTTTCAAGTGCCTACAGCACTAAGAATGATTTTTACACTTTAAATGGTTGAAAAAATGTTTGAAATGAGAATAGTTTTTGATGTGGAAAAATATATACATATGGTGTATATTTTTGCAAAGCAAAATATATTTATTTCAAAGAAATGTAGTATGGTGATTAATAAGAAATGCTCTTGTATAAAAATATTACATTAGGATAAAATTCTGTGGGGAGGAAGTATATGGAAATAAAAGTTTACAATAACAAAAAGCATGTAAAATATATTACTATTAAAGAAAAACTGGGACTTCCCTGGTGGCGCAGTGGTTAAAGAATCCGCCTGCCAAGGCAGGGGACACGGGTTCAATCCCTGGTCCGGGAAGATCCCACATGCCACGGAGCAATTAAGCCTGTGCGCCACAACTACTGAGCCCACGTGCCGCAACTACTGAAGCCTGTGTGCCTAGAGCCCATGCTCTGCAACAAGAGAAGCCACCGCAATGAGAAGCCTGTGCACCGCAACAAAGAGTAGCCCCCGCTCGCCGCAACTAGAGAAAGCCTGCACGCAGCAATGCAGACCCAACGGGACCAAAAAAAAAAAAAATTAAAATTAAATTTAAGAAAAGAAAAGCTGGATAATTTTTACTAAGCGATTATGATCATGTCGTGAACTAATAAGCTAAACCAACTTAATCATATACGCTTCTCAGGTTTAGCTACCAAAGATGTCTGAGGTACCCGAAGGCTAGCTACTCCCTCACAATCCCACTAACAGGTGAAAGCAAAGGTCTCAAACATCTCGGATCGACTTCTATGAGACATACAGACGCTTATTAAACACTGTTAACAATCGGGCACAAAGCAGCTTATGCAGCTGCCCACCCATGAGCGGGAGGACACTGACCTCTGGAGGTGGCACCCCAGAGCCAGGATTTTCTGTGCTCAATAAGCGTCAGGCCATCGGCCATCCTCGTCCATCGGCCGCTGGCTGACTTGTCAGGGGATGAGCCTCTGGTGCCTTCCCTCTGGGCACATCGACCTTGCCTGGGTCCACTCTAGGGTAAGGGGTACCTCTAAAACCATAGCCACCCACAGTCCTGCATACCTCTAACTCCCCAAAGAAAAAGCCCATCATCAACATTCATTGTGCCGGTTAACAGGCCACTGCTTTCACCAATAAAACCACACTTCGGACCTTTATGCTAATTAGCTGAGTCCAGGTGTGGATTGAGGTGAGGATGCAGATACACTTGTGGAAGCGTCCTGGCCTGTGGCCTTTCTGATCCTAGCTTTCTGGTATCCTAGCTGACCTGTTGGAGTTTAACCTGAGTAGCGCACACACAGTATCACACTTAACTGCAGAATTTTAAAATAAGTCACAGACATTTATCAGTGAGTGTCAAACCATTGATATGTGTATCCTCTTAGGCATCTTTAAAAATGAGGTATATTTCTATGTTTAAATGTCAATAATTTACAACATGACATAAGTAGAAATCCTGTCTATTTAAATTTATGATGAAAATTTTACATGCCAACTTTAAATGAGCAAGGGGGTACATAGTTTTAAAAATGACTTCACGGTGACCCTAGGCAGGGCTCTCTTTGGTGGTGGCGAAGGTGTCTCCTTGGCCTACTTGTCCTTTGTTCACCCTCTTCCTGGAGCGCTCAGAGCTCTGCGCTCCAAAAATCAGGTGGAGAGGACTTTACAACACAGCCAAGTTCCTGGGACACCTTCTCCCAGCAGAGGGGGCCTTCTGGCCTTCCAGTTCATACCTGAGAGAGGCTCCTTGGCAGATTCTTCCAGAAAGAAGAATATCTGTCCTGTGTGGTGTGCTTCCTCCTCTTAAACTGAGTGGCACCGGTCACTTAAATAGCAGCTTTTCTCTTTAAAAAAAAAAAAAAAAGTTTTACTTTACCAGTGCCCCCTTCACAACTCAATTCTACATGTATTTGTTTTGTTTTAAAGATATGTGTGCCTTATTAGACTATAAGCACCGTGAGAGCAGGGATGTGTCCGAATTTCTTCCCACCATATTCCCAGGGTAGAACCATGGTAGGTGCTCAATGAATATTTGCTGCATGAAGAATGAGACGAGATGAGATGGAAATGAAACGGAGCCAAGAGATCCACTGTGTCAAAACTGACAATGGAGGAGGAGCTAGGCCAGCAGTCAGCCAACCAGATCTGGTGGTTCTAAGGAAACTGGATAAAAAGCCTCTGAGGATGGAAGACAGAAGACAGGCCAGCCAGTCCTGGACCCAAGCAGAGCAGATCAAGAATCCGGGGAATTGGGCTTCCCTGGTGGCGCAGTGGTTGAGAATCTGCCTGCCAATGCAGGGGACACGGGTTCGAGCCCTGGTCTGGGAAGATCCCACATGCCGCGGAGCGACTAGGCCCGTGAGCCACAACTGCTGAGCCTGCGCGTCTGGAGCCTGTGCTCCGCAACAAGAGAGGCCACGATAGTGAGAGGCCCGCGCACCGCGATGAAGAGTGGCCCCCGCTCGCCGCAACTAGAGAAAGCCCTCACACAGAAACGAAGACCCAACACAGCCATAAATAAATAAATAAATGAATAAATTAAAAAAAAAAAAAAAAAAAAAAAAGAATCCTGGGAATTCATGAGGCTGAGTCTAGATATGAATTTACATGAATGGCTTGTGACATAAATAATAATTCCTTCTTACTGGTGCCTCGTTGCCGGGCTTCCGCATTCCTCCACTGCTCTCCTTAGCTGCGACAGTTCATCTTTCATTTCCTGCTTTCTTAGCCTTACCATGAGCTCCTGCTTGTCTTCATTATGCTCTTGTTTTATGGAGGTCATAGCTTCGTCAAATTTCTAAATTCATAATTTTATATTTGGTCTCATTTTTCATGTTTCTCAAATGTGTTTCATGGAAACCTATTTCAGGTGACTATACTTCACCTGCTATTTGTTTTTCCTGTCATGCTTCTCAATATTTTGTTCTCTCTCCTTTTTGTTTAACTATCACTACAGAGACATTTTATCTATTTTTATTTTTTTAAATTAATTTATTTATTTTTGACTGCGTTGGGTCTTCATTGCTGCACGCAGGCTTTCTCTACTTGAGGCGAGCAGGGGCTACTCTTCCTTGCAGTGCGCGAGCTCTGATTGTGGTGGCTTCTCTTGTTGTGGAGCACAGGCTCTAGGCGCATGGGCTTCAGTAGTTGTGGCACGTGGGCTCAGTAGTTGTGGCTCGAGGGCTGTAGAGCGCAGGCTCAGTACTTGTGGCACACGGGCTTAGTTGCTTCATGGCATGTGGGATCTTCCTGGACCAGGGCTCAAACCCGTGTCCCTTGCATTGGCAGGTGGATTCTTAACCACTGTGCCACCAGCGAAGTCCCAACATAGACATTTTAAATCATTACTCTCATTTGGATAAGGTGAGTGTTTCATGGGCAAGATATTTTTAGGAGTTATGTACGGAGAGAGGACAGGCCTGCACTCCAGACTGTAACAAGTATTCTCCTATGACGTGATGTGAGGGGTGTGAGTTCATTCTTTTATACTTTACTCCCCCCAAACCAACCAAGATTGTAACTATAGAGCTCAGATGGAGCCTTCTGTGCAAATACGGCTTGTACATGTGATTCCACATTTGACCCTTCTTCCCCGCATATTCTTGGAGACAAATCAGGTCAGAGAAACTCCTGCTGCCAAGGCACTTGCTTGTTCTCATTGCTAAATAGTTCTTTAGTTTTGTCCTCCGAATGGTCGTCGCCTGCTTTTGGAGAACCACGTACGATCAATTTTATTTGGGAGTTGCACTTACAATCCCAAAGGCACCCTTCCCACTTGAGATATTTGCTTTCACCTGCTAATGAGGTGATGGGGGAGGAGCTAGCCTTCCCTCACTTCAGCGGCAGGACTCTCCAGGATATTCTCATTCTCTGTTTGGCTGTAATTGCACTGATAGCTCCTTATTATGTTTTGTGATTTTGAGTTATACGTGTCCGCTAGCTTTGTCAAGGGGGTAATTCGCATTTCTGTTTCTCATTGTCATCACTGTCTGGGGACAGTTTTGAAAGGGAGAAGAGGGCAGCATTTGTTGTAAAGTAAGCATCTCCTTGGGTGGGTAGGGTTTTGAATGTCGGCAATGGAGTGGGGGAGAGAGAGAGAGGGAGAGGGAGAGAGAGAGAGGGAGAGGGAGAGAGAGAGAGGGAGAGGGAGAGAGAGAGGGAGAGAGAGAGGGAGAGGGAGAGAGAGAGGGAGAGAGAGAGAGAGAGAGAGAGAGGCAGGCATCACAGGTGGAGCAAGAGATGGTGATGGACAAAGGTCAGGGATTTGAAGAGCGCTTTGGAGTCAATGACCAGATTGGTTTAGGCTAAAGAATTGCACGAGGTCAGGGGAAATGTGAGAGAAATTTGCTTGGAAAAAGTCAGAGGGATGATACTTTGGAAATCCTTCCCTGCCAGACGTGATTTTTTTACTCAATTGTATATAGGCAAAGGAGAACGATTGAAAGTTTAGAAACAGTGCATTAGCAGGTGATAGCTTGTAAGACAGATTGAAAGTGGAGGGGGCAGCTGGCAGCAGAAAGACCAGTGATGAGATGAGATGAGAGACCAGTGATGACACTTGGAAGAGAGGCGCTACGGAACCAGCCTCCCGTCCACCACACACACACACACACACACACACACACACACACACACACACACACACACTTAGAGTTTAACTGATTTATTCACACTATATAGTTCAACAAAGATTTAAGCTGGTTTACATAAGACATATAACACAACCATATAAAGTGAAATGACAGATGCCACACTGTAGTATAGAATCCTGTCCACCCCACTCCCCTGCACCTGACTTGAGTTCTTGAAGACCAGACCAATGTGTCTTGTATGTCCTTCTCCTCCCTTGTGGGAGGAGGATGTGTAAGAATGAACGGAGGAAAGGGAGAGCTAGCCTGACAGAAAGCCGCCTGCCCTCTCTCTCCTGCACGGACCTTAGCGGACTTGGCAGGTCAAACAAGGGCCACGGAAGGAGTCACTGAGGGAGGCCGTGGACTCCCTTTCCTGGGAGGGACTTAAAAATGAGGCAGCGGAGGCCTCACGGCATCTCCAGGTGCCCTTCCATGAGGACGTCTCTGGGACTCGTGGAGGCTGCTCTCAGGTGTTTGAGTTTAGGGGGAGGTGGGCTCAGGGGCGCTGAAACTCATGCTCAGCCGGGAGTAGCACACACTGAAGGTGATGGGGTGGAAAACACCTCTCTTCTTGGCCCTGGCCTGCAGAAGGAGCCATTTCTGTGTCTTTTATGCAAACAGATAAATTTCATTTCAGACGTTCTCTCTCCACCCCCGCTGGTAGATACTTATCCAGTGGGGCCTGCTTGCCTCAGCTGTCTCTTAAACTGCTTAGATCTTTCTGGCCTTTTCAATTTAGGAGCCATTGTCTTTTCCCATGTGAAAACCCTTAGGTGGGATACCAGCTGGGGAACATCAACCAAACTTGTAAAACTTGTTTCTCTTTGGAGCTAATAAAAGGAACATGGATGGGCCCCAGAAGACCCAGGTCTCATCCTGGCTCTGAGCAGGAGCCAGGGAATTGGTTTAATCTTTCTGTGCCTTACTTTCCTCGTCTGTAAAGTGCGGGGAGATGATCACTTTCCTTGTCGGCCTCTACCCTGAGGCCGTGGAAGAGAAGAGCACTTGCTGGCGTGGGAGGGGTGGCAGGAGCCCACCCAGCAGAGAAACCCTCGCTGGTCCAGAGACTTTGAAAGGTGGGCCAGGTAGAGCCAGGCTTGGGCCTCAGTCCTGTCTGCTGACAATTTGAACCCGTATCAGGAAAGAAACAGAGGGCACCAGTCATGCAGACCATGAACAGAAAGGAGCAGAGGCTCCGGAGGACTCCTAATCCCAACTCTGCTGCCACCTCACAGGGCGGAGGGGCAGGAGGGGCCCTGGAGCTCAGGAGTGGAAAGTCTTTTTTCAGCCCCAAACCCTTTACTCAAGCTCAATCTTGAGTATGGACTACCAGGAAGGCCCAATGTGTAAAACAGATCTTGGGCTGGACTCCTTTGGAACACAGCTTGATCCTATCTGACCTGCCCTTTCTTCCTACACACAAGGAAACTGGGACCCAGAGAAAGCAATGCTTCCCTAAGATCACACAGCTGTTTTCATGACAAAGAACAAAAGACAAACAGTCCCGAGGTCTCCATGTTGATGAAGACAGATTTCAGGACCAGCCAGGAGAAGTGGGAAGACGAACTGAAGAGGCAGCTAGAGGTGAGTAAGAAAGAGTGAGGGAAACCTTGCCCAGGGAGGACAAAGTCCTGAGGGAAAGAGGTGACTTGACGGGTCCCTCAGGAAAAGGGGGCTCTGGGAATGGGGTCAAGTCCTTTGAAAGGGGGGTGGTGGCAGGAAACAACTCAACTTTTGCCATCAAGGCAGCTCTGTACTGGGGAAAAAGCTCCAGGACTCTTCCAACTGAGGGTTCCTTTAAGTGCGGGGCTCCTGGAAATTGCAGGGACTGGAGTTTACTATACGATATGCATGAGTTTGGTGGGTCATTAAGTATTATCATGCAAGTAAAGGCTTCCTAGTAGTTAAATACATAAACTTGAATTAAAGCTATTGAGAATTCAAGAAAAGTAAACAAGATCAAAATAATAAATGTGATAAAGCCGTAGTAGGGCTAACACATTACGTCTTGCTCTTCCAATTAAATGAATTAATAGGTGGCCAGCAGTAGTGCTGGCTGTTAGGTATACAGCTAAGGCTGTTGGTTGAATAAACAGCCTAATGGTTTAGATAGTTACTAACACAGGACTGAGTGGGATGGTTGTCCCTTGGGGCAGGAAATGGGCTATAAAGATGCTTCTGTTTTGTGGCGGAAGCCAGTAATTACTGTTCCTGCTTATAAGGGAATGGGGATTCCTAGATTTATTGAGAGCTGTGTAGCAGGTGTAAATGAATGTGGTAGAAGGCTTAGTAGATTTTTTGAGCCAATAAATAAAATATTGATAAGTGATGTATTAGGGATCACCTTTACTTGCATGATAATGCAGAGTGACCCACCAAACTCATGCTTATCATGTAGTGAATCCCAGGCCCTGCCCACTTAGAGGAGCCCTGCGCTTACAAGAACCCTCATTTGGAAGGGTCCCGGCGCTTTTTTCCCAGTGGCAGAGCTGCCTCGATGGCGAAAGTTGTGCTGCTTCAGATGGCCATTATTTGTTTTGATGTAAGTTGAATTCGTCATTGTTGGATAGAAATTATGCGGTTATTAATTAGTTGGTGAGGTATGGGAAATAAAACACTTGGGAAACTATTGGAATAACAATAGGTAATCCTGTTATTGTTTGGGTAGTGAAAGAGGTGAATAAATCTTTGTTCATTTTGTTTCTCAAGGGGTGTAATGTTTTGATGTTTTGTTTTCAATTCTGAGTTGAAAAATAAGAATGTTTTGAAAGTTTTAACTGAAATATAATAAATAGTACTATAATTATAATAGTGATGAATCATGTTAATGTATCTAGTTGTGGAATATCCTTAAGGGAAGGTTAAAATTCTCAGTCTTTAACTTAAAAGGTTTATGCTATTTCGCTTCTTAATGATTTTATAATTTGATGTCGATCATTTCTGAAATATTTTAGTGGGATTAATTCGAGGTCAATAGGCATGAGGTTATGACATAACCCCCAAATTTCTGAATGTTGTCCACAGTATGAGCCTGGTCATGTAGAATTAGGGTTGTTTAAGGTGCCCTGCAATAGCATCTGTCTTGAGGCCTACGGAGGAAATAGCTCATGAGTGTAGGATGTTTTCGGGTGAAATTAGTATTTGGACTGTTATTTCTGTAGGTGAGACTGCTCCATTATATATTTGTAGTAGTTGTAGTTCTCCTGGTTTTAGATCCGTTGTAGGAATTATGTAGGAATCAAAATTTAGAACTTCATATTTTGTGTATTCACAGCTTCATTATCATTGGTCACCTAAAGTTTTTTCAGTTAGGAAAGGATTATTAATTTCAACGATTATATAAAGAATTTGTAACGATGGTAGAGCACTTAAAATTAGAATAATAGCAGCTAGAATAGTTCAAACTGTTTCTACCTCTTGTGCATCTATTTTACTTGTGTGAGTTAGTTTAGTTGTTAGTAGTGATGAAATGATGTAAATAACCAAAGAACTAACTGGGAAAGCAATTATAAGTGTATAATCATGAAAATGTAAAAGTTCTTCTATAACAGACAATGTTGCATCTTGCAAGCTTAGTTGGAATGGATATGGCATAGAGATGTAAAAGGTTTGAACCCGTAATTTAATTTGACAAAGTTATGTAATTTTTACTAATGTCTCACTTATTGAGAAAGACACAATGGTTATGAAGTTGGCTTGAAACCAGTTGGAGAAGTTTCGATTCCTTCCTTTCTTAAGTTTATGTAAGTAGGTTCTTCAAATGTATGATATGGTGGGGGAAATATCCATGCAATCATTTAAGATTGGAAGTTGTTAACTCCGCTACTGATACTTCTTGTTTAGATGCGAAAGCTTGTCGTATTATAAAAATTACTGGTATTACTGCTGTTAATGAAATGAACCTATGGATGAGATGGTACTTCATGTTGTGTACGCATCTGTATATTCAGAGTAACATCGTGGTAGTCCTGAAAGGCCAAGAAAATGTTGTGGAAAGAGATTTATATTAATGCTTACAAATTTAATTGTAAAATGAAGCTTTGCTCAGGTTGAGTTGAGTCTATAGCTTAAAAATAATGAAAATCAGTGGACAAAGCCTCTTATAATGGTGAATACTGCTTCTATTGATAAGATGTAGTGAAAGTGTCCTGCTGCATAGCATGTATCATGAAAAACACTGTCTAAGGATGAATTAGCTAGGACAATTTCCGTTAAACCTCCTACTGTAAATAAGAAAATAAAACCTAAGGCTCATAATATGGCTGGTGATCATTTTATTATCACCTCCACTAGTTGCTAATCGACTAAATACTTTTACTCCTATGGGGATGGCAGTAATTAGAGTAGCTGATGTAATACATGCTCATATCAACATCTATTCCTACTCTGAACATGTGTTGAGCTCATATGAGAAAGCCTGGGAAGACATTATGGCTCAGACTATTCCTATATACCCCAAAGGTTCTTTTTTTTCCCAAATAATATTTGATGGTATATGATATTATCCTGAAGCCAGGTAAAAGAAGGATGTAAAAATCTGGGTGGCCAAAGAAATCAGAATAAATGTTGATATAAAATCGGATCACCTCCACCTTCAGGATCAAAGAAAGATTAATAGATTGTGGTTATTAACAATAAAGTGATTCTGGCTGCTAGAACTGGGGATGACAAGAGTAATAGTATGGCCAGAAGTAGGATGGATCAAACAAACAGTGGTGTTTGGTAATGAGATATAGCTGGAGTTTTTATACTAATAATTGTGGTAATAAAACTAATAGCACCTAGAATTGAGTATACACCTGCTACATGTAGGGGAAAAAATGGTTAGGTCAACAGAAGCTCCCATGTAGGCTAGATTGCCAGCTAAACATAGATATACTGTTCAGCCTGTTAGCCTGTTCTAAAAATGGTGGTGGAAGATGTAAAAAACTTATTTATTGGGAGAAGTGCTATATCAGGTGCTCCAGTTATTAGTGGAACTAGTCAGTTTCTGAATCCTCCAATTATAGTAGGTATAACTATGAAATTATGTATAACTATGAAATTAGGTATAACTATGAAATTATTGCAGATGCATGGGTGGTACAGCTACATTGTAGATTTGATCATCTCCTAGTAAAGCTCCAGGCCTGGTTTGGCACGATTAAAAGGCTTAAGACAGTACTTCTATTCTGGCACAGGCACCAAAAAACAGATGCTCAGTGACTATAACTTTGTGGTTTGTTGAGAATAATCAGCAGTTTATGAACATAGTGAAATGGCTGAGCAAGCGTTAGACTGTAAATCTAAAGACAGGTTTAGCCCTCTTTTTGCCAAGCCCTGTGGTGAATGACATATTGAATTGCAAATTCAAAGAAGCAGCTTTAATTCTGCCTGGCTTCTCCCCTATTTCTCCCCTGAATGGAGAGAGTAGATTGAAACCAACTGACTAGAGTATTTAGCTGTTAAATAAAATTCTGTGGGATTGAAAGCCCATCAAATCTAGTAAGAATCTAGTTTAATAAAAGAGTGTGATTTGCATCCAGTTGATGTAAGATAAAGTCTTGCAATCCTTATTTTCAGGAATTCAGTAAATAATACTTGCTTAGGACTTTGAAGGCTCTTGGTCTGTGCTAACCTAAATTCCTAATCCAGTACTGATAATATTGATGATAAGGGAAGAAACACTGTTGATATTATGATTAGTGGTGGTAAAAGTATTATTCATTTCATGTTTTCGTATTGTCATTTTATTTCATGTTATTTATTGACGGGGTTGTGGTTAGTGATGTAGAGCAGATTAATCATATATAGATTGAGTAGTGCTATAGCTGTTAATGTTGGTAAAATATTATTTTTTGTTATTTCTTGAGTAATTCATTTAGGTAAAATCCCTGAAAGTGGTGGGAGGCCTCCTAATGATAATATAATAGTGAGAATAATTATAGCAATTAAGGGTGTTTAATAAATTAGGAGAGGGATAGCATTGTGGTGGATGAATTATATATAAATAATGTAAGGAGTGTTATTATGATATAAGTATAGGATTATTATAGTTATAAACTGTAACAGCTGTTATTCAACCTATGTAACCAATTGATGAGTAGGCTGATTTTTTGTAGTGGGGTTTGGTTAAGACGTCTTCATCCGCCTACTATGATTGATTAAAAAAATATAGCTCCAATTAGTAACATGTTTAGATTAATGGATGATGAAACTCAATATAAAATTGATAGTGGTACAAGTTTCTGTAATGTTAATAAAATTAGGACAGATATTAGTGGAGCTTTGGGCATTCATAAGTGGAATGGGGAAAAGTCCAAGTTTTATGACAAGGGCTGTTGTGATTAAACACTTTTATAATTGTTCATTGGCCAGAATATATTAGATTAACAAGTATAGATGTGATGGCTTGTGTCAAAAAATATTTAGTGGATGCTTCTTTGACTCGTGGGTTGAATTTTTTAATTAAAACTAGAATAATAGCTAATATGTTTATTTCAAAGCTAATTCAGATTATTAATCCATGTGAGTTTATCATAATAACTGTAGTTCCTGAAATGATAGTGGAATGATAATAAAAATAGGGGATTTATTAGTATGGGAAGGATATAAACCAACATTTTCAGGGTATGGGCCTGATAGCTTACTTAACTGACCTTACTATAGAATATGGTGTAATATGGTAGCATGGAAAATTTTGAATTCTTAAGAGTAGGTGCAATTCCTTAATACTAGAAATAAGAGGATTTAAACCTCTATAATTTACTCCATCAAAGTAACTGTTTTGTCAGACATATTATGTTCAGTGGGATGCTTGATATAATGCTCAGTAATGATATATTTCATATTCAAAGAGCTAGTGTTAGTAGCAGGAAGTTTTTCATAGAAGATGTATAAGTTGGTCCTATTGGAATCGTGGATAGGATGCTTGTATTCATAGGGAAAAAAGGATAGGAAGATGATTTTGATAATAAAATCGAGTATAGTTCTGGTACATAGGAACAGAATTGTTGTAAAAAATATTTATTATAATAATGTTGGCATATTCTGCTAGGAAGAATAGGGCAAATGGGCCTGCTGCATACTCAACATTGAAGCCAGAGACAAGTTCTGATTCTCTTTCTGTTAGGTCGAATGGAGCTTGGTTGGTTTCTGCTAGGATTGAGAGAAATCATATCATGGTCAGTGGCCAAGAGGGAAAAATTAGACATAAGTATTGTTGAGTAGTGATTAACGTTGAGAGGGTAAATGATCCATTAATTAATATAACTGATGATAGAATGATTGCTAGTGTTACTTCATATGAAATTGTTTGCACTATTGCTCATAGGGTCCCAATTACTGCATAGTTTGAATTGGAGGTTCAACCTGACGAGAGACTATAATACAGCTAATATAAATAGTATGCCTAGGTTTCTATTGATTGATGGATATGGCGTGGGTAAAGGAATTCATATTGTTAGGGCCAATGTAGAGGCTAGGACTGATGCAATAATATAGATATTGATGATGTTAATGGTTCTTTAATGACTAGCTGGCCAGCACTGGCAATGGGTTGGAGCAGGCCATCACATCCAACAATGTTTGGTCCTTCATAGAGTTGTATATAGCCCAGTACTTTTCACTGGATTAGGATAAGGAATGCTGTAGCAAGTAGAATGGGGATGATTAATAAAAGAATGTTGATTATAACCAAATTGTTAAGGAGAGAAGTTAAATCTCTGGTTATAAAGGTTTAAGTTTTATGCAATTACCAGGCTCTGCCACCTAACAAACCCTGTTCTTGGGCAGGGCTGGTGTAAATTAATTAAGATTAAGATTATGTCATCCATTAGTTTTGTAAAGTAGGCCTGATTTCTCTTGTCCTTTCATACTGGGAGAAATATGAAATATATAGCAATTGATCTGGGTTACTTCGGTCTGAACTCAGATCACGTAGGACTTTAATCATTGAACAAATGACCCATTAATAGTGGTTACACCATTGGGATGTCCCGATTTAATGAGGTTGTAAACCCTACTGTTGATATGAACTCCAGAATAGGATTATGCTGTTATCCCTAGGGTAACTCGTTCCATTAATGAAGCTTTTGGATCAATAAATGATAAAATATTTTGATTAGTTGGTCTAGGTTTTAATCACTTGTTTTACTCTCCGAGGTCACCCCAACCAAAATTTTAGTCCATTTAAAGTTTTGTTATCCCTTGATTTCATTAATTTTGGGGGAGGGGGTTTTGGACTAAATTAGAGCTCCATAGCATCTTATCGTCTTATTCTGTCATCACGCTTCTTCACAGGAAAGTCAATTTCTCTAATTAAAAAGTAAAATACATTGCAACTCCCGCTTTCTTTTCATTTCTGTTTGAATGGATAAACAACAAGGTCCTACTGTATAGCACAGGGAAATATCTCCAATCTCCTGGGATAAACCATAATGGAAAAGAATATTTTAAAAAATGTATATATGTGAAAAACTGAGTCCCTTTGTTCTACAGCAAAGATTGGCACAATATCATAAATCAACTATACTTCAATAAAAAAGAAAAAAAAAGTAAGACAGTAAAACCCTCGTGTGGCCGTTCATTCAAGTCCATATTTAAAGAACAAATGATTAAGTTACCTTTGCGTGGTCTGGATACCATAGTGGCTATTAAACATTTGTCACAGAGCAGTCAGTGCCTCTAATACTAGAAATGCTAGAGGTGATAGTTTTGGTAAACAGGCAAGGTTTGTGTTTGCGAGTTCCTTTTACTTTTTTTTTTTTTTTTAAATGAACTCAAATTATCCTTTTTTATTAACTCTCTCTTTTTGATTACTTTTAATTTTATTTTTTTAATTTTTGGCTGTGTTGGGTCTTCGTTTCTGTGCGAGGGCTTTCTCTAGTTGTGGCAAGCGGGGGCCACTCTTCATCGCGGTGCGCAGGCCTCTCACCATCGCGGCCTCTCTTGTTGCGGAGCACAGGCTCCAGACGCGCAGGCTCAGTAGTTGTGGCTCACGGGCCCAGTTGCTCCGCGGCATGTGGGATCTTCCCAGACCAGGGCTCGAACCCGTGTCCCTGCATTAGCAGGCAGATTCTCAACCACTGTGCCACCAGGGAAGCCCTCCTTTTACTTTTTAAAATGTTTCCTTAAGCGCATACCTGTGTTGGGTTAACAACTGATTTAATAAATAATTATTAGGTTAAATTTATATTTAACTATCAGTGATTATCCATTCTGATATAATCTTATGTGAGGAGAAATAATTCTTGTTATTCATATTAACAGTATTGCTTCTGTTGATAGATTGATCCAGTATTACGTTAGGAGTTCGTTTTTATTACTGGAATTAAGATAAGTAAACTGTTGGACTTGAATGCTTTCTTATTTGGTGGCTGCTTTTAGGCCAACTATGATATTATTAATATGACAATAACTATGATATTAATAATATTGATAACAATATTATTAATATAACTTCCTTCTAAGGAAGTCTGTATCCTGTATGTAAAGGGCTCTACCTATTTAGATTAATATTTAAATTTATGTTAGAATTGTTTCTTAGGTAAACTTAAAGTTGAACCAACATTCTGTACTGGATAACCAACTATCACCAGGCTCATTAGGCTGTTCGCCCCTGTCTACAAATCTCATAATTCTGCTACATAGATGAGTTTGTTCTTTAAAAACTGTTCATAGGTTTCATCTTACTTCGGGGCATTTGACGTCTTTTCCTTAAATTGTTCTAGTTAAATCACTATGCAAAAAGTAAAAGGCGTAAACTTTGCTATTTAATAATTTAAATACTTCTTTCACCATTCCCTTATGGTACTCTGTCTATAGCACTAGTTAAAGTCTCTATCGCCTATACTTTTGTTTGTAAATAAATGTTTAACTTATATACTATAATTGAGCTTGATTAGTTTGGGCTAGTTTTGGTTCAAAGTGGTCATTTAAGATGAAAATCTAGTGGGTGTAAACTACATGATTTTAAGCTACACTTAGATCTGTCCAAGCACTTTCCAGTATGCTTACCTCTGACTGACCTGTCTCCTCTTAGATGTTAAATAGTTATAAATAAGTTGTATACATAGGTTTCGGTATTTGAGGAGCGTGACCATCTATGTGTGCATGCTTCATGGCCTAACTCAATTAAGCCTATTTTTAAATTTACTGCTAAATCCTCCTTTAGTTTTTAATTTTATAATTTTGTGTAAAATCTAACATTCTTAAAGTAGAAAATGTAGCCCATTTCTTTCTACCCCATAGGCTGCCTACACCTTGAACTAATAGTTTTATGTTGTTTGTGCTTACTATGCCTCCTTTTTAGGGTTTGCTGAAGATGGCGATAGTCTGTATTAGCAAGGAATGGTGAGGTTTATCAGGATTTATATCGATAGATTATAGAAAAGGCTCCTCTAGAGGGATAAAAAACACCACCAAGTCCTTTGAGTTTTACGCTATTGCAAGTAGTACTCTGGCATATAATTTTGTTCTAATTGTTTGGGTTTAGGGCTAAGCATAATGGAGTATTGGATCCCAGTATGAGTCTTAGCTATCGTGTAATCAGGAGTATTAAAGTCATTTTTGTAGTTTATTTTAGCTGCAGCTTTTTACAGCCTAATTAAAATTTAACTTTATTATAAGAATATCTTTAACATACTTTATACTGAAAATTTTATTAATTTGAGTTAAGCATATGACCTTGGTGGCTGGCATGAAATTTCCCAACTCTAGTGAGTTAGTATAAATTAGTCAAACTTTTGTTTCTGGCTTAATTTTTATCACTGCTGTTTCCTGCGGGGCGTGGTTAATCTAGGCGTCATGAGCTACTTGTTAATGTGCCTGATGCCTGCTCCTTTTAATCACTGGTGATCCAGAGGGCTTTCTCACTTGGATGTGGAATACTTGCATGTGTAATTTTATTAAGAATTAATAGAAAGACTGGGACCAAACCCATGTGTTTATGGACTTAGTAAACTCATCTAGGCATTTTTAGTGCCTTGCTTTATTAATTAAGTTATAGTAACAAGCTAGATATAAGGGGATCCCTGTCCATCAAAATTTTGTGAATTTTAAGTAGCATGCTAGTGTTTAGTAGAAGTATTTTAAACTACTGGAGAGGGAGTAAGTTTTTCTAGTCCATAGGTTTAAAGTCAGAATTTTTGGTGTTTGAAATTTTCATTTTGTTAAAAATCTTGGCTAAAATATATCTTAATTTGTGATTTAGATATTTCTTATAGAATGAGGGAAAGTAGGCTTTTGTGTACTGTTATATTTTAATCTTGTTTTGGAAATGTCAAGATTGGTCTTAAATATATACACTTTGAGGTCTACAGGGGCTAAGGGGAGTTTGCTAATTTTTATTTGGACATGTGAATGTACACGTGTTTATCAATTTTCTTATGTATTTTAAGCACTAATACCTTATGGTTGTTGATGCCGTAAAATAATATTCAGTATAGGCTCAGCTAGATGTTGACTGACTGTGTTAAGGCCTCAGATGGCCATAGCTGGGTCACAGCATGCCCCCAAATTAAAAAATATCAAATGTATGACACCATAGTTATGTGTGCACATGGGCTGATTAGTCATTAGTCCATCAGGATGTCTTTTATTTAAGAGGAAAGTTTGAGAGATTTTAGGTGAGATGGTCCTGAAGCAAGAACCAGATGCCACATACAGTTCAGTTCTAGAAACCCCCATGTTATGGGCCCAGAGCAAGAAAAGGGGCATGTTTGTGGGATGAGCTGCCTATTTCTCAAAGCTTGGGATTAAGGAAAGTCTTTGGTTGTGATAAGTATGGTGATTAGAGTTGATGTGACTTAATGGAATGTGTACAATATTTTGTTCTATGTAATCATATAATATTCATAGTTTGTACTCATACACATGGAGTAAACAGTGTATGATTATATATACAATGTATCATACAGTCAAGTATGTATGTAGTAATACATTGTAATGGGGCAGGTCATTTAATATACAAAGTACACAGCAATGGGATCCTCTAGAATTTGTTTTTAATACTGACATAGCATGTAAAAATAATATCTTACTGTTTATGCGCAACTTTCAGGGAATAGTTTAGGTAGAATTTCTGATGGCGGAGTTGGAGCTTCTTCCTTGATGTTGTAGGGAGGTTTTTCTCCTTTTCTGGTTTATAAGACCAGAGTGATAAACTACAAACACTCTTCATTTTAGAAGATTATTTCCAGTTAAGGTTGTGAGTAGTGTAAGTAAAGAATAAGAAAATAAAAGATTGATGCTAGTTGGCCAATGATAAATGGGTGTTTAAATGGTTGTCCTCCAACTCATGCTAATGTTAGTAGGTCTGCTACTAGTAGTCAGAAGAAGCATTGGCTGAGGGGTCAGAATACTATGCTTTGATATATGAACTACTGAGATAATTGCTAGAATTAGGATAGAAAATACTAGAGCTTATATGCCACCTTATTTATTGGGATGATATTGAGGTGGTAACATCCAAGTTTCTGAAATTTAAAAGGCTCTTAATTTTGCCAAAAGCTACCCTGAAGACAGCCTCAACCACATCATATGTACACATTTCCTCTGTCCCTTTTCTGGATCATACTTTTTAAAAGAGATTAATTTGGGCAGAAAAAAGAATTGATACTGTATTCACTTGGGCAAAAGAAATCAGGGCATTGAGCTTTGAGACCAAAAAAAAAAAAAGGAAAAAAGTAGAGCAGAAATCTACTTCCATACATTAATAAGCAATAGAAAACAAAGTAGTTATATTGGTAGAACCAAGTGGAAGGCTAAGGCAGTGATCAAAATGGGAAGACCCTCATGTAAAGAGATCCTTGTACATTATTTACATCAACATAAAGTTCATCTTGCACTCTATTTCTAAAACTATTTTTCAAAATAGAAAGTTTTTATTGTAAATGTAATACCTACCCATTATAAAAAATAAAGTGAAATTTGGACATTAAACATCCTGTGGAAAGTAAAAATCCCATCACCCAGAAATTACAACTTGGTGCATATTTTTTACAAAGGTTTTTGCTTTAGGTGTATGCACTTTAAAACAAAAAAGAATTACCTTTTACCATCTAACAATGTCATGGCAATATTCCGTATCAATGACTATAAACCTTCATGATTATTTTAGTTAATTAATTGAAGTTGACTTACAATGTTGTGTTGGTTTCTCGTGTAGAGCAAAGTGATTCAGTTATACATATATACACATATTTTCATATTATTTTCCATTATGGTTTATTACAGGTATTCCCTGTGCTGTACAGTAGGACCTTGTTGTTTGTTCATGATTATTTTAAATACCTACATAGTATATCACTATATGGGAGCTATCAACTCATTTAATCCTTCCAATTTTTTTCATATAATAAACACATCTTCGCTTTCTTGTCTCACTATTTTCTTATGACAAATTCCCAACAGTGATGAATTACTAGTTTAAATGATAAATAAGGTTTTTAAAGGTTTTGAATTCAAACTGCTCTCTAGGAAAGTTACACTGATTCACTCTTCTAAAGATAGAGAAGACTTAGAATACTTTCTCAAGTTCACCCTGCTCATTGCTGGGTTAAAATTGTCAAATAAATTGATTGGGCTAAGTGCAGAGATTTAATTGGAAGTATGCTATAAGGAAATACGCCTGTACTAGTCAGAAATCTGGTGGCTGACCTGCTGGCCAGTTCACCTTCGGCCATTCCCAGCCCCCTCGCCTTTACTCACTTAAAAATAAAGGCTACTTGCTTTCTACGCCTCTTACACAATTCTGGCCAATAGGAAGTAAGCAGAAATGGGCTGGAAAAGCTTTAAATCTCCTGACAAAAAGGACAGATACACCTGGAACTGCCCCCCTCCCAGCTCTGGATGTAAATATGTAGTTGGAAGCTGTGGCAGCCATATTGCAACCATAAGGAAAAAGCCAAAAGAATCACTTGTTCTGTCCAATACCAGCAACAGATAAACTTGCAGACTTCGTGATGTGGAAAAAAACTTGTCTTTATCCGTTTAAACCATTCTTAGTTTTGTTTTCTGTCACCTGCAGTTAAAAAATTACTGACAGATGAAACACTGCATGCTAAAGATAAGCAGTGGTTTCTGAGTTATCATAAATAATCATAAATATCATGATTAGAGGAAATATGGAAATAATCGGATATATTTTAAAATAGGGGTAAAATACGTACATATAGCAAGAGATGATGGAATGAACCTTTAGTACTGAAAGCCACAGACACCATTAAACGCACATTTAGGAGAAGGAATAACGAAAGATGACCAAATGGAGAAAGGGCAGGATGCGTGCCAGAGGATTACTGTGTTTGTCAAAATATGCTTTCTTTTCCTCCTAGGCACACAACCACACTATGTATTTCCCATCTTTCCTTGCAGTTAGTTAGTTGGAAGCACAGATCAAGTTCTGGCTAGAGGAATGTGAACACAGGTCATGACCAGCTCTGCGCCTGGCCCATAAACTCCCAGTTTCCTTCCTTCCCCATCCACCAGCCAAATGGAGATTTTGAGCAGAGTCACAAAAATGGAGGGAGCCTGTGTCCTTGAATTACTGTATGGAGCAGAGCTCCTCCTCCAACCTCCTTAGAACCGTGACATGAGCGACATACTAGTTTACAGTGTTAAGTTCCCGGGATCTTATTTATCACAGCAGCTAGCATCACTCACTCTGAACAGGTGGGAGCAGGGGAAGTGGAAACAGAGAATAATGAAGAAAAAAGATGAGCCTATGGTACGAGTGGTAAGAGTGCTACCTGTTTGGTACGTAGGTTCCCCAACCTGACCTAGATTAACTAAACTGCTCCTTTTCATGACACAGATTTAGCAAAATTTTCAATATTTAGGATGAAATGTTTTTTCCAATTCCTTTTTTTTGCTCCTTTCTAAATCCACTGGTTTTTGAGAGGCTTGATGTTCCTGATTACCTCCTTGAAAGAGTATGGTTTTAAAACTGTATAACGCTGTGTTCCTAAGCAACTTGTCAGGAGGAAAGTCTCTGCTAAAGTTTAACATCAATTTAAGTATATTTAGAAACAAATAAAAATAATCCCTATTAAACAATTTCTATACTTCTGGGTTATAGTCCAAATGAAGTTTTCCTATACGATCAGTTAAAACTAAATAACAGACCAATCTATATGCCTGTCTAAATGGTGATACAAAGTTCAACACCAATTATCCATTGCTTACCTAGCTTGCCTTGTCCTAAAGTCTATGATGTAGCTATTATTACTATAAACAAGAGTACAAAAACACACAAACCAACTGATAAATTATATATTACATGTTTATTAAGAGCACAACTTTTATGTAAAATTTACATTTTTATGAAAAAATCAAAAATATTTACAAAATTTTGTAAGATTTGCATTGTTCTAATTACAACTCAAAGTAGTAAATAACAATTCTTAAAAACTCACATTTGTTAGAGTTCTGTGTTTACAAGTTCTTGGTTAAAGAGGCAGCTACAAAGTTTATCACTATACATAAGCAAGAACCAGCTTGCTAAATACATTTCCGATTGAAAATCTATTGGTCTTTTTTACACCATTAGTGGATTTTTAAATGAAAAAATCAATATAAACTCATATGGCTTCAAAATTGTAACCTGCACCCAATACAAATTTATGTATCAGCACTTGGTATGAAGACTGTGGTAATTAGGAAAGTGCAGAAGTTTAACCATTTCACTAGTTTGTACATTGTAAGGTAATACTTGATTAAAAACAGACATGGTGAGTATAATGGTGTCTGAATTCCAACAATAAAATATTAACTGCCCAATAAAAGCAGTTTGACTGCAAAGCAGTTACAGTTAAGATTCCAGTAAGGGACTGTAATTGGCATTTAATAGAGTACAATATAAGTTAGAAATTCTAATTTTGTCCACTATTTAGTAAAGATGAAAATTTTAGTGAATTCTCTTATGTATTGCTTTAGTCAAATCTAAATTTAGAATTGGGCTAACATGGATATATTAAGCACATATTGTGTTATATATATTACTAATGAGTAGATTTTCTGCTGTATTTAATATAGCAAGATGTCTAGTAGGAGGGGTTTTATTTTCTGGAAAGCTTAACAGAACAATTAGTGGTTTTATATAAATTATCACATATAACACATTTTATTACTTCTATGCAAAATGCAGGACACTGGTACTTACAAATAAATTTCCCATTTGTAAATTATGAAACTGTGTCCAAAATATTTAATTCCTTCAATTAATCAGGATTTGCTATAAAGTTAGGATATTTACTATTTAATATTAGTAATATTAAGAAATGCTTAACCCAATCCATCATTTCAAATAATTTCCCTATTTTTAGCAGGTGGCAATTAAGAACAAGAACATACAAATTGGTAATTTTTCCAATTGTTGAAAATGCCAAAACTAATCTTTTCTAAAGTGTGTTCCTCACAAACTACTACAAAATTCATGCTCACAACACATTCAGGAAATAAATGTACAGATTTCCAATAATAGAGTGAAGGGAAATGTTAAATTGAGAGTTAAAATACCAGTTACCAATTTATCATTACAGTTTTGCAGAACTTTCTGATGAGGTTAAGGTGGAATATCTGAAGGTAATTTTTTCCCCTGTAAACATATGCCATTAGTTATTTCTCTAGTGGCTACAGTGTATCACTAAAGAAGCGAGCCAGGGTTCTTAAGTATAAATTGTCCTTTAGTTATTCTGAACTCCCTTCCCAATTGCGGCCAAAGGTATTTATGAAAATTGCAATTATCTTGTAAAAATCCTTGACTACTCTAAGATTCTGAATAGAAGATCCAGACTGTTAGGAAAAAGTGAGGCACATTAATGAACACAAACTAGATAGGCACATTTCTGGGTTTTGTTATTGTTTTACAAGGCACACATTATGCAATCCATATAAAAATAAATTAAATCTACAGCATTAATTCATCAAAACAATCACAACTTCTATAAAGTTAACTGCAGAAGTAAATTTCTCTGCTGTCTTTTGCAAGCTTATTTTAAAACACATTGCACTTGAGGATTAAAAAAAAATCATATAAAACACCATTTACACTTTATTAATATGTTTATATGAGAATCAAATTATAGATTTTGCAAACACCTTGGACTCTGGTCTGATTACTTTATGGCACAAAACTCAATTTGATTGAGTGTTATAAATGAACATTATCCAAAACTTAGAATTCACATTCTGTCTGTATCCATTCAATATCAAAACTTATAAAATTTCAAAATTATCTCTGACTCTAAAAACTTATGGAAAGCTAAATTATTTTGTGCTTGCTCTCCTGAAATTTCAGGCCTGATATTACACTATAACCACAGACACTGAAGATAATTTAAAATTTCAGCCTATAAAAACTTCATTTTACTGAGAATCTGAATAAATGTGTTTCCTGAATATTGCAGTTGATCATTTACAGCGTTGAAAATCATTTCAGTGCTATTTCTTTCGATGACTCACTTCAAAAGTGCAATTTAATGTTTGTAGTCAGCTCTTAAAGACATAATACAAGTTAGAATAGTGTTTGGAAAGAACAGATAATGCAGAATGGCAGGTTTGTACTACTCCCTTGAGCCAACCACTTTCCCAGGTCCATCAACAATCTGCCAAGTATCGTCCTGAAAAACACCAAGCAGACCTTTGCAATTATAATTTCAAATGAACTCGAAGGAGAATATTTTCACTGGTTACAGATACAAACCCCAGTTCCCATCTGCTGTTTACAATACATTAGAATCAGATCACAGGTGTTCAGCTATACTGACCATGAGTACTCTCTCTCCCAGGTGTGTCTCTATCTGGCACCTTGGTACCAAAGGTCAAAGAAAAAATTTCCATGCCTTTAGACTATAAACTACTTGACAGTCGTTTAGTAAATGTTAGAATACAAATGTTTCCCATGTACATTATAAAGCTTGAAATCTCCCAACTTACCAGTGGCAAACCGCTTCTTTACTAAGGAAAGCCTATAGCCAGTGCCTACAAGTTCAATATCTACTCCTGAGAGGGTACTTCCCTCGCTGAGGAATTGCACTGCAAGTGTTGTGGGTTTACTGGGTCCTTCTGAAAGATCAAATTTTGCTCTGAGGGACCCAGAACCTACAAGGAAAAGAACAAAGAACTTACACAGGATAATATATTTCACACCAAAAAAGGCAAATGAGCAAGTAAGCTGAACTGTGTTTGTCCTATGCCAAATTCGTGAAATGTGTACAGCAAACAAATCAATGTCCTGTTTCCAAATCAGACTTTATTCAGTGAATCTGAATTTTCGTTAAGTAATCTTCATCCATGCTTCTCTTTGACTTAATAATAATCTTCAGAGGTATTTACTACTGAGATTCCTATGCTATATGCATGTTGAAATGAGTCAAAAGATAAGTCTGAGGGCAGCTCAGAAGAAAGCCCTAGAAGGGATGAGTGGGAATAAAGTCAAAAGGAAAGGACTGCTGAGTACCCTATCATGGGCAGGAGAGGTAAAGAAGCTAAGACAGCTAAGATTGGGAAGAGCTGTATCAACATTACTATTCTGTATTCACCCTTCTTTTTTCCCCCCCCCATATATATATATATATATATATATTTTTTTTTTTAACATCTTTATTGGAGTATAATTGCTTTACAATGGTGTGTTAGTTTCTGCTTTACAACAAAGTGAATCAGCTATACATATACATATATCCCCATATCCCCTCCCTCTTGTGTCTCCCTCCCACCCCTCTAGGTGGTCACAAAGCACGGAGCTTATCTCCCTGTGCTATGCAACTGCTTCCCACTAGCTAGCTATTTTACATTTGGTAGTGTATAAATGGATAAAGAAGATGTGGCACATACATACAATGGAATATTACTCAGCCATAAAAAGAAACGAAATTGAGTTACTTGTAGTGAGGTGGATGGACCCAGAGTCTGTCGTACAGAGTGAAGTCAGAAAGAGAAAAACAAATACAGTATGCTAACACCCTTCGTTTTAAAATTTAACTGGTCTAACATCATGCCAATTATGTCTGAGGGGCTTTCTTTTCAATATAACCATTTATTCAACATGACTCAGGCAGAAATAGTAAATAATTATGAATATTATAAATGCTGTTAAAAAAAAAAAAAGGCTATGGGCACATAAAATGGTGTGGGGATGATGGGCCTGTATGTCAGGCAAAGGTAACTACAGGTACAGAGATGGGAGACCTGACAGAGCATGACGCATTTAAGGGAACTACATCTACACCAGAAGAGCTGGAGAAGAGGGTACAGGTGGAAGAGGGTGGCAGAAGATGAGACTAGACTGGCAGCAAGGAACAAGCTCTAAATATCTTTACAAACCACCATAAGAAATAACCGTAAGGAGCCACCAAAGATATGGAGGACAAAACATTTCAGATAAGTATCGTAGAAGGGCAGAAAGGTACAAGATGCAAGGTAAGGAAACCACCTAAGGTCAATAAAATAGTCTAGGACTCTAGGTGACAGGAAAAGGGGATCTGAACTAGGCTAAGGGGAAGGAAAGAAAGGAATGAATTTGAAAGATGTTTAGGAGTTGAAATCAAGGGGTGAAAAGGAGGAGGAGCCTAGGAGGATTCCCAGGTTTCTGGCTGGGGAAAGGAGAATTGCTGGATAGTAGGAGTGACATTGTGTGATTCCCCGTATAGAAGCTGAACACTACAGAGAGAAATCTGGAAGAAAATATAACAATGACCCACCCTATACTATTGCACCTGGTGGCACAGATCAATTGGGAAGATGAATTGCTGTATAATTCTTAACGCTTGCCCAAGCCCTCCTTAAACTTTTACAGTTCTTGATATGCAAAACTCAATTCTGTGAAAGTTCCACCACAGGCCAAGAGCAGCCACCTTGGCAATCCTTATACTTTAGAATTACTTCCTGTCCCTCTTCTGGGCATAAAGGCAAAATAGAAATAGATTTCTGTTTTACAGTATTCTAATTTGGAGATCTTTTTTTTAAAGGCTGACTAACCAAATCAGAACCATATTTATAAGATGTTTCCATTTCCTCACATAGACACTCTGATACCTGAACAGCAGAGGGAAACTATTAATATAGCTGGTTAGAAAATTTGCATCTTATTTTTAAGAGAACAAACTCCCTTCTTGGTAAATATTTACAGTAATACTGTTTCATTAAATATGGGGAAAATATACCCTTTCTTCCTTGCTAACTGGTTGTAAACCCTCAATTCAAGTAGCATTTCTGGTTTACTTCCAGTTTCAACTAGGAATCTCAGTTTTGTCTCCCACAGCCATACAGTTAGAGTAAAAATCAGTACAGTTTACCATCTGAAAATAGGCAACCTTTAAGTACCAAACAGGAACAAAGGAACTAGAGATTAGCTAGGGTATTTCATACAATGTGTTGTTCTCTAGTAGTAAAAGTCTGGTTCAGCACAGCAGGTCTGAATCAACAGACAATACGAGGTATGTTCCTGGACTTTTATGCAGAAATACCTACGAGAAAAACTACTGATGATATGTTTTACATTTTGATCACATTATGCTTAAAATGTTTAAAAGGAAAAAGCTGAGCAAAACTTGAAACGCCAAAAAACCCTACTTAATAGGAAAAGTAACTGGAGATTAATTAGGCATTCAAAAGAGGGCAGGAGAACTCTCCTTTGATTAAGAGAAACTGCAAATAAAATGTTAAAGACTCGGGCTTCCCTGGTGGCACTCTGGTTAAGAATCTGCCTGTCAATGCAGGGGACAAGCCCTGGTCCGGGGAGATCCCATGTGCTGTGGAGCAACTAAGCCCGTGCACCACAACTACTGAGCCTGCGCTCTAGAGCCCACGAGCCACAACTACTGAGCCCGCATGCTGCAACTACTGAAGCCCACACGCCTAGAGCCCGTGCTCCGCAACAAGAGAAGCCACCGCAATGAGAAGTCCGCGTACCGCAACGAAGAGTATCCCCCGCTCGCCACAACTAGAGAAAGCCCGTGCGCAGCAACAAAGACCCAACGCAGCCAAAAATAAATAAATTAAAAAAAAAAAAAGTTAAAGTCTTGACTGTCCTGGGAATTATATTCTAAATTGAGCTAGGGGATATACTAGGAGTGATCAACTAACTAGCAGAGACTTTTTCTTTGCACTGGGAACACAGATGCAGACATGGTGGGAGGCGGCGATTAACTTGCTTCTCCTTAAAATAATGATCACAGAATTAAAGGCTGTTGATGGTTAGTTTTAATAAGGGGAAATGACCAAGGTAAGGTTCTCCTGAGAGAGAAAAGACAGAGGGGCTTTTTAAGGCCTGGAAGCTTCTGCATGATTTCCGGGAGGCCAGGAGGACCCCAAGAATGAGCTAAAGAGTGTGTTAATTAGTATCAATTAGTTTTCAGTTTCGATTATCAGGTTACCTAGACTTCTAAAAATTTACTTTATTTAGGTATCTTCTCTTAATGGTAGCATGTGAACATAAGCATTTACATAATATTTATAAAGCTATAGCAAAACATTATTTTTCTCAGAGAAAGCATATTCAATCTAGGAGGAAAAAAATGTGTTCTGAATCTCAACTGGTCCATTCTTATTATAAAGGTATTAACTTCCACCTAGTGGTCAGTTTTAGAACTGAAGGCATGAAATTCCAGGAGAAAATTTTCCACAAACATGCCTAAAAAATCCATTTAAACAACATTTTAACATCACATTATAAACAACAACAAAAAAAATGCACACACTTACCTCTATTTTCTGATTTTTCTGAAATACCAGAGAGTTTCCAAAAGGCTTTCATCTGTTCTGCATTCCTGTAAGAACAAATGTTTTCAGATAATGTGTCTAGTATAGTACCTTGTACGTAAATGAACACTCACTAAATACATTTTAAATATTTCACTAGAACTATGGTGCTAGATTTACTTTGAATAGTATCACCTGGTGAAAATGTGTTTGAGTAATATAAATATAATACTATTATCTTTATAAATGGATATTTACCAAATTATGTAAACTCTTTTCATTTCTACTGATCAGAGAAAGGAAAACAATGCATAGGTGACCCAGTACCTTCATTACTCAAGGAAAACACAGTTTTATTACTAAACGGTGAAGCTAATATAAACGAAGAGTGGTTAGAGTCTATACTAATATTAATGGAGGGAACAAGAGAGGTAGTTAAGAGATGTAAAAACTAATACTAAAGACTAACCAGATAGGTATTCCTATAGATATGCTAGATGCTATACTTAATCCTATAAAATAATAATTAACTTTATTTTTAAAACGAAAAAAAAGAAAGTTTAGAGAAGTTACATACTTTGCCTAAGGGTAAAGTTGTATTGAATCATTCGAGTCTGGGTGGGGACAGCAAGACTAGTTTGTTTATTTTGGGTTGTGGCTACCATAGCTTGACTAGTAAAATGTACAGTACCTTTTATAGCATGGTTTCTTTGGGAAAATACACTAAACTTATAAGACAACTTTCAGAGCTTAGGTTCTAAGACTCAGGGATTCCAACAGAAACTTAGTAGGAATTCAGAAATCTACTTAATTTACCATATTGCAGGGGGAAGGGACTGCATGTTTGTGACTCCTCCATCCACTGGTACCACCACCTGTACGTTGGAAAGCACACTTGGTGCCACCATAGCTTCTGGGTTGTACTTATAATCCACTCTAAGATCTGTGGTGCCAGCACTACATTTCCAATATGTTGCAAGATTTAGAGGAGTGGACTGAATACCATTTGATGATACCTTTAAAGAGAGAAAAAAACAAACAATTGCCTTTGACCTAAAAAAGTAAACAAGTCATGTTAATGACATACACTTGAACACAAGAGCTCACACACTCAAAAATAACGAGGGAGTTGTCTGTTGCTAGGCGGAGTGAAGCAGGCTCATCTCAAAGGCCTAAGTGTGGACCTGGGACTTTTTACATCAAAATTTCTGTGGTGCTTGTTTAAAATGCACATTCCACTGGCTCCAAATGCAGAAAACCTGGAGGCACTGGTGGTACAGGGGTTAGCATAGCTGCCTTCCAAATGAAGATCTGATTCAACTGCTTAGGTACAGGGCACAGAAATCAGCGTGTTACGTGATTCTTATTTATGCATGTCATGTTTGAGAACCTCTCAACATTCAACATAGAGTTCTAAGATTCTTTATAAGAACTGAGATTTAAAACAGCTAGAAAAACTGGATCGCCACGCAGTTTTGCAAGCCTGGAGTTAGAATACTTCCAACTTGAAATGTTTAATTTTAATCACACGAACCACAGTAAATGGTGCAATTCCTTCCAATTCTTCAGTTCCTTGCTCAAATGACTTACTCCTTTTCAACGAGATCTACTCTGATCATCCTGTTTAAATTTACATTGGAAACTGTATTTTCACTCTTCCTTACCTTACCCTACAGACCTTCCTTTCTCCATAGCACAACATACATTATTTACTTACTATGTTTACTATTTCTCTATGCTACTCACAGCAATTAGCAAGCACTGAATAATAAATATTTGCTGAATGAATGATAAATAAATACTTGGAATAAACTTTAAGCCAACGTTAAGTGGCAGCACTTTTTTATTCTTCAAAGTATTTACTAGAAACATAAGCCATTTTAATACAATTACCCTATTAAAAATTCAAATAAGACATAAATATATGAAACAGGAAATTTATCTCTTGGCATTCTTATTCCCCACTGTTTTGTTTTGTTTTTTTTAATTTTTAAATTTTTATTTATGTTTTTATACAGCAGGTTCTTATTAGTCATCAATTTTACACACATCAGTGTAAACATGTCAATCCCAATCTCCCAATTCATCACACCACCACCCCCACCACTGCTTTCCCACCTTGGTGTCCATACATTTGTTCTCTACATCTGTGACTCAATTTCTGCCTGCAAACCGGTTCATCTGTACCATTTTTCTAGCTTCCACATATATGCATTAATATACGATATTTATATTTTTTCTCTCTCTGACTTACTTCACTCTGTATTAGTCTCTAGATCCATCCATGTCTCTACAGATGACCCAATTTCGTTCCTTTTTATGGCTGAGTAATATTCCATTGTATATATGTACCACGACTTCTTTATCCATTTGTCTGTCGATGGGCATTTGGGTTGCTTCCATGACCTGGCTATTGTAAACAGTGCTGCAATGAACACTGGGGTGCATGTGTCTTTTTGAATTATGGTTTTCTCTGGGTATATGCCCAGTAGTGGGATTGCTGGGTCATATGGTAATTCTATTTTTAGTTTTTTAGGGAACCTTAAAAGGAACCTCCTTTAGTTTTTTAAGGAACCTCCATAGTGGCTGTATCAGTTTACATTCCCACCAACAGTGCAAGAGGGTTCCCTTTTCTCCACACCCTCTCCAGCATTGGTTGTTTGTAGATTTTCTGATGATGCCCATTCTAACTGGTGTGAGGTGATACCTCATTGTAGTTTTGATTTGCATTTCTCTAATAATTAGTGATGTTGAGTAGCTTTTCATGTGTTTCTTGGCCATCTGTATGTCTTCTTTGGAGAAATGTCTATTTAGGTCTTCTGCCCATTTTCGGATTGTGTTGTTTGTCTTTTTAATATTGAGCTACATGAGCTGTTTATATATTTTGGAGATTAATCCTTTGTCCGTTGATTCGTTTGCACATATTCTCTCCCATTTTGAGGGTTGTCTTTTCGTCTTGTTTATGGTTTCCTTTGCTGTGCAAAAGCTTTTAAGTTTCATTAGGTCCCATTTGTTTAGTTTTGTTTTTATTTCCATTACTCTAGGAGGTGGATCAAAAAAGATCTTGCTGTGATTTATGTCAGAGAGTGTTCTTCCTGTGTTTTCCTCTAAGAGTTTTATAGTGTCCAGTCTTACATTTAGGTCTCGAATCCATTCTGAGTTTATTTTTGTGTATGGTGCTAGTCTTACTCCCCACTGTTAACATCATGGTACATGTACTTCCAAACTTTCTAGGGATGCAAACATAGATCTGTCTCATTCTTTCAAATGGCCACAGTAATTAATTTAATCAATATCTTCCTCTGTGGATGTGTACTTAGGTGGTTTCCAAGCAATGCTGCAGTGAATATCCTTTCTACCTTCCCCCCACCACCCCCACCCTTCAATTTGTGTGATTTCCAAAGAACAGATTTCTGGAACTGGAATTGTTGAGTTAAAGGTTACATATACTCAATGACCTAACAGAGTTACCTTCTAAGAGGTTCTATTAATTTGTACTCCTATCAACAAGTGGTCACACCTCTCCTAATAGAGCAGTCTTTTTCATTTTTGTCAATCTAATGAGGACTAAAACTGGTATCTCATTGTTGTCTTAACATTCATTGTTCTGATTACTACTGACATGGAGCATCTTTCGGTAAGTTAGCTGAGTTATTCATCTTTTATTTCTAATTTATAAGGGCTCTTTGGAGTAAACCTTTTGGTCTATCTTACAATATTACACATGCTTTTCCCTCAGATTAAATACTGATTCTGTTTAAGGGTTTGTGTGTTTTAACCAAACATCTTATAAACACACATATTTCTTTCTTTTTGTCTCAAGTATCTCATTCTCTTATTGCATGACTTCTGGGTTTTGTATTGTATTCAGAAAGGTCTTCCACACTTCAAGATTAAAATATGTAATAAACATTTATAACGCATACACAACACACATGCATACATACCCAGATATACATATATTCATCCATGCTTTATTTTCATATCTTTATGGCTTCATTTATTATTATTAAACCTTTGATACATGCAGGTTTTATTTTGGTTAAAGGTATGAGCTAGGGATTCAGCTGAATTTTTTTCCCCAAATCTCCAGCCTGCTGCCCCAGTATCATTTACTGAAAAATTAATCATTTCCACATTGTCTTGAAATGCTACTTTGTCATAGAAAGAATTTTCCGTTTATTCTTAGATCTATTTCTGGATATTCTAATCTGTTTCATTCATCTGGCCATCTATTGTTGTGCCAGTTCCAAACTATTTTAAATACTGTTGGCTTACAAAGTTTTCCCATTGAAACTAAAACATTACTCCACATTACTGTTTAAAACTTTTCTTAACTTAATTTTCCGGGCTTTATTCCTCTGAGAACTTGAAAATACCGTCAAGTCTCCAGACACAAATATATAAACACCTCCACTGAGTTTCTGATCAGGATCACATTAAATTTATTAGCTAATTTAGAAACAGCTAAGCTTTCTACAATATGAGTCTTCCTTTAAATAAAGTATACCATTCTAACTATATTCAAAGCAGCAGAGATGGTGTTTCATAATTAGTTTAAAAAATTTTTTTGTGTGTTCACTGTAGCTACAGGAAAGGATGCTGTAACAGATCTTTTAAAAAAAGTTTTTTTAATTGAAGTATAATTGACATGTAACATTATATTAGTTTCAGGTGTACAGTGTAGTAATTTGATATTTATATACATTGTGAAATGATCACCACAGCAAGTCTAGTTACCCTCTGTCACCGTACATACAAAGTATTTTTTTCCTGTGGTGAGAACTTTTAAAATATACTCTTAGCAACTTTGAAATATGCAATACAGTATTATTAACTTTGGATACCATGCTGTACATTACGTCCCCATCACTTATTTATTTTATAACCAGAAGTCTGTAACTTTTGACCCCCTTCAGCCATTTCACCCACCCCTAACCCCCTGCGCCTCTAGCAACCACCAATCTGTTCTCTGTATCTATGAACTTGGTCTGGTTTGTTTGTTTTTTAGATTCCACACATAAGTGAGATCAAACCATCTCTGTCTTCCCTTTCTGACTCATTTCACTTAGCATAATGCCCTCAAGGTCCATCCATGTGGTTGCAAACGGCAAGGTTTCATTCTTTTTTAATGGCTGAATAGTATTCCATTGTGTATATACAGCAAATCTTCTTTATCCATTCATTTATTGATGAACACTTGGGTTTTCCCATATCTTGGCTACTGTAAATAACACTGCAATGAACATTGGGGTTCAAAAATCTTTTCAAATTAGTATTTTCATTTTCCTCAGATAAATACCCAGAAGTGGAATTGCTGGATCATATTGTAGTTCTATTTTTAATTTTTTGAGGAACCTCCAAACTGTCTTCCATAGTGGCTACATCAATTTACATTCCCACCAACAGTGCACAAAGGCTCCCTTTTCTCTACATTCTTGTCTTTTTGATGACAGCCATTTTCACAGGTGTGAGATGACAGCTTATTGTGGTTTTGATTTGCACTTCCTGATCATCAGTGATGCTGAGCAACTTTTCACGTATCTTTTGGCCATCTGTATGTCTTCTTTGGAAAAATGTCTATTCAGATCCTCTGTCCACTTTTAAAATCAGATTGTTTGTTTTGCTATTGAGTTGTATGTTCTTTATATATTTTGGATATTAACCCCTTATCAGATATATTGTTTGCAAATAATCTTCTCCCATTCAGTACATTGCCTTTCCGTTTTGTTGATGATGTTCTTCGCTGTGCAGCTTTTTAGTTTAATGTAGTCCTGCTTGTTTAATTTTGCTTTTGTTGCCTCTGCTTCTGAAGTCAAATCCAGAAAATGATCACCAAGGCTGATGTTAAGAAGCTTACCACCTATGTTTTCTTCTATGAGTTTCAGGGTTTCAGGTCTTGCATTCAAGTCTTTAATCCACTTTGAGTCAATTTTTGTGTATGGTATAAGACAGTAGTCTAGTTTCATTCTTTTGCATGTGGCTAATTTAGTTTTCCCAATACTATTTTTTTTTAACATCTTCCCAATACTATTTATTGAAGAGACTGTCCTTTCCCCAATGTTTATTTATTCTTGGCTCCTTTTGTCATAAATTAATTGAGCATGTATGTGTGGGTTCATTTCTGAACTCTCTATTCTGTTCCATTGAGCTATCTGTCTATTTTTTTGCCAATACCATGTTTTGATTACTATACCTATGTCATATGGTTTGAAATCAGGGAGCGTGATGCCTCTAGCTTTTTGTTCTTTCTCAAGATTGCTTTGGCTATTTCGGGTCCTTCGTGATTCCATACAAATTTTAGGATAGTTTATTCTATTTCTGTGAAAAATTGCCAGTGGAATTTTAACAGTTATTGCATTAAACCTGTGATTGCTTTGGGTAGTATGGATATCTTAACAATTTTAATTCTATCGATGAGCATGGAGTATCTTTTCATTTAGTTTTGTCTTTAATTTCTTTCATCACTGTCTTATAGTTTTCAGTGTACAGGTCTTTCACCTCTGTGGTTGAATTTATTCCTAAGTATTTTATACTTTTTGATGCAATTGTAAATGGGATTATTTTCTTAATTTCCTCTGCTAGTTCATTATTAGTGTATAGAAACACAACAGATTTTTATATATTTTGAGTTTTGCAAAATTACTGAATTCATTTATTATTCAGTTTATTCATTTATTATTCAGTATTCTAAGTTTTTTTTCTTATGGAGTCTAAAGGTTTTCTACATATAATATGTCAGCTGCAAAGAGTGACAATTTTACTTCTTCCTTTCTAATTTGGATGCCTTTTCTTTTTCTTGCCTAATTTATCTGGCTAGAACTTTAATACTATGTTGAATAAAAGTGGTGAGAGTAGGCATCCTTGTCTTGTTCCTGATCTTAGAAGAAAAGCTTTCAGATTTTCACCACTGAGCATATTAGCTATAGGCTTGTCATATATGGCATTTATTATGTTGAGGTATGTTCCCCCTATACCCACTGTGTTGGGAGTTTTTATCATAAATGGATGTTACATTTTGTCAAATGCTTTTTCCGTAATCCACTGAGATGATCATGATTTTCATGTTCATTTGTTAATGTGGTGTACCACGTTGCTTGATTTCTGGATGTCAAACCATCCTTGCATCCCTGGAATAAATCCCACTTGATCATGGTGTATGACCCTTTTAATGTATTGTTGCAGTTGGTTCGCTAATATTTTGTTGAGGATTTCTGCATCTATGTTCATGAGGGATATCAGCCCATAATTTTTTCTTGTAGTGTCCTTGTCTGGTTTTGGTATCAGGGTAATGCTGGCCTCATAAAATGAGTTTGGAAGTGTTCCCTCCTTTTCTATTTTTTGGGAAGAGTTTGAGAAGAACTGCTGTAATTCTTTTAATGTCTGGTAGACTTTGGTAGTGAAACCGTTTGATCCCAGACTTTTGTTTGTTGGAAGGTTTCTGATTATGGATTCATATCTCCTTACTAGTAATCTATTCATATTTTCTACTTCTTCATGATTCAGTGTTGGAAAGCTGGCTGTATGTCCCTAGAAATGTATACATTTCTTGTAGGTTGCTGGCAATGCGTTGGCATATAATTGTTCATGGTAGTATCTTATGAGTCTCTATTTCAGTGGTATTAGTTGTAACAGCTCCTCCTTCATTTCTGATTTGAGCCCTCCTTTTTTCTTGGTGAGTCTAGATAAAGGTCTGTCAATTTTGTTTATCTTTTCAAAGAACCAGCTCTTAGTTTCATTGATCTTTTTAGTCTCTAATTATTTCTGCTCTGATCTTTGTTATTACCTTCCTTCAACTAACTTTGGGCTCCGTTTGCTCTTCTTTTTCTAGTTACTTGAAGTGTAAAGTTAAGTTGTTTGAGATTATTCTTGTTTCTTGAGGTAGGCATGTATCACTATGAACTTCCCTCTTAGAAACTCTTCTGCTGCATCCCATGAATTTTTGGTATGTTGTATTTCCATTTTCATTTGTTTCAAAGTATTTTTTGATTTCTCCTTTGATTTCTTCATTGACCCGTTGGTTACTCAGTAGCATATTGTTTAATCTATCCATATTTGTGATTTTTCCAGTCTTCTTCTTGTAACTGATTTCTAGGTTCATACCACTGTGGTCCTAAAAGAGATGCTTGATTTGACTCCAATGTTAAATTTATTATGACTTGTTTTTTCACCTAATATATGGTCCTGGCGAATGTTCCATATGCAGTTGAGAAGAATGTGCACTCTGCTGCTTTTGGATGGAATGTTTTCTGTATATCTGTTAAGTCCATCTGGTCTAACATGTCATATAAGGCTGATGTTTCCTTACTGATTTCTGTCGGAATAACTTATCTATTAATAAAAGTGGGTATTAAAGTCCCCTACTATTACTGTATTGCTGTCTATTTCTCCCTTTAGGTCTGTTAATATTTGCTCTATATATTTAGGTGCTCCTATGTTGGGTGCATAATTATTAACAAATGTTAAACATCTTCTTGTTGGATTGACACCTTCATCAATTTGTAATGCCCTTCTTTGTCTCTTATTACAGTCTCTGTTTTAGTCTATGTTTTTCTGATATAAGTATAGCTACCCAAGCTTTCTTTTGGTTTCTGTTTGCATGGAACATCTTTTTCCATCCCTTCAACTTTCATTCTGTGTGTGTCCTTACATCTGAAGGAAGCATCTTATAGGCAGCATATAAATAGGTCTTATTTTTTTAATCCATTCAGCCACTCTATGTCTTTTGATTGGAGAATTTAGTCCATTTACAATTAAAATAATTATTGACAGGTATGTATTCACTGCACATTGTTAATTATTTTCTGGCTGTTCTGTTCTCTTACTCTCTTTCTTTGTGGTTTGATGACTTTCTTTAGTGGAATGGTTAATTTCTTTCTCATTATCTTTTGTGTATCTTCTATAGGTTTTTGCTTGGTTGTTACCATGAGGCTTACATGTAACAACCTACATAACAGTCCATTTTAAGCTGCAAACAACTTAAGTTTGAATGCATTCTAAAGGTCTACAGTTTTACCCCCCCTCTATTTTCTGTTTTTGATGTCACATTTTACATCTTTTTATCTTGTGTATCCCTTCACTAATTATTGGAGTTATTTTTACTACTTTTGTCTTTTATCCTTTTACTATTTTCACTCTATGTGATTAATCCACTACCTCTACTATATTATATTTACCTTTACCAGTGAGATGTATACTTTCATACTTTTGTTATTAATTAGCGCCCTTTTCAGCAAAGAAGTCCCTTTAACATTTCTTGTAAGGCTGGTTTATTGGTGATGAACTCCTTTAGGTTTTGCTTGCCTGGGAAACTCCGTATCTTTCCTCCAATTCTGAGCAATAACTCTGCCAGGTGGAGTATTCTTGGTTAGAAGTTTACTTTGAATATATCCCTTCTGGCTTGCAAAGTTTCTGCTGAAAAGTCTGCTGATGGTCTTATGACAGCTCCCTTGGTTTTTCTCTTGCTGCTTTTAATATTCTTTTTTCAAACTTTTGACATTTTAATTATAATGTGTCTTGGTGTGGGTCTCTCTGGGCTTCCTGGATCTGAATGTCTGTTTCCTTTCCCAGGTTAGGGAAGTTCTCAGCCATTATTTCTTCAAGTAAGTTTTCAGTCCCTTTATCTCTATTCTCCTTCTGGGACCGTTATAACGTATATGTTAGTTTGCTTGATGTTGTCCCATAAGTCCTGTAAGCTATCTCCACTTTTTAAAATTCTTTTTTCTTTTTGCTGTTCTGATTAGGTGAGTTCCAATGCCCTGTCTTTGAGTTCACTGATCCTTTCTTTGCTTCATCTAGTCTGCTGTTGAACCCCTCCAGTATCTATTTCAGATCAGTTATTGTATTCTTCAGCCCAGTGACTTCTATTTGTTACTTTCTTACGTTTTCTATTTCTTTGTTGAAGTTCTCACTGTGTTTATCCATTCTTCTCCCAAGTGAGGTGAGCATTTTATGACCATTACTTACAACTCTTTATAAGGTAAATTACTTCTGTTTCATTAAGGTGTTTTTCTAAGGTTTTATCTTGTTCTTTCTTTTAGAATATATTCCTGTTTCCTCATTTTACTTGATTTTCTGTGCTTCTTTGTATTAGATGAAATAGCCACCCCTTCCAGTCTTGAAAGAGTAACCTTGTGTAGGAGATGAACCTTATTGTTCAACCTCACCTTAGCTCTTGGTTGCCTCTCAAACCTCTGTGATTGTCCAAGCAGCCTATTTTATATTTAATAGCTCCTAATTGTCAAGGGTGTGCCAAGACCTGTCAGTGTTTCAAAGCAGGAAATCTGCCAGCACATTGATTCAGACTGACTAGGAAGCTAGATGCTCAGGCAGCAGCTTTTAAAGTATGCAAATACATATAGTCCTGTGGGATTGAATACAAATGTAAGCCCTGCTGGCCACCAGATCAGGTGATCTGGAGGTGTCCCCTGGGTGACAGTCATAAAAATCAGGGCTCTAGACGAGTCTATAAGTTCCTTTCTGGGAGATACTGGTGAGCTGTAGCAAGGCAGAGGGAAAGTGAATTGACTGCATTCCTCCAGCCTACGTTCCCTAACAGCGTATCTGTAGACCCCTAGATGTGTGTCAGACCTGAAGCCTGCCCCTTAGGCTGCTGCTCCAGGCCAAGCAAATGGGTCTCTTTCACAGAAACACTACGGCTGTTTTTCAGTCTGCTTTCTGTGCATCGCCCTGGGGGCAGTAGCCTGCCAAACCTGTCTCACTGATTGTTATTGTCCTGTGCGACCCAGAAATGCAAGCTCCCCTGGCCTCCAGAGCCAGGAGATCAAGGGTGTCCCCTGGGCTGCAGCTGCAAAAACTGGGGCACCAGACATCTATAAAAACTCCCCTCTTGAAGATACTGGTGTCACAGAAGAGAGTGCAAAGATGACACCCACTGAGGAAGGAGGAAAGAGGTCTTGAATAAAAAGCCAGCTTTAGCATGAGAGGGAGAGCCCACTGGTTGGAGTGTAAAGATGGCACCCACCAAGAGAAAAAGTCTATAGTAAAAAAATAAAAAATAAAAAATAAAGTGGTGCCTGTTGGCTTTAGCAAAGTAGACGGAGTAAGTAAAAGAGGTGCCCTCCAGCACCTCATTCCCTGGAGAGTATCTCAACACGCCCTGGCCCCTCAAGTCGATGCTTTAAGATCAGCAAATGAATCTCTTTCACATATAGTCTGTGCGCTTCTCAAATGGCCACTTGCATGCTGCGACCTAGGGTGCTTGAGTCTGCATGCAAGCTCTTTAAAGCCATTTCTCAGACCCCTACAGCCCTTTGGTTCCTGTGAATACGAGCTCCACTGGTTTTCAAAGCCAGATGTTTTAGGGACTCGTCTATCAAGTGCAGGTCTCAAAAGCTGGGCTGTCTATGTGGGTTACAAACTCTTTGTTCCTCAGGGAGAAGCTCCAGATTTGTGAGTTCCATCCAGATGGTGGGTTGCCATGATGGGGTTGAGGCTTACAGTGAGACTGTGCCTCAGCCTCTCCTACTCGCCTCAGTGTGGCCCTTTTCTCATTTGCTGATATGAAGGAGCTGTTTAGCTATCTTTCAGAGGGAACTGTTCCACATGTAGCTGTATATACACCATGTTGGTGTATCCATGGGAGAAGGTGAGTTCAGGATCTTCCTATACCATCTTGGACTACCTCTCCAGCTCTAAATTAGTTTTTTTATTGTGAATATCTTTCTCCATTAGTTTTCCTAACTAGTTGTTTTGAAAGCCATTAATTTTTGTATTAGTTTTTTAAATGACCACTTTGCTAAATTCTCCTGCATCAGTTTTTCAGTTGATTCTCTTGAGTTTTCCAGAAATATATCACCTGTAATTAATACTATTTTTATATCTTCCTTTCCAATATTTATCACCACTTATTTTATTCTAACTATACTAACACATCCAGAAAAATCTTATACACTAACAGGAATAATGGGTGTCTTTGCCATTCCTGACTTTCAATGTTTTAGGTATTTCATTATTAAGACTGATATGCTGGTCTTTTCAGGTGAAGGACATTCATATATTTATATTTACTCAGTATTTTAATTGGTAATAGATGGTGAATTTGATCAAATTGGCCAAAATCTCCATAGGCTTATTAACAGACTTTTTGATTTTGAAACATCCTTGCATTGCTCGAATGAACTTCATTTGGCCATGACATATTATTCATTTAATGATATGCAAGATTCTGTTTGTTAATATTTTAATTAAGGATTTTTATAATATGACACTCACCTGATACTTTAATACATCTACATTATAATAAGAAGCAGCTGGATTTTGCTCTGATAGCTTCTTGAGGTAGATAGTAAGAGCTTGCATGTTCATCCAAAAATCTTTTGTGTTAGAATCACATTGTGATGGATCACTGTATGTATAAGAAATATTTTCATTATTATTTCATAGTTATTTATTCATCTTTATCGTCTGCCTCTCTGTAGTAATTTGTTGACCTGGCAAAGACTAGTAGAAATGAACCAAAAGATGGGATGAGGGAAAACTAAACTTAGGGGATAAAGAATGGAACATAGCAGAAAGTTGCCTAAAAGATGAGAAGATGTACAGTAGAGAAGGATTTAACAATGACTAATACCACCACCAGCACAAACAAAACAAAGACAGCAGAATCCTATTTAATCATAATAAATAATTTTGATATTGTCTTCAAATTGAATTCCTGTTGCTTTGAAGAAGAAAGAAAATATTTCTTAAAAAGAAATTTCACCTTCAAAACAAAAGTACACAAACCTGGGGATTTCCCTGGTGGTCCAGTGGTTAAGACTCTGAACTTCCACCACAGGGGGCACAGGTTCGATCCCTAATCAGGGAACCTACGATTCCACATTGCCACACAGTGTGGCCAAAAAATTTTAAAAAAACTGAAAAGTACACAAACCTGAACACAAGTTGTGCATTTGGAAGAATTTGTTCTAGTCTGTTGATATTTTTCACCCTGAAGCAGAGCACAGCTGGGGATGGATTACTAGTGAAGACTTTAATAACTCCGCTTGGAAATGATATTGTCATGTCACCAGTGATCTTCACAATACACCTGAAAGTAGGCATTTTGAAAAATTTAAATAGTTTAAATAAGGCATTTTAACCTCCATTTAAAGCATATTTAGTTTTAAAAGGGCTTTATTTATATATATAACCTTTTATCATAATTACCATGAATTATTTTTTCAATTATAAAAAGTGATTCTATGTGAAATGATATATTCATCTAACACCAGTATTTCCTAGAATTAAATTCCAAACACAAATGGAAGCACACTGATAATACCCCTTTCACTTGTTTGCCAAAACCATCCCTGGCTGTCTCATAAGGACATTGTTTCCCTGGTAACACTATCCCCAGCTGTAGCTATTTTTCCTCCAAACCCCACAAAGCACTGGGCCTGACGGTGGCAGTGGTAGATGTCCTCCTTGCTTCTCATTGCCTCTTACAACTCTATATTCCTTCTTCCTTCTGAAAAACCACCAGCTTCATTTGAAACTCACACCATCAGATTATACTACTCGCTATCCCAACCCTCCAAGTCATCTTCAACATTCCCTTTCATTTTCTGAAAATTATAGCTCCTGGCCCACTGTCAGTCTGTCTCTGCACAACTACTCCTATCATAAATTTTTAGTGATTTCAATATCCACACAGATAATCCTTTCAACACCTTGGTCACCTAGTTCTTCAGCCCCTTACCTTCAATGATCCTGCCTTCCAGCCTACCTCGGCCATACTTCAGCCCCTCCATCATCTCAGTCTGATTCCCCACTCATCGGATAGTCTCTTCCTACTTCTCCAACTCATTCTGTCTAATACTGCATCTCCAATCTCATCAAAAACCTCCATAATCCATTGTTCCTACCACCTTTTTCATTAATCTTCACTCTTCCTTCATATCCTCCTTTCCCCCTATCTTGGGACTTCATGGTCCATCAATATACATACTCCTTTGCATAAACCCTCCCCTTGGTTCTCTCTCATTTGACTATGCTTGTTTGGCAAAACACAGTCTTAGCTAAATCCAGCTCCTCACCTACATCTATGTGGCCGAACATGACTAGAGAAAAACGTATAATGATATAGACAAAACTCTCAGTTGGGTCCCCTTAGTATAACCTGGAAATTCTACTACATTCCCTAGCTCTTTTCATACCTTCTCCTTTCTCCTCTAACTCTAACCTGCAAAATTCCCTCCCCCACCTGCAGTCAACGACTTTCCTTTAAATTTTACGGATGAAATAAAATCAGAAAAGAACTTCCTCATACTCTCACTACTAAAATCCTAATCTCCCTGACTCTAAAGGCATGCATACCTTCTGCGTTCCCTCCTGTTTCAACAGATAATCAGTCTATGCACCTAAGGTTAATTGTACTGAAGCACATCTCCTCTTACATACTGAAGGACTTCACTCATGCAATTGCCCCCTTTCCTGCAGATTCAATTTTTTCCATAAATATTGGATTTTTCCCATTAGCATACTGAAATGTATATCATCTTTAAAAAACCCCAAAACTAAAATTAATAAAGGCCTCCTCTGATTCTCCCATCTCTCTCCTGCTACCACCCTGTTTCTCTGCTTCTACTCAGAGCAAAATATCCTAAAAGAATTGCCTAACATTTGCTCTCTCCAAATACAGTTGTCTGTATTTGCATCAGCTCCTGCTCCTGAGCTCCCTCGAAGCAGTCTACTAGAGCTGCTCTTGTGAAGGTCATTAATGACCTTCATGTTGTTAATGATCAATTTTTCTTGACCTGACGATAGCATCAGATACAGCTTCACACCTTCTTTCATGAAAGGGTTTATTCACTTAGTTTCTGGGACTCTGCTCTACTGGTTCTCTTCTCACCTCTCTTGTTGCTTGCTGTCCCAAACTCCATTGCTGGATGATTCTCATCCTCCTGTTTTTAAACACTGAAGGGGGCCAGGACTTAAGTTCTCATCAGATCTCTTCTCTACACCCTAATGCCCCAGGCTTTAAGTATCACGTACAAATTAATGACTACCAAATATTTTAGCCTGGACTCCAGAATCATGTATTCAACTATCATCAACTCAACATCCCCACTAAATTGTCTTAATAAGTACTTCAAATTTAACAATCTACTCCCTCAACAAATCTTGACAACTCTGTTTTCAAAATACATTCAGAATCTCATTACTACTCACAATCTCTTCTGCTAATACCCTTATACAAGTCACCATCATCTCTCACCTGGACTTCAGTGGTTAACCCTTTCTCTCTGCATCTACTCTGGCTTCTTCTAGTTTATTCTCCATATAGCAGGCAGAGTGCTACTTCAAAAACATAAGTAACCTCATCACTCCTCTACTCAAAAGCCTCTACTTGCTTCCCACCTCACCCATAATAAATTCCAAACTCCTTATCATGGTCTACAATGCCCAGCCTGATCTGTTCCCTCTGTGGACTTATCTTTGACTACTTTCTTCCTTGTTTACTCCTACTCAGTGACATGGTTCTCTTTGCTGTTTCTTGACTATGCCAAGCATACTTCTACCTCAGTCCCTTACACTTACTGGAATGCTCTTCACTCACCTATCTGCATGGCTTGCTCCTCCCTCAATGTCTTTCAAAAACAACCTCAAAAAGGTTTTCACTGATCATTCTATCTAAAATAGTAGCCCTCTGTTGTAACTGTCTATCCCCTTACCCTGGTTTATTTTTCTTCATAGCATATATCAATACCTCTCCTTTTCCTAAGTAACATTATTAACTCATCAAACATTTGAGTGCTTACTAGGTGTAAGACTGTTGTATGTGCTGAAGGTACTTTAGTGAACAAAAGTTCTTCTCTACAGAGCTTGCATTATCTCAAGTGAAAACTAAGAAACTTTCACAACAATGCAAGCTAATAACAGTCTTACACATATTAAGGACTCAAATATTTAATGAATGAATAATGTTATACATGAAAAATAAGGGTGGGGTGGTGGTGGTGGGATGAATTGGGAGATTGGGATTGACATGTATACACTAATATGTATAAGATAGATAACTAATAAGAACCTGCTGTATGAAAAAATAAAATAAAATTCAAAAAAAAAAGAAAGAAAAATAAGGGTGGTCATTCACCCAAAGATCATTTTCTTAATAGAAGGAGGTTAAACCAATCCTTCAAGAGTCTCCTGTAATAGACATGCACTCTAGGTCTCTCTTGCAAACATCACACTTTCACCAAAGATATACACTAGGCCAAGATTCAGAGTTCTATCCCCATCTACGTCAGCTGCCACAATCCTGTTCTACGGACATGTCAAACAACAGATGTGTCATAGTGGTCATAAAGCCTGGGCAAAAACGTACATAAACTTAGAAAAAAGCCATCACTACTGATTATAGTGACTTCTTAAATTTGAAAGACAATCTCTAAATGACTATAATTGATAGCAAAAAGCAGGTAAACAAGTAACAGAAAACTCTAACTAATAGAGAATCAAAATATAACTCTTAAAATTTACCATCAAGCCCCCTGCCCCTGAAACACACACACACGTATACACGTATCTTTTAAAAACTAACTTGGTGGGATCTGCCCCTTTAAAGTAGGCATTAACAGATTCTGTAAGGGCGACTGCCACAGGTAAGGTGTCCTGATTTCCAAGGCTGACAGGACTGGGACCTCGTGACACACCTAGAATAAACACAATTCATTTGTTAAATCCTGTAGAAAGATATTTATTAAATACCAAGACAGAGTAGAGTCAAAACATTAGCTTGTCACAAGTGACTCTATTACTGGTTTCAAAGATGCCCCAAGTATAAATCTGGTTAAAAAATGGAGCATAAAACAAGTTGGACAAATTAAAAAAAAAAATCAGGAAAATATGTCACAGTGACTTCAATTTTAAATAGAATGACAAAGAAGGGTTGGGTTAAGGAATGTCAGAAGGAAAAAGCCCTTCACCTGAAGAGCTAAAATTACTAAAATATGGCTTCAAAACCATTCAGATACTAAATTCTTTCAGGTTCTACCAATTCACATATGTAAGGTCATTAAACTGGATTTTTCTATTTAAGGTATTTCTATACATTAGCTATTTCTAAATGAGCAGTGTAATGTAATCATGCACTGCTCATTATTACTGTAATTCTCCTTTACCTCTTCTTTGTCTTATGCTGTATTATATTCCCATATTACCTTTCCTCGATAAATATGACTAATAACATCATTTTGAGGTAACATTCCTGACATAAAGTTAACTCAGTAAGATACCTTTAGAGTCAAATCATAGAAAGAGCAGTGTTTTAAAAGCATAATAAAATGTAAACAAATTTAATGTATATGTTCAGGTGTTTTTTAAAACCTAAAAGTATCTGGTTTATTTCATAACAGACAAATCCCTTAAAAGAGTGCACTGCCTTTTTTTTTTACAAATGTACTCTCTCCATTTATGCCTTACCATTATTGTTATCAATTGGAAAGTGGAGCATTTCATTTAATGAACAATATATGATGAAATTTTGTAAAAGTAAGTCAATAGGGTAGTTAATTATGATTATTCATTCTTATTTAAAGAAAAATGTTGACCTAGGTTATTCATTTATCTCTGAAATTTGAATGTTATGTTTTTTGTTACATAAATGTTACACAATGTTCATAGCCATCAGATATTTTTATTTCAGATGTGAGTTACTTTTGAGATACCTAGAGTATTATTAATTCTAACAAAAATCAGTACTAGCTTTCTTTGCCTCACAACTAAACCTGGGCTCCTACAAATAGTGAGAAAGAGCTTTTGTTACCTTTAGAGGCCAGGAAGATTCTGTAGTGTTCAAGATTTTGAAGAATTCTGATTTAGAAGGTTCTTCATAGTTTAAAAAAAAAATGACTCAGTGATTAAAAATACATGGAAACAGGAACTGCTGTTTCTAGGCCACTGGGAAAAGTAAACTCTCCCAAACAAGACAACTTAAAATTTCATATGAAACTAAACTCAATAATAAAATGTATTCACAAAATCACAACAGCTACTATCTACTAACCACCAATATATGCCAGACACTTTGCCAAAGAGGCATGAAAGAAATGGTACCGTTTTGAACCACAAGTAGTTTTTTCTGCAAAGCGGGAACATACTTTGTGGGTGATGGGCTGCAACGATGAAAGGACATGAAAATGTGTCCGGAGAAGTGTTTATAACCCAGATCAGGATATGGAAGACCTTTAATTTTATCCTATTGGCACTAAAAGCCACTGAAAATGTTTAAAAGAAACATGATTGTGTTTTTCATTTTGTAAGATCACTGAACACAGAGTGAATCCTGGATTGAAAAGAAAAATGACTTGGCAGGGATTCAAGTTTGGATCAGGTGAGAGATAATTAAATGAAAGCTAAGGGCTTGATCAAGAGGCAGTAGTTTCTAGGATACGTAATTACAACTATGCAAATACATGTTAGTGCAGTGGGAAAATTTCCCTGTAAATCTAAATTCGTTCAATTTTTTAAAAAATATATTCTAGGGCTTCCCGGGTGGCGCAGTGGTTGAGAGTCTGCCTGCCGGTGCAGGGGACGTGGGTTCGAGCCCTGGTCTGGGAGGATCCCACATGCTGCGGAGCAACTAGGCCCGTGAGCCACAATTACTGAGCCTGAGCGTCTGGAGTCTGTGCTCCGCAACAAGAGAGGCCGCGACAGTGAGAGGCCCGCACACCGCGATGAAGAGTGGCCCCCGCTTGCCACAACTAGAGAAAGCCCTCGCACAGAAACGAAGACCCAACGCAGCCATAAAAAAAAAAAAAAAAAAAAAAATATATATATATATATATAGATCTATATATATTCTATACTAGGGTCACTAGAAATTCAAGAAAGCATATTTTCAGAGAAAGATGAAGGCTATAATAATCTTTTATTAGAGAAAATTCTATGCTCTTAAATCTGAAGTTAATCTTTTCCCTTAGGTAACCTACACAAGTGGATATCTACACACAGTCATGGGTAACATTAATGTCTGCTACTACTTTGACATTAAAAATCAAAAAAGAAACCTACAAAGTTATTCTTTTCAAGTATCCAATTTGGGCATATAAAATGAGAATTCTTGAAATAGTTTCCCTGTAAATTGTTAAGCCTGTTACTGAAATATTGGCAAGAAGAAAAAAGTATTGGAGAGTTAGGGAAAAAACTCAAAATCCACTTAACATTTTGGCATATCCCCTTTTGTATATTCCATTTTTGTTTCCAAGATCATATTGTATATGCATCCTTCAAAAAAATGTTTGACACAGGAAATATGTGCTTAGGTCCCTAAAAAAGTCTAAATGTGTACTATATTATTCAGAATAACTCATTTTTTGGAAATAATAAATTCTTTGGATGTTCTTTATAAGGATAGTATGCATTCTAATTTTGGTTTAATTGTTGCATATTTACAATTGTGTATGTTTTGAAAATGCAGAGACATAAAGCTGAAATAAAGGGTACCTACCTTTGTAACAATCAGTGAATATTTTTGTGGAATTCCTTTCAGCTCAGGAGTAAAAAACTCACTCCCAACTATTTCCTACCTCTGTGCCTCTAACTTCAGCTCACTGTATGAATGGTTTTCATATGATAGCCTTTGCTTTGTGGTTTTTATATTATAGTTTCTCTTTTTTAACTGACATATTCTTTCTGGTTCTTTCCTAATCACTTTTTCTCTGCTTCTGATAGCTTAAGAAGTAAGATTTGTTGATATTTCTTAATGTTGAGGGAGAAGAGCAGGAGGGAGAAGGAAGATAATGCAAAAATAATGTATGTTTTTATAATTTATCCACTGCTATCAATGGATCCTGTATAGAAACTGCACATAATTAGTACAAAATTGAGATAGTTAAACCTTAGAGTTATTCTTGATTTCTGAGACACCATAAATTGCTGGAAAAGGAAAAATTAGATAACAGAGTATTTTTAGATACACTTTAGGGTCATTAGTTAACACATACATCTGCTTTCGATACAATACCTTGTGAAGTCTCACAGTGCTTTTCAATTTCAGAGAGTGTCCCAATCAAATTATCATCTTCTATCATATTTAAATAAAACAAAATATTGCAGGAAAAGAAAATACTTTCAAGAACAAGAAGAATCAAAAACTTAAATCTAAACAGGGAGCTGAATAAACATCACAAAAAAGAAAGAAATTTTTAGGAAGATTTAAAGAAACTTTGTCGTATAAAATCCACATTACATCACATCCTGCCTGCCTGTATCATCACTGTCACCTACTTGTGGTTCTCCTATTGCCAGCACTGGCCCAAACTACAAACAAATATGTACCAACTTAATCAAAATTAAAGTTTCCATCACAAATAGAAAACGGTCTGAATAATCTGGAGATAATGGGAAACAACTAAAGCAATTTTGGTTACCCAGACCTGCCTGATTTCTAACAGGACCCATCTATGTTCTTTATGATTAAAATACAGATTCTGTGGAAACAAAAGGTAACAAAACCACATATACAAACAAAATGTAAGAATAAGTTGCTTGTTACAGCAAACAAAAAGACTTATTGAAAATATTGTTTACGTAAAGTCAGAAGATGGGAAAAACAATATGTTCACAAAAGTATATAAAATAAGATGGTAACATCATGTTCAGACATTTAGAAATCAAATCATTTATCTCATTTTAGCCTATACCACTCATGCCATTTTTACAATGGCTACACACAGAAGACCCACTTCTTCTGCGTGAGTTTTGACAAATCAAATTAGGTATAATTAAATCAGCTTAATTAGGGCTGGGATTCTTAAATTCAACATGCATCAGAATTGCCTAGAAAGCCTGCTCAAAGACTGCTAGCCCCACTCCAGAGTTTCTGATTTAAAAGGTCTGCATTTCTAGTACGTTCCCAGGTGATACAGACAGATGCTGCAGGTCCCAGGACCACACTGCAAGCACAAAACCCCTTCCTTTCACTGAATCAGTTGTTTTTGAAACAAATTTTCTTAGGAATGTAAGTACCAATTCACAGTAGAAAGTACTGCATCGTATTCTGCCTTCAACTATTTATATTGGTCAGTAGTTTATAAATTTGATGCATTCTTAACAGTGCTAATAATGGTTAAAATTCTCTATTCAGAGAATATAAAATGTGAAAGAGAAAAGGAAAATGTGGCTTGTTTGATAATGCCAGGTGTGTTTCCAGAAAACCAAAATGTCTAATGCTTAATTCTTCACTACCCTCAGCCTGATTATATTTTGGATGTTAAATTTTGCATGTGATTTATGTTAATCACTTACCTACTGGAGTATTGGCAGCACTTAGTGACGCAGAAGATGAGATAGAGGAAGAACTTTCTGCCCGGGCTAACGGAGCAGCAGGAGGTGGGCTGGTATTGGAAGTTACAGGTGGGCTGAATGGCCTGGGCTTAAAAACAAAATGTCATTTACCAAAATGCTAAAACAATTCCCCAGTTATCAGAAAAGATTTTTAGGTATCAGGAACATTAATTTTAAAATACTACACCAAATTTATTGTGTTTCTTAAAACTCACAGAGATGCCTAGGTCAAATCATTTTCAAGAATATATTAAAAGCTGAAAAGGCTATTTTAAAATAATGCTGTCAAGACAATCTTTGTATTATAAAACTTTTTCTGTATTTCAAAAAGTATGCTTAAGATAGATTCTCAGAAGTTAAATTGTTAAACATTATGAAGGCTTTTCATACACAGTGCCAAACTGCTTCCCATTTGGGTAACTCACTTTACCCTACTGCCTATAAATATATAAGAGAATATTTCTCTGCACTCTTGCCTGCAATGAAGAGATGAGCCTTAGAAGAAGGAAAAATAATAAAATTTTAAAACTTTTAGCTAATTCTGTAGATAAAAATAAAATTGGCATTTCTCTTTTATGAGCTGTCTGTTAGCTTTGCCTGATTTAGTTTGGGAAGGTCTTAGTATTATCTGAGCTTTCACTAACCCTTTTCTTTATCTGATGCAAATATTTTCTTCCTAACTATTGCTTTACTTTTGGCATTTACAAATCTGTGCACATTTTCCTTATAATTCACTGTAATGCTTCCTCATTGAGAAAGTTTACCCCATTCAGAGGTTTGAGAAAATCTTAATTCTACTGTCTTCCCACTTTTCTGGTTAAAAATAAAAACAAATATGAAAAATATGATTCCAATTCATTTATCTTTTACTTTGGTGAATGGTTTTTTCCTTCCAAATTCCTAATTGTTCCAATAATACATTAGCAACACTTCCTGAGGTGTTTCATTTTTAAAATATGGAATATTGAGCTTAATTAAAGACAACCTTTTCCTGCTTATAAAAGTTATAATTAAATGCAATATTTATTTAGTGCCTATACTATGTGTCAGGTCATGGGTACTAGATACAAAGCAGTGAATTAGACACTGTTTCTGTCCCCAGCTATTTGAGGAACATGAAAAACAGAAGGCGAAAAACAACCAACAAAACCCTATAAGCATTCATACACTAAAATTATTCAACTCTACATCGCATGAATATAAATTTATAGATATACACTTTTATAAAAATTAGATTATACTGCCTAAAATATTTTACACTTAGTAAACCCTTGTGCCCCCAATTAATTATTTTTAAAGTATTAGTTCCAGAGAATGGCTTTTGGATGACTCATTATTATGGACAGCAGGTTGAAAAAACACAGCAAGGTGTAAAATGTGGCTGTGGAAATATACAGATGGAGGTGGTACAGGACATGAGGTGACAGGCATTATGTAAAGTGTTAAGGCATTAGCCAAGTATTAAGGATATGAAATTGGCTAAAGCATAGTCCAGTGAAGGAAGCACACACACAAAAAGTACAGTCATCCCTTATACTTTAAATCATCTCTAGATTACTTACAATACCTAATACAATGTAAATTCTATGTAAAAAGTTGTTCATGCAATGCAAATGCTATGTAAACAGTTGCTAGTGTGTGGCAAATTCAAGTTTTGCTCTTTGGAACTTTCTGGATGCCCCCCCCCCAATATTTTTAATCCGTGGATGAGGAACCCATAGATACGGAGAATTGACTGTGGGTCAACTTTATATACAATGTGATCTATGCACTAAAAGAAACATGAGCAAGTGTATGGGTATAAGGAAGAGAATGACAGAGAATGATTAAGTCCACTGTGGGGTGGAGGGGAGGAGTAACCATCAAAGAGGGCTTCACCTAGGTGGTGATATGTAGCAGGGTCTTAAAGACAGCAGTTTCCTACATAGAAAACTGAGGGGCATTTCAGACAAGAGGGAGCACAATAGAGACATGGATACATAAAAGAGCATGATGTGTTTGGGGAACAGTGGAAAGTTTCAAGTGGCTGGAACCTAGGTTGCAAGAGGAGAAAACTGGACAGCTAGTACGGTAATACAGGTTGTTGAGTCAACTTTATGAAGAGTCTTGTAGAGTCAGCTAAAGTATTCAACCATGTGGATTATGGGTGTACCATAGTAGATGTGTATCAGGGGAAAAAGATCAAGCTTGACATTTAGCAATTTAATTCTGGCAATTAAACTGGCAAGTCAAAGATGAAAGTAAACCAGAACAGACTGAAGGAAAGAAGACTGGTTTGGGAGAGCCTGACTCTGAATAGAACCCATATATTTTCTTTCATTATCTGACAACTTTCGAAGACCAATGCCTTTTTCTTTTTTTAAGCAATGTGTACTTTTACAAGTCAATTAAGTGATGTGAACTCCAGATTGCTTATGTATAAAATAAAGAAAGCTGGACTAGATGCCCACCAGGGCTCCCCTGGCAGTAAGTATACTTCCAGGTCTAAGAACAGGCCACCATTTTTTCCTTAATATTTGACTTTAAGCAAAATTATATGAAAATTGCTTCTTAATTATGAAACAATGGGTACGGAATTGTATTTTTATAATGTGCTAACTTTCTCAGGAAACCTCTTTCCTCCTGAACAACGGTCTTGCTCCACAGGTATGATCACTGAGATAATATGGGGAAGTGAAGGAAGTATCAGCAGGGAAAACTTTTCTGTACTTTGAAGACTTGAGTGGAAAATTCCAAGCATTTAGCAGTAAAGGGACATATAGAGAAATATCATTTGCATATTAAATCAAAACAGTTATAATTTAAAAAAAAAACACCTGAGTACATACTATTTCATTAATCCCACTGAGTTTTCCTGAAGTAAGCTTTGGTCTGGAAGCAGGCCTTGGAGGTGGGACAATGGTGCCTACAGAAAGAGGAGTTGTGGGCCTGGCTGGTGGGTGGAAAAAGAGAATTTGAAGAAAATCATTAGTATGTACCAATCCCTAGATAAAAACAATCTATTACAGAGAAACTGTTAGGATTCAAAGCTCATTTTTCAGAAGTTCTTTTTCTTCAAAGTGTAATTATAGCTATTTGTGGAATGCTAGGAATGTATCAAACATGCTTTTTTCGAAGCTACCAATAATATTCCTGAAAAAAAAAACTAACTTTTCAATAAAACTGACATAATATAAATTGTATTCCTGTTTCAATTATTTATACATATAAAAATTAAATCTAATAAGTAAGCTCGTGAAAATAAACCAGTTTAAGGCCTAAGGTCTTTAGTTTATTGCCAATACTACTTTACAGTTATTTGTAAGACCAATCCTTTGAAGCAACATCTTCAAAATAATAACATGAACTCTAAATAAAAACATTTACCTTAATTAAACTTGTAATCTCACTGTTAATTGAAACACACTGTGCCATTTTTTAGTGACAATCAAACATATCTTTATAGTTTACAAAAAAAATTTCCACAAATCACTATAATTAATTTTTGATAAATATAGAAAATCATATATTGACTTCGTAAATCCTACATAAATTTAGTGTTCAATGTTTTTCAACATTACTTGCAAATGTTGCAATTTTAAAAACCAGAAATACTAACCTCAGTATTCCTAATTAAAAATAACTCTCCAGGGACTTCCCTGGTGGTGCAGTGGTTAGGAATCCACCTGCCAATACAGGGGACACAGGTTCAAGCCCTGGTCCAGGAAGAACCCACATGCCACGGTGCAACAAGGCCTGCGAGCCACAACTATTGAGCCCGCGTGCCACAACTACTGAAGCCCACGTGCCTAGGGCCCATACTCCGCAACAAGAGAAGCCACCGCAATGAGAAGCCCGCGGACTGCAACGAAGAGTAGCTCCCGCTCGCCGCAACTAGAGAAAGCCCGCGCGCAGCAACAAATACCCAACACAGCCAAAAATTAAAAAAAAAACAAAAAAACTCTCAGCATGGTAGAAATTAATGAGTGAAATTCAAGTGTATATCATCAAAAGTCACACATGTATTAACATAATCAAAGCAAGAGTGTAGAAGCAAATACATTTAAATGATCTTTAAATTAATTAAAATGATCCTCCAATTCTTTTGGTCCATTCTAAAAGATGAGTCTATAATTCAGATTGAAGAATATAATATGGGTGTGAAGAAATATGTTTCAGTAAGTTCTATAAGTTTACAGATGTGCAAAGTTAAAAATATAAGAATGGGCCTAAGTATGTACATGGGGAAACAAACAGTAAAGCTGAGGACCCTTGGTCAGCAATGGAGGAGTGAAAAGAAGGAGCATGGAGGTGGTAGGAAGAGAACTAAAGTAAAAGGTAGTCACACCAGAGTGAAAGCAAATGCATGGGGGTATGGAATCATCTAGAAAGCAGATCATATGAAGAGATAAAAGATGCAAGCACCATTCAGGTTGCTTGAAGAAAACAGTAAAAACCCGATAAGAAATCAAGTTTAGATTCTAAGGCTGCTGCCTTCTTCCAGTCAGCACCAGTTCTTTCATGCTGCGCCCCTACTTTAAGTTGTACATTGGAAGAAATGCGCACTAACCTGAAGACTGTTACACTTCCCTGTGCTATGACATATTTACTTTAACGATAGTTCATTATCAATGAAACAAGCACGGACCAATACTCAAGTTATTTCAAGCTTGTGAGGGGGCTTAACATGGTAGAGACATTTACACCTGAAGCTTCATTACTAATCAAGTGGCCTGTCCAAATGGCATTTAGATTGACTCAATCTAAGCCTGGTAGAAGTGTTAAGTTCACCTTCTTCAAATAATCAGAATTTGCTTTTTGAGAAAAAGTAATAACAATGCTCATTAATATCACTGTTTATAAATGAATCTATTAATTATAGTAATAAATTTATAAATTATAAACAAATCTATCTCCACATGCCAATTAGATACTGCTTCTAGAAGCCTCTGAAGGAGATGACTACAACTGTTCACAGGTTTAAGTATCTTAACTGTGTTTTGTGGTGGTGGTGGTGCTCACTTCAAATAAATGTCCACTAGATGCAGTATTTCAAGAACATGAAGTGACTTGTAAAGTATAAAACACAGGCAAAAAAGAGCTAACCTACATCTGCTCTCTGACACTACCTAAGGGGAACAGATAAAGCATGTTTCCCATACCACCCTTCATCTGAATAAAGGCACAGACTAATCTAGGATCCAGAAGCAATGATGATGATGCAGAAGAAAAACCAGCAGCACTGCTAGCTTCTTCTGTCAGTAGCTTTTCAGAACATTTAATATTATGGCAAAGGTCACTGTGATCTTCAGAGATGCAGCTGTTGGAAAAAATCTCTCATCCAAAGCACCAGGGAACCCAAAGGTATTTTCAGCTTTACAATGCAATCTCTGGAATGCCTTCTGAGCTCCACTGGAGTCAGTAATTTTAACAAGTTCATCAGTAAAGGAAATCCACTGACTCTGCAACCATGAAGCAAAAGGAAACTTATCGTGCTCGCTGGTGATGTCGTTACAGCAGGATAGCAGAGAGGGTTGGTGGAAAAGTCTGGTAATGGGTTTTCTAGACCCAAAATCGGACCTGGTTTCAAGTAAAGAACCAATTATCACACCCCCAGACAAATCAGTTTGGGAGAGAAAAGCAGAGTTCCTATTCTGTTCACTAAGGTCAGCGGAAGAAGAAGAAAGAAACTGAAAACTAGAAGCAACAGAAAAATTCTAAAACTAAAATATAAATCTACATAGCCAAATAGTTCTTATTTCAGGTTAATATTATTTTAATTACTCAAAACTAGAAAAATTTAATATTACATGGAATAAGAGCATGAGCTCAAACTTTATATTAACTGAGGAAAACAATTATGAGAATAAGAAACTTAAAATATGTATGAGTAAAATTTAAGGTCCAAAAATATATAAAGCCAGAATTATTCCTGATTTTCAGAGGAGCAAAAGGAAATGCTAACAGTCAGTAAAAGTCTAAAGAGGTTTGACAAGGTGTCAAAGTGATGCTGCTGGGTACATGTGTTCCTCAACAAAGTGCCTGACTAGTGATAAAACTTAAAACTGGCGTAGGAAGTAAGATAGACTAAATCAGTGTTGGAGTTAATATAAAAAAACCAGCCTAATATTTTTCAAAAGATAATTTTACAGGGGTTTTACAGAGCACAAGTGCTCAATTAACCCATGGATAGAGAAGAAATGGTCTCTACTAGCACTTGTTGAAGGGAAGGAAGATATGAGCTATTTATATTAAATTTTATATACATATACTTTACCATATATAATTTATTTATATGTAAATTGTACATATGTTTATTTGAAGAAGCAACTGAAAATACTTCTGTACCAAACTTTAAGCATGCTTCTTAAACATATAACAACACTGAAAGGTTTAACATATCAGTTACTAACTGATAGGAATTATTTTCTTAGACTGGTTTAGCTGAGATGGAGTGATTAATGAATTAAGACTCTGAAAGGGACAAAGGAGAGCAGGGAATAATCTGACAACCTGGCCATTTCTAAAATGTGAAAATGGTACCAGTGTAGACAATATTAAGGGAGACATGCACTGTAAAAAGCGGTGGAAGAAAATTTAAGACAAAATGCCTATTTCACAATTTCACTTAGGGCCAGTGTTACGAAACAGGAGAATCATCATAATGTATTCATCAGTTTTATCAATAATTATATTCTGACCAAGTGAAGACTTAATAATAATTACCACACAGCAGAATGTCTCTTTTCAACATCACTAACATTCTTCAAAGGGCAAAATAATCTGACATTTTTTAGACTTAATAGGAAGTTTTTAAAAGGCATACCAAAATAAATTTTAAAATAAGCAAAAAAATAAAATAGTTTTATCATTCCCTACCTACTAAACATCAAATGACAACTAAATGAAACTATCATTTTTTTACCTGAAGTTGAAAGTGATATGGGCAAAATATTCTTTAGATAGGTAGCAAGAGGAAAACAGAGCACTTTTTTGAAAGGAAGGAGATTGTGCTAAAGAAAATAGAAACAAAGGGTGGAGTTATGAAGAAATTTCTATATAACTAAAACCTCTGTGATAACAATGTGAAAATTTTTATTAAAGATTAATAAAACCAATTCATAAAAGAATATTAACAAAATTAAAATTAGGACCTTCTCCATTCTAAAAACAGAACAAAACAGTATTCTGACATTTTTACTAAACAAAAAAAGAGACCTTAATACAACTTCAGTTTTTCCTATACAATTATTTTACTTATAAAATCTATTAGTAAGATTAGTTTCCTAAAACTAAATAGTAAACAAATGCCAATTGAGAAAGGCTATAATGCCACTTCAGAATATGTGCAATTACCTAATGACTGCTTCTTGCTGTTCAAAATTCCCAATTGTTTCAGGTTAAGGTTGCCTAAAATCCATTTATAATTTCTTTTTAAAACATTAGTTTCTAAACAGTCCAATTTTAAATACTAGTGTTTATTTTATTATTAACAGTAAAATGTTTCAACATGGCTTACTGTTTTGTTAATCTGCCAGAGTATGATGAATTGAGCAAAGATTTTGGAATTAGTAAGATCCAGGTTTGAACCCATGCTTCATTTCCTAGTTATGTGGTGTTAGAGAAGTTCCTGATCTCTCTCAGCTTTACTTTTTCCATTTATAAAACAGGGACAATAAAAAGGACTTCATGCAGCAGTTAATGAGATTAAATCAAACAGAACGTGCATAGATCCCAGCAAAGACACAGCAAGAACTCAATTCAAGTTCTCTCCCCACCATTCCAGCATTCTCTTAAGCCCAAGTACTGCATGGCATTTCTGAAATCCCCAAGAAGGCTGAAGATCAACTTAAAGTGATTTTATTTTCCTTTTTTGAACAAGCAGTTTTATTAAACATGCTTTGATGGTTGACTAGTGGGATTTCACATTTTGAAGAAAAGAAAAATTTAATATATTCTTGCCAAAAGAACAACTAAAACACATTCATAAAGTTCTTTCATGTTGGGAAGTGCTAAAGCCTTTCTGGAAAGCAGTTTGGCAAAAAGTAACAATGGGCATATCTTGTGACTCATAAATCTTGTATTAATAAATTATTATAAGGATATGAGATGTGCACAAAATCTGCTGTATCTACGGATGTCCATAATACTAAAAACTAGATGCAACCTGAATGTCCATCAAGAATGGACTAGGGGCTTCCCTGGTGGCACAGTGGTTAAGAATCCGCCTGCCAATGCAAGAGACACGGGTTTGAGCCCTGGTCTGGGAAGATCCCACATGCCGCAGAGTAACTAAGCCCGTGTGCCACAACTACTGAGCCTGAGCTCTAGAGCCTGCAAGCCACAACTACTGAGCCCATGTGCCACAACTACTGAAGCCTGTGTGCCTAGAGCCCATGCTCTGCAACAAGAGAAGCCACGACAATAAGAAGCCCGCGCACTGCAACGAAGAGTAGCCCCTGCTAGCCGCAACTAGAGAAAGCCCGCGTGCAGCAATGAAGACCCAACGCAGCCAAAAATAAATAAATAAATAAATTTAAAAAAAATAATAATAATAAAAAAAAAGAATGGACTGGTTGTATTAACGCACATCTATGCAGTTGAATAATAAAAATTATTATTTGGGCATTGATATAGGAATGATGCCTAGAAATAAATAAGGGAAAAAAAGTTGGTGCTTGATGAATTTTTATTGTTAAAGCCATATGGTCTTTAAGGTAAGTTAACAAAATCAGTATAAAATCACTTTTATATGGCAATATGATCAGAGGACAAGTTAAATTTTTGATCATTAAGTACAACATACAAGTAATGGATAAATCAATTAGAAAAAAGTAACTACTGCATTCCTTTACAGTTACACACACACACACACACACACAAAATATATATATATGTTTACCTGATGATGATGATGAAGTTAGTGAAGTTGAAGAAGATGAATCAAGAGATGGTCCAAACAGGGGGTCCCAAGCAAGTAAATCACTGGTCCCTTTCCTACCATAACATTTTAAAAATAAGGATTTTAGCAAATGAGTATTTTATTAGTATAAAATATAGTAACTTAGCTTTATTTCATAGAAAGCTCAATATATATGATTAAAGAGTTGGACGTTGTGCTTCACATATGATTGAATATGTGAAGAACTTAATTAGCAGGTTTAATAAACTGATATTTGTTAACTGCTATAAGCAGAACCCACAATAACATTAAGTTCGTAAAGGAGAGTAGATTAATTCCCACTGATTAAATCTTGTTATATTCTAATAAACGTAGGGGCTGTCAGAATAGAAATAATTTCAGTTTTACAAATGAAAAGCAGCATGGAGAGTCTATATGAGCTGCCTAAGGACACATAGCTAATTAATTCTATGGCACTATCAGATGTGCTAATTCACATCTGGAACCCAGTCTTGGACAGAAAATTTCTTAAGTGATATGAAATCAGATAGAATTTTTATAAGGCCATACTTATTATCAAAGATGAAGAAAAAGGGTAAAGGATTTTTTTAAAAGTACTTTTTAAGTAGAGCACAGTGGCTTAAGCTCCATGTATATAAACGACTCTATACAAACTTCAAAGGTCTGATCACTGCAGTAGATCATGCATAGGAGGAATTCTGCCTAGGTAATCCACTACCTGGGCCACTAAGGTGGTCTAGCAAAATGTAAGGGTCATACATACCTCTTTATGAGAGGTTACCAAGACTATGAACAAAATCAAGAGCATGAACATTCTCGTTTCAAAAAACTCAATGTGCTGCATAACCAAAGATTTTCTTCCACTGACCTCTTGGAATCCTTCAAACTAGTTACTCACAGGATTCAACTCTTGGCTCTTTACTTTAATACAAACATAAATGTTTCTCTTTTTCATTTTAGTCATACCCTTTATAGATGCTTAATCTCTAGGATCTTGAGCACCTGACCTTTGCCACCCCATCATTTTTTCAAATTAATTTCCCCAACTTTATTGAGGTATGTTTGACAAAACTTGTATGTATTTATGGTATAAAAAAAGAAAATCCCCATTTAAAAATAATCTAATGTATCAAACTACCATTATTTAAAATATTTTTTAGAAATCCTAGAAAACAGGCCCACTATAATGAAAATATTACAATTACCTATAAGCACATATCTAGTATCTCAACATGCACCCACATGGAAGCACACTTACGATAAAGTATAGAATCACAACTGTATAAATGATTCCTAAAAACAAAGTCTTAAAACACTAAACTTATCTTTAAAAATGATAAATCAAATGAATACCTCCACTCTGCTCAATTAGTGCTTAGCTTTGAAAGTTTCCATTTTAAACTATTCATTGAATTAAGCCTACTTTTACTCATACAAAAAACGTTAAAAGAAAGTATTCCTGTTGATAAATACAGAAGTGAAAAAGGACCCATGCAACACTGGCTTAAAGTATTTTTTTCTTTTTAAGAAGAACTGGCAACATGTCTTCTAGACCTCTCCTTCTTCAACTTAATTGAGACACTTCTTCATTTTGAGGTTCATAAAGTATACAGTCTATTTTACAAGGTCACAGACAAAATTGAAGGAAAACAGTGAGAGAATTTCCGTGTGAATAACTAGTTGAAATACAGACATGTATGAATTTGGGGTACTATCATTTATTTGGAGGAGTGAGGACACCAAGGCCAAATACAGTTGAATGGATTTTTTACAAATTATCATAGAAATACTGTCAAATGAGAAATAATTTACAACTTCTAAAAACTATATGACATTTCAAAGCTTAGGAAACGGGATGATTAAAAACAGTCTACTGGAATTAAAACTACAGAGATAATAAAACGAAGGATACTTAAAATTTAAATGTAGTGGGGAGGGAATGATAAATAGGTGGAGGACACAGGATTTTTAGGGCAGTGAAATTATTCTGTATGATACTATAATGGTGGACACATATCAACATCCGTTTATCAAAACTCATAGGATACACAACACCAAGAGTTAATCCTAATGTAAACCATGGACTTTGGGTGACAATGATGTGTCAGTGTAGGTTCATCAATTGTAACAAATGTGCTACTCTGGTGGGGGATTCTGATAGTGGGGGAGGTTTGGCATATGTAGAGGCAAAATGTATATGTAAAAATCTCCATACCTTCCACTCAGTTTTGCTGTGAACTTAAAATTTCTCTAAATATTAAAGGCTATTTAAAAAAATTTTTTAACATGGAACTTACTCATTGGATGCAGCAGATGACTTTGATTTCGTTAACTCTTCACCTAATTAAAAAGTTGAAATATTATGAAAAAATTAATAATCTGAGTAATAAAATATTTTAATATAAAGAGAAATACTACACATACATCAATTATTAAATTCTGGCATTAATAACATATATAAACAATTATGAAGAAAAGGAAAACAAGCCTTTAACAAGTTTTCTACCATGCTTAAAAATATAAAAATAGGGCTTCCCTGGTGGCGCAGTGGTTAGGAATCCGCCTGCCAATGCAGGGGACACGGGTTCGTGCCCCGGTCTGGGAAGATCCCACATGCCGCGGAGCAGCTACGCCCGTGAGCCACAACTACTGAGCCTGCGCGTCTGGAGCCTGTGCTCCGCAACAAGAGAGGCCGCGACAGTGAGAGGCCCACGCACCACGATGAAGAGTGGCCCCCGCTCGCCGCAACTGGAGAAAGCCCTTGCACAGAAACGAAGACCCAACACAGCCAATAAATAAATAAATAAATAAATAAATAAATAAATAAATAAATAGGAAAAAAAAACGACCATTATAAAAAATAAAAATAAAAATAATAGCTGAATTTCTGCTAAATCTTCTAATATCTTTGATAAGAAACAACTTAAGTCAACTAAACCATCGTATTCATTAAACTGCTGTTCACAAAAAAAAATAGGGGCTACAACTTTAAAACTCAGAACAAATGTTTAAATACTTTTGTATTTAAATAATGTATGTAATAACTCAATAATTTTAACTGATGAATCATGAAAGCATTTTTCAAGTTCTGATGATATTATTAATGATTATTTTATTGACCAAAAGTAGTTATTAATTCTTGAAGGACACCCTATTTTGAAAAAGAAAATTTTTATATCAATAGTCTCTTTATAAGGTAGTCTATTTTGCTACCTTCTGCATTTATAACATGAATCATTTCATAAGCAATTGGTATATGGAGGAACAGCATCAGTAATACAAAAGTCCTGCTGGTTCGTAAGCAATTTTCATTGCACCTTAATGTTTTGCATCACCAAGCAATAGCTGATGAATGCAAAATACATCAATATGGGTAATTACAGCAAGCTATGAGGAATACAACAGTGTACATAATGCCCATTCACATCACATTCTCCCATTTGGCTCATTTCAGCTGTTTGTTTTGCCTCATGGTGCTTACTGTGGTGTTCGTCATCTTTTTTTCATTTTGCCCTCATCTTGATAACTCAGTAGCCCCCTTTTATACTCATTTTCCTCACATCCCCTATCATCAAGCTACTTACCATTTATTTTTTGAAAGTAAAACCCTACTTTTAGTTTGGTATTTATTATGAATTTAATAGGTCTTTTTAATTGTGCTAGAATTTTTAATTACAATTGATGTCATGGTTTTTATTTAGCACTGTGTTCACAAAATTGCATAGCTTTTGTGTGGGCTGCCTCAACTCTATTTTCCCCACAACTCTTGCTATGTTTAATACATGATTCTGCAAATGGTGTTAACACCCCAAAAACATTTTTAGTATAGTTTAAGTTACTATACTAAAAATCTTATATTAGAAGTTGCAATTGTGATACGACTTAAAAATAGATCAGGCTAAAACTCATCTTTCTGGGGACTTCCCTGGTGGTCCAGTGGCTAAGACTCTGTGCTCCCAACGCGGGGGGCTCGGGTTCAATCCCTGGTCAGGGAACTATATCCCACATGCCGCAACTAAGGGTTTGTATGCCACAACTAAAGATCTCGCATGACACAACGAATATCCTGCATGCCGCAACTAAGACCTGGCGCAGCCAAATAAATAAATATATAAATATTTAAAAAACAAGTGCCTTCTGGCTCATGAGGAAGAGTTATGCTAGTTAAACAGTTTTACGTGCTTGATCAGAAGCTGCTCTTTGGCTTTGTTAATTTCTGAAAAACGTTGTAGCCACGTATTCAAGTTTAAAGCATATCTCAAAACTAAAAGAAATAATATAGATAAGTCGTCTTCTGTTGCAAAACAAGTATCCTTCTAGTCTGTCATTATGGCTCATGATGAAAAAAGACCATTTCTACAACTACATATGTTAGGCTACAAGCTTAGCAAATTCCCTGATAAATTTTAATAGACTTAAATAACCAATTTAAATGTCAAACTTACTAGATGAATTCCGATTTATCTGCACCTAAAATAGAAATGCAAAAACTAAGTACCATTAAACAAATAATTTAATGCGGTAATAAAATATGATAAAATGTTAATACTGGGAACATAATTTTAAGTTGTTTTTAATATATCTGCTCAATTATAAACTATTTACATAAAAAGATTACAGAAAAAACTTTTTTATAGTCAAAAAATAATGTGTACCTTTAAATCATTCAATAAAATGTTTTAAAATACTAGTATCTACAGCAACATATTATGACTTGCTAATTTAAAAACACAAATATTTTGAAAATCAATGTTCAAATATATAATTTCTTTTTAAGTCAATAGGTAAAAATATAAAATCTTGCACTTACTGGGCTGTGTCTCTAGCAGTACATGGAAGGAAAAAGAAAAACACAGTGTTTAAAAAAAAGGAAAAAGAAAAACACAGTATTTGCTTTAGAATTTAAAATGTATTTCCTTGCTCTAATAATCCGTCTATTCCCTTCTTAATCATGTCTATTGATAAAATCTGTATACCTTAAAACACATACACTGTTGGAGGGAAAAACAACTTAAGCTAGATAAGCAAACTGGGCAATAAAATATACTCTCAAGACCCCTCTTTTCAAATATTAACAATTAAAAATTTTCTGATTATTATTTATTTTCTGAGTATGAAGTTAACACGTTTACTTTTTTTAAAAAAAATAGAAAAGAGCACAAAGCATCAATTATCTTACTACCCAAAGACAGATGCTTAACATTTTGATATATATATATATCCTCCAGGCTTTTATTTACTTACATGTATATTTTAAATTAGTTATGCTCTTACACAATAAAAATTTTTTAATGGCTTCACAACTTCCTACTTCAAATATAAACCATAATTTAATCTTGGCATTAATGTTAAATAGTAATGGTAGAATAAAACCTCACTTCAGAAATTTGGTGGAAAAAACTGTTCTCAAATTAAATTCTAGAAGTGTATGACTGGGAGAAAAACACTTTTTCTAAACAAATACATAAAGTCTACTTAAAATATGTAATTAAATAAAATACAAAATGGTGAGAACTTTTATTCTCCATTATCAAGAAGAATAGGTTTAATATCAGCTACAATAAGTACGTACAGATAAACTAAACTGACATTCTAAGACATGCTTTTTTCCCATAATTTAACATTTCTAAATTTAAGAGTATGACATCGATAGAAAGATTACGGTGATTTTTTTTCTCCCTCAAAAGCTATCAAGTTTAGTATCTCAGAATTGAGGAGTTAACCACTATCACTAAGAATTCTTATTTGCCTTTTCCTATATGAAAAGTATGGAAAAACCATTAATTACAGTGACAGGAAAAAAAAAAAAAGCAAAGATAGAATTTAATTTCACTTGAAATTGATTTTTATGGAATTCCTTTTACATAAAGTTCACCAAAAAAAATGGATGAAAAACTTTAACATTAGATGAGGAAAAGGTTAATACTGTAGTTCACAAAACTCTGCCTGAGACATATAGCACTATTTATAAAATACATCAAATGGCAGAAATAGTGGATTTTCCACATTTTTGTTTAAAAACACATTCAAAAGGAAGCAAAACTAAACCAAACTCAAAAATTCATTTGCCTGTATAAAAATTATAAACTGTATACCTCAATAAAGCTGAAAAAATTATAAATATTTCCTCATCCAACATGCTTAACTATTTACTAAGTGATGTTTTAATTTTCATTAGTCCTAAAACTAATCAGATGCAGGTAGATGAGCTTAGAAAAACCAAAAACCAAAAAACCCTCAAAGGCTTCTGTATAATGAGTGCAAACTTGCTTATTTTCTTACTTACAGATATTGCTGGGGAGAGCGTTATATTTCCTATAGATACTTTTAATTCATCCAAGGAAGCCATTGTGTGATGTGAGTTATTCGGATGCATAGGTTTGATTTCTATCCGATACTTCTTTGGTTCTTCATCTTCAGAATCAGAATCACTAGATGAGTAGAAATGGTTCTCTTTGGTATGTGAGTATCAGTTAAAGAATTGAGTTTTTAAATTATCTTAATGCACAACCAGTTTTTCACACATTTATAAAAAGGAACAAAACAACTCTGAGATAAGATGGACTTTATCAGAAATGTAACTACTAACTTTTATTCATAGCATGTCAAATAAAGCACATCGAGGCACATTTTATTACAATTACTTAAAAATCTGAAGTCTTTATTAAATAATAGATTATTTTGTTTTAACTGTCTACTTATATATGCCAACACAATCCATAAGAATATCCAGATGATGAAAGGATATCATTCTGATTTGCTTCTGGTTTTATACTATAGCCTTCTTCATCCACATCAGGAATGTTCTATGGGGAAAAGAAAAAGAAAAACTTTACTGTAACAATGCCTCCAACTGCAAAAACATTAAAGGTTAGCAAAACAGCCTTAACTATTACCAAGGAGCGTTATAATTTATCAAATATCGTAGATTAACAAAATTATTAAGACTGGGAAATTATGTGTTTTTAGATAATTAGCTTCAAACGACACTCCACGCTTCAGACGTCTGAAAGAGAAAAGCACTGCAAAACAAACAGGATAAACACTGAAAGGAAGAGAACAGGTGTTTGGCTAGGCATGCCAGCAGTTCTGTGAATAACCAAATTTTCACCCAAATCTTCAAAGTGAAGAAATAAAAGCACAAGATTGTATGCATCCATGGAAGAGAGGTGGTAAAATCAGAGGACTGACAGCTTAAGTAAGTGGAAATACATACCAAAAATATAGAACAGGGACTTCCCTGGTGTTGCAATGGTTAAGAATCTGCCTGCCAATGCAGGGGACACGGGTTCGAGCCCTGGTCCGGGAAAATCCCACATGCCGCGGAGCAACTAAGCCCGTGCACCACAACTACTGAGCCTCTGCTCTAGAGCCTGCGTGCCACAACTACTGAGCCCACATGCTGCAACTACTGAAGCCCGTGCGCCTAGAGCCTGTGCTCCGCAACAAGAGAAGCCACCACAATGAGAAGCCCACGCACCGCAACGAAGAGTAGCCCCACTTGCTGCAACTAGAGAAAGCCCACGTGCAGGAACAAAGACCCAACACAGACAAAAATAAATAAATAAATTTTAAAAACATATATATAGAGAGAGAACAAAAAAACAAAAGACTACCAAGAAAATTTAAACTATACTAAAATACCATCTCTTTTCCATGAGACTGGCAAAAATTCAAGTTAAAAAATATACTCTGTTGGCAAAGCTGTGAGGAAATGTACTCTTATACTTTGTTGGTATAAATACAAAACAGTACAATTCCTACATAGGGAAATTTAGCAGTATCTAACAAAAAATTTATGTGTTTACCCTTCTACCCAGGAGTTCCTTTTCTAGGAATTTACTCTGAAGATATGCCCCCAAGAATTAAAAAATACATAATGGCAACAAGGTTATTCACCAGAATTATTTGTAACTCAAAATTATTGGAAAGTACTAAATGTCCAAGCATAGCTGAATAAACTATGGTGCATACACAAAGTGAAGTACTATGCAGCTATTTAAAAAAAAAAAAATGAGAAAAGTTTCCATGAACTGATATGGAGTGACTTCCAGGAAATACTGCTAACTGAAAAAAGCCAAGTACAAAAGACCATATATAGTATACTACCTTTTAAGAAAGAAGGGGAAATTTAAAAACCATATAGATATCTGCTATCTTTATGAAAAAAAAAACCAAAAAAACAAAAAAACACTGCAAAGATAAATCAGAACACAATAAAGCTGGTTACCTAAGAAGGAAGGGCGGTGGAGCAGAAGGGATACAGAAGGGACACTTCTCTAAAAATGCTTTTGTGGTTAAGTAAGAGAATATAAAATTTATGCTCAAATGGATCAGAAAAAATATACACACATAAACACATGCACATATGTAGGGAGAATGGAACTGTTAAAGCAAATGTAGTAAAAAGTTAAAGGTATACAAGTGTTCTTTATACTATTTTATTCTTGTATTTGTTTGTAGGTTACAATATATTTCTAAATAAAAACTTTTTTTAAATGGGGGAAAAAAAGAACTGCCAAGAAATGCCAGGGTGTACCAGTTGGATATAACTGGGCAGCTAGTATCATTCTACTGGTAGAGTTTCCCATTCTTCCTCCAATCACTTGCTAAAGCTCAGCAAGAGAAATATGAAGGATTGCTAACCTGACAGGCACAGCACAAGGTTTACATAGTTATAGTTTCCAAGCTGAATAAACAGTCTAATGTAGCTAGCAGTGAGTTAACAGACTGGGTTAAAGTTCAGAAGTGAAATATCTAATATAGGGTAAAGAGCAGATTCCATAGATAAAAAGATGACAAGTGAGGTAGTTATGACCCTAGAAGTAGAGCACTTTCTTTGAGTTCTATATGCTGCTTACTAATATGCAAATAATACTTTAAAATACTTAAAAAATAAAGAAACTGAGGACTTCCCTGGTGGCGCAGTGCTTAAGAATCCGCCTGCCAATGCAGGGGACACGGGTTTGAGCCCTGGTCTGGGAAGAGCCCACATGCTGCGGAGCAACTAAGTCCGTGTGCCACAACTACTGAGCCTGCGCTCTAGAGCCCACGTGCCACAACTACTGAGCCCATGCTCCTAGAGCCCATGCTCCACAACAAGAGAAGCCACCTCAGTGAGAAGCCCTCGCACCGCAACGAAGAGTAGCCCCCGCTCACCACAACTAGAGAAAGCCCGTGCACAGCAACGAAGACCCAACGCAGCCAAAAGTAAATTAATTAATTAATTAAAAAATAAAATAAAATAAAGAAACCATTAGAAATCAAAATAAAAAAAGGTTTTTTTCAAAATACTTTCTTCCTATTCCTGGTACCCTAGAACATACCAGGTATTTAATCTCCTAGAGGTTCTTTTTTATTTTGGCCACGCCAAGCAGCATGCAGGATATTAGTTCCCTGACCAGGGATCGAACCCATGCCCCCTGCAGTGGAAGCACAGTGTCTTAACCACTGGACCGCCAGGGAAGTCCCTCTCCTAGAGATTCTATCTGAGATCTGCTACTGACACTATTTTTAAATTTGTTTACAGTACACTATACTATATGATGTACTAATTTAAAGTAATACTGAGCTGTTTTCTGTAAGACCAAATAAACTGCTTTTGAATCAACCTCCTGCAGATTACATCTATAAACTCTGATCAAAATAAACATAAACAACTATCTGAAGTTACTGGAGAGTGACCCACAGCGACCATCTAAAAAGATATACAAAGTTATATGCCCAAAAAAACAAAAAAGAAACCTATAGATAAATCAAATTCTAAAAAAGGTTCAAATAACCCACAAAAGGCAGGAAAAATAAAACGATATTCTGAGAGGGAAAGAGAGAGAGAGGAACAAATAGAGAACAAAAAATTAAATGGCAAACTTAAACCCCAACATGTCAATAATTACATTAAATATAAATGGTCTATGTATAACAAAAGACAGATTGGCAGAATGAATTAAAAAAACATGACCCAGCCATATGCTACCCATGAGAAGCTCATTTCAAACGTAACAACATAGGTAGGTTGAAAGGAAAATGATAGAAAAAATATACCATGCAAACATTAATTTAAAAAATAAAAAAGACAGTGACTACCTTACTATTAGATAAAACAGACTTCAGAAAGAAAGTGGCCAGTGTCGAGAGTGACATTATGCCCACACAAAAACCTGTACACAACTGTTCAACGTAACTTATTTCTAACAGCCAAAAATTGGAAACAACTAAACGTCCCACAATAGGTGAACAAACTTTGGTATACCTACATCATGGAATACTATTCAGCAATAAAAAGGAATGAACTATTCATGTATGCAACAACCTGGAATAATCTCTAGAAAAGGGTGCTGAGCGAAAAAAGCCAATCTCAAAAGGTTGCATACAGTATGATTCCACTTAAATAACATTCCTGAAATGACAAATATATAGAAATGGAGAAAAGATTCGTGGTTGCCAGAGGTGTGTGTGTGTGGAGGGGGTGGAGAACAGAACAAAAGTGACTGAAAAGGAGCAATCAAAATGAAAGATCCTTCCAGCAATCACAGCCCTAGGTATTTACCCAGTTGATCTGAAAACTTATTTTCGCATAAAAACCTGCACACAAATGTTATTAAGCTGCTTTATTCATAATCACCTAAAAGAAGAAGCAACCAAAACATCCTTCAGTAAGTGAATGGATAAGTAAACTATGATACATCTATACAATGGGATACTCTTCAGGGATAAAAAAGGAATGAACAATCAAGTCATGCAACAATATGAATACATCTTAAATGCATATTTAATATTCCTGGTAAAGGAATCCAGTCTGAAAAGGCTATATCCTGTATGATCCCATTTATACGACATTCTGGAAAAGGCAAAAATATAGAGGTGATAAACAGATCAGTGACTTCCAGGGATTTGAGCACTGGGAGACGGTTAAACAGGTGAAAAGAAAAAAAAAAAAAAGATCCTTGGTTAATGGAAATGTTCTATTTTGACTGTATGAGTATCAATATCCTAGTTACGATACTGTACTAAAGTTTTGCAAGATGTTACCATCAAGAGAAATGAGATGAAAGGTACACGGGACTGCTCTGTACTAACTCTGTAATGTTCTGTAAATTGACAATTATTTCAAAATAAAATGCTTTTTTGGTGTGCATTTAAAAAAAAAAAAAAAAAGCAATGATTCTCACTGTACCAGGATTTCAATGCTAGAACTATTCATGATATTAATAAAAACTTACACATTACCTGTTTACATCTTTGTCCATTCAATCCATGGTTTCTATATTAGGGCCCCATACTGCTGGAGCAAAGCATTAAGTCAAAAGCAGTACAAGAAGAAGAAAAGAGCATGTAACTTCAGCCAACAATCTTAAAGGCAGTTTTGGTGGATAGTGGTGGTAGTAACTTTAACAAAATATTGGGATAGAGCTTGCAAGTCAATGGTATGTTTCTCAATCTCAGTTTGGAGAGAGGAAATTGGTTAAAACTAAGAGAGCGATTTACACTTCCTTGGTCAACTTTCAAAAGATGTAGTCGCTCAAAATAATTTTTTTTTAATTACATACATAGATCTTTTTAAAAAGGAACAGAAAATGATGGATAATTTCCCTACCAGAGTAGCCTATTGATGTTTAAGTAATAGTAAGACTAGCCATAAATAGGCCATAAATAAAAGGAAACAACAAAAAATGAAAGCCTCCTTTCCCTGCTGACCACCACTGTAATCCTTCTCCTCAAAGGTAACCACAATTCAGTGTCTTGTAACTCATTCTTTTTAAAAAAGAGAATACATATAATAGACACATTTATTTATTTTCAAAAACAATTACTTAAAAGATCACACTTGCTTTTATTTAGTAAGTTCTTCCCATTTCAACAGACATGAGCAACCTAGATCTATAACATCTGACTATTTCTTCATCAAGTGAATGTTTAATAATTTAACCAATCCCCATTTTAATGGATGCTTTAGTGTTTCCAATTTTTTGCTAACATAGACAATGTTGAAATAAACATCTATCCCTATCCACCTTTTCTCCCTCCCCCTCTATGTAAGCATATATCTTGATCAAGCATACACACACACACACACACACACACACACACACACACACACACACACACACAGTTTGTGAATAGAGCAGTAACAGTAAAGCTCTAGCAGCAGGATTGCAGAGTCAAAAAGAATATACATTTCTTATTTGGGGAGATACTGCCAAACTATCCACAAGACAGATTATACCAATTTACATTCTAACCAACAGTATGAGTGTATCAAAACTTTTGCCAATATGATAGGTGAATATAGTAATTTCATTCTAATTTGCATCAGAATTAGGCTACTATTTTGGACAACATTTATGATTATTCACTACAACCTTTTATTTCTTCTTATGAAAATTGCCTGTTTTTATCCTAATGCCCTTTTCCTACTGGGACGCTCGCTTACCTTTTAAACTTATCTGTATCAAAACTTTACAAAGGAAAATAATTAGTCCCTTGTTAAACATCTTGCAAATACACTCTGCCCAACTATCTTTAGTGATTCAACTCCTTCTATGGTGTATTTTTTCTAATTCTGTAAGTTTTTCATTTCTATACAGTCAAATTTATCAATCATTTCTTATATGGTAGTAGAATTTCGTGTCCTCTTTAAAAGTCCTTTTCTAATTCCAGATAAGTACTGGCTGAAGTTCAAAATTGTTTAATATTGATCATTATAGAACAGTATCAATTAACGAGAAAATTTTAAATATTTTATTTAAAGGGGTGCATATAAAACATGAAGTATTAAAATTTTTATTCAATGTTGCAATCAAATAAATGCTATAAATAATTCAGAAATAAAATGCATGATGAACACTAAAGTAAATGCCAAACACATCTGCTGACTTTTTCATTAATTAGTAAACCAAGGGTATCAAAACATGCAAGTGGTAAGGTAAATGTTACAACTCCAAAAACACTGATGATTTTAAGCCTAGAGCTCATCAGAAGTCTATTTCCTTATTTTCACTATAAATTTATTAATGAATAGTAATTTTCTTACTTTAAAGCTGAAATATGAAAAAAAATACTAGTTTTATCTTAATTAACATAAAACACAATGTTTTACAAAATACGTAGTTCTTTATTTTGGTACACCAATATGCTGTAAAAGACTGGAGCCAAAAGAAACAATAGTCACACAAGCAAGAACAATAAAAGAGACAGCCTGACTCTACTACACTTACCAACATGATCAGTGTCTAATGACCAATCTGTAAAACGTTTCTGTCTACACATTACTTCCATCATTTGGTAAATCTACTCTCTCACTGTAACCACAGGGAGCTCCATTTGATGTCTTCTTTAATTATATATGAAGAAATATATTTAAACAAGAAATATAAACAAACTTTCTTTAAAACAAAACAAAATAAAAAGCACAGAAAAGTACTAACCATGGTTGTTGCTACTTTTTCTAAAATGACAGTCTCCTAAACAAACCCTAAACACATGAACAGTTATAGTAGTATTTTAATAGATCTAAGAATTCAATTAGTAAGAGCACATTTTAAAATAAAGTAGGCAGGTTTGAAATCTGACATATTTCCCAAGAAAAAGCAATATGCTATGGCTCCACTCCAATTTTAAAAGTAAAATGTCCACTTTTCAAAAGTAGTTAGAAATACCTTCTATTTAATAGGAAAGCATCTGGCAATGTAAAGCCAAAAATACATTTGTAAAATAATTTTAATAGTGAATTTCTAATAACATGGTTAGTATTTTTCTTGGAAAGATCTGTAAACAAATTCAACCCAAATATGCTGGGTATTTCCTAATGAAAATAGCTAAATTGTTTATACCAAAGTAAAATCTACTTACAAGTGAATCTGCATCAGGGCATTCCCTATTAAAACAAACAAAATATCAGACATATTCAACTATTAGAACTATCTGGTAAGTATATTATATCGAAAGTGTTTGCCTTGGTATGTAAACATAACTTTCATTTAAACTCTATAAAAATATTTAGAGAAATCAAATCATGAATATTAAAATATACCAAATGATTTTAAAATTCAAACAAAGACATTCCCCTATACTGATACTGCAAGACAAAATAAAACAAACAGCTTATAAATATTTGTAAAACTACTTTCAAAAATACTTCTTTTCCATGAATATACACGTGTCATGTCAAGGAAGCTGTCAGTCCTACAACGATTTCTAGTGGCTTTTAATCCTTCAGTTATAGAAAGTTAAAAAAAATTTTTAATGTATTTCCTTTGAGGTACTTTCCATAAGCTAGTATATATAGAAGTGAAACCACTTTTTTCCAAATATGTTAGGTGAGTAGCTAGACTTCCAGCTGGAACAGTTTCTAGTCTAATGTAATATGCAGTTGAGCACTGACATTTTATCATTTAACTGATAAGCAAATACAAATTTGGACATAATCTATTAAAAACTATTATTTTAAATGTAAAACTAAAACATAAAGAAGACCAAACTTCTCAACTAACCAAATAAAGCCCTAGATATATAAAATTAAAGGCATTGAAGCCATGAGGAATAAGCTTAGAAGAATATGTATGTATACATTCTAAAACAAGTTCACAAACAAAAATTAGAGAGCATATTTAAAAGGCATTGGACTAGGTATATACTCTTTGGCTTGAGACAGTTATTGCATATAGTATCAGATTCTGCCACTTTAATAACAGTCTGAAAACACACATATTAGGTACACCTTAAGAGCCAAATAAACAAAATAAAAAATACTGAATTAATATATAAGATAAACAGGTAATCTGTATCAATCCAAAGACTAAGCACAAACCAGGAAAATATATAAATTAAAGAACTTTGTTAAATATAGGATGGAATAGACTGAAAAAATGAAAAAAGAGGGAGATGACTATTCTTCCCTTAATTCAAATGGGAGCACCAGGGTAAATGCAAACCCCACGTGTCTTTATATCTACTTAAAATTCCAAATTTTGAAAAAGAGCTTCCTTATAAGGAATATTATATCAAAAAACCTATGCATACTCTGAGGAAATGATCCAGAAAAGCTACTGTAATAATATTCAATCCCTGTACAGAATCAAATCAATTAAGATGTTTGAACATTTCTTTCTTCTTTTTTTAAAAGATAAAGTTTAAATATAAAAGTAAGTATAAGAGTTCCAAACCATTTATTCTCTGGCTTTAAGCCAGAACTCTCCAGTCTTTGTGGTAAAGCACTCATCTGTTTGCCTTCACAGTGCGCAGTATGAGACCTGCAGATGAAGCCCCAGGAAGACCAAGCTCTGAGCAGGACCCCTTGTCCACAATTGCTGGCATTTCAAAAACCTTCAGGCTATGAGAAGAAGCATGCCAAGAGCCTCCGGCATTTCAAGCAAAGTGAATTCTAACATTTTTCCTGCCAGGGAGTGTTGAAAGAAGGTAATAATGATGCAGTGATTTAGGCATTAGTTTTCTGACCTAGTATTCTTATTGGTTAAAATATTCCAATATCCAAGTGCCCTAATGATCATACTGGGAAATTACAGATCATGAAAAACTATTTTAAAAACATGGAATACATAAAAATATTATAAGCTCCCTAAATGAACAGCTGTGAAAACCATCAATTATAAAGACATCTTAACTCTTTACAATGTAGCCACTAACAGATAAACTGGCTACATTTTAAAAATTTACTTACAAATCAATTGTTTAGACTTCAATTTCCAGTGTTATAAAAGAGATTAGGTTTCATTCCCTTAGCAAAATACCCCCTTCATAATGCTCAAAAAAGACATCTGCAGAAGAGACAGTAGCAATAGGCATAAATCACTTTGCAAATAGTCTTAATTTGTTAAACCAAGTATCAATACAACTAGGGAGGAGGAAAGAAACAGATATTCAGAATGGCAGAAACTCCGAGAAACTCAGATGATAAGCGTATAACCAGGGAGGACGCAAGACCACCCAAAGCACAAATTTTTGTTCTCTTACACTGAAAATATGAATGGCCATCAAAATATTAAACCTCATGAGAGTTCTGCTGATTATGCTAGAGAAGTAGGGACTTGAAACAAATTTTCAGTCAATGTTACTGGGTCAACAAATCACTCAAGACTTTTGATTAGTGTCTCTTCAGTCTAAATGGGTTGAATAATTAAGCAAAGAAAAGTTCCTTTATTTCCAATTTGTCTCCAGTTAATCAGAGTTCAATGATTCCCAACCCCAGGTGTATATTAAGAATCACACAGGCTGCTTAGAACAAAACAAAAACTATGCTGGGGCCTCACGCCCCAAGAATCTGATTTAATTGGTCTGAAGCGGGGCCTGGCATAGATATATTTAATTTCTCAGGTAGTTCTAATGTGTAGCCAAGGAAGAAAACTTGACTTAGCTAATACTAGTTTAATTTCTTATATGCTAATTATATTTCTTTGTATACCAATTTATTTTTTAAAAAAGGTAAATGACATTTATACTCCATCTTCCATCTAAAAATGATGAATTAGTATAAATGTTTAAAATATGTTAGGGCTTTTCTCTCCCCCATTTAACATTTTCCATTTATGTACACATATATCACTAAGTTCCTTTATGGTTAGAGTTGTCTTGAAAGATTTTGATCAAGTTGCTGACCATGGCGTTTTTCTTAGGTTATTAAGACTCAGAACAATTTTTAGTTCTCTCTGTACTTTTGTTTAATTTTTAAAAATATGCATGTATCATTTTATAAAATAAGAGTATCTTTAAAGTTTCAATTTCAAAATGCTAAAGCTTTCATCTTGAAATTTTAAAATAATAAGAAAAGTTAACACTTTTAACTAAAACTAGAGGAGCTGGCAAATGTTCTTAGAAAAGTTTGTATTTTTCACATCTTAGCCATATGTACTTTGGGTTATTTCCAAAAGAATTTTTTCTTTTCAAATTCATAACAATAGTCTTATTCTTAATTATTTATAACCATAGAAAGGATTTTGACAATATTTAATATACTTACACAGACTCTGCATCCTTTTCCTTTTTAATTATTCCTGGTAAACCGAAAGTCTTTCTTTTCCTTGGTTTTATACCTTAAAATAAATGTATATTGTTATAGAACATAACTGTTCCTGATAAATATATTAAACTTATGAATGCGTCTTGTATCTTGACACACAATTTGCTCATAACTGTTGATACTAAATTTGGATTAAAGAAATGAAAGTATCAACTGCTAAACCCTAATATTTAAATCAGTCATAGTCTGTTTAAATTTTTCTTATGTTGATATAATATAGCCTTTTATTCACCAAAAGGTTATACATAGAACATTCACTTGATCAGTGAAATTCTCTCTTCCCCTAAATCACCTCAGGCAAAATAAGCATTTGCAGATATCTTAAGACTTCAAAGAAAGTACATTATTCACTATATTAGATTTTGTTATAAATGCAGGTCGAATCATGTTCCCGGTATAAAGGGTCACAAAATATAAATGTGTTGTTTTAAATGAAAAGTTGACAACAGATCCATTAACAGTATGACATGGGAAACTTATAATACGGCATTCTTTTGTCCATATGTTATCTCTAATACAAATAATGTTATAAATGGATCCAACCATAAATGAGGAACAAATACCATCTCTATTTTGCCAAATATGGCAGTTCTTCCTCTTCTTCTTGCATGACAAATTATTTTTTAAACGTCAATCAATCAATGACAAATTATTTTTTATATGTCAGTCAATGCTATCAATCGTTAACAGAATTCAGCACTTAAAGCTTAGCTACTTAACTCTTTGAGAACTAGAGTACACCTAAGCTAACTTCTCACCTTATACATGAGGAAACTCAGAGTATTATTTTTGTTTTTTTAACTCAGTGTTATACAACTAGTTAACACTACAGCCAGGATTATAATCCAGGTGTCTTAGAATAATGTACTTGCTTTCATGCAAAACTAACTCCCTGAACCATTTATTTTTATAGCATGTTATAATATTCTAAAAATAAATACATTTTTATTCTCACAGAGTAGGTATTATTTATTATAAACATTTTTAAAGAACTTTTAAAATTCTTTTAAACTTCTGAAGAACTTTTAAAGTTTAAGTACAGAGAACTTAAGTACTGCTTAGTCAAACAGCTGGTAACTATAAAAAGTCTAGGCCCCAGAGCTCGTTGACTGCTCAATTAATAACCTTACACACAACAGCAAACCAATTCTCCATATTCTCACAAAGGTCTTGGAAAAAAATAGAAGACTGCTTTCAAATTATTTCTAGCAGCTCACAAAGTGAGATTATAAAACATGACAAAAATTGCAGACATCTCTTGGGTTTCATACTATGAAAAACATCAATTTAAATAGAAAGGGTTGTGGATCCTTTCTCCAAGTCAAATCATCACCTATTTTGAATGACAGTAACATTAGCATTAATACATAACCTTATTAGTTACTGAAATGTTACCCATTGCAGAATAAGCAGTATACATCAATATGTAGTGATGAGTTTCATATTTATGACATTAGAATGTTTAAAGATGGATATCAGTGGAGAAAACAATCTCAATGTATATCTGAAAACAAATACATGTTATATTTAATCTTTTAAAAAATCTACATTCTAACACACTAATATTCCTTTGGGCAAACCTACTGTTTATTAAGTAAACATTAATATCTGCAGGCCTTCAAACCACATTCACGTTTTTTACGTCACTCCATAGACATGCTAACACCAATGAATAGCAGCCCCTCTATTCAGTAAACAGAAGCTATTAGCTAGCTGCCACACATTACAACTAGTCAACTTACCTTCAACTGCACTAGCAGGGTCACATTCTTCAAATTCAATAAGGCCTAAAAAGAAAAAAACATGAACAAGTACTGGTTTAAAAAAAAAAAAAAGCTGGTAGAAAACAATCACATCAGATCCCATTACATCTTTTTAATTGTTCTGAAACGTGTTCCAGTGTTACCTGATAGTGTTAATTAAAATATCAGCAATAATTTAAATATCAAATAAGCCTAACACTGAAAAAAACTGAGACTAGCCTATATCATGACCACAATTTACTGACAACCCTTTATATATGATACCACAGAACTGGAGACACAGAGATCTAACATGTAGTTTCTGTTTTCAATAAATATCAGACTAAAAATTTATGTTCCACTAAATGGTCACTTTAGCCCTGCCTTATTAATGGTTAACTGGTACAACCTGCTACATCAAGAAATTTTAAAATAGAGCCTGAAGTAAAGAGTGGATAATAGGGACTTCCCTGGTGGTGCAGTGGTTAAGAATCCACCTGCCAATGCAGGGGACACGGGTTTGAGCCCTGGTCTGGGAAGATCCCACATGCCACGGAGCAACTAAGGCCGTGCGCCACAACTACTGAGCCTGTGCTCTAGAGCCCGTGAGCCACAACTACTGAAGCCCGCATGCCTAGAGCCCGTGCTCCGCAGCAAGAGAAGCCACCACAATGACAAGCCCGTGCACGGCAACGAAGAGTAGCCCCCGATCGCCACAACTAGAGAAAATCCGTGCACAGCTACGAAGACCCAACGCAGCCAAAAATAATAAATAAATAAATAAATTTATTTTAAAAAAAAATAAGAGTGGATAATAGAGGATTTCACTACTGGTCCTTCTGAGATGTTAAGCTTAACTATAACTATGTGCAAATTCATGATCAGAGTTCTCATTGATCATTCCATTATGAAAGAAAACCACTAATGAACAAGAAAAATTTCTCTATTAAGTAGGAGCATTGAAAATATTGGCTAAAACGTCCTGCTTCTTACCCCCAAATCAAAGATTTACTTCCTCAGTTCCAGTTTTTATTCAAAAAGAGTAGATTAACATTTAGTGATAAACAGAATAAAACAGTCATAAATGTGAGTTGATAAACAAGGTCTTAATTAACTGGCAATACCTTCCCTACTGGGGCATTCTTATGACATATATCATATGACTAAAAAAAAAAAAAAAAAAAATACACTCACTACTTCCATCTAAAAAATTCTTAGAGTCAGAAAACAGCCCAATTAAAATTTCAAGGACTTCAAGTCCACTCTGTAAATCTGCAAGCTAAGAATTCATTAAATGAAAGGGTAATGAGCTTGTTCTTAGAATCCTTTAAAGGCCTACATTAACAGTTTACAAAGAGATGAGAACTGAAAGATCAATAAAGATAAAGAATTTTAGTAGTATGTGCATCTGAAACAGCAACTTTTTGCTTGGTGTAAGAATTATGAAGAATGAAAAATCTCTACCTAAATTACCAACAGCTTATTATGTGTTATTAGTTTTATCACTTATTAATAAAGCTTGAGAGAATATAACCACCCATCAAAAAAATATATAGTATATATGAAGATCCTTGGATGTCATCACATATATGAAAATAGTAAAGGCATCCATTAACTCTATAAACATCAGTCCCTTCAAACGAAATTCTACATTTTTTCCTCACAAAACATCTTTCTTATACCAGATATCTTGATCACTTTTCTCTTTATCTTTTAAAAACATCCTCTTAAAATCCATTTGAAATAGAAAAATATCCAATAAAAATAAGCTATTCAAAATGACGTTTTTGAAATATAAGATGCCAAATCCTTTCAAATTGTAAAATATATATTAAAAAATTTTAACTGAGTTCCATCCACACATAAGCTTTTCTATTAAAAATAGAAACACCAACAGTTTCTAGAATAATAAAACTAAATATATACTCTTAAAAAAACCATTAAATCATGCATGAAAAAGATTTTGTTTTTCAAATGGCATACGCTCCACATGCTGCTTCACATGGCAAAGCTTTGCGTGCCTGGCTCAGTGCCAGCTGACAGCTCAGCTGGATATCAGTGCACATTCTGACCCCCCTTGTAGCATGTCACTTCTGAACTGTTTCACAAGTAGAAAGTTTATTCACCATCTCCCCCAAATGCAGTCCACTGCCCATCATTCTGCTATTTAATCATAAGACAAGTTACTTTTTTTGACAGTACCAAAGCCAGAGTGAGAGTCAGAAAGAATAGTTTGCTACAACTGGAATTTCAGCTGTTTTAGGCTCAATTAATTCTGTTGTCAAAATAAATAAGTGCTCTTAGTGCTTAGATTTTATGCTGGGCTGCAAGGGCAATTTAGTTTGTATAAAAGCAAATAAGACCATTTTGGCTCTGTCTCCTGATGCTCTTTTATACATTATCTAAAAATGCCATCATGAGTTCAATTAAAAGCAGAAGAAATTAAAAGCAGACCTCAAGAGGGCAATGATCCAAAGCAAGACAATTCTTACATATGATGCTTTAATCATATGTAGGAATAAATTATTGCTAGCAAAAGAAAAAGAAAAAGTCGATAACCTAAACAATTCATCCAAACCTAATTTGGATCAAAACTTTTAAGGAATGTTACAGAAGGAAAGAATTTATTTAACAGTAATCTTTAATCACTACGTGTATTTCGTGGAATGAGGTAGAGTATTAAAAAATGTTAAATATTTAATTAATAGTTTCCATTGTTTTGGAATCAATTCCAAATCTCAGGTCATCAATTAAATCTGCAACTTTGTCTAGCTATAAACTGGCCTCAGAACTCAAATAAGAAGTCTGGGCTACCCAAATCAAGTATATTTCCGCATATACCCAACTAAAACCACAGAACACCGGTTCTAATTAAAAGCCAAAGTAAAACATACAAACATGGCCAGATCCCAAAGTCTAAAAAAAGTGATGATAATGGGGGAGGGGTGGGGGAGAGAGGCGGGAGAGGAAGGGACAAAGGGAAAGAGGGTTGGGGGAGGGTGACTCAAACAATGGGAGTCAGTGACATTTTCAAGCTTGCTCCTGGGCCTATGGAACACAACACAGGCACATTCCTAGGTACCTGGGATGATGAACCGGGCAAGCTAACATGAAAAAAACATCAAAGTCTAACTTGTGGTGGTGTGCAAAGGGCACGGAAGCTCAAGTCCTGGTTTTGCCACTTGCTTTTTGGCTGATTACCTTGGACTAGTTACTTACCCTTTTGAACCTAGGTCTTATCATTTTTATGAATGATATGGGGGGGTGATAATAATACCTTTTGTTATATTTGCTTTCTCTTTTTCCCTCTACACATACTCATCGTGTAGTTTTTTTTTTTTTTTCACTTGTTAAATCATTTGAAAGTAAGTTGCAACATCAATGCTACTTCATTTCAGGAGTATTTATTTTAATAGCAGGCTTGTAACAATTTCCTCAATCCAGTGGTTCCAAATCCCAAGTCCTAGCTGAATCTTCTAGAGCAATGCTTCCTGTATCATTAACATTAATGATAACATTCATTAATAACATTAATGAAACACCAGGAGGGCTTGTTAAATCGCAAATTGTTGGGCCCCACCTGCATGGTGTCCTATACAGAAGGTCTAGGTTGGTGCTCAGGAATTTGCATTTTAAACAAACTCCCAGGTGATGCGGATGGTCCTAGGATCACACTTTGAGAACTACAGTCCTAGGGATTCCCTGGGTCCACTGCCAGATATTCAGTAAGTCTAGACAGTGCTTCTCCAATTTTACCGCACATACAAACTGCCTAGGGGTCTCACTGAAGTGCAGCTTCTAATTCAGTAGGTCTGGGGTAGGGCTTGAGAGTCTACATTTATAACAAGCATCCAGTGATGTAATGCTACAGGTTCTCAACAATGGCTGCACGTTAGAATCAGATGAGTTTTAAAATATAGTGATACCAAGGACCCACCCTACACCAATGATATCAAAATTTCTGGGATAGTGCACTGGCTGTTCGTTTTTTAATTTTTATTATTTTTTTTATAAAGCATTTTTAAAATTTATTTATTTATTTATTTATTTTTGGCTGCGTTGGGTCTTCATTGCTGTGCGTGGGCTTTCTCTAGTTGAGGTGAGCGTGGGCTACTCTTCACTGCGATGCGCGGGCTTTCTCACTGCGGTGGCTTCGCTTGTTGCGGAGCACGGGCTCTAGGCACACGGGCTTCAGTAGTTGTGGCACATGGCCTCAGCAGTTGTGGCTTGCGGGCTCTAGAGCGCAGGCTCAGTAGTTGTGGCACACAGGCTGTTGCTCCGTGGCATGTGGGATCTTCCCAGACCAGGGCTCGAACCCGTGTCCCCTGCTTTGGCAGGCGGACTCTTAACCACTGCGCCACCAGGGAAGTCCCTGTTCGTTTTTTTTAAAAAAGAGAAATTAAGAGGAAAGGGAAAATATTTTCAACAAATGATTCTCACAGGTACCCAAGGCTTGAGAAGCAGTGATGAGGCAAACTTAGGAACCATGGTCTTAAATCAAAGGAATGGGTTTTTAACCATGGAATTTCAGTCACTGTAAAACCTTCTAAATTTTCATCTAGTTCTCCAAACACAGCATCTTGGCAGTGAAATATAATCTCCTCCTACATCCAAAATCTGACACTGCCTCCATACCCCCAGACTGAGTCATGTTTTCACTTTCTGTGATCCTGATGAAACCTTTAAGGCTTATACTCTGCTCACTATAATCTCTTTTCTCTGGGAACTTCCCCCTCTTCACAAGTGGTACAGAAGCCATGACCTAGTCAGAACTGACTGGAAAGAAGGTTACCCCAGTCCAAGATTACCTAGACCAGATTCTTTCTGGTCTAGAAAAGGGATAAAAACCTGGGTTAATTCTGAGCTGTGGCTACAATTAAGGAACAAGTGAAAATACCTAGAAATTACTAGGAGTTCACCTTACATCATGTACCTGGAGAAGCAAAGAAAGCTATTCTGCAAAGAAAAAAAATAAAGCAGTAAAATGCAGAGACTCAATAAAGGAAAAATGATACCTAGTGTTCCTACTGGTTTGGGTTTCCTTCTGCAGCCTGGCTATATTCCTGATTTTGAATCCTTGGGATACCTCAGTTTCTTTCCCATTAAACTTCCTTTTAAGTTCAGATTGATTTAACTTCTTTTACATACTGCAAAAAACTAAAACTCTGTCCTAATTCTTATGCATATGTAAAAACTGTAATCAGCTTACTATTTTACTTCTATTTTTTTGTCTGTTTATACTTCAAATTAATGAACTAAGCTTTCCTTAAAGCCTGCTCAAAACAGTTTAATCTTTACTTCACAATTCAGGATTCTTATTATGATGATCAGTTACTGTGCTGTGATACGACTGCAGATGTAGTTAGTGCAGGATATCAGATTAAATGATTTCTGAATCCAAGAAGAACAGCAGAATCAACTTTTGAAAAAGGATTACACATTGTTATGAGCTACACAATTCTAATGTATTATGACATACCTGCTACTATACTACACAAGAAGTACATTCCCTAACAGTTAGGCAAAGGTCTTCTGTAAAAAGTCAAGATGGTAAATATTTTAGACATTGTGGGTCATAAAGTCTGTCACAACTAGTGACCTCTGCTGTTGTAGTGTGAAAGCAGTCACAGACAGTACATAAACAAGTGTGACTGTGTTCAAAAAAACTTTCATGGACACTGATATCTGAACTTTATAATTTTATGTATCACAAAATACTGTCCCGTCCCCCACCCCCCAGCCCCCTGACAATCATTCTTTGCTGTAGGCCTCAAAAAAGAGGCAAAGCTAAATGTGGCTCAGTGGCCACAGTCTGCAGACTCCTGCTCTAAAAGATAATCACTATCAGGAGGCATATGCATCCCACAGGGCAGAGTTCTATGCCTCTGTCCTAGGTGGTTAGGACACAATAGGTGAAGGTGTACTCCTTCATAAGGTGAAGCTTCTCTGTGTTATTTTCTTTGGGAGCTCTCCTCTTTTACTCTCCTATTTGTGCTAATCTACATTATCCTCTTCACTAATCATCATCCATTCTTCTTCTCTCTTTCTCTGGTCATCCCCACTTGCTATCAAATAGAAAAACCAAGTAATCACAAAATATCTGGCGTGGTTTGTGGGTCTTTGGTCTTCTTGGCTATTTTAAATTTTGCTTTCTACGAAAGGGTTTCTACTTCTCTGAATTAAAAAAAAAAAAAACTTTCATGGAGGGAGTGGAAGGAGGTTCCATTTACAGGTTTGGCATTACTCTTAATCCTTGAGGGGTCTGGAAAGATGATCACTAGTTTTTTGTTTTTTTTTTTTTAATCTATATACTTGCACCCTATACTTTATTTTTTTTCTTTTATTTCCCATTTTTATTGAGATGTAATTGACATAGAGCTCTGTATAAGTCTGTTATACCACATAATGACCTGACATACGTATACTGTGAAATGACTGCCCCAATAAATTTAGTTAACATTCATCTCCTCATACAGTTAATCCCCCCAATTGTTTCCCTTGTGGTGAGACCTTTTAGGGATTACTCCCTTAGCAACTTTCAGATACACCATGCTGCAGTGTTAGCCAGAGTCATCATCTTGTGCATTACATCCCCAAGACTTATTTATCTTATAACCAAAAGTTTGTACCTTTTGACCACCTTCATTCAGTTCCCCAGCCCCACACCCCCTGTCCCCCTGAAACTGGTAACCACTGACCTGATCTCTTTTCACTTCTTTTGAATTTTATTTTTTTTATACAGCAGGTTCTTATTGGTTATCTATTTTATACATATTAGTGTATATATGCCAATCCCAATCTCTCAATTCATCCCACTGCCACCACCACCCCCATACTTTAAAATATTATACCTAATGTAGAAGCTAGAATATTCCAAATATCTAAACTAATAAATTAATTTCACATTTAGCCAGTCTGACCACAAGAATCTCATTTTTCCCTTTCTCTTTGTGGCTGGCTGTTTCAATATTTTATGTCTACCTTTCTGGGGCTTTTTATGTTTGTATCTTTAAACACATTATAGTCCCTGGAAGTCCTCAAATGGAAGTTATAAACCTATATTATCATATAATGAAAATATAAATAAACTCTGCAAAAAAATCTTTTATTTAAACATATTAGACAATGGCCTACCAACTTTTTCTTTAAGTTATCTATCCTTTTGTTTCTTATAAATGGAAACTTGCTTAACTTTTATGAAAAGTATACAGTGAAATTAGCAGAATGACTGTAAAACAGGAAATTTCAAAAATATGGATTTTAATCTCCTTTTACAACTAAAACATATGAGAATGGGTAGAAATACTAGAATAATGTCGTTAGAACATAACAAGACATTCAAAATTAGAAAACACCTGTTTATTCATGACTCTTTCAGACCACAGGTGCTTTGATACTCAAACCATACACTTAAAGTGACTCAAATTCCAGAAGGCAAGGCACTACAACGCTGAAAAAGTAATGACAAAAACAGTCGGGAGGTTCCTCAAAAAATTAAAAATAGAACTACCATATGATCTAGCAATTCCACTTCTGCATATTTATCTGAAGAAAATTAAATCACCATCTCAAAAAAATATCTGTACTACCATGTTCAGTGTGGCATTATTTATAATAGCAAAGGCATGGAAACAACCTGTTTACTGACAGATGAATGGATAAAGAAAATATGGTGTGTGTATATCTATATATACATATATATATGTGTGTGTATATATATACACACACACATACAAACAAAATATTCAGCCATAAAAAGGAAGGAAATCCTGCCGTTTGTGACAACACAGATGGACCTCGAGGGCATTATGCTAAGTGAAATAAGTCAGAGAAAGACAAATACTGTATGATCTCACTTACATGTGGAATCTAAAAAAAACCTGGACTTATAGATACAGAGAACAGATGGGGGGTGTCCCCCACTAGGCAAAACGGGTAAAGGTGGTCAAAACATACACACTTCCAGTTATAAGACAAAATAAGTCCTGCAGATGTAATGCACAGCATGGTGACTTTAGTTAACAATACTATATTATGTATTTGAAAGCCGCTAAAAGAGTACAGTCATCCCTCAGTATCTGAAGGCAATTGTTTCTAGGATCCCTGCAGATACTAAGTTTCGAAGATGCTCAAGTCCCTTACATGGCATAATGCAGTCAGCCCTCCATATCCACGGCTGTGGAATCCTCGGACAGACAGGGCCAACTGTAGTCCTTAAATGTTCTTATCACAAGAAAAAAAAATTTTTAACTATGTGTGGGAATAGATGTTAACTAAACTTACTTTGGTAATCATTTTGCATTACATACATATGTCAAATCATTATGTTGCATACCTTAAAGCTAATACAATGTTATACGTCACTTAGATCTCAATTAAAAAAAAGTAATGACAAAAATGACACTACATATAATTAGTATAAAATAGTCCCAATAAATAGGAAAAAAATTTAATGCTCTCAAAGTGTTTGATTTACATAGGAGAATTGGAGACATAAAGTTAGAGGTTATATATCTCAACAGATAACTAACTAAAGAAATGTTTCAGTGCAAGAGAAATAGGTTAACTTCAGTTATACAAAGTTTTTAAAGAACTGGGCCTCTTGTTTTCTTTTTAAAATGTGTATCCTGTAGGCCTAAAACCAGTTTACGGAAGAACTCATCCACCAGAGGGAGCCCTTACAAAACAGGAGAAAAAAAAATGTTAACAGTAAAATAGTATATACAACTCAAGGTTAGAATACTTCTTACAAAACAAAATCCACAATCACGTGTTATTTTTCTGAGAAACACAAAATTTCCATCACTGTAACAGACTCCCTCTAGTGACATAAATAGAACAAATACGTACGAAAGAGCTGTAACTCTTCACCCACAGCAAGTCAACTGGAGAAGTAATACTTATTCTTTCCATTCCACACCCACACCACTCCCTTTTTTCCCCCTAAATTAGTTCTAGATCACTTATTTTGAAAATCAGTCACCTATATACACAGTGTCAACAGTCAGCCTGAAACAGTCACCTAATTCTGGGTTCAGTAATTCTAGGAAAGTCCATGTCACCATCAATCTTGGCTTCCCTCTTACCATTTAGTTACAGAAATTTTCTACATGCGATATATCTTGAGGCCATTAAATTTAAATTTATAAACTATAACCAATAGTAGCTAACTATTAATCAGGTATGTATTAATTTTTAGAAAATACCATTTATTAAGTACTCAATAAAAACCTCACAACCACCCCATGAGGTAGGTACTATTACTATCCTCACTTTATAGATGAGGGCACTGAGGGTTATAGGTCTCACTGGTAGTAAAGAATAGACCACAAACCACAGGGCTAAGTAGTGTGCTATACCACAGATAAGAGAGTAACTGAACTTTTTCTTGAGATAACTGTAGATTCACGTACAGTTCTAAAAAAAGAAAAAAGAAAAGAAATACAGCAAGATTCCTTGTATACTTTGCCCAGTTTCCTGCAATGATAACATTTTGCAAAACTACAATATAATGTCACAAACAGGATACTGATAATGATACAATCTATCAACCTTATTCAGTTCTGTCTCAGGCATTTTTAACCAGCCAATACACATTTCCTTTTATTCTACCAATACTTCTAAGTGCGCTACATAAAGATTCTTCAATTGTTTTTACCTCTCTTAACTGGTTTTCACTTACAATTTAATCTTTACAATGAATTTTAGGGTTTCACACTATTTTGTAGTTATGTATCTCAGCATCCTCATTCTCCTACATATGTAAACTTAGTTAGTTCTATTCTAATGTCTCCAAAGCATGGGACTTGAGGTCAAGGATCCTGAAATTTAATCCCAGTATTCTGGCATGTACTTAGCTTTGGCAAGTAATTTAACCTCTCAATATTTCCATCATCTGTAAAATGGGAATAACAGTACCTACTTCAAAGAGTTCCTGAAGATCAAAGTTTGCCTGCAAAGCAGTTGACATAGTACATGGCACAAAGTAAGTACTCACTAAATTTAACCATAATTATTTACTATTCCTTCACCAAGACTTATCTAATAGTAAATCCATCCATTCCAACCTCTTCAACATCCTAACCTTACCTTATATGCCCATCTGTTCATTCATTCAACAAAAATGTACTGTTTACACATAATAAACAGATGAATCAAAAACAGAACTTTTCTTCATAAGAGCACAATTACTAAAATTTAAGGTAGACACCAACAATGCCAAATAAAAGTACAAAGTTCTCTGTTTGATGGTGGAAGTAACACATGACCTGGCTTTTTAAGAGTTTATTCATTTGAAAAATGAGTGAGATATAGCATTTTCTAGAGTAGACATAAGGGCAACTAAGGTACCAAGGGCAAAAGGGGGGTATGGATAGGAAACAGCAAGCAATTCAGGTTGGCTGCAATGGAGGGTGCCAGAAAAGAAAAATAGAAAGTAAGACTAAAGATTGGACAAGGGCAGGGGCTTCCCTGGTGGCGCAGTGGTTAAAAATCCGCCTGCCAATGCAGGAGACACGTATTCGAGCCCTGGTCCGGGAAGATCCCACATGCCGTGGAGCAACTAAGCCTGTGCGCCACAACTACTAAGGCCGTGCTCTAGAGCCTTTGAGCCACAGCTACTAAAGCACGCGCGCCTAGAGCCCGTGCTCCGCAACAAGAGAAGCCACCGCAATGAGAAGCCCACGCACCGCAATCAAGAGTAGCCCCCGCTCGCCACAACTAGAGAAGGCCCTCGCGCAGCAATGAAGACCCAACTCAGCCAAAAATAAATAGATAAATAAATAAATAAATCTATTAAAAAAAAAAAAAAAAAAAAAAAGAATTGGGCAAGGGCAGATCCCGAAAAGCTTTGAATCTAAGTCCAGAATCTAAATTTCATTCTGTCTATAATGAAAAGTCAAAGATTTATGAGAAATGCAGTTATGAGTTCATAATTATATACCCAAAACATTAATGTGCTACAACATGTAAAATAGACTAGAGAAATCTCTACTGTGCCAGTATTTAGAAACCTGCTACTGTATTCAATGAGGTAGGTAAGAAGGAAGGTCTGAAGGGAAAAATACTAACAGAATTGAATCAATACAATTGGAAACTTAACGAAACGTGGGAAAAAGGAAGTGAAGATGATTTAGGTTTCAAGCCTTAGCTGTGAACTGCACTGAAGAAAAATGGCTCCCAGACTTCTCTACAAATCACATATTCATTTTCCTGAATTCTAAACTATACTTTAACTTCTTTACTGGACTGAATAATTTTTACCTGTGGAGTGAAAACAAGTATCTTGCAAGAATATGGTAGAGTAACTAATAGATAGATTCAAGAAATCTAGAAGGCTTGGGACTTCCCTGGTGGCACAGTGGTTGAGAATCCGCCTGCCAGCACAGAGGACCTGGGTTCGATCCCTGGTCCGGGAAAATCCCACATGCCGTGGAGCAACTAAGCCTGTGCGCCACAACTACTGAGCCTGTGCACCACAACTACTGAAGCCTGCACACCCTAGAGCCTGCGCACCGCAACTACTGAGCCCACGTGCCACAACTACTGAAGCCCGCGCGCTCTAGGGCCCGCGTGGTGCAACTACTGAAGCCTATACGCCTAGAGCCCACGTTCAGCAACAAGAGAAGCCACCGCAGTGAGAAGCCCGCGCACCACAAAGAGTAGACCTCACTCACCGCAACTAGAGAAAAGCCTGTGCGCAGCAATGAAGACCCAGCGCAGCCAAAAATAAATAAAAAACAAAACAAAACAAAAGAAATCTCGAAGACTGTAAGTATGCTGAGCAGGAGAAGAGAATGGTGCTTATTACATTTGATATAATATAACATGCTTATTAAAAGTAAGATTAAGGAAACCTGTAATCATTTGTTCATAAAATAGGAACCAGGATGCCTGTACTCACTGGTATATTCCCCAGTGTCTAAAACAGTACCCAGAATACTATTAGCACTCAATAAATAAATTTGTTAAATATATATGTGAATGAGGAAAGAAAAAAGTTATTAAATTTTAAGAAATGTTCTCCACTGGCCTCAATGCTCTGAGGGCTTAATATTCTCTCCCACTCTTTGTCTTATTAGAATGGCCTTCAGTTGCTAACTCTACTTTTGAAAGTATAAATAAACTGTAATATATTAATTTAGTAAAGGTATGATAACCACTTTAAGTAGTACTAAATTATTAACTACTGAAGGTCAAAACAAAAACCTAACATACCATCAGACACAAAGTAATGATATCTGAGATTTCACACAGACTTTTAGGTATCTCCCAAGCTCCATTTTGCAATTTTGGAATTTAAAGGCAAACACATTTGTTACTGGATGGAAAATGTGAATATGTTTCCTTGCAAAGTTTGTCATCTTACCAGGTCTTTCCTTCCCAGTGCCTTTTGACTCAGCAAATTTTTGTATCAAGCTTTCAACTGTAGTGTTAGCCATGTTATTTATAAATTCTTCATGGACCTATTAAAATGAAATAAAGATAAGTTTTTTTCACTTTCCATAAATAGTCTTACTGTATTCAGACAAAACTTCCACAAAACAATTAAAATTCATTATACCAAAATATATATTTTTTGACCCAGAGCCTTTGAAAACTTTCATTTGCCTAACATGCTCTGTTACCTAACACTGTTAGTAGATCTATGGATACAAACCACTTTTTACATGAACCCCTTAACATATGGTCTCACAGCCTTAGAAGTCAAGGCAGTGTCCTGTTCCTATCTTTGAGTGTTTTAGAGACATAAATCTTATGATAAATAAAACTTATACAGCAATGAAAATAGTATTAGAACTTTAGTACCCAAGAATAACAGACTTCATCTTTTTCTACTATATTTCAATGCACCCCAACTGTCATCATTAAGGCACTTTTATATTTTTGGAAAATTTCTAAGCACAAGCTCTATAACTTACTGAAGTTGCTATTCTAAATTTTAAAATAGTAAAACTTTGTAATAAAGAAATATTCAAAAATTGTTAACTTCAGAAGTTTAACTCCATAATTAATTTAAATTATCATCCTTGATAGGATGGTAAAATCCAGGTTATTTTGTACTTAATACATGTAAATACATATTCTTTACCTGAAATAATTCAGTATCATGTTATGAGTTACGATTTTTAGAGCCAGAAGTGAACATAAAATTCTCATGAATCAGTTCAATAAAAGTAAAAACGTACCTGGCCTATTTGTAAATGAATTTCCTTTATAGCATTTGACAAGGATCCTATAATTTCTTTTATATGAATGAGATGAGTTTCTTCAATATCTTGAAATTTCTGGGTAGCGAATATAAAAAATTACACACACACACAGATATATTCTGAAATCAAAACACTTTTTAGAAGTCATCTTAATACAGCTAACCAAATTTAGCAAGTTATCATTATTATTTAATATTTAACAACGCTTCTAGACAAATGAGTCTAGCATCGAAAAATATAGCATCGAAAAAAGTTAACTTTTTGTTACATCATTTCTCAGGCAAATATGACTTTTTCAGAATTAGAAGATACCACAAATTAAAATCTATAATCATGGTCAGAAAATCAGAAGCAGACCCAGAAGAGAACAGTGTCAGAAAACCAAGAGAGAAGTATTTCAGAAACTGAAAAACAATTAGTTGGCAGAGCTAAAACTACAGTTTACTTCTTAACGACTTTACAATCTAGCCCATAGACTTTCAAAAGGTCTAATTCTTGAAATGTTAATACATAGTCTCCAAAAGAGACAGTCTACGGTCAAAGAAATCTGGGAAAGCCTGTATGTACACTCTGTCTCAGCAGTTCTCAGCTGAAGGTAGAGATGATTCAGATGACCTGGAGAATGTTTTCAAACTATAAAACAGATAGATCCTCCACGACTACTTAGGCAATGGGCTGGAAAGAGGTAAGAATGTTGTTTGGAAAAAAAATCCCAGGTTATTCTGATATTTACTCCCCAGGAAGAAAACCACTGCTAGACTTGGCTTCACAATAAATGTATTAAAAACTGAAGTAACTGAGAAAAATACTAAAGTAACAAAACTTGTTGCACTCTGCTTAACCCAGTGTCTTCCAAATTTCTTTGACCACACAACCCTTTTTTTCTTCTTCTCTGAATATCTATTAATATCTCACAGAACAATAATATTCCTCAAAACAGGATTTGGGAAATGCTGAGCTAGTCATTTTCAAACAAAAATACATTTGTCATTTCCAGTGCACAAACCTGATTACCCACTTTCTTGCCAAATTACATCAGCTCTAAGGAGCAGGCCTAAATGTCTGCTATTTTTCCCTAGTTAGTTTATCAAATTAAATTCCCTCACCCCATATTTAATGTCCAATTTTCTTCAGCACTGAGTTACGTGATCAGAAATCACTAAGCCAAATAATCATGTCTATTATTTGTGTAAAGGGTCTGAACTTCTAAAAAAAAAAAAAATCAATTATGGTGAAATTATAGTTTTGGCAGTAATGCAACAAAGTCCAAAAACTTAAATCCATTTTATTCATGAGGAATGATAAGAATTAAAATAGAGTGCTTGTCTTGACTAATTTTGACCAAGTCCAATGAGAATACCAATACTGCAAGATCCTGAATGACTCTTAAGAACTGAGGAACGTTCAGGAGGAGCATGATCCTATTTTACGTTCATATTATAAGAATTCACCCTCGGCTTAAATTTCTGCAATTTAATGAACAAGAGATCTTCTCATAGACAGGCAGTCCCAAATCCAGGAAAGCTTGGTCAAACAGCCACTAATTTCAAATGGATGATCCCTAATTCCAAGGAAACTTGTGCCTTCTTCTCATTCTCTTTTGAAACACCTACGTTGAATAAGTCAGATCCTTAATAATTTAGAAATATCTTGAAGCATGAAGCCAAACAGAAACTAAAAGCATGATTCAGCTACAGTCTTGAAACTGTGCTTTATTTTTGGTGGGAGGGCACTGCTAAATATCAGAATTCCTCAAAATTAGTGACTACGAAATAAGCTCAGAGTTATTCAGCAGTGGGAACATAGTATCAAGTGTTTGAATATAAATGAATAAACCTTCTTGAACAAATCAGAGTTTTTCCTCCTTGCAATTTCAAATTCACTGTGTTCATATGTACTGTTATATTAGTTATTTTTTAAAAAGTACAGTTTTGTCAGCCACGAGAGATATAGAAAAGCACTCTAATACTAAAACTCCTTAATCTGAGGGTGTTGCTCAAGCAAATCTCAAATTTCCTTGAACTAGCCATCAAACTGTTCAAAGTAAACAAAATCTCCTTACTGTTTCAAGTTTTTTTAAGTGTCATTAACCGACAGTGGTGAAAAGCATAAGCACAGAGTCACAATTTTAATCATGCTTATTCTCAACTCAAATGAAAAAACTTACATCACAAGTACTCCAAGTAAATTCTAACTTCTTTCACCCCAGGTAAATATATGTCCTGCCACCCAAATTTCATTCTCACTAGATTGACAGGCCCCTTCCCACTGGGATTAAGTCAACCCGCTTGGCCTGGAACAAAAGGAAAGTAGAGAAGCAAAAGAATTCTTTTCCCTTCTAAATAACCCAAAATAAAGTCTACTGTCTATTAAGAAACAAAAGTTAACCTGTCCTACAGTTGTGTGTGTGTGACACAGACAGAGAAAGACAAGGAGGGAACACGAGAAAGAACACATATACACGTCAGCACAGTACAGCATCATCTTTATTTAAAAGCACCATGGTTAAACATCTGCTCAAACAAATTAATGTTTCCATCTTGGAATTGGCAAGATAAACAGTTAAAATGCAATTTGAAAAAATGTAATGAGGAAGCAGAAAGAGATAAGGAGAGGGAAAGATGAGTGCTGAAGATTCTTTATAAGATAATATATACAAACAAAAAACACTGACTCTAACAAATTCTAATTTGTTCTTTCAATTAAATAACTGAAAGGCAAACATTTTCACTGATAGAAACTAATCATTTTGATAGGAAATTAACAAATCAATAACTGCCTTATAAAGGAGTGTTCCTAATGATTTAAAAGATAAAAGAGAACTTGCTGAAGTCTACAATGACCTCAGTTGCTATAGAAACTGAAACTTTTTATCTCACTAGAGATGGAGCCTCATTTAACAAACTAAACCCTTCTTGAAACATTATCATTTCCCAGCTGCCATGACATTACATTTCCCAGTTTTCTTCCTTCTCTGGCTTCTCCTACTTGGGTTTCAGCATCTCTTCCTCTCCCAAACTGACAATGATGAACCTCTCAGAGCTTGGCCACTATTTCCCCACACTCTATCCAAGGTGATGTCATTACGGCTGTGTGTACTGTCCAGCCCCTATTTTATAAAGGCCCAATCCTTTATTCAAAACCTTTGGGACCAGTTGTTTTGGAATTTAAATATTTTGGATTTTTTAAAATAAAGATAACATGGTGTTGTTACCATATATCTCATAATACTACCAACAGGATCTGCAGTGGCATCTGTTTATCGAACACTAAAGGAAAACATGTATATTCAGTCTAAGTAGGATAAAGAGACTATAAATTAGCCTCACATCGGTTCAAGTTTTGCTGCCAAATGAGTTCTGGAAAAAACAAATTTTTGGTTTTCAGAGCTTTTGGAATTCAGAATTGTGGATAAGGGATGTGAATATTATGTCCAGCCCAGATTACTTACAGCCTCCAAAACTGCCCATTTGATGTCTCCACTTAGGTATATGCAGCTCAAAATTAACATGTTCAAAACTGAACATCTCACGCTCTTCCGACCCCTCAAACTAACAACTCTTCATCTAGCCTTTGCCATTCATCTCTATACACATAGGCTTACAAGCCAAAACCTGGAAGAGATCTTGAATCCCTTTAGAATTCTCCCATTCACCCTACCCCTGCCACCTCCAAATGCATTCACTTGTCTCCTTCTCCAAGGCCACCACACTGACCCTCATCCTTCTCACTGGACTATGATACTGCCTTCCAAATTGGACTCTTGATTCTCCTTTGGCCTCACTATAATCCATTCTTCACGAAACTGTCAGAATTAGCTTTAAAAATGCAGACCATATCATGTCACGCCCCTGCATACAGCTCTTCAATGTATTCCAACTGCTCTGGGAGAAAACCTAAACCCTCACTAAAGCCTGGTCCTTGATTATCTCTTTAACCTCATTTCTAACCACCATCTCTCCTTACTCAGTTTCAGTAAGCATTTTTTACTTTCTAGAATGTGATCTCTCTTTTACACATCTGGGTCTTCATATCCACGGTCCCCAATGCCTAGAACACTCCTGCCCTAGAATGAGTCTCTTCCTGGCTCTTCAAATCTCAGTTTTAAATGTTACTTCTCCAAAATGGACTTTCATTAACTCTCTAATCCAAATTAGGTCATCCCTCTTATTCTATCTCATGGAAGCTTGTTCTTTTCCTTTGTAACATTTATAATAATTTGTAACTTTGTATTTAAGCATATATTTAATGTCTGTCTCCCTCCCCTATACTGTATACTCCATGTACAGCAGAGAGAATTTGTTTTATTTACGTATATATTGTATACACCCAGCATCTAGCACAGTGCCCACAACACGGTAAGTAGAGATGGATGCATTATGCCTGCACACAAGCATGTAAGCCGTCTGTTTCTGAGGTGTGAATCATTCACCACTCCAAGCGAGAAGACTCCCTAGAATCCAAAAAGTCAGATTCATAAAGTTCTTCTTCACACTTACAGAGTGCCTACCATGAGCTGAAAACTGTTTTAAGTGCTGAGGAGATTGCAGTAAACAAATCAATCCCTGCTCTTACAGAACTTATATTTTAGTGGGGGGAAGACAGACAACAAAAAATATGGGTAGAGGAGCCAGTGTGCTCCACCATATTTCTAGCCCCTCAGACATGATGACCAAGAATGTTCTAAGAAGAGGATCCTCCACCAGCCTCAGTGCCAGAATGAAGAGCTAAGCCATGATGGACAAGTAGCGTGATAACAAATAAACACTTGCTATTGTAAGCCACTGAGATTTTGGGGGTTCTCTGTCACAGCAGCATACCATCCTATCCTGGCTGACAGTAAATTAAATGCATGGTGTCAGATGATGACAGGTGCTAAGGAGAAAAACAAAACAAGAAAAGAGGACAAGAGGTGAAGGTAGAAGTCCTGGGTATAATTCATAAAAGCACCCATCATAAATCTAGGCCTTTAACTAAGGCTCTAAGAACATCAAATTGAATATAATTTATCCCAAGCGTATAGGAAACAGACTTTTTTTAACTGATTGTCTGTCTTCCCTTACTAAAATGGAAGTTCTATGAGAGCAGGGATTCTTGATTGTTTTGTTAACCACTATATCCTCAGCACTGAGTCATTTCCAGTTTTCTTAAGTATAAGTCAATTTTAAAACCCATACATAATCATTACTGTCTTCATCATCTACCAATGTCCTCATTTTCTCCAATGCTCTTTAAACATTCCAGTCAATCTGAATAATCCCTTATGATATTATAACTATTGATTCTTGGTCTTCAATCTCCAAAACAAGATGTATATTTTTAAAACAGCATTATTAGAACACTGAGATTGTGCATTTTAACATTTTCTAATACTAAAAAAATTTATGACAGAAAAATTATATTATTTTTATCAGTAATATAATTTATTATAGTTTATAAACAATAAACACAAATATCCTGTTTTAGATTTAAAGACTTAAAAATACCAACCTGAGCTGTTTCTGTCATTTTCTGTTCAAAATCAGCTTTTGCTAATGCATATTTTTCCACATAGAGTTTATAGGTATCCGTAGCTTTCTTAGATTTAACAGCTGCCTGTAACAAAACAGAAACATTTTGAACTATACAAAATATTTTTTATTTCCTGATATAAGTTTATATGAAATAATAATTTAAGTGCATTTTAAGAAATGAGGCCTATGTTGAGTTCAAGCTGACAAAAACTAATACCTTTTTTCAAATCCTCCTTAGCAGTATTTTTTGTTACGGTCACACAATAATGCAGAAATTAAATGCTAATTCTCTTGTCTGAGGGAACGTGCTTTAAAAAGTTTAAATACTCTCATTTTATAACTCAGAGTAAGATCACACAACCACATAATAGTACAATGTTACTAAAAATTCAACGAACAAAAATGTGACAATACCCTCAGAATATGCTTGACACTCCTTTACACACCTGTGAGTCTGCCTTCCTTCCACAACAGATATTCCATTTAATGTCTGATCAATGACTATAAAGCTAGCTCAAAAGTTGAAAAAAAAAATCAATTTTCCTTGAGGTTTCTCAGTTTCCACTGTGCTCCAGAAAATCTATAAATTTGTTTTTAATCATTGCCTATTTTTCAAGAAATTGTTACTGCATTATTATAGTTCTAATTTTATCAAAGTTACTTATTCAATAAAAACTTAATAATATGTTAAATATTAGGCAGTGAGGAATATGAATACAAATTATATAGGGATCTTTTCTTCAGGGACTTCATAGAAGAAGTATAACCTATACATAAACAGCTAGAAATTGGTGGAAAGTAACAAAGAAGTAAAAACAAATGGAAGACGGACATTAAAGAAGAAGAAAAACTATGTGTCACTTGTAGGTTGGGGCAGACATGTGGCTATCAAGAAACCTGATTATTCTCAAAGGGCTGATCAATTTGGATACAGGAAGTTTGAAGGGAAGGGGTGTTGAAGTAAATAAGAGTTTAAAGAAAAGCTACAGGATTTCAAGATAAAACATCTCCACTTTCATGATGAGGTAAGAGCGGGTCTGCTACGAGTGAAGAAGAGTAGGGTAGGGTTGGGAACTTCAGGAGAATAAAGTTTCAAACCATGGCTGTGGAGAATGCAACTGGTAATAACTACAGGAGTAAAAGTCTTGCAAAGAGCCACTGAGGGCTAAGCTGCAAAACTTGGAATTTGTGCAGAGCCAATCAGAGCCAGTAGGTAATTATCTCCAGCTATGTTCAGGAGTCTAAGAATAAGTATTAGAAACAGAAAGTTGGGTTTACCTGGAGGTTTGGGGTTGGCAAGAGATGCATACAGTCTTATTCTCTAAAAAGGCAACTCTGTACTCTCTCTAAAATATAATTGCATATATTATATTAAACATACATGCTTTATGCTTGTGGGCCTTCTTAAATAAAGAATATAGGATGCCACTTTATCTTGTAGTGTATCAAAACCGTATCTTGTATCAGAACTGGTTTCAGAGCCAAAAGAAACTGGATTCAACTTCTAGCTCTACCAATTACTACCCAGTTGACTTTGTCTTTGAGTTTTATATAGTTCTCTCATTCCTAAAATGGAAATACCACATATTTTTTTTAGAGCTTTGGCACAGATGAAATGTAACTTATGTAAATGCTTGGGACAGGGACTACAAAATAAATAGTATCTGCTATTATTATGGTTTCTAAAAGGAACATCAACAGGAACATACATCATTATATTTTGCTGTTACATTTTGCTGTTATTATATCTAAGTAAGTGTCTAAAACCTACAATGATTTTCTAGTTTGCTCCTATGGACCTTTTTTTAAACTCTCTTCCCATTGTCTAGCCGTATGACATTATTTTATACTACCGTTAATGTACTTCCTCTAACATCCTTGCCCTTTCAAACATTTAACCATTAGATGAGATGGATATTTAGAGTTTACAAACTACCTTCACGGGAAGTCCAGATAACCAAGTTTGCTAGAATTTATTTTAAAAACAATTTTAATGCCATGGTTATCTGGGTTTCCTTTTGGATTTTGTTATGCCAAGAGACTTGGAAGAAGAGAATTTCTTCCAGCTACCTAAATTTTCAGTCTATACAAGAGTAACAAGCAACCCACAGTCCATGGAGTGATTTTTAATGACACAGTCTAGCAAAATGATATATTCCCACTGGGAGCCCCCTCTTCTTTGCTTCTTCTTCATCCTAACACTACTCTTTTTCTCTGCTGCCTATTAAGTTATTGACTTATAATTTATGTGTCGGCTATTGATAAATACATGAGCTGTGATCACTCCTAGAAGTATTTGAAATTTGAAAGGAAATTCATAAACAATGGAAAAGTCCCCCAAAATATAACTATAATGATTGTGTCCATACTTTTTAAAGTAATTTATTCCATGGGATCTTTCCTGTTTTCTTTTTGCAGGTTCTACACAAAATAAGACACCTCCCCTTCTAAACTTACCATTAAAACCTTTCTCTAGCAGCCCCTTGTTCTGTACTATTCAATAAGTCTTAGCTCCTCAAAAAGAAGGAAGCTTCTTGAAGACAGAGGGGATAATATGTACTTAGCCTTTAAGAACCTTCATAACATCTAGCATGATGACAGGCACACGTTAGAAACTAAAACATTTATTTACTATGGCATACAAATTCATAATCCAACAATCAGAAAATATGTGAATGAACCATGTAAAAAGGGAAGAACTGAGTCTATAGCCTATATTTAAAGTAAACTCATAATTTTTATTATACTAATAAACAGGAAAAGTTCAATTAATATTTTGCTATAATGATTATTTTTCCTAGTAGATACATATGCTGCATTGTAGACAACATAATGGTTTCTCACTTACAAAAAAAGAAATAAGATACTCTTTATAAGTTCTAATATATTTTTTACATCAGCTTTCACTCTTCAAAGGTAAACATCGTATGTCAGAATAAGGAAATTACATACCAACTTAAAGAGGCATCTTAGAAAACTGGCAAAAGTAGTACTTAGTAATGAATAAATTTTTTTTAAAGAGTTTATTGATTCACAAGGCATTTTAAGTAATGACAAAAAAAATTTAAAGAAAACTAAGGGTATCCTATAAAAGAATATAGAGGACACTTTAGAATGTAATCGTATTCTGGACTTCCCTGGTGGCGCAGTGGTTAAGAATCTGCCTGCCAATGCAGGAAACAAGGGTTCGAGCCCTGGTCCAGGAAGATCCCACATGCCGCGGAGCAACTAAGCCCGTGTGCCACAACTACTGAGCCTGTGCTCTAGATCCCACGAGCCACAACTACTGAGTCTGCGTGCTGCAACTACTGAAGCCCACGAGCCTAGAGCCCACGCTCCGCAACAAGAGAAGCCACTGCAATGAGAAGCCCACGTACCGCAACGAAGAGTAGACCCCGCTCGCTGCAAACAGAGAAAGCCCGCGCGCAGCAACAAAGACCCAACGCAGCCAAAAATTAAATAAATAAATAAATAAAATTTTAAGAAGAATGTAATCATATTGGGAATATATATATTTTTTGAAAGCAAGAAACATCTCTCATAGGAAATGACTGTACAGCAACACTCAGTTAAGTCAAAATGACTTTCTAAATGGTATCTTTGCTTAGTAAAACTGTAAATTCTTAGGGTAGACTCATAGAAACTAAATGCCCCAGTAGTAACAAACTTGACCACTTTTGTAAAGTGATTATTAAAAGGGAAGTTGGAGCATAGCAACTTATGCTTTAAAAGCAATAGCTACATTTCTTCTCATAAACAAAAGATTGGCCTTAATAGATTACCTACTGATAACGAAATAAATCCTACATTTTATTCATTTCCTTCGCATTATAAATAAGTTTTCTGATGTACTACCAGAAATATTTCTGTTTAAGTGTCTATAATTTTTATAGTAAACTCCTATGAATCAAATACATACACATAAAATAAGTACTTTGTCATAGTCCACAAATATGAGTAACTTCCAAATGGTGCTTTATAAAAATAAGGGTTTGTGAATGAAGATGAGAAGCGTACTATGTCATAATAGCCAATAAGTATTTATGTTTTCAAGTTCACCAAAGGACAAACAGTTCAAAGATCTATGTTTTAAAAAAATCTACATTCATGTTAATAAAGAGTTTATTTATTACAGGCCAAAATAAATTATTTACTTAGGCTTGGATTTGAATATATATAAATCAGAGACCCATTAACACATCTAATATCACAAGCAAAGACATCACCTCTGAGCAGAACAATTAGAAGAAAGCACCCCTTCCTCTTCTTTTCTTTTGGCTGATTTAGAAGATTTAGACTATACTTCTATTCTCTCAGTAGTTAATGCTTAATGTTCACGCTTGACTACTACTAATTCTAATATACCATTAATTGTAACACACACCATTATCCTGTGTACCACTGAAACAGAAAAATACTGTCAAACCATGAAATAATGCTTTCTTATCACTTAAAATTTTTATTTTAGACTTTTAGAAGAGCTCTTCTAGACTTACTTAGAAGTAGATTTTTATTCTTGTGTGATACAGAATTAAAAAGAAAGCAAAATGAACTTTCGAGATATTCCTGAATCTTTTTTCACAGTCAGATTCTGACCCTTCTCAGTTACTTCCAATTCAGGGACTGTTGAGGTCTCTTTTTTTCCCCACATAGTATTATCTTCAGTGTCACCAAAAGCATTACTGACAGAGCATTTCTTAAAAGTGCTCCACTATCATCTCCAGATTTTCTTCCAAACATTGGTGCTCACATTTTCTTGATCTTACCAGGTCTCAGCAAAAGGTTTTCAGACAACAATCAGAACTAATCCTTCCTCAATGCTCTTAAAGTGGTCTGTTAATTGAAATATCAAAGTGTTGCAGTTGTCCAATCATGCCACCAGGTATATAACAACCAAGTTCACAGAGGCAGTGAAACTACACCACAAATGCCACCGTGCCAACAACGATTATATGATACTATCATTTGATGATGCATTCTGATTTCAGAGATGTGAGGAAAAAGATATACCCGGTAGCTTTTAATATTCTCTTTTTCTCTGGTGGCTCGTTCTGAATTTATCTTTATTTAACCTGCTTAATACCAAGAATGTACTTTTGATCTAAGAAATCCTGAGTTTTTTAAATTCTGAAATATTCTGATCTGTTAACTCTTCAAATATTACCTGTCTACCATCCTCTCCATTCTTTTTTCTTCTGAAATCCACATCAGATGAATGTTGGTAACCTTTATTCTCTGTACTATGTTATGGGTGAGTGAGCAAATTCAATCTTTCACTATATCAGCTCTAAAGTTTGTCTTCCCTGTTGCTTTTTTTAAAATTTCAATAACCATATATTTCACTGCCAAGTTTTCTAGTTAGCTGTTTTCCCATCTACTAGATCTTATTTCATTATCTCTCTCAATTTCTTTAATATACATTTATATTCATTTGCATACCTGAACATCCTCAACATACACGAACGTTTCTGATCATCTATTTTATAAACCTAAATTTTATTTGGAGTGAATTCTTATTCTAATTGTTAAATTTATTGCCATCTGTCTTAGCAGAGGTGTCCCCTGCTTTTCAAAAGTTTGTCTTACAAGTTTGTTTACTTTGCTTTTACAAAAGAATTATATTAGTACCTGTTTTCACGAACTGAAAAACATTCAAGGAGGATTTTCACTTTTACAAAAACAGGTACAAGAAAAATAGCATTCGGCGTTTGTTTTGCAGGAGCCGTTACAGAGGCAGCGCACACCCTGAGAGGCGGTGAGAGTGGCACCGCCAAGCTCCTTCCCAGGATCTACACTCAGCATCGGTCGCCAAGGCTTTGAACTGTGTCTGTAAGCATCTGTGCTTTATCTCAATTTATTTTGTGCATCCATTAGCAAGATGTGTTCTAAGGTACTTGCTTCTCTGCTTACACCATTTTGGCTTATGAAAGGTTTCACAGGAACACTCTACTGTTGTATAGCAGGGAAAGCTATATTAGATTTCTTAAGATGTGCTTTTGCTCATTTCAGGTGGGAGGGTTCTTGTTTTTTCCCCTCTCTCTTCTCTCTCTCCCTCCATCAGTGATGCTGGAAAACTCTATAGAATACAAGGTAAACATCACCTCCTAGAATTGTGTTATATTCTATCATTTATGCTCACCCATCCCCATTTAGCAGTTTCAGGTTATCTCCTGCCAGCCCTGCAAGGCCCCAATTTAGTATCAGTCTTATAAAGGTAGCTTTTAATTAATTCCCTGGAAAAATACAGGGGATATGATAGAAACAGTCATGAACTGGTTCCTTGGCCTGACTGCCAGTCAGAACTGCATCCTTAAGCCCCAACTTCCAATAATGCTTTAGCCCTTCAGCAGCTCAACAGTCTTTTTTCACTACTTATAGTATCACCAAGTGAGTGGGGTTCCTTGGGCTTCATCTCAAGTGGGGAATATTTAGTCCCCTTTACCACACAAGAGCTAAATTCCACTGCCTAACTTAGGACTTAGGGTCCAACAACCCTGCATAATCAATCTCTACATGCCCTTTTGAGTTTCTGTTCCATTTCTGGTTCATTATGAAGATAATATTCTTCTTTTTAGAGCATGTTATTTTGCTTTATTTTCCCTTTTTATATTTTATTCTTAACTGCTATGCCTGGAATGAAGAGCGTTTTAAAATCATGAACTTACTGTGCCTCATTTTTTACCCCCTCCCAATTTTTATTTATTGCACAAAACACTAAAGGAAATATATTACCCCAAATTCCATCGACTGTTTTGATTTTTCCAGATGCTCTTCTAGTTTTTGCCCATGTATATACACTTTTATAATTATTATAATTGCAACATAATTACAGTTGGTTTTCTTTACTGGCTATTTCAAATATTCTACAAACTTTCAAAATTATCACTCCCTATGGCTGATTCCTAAATGATATATACCACATCAAACAAGTGGATGGTTAAACTGTTTTGAAAGGGGAAAAAAATCTACTTTCAATCAAAATGAGAGTTGGGGAAAGGGTTGTGGTTTACCACAATACTACATACATGGGCTCAAAGTCAGCAATAAATCACCCACAACATACATTTAAAGTTTATCTCAAGTAACTATTGCCTTGCTAAATCTACCAAAGTCTTGCTTTAAAAAAATTTTTACCTCATTATTAAATCTTACACCAAGCAGCATCTCATCAATTATCTTATAAAAAATATCCTGCACATGTGTCACTGATGTAAAGAAATCATTCTTTTTTATGTATTTGCTAATCTATCTACCATATACAACATATTTTGTAAACCTACTTCTGTTTCACTTAGGTAAATCACTAACACTCAGAGGCACAGTGACTTCATCTTTAATATGAGATCATTCTTGAGTGTTTGAAGATTAAATGCAGTCTTGTATTTGAAAATGCTTTGAAACCACAGAGGTATTATTTTTATTACGATTACCTTTTCTATTTCTCTTTGTGTAGCTCCTTCCTTTTTCAAACGTTCCTGTTCTACACATTTGGCATTGTAATTTTCCTTGGATTTCTGGAGGGCCTGAGTTATGCTCTGAATGGTTTGAACAGCTTCCAGAGTTCCTGCAACTTCTTCTTTAGTCTGTTTGGTATGAAATGATTCATCAAAATGACAGAACTACAAAGCATTCAATATCTGACCAATCAATCCTTTAACAAGGAAAACTGATACCTTTTTATGCGATTTTACTTGTTCTTCTCCATACTTCTGAACTTCTTTTATTAATTCTTGTAATTTTCTAACAAGATCCAAGTGACAATTTGCTAATTTCTCTGTAGATGTTTTGAACACATCCCACACTGGTGCAAATGTTCTAAAGCAAAGAAAACATGGGAATAATTTACTAAAAGGAAAAAAAAGTCTAAGGCTCCAAAACAGAACCAATGGAAATAATGTTATATTCAGTAATTTTAATTAGTCAAAAGATGAGATTAAATTAAATCACAAATGAAACGACTGACAGCCTGACCTTGACTTTTTTTTTAATCCTTGGTTAATTACTTAAAATATTTTTATACCTCAGATACAGAGAAATGAGTTAACTCATATCACAGGTCTGGCCATGACCCTCCCTTAATTATAACGTGTCATTTTCTGAGTTGATGTGGTTATTTAGATTTGTATCAGAAGCCTTTCTAATCACTGTCTACTGTTTAAAACTAACTTATTATCAAATCTAAATTTTAGACTCTTCAGTGCTCCATTTAAAATGCTTCATCAAAAATAAAAGCTCCTGCGAATTCCCTGGCAGTCCAGTGGTTAGGACTCCATGCTTCCAATGCAGGGTCACAGGTTCGATCCCTGGTCGGGGAACTAAGATCCCGCGTGCCTGCGGTGCGGCCAAAAAAAACAAATAAATAAAATTAAAAAAATAAAAGCTCCTCTGAATTTAAACATGCAAAAGTCAAATTTGCACATGATTTTTTAAGTGCCTTCATCATTAAAATTTATTTAAGAATTATTTTAAAACTGTTATCTGAAACCTTGTTTCATATTTTACCCAGGTACTTCAACAAACACTAACAGAGTCCCCTTTCTACTACACTTGGTATAGAACGTATGACATACTTTCCTACCACTTCCTCTCAACATTGAGAATTTAATATTTTCAACAGGTTCAAGTACTTCCAAGAGTTACTACTACATTATAATATTTTGAATAATACTTAGGATGCCAAAGGTTAGTTTAAACTAATTTGGTCAGTAGGGAATGATATAAGAATAATTTTATCCTATGCTTTCCTCAGGTACTTCCTCAGAGATTTTCAACAGCACTTGCTTTGCTCTATGATAAAACAAAAACAAATAAAAACAATGATCACTAATGTAAGACGGTAGAGAAAGAAATTACTTATCCTAATATGTACTCTGTGCCAATTACTGCATTTCCTACCCAGTAGGAAAGCTAACTGACAACAATCACTTTAAGCAATAACAAAAAGTTCAAAGAGAATAATTAAAATACTTAAATAGGACTGTTCGGATTAGATCTTACCTCACACTTTTAAATCTCATCAGCACTAAATGTGGCAAGTAGTTAGATGGAAAATTCTGAGAGAAAAAAGGACACCTGAAAAGTATCCACTCACTACAGCACCAAAATACATGTACATCACTTCATGTAAACCTGATACATGATAGTCTAGACTTTACAAAACAGGTAAGATGAGAGTGTCCCTTTACTTTACTCAAGGATTATTCACACTGAAAGGAGGTTCAACATAAGATTTCTTTAAATACAGGTTTCTTTAAGGAATTTCAAGTATCATTCCATTTTTTACAGTTTGACATACACAACTTTTTTCTGGTCAGGTAATACCAGTTAATGTACAATGAGCACTAAGAAAGGAAACTGACCAATCCAAAATATGTTTAAATGCAACTAAATACAGAAAGATAAAATTCAATTCTTGCCTAAATATAATCAGTAAACAAAAACATTAATATTTAAAATCTTTATAATCTTAAGTAACAACACTAACACAAAAAATAAAATATCACCTATTATTCATGAAAGGCACATATTCCAAAGACAGAAATGTTTTCAGTAACTTTATTAGAAAACACATGTTTTTTTCTACCTCCCACCTGGTAACTAAAAATAAGAATTTCCTATATTAAAACCATGGCCTCATACTGAGTGAAGTAAGTCAGACACAGAAAGACAAATATCATATGATATTGCTTATATGTGGAATCTAAAAAAAAGGGGGGGGGGTACAAATGAACTTATTTACAAAACAGAAATGGAGTCACGGATGTAGAAAACAAACTTACGGTTCCCAAGGGATGGGGGGGAGGAGGGATAAATTGGGAGATTGGAACTGACCTATACACTCTACTATATATAAAACAGATAACTAACAATAGCCTGCTGAATAGCACAGGGAACTCTACTCACTATTTTGTAATGGTCTACATGGGAAAAGAATCTTAAAAAAAACAAAAACAAAAACAGAAGTAGAGTCACAGATGTAGAAAACAAACTTATGGTTACCAGGGGATGGGGTGAGAGGGGGAGAACTGGGAGATTGGGATTGACGTATACATACTAGTATATCTAAAATAGATAACTAATAAGAACCTATTGTATAGCACAGGGAACTTTACTCAATACTCTGTAATGGCTTACTTGGGAAAAGAATCTAAGAAAAAGAGTGGATATTTGTATATGTATAACTGACTCACTTTGCTGTACACCTGAAACTAATACAACATTGTAAATCAACTCTACTCCAATAAAAAGTTTTTAAAAATAATAAATATTTCTAAAATATCAATCATACTGGAAACCTAAAAGAATGAGTATATGAAAGAAAAATAAATTATTTGTTAAAAAAAAAAACCAAAACCATGGTCAATTGGTTAAAGCTAGCTTCTGTTATTCCAGTTACTTTCTGGCCCTTCTACTGTGGTCAATAAAGAAGAAATTATGTTTTAGAAGAGGCGCGTCTACATGGAGGAGTTAGAAACAGGAGGCTGCCAGAAAAGTGAGGAGAGATATGGAAAAAAGAAGGAAGAATGAAGTTGTATTGTGTAGTTTAATAAAGGGAAAAAAGTAAGTTTCATTTACTTTGTGTTAACTGATTCAGCAAATTCAATTATACTTTCTATCAAGTCAAGAATATATTCACATATAGATGCATTTTGAATAAACACATTATATATTATTAAATTTATGAACTATTTTATCCTTAATGGGAACCTACTATTCTCATAAACTTTGCCTAAATCAACATTGAAAGAGTTCTTCAAAGAAATTAACTCACCCAAGTTGTGAATAATTGCTTGCAGATTTTGCTAGTTTTGTCATTGACCTGGAGTACACCTCTTCTATTGTAGCTCTGTTAAATCAAATTTCCGTATTATAATAGCTCTTGTTTAATGACCAAACACATAGCAAAATTATTAAAATACAGTCACAACTGTAGAAACAAAAAGATAACTCAAAGTATATGTTAAAAATAAGTAGGTATGTGGTCATGAATTTCTGGCTTATCTTTAAATGGCCTTTGTACACATCTACTTAAAGAACTAGTCTGGTATAGAACTAAAATAATGTACTGATATCCCACCAAAAAAACTTCAGTGAAGTCACTCCTCTTCTTTAGTATCAGTGGTTATCGGAACAGGAAGTACAAAAGTACTGTTTCTTGCATTCTCTCTATATACAAACTGATTCAGTATGAAAGTCATTTGTGTTTAATATTTCCTTGGTGTATTTAATATAGTTTTATTATTCTTTAACATCGTGAATTCATTATTATGCACATTTAATGGAACAAGAGATTGAAGACAGTCATTTGCACAAAACTAAGTATGAATTATTAGCAAGTCTGAGATCCTGAACTTCAGTACTTAATCTAGTTTGCGATTAGATCTAAAACACTAACAAGTATTTCACACTAGGATACTGTGTTTTATATAACTGCTATTCAGCATACAGAATTTTAGGCTAAAAAAATTAAACCATTAAATATAGAACAGAAAAAATTTTTCCTATAGGCACATAACTTACAAATGAAAAATATGATGTTGTCTTGGCCTTCATAACACTACAAAAATTAAGTTCTATCTTACCTCTCCCATAATGACCCTGTCCCTTCTCAATCTGTGCTACCCTTAACAAAGAAACAGTCTACAACCACCACTGCCTTCCAGTTACTTTGATAGCTTCAACTAACATTCTGAGATCAACAAATCCAGATCTCCACCCTGCTCTTGAAGCAAATCATCTGTTTAATATCTAAATGCCTCAAGCATAAGTCGAGCTAGACATCTTAATCATCTCAAGCTCAGAATATCCAAACTAAGCTTATCTCCAGACTCTTCCCCAAACCCACAAAAGCTAGCTCTTTAACAAAAAGCAACTATTAACAGTAACTGCCTCTCACTGATGGCACTGTGATATTTTTCTGCTCCTTTAAACTTCTGTGTGTCTTTTTAATATACTATATTACAAGGGTAGTACTTTGATACTTTTTAGAAAGTTAATACAGAAATAGTATCTCAATGAATAAGTTTAACAGCAAGGAAGAAATGGTTCATTTCCAGTACTAGTAAATTGATCCAAAAACCTTCCAATGAGAAAATGAGAAAAAGCTGGAGAGGTGGGGGGTGTGCCTAAAAGGCATCAGAGAACTAAAGAGGCAGTTAAGAATCAGCAGGCCAAGACCCAAGAGAAGGCTATCCAGAGAAGAGAGACAGAGAGGTAGGGCAGCTTTTCCCTTGGGGCATCTACAAGCAGCAGCTGATCCTGAGAAGCGGAGCAAAGCCTCACAAGGTAAGGGAGACAAAACTAGCTTCAGACTTGCCAAAGGTGGGAAGCATGGAAAATCCCATACCCTTTAAACTGAGACTCAAAGAGTAAGGATATAAGGAGTTAAGGATGAGCCGTAAGTAGGCAAGCTCTCAAAGGGACTGCAAATATTATCTTTTCAAACTGATATTGGATCCTGCATGGTTGTCTTACATACATTCATACAACCACCAGGTACATAAGGAAACGATGAACCACCAGCGGAAGCAAATTTAACAATGTTCCACACGCTAAGATTATAAAGCTTAGACTTTATGAGGTTATGCATTATGTTCAAGGAGCCAGTCGATTAAATCAGGAATTTCACTAGAGAGCTAGAAATCATTTTTCAAAAGTGGGGGAAAGCACAGCAAATTTGAAAAAAATATAAATTCTATATCTGAAAAATACAATAACCAAAATTAGTATCTCAGTGGATGCAGTTTAACTGTAGATTCAATACACTGCAGTGAGACGTAAACTAGAGAGAGGTGAGAACATCTATTCTGGATTAAAACTCAGTGAAACATAAACTAGCATAACATGGTAAATCAACTATACTCCAATAAAAATTAATTAAAAAAAGAAAAAAAGTTCAGTGAAACAAAAGAATGGAAAACAGAGAAGAGAAATAAAAGACAAAGGACAGAGCAAAAAGGTCTAACACAATGTGTAAAGAAAGTAAGAACGGGTCAGAAGAAATATATATTTGCAGAGATAATGACAGAGAATTTTCCAAAACTGACCACAGATATCAAACCACAGGTTCAAGTAGCCCAACAAACCCTAAGAGGATAAATAACAAGGTATGTACATCTAGTCACATCATAGTAAAACTGCTGAAAGTCAAAGACAAAAGGAAAATCTTAAAAGCAGCTAAACCTTTCCCACCACCAAACGTTACCTTCAAAGGAACAATAATTAGCCTGATAGCTAACGTCTCAACAGTAGATAATGCAATGGTCTTCAAAGAATTTTTTTTTAATCTAGTAAAATGCAAAACTATAAAATTCCTAGAAAATAACATAGGAGAAAACTTAGATGACCTTGGGTATGGTGATGTCTTTTTAGATAGAACACTATAGACATGATCTATGAAAGAAACCATTGATAAGCTGGACTTCATTAAAATTAAAAACTTCTGCTCTGTGAAAGATGATGTCAAGAAAATAAGAGGACAAGCCACAGACTGGGAGAAATTATTTGCAAAAGACAAATGAGAAAAAGAAATGTTATCCCAAATATACACAGACCTCTTAAAACTCAACAATAAGAAAACAAAGAACCTGATTTAAAAATGGGCCAAAAACTTTGACAACTCACCAAAGACGATATACAGATGACAGATAAGCATATGAAAAGATGCTCCACATCATACGTCATCAGGGAAATGCAAATTTAAACAAGATACCACTACATACCTATTAGAATGGCCAAAGTCTGGAAAACTGACAACACCAAATACCAGCAAGGATGTGGAGCACCAGAAATTCTCATTCATTGCTGGTGAGAATGCAAAGTGATACAGCCACTTTGGAAGACAGTTTGGCAGTTTCTTACAAAACTAAACTTATTCGTACCCTACAATCTAGGAATTGTGTTCTTTCCTATATACTCAGAGGAGTTGAAAACTTATGTTCACATAAAAACACGCACACGTATGTTTATAGCAGCTTTATTCATAACTGCCAAAACTCAAAAGCAACCAAGATGTCCTTCAGTAGATGAATGGATAGATGATGGATAAATAATTCATATCCAGACAACAGAATATTATTCAGCATATTACTAAGTGAAAGAAGCCAACCTGAAAATGCTATTACATACTGTATGATTCCAGCTACGGCTGACCTTTGAAAAACATGGGTTTGAACTGTGCAGGTCCACTTATACACAGATTCTTTTTCAACAAATACATACTATAGTACTAAATGGTCCACAGTTGGTTGAATCCACGGATACAGAACTGCAGATATGAAGTGCCCACTGTAAAGTTATATACAGATATTCGACTGCACAGAGGGTTGGCACCCCTAACCCCTGTGCTATTTAAGGGTCAACTACATATGACATTCTGGAAAAGGCAAAACTATGGAGACATTAAAACAGAGCACAGACGATTCTAGGACAGTGAAAATACTCTGCAAAATATTATAATGATGGATATATGTCATCATACATTTGACCAACCCATAGAAAGTATAACACCAAGAGTGAACCCCAAGGTAAACGATGGATTTTGGGTGATGAGGATGTATCAATGCAGGTTCATCCTTGGTTAAAAAAAAAAAAAGGTACCATTCTGGTGAGTAATGTTGATAATGGGGGAGGCTATGCGTGTCTGGGGGCAGGGGACATATGGAAAATCTCTGTACCTTCCTCTCAATTTTGTTGTAAACCTAAAACTGCTCCAAAAAAATGACTTTAAAAAAAACCTACCAACTAGAATTCCATACCCAGAAAAAATATAAATGAAAGTAAACCCCTAATAAAATAACAGATCTAGGTGATGAGCATCAATGGCTACTAACATCACAAAAGAGATATAACCAGATATTATATGCCTCTGATGGAAGTACACACCACCGCCGATGAAGTATTCTTGTCAAAATATTGAACTGAGGGCTTCCCTGGTGGCGCAGTGGTTGAGAATCTGCCTGCCAATGCAGGGGACACGGGTTCGAGCCCTTGTCTGGGAAGATCCCACATGCCGCGGAGCAACTGGGCCCGTGCGCCACAACTACTGAGCCTGCGCGTCTGGAGCCTGTGCTCCACAACAAGAGAGGCCGCGATAGTGAGAGGCCCGCGCACCGCGATGAAGAGTGGCCCCCGCTTGCCGCAACTAGAGGAAGCCCTCGCACAGAAACGAAGACCCAACACAGCCAAAATAAATAAATAAATAAATAATAATTAAAGGTGCTAATAATTTAAAAGAAAAAAAAATATTGAACTGAATTTGATCTAGTTGCTACATTCAAATAACAATTTATAAGAAATATAGGAGCAAAGGAAAATGTTAAATAAAACTATGAATATGCAATTAGCATATTCCAGGATTTGGGACCCGCTATAGAACAAATAATTTGGTTTCTTAAACAAAAAAAAAAGTAAGGAAGGAGTGAGGAGAACTATAGATTAAGAGACTCAAAAATCATATCAATTAAACATAGTGTATAACTCTTGCTGGGATCTTGATTAGAGGAAATCAATTATGTGTATCATGTGTATATATGGCAATCGAGAAAAAGTGAGCACTGACTGGTATTTGGTGATATTAGGAATTAATACTACATCTTTAGATAAGGTAACATACTGTGGTTATGTTTTTTAAACAGCCCTTATTTTTCACAGACACGACTGAAATGCTAATGGATGAAATGCAATGTTTCTGAATCTGAGATCCACTTTATAACAATTCAAGAGTAGTGGTATGGGACTTCCCTGGTGGCATAGTGGGTAAGAATCCGCCTGCCAGTGCAGGGGACACGGGTTCGAGCCCTGGTCCGGGAAGATCCCACATGCCGCAGAGCAACTAAGCCCGTGCGCCACAACTACCGAGCCTGTGCTCTAGAGCCTGCAAGCCACAACTACGGAGCCCACGCGCCGCCAACTGCTGAAGCCTGTGCACCTAGAGCCCATGCTCTGCAACAAGAGAAGCCACTGCAATGAGAAGCCCACACACCGCAACGAAGAGTAGCCCCCACTTGCCGTAACTAGAGAAAGCCCGTGCGCGGCAACGAAGACCCAACGCAGCCAAAATTAAATAAAATAAATAAATTTTTTAAAAAATAATTAAAAAAAAAAAAAGAGTAGTGGTATGGAACAGACGGAACAAGCCTGGCCACGATTTGACAATGTTGAAACTCAGTGACTGCAAGATGGAAGTTCATTACATTAAGTTCTTAACTTCTGAGTAAGTTTTATATATGTTTTAATGTGCCCATAATAAAAAGTTTTTTAAATAAAGATAAATTAAAGATATGATCAGACTAACAAAAATTGATAATTCATCACCAGAAAATCCACATTAAGGAATATTAAAAGATGTTTTTTAAAGAGAAGAAAAATGATCCAGGACAAAATATCAGAGAAAAAGTAAATAATTTTAATAAATCTAAAAAATGACTATATAGGGACTTCCCTGGTGGCGCAGTGGTTAAGAATCCGCCTGCCAGTGCAGGGGACATGGGTTTGATCCCTGCTCCGGGAATATTCAACATGCTGCGGAGCAACTAAGCCCGTGCACCACAACTACTGAGCCTGCACTCTAGAGCCTGCAAGCCACAACTATTGAGCCTGCATGCCACTGGAGCCCATGCACCTAGAGCCCGTGCTCCTCAACAAGAGAAGCCCACGCACCACAATGAAGAGTAGCCCCCACTTGCCGCAACTAGAGAAAACCCGCGTGCAGCAACGAAGACCCAACACAGCCAAAAAAGAAAAAAAAAAGAAAAAATTCTCTGGCCTGCAGACCTGTCCATAGGATCAAGCTGCATATTTAAAAAAAAAAAAAAAAAGAAACACATACATAAGTATCTATGGATGTAATAATTTGACGTCAGGGAACTGTTTTAAACAAGACTGTCAAAATACTAAAAACCGTTGAAACTATATTATAGTTCATTACTTAGTGGTTTGTAATACTTTCTCTATTTTTTTGGCTAAGTTTGAAATTTTTCAAATAAAAAGCTAAAGAAACACACAACAAAAATGGCATATAAGTGTGTATTTCCACAATAAAAAGTGTTTTAAAAATAGAAAACTTTTAATTTCCAGAGTAAAAAGTTAAACACACACACACACAAATGGCATATAAAGCATGTAAGTCAGGAGGTGGTAGTATTCTCAGGTTCCTGCATTTTCAGGAAGATGATAAAAGTACCAATTATTATTAGAAATTAATGCATCAAGGAAATATGTTATAATCTCTAGGATAACCACTAAAAGAATGAGGCTATTACTGCTAAGGTGATAGAAGAAAAAAAATTAATAGAATAAAAAAAAAATTTTTAAGGCCAAAAGGCAAGAATGAGGAGGACAAAATATAAAACAAGTAGGATAAATAGAAAAAAAATACTAAAATACTAAAGGGGTTAGCAAACTGCAGCACCATCAGCAAATCTAGTCAATTGTTTGTCTTCATAAATAAAGATTAGAATACATCCATGCTCATTTATTTACATGTTGGTTACAGCTGCTTTTGTACTAAAAGAACAGAGCTGAATAGTTGCAACAGAGACCAGACCACACACAAAGCCTTTACACAAAAAGTTTGACAACCTCTGACACAACAAATCTGAACCCAAATATATCTGCAAATATACTGTATGTAAAGGACTAAATGCTCCAATTAAAGAATAAAGATTGTGAAAATGGCTTTAAAAACAAGAGAGAAACATATCTACACCACAAGAACACAGCTAAGGAAAAAAATGCAAACACTATGCAAACACTAACCAAAAGCAAACAGATGACACTTTAATAACAACAAAGAAGACTTCAAGGCAAAAAACACTGCTAGAGATATAAAAGGACACTGCAGAATGAATGGAAAAAAAGTTCAATTCACCTGAAGATGTCATAGTTCTAAATTTCTATCCATCTACTAACATGGCCCCAAATATATAAAGCAAAAATTGGCAGAACTACATGGATGAACATTCACAATCAATAAGAAAGATTTTCAAAAAAAAAAAAAAAAGATTTTCAAAACAGCTCTTTCAGGAACTGATAAAATGAGCAGGATTAAAAAACAAAAACCAGTGAGGATAGCTTAGAGTTGAACAACAGAATTCACAAACTTAACCATAATAAATACATATAGAACTCAATACCCAACAGATGCAAAATATTTTCAGGTACATAGAGATATTTAGTAAACTGACTCTACCCTGGTCCATAAACCAAGTGTCAACAAATTTCAAAACATTGAAATCATACAGGTATGTTCTCTAATCACAATGCAATTAAGCTTGAAATCAACAGGAATATACCTTTAAAAATCAACACATATTTGGAAATTAAGAAATGCACTTCTAAATAACCCACAGAGGTAAGAAAGAAAACACAATGAAACTTTAAAAATTTAAACAAAGTATAATGAAAATCCTATTTCTCAAAACTAGTGGAGTACAACAAAAGCTATGCTTGAGAGAAATTTATAGAGTTAAATGAATATGTCAGAAAAGAAAAAAAGTTGAAAATCATTAAGTTAAGCATCCATCCCCCAAAATTTAAAGAACAGAAAACTGAACACAAAGTTGAAGGAAATAAAGAAGTTAATGAAACAGAATATAAATATATAAAAAGAGAAGATCAACAAAATCCATAATTGGTTCTTTGTACAAACTATTAAAAACAACAAACATCAAATGAGACTGATCATGAAAAAAGGGAGAAGGAACAAATAACCAATATCAGGAATAAAAAGTGGGACGTCAGTACGGATCCTGTAGACATTTTTAAAAGTTCATTGAAGAATATTAAGAATAGCTTTTTGCCAATAAATTTGAAAATTTACATGAGATAGGAAAACTCCTTAAAATATAACTTATCAAACTCACAGAAGAGCTGCAATATCTGAATAGTCCTGTAACTATTTAAAAAATTAAATATGTGATTTAAAACCTTCCTACAAAGACAGTTTCAAGCCCAGATGGATTTACCGGAAATTCTATAAAACACATAAGGAAGAAACTATAATCCCTCACAAATTTTTACAGAGAATACAAAAATAGGGTATACTCCCCAACTCATTTTATGAAGCCAACAAACCTTGATTAGTAAAACATAAGAAGAATATTTAGAGAAAGGAAATTTTCAGGCCAATCTCACTGATAAATACAGATGCAAACATAAGAAATAAAATAGTAGCAAACTGTTCTACTAATGTATAAAAATGATAATACATCTCCACAAAGTTTGGTTTATACCAGGAAAGGGAAGTTAGTCTAACATTCAAAATTCAACGTAATTCAGACTAACAAAAGAAAACAAAAGAAAGAAAACATCCATTCATGATTTTTTTAGAAAGGAAAACAAAAGCCTTACCAAAATAGTATGTAGAATTTCCATAATCTGATAAATAGCAGGGAAAAAAACTAGAATAAATATTTAAGAGTGAAATGTGAGACTGGGAACAAGATAAGGATGCCTATCATCACCATTTCTATTCAGCATTACACTGGAGGTATTTGCCAGGGCCATAAGAAAAAGAAATAAAAGGTATAAAAAGGTATTAAAAAGGGAGAGATAAAACTGTCATTTTCACAAGATGATTGCACACACAGAAAATCCAAAAGAATGTACAGATAAATAAAATTACCAGAATAAACAAGAATCGCCAGGCTGCTGGACGACATATAAAACTCAAACGCATTTACATAAATTTGCAACACATAACTGACAAGCTGCTTTTATCTAGAATATATAAAGAATTCCTTCAATTTATTTTTTAAAAGGAAGAAGAAAACCAGAAAAATAGGCAAAAGATGAAGAGATACTTCATGAAAGAAAAGATGCAAATGGCCAATAAACATATGAAAGGATGTTCAATCTCATTATTCATCAGGGAAACACAAATTAAAACCACAATGAGAGAGTACTACTCATCAGAATGGCTCAAATTAAAGGACAGACAAAACCTAGTGTTGCTGAGGACATGCAGCAACTGGAACTCTCCAACAAGGCTGCTGTTGGTGTAAATTGGTACAACCACCTTGGAAAATTCTTTGGCATTAACTACTAGAGTTGAACATACACATGCTCTAGGACCTGGCAATTCTACTCCAGGGTAAATCACTAATATAAATATGTGTATACTGAGACACGTGTGCAAGAATATTCAAAGCAGTATTACTTGTAACAGTAAAAAACTGGTAACATCCCAAATGTCTGTCAACAGTAGTAGATAAATATATTTAGTAAATTTACATAATTTAATATTAAACAGCATTGTAAATAAATTATACTAAATTCAACACAAATCTCACAAAAGTGCTGAGTAACAGGAGTCAGAAAAAATATCTACTCTATGATTAAACTGATACACTCATTACAAAGTTCAAAAAATAGGTACAACTAACTTCCTTCAACAGATAAATAAATTACAACATATCCATAAAAGGAATACTACTCAATAACAAAAAAGAATGAATTACTGACACATGCAACAACATGGACCAATCTCAAAATAATTATACTGAGTGAAAGCACTGGACAACCAAGTATATCCTATATGATTCCATTTATATAAAATTCTAGAAAATGCAAACTAACCTAAGTGTCGAAAGCAGATGAGTAGTTGCTTACGGATGGGGGGGGACAGAAGGGAGGAATTACAAAGGAGAGATGAACATGTTCACTATCTTGATTGTGGTGATGGTCATGAGTGCATGCATATGTCAAAATGTATGAAATTGTACACTTCAAATATGTGAGCATATTGTGTGTTAATTATATCTCAATAAAGCTGTAGGGAGGGAAGAAAGAAAGGAGCAAAGGAGAAAGGGAGGAGAAATGAAGGAAGCATGGAAGTGGGGAGGAGAGGATGAGGATATGAGAGAAAGAAAGTCTGAATGACTAAATTAAGAAGTTATTTAACCTTTCTGGGTCCCAATTTTCTTATCTATAAAATAGGACTTAGAGTTTTGACAATTAAATGAGACAATGTATGCAAAGTCCTTAGTGCATAGCATATGTTTATGTCTATCTTTTCTTCCTTTCTTTATCATTCACTCCTTCAAGAAATATGAGTATCCAATTGTGCCAGGCTCTGTGCTAGGCACTGGATACAACAGAATATTGTATACTGTTCCCCTATAAGGAACAGAAACAATAACAAATAACAAAAATGAGTAATTACAACATTTTATAAATACTACAAAGAGATATATGATGTTGAGAGAGATTACAATAAGTGATTCTGACCTAGTCAGAGAGATTAGCAAAGGCATCCCTGGAGAAGTGAGCACGCTGCTGACCCCTTAAGGTCAGCATGTACAAACAAGGACTAAGCATGTACAAAATCTGGACTGAAAAAAAGCCTGTCAATAAAATAGCCAATGTCTCTGGAGAGGAAAAAGGAGTCTGAATAAAGAGGAGTCTAGTGTGAGCTAAAGCTTGAAAGGCAATTTGGGGTCAGACCACACAGTTCTGTCTTAAGAGCAATAGGAAGCCTCTGAAATGGTTTAAACAAGGAGGAGTAACAAACTGATCTGTAGTTTGGAAAAAAAAAAAACAAACACTCCAATTACAGTACAGAGAATAAGTTGCAGGAGAACAAGAATGAATGCAGATAGGCCAGTTAGGTGCTACTGCTGCAGTCCAGGCAACAATAATGATAGCTTGGATCAGGACAGTGATGTTAGAAATTCATTCTATCAAAAAATCTTTACTGAGGACCTACTAAGGGCCGAGCTCTATCCTAAGTGCAGGAGAATGAACAATAAGCAAAAAAGACAAAAAAAAAAAAACCCTGACCTTGTGGGGCTTATAGTCTAGTGGGGAGAAACAGACAGACAAATAAATAAGTAAAATATCACTTATATCTGGTGGTTGTTAAGTGCTATGAAGAAAAATAAAGTAGGGAAGGTGGAGGGAAAGGAGGTGTTGTCTCACTGACCACAGAATCATTAAGGGGTCAGATTCTGAGCAAAGAAGGGATGACCCAGGAGTCCTGGACTTCTTAACTGACATAAATAGGGCTAAAAAGCATAATTACCACTGCTCTGTTGGTCTCAAGGTAGACAATTATAGTAGTAATGTAAGTATTGGGGGAGAACGAGGCTAGGGGATGTGCCAGGAGATGCAGAGTTCTAGAGTCTCTCCTTTTACTCTTTCCAGTGATGAAAAGTGAGCCAGTGAGGGACAGCTTTATCCACAGCACTTAGGGCGTTATGGTGCCCCTTTTAACTCCAGTAGAAAGATGGAAGCCAAAGAGGATTTGTCTAACACGGAATAGTTTGTTCCCCAATTCCTACCAGTTGACAAACTCCATGAAGCAGAAGCTGCCTCTTTATCCCCAAAATCCAGACAAGTGCCTGGCACACAGCAGATACGGGATATATATTGAAAGAATAAATGAATGAAGTATTGTATCTAAAGGCAAAGTATCCTTATATTAGCAAGGTAAAGATTTTAAATGTGTTGACATAAAAATTACCAAGTGGGTCCAGCCACAAAATAGCCTTAATCAAATCAAATTATACTGATTTTATCGTATATTAACGCATATATGTGGAATCTAGAAAAAATTGTACAGATGAACTGCTTTGCAAGGCAGAAATAGAGACACAGATGTAGAGAACAAACATATGGACACCAAGGGGGGAAAGCGGGGTGGTGGTGGTGGGATGAATTGGGAGATTAGGATTGACATATATACACTAATATATATAAAATAGATAACTAATAAGAACCTGCTATATAAAAAAATAAATAAAATTCAAAAAAAATTATACTGATTTTAATAGTTGTTAATTGACTATTATATTCTAAGAGTAATAAAAAAATTATGTTTCTAAATTTGCACAATTTAAAAACATATACTTAGGACCTTTTAAAAATAAAAGTTATAATAATACATAATTAAACTACAAGTTCAGAAAACAGTCTTTTCAAATTATTTTAATGTTTGTTTAGTGACATATTTGTTTAGAGAAATGGTAATATCTTATCCTACAAAATTCCTCAGTTTTTCTACTGTATCACCTTGCTAGCATATTCAATGAAAAATATATAGATAATATTTTCAAGCAGTGACTTGCAAATCAGGAGTTTATCAATGCCACTGACAGCCACTATTTAGCCCTCAGTGTGTAGATGACAGAGAACCACTACTTTAAAGTATAACTATAGTGTACTTTTTTAAAGTGTAACATTACTTTTATCTAAATCCAACTAAAATTTTCTCAATTATTTATATTCTGAAATTTATCTTGATAATGAATTGTTAAATGACTTATTTAAAAATACATACCTTTCTCTTACAAAATCTGCTAGTTCTTTTGTCGATATCTGTCCATATTTCATATTATGGTAAAGGACATCAAAGCCACTATTTTTTTCCCCCTAAAATTTAAAAAGATTTTTAGTTTAACAAAGAGATCAAAATGACTTAAGAATAACTAACATGCAATTCTAATGCTCAAATGAGCTGTTTTTCCTTAATTTAACCATTGTTGCTCTAACTGTATAACTTTAAACTGTAACAAAGGAACACTGTATGCTTTGATAAAGTTTACAATATATTATATACACATACACACACAACACACACACACACACTCTATAATCACTCATAAGGATATATTAATGAAATTCATCTGAAATTTTAATATAAATGCAGCATAATTTAGAAAAGATAAACAGGGACCTTTTAAAATACATTACCAAATCCCATGTCAATTCCTTTAACCTGCATTGAGGGATTCCTGATTATTTAACTCAGAGTCTGTACTTTAAAATAACTGAATCTTGACTTCTGAGTCAAGACAGAATTTACTAATCACATAAGCACTAAATACCACAAAACACTTTATAATCACTAATCTAAGTCTTTCAATAAACTTAAACAACTTGAGATGTGAGAAAAGAGATAAAATTTTAATAAAAGAGCAGTAACAGTCTATTGGCTAGTCCTCAACTAATGGGAAATTAACAGAACTAGACTACTACACAACCCTAGAAAATCCTAATGCCATTTAATCCAATATAAAGCTAAATTAGCAAGTCATAACAAAGAAAACATCAGAAATATCAATTTTATAGGTGAAATGAAAGACTCTTTATAAACTAAGCTCAACAACTCTTTTTGCAGTTAGCAGTTTTTACTTTTCTTCAGTGACAATAATGAAGAACTGAATATATTTGTTGGAAATAGAAAGCAATGCCGTAAGCAAGTGTTATGCAAACTGAAACTTAATTTTCCACAGTCCACCAAAAACAGGAAACATATTATAGGAACTTCCTGCTAAGTTGAAGTGATCCCTAATAAACCTGCCAGCTAATATAGCAAGTAATTAATCTGTTATACATACAATGAATTAAAACATCATATTTGTAATAAGATAATACAAATAATATCCCTAGCATTTTGAACATCCATTTCCATTTATCAAGAATATAAAATAAAACTATAGTCTCCTATAAATCTAAACACATCCATTTGGCTTCTACAATTTTTCATGTTTAAAATAAAGAAAAAAATCTGTGATCTAACTTTAGTTCTTTACTTTCTCTGGGTTTTTCATGCAAATTTATTCCAGTCAAAATAATATTCTCTGAAATAACCATTAACACTAGTCTATAGCAAGCAAAAATAACATCATCATGCAGATTAGTATATTTATAGACAAAATAATCAAGGGCCTGAATCCTCCAAGGGATCCATTCCATTACTTCAATATAATACAGAAACTACAAATAATTAAAACTATCCACCAACTCCCATAACATAGTCATGAACCCTGAAAAAAACAAATCTGAAATCTAAAACTATAAAATCCAAAGTCTGGAGCTCTCAGTCCCCAAAGTTCTCCCCTGACAACCACCAGTTTTCATTTGCACATAATTCTAACAAGTCAGGTTACCTGGGTTCCCAATGTGTATTATGCATATTCATCATGCATATTCAAATTAGAAATGAGCTGGTACTGAAGGGCTATTCAAACAAGCACACAGACTATTAGAAGAAATAATATTTACCATCTCTCTTTTTTAAAGAAAACAAGAAAACTTGGAGATCATCTAGTAACTGGGGCAATAAGGTCCTGAGCATTTTGTTTCACTGTTACAGTACTGTAAACATTAATCAATCAAGAAAAGGTTAAAAAAAAAAAGGGGTGGGGGGTGCGGAATTCCCTGGCGGTCCAGTGATTAGGACTCCACGTTTCCACTGCAAGGGGCCCAGGCTGGATCCCTGGTTGGGGAACTAAGATCCCGCAAGCCGCGCAACCACGGCCAAAAAAAAAAGGTTAAATTACAGTCAGCAACCTAGGTTCTTATTAAGAAGTTCTCAAAAAGTAAGCTCTTTATTTGGGAAGTTCAGATATGCAAATAGCATATTACTTAAAATTACCAATAGAGGAAATGAGATTTATTAATTTCTTTACCATTCAATATAACAATATTATTACAGTAACAGTAATATAATATACGTTTGGAAACAGTACTAGCTATTCCATCCCTCAGGTCTTCACTTGGAAAGAGAAGGAAAAATACCAAGGAGGATGTGAAGCTGAGAAGGTCTGCTTCAAGAGGCACTAATGACTAAACATAAACACGCTGCATGATTACAAATCCATGTGTCATTTCTTCCTATTTGGGTATTCATTCATTTACTGAGTTCTAAAAAATGTAGTAAGCCTGATTCTAGGCACTGTTTTCTTAATTTCATAAATCTATTAACACAAACATTTATTGATCATTAACTTTTTCTCTGGCATAAACTAAACAAAAATTGTAATACTTCAAATGGCTCTCTCTCTCTCCACATACATACACACACACACACACACACACACACACACACACACACACACACTCTCACACAAATATACATGCATCTTTAAAAAGAAAAAACTTCAAAGTCAAGTACCAACCAAGAACCCAGGCCTATTGTAACCTTGTCAAAACCTTACTTTACAGCTTCTGATAAGAGATGACAGTGTATTAAATATACACATATCTATACATATGTGAAAAAATACAGTAGGAGACAAGAGCATTGGAGCTCAGGTCTAGACCTATTTGGCTTCAGTGTCTTCACCTGAAAAAAAACTGGAAATTCTGGGGAAATGGGGAAGACCACTCTTGAAACTGGCAATCGTAACTCATATTTCTGTCACCATTTGAGATTACCCAGTTTTTTTTAACTAAAAGTACCCCCATGTAGGTTCTATTCATTTTTTAATAGCCATCAATGTTTTTAGTCTAATTCAAAGACAAGTAAAATAACAGGAAATATTTCTGAATTACATATCCATTTTATCACCCTAGACCTTGAAGTGGATATGTTCCTATCATTTTCTTTTTTTTAATTTAATTTTTATTTTATATTGGAGTATAGTTGATTTACAATGTTCTGTTAGTTTCAGGTGTACAGAAAAGTGGTTCAGTTATACATATACATACACCCATTCTTTTTCAGATTCTTTTCCCATATAGATTATTACAGAATACTGAGTATAGTTCCCTGTGCTACACAGTAGGTCCTGTTGATTATCTATTTTATATATAGTAATGTGTGTATGTTAATCCCAAACTCCTAATTTATCCCCCCACACACACACCTTTCCCCTTTGGTAACCACAAGTTTATCATTTTCGACTCAAAATTTTTTTTTCTTAACATATTCTGTTAACTCAAGCAAGTAGGACTTGCTTTTTCTTGGCTAACTAAAATATACAAATGTACAAGTAAGTTGACGACAGAGTTTTATTATCAAAAAGAATTACAACTAAAGATGTTTTCTGGTCTTCAATATTTTACTAAAACTGTAAATGTGCACGCCCTTTAATCCAGCAATTCCACTTTTAGAAATCTATACCACAAAAACACACATACAAAGATAAATGTGGAAAAATATTCACTGCAGTACTGTTTATAATTGTGAAAAAACAGAACTCAAAAATATCCATTAACATTACTGGTTAAACAAATGATAGTATATCCTACAATGAAATACATATAGTGTTTTTTAATTGCAGTAAAAAAAAATTGCAGTACATTTTAAAGTATTAATTTCTTAAATCTGCCCAGATATACATAATGTCAGTGAGAAAAAAAGCAAGTTGCAATTATTCATAAAAGCCAAAAATAATCTAATGTTGGGAACAACCTAAATGTCCCAAACTGATGAATGGAGAGACAAAATGAGGTAGACCCACACAATGGAATACAAATCAGCAATAAATAGGAACAAACACTGACACATGACTTTATGGATTAACCTCATAAAAACTTTACTAACTGAAAGAAGCCAGACACAAGAGACCATATATTGTATGATTCCATTTATACGAAATGTTCAGAATACGCAAATCTATAGAGAAAGAAAGTGGATTAGTGGCCACCTAGAGCTGAGGGTAGAAAAGAGCATTAACTGTCAATGGGCATGAGGGATCTAATTATTGGGAGGATGATTATATTCTAAAATTAATGATGGCTGCACCACTCAGTAAAGTTAAATTGGGTAGATTTTATGATATGTAAAATGTGCTTCAATAAATTTTGTTTTAAACCATGGTATGAAACAGTATACATAAAATTTCATTTCCATTGAAAAAATAACAGGTTGCATATATTCATACAAACAGAATCTGAAGGTATATACAGCAAACTATTAACAGCAAATTATTTCTGGAAAATGGAATAATGAGCATAGGTTAACTTTCTAATAAAAAAAAATAATAAACAAGTCAAGTCTTTAATACAGGAGTAACAGAGCTAAAAGCTATACTGACAAGCAGTTGCAAAATGCAATTTTCTCCCAAGTACACTACAATTGTTGATATAAAATCTTGATTATCAACGGCCAATATTTTTTCTTCTTCTGATCAAATTTTTATTCTTTTTAATAACAATTGTATTGAGATATAATTCACACACCATACAATTTGGCCATTTAAAGTGTACAATGCAAAAAATGTTAGTATATTTACAGACTTGTGCCACCATCACTGCAATCAATTTTAGAACACCAAAAAGAAATCCAAACCTGAATAGCTAGATTTTTAAGAGCAGGTGTTTACTCATCAGTGATGAGCTTATTTTCAGCTAGCATATTCATTAGCTTAATCAACATGTAAGAAATTACGTATGTCCACAAAAAAATCAGTATACTAATGTTTATAGCAGCATTATTCATAATAAAGGTGAAAACAACCTAAATGTCCATCAACTAACAAATATAGCAATGTGATATACCCATGCACTGGAATTTATTCAGCCATAAAATAAATGAAATATTCGGGTTCGAGCCTGGTCCAGGAAGATCTCACATGCCACGGAGCAACTAAGCCCGTGCGCCACAACTACTGAGCCTGCGCTCTAGAGCCCGCGTGCCACAACTACTGAGCCCACATGCTGCAACTACTGAGCCCACATGCTGCAACTACTGAAGCCCACGCGCCTAGAGCCCGTGCTCCGCAACAAGAGAAACCACCGCAATGAGAAGCCAGCGCACCACAACGAAGAGTAGCCCCCACTCACCACAACTAGAGAAAACCCACGCGCAGCAACGAAGACCCAACGCAGCCAAAAATAAAATAAAATGAATAAATTTATAAAAAAGAAATGAAATATTGATACATGCTATAATATTGATGAACCTTGAAAACATTATGCTAAGAGAAAGAAGCCAGTCACAAAAGACCACATACTATATGATTCCCCTCCTATTCCCCTCCTATTCAAGTCCAGAATAGAGAAATCTATAGAAACAGAAAGTAGATTAGTGTATTGCTTGAGATGGGGTGAAGGTGAGACATGGGGTGATGAAAGGTATGGGATTTCTTTTTGAGGTAATGAAAATTTTTGAGGTAATTTAAAACTGACTATGATGATGGTTTGCACGTATCTGTGAACATTACCAAAACCACTAAACTATACACTTTAAAAGATGAACTGTATGGTTCACAAAATATATTTCAATAAAGTTGTCAAAAAAGTTAAATAAATAGTATTTTATCTTTTTTAATCAATAAATTCTAGCAGGGAAATTTTCAGTATTAACTGACAAAAACAGCTACTAACACCACTGCTGACCCAAGGAGGACAATTACAATGAAGGTTTACACCAAGATAGGATCTTGTCTCTGCCAATTGCAATGCACTTTGTGAAGAGGTAGCATTTCCATAGAAAGTTTCCCGAATGTGACTTGAGCTAAATAAAATCTTGTTATAATCCAATATAAACAGGTGTAAAAATCTTTTTAATAATTCCTAACATGAAGTGGAAAAAAAAAAGTTTCATTATCCTTTAAAGATGGAAATCCAGAATCACACAGGTCTGTTAAGAGAACACAAACTTAGTACCTATTGTGTCCCCTAAATACTCTAATTGAAGTAAGATGACTGCAATTACCAGTTTGATGTGTAACAGTCCAGATTCCTTTTTACATACATACAGAAATATGTTACTGCTTAATATGAAAATGAGATCATGTTATGCATATTGTTTTGCATCTAAATTATCAATTAAAGTGAAATTTTACTGAAAAGATAACTAAGTTATAAGTAAGGTCACCAAGTCACTAATAATGTACCGATTTTCTTCTGGTCTAATATAGAGTCTACAAGTGAGATATCCTTGAAATTTCAAGTTAAAAAGTTTAAGTCATCAAATCTATTTTGGTAACTCAAAACATCTTTTTCTGGTTGATCTTATAACTTTATACTTTAAAAAAATTTTAATAGACATAAAATGCAATCAAAACACAAAATATTTCCACTTGAAGAAAAAAATGCACTCCTCTATTAACAATGCTATGAAATTCCTATTTTAATGAAAATGGAACTGTTAACATATCTGGGTTTTAGAGAGCCACGGAAAGTAATAGTGTAAAAGCACAAAACTATAAATCCAAAAAAAAAAAAAAAAAAAACTATAAATCCCATAGATTTTAATTAAGGCTTTGAAACTTCTCCTTCAAAGAACTTTTAAGGGCAACAGTAAATCCAGCACTAAAATTAAAAACATGGATATTCTTCACTTTTGATAAGTCCGAGAACTAGAAAAATAGGCAAAAGATTAAGTGTGTACACTGTATAACCGGGCTATTCATTAAAACATTGATTTTACCTCGTTTCCTTTTTAATCAAAAAAAATTTTTTTTGGAAGGAGAAAAGAAGGGTCAGGAGGTACTATCATGTGAACAGCAATAACATGCCTAAGCTTCCTCTCAACCCTAAGCTGCCTCAAAAATAAATAAATAAATATCATCATTTCCTACCTCTCTACATTTTCCTTTTACTCTAGCTCTTACTGACATTTATTAGGTAACCTTGGACAAGTCACTGTAAAATATACCATTAATGTGTGCCTGATGTAATCTCACTTTATCCTGCCTTCTCTGAAAAACATGATGAAACATTTAACTAATTCTGGAGATATTTTTTTGCTTTGAAGAATGGCCCCTCTAGTGAAGAATCTTCTAGACATTTTTGATAGGAATTCAACAAATATGCAATGACAGCCCTCCAGGTCTGTTTCTGCCTTGAAAACTGCTAGGAAGAAAAGAATAAAATACATGCGCACAGTTTTTCTACAGGCAAACAGGACATTCAACCACAAGTTATAATCTCTTCTAATCAATGTTCTATTTATGTATTAAAATTTTCACACAAGATCACTAAAACTATTCTTCAGAGCTCTTGTCAAGATATTGCTAAAGCAGAAAACAGTGATTAAAACGTAGAATGAACATTGCTCAGCAGTCAGAACAAAAGTTACTCAAACACATCTGTCCACTGAGTGAAGGAAACAAATCTTATTACTTAAAAAAATCATTTTCTCACCCCTCAAATACTCCTCCCTAATCTTTTAAATTACAACTCAGCTCTTCCAATTAGTTAAACCCTTCAAGCCATCTAAAAAGATACCATATAGACACAACAAAAATAGCAGAAGCAAATAGTTTTGAGCTAATGTTTTCTTTTATCTTGCAAATTTTCTGTAATATTCTGTAAATAAATGTAGTTTTCATTACTTTCAAAATGAAAAATAAAATAAAACAACTATTTCAGCTTTCTCAAAAACTTTTCAATCTATGCTTGGAAAGACACACAAGGCTACCTTCTTAATCTGACATTCTGTTCACGTTAATACTTAAATCTCCAGTCCTCATAATTCATAAATGGAAAAAACAAAAAACTGTAAGTAACCTAAATGTCCAAAAGGGGAATGCTATAAAAAAATTACATCTTATCCATTCCATGAAACCTATACTGAAAATATTTTCAAAGAATCCTTAATCACATGAGAAAAATGCTTTGATGTTAATATCATTTGAAATTACCAAGATACAGAACTATATAGTAGAACCTGTTTTGAATTTTACATTTCCAAAGAAAATCTTAGAGGACAGAGTGAAAGGCTTTAGATAATTTTTATTTTCTTATGTGTTTTAACTATCACATAAAAAGTTATAAATAAAAAAGAAAAACATCTTCACTGGCTGTTATTTCAACCAACTAAAAACTAACACTTCTTATTTAAGGCCCCAGCACCACCAATTTGCTTTACTTACATTGTACCTTCCTATCTTTTCCCTAAAGTCAAGCAAACATGCTTGTCATATCTTCCATAATTTTACTCCTGCAATTCCACTAAGGAGCATGGGCATGACGGAAATGAGGGAATTGTGTACCTCAACTTCATCACACAGTTCACTAATCACTTCCCAATTTAATACTCTCTGCCTCTGGCCATTCCAGCAACATTCTCTAGTCTCTTTATCAACAGATAGACAGCTGACCCTTGAGCAACATAGGTTTGAACTGCGCAGGTCCACTTACACGTGGATTTTTTTCAACAGTAAGTACTACAGTACTACTTGAATCCGCGGATGTGGAATCGCGGTTATGGGGGAACCATGGATAGGAAGGGCCAACTATAATAACTATAAGTTATACTCTGATCTTCAACTGCACAGGGGTCAGCACCCCTAACCCTCACATTGTTCAAGGGTCAACTGTAATTACAGGTCTTCATTACTGTTTTGCTTTTGTTTTCCCTAACATCTGACCAATTTTTGCTTATCTCTCTGAACCAGATTCCTACTAAAATTCTTCCAATTCAAATATCTTTTCATTCTTCCACACTAGATAAATTGAAAGCCAAGCCTTTATTCCTTTTTCCGTATGTCTCCATGCCATTGTATTTGTATACAAACTTCTTAGGGTGCTTCTGTTAATTGTTTGAGAATTATAAAATCAGGATGGATAATCTCAGGATATCCCATGACTCAAAAAATTACTTCCAAAATATGTGTGTGTGTGTGTATAAAATATGTATTTCCAAAGGGCTTATGGTAATCAAAAGTGCAGGATGACACAAAGCATACTCTTCTCCCATGCCTTTGCCAAAATAATTTAAGTAGTTCTGAAAGGATTAGAACCTTTAGGATTTAGTCTGTAGGACTGGAAAAGAACCCAGACAGCAAATTTTTATCACTCCATATCAATCCTCTAAAATCCTTCCCCTAAATTAAACTTATGCACACTAAATCAGCATCAATTTCTTAATTTCAATGATTAAGGCAAAAACAAACAAACAAAAACACCCTTCCACCGCCCACCCCCCCCCCAAAAACACCTAACGGCCTGACAATAATATTTAGTTCCATCTAAAATACTATAATTTTGGGCTTCCCTGATGGCGCAGTGGTTAAGAATCCACCTGTCAATGCAGGGGACACAGGTTCGAGCCCTGGTCTGGGAAGATCCCATATGCCACTGAGCAACTAAGCCCATGCGCCACAACTACTGAGCCTGTGCTCTAGAGCCCGCGAGCCACAACTACTGAGCCCGAGTGCCACAACTACTGAGCCCATGAGCCCACGCGCCTAGAGCCCGTGCTCTGCAACAAGAGAAGCCACCACAATGAGAAGCCCGCGCACCGCAACGAAGAGTAGCCCCCGCTCGCCACAACTAGAGAAAGCCCGCGCACAGCAACGAAGACAAAACGCAGCCAAAAATAAAATTTTAAAATAATAAAAATAAATTAAATAAAATACTATAGTTTTATAATATCTACCTGTCAAGTCTATTTGAACCAAGTTAGATGAATCTGTAGTTTGAATTTTCATAGCTTGTTGCAGTTGAAAATAGTTTGGGCATGGCTAACTGGCTAACAGTTATACAATAACACATTTTAACATGTATGTTATTTGCTTGTATATACAGAGGTTAGTTCTGGAAAGCTACAGAAGTAATTGGTAACAGTGATTACCTTTTGAGAGATCTTGGTGGGTGGATAAAAGGAAGATTTTATACTACATTCCCTTTTGTACCTTTTAAATACTAAACCATGTAAATTTTGCAAATTGGTTAATTACTCTATATATGTAAACATACAAACCTACACACTTTAAAAATTTTAGTATATCATCTGATGGGATCAGATCCTAAGCAGGTACCCCAAACTACAATATTTGGAAATTTCAAGTAATAAAAAGTCTATATTCTGAGTTTCTATGGTCGCCTCAACTAATTTTCTAAAGATGTGTATTTTAAAATTTTTATATGGATAAAAAACCCCAAAGAATATGTGTGTGTGGGGGGGGGCTGTTAGTCTCTCATGTAGGATACTAAATTTCAACTAAATAACCAAGCAAAAATATAATAATGTTTTGCATTCCAAAGTCCTATTAATAGCAACTCCAGATTTTTAAAAACATTTTAATCCTCCCAGTTTATCCATGTAATGACAGATCAAATTTTGGATATACAGTATTATGCCTCTTATATAAGGGACTTGGGCATCATGTAGAGTTTGGTATCGGTCCTGGAACCAATCTCCCAAGGATACCAAGAGGTTACTTTATTTAAAAGTAAAGCATGACAATACCAGTGAAATCAATAGATAAATGGTATGAGGCTTCTGTACTGGTTAATCAGAAAAAGAAATTTAAAAAGAAAAAAGAAATAAGGAAATACTTCAGAACAAAAATACCTAAGGTAATTGTTATTCATTCATTCTTGATGTGCTGAATGGAGATCTTTGGAAAAAGTCACCTAACTAAAAATGTCACTTCATTACAATGTGATGTATGCTAAAGAATACTTGGTGTCTTTGGGGGAATACTTTATATCTTATATAGATTGGGATTACTATGTAAAATGAAGTTTATAAGGTATTTAAATCAGGTATGCTGTGCTCACTTGTTTTTTCCCCTTAAGTAATTATCGCTATGAAATCCATTCCTTAAAAAAAACTTTTTAACTCTTGAATTAAATAATTTGGACTTATATAAAAATATATAAAGCCATTTTAATCACTACACTGTAAGGCTGACATATATAATCAAGAGTATTATAAACTAGTACTTGACTCTTTGAGAAAGAAGCAGCAGATGGAGAAACTTCTTCAGTGCAATATTTGTCAATACCTTTTTGAAGTTAAATAATCTTTTGAAGGACTAACTGTTTTTATATATTAAAGGTAACAGTGTGGATTTCTGTTATCAACATTTTTTTTTGCTGTCCAATTTTAATAGAAAGAAAAACATTTTCAACTTGATTATCTTTTTGACACTATACTTTGTGGCAAAAACTGACTTATCAGCAACAAAACACCTGCTGTGTAGGAAGTTCGGGATATTTTTTTTCTTCAAAGTATAGTATTAGGTAAAGGAATTTGTAATGCAGCATATAGTTTTACTTTAAGAAAAACTACAAAGAAACAGGCAGCATGTGCTGCTTTCAAAAGAACTTGAAGAGAGTTTGAATGATTCAAATTTTCCTCTAACAACATGCCACAACAAAAAGATCTGTCTTTTTATATGTAGGGAAAAAAACAATTAACAGCTTGTTTGGTTAGAAACCTAAAACTTTAAAGGTTCCCATTAACTCACTTTGACAAGTTTTATTTTGTTTTGACATTAGGGGAGAAAAGTGAAATTAATATTACAAATTCTCTATTTTAAGAAATTTTTTATAAATGATTCAGAAATAGGTAAAATTTTAAGTTGTCTTAAAGAGACATCTAAAAAAAATAGACATCTAACAAATTCTGAGAAGTTATTTAGTTCCCAGAGTTTCCTAATTCATTTAGCCCTCCTTTGGAGCTTTTTAAGGTCCAATTTAGAGCTTTCACCCCCAACCAGGAAGTAAAATAAAAGGCAGTATATTTTAACTATTTGTACTCAATATTGGAAGTGAAGGCAAACACTAAAACACAAACTAGACTTGGGATTCTCTCTAGATTTCAGATAACCAAATTTATTTCCATGCCTCTACTAAGAGGGAAAACAAGGGGCACACAAAAACCTGCAAAAAATGTTCATAAAGCATTATTCATAAAATAGCCAAAACGTCAAAAAAGGCTATGTTCAAAACTCAATGAACACAAAACAAAGATAACCTTAAAATGTTAATGTGCAATTTTGAATTAAGTTAGCAAACTTCAAAAACACATTCATGCATCCAAAAATACAAAACAGGACTTCCCTGGTGGTGCAGTGGTTAAGAATCCACCTGCCAATGCAGGCAACACGGGTTCAAGCCCTGGTCCTGGAAGATCTCACATGCCGCGGAGCAACTAAGCCCGTGTGCCACAACTACTGAGCCTGCACTCTAGAGCCTGCGAGCCACAACTACGGAGCCCACGTGCCGCAACTACTGAAGCCTAGAGCCTGCACACTGCAACAAAGAGTAGCCCCCACTCACTGCAACTAGAGAAAGCCCGTGTGCAGCAACTAAGACCCAACGCAGCCATAAATTAATTAATTAAAAAAAAATACAAAACATTCTAACAACACCAAATTTTAAGTAATCCTTATAGAAGTTTTACAAATTGCCATTGTAAAACCTGAAGTCTAAAATCAATAGGCTAAATCTAAAATTCATATAGAAAATCAAGGGACCCAGGAGAGCCAAAATAATCTTGAAAAAGAAGAACAAAGTTGGAGCACTTGCACCTCCCCATTCCAAACTTACTACAAAGCTACAGTAATCAAAACAGTGTGGTATTAGCATAAGGATAGATGATGGGATACCAATGAAAATCCAGAAATAAACTCATACGTCTATCATCAACTAATTTTTGAAAAGAGTGCCAAGACTATCCAATGGAAAAAGAAGAGCCTTTTCAACAAATAGTGCTGGGACAACTAGACCCACATGCAAAAAATGAAGCTGCACCTCTTCCAGCACCGTACACAAAAATTAACTTCAAATGGATCATAAGCCTAAATGTAAGAACGAAAACTACATACAAAATCCATAGAAATAACATAGAAATAAACCTTTGTGATCCTGGGTTAGGAAAGACTTCTTAGATATGACAACAAAAGCATACGTGGTAACAGAAAAATTAGACAAATTGGACTTCATCAAAATTAAAAACTTCTGTGCTTCAAAGAACACCATCAAAAGAGTGAAAAAGACAACCCACAGAATGGGAGAAAATACTTACAAAATCATGTATTGTAAATCAAAACCACAATGAGATATTACTTCACACCCAACCGCTACAATAAAAAAGATAACAACAAGTGTTATCCAGCACATGGAAAAACTGGAAACCTCAGACATTGCCAGTGGGATTGTAATATGGTGCAACCACTTTGGAAAATGTTTGGCCGTTCCTCAAAACGTTCAACAGAGAGTTACCATATGACCCAGCAATTCCATTCCCAGAAGAAATTAAGACATATAGCCACATAAAAACTTGTACAGAAATGTTCATAGCATTATTCATAATAGCCAAAATGCACAACCAACCAAATGTCTACCACTGATGTATGGATAAATACAATGTGAGATAGATAGACAGATATAGAGAGACACACACACACACACACACACACACACAATGCAATGGAACACTATTTGGCCAGAAAATGGAATTAAGTACTGCATGCTACACCCTGGATGAACCTTGGAAACACGCTAAGTGAAAGAAGCCAGTCACAAAGGACCACATGTATGAACCCATCTATATGATTATGTCCAGAACAGACAAATCTACATAGGCAGAAATCTATACATTAGTTGCCTAGGACTGAGGCAAAAAGGAAATGTAGAGTGACTGCTAATGAACACTGGTATTCTTCCTGAGATGATGAAATTGTTCTAAGAGCGTGGTGACATTTGCACAATTCTATGAACATACGAAAAATCCTTGAATTGTTAACTTAAATGGGTGTATTATTCGGCAGGTGAATTGTACCTCAATAAATCTGTTTAAAAAAGAAAAAAAAAAACACCCTAACGTCTAGTATTTATGTCGATTGTGGAAAACAAGGAACATTCAAGACAAATAATTATGAACTGGTTTCATTACTAAGCAAGACCATGCTTGAAACACTCAGAAATTAAGAACTTAAGACATACCTTATTCACTGAAAGAGTACCACTTTAAATATTTCTACGTCTTAACTAAAATGGAATTGTGGCACTCGCAACTGTCAAGCCATAAAATGGGATTCCTGAGATACCTGAGTACACATATTACTTTCCTGTACATGGCTGAACTGTGCTTCCCATTACAGCAAACAATAACTGCAGAAAAACACTCCACAGGGAGACTGGGAACTCATTCTCAGAGAACCACCTAACGCTAATACTGAGTTAAAAGGAGAGTGTGGAAAGAATGAGGAAGGGGAAGGAGTACGGGGAACAGGGAGACGTATCGGCGCATTTAAGCCCAAGGAATCCAGTCCATTAAATTCAACTTTTATACGCTTTGTGAACAGGCCCAGAGGCAAAGTCCTGGGCGCAGACCAACGAGCCGAGCTGCGAGGCCGAGAGGAAGTGCTGATCCAGCCCAAGCCCGCACGGGAATTCGTGGGGAAATGGTGGGGGGCCAAAGGGCTAAGATGGGGGCCTGCGGGGCGGGAATGAGGGGAGCCCCTCCGCCCGGCTCCAGCCCGCACTCGCCGGCAGCGCGCAGCTGGGGGCGGCCGCGCCGCGGGCCCGTCGTCCGCGTCCGAGCCGCGGAGCGCGCCGGGCGCCCGGAGTCTCCGGCGGGGCCGGGTGCCGTCTCCCGCCCCATCCGGCGCTTTGTCCCAGCTCGGGCGGCGGGCGGCCCCTCGGCGTCCCCACCGCGGGCTGAGGGGCCGCGCTGACAGCCCCCGCCCCCCGCAAGGGCGGCAAGCCAGCAAATCGCCCGACGGGTTTCATCCAGGCGGGACGCAGCAGGCGGCGGTCGGAGGACGCCGGCCCTGCCCTCGGAGCCGCCGCCGCCGCCGCCCGAAGCGCACGCAGGCCGAGGTCAGGCGCAGAAACCCTCGGACTCCGAAACCCACACAATGTCCAACATCCTTCTCTTACCCAAAAATTCTCAACGAAATGCGCCATGACCATCGTGCCGCCGCCGCGCTGGGTTCCGCGTCCGCGCCCTCCCGCCGCTCCGTAAACACTGGCCCGGCCCCCACGACGCCCCCGCCTTTCGCCGCCGCGGCTGCCGCCGCTACCGCCGCCGCTGCCGCCGCCGCCGCCGCCGCCGCCGCCTTCTTCCCGGAGGCCGGCCCGCACCCTCCAGGACGCATGCGCCACCTAGCGGCCGCTGCTGCGGAGCGAACACTCAAACGCCTAGGCTGGGTTGCGCATGCGCCCCGGGCCTCATTGCTGGGTCTTAGTCCGCTCCCTCCCGCCCCAGCGCGGGCACGTCCGAGAAAGAGCATTTTCTTGGGAACGGTGGAGAACCCGGTACCGGAGCAGTCACCCGGGAGATTGTTCTCATCCTTCGCGTGTGCGATGGGTACTGGCTCAGGGACGGAGCGAAGAGAGGGGCCGGCCAGGAACAGTGGAACCCACAGCCAGGCTGCCCTCTCTCTTCCTCCTCGCAAGACTCGCTTCCTGAGCTTTCGAGTATCTCGAAGGTTCCCAGGTCGGTGCAAGCTGGAATGGGGGAAACTTAGCCTCTAGCCAACAGGAGAAGACGCTGAGAAATGGTCAACAGGGTGCCTTTTCTTGATAGGGAATTAAGAACCAAAACAAAACTTTCCGAGGCCGGAAAAGGAGGAAACGCCCTGTCGCCTGAGAGCCCCGGGAGCTGCGCGAGACCCAGGCACCAAGTCCTTTGCCGAGGCCGCTGACCTCTAGCACGCCCGGAGCAAACCAGCCGGGACTGCCGACAGCAGGAACGTGACCCGAAACCAACGAATTTCCCTAACTCAGCCAGTTTTGTCTTTTTTTTTTTTTTTTTTTAAGTCTCTTGCAGGACTTGTTCATATAAATCCATGGTTCTCCTAGCAACTTGTACATTTTGGAAAAAGAAACAAGTTCAAACACGCCTCGGCATAACAGAGACACTAAATCCCCTTCCCACGCCTTACTTTCCAGAGGTTAAGGGGCAAAAATTAAACCAGATCAATTAGGTCCAAAATATGCAGTTCTTGAAGCCAAGCCCGACAAATAGATTTAGTGTAGCTTTAACTGTCCATGCACATCACACCTCCTCGGGTCTTGTGACTTCAAACATGGTGAACACTATACCACTGGGTCTTCATGGCAGATTATTTCCAGCCTCAAAAGTAAAAACCAGACAGTGCCTTTCACATGGATGAAGCCGTAAAGTGTTTAATAGGAATCATTGGATAATGGTATTGTGATTATATCTTTTTAAGAATATCTTTTAGGAATATATAGGCTGTAATAATACGACATCTAGGATTTGCTTTAAAATGAGTCATTGAGGGAGGAGGAATGGGTAGGGGTAAAAATGAAACAAGATTGACCATGAACTGGTCATTCTAGGAGCTAGGCAATGGAAACGTGGTTCACAGTATTACCCTCTTTTTGGTATATGTCTGCTTTTTCCTTTCTTTAAAAAGTCTTCATAATGCTATCATTTACACTAGTTTTTGGGAAAGTCAAACTTAGAAATTTGCTACAATTGTCTAAGCCATTAGTCTAGCATTGTCTTTTGGTTTTTTTTTTTTCAATTTATTTTTGGCTGTGTTGGGTCTTCGTTGCTGCGTGTGGACTTTCTCTAGTTGTGGTGAGCGGGGGCTGCTCTTCCTTGCGGTGCGCAGACTTCTCATGGTGGCTTCTCTTGTTGCAGAGCACGGGCTCTAGGCGCGCTGGCTTCAGTAGTTGTGGCACGTGGGCTCAGTAGTTGTGGGTCACGGGCTCTAGAGCGCAGGCTCAGTAGTTGTGGCGCACGGGCTTAGTTGCTCAGCAGCATGTGGGATCTTCCCCGACCAGAGCTCGAACCCGTGTCCCCTGCATTGGCAGGCTGATTCTTAACCACTGCACCACCAGGGAAGCCCCAGCACTATCTTTCTTGATGCTGAAGAAATTCTAAGAAAGATACAGCCATCTAGATCACCCGGCCGATGAGCTTGGCATTAAATTCCCAGCATCACTAAGCACTACTGCAGTTAGACCTGGGCAGGAGAGGCCCCTATCCTGCACCCCATGCTTTAAAGGACCTTACAGATCACAAATACACACATTAATTTATTAAAAAACTCATGAGTGCCTCTGCTACAGATGCTGAACACTTGACGCATAATTATCAATACCCTCTCCCATGACCAACACTATTCAGGCTCCTAGGAAACATTTATCTCTTGCCTATATCTTCAAAACAAAAGGTGGAACCCCAAATGCAGTGAAAATTTGTGGCTGCTATAGCTGTCCATATCAGAAATAGACTGCTTTGGAGTTCAGGCAGAATCTGAGCAGCAGAAGTGCTTAGATAAGAGAGAAGACAAATTAGTTAATTTATGAAGCCTTCCTCTCAGCTTGAGTGCAATAAATTCTTGTGTAACAAAGTATTTTTTTTTGCATAAGAAAGTAGCGTCTAGCAGAGATTTTCCTTGTTTTATTGTTCCAATTTGTGGTTCCAACACTGAAAGTTTTGCACAGTATTCAAATAGTTGCACAAGGTACACTGACTTCCATTTCGTACTCTTACCTCTGGTCGCATAAATATTAGACGCAGGCCTGCCATGAAGATAAATCTTCTGTATATTTTGGGTATTTACAAGGTTCGTCAGGGTCAAAACACCGTATGCTGTAATTGCCTGGTATTTAAATTGTGGGACTTCATAGTAGTGATTAAGGTGACTAATCTTCAGACAAAATGGTGTAGTAGAAGAATGGGGATGGTATTAGCCACATTCTGACCTCTCAAGTGAGGTTTCCAAGGATGCAGAGTGTAGATAAGGCCCTAAGCCAGTAGCCTCATTCATATGCCTTAAAGTATTTGTGCCCCAGACGCTTAGGCCTTGCTTATCCAAACACATTCTGAAATTATTGAAAACGTACATAGATAACAACAGTATTCCACTCACTCACTGTCTATAATACCTAGCACTGAATAGTCACTCAGTAACTGTTCAGTGCAAGAATGGATGAATGATTGGGCCTATCAGAATGTCAGGGTGGATGGACTTTGGCTATTCAATGATTCCATTCTTCTCTTAATAACTCATATTTTTAATTGGTGCTAGATCTTATAAAAATGTCATTATTTAAGTTCTACTTGATTTAATTTTCTCACATTAAATATTTTCAGAAGAATTTGGGGGGGCTTGGGTATACTTCTTAAAGGATAAGCTACCTTTTGTAATAAAAATAAAATAAAATTGGAATAATAATATTCAAGATTGGCTCTTGCAGGAGATCATCTGTTGGGAATGGTCCCCTAAACAATTTGGCCTTCAAGTTTTGGGTGACCCACACCTCCAAAGTCATCTTCCTCTTAGGAGCCCTCTCTAATTATACCTGCTATCCATATGCTGGCTTCCAGGGGATACTCCTGGTCCCCATTAAACTCTGGCTCAAGCAGTTATGTTATAGCCCCGTTTAAAAGAAACAACAGGCCCAAAATGGAGTCATGGTGCATTTTGTTGAGAATTTTGAAGTAACAGCAGGATTTTGGAAATTATGTGAGTTTTGGAGTCCAAGGGTTTCTGTGCCTGACCTCAGCCTGCGTGGGCTTTGGGCAGTGGTGGCCTTGACTTGCAGGCTCACAGCCCTTGTGGGGGGTTGGGGGCTCTCAGTATGGGGCTCCTTTGCTAGTTTAATCCTTTTCCCCAGTCCAAAGATCCATGAGAATTGTTGTTGGTTACCAGCTGGGATCATACTGAGTTGATTTAAAAACTGGACTGGGTCCAGTAAAAGCTACTGCTAATGGGGATCTTGGAAGCCAGAAAACCTAAAAAATTGGTGGGTATGGGTTGAACATTTAAAAACTGTTACAGTACTTGCCACCTCAAGAAGACTTCCATGATAGGATAAGTTGGTTATGGAATAGGTTGCTTTGATGCTAAGCCTCCCACCAGCCTCAAGGAAATTTCTGTGCAACAAGTTACACTGTGAAACACCCCACAATTTCCAACGACAGGCATGTTTCTCTTAGGTATAGTTTGGCTCCACAAAACCCAAAGGCCTAGTTAAAAGAAATGGCATCATCTATACCCAGAATGTGTTACCAAACCAGGCTTACTTGCCCGACTTGTAGCAAGCCAAATGCTGAGATGCCAAGGTTTGTAGCAGAGAAAGAGTTTATTCAAAAGGCAGCCAAGAGAAAAGATAGGAGAACAAGTCTCAGATCCACCTCTCTGAAGGCAAGGGGCTTGAGATATTGATGGGATAAAGAAGCAAGGTGGTCTTAGGTGTGGGGAAAGGGGATTGGAGGTAGGGAAAATGTGAGGTAACAAGCATTCTGGGCAGGTGTATCTGCGTTACATGCTTCTTCATGGGACACATACTCAAAAATGGACGTGCTTAGCCTGATTTGAGGGTGGACTTTTCAGCCCTCTGACATCAAAAGGTCATTCGTCAGATACCTGTGCAGACCCAGCTTTAGGATCAGTGGTCCCAACCAACTTTAGCCAGCTTGAACTGGACAGGAGCTGACTCCAAATTCCTAGAAAACAACTTAAGCCCCCATTATTATAGTGACCCATAGGTCAGAGGTGTTATCTAATGGTTAAAAAGTCTTGTAATATATTATCTAAGCTATGTGAAGCTTGGAGGGTATGCAATTAAAGAAAGAAAAAAAAAAGTAAGCAAGCAAGCAAGCTTAATCAGTAAAGGCAGGTTACAAGCAGAGGAGTTTTTAACAAGCTGTTCCCTTATCTGCTGTTCTATAAGACACACTTGGGGATTTCTGTTAAGACACCAGCTTCTGTTAACCCTATGGGGCATGGTTTCAAGTTGAATGTGCTACCTTCTGGCATACCTACTTATTTTATGTCTGCAAACTGTAGTCCCAAAGCTATAAGTACCTACAAAATTGGCAAAATCTTACTAAAGACAACCTAGAATTTTGTCTCCCAAAAATTTGACTTGGTAACCATCAAGTTGGGGGTCCCAAAATATGGCTGGACAAAGATGTGGGTTGCACCCCACTTGCAGCTAGATATGGCTGGACAAAAATGCGGGTTAAACTCTGTCTATAGCTGAGGTCCTACCAAACTGCTGCTAACTCTCAGGGGAATTACAATCTAGAATTACAATGGGCACTGTGAAGAATATTCCAATTAGATAAGATCATTTAAAAAGTGCACTTAAAAGGAAGAGTTCCACATATATATGGAATCTAAAAAGAAATGGTTCTGATAAACCTAGGGGCAGGACAGGAATAAAGACACAAATGTAGACAATGGACTTGAGGACATGGGGAGGGGGAAGGGTAAGCTGGGATGAAGTGAGAGAGTAGCACTGACATATATACACTACCAAATGTAAAATAGATAGCTAGCGGGAAGCAGCTGCATGGCACAGGGAGATCAGCTAGGTGCTTTGAGACCACCTAGAGGGGTGGGATAAGGAGGGTGGGAGGGAGATGCAAGAGGGAGGGGATATGGGGATATACGTATGCATATAGCTGATTCATTTTGTTATACAGCAGAAACTAACACAACACTGTAAAGCAATTATACTCCAATAAAGATGTTAAAAAAAAAAGTAAGAGTTCCCATATCAAACAAACAGAATGGGATACCTATTTTAATTGGTATGCAGAAGCCTCCAAAAGACTTTAAAATTCCAAAAACAGCTTCATTAAAAGATTTGCTGTAAAAGACTAGTGAAATATTAAAGATATATGAGGTACCTAAAACAAAAGACTGTAGGATTGACATAACTCCTACTCTCCCCTCTATACTACTTTGAGTACTCAATCTAGTAATCCTCTGTCTGAATTGTTTTTCCGTTCTGAAAAGGCTACACGACCACACTCAAAAGTCTGCCAAGTTTGTCAGTTGCTTCATTTGCAAATATTTTCTCCCATCCTGAGGGTTGTCTTTTGGTCTTGTTTATGGTTTCCTTTGCTGTGCAAAAGCTTTTAAGTTTCATTAGGTCCCATTTGTTTACTTTTGTTTTTATTTCCATTTCTCTAGGAGCTGGGTCAAAAAGGATCTTGCTGTGATTTATGTCATAGAGTGTTCTGCCTATGTTTTCCTCTAAGAGTTTGATAGTGTCTGGCCTTAGATTTAGGTCTTTAATCCATTTTGAGTTTATTTTTGTGTATGGTGTTAGGGAGTGTTCTAATTTCAAGTTAATGACCTGACAAACACCCCTATATCTACTTTCAAAGGAGGGCCCTCATTTGAGAACTTCCCAAAGTTGTCTGGGACTCTGAGGGATTTTTCTGGTAAATTGCTATGTTATTTCCGTAATCATCAAAGGGAAAACTGAAAATAAAATTAATGGAAAACCTTGCCAAATTCTGGTTAATACTGGAGCCTGCAGATGGAATCCTGGGAAAACTGACAAAAGTGGGCTAAGGATGAGAATTCTTCCCAGAGTCAGCTCTCCTTGGATCTCAGCCTGTGGTCCCAATTGAGAAAGGAAAATAAAATATCATGTTATCCCCTCCTTTCCAAAACCAGACACAGTGGTTATTGATCCTTTCTCTCCCAATGACAACTGTCGCCTTCTTTTTTGTCATTATCTAAGTCTTTCTTTCTTTTGGCCATCTTTGGGAGTAGCTCTAAGATCTTGGGAAGGTAGTATCTTCTGCACCTTCTTTGGGAATACCTCCTAAAACCAAGGGATTGTTCAATACTGCCAGAAATATTTACTGTTTTCCCAGCTGAAACCTGACAAGATATCTGAAAAAAACTGAATTCTTCTAGTTTCCTCAAATATCTGACTACAACTCTCCAAAGTAACATTTTCAATTTTCTTCCACCCTTCTAATTTGGCATCCCTAAGAGCAAAGACTGCCCTCGAATTTCTCTAGAAGGGACTGTACCAGGCCTTCTTCACTACCCAAATGGCAGCCAAACATCAAGGATTTGAACTTTGGATATACATCTCAAAGCTGAAAAAGGCTCCTCCTGCCATCTGCTCCTGTATAACTGCTGGAGACCTTCAAATCAAATTGACTAAGAAAAGAAGTACCTGATATTGATCTAGACTGCTTCCACTCAAGATGCCAGATCAAGATTTCACATTTTAACTAAACATGAAACCCTCTCTCCTTTCCTTTACAATGGCATTGGCCTGGAAAGATAATGACATCACCCATATCTCCCAGGCCATTGCTAAGGGGCGGGGGGGGGGGGGGGTGACCTCTGGAATTTAGAACAACTTTTTATTTCAGGCTAGGAAAAAACCTAACTGACCCTTGGGTTGAACAGAAAAATGTAGCACTCCCTGCAAATGAGTCCATTAACAGTACCACCTTAGCGGAAGTGGTTTGTACCCCCGTAGGATTTATCCTTTTCTGTGGTGATTATCATTCTCCTTGGGCCTGTGAACACCTAGAAGGCTGGCACATAACCAGGCAACGCCTCTTAGTTAGGTTATCTAACTGTGCCCCTAACTGTCTACAAACAAACTGAGACCTCATTGGTCAACTTCCCTGAATTTACATTATCAGGTTTGAAAGGACTTACCAGGAGGCATTCATGATTCAGGATTTACTTCTTTTGGCAGGGCTCTACTTCCCTAGTTAGGAGTGAATACCAATGAGGCTATAATCAGGAAACTCTCCTTAACTCTTGAAAATATTGCAGTCTGCTAAAAAAGCAATAGCTGTGCAAGACAGACCCTTAGACAATCTGGCCAAAGTTGTTCTTTTTTTAAAAAAATATTTATTTGTTTATTTATTATTTATTTATTTATTTTTGGCTGCACTGGGTCTTAGTTGTGGCATGCAGACTTCTTAGTTGCAGCATACGTGTGGGATCTAGTTCTCTGACCAGGGATCGAACCCTGGCCCCCTGCATTGGGAGCATGGAGTCTTACCCACTGGACCACCAGGGAAGTCCCCAAAGTTGTTCTTGATAGCAGGATAGCCCTTGATTATCCTTTAGGATAATCTGTGCCACCACCACCTGCTGCATCTGGATTCACATTTCTGGGGAAGTTGATACTCAGTTACACAAGATCACTGAACAAGTTGTTTGGCTTTAAAAGGTGACTCCATCAAGGGGTCTTTCTTTGACTTACTTGATTTTGATTGGTTTGGGTCTTGGGGGCCATGGTTCCAAAGTACACTCTAGACATTGGGAATGATCTTGCCTATAATAATCATGACAGTCTCTCTGGTGCATTGTATTCTATTAAGAGCTTTAAATGCATGTTCACAGCTGCTAACTACCAAGCAAATGATCTCCATGTGAATGATCTCCCTAAAGCTGGAACATGGATAAAGAAATAAAGGGAGTGACCAACAAAAAATGTGAGCCTGAATTGCAACCTGTGAATACCACACAAGATTCAGCAAAAAACAGGGTCAATGAAAGCTGCAAGAACTATAGAGTGGTGGCTGAGAGTGGCACTAATGCCTTACATTTTGGTCACCTCTCTCAAGCTGAGAATTTGATCAAGGGGGGAATTTTTAAAAAGAAGCAGCAGGCCCCAAAGTAGGGTCCCTTATGCTAAACCCCACCAGGACTCAATACCTAACCTAATTGCAGTTTCAGCACCCACAGGAGTGGAATTTTAAACCAATCAGTCTGGAATTTTCTGATCAGCACTAGTGAGGTAATCTGCCTGAGACCCCATACCTTCCCCTAATGGAAAGTGACCTTGTGTGAAATAATCTAGTCTTTTAACTTCTTTGTCCCACCCTCCTTCTGCCTATAAAAGCCTTCCATTTGGTATAGCTCCTGAGAGCACTCTTGTTAGATGGGATGCTGAATCCACGCATCTTTGAATAAAGCCAATTAGATCTTTAAGTTTACTCAGTTGAATTTTCTTTTTTTAACAGTTCAAAGCATATTTAGACTGTTAAAACATAATTCGATAAGTGGTAGCAAATAAAAGAGGAGAAATTAACACAAAATAACCTAAATCTCAATTCTCCGGTTTACAAAATATCTCTAAGATTTGAGGGCAAGGCACCCAGAGAACTCCCTCCTTTTCATTCCTTAGTTGGATCTCCTATTTCCAATCCTGGATTCACAGCTCACAGCATATTAATCAACATTTAATTACAAGAGCTATTTCCTCATTACATCATTTAAAACTAGTTCTATTCCAGAAGTGTTGACTATAAAGTAAACACATTTTTCTCATTTATTTTCAATATAATTTTGCAAATGAATTTCCACTTGTTTCCAAGATGAGAGTGGCAGAAGGGAAGCTCCTATAAAAAAACCTCTCTTATTTCCTGCTAATTTCTTCAAGGAGCAGCATCCTGTGTCAGATTCAGTAGCCTTTCTCTGTACTGATCTTGTACTTGATAATAAGTGGCAAAAAAGCTAAGCTCCATTAAAAGGCAGAAGAGAAACAGGCAGATCCCTGAAATCTGGTGTTCTCTCATTTTCCCCTACTCAATAGCAGCATATTGAAAGCAAAAGCTTTATGCAAAACACAAAGAAAAGCAAAAGCTTGTCAGATGGTATCCAGACAGGCTGCTCTACGAGGGCCAGGAAGTAGAAACATGTTAATCAAACTGCAGAATGGGGCTAAATATCACCCTCCACACACTCTTCTCAGTTCAAGCAGCTTGTTAGGCACACCTTTCCTCTCTCCTGAGTGCACCTGGGATTGACTGCCTGATACTTGATGTGACATCATCTCTTCCTTCACAATGAGGTGTACTTTCCCAGGAACTCTCTTACCTGCTGTCTTGGCACAAAATACCTGATAGGCTTATAGAGCTGGTGACCACAGGGAACCCAACAGCGGTTTGAAAAATAAGGAAAGAGAAATTATTATCATACAGACAGGAAGGTGATGGATGGTAAGGTAAAAACATACAAAAATGTTTGTCATTAATATTAAGCGGAAATATAGAAGATAACATAGAAAATAGATTAAAGATATAAATATGTGAAAAATATGCATGTAAATGGACAAAAATCAAAAGAAAACATGGAAAATGTTTATGTGTTATTAAGATTATGACAATTATTAAACATTTAAAATTTATTTTAATGTAATAACATAATACGATTTAAGGAGTATCGCTCTTTGTTTTCACTTGAGTATGAATGTAACTGGGGCAAATCTTCCTTAAGTCTTTCATTAACTATCTCCTCTCTTTAATTTATTCAGGCAATAGACAATTATTGAGCATCTAATACAATGAAAGAGTATTTCTTCTCTTAAGAAATTCACAATGCAATATGGACTCATGATGAAGACAATAGGGATGATGACCATTACAAAATAATGTGCCCAGAAGAGTGCCTGGTATATCAATGGCAACCAATAAACATTTATTAAATGAATAAATAAGCAAATCACTTTGTTCAGAGGAATTCAAATTCAGTTAGTGCTTTTTCTCTTTTTTTCTTTTTTCCTTTTTCTCTCTTCTTTCTTCCTTTCTTTCCCCTTTCTTTCTTTCTTCCTTCCTTCCTTCCTTCCTTCCTTCCTTCCTTCCTTCCTTCCTTCCTTTCTTTCTTTCTTTCTTTCTTTCTCTCTTTCTCTCTTTCTTTCTTTTTCAAAGAAACTGACAGGAAATTGCCTGGATTCATAGAGATTTTCCTCCATTAGCTGGTTTGGGGTTCGTGGGGGTAGTGGAGTCCAGAGCACATTCTGAAACTCAGTGCTTCTGGGACAAGCTAGCCCCCTAGGAGGTGGCTGTGTATGGCAACCGGAAGAATAGAGACTAGAATAGGAATTGTAGCCATAGGAACCCAGGAAAAGAGGCACCTTTGGTGGAGCTAAGAATGGAGGAGTGGGCTTGGTCTCCCTTGAAGACTCATTGAAGCCTGAACAGAGATCTCAGTCACCACTGGACCAGCACCTTCTGCACACTGGGTATCACCAGATTTCAGCAACAACATAGTATACCAGTAAGAAGCATAGTCCCTGAGTTTCTTGGTCAAACGAAGAGAAGGAGGGAGCCCTGTCCATCCATTTATGTAACAAACATTTATTGAACACCTATATTAAGATAGGCCCTCTTCTAAATACTGGGGATATAATAGTGAATGAAACAAATAACTTTGCTGCTCTTGCGGCACTTACTTAGTGTGGGAAGAGAGACCACAAGTATGTAAATAAGTGAGATCCTTTTGGATGGTGGTACATGCTATGAAGTATAATCGGGATAGATTGTGGTGGGGAGAAGGGACTTCTTTACAGAGAGTAGCCTGTCTGAGGAAGTGACATTTGAGCAGAGACCTGAATGAACCAAAGGACCAGCCAGGCAAACATCTGCAGAGAGGTCCACGTTGAAGGATCAGACAGTGCAGAGCCCCAGAGTTAGCAGTGAGCTTGTTTTGTTAAAATACACGGAAAGGAGAGCAGTGTAGTTGGAAGGCAGTGATAAATTGGGAGAAGATCAGAGATGAGGTCAGAGAGGAAGGCAGAGTTGTGTCAAGGATAAAGAAGCTGGTTGTATTGGTCTCAGTCCAAGGAAGCCAATGGAGGGTTTTAAAGCAACAGAGATATGATCTGATTTATGTCTTAAAAGATCACATTGACCGCTCTGTGCAAAGGGCTTTGGGGGTGGGGGCAGGAACTGGGCAGCCACTTAAAAAAACAGATATTACAGCCCTGGCAAGAGAAGATGGTGGCAGGGACTAGGTGACAGCAGTGGCAGTGCTAAGAAGTGATCAGGCTCAAGATCTATTCTGAATGTAAAGCTGACAGAATTTGCTAATGGATCAGATGTAGGCTATGAAAGGAAGAAAGAAATCAAGGATGGTCCTAGGAGTTGTGCTTGAGCAACTAGGTGTATAATGGTGCCTCAGAGATGGAAAAGGTACGGAGAACAGCTGGTTTGGAGAAAGGGAGGAGGATTCAGGGTTCTGTTTTGGACATGTTAGGTTTAAGATGCCTATTGGAAATCCAAGTGGAAATGGCTATCAGGCAATTGGATACATGATTTGGGAGCTAAAGACAAATGTTGGATTGAAGTCATAAATTTGAGGGTCATCACCATGTATAGATGAGACAATGAAATTCATCGAAGGGGGCGAGAGAGAGAGAGAGTGCGCAGGAGAGAAAGAATTGAGTTGAACCAAAAATTTTGGGGCACTTCTACACTTATATGTCAGGAGAAGTGGATGAGCCAGCATTGGAGATTAAAAAAGAGTAGCAAAATAGAAGAAACACCAGGCAAAAAGGAAGGCATTGAAGCCAAGAGGATATTTTAAGAACTGGTCAATGGACAAATATGAGAAATGCCATTGCATTTAGCAGAATGGAGGCAGCCTTGGCAAGTGTTGATTCTTTGAAGTGGTGGAGAAATAAACCTGATAGGAGTGGGTTGAAAAGAGAAGAGGAAGTAATGACAGCAAATATAGACAACTTGTTCAAGCAGCTTTGCTGTGAAAGGGAGCAGTGAAATAGGCAGATATTGAAGGGAACAAGGAATGAAAGGGAAGGAGCATAAAATGGGCAGTATTAAGTCATGCTTGAGTGTCAGAGGGAATGAGCCAAAGAGAAGGGAGTGGGGAGATAATTATAGAAATGTGGTCCTTGAGTAGAGGAAAGGACATGGGACCAGAGCAAAATCAGAACGTCAAGAGAGTGTTTCTGGATTTCCAGTTAATAACTCTAATAGGATCTTGATCAGTTAGTTGGAAAAAATAATTATAACTGCATGTGCAATTTTAGTTCTGCATGATAAAAGCACCTTTCATGTATTATCTCACTGAATCCTCACATCAACCTTATGAGGTCACTACTATTATTATCCCGATTTTACAGATGAGAAAATACACTCGATGAGATTAAATAAGTTGCCAAGGTCACACAGAAGTAGTAAGTGGTAAATTACTGTTAACTTGTGGTAAACTTATTAAACTACAGTACTGTTAACAGCGGCATGAACAAGGTGTTATGCAGGAAGGTAAATGAGGCCACAAGCAATAGAAGAGGTCAAAAGAAGATGAGTGGTCAAGGGTAAAAGTTAAACTCATCCACCCAGGGCTTTTATTTATGGTTTTATTTATGGTTTTATTTATGGTTTTTTTGTTTTGGTTTTTCTTTTCATTCATAGTCTGGTGTTCATTCATAGTCTGTATCACATTCATTCTATAAAGAAGTCCCTTCTTTGGTTATCGTCGCTCTAACCCAGGTGCTCTAAATGAATATGAACGCTAACTAATAAGGATCCCATAAAACTTTCAAGCGAATTTATTTACATACATATTACTTTAAAAAGTTTTTTCTCTTCTCACCATCAGTTCTGAAACATGCAAGAAATATAATTGTCCAAAAACTCAGATTCTATCAAAATCTAGACCTGTCCCACCCTAAACAGGACATCTGGTCATTGTATTACAACAGTCCCTTTTTACAGGCAGAAGGAAACAGACAACCAAATCATCCTGTAGACATGACTGCAATGTTCTCTATCAAATTTTTAAGAAAGACCACTAGGGCTTCCCTGGTGGCACAATGGTTAAGAATCCGCCTGCCAATGCAGGGGACACGGGTTTGAGCCCTGGTCTGGGAAGATCCCACATGCCGCGGAGCAACTAGGCCCGTGAGCCACAACTACTGAAGCCCGTGTGCCACAACTACTGAAGCCCGCGCTCCTAGAGCCCAGGCTCCGCAACAAGAGAAGCCACCACAATGGGAAGCCCGCGCACCACAACAAAGAGCAGCCCCCGCTCGCCGCAACTAGAGAAAGCCCGTGCGCAGCAAGGAAGACCCAATGCAGCCAAAAATAATTAAATAAATAAATAAAATAAATCTATTTAAAAAAAAAAAAAAAGAAAGACCACTAAATTCTGATGAACTATTTTCAGGGAGTCAACCAGACTAGGCCAAACTGACCAGATCCAAAGGTGATGAAATGAAATTTTGTTTCTAGCATTGCAACTCCACTGGATATCTGCCTTGATATACTTTTTAAAAGAGTGCTTCAAGAAAAAACTGTCATCAATTAGGGTTTTTAAAAAAAATTTAGGTCCAGAAAAATATGTTATTTTTTTCTTCTCACTTCCCACATGCCAGCTAAAACCACTTCTTTCCTTTATTCAAAGCTATCTTCAAATATATCTTCTCCAGAAAAAGAAAGCTGCTAAATCATTACCTTCTGTATAATCTCACTTATATGTCTTTTTTCCTCCATATTCACGATACATCCTTTAGATGAATTAGTTTATATCTTGTCACAAAAAGCTATAAACTGTTCTTTGTAGCATTTCTTTCTTTCTTTTTTTTTTATAAATTTATTTATTTATTTTTGGCTGCATTGGGTCTTCGTTGCTGTGCGCGGGCTTTCTCTAGTTGCGGTGAGCAAGGTTACTCTTCGTTGTGGTGCATGGCTTCTTATTCTGGTGGCTTCTCTTGTTGCGAAGCACGGACTCTAGACACGTGGGCTTCAGTAGTTGTGGCACTCGGGCTCAGTAGTTGTGGCGCACAGGCTTAGTTGCTCCACAGCATGTGGGATCTTCCCGGACGAGGGCTCGAACCTGTGTCCCCTGCGTTGGCAGGCGGATTCTTAACCACTGTGCCCCCAGGGAAGTCCCCTTTGTAGCATTTCTTGTTTTTCTTTTTTTCGTTTGTTTGCAGGTGTATGTGTTTGTGTTGGTGTTTGGGGGGTACTCATCCTTTCTTCACTCTTAAAAATACATCCTCTCCTACTTTTCAGTTTATCTGTAGATATATATACATATATATATATATATATGTATATATATACCCATTCAGTCATTGAATAATTGTGTGTTGTGTATTGTGTGTAGACACTGTTTTGGATGTGTGACATATGGTAGTGAAGAAAATAGGTAAAGTCTGCCCTCAGAAATCTTACAGCTCAGTAGGATTAATAGGCAAAAATAAAATATCATAAAGAAGTAGATATACAGTATAATGTCTAATATATGTAATTAGGTATACAGTATTGTGATAAGTGCTATATTAAAAAATAAATCTGGGCAAAGGCAGTGTAATATTGTATTTAAAAACAGCAGATAAGAGACTATAGGACTATATAGAATATGATACTGGAATTAAACTGGGTTTTAAACCTGGCTCTGATACTTATGAGCTCTGTGACCTTAGGGAAGTTACATAATCATTTGTGTGACGCAATTTACACCTGCCCATCTGTAAAGAGGGAATGTACAATGTATACCTGTAAAGAGGGAATAATAATAGCACCTATCTCAAAGGGTTGTTGTAAGGATTAAATGATTTAAAATATGGAAAACAGAGATATGCCTGGGATATAGTAAATACAATCAATGTAAGTTATTAATATTATTAAGAGGACTAGGGAGTAATGAGAGGTGCTATTTCAGGGAGAACGTTTTCAGAGAAGACCGATGTGAGGAGGTGAATGGAATGAAGGAGAATCTCCTGTGATATCTGGAGAAAGAACCTATCAGGCAGAAGGAAAAGCAAGTGCAAAGAATAGCAAGGAGTTTGGTGCGGTTTGAGCAGAGCAAATGGGTAAGAGTTGTAGGAAATGAGGAAGGAGTCAGGGGCCAGATGAGCTAGGGCCTTGTAGGCACAGAAGAACTTCAGTGTTGCTCTAATGGTGGTGAGAAGCCATCAGAGGGCTTCCAGCAGAGGCAGACCACAACCAAATGTTTAGAAGGACCATCCTAGCTGCTACGTGGAGATGAAGTTACAGAAGGGCAAGACAGCTGGTGGTGAGACATTTACCAGCATGTCACTGCACAGCATTCAAGATATATTAGTAAGCAGAACAAAGCAAGGTATAGGACAGAGTGCATGGTATATTTCTGTTTGCATAAAAAGAAGAAAACTATGTATGTGTGTGTTTGTGTATATGTACAAACATATGTATATATACACATGCATTTCACTTATATACACAAACATTTTATACATATAATATATATATAATCTAAGTAATTGTATGTGTATTTTTTGTGTGTACTTACCCTATCTTGGGAAGGCTATGTAAGAAACTGGTAACCATGATTGTCTTTGCACATGACCTTAGCCAAAAGGCCAAGAATCAATCATGGTTGCTTTTGAAGATGGGAACTAGGTAACGTGAATAAAGAGACTGACTTCTGCAATTTTTGAATTTTGTTCCAGGTGAATGTACTATTTAAAAATAGATAAAGAAACTTAAACACTAAAAGGGAAGAAAAGAATCAGAATCATTTTACCCAGATGTTTAAAAATGGAACCAGAGGTGAGAGATAAGGCAGCAAACAAAGATACTGAAATGTATTGGATGCTTGAGAGGAAAAAACACAAATGTCACCACCAAGGATACTAGTATATGTATACTTGAAACAAGACAAAAATAAAATGTTTTCCTGTTGCCTTCTTTGCTTCAATGACTATTTGACTAGTGTCTGTCCATCACACTTTATTTCCTTGATTTTATAGGATTTTTCTACTGTCTCCTAGCAGTAAATATCCTGTGGAGAAGTCTGAAGCTAGCCTAAATTGTTTTTCCCTTTTTTACATCATTTTTCTCAACCTGTCTGTTCAAAAGGTTATTTTTCTTTGAAGTCAAATAAATTTATTACAATGTATCTTGTTATAGATGCAGCACATCCATTTTTTTCTGTCACCCTGTTAGGATAGGCTAAACTATTATGATAGATCCCAAAAGAAATGGTCCTAACAAAATAGAAGTTTATTTCTTCCTAGGGTAACAGTCTACTACAGGTATTCCAGATCACAGGACAACTCTTCCCCACACATATGGCTGAGCCATATGCCCAGCTCTTTGAAAAAAGGGGAGAACAGATTTTGGTATTTGGCAAGCAGATATTGCCAATGATATGATGTGTTTCTTCAATCAGTTGGTATAAGTCTTTTATTTCTGGAATACTATTTTGAATTACAACCTAAATATTTCTTAATATTTACTTGAATGATATCTTAAATATCTTATTTCAGTGTTTAGACTGAAAGACACTAATCATGCATAAATAGACTTTTCTTTCCTTGTCTTCCAAAATTATCTTTTTCTCTTTTTAAAGCTTTTACAATTTTTCATTTTGTTGTTGTTTTTTTTTAAATCCTGTCCTCTGTGTGCCTACCTCACTGTGTTTCCAGCAATGCCTATTCTCCTTTGTGCTGCTTCCAGTGTCATGCTCACATCTGAACATTTTTAATAGTTATTATAAAATATTGGCTATATACCCTGTGTTGTACAATATATCCTTGTAGCAACACCTGAAATTTTTATTTTCTTTTCACTTCTTTTTTTTTTTTTTTTAATATTTATTTATTTGGCTGCGTCAGGTCTTAGTTGTGGCACACGGGATCTTTTGTTGCAGCGTGTGGGCCCTCTAGCTGTGGTGTGCCGGCTCTAGAGCGCACGGGCTTAGTTGCCCTGTGGCATGTGGAAACTTAGTTCCCCGACCAGTGATCCAACCCATGTCCCCTGCATTGGAAGGCGGATTCTTAACCATTGCACCACCAGGAAAGTCCCTTCTTTTCACTTCTCCCTGGGCCCTGCTGTCTCATGTTTCATCAACGTGAAGAAAAATGTGTCTTCATGTTTTTATCTTATCTTCCCTGAACTCAAATATTTCTGCTTTGTGCTCTCGTTTTATGCAGATGAATTTTATAGAGATAACTTTTTAAAACTTAATTCATGGCAATTTGTTTGGTCTCAATTTTTTCCTGCTCCATGGTGAGAATTCTTCATCTGCCATTTGTTTTGCCTGGTTTTTCCCCCCTCATTCTTTCTTATCTCTTTTTATAGTTCGTACGGTAGTTTTGTTTTTTTTTTTAATTTACTTATTCAACTTTAAATAAGTTAAGTTCCCCCCAGACTACTTATTTACTGGAGTTTTGTGGGAGAGAGGCCAGGACTGCATTCAAGATCAGTAGAAACTCCCCTCATAACACAGGGTTATGTGTGCGAGTCAGTCCCTTTAGGTTTTTCCTCTCTGCAGCCTACTTGAGGTCAGCACCAAAGGGATGTCACAATGCATCTTTCTCCCTCACTCCCCTCCCTCAACAATAGACTGCTTCCTGAAAAATATGATTAGTCTGTGATATTTCTTGCTCAAATCCACTTCCTCAGCTTTTTCTCGGTACTAAACTGAGTCCAGAGAAGTTCCCACCACCAGAACTTCATTTCATAGTTGCAACAGAGGGATTATTGATTTTTATCTTAAGCTATGCACTTTATTATTTTTTCCATAAATTTATTTATTTATTTCTTATTTATATTTGGCTCAGTTCGGTCTTCGTTGCTGTGCGCAGGCTTTCTCTAGTTGTGGCGAGCGGGGGCTACTCTTCGTTGTGGTGCACAGGCTTCTCATTGCGGTGGCTTCTCTTGCTGTGGAGCGTGGGCTCAGTAGTTGTGGTGCACGGGCTTAGTTGCTCCACGGCATGTGGGATCTTCCTGGACCAGGGCTCAAACCCATGTCCCCTGCATTGGCAGGTGGATTCTTAACCACTGCGCCACCAGGGAAGTCCTATGCACTTTACTTTAGGGTCATGGGTTCTGCTGTCTTTTTCTCAGATTTGCAGCTCTGGGCTCCATTCTTCCCTGTGTCTCTGTTCGACCCTTGCCACTTTTGGCAATCCTGCTTCCTATTTTAGCTTCAGATGCCTTCTCATTTCATTAGATATGGAGTTGGCATTACTGTTTCTCACTCCTCTGTTACTTATAGGTGGTTTCTAAAAGAAGAGGCAGCAAAACCCCAACTTTTGTCATATTAATACCTGGATACCTTTAGAAGATAATTTTGCATTAACTCTGCCTGGCATTTAATAGGCCCTTTCAGTCCAAGTACCTCTTTAGTTCTGGGAAATGTTCTTTCCTTATTTCTTTGATAATTTCCTCCCTTTTATTCTCACAGTCCTATACCTACAGTTTAAGTTATATCTATCCTCTATGTCTCTTAATACTACTTTTCTTTCTCCTTCCTTCCTTCCCTACTTCCTTCCTTCCTTCTCTCCCTCCTTCCTTCCTTCCTTCTCCCCTTCCTTCCTTCCTTCTTTCCTTTCTTTCTTTCTTTTTCTTTCTTTCTTTCTTTCTTTCTTTCTTTCTTTCTTTCTTTCTTTCTTTCTTTCTTTCTTTCTGGAATACCATTTTCAAAGAATCTTTCAACTCAGTTTTCTAACTCAATGGCACATTCAGACCAACTTTGGGGTTTAGCAATTATATTTTTAAATTTCCATAAATTCTGATTGTGTTTCATAGGAACTGTCTCTTTTTTGAATGCAAGATGCTTTCAGGTAACTCTGAGGATATTAACTATTTTTAATCTGTTTCCATTAACTCTATATTTTTTAGCATGAGCTAGTTCCGTATGTTGAATTTGGTGCTCTCTTTCATGCTGTGGATTCCCCCGAAAAGGTTTACTGGTTCTTAGTTTTCTATTCCTATTTGTAGGTGCAAGTCTAGACTAAACTTTATTCATAGTTGGAATGCATTTCCTCACTTCAAGTGAGAACTCCTGTTTACCTGGCAGTGAATGCATGTTTTAATTATAGGAATCTGCCTCATGGGATTGTGGAAGGACAGGGAGACTATGTAGGTAAACTTCCCTTCTTAGCGTGGGTTCCCTGACCCTCCAGGCATTGTCCTTTCCCTCTAATCTTAGCTTACTCTGGAGCAGTGGTATGTTGGTAAATGTTTAACAACCAGCTCTGGGGTGGAGGGAGTGATAAATAACTACTTCAGAAAACTGTACCCGTGGCTCTCATCTGAGTCCTTACCACAGAGCCAGCTGCTGTGGCAACAGCTCCAGGAGTTGGCAAGTTGGTGGAGTTTTAGGGGTCTGGCTCAACTGTTTTTCTCTTTTGTTAACTGCTCGAGTACCCTGTTACCTGTAAATGTTTTAGTTTCTTCTGCTCTGCTAGATTTTTCTGTCAATCAATCTCATTTCTTTTATTCTTTTTGAAAATTTCTTGCTATATTGATCTGCTGGAAGCAAACTTTTTGGTTTTGCTGTCCTTTGAATTTATTTTTCTATTTCTTTGCCATTTCAGTGAGAATTGGAGAAGGAGAGGCAAAGCAGAAGTCCTTCTATTTCATGGCTTCACTTGTTTTCATTAGAAGTCACTTCCTCTTTTTTTCTTTTTTTAAAATTTGTTTATTTATTTATTTATTTTTGGCTGCGTTGGGTCTTCGTTGCTGCACGCGGGCTTTCTCTAGTCGTGGCGAGCGGGGGCTACTCTTCGTTGCGGTGCGCGGGCTTCTCATTGCGGTGGCTTCTCGTTACGGAGCACGGGCTCTAGGCGCGTGGGCTTCAGTAGTTGTGGCTCGTGGGCTCTAGAGCGCAGGCTCAGTAGTTGTGGCGCACACACTTAGTTGCTCCGCGGCATGTGGGATCTTCATGGACCAGGGCTCGAACCCATGTCCCCTGCATTGGCAGGCGGATTCTTAACCACTGCGCCACCAGGGAAGTCCCAGAAGTCACTTCCTCTTATATCTCAGAGGTTGATTCTCCTCCTACGACCAGTGGTTTTCCTACAAGCTCACTGTCCCCAATGATGGTTTGACTAACCAGGGTGACTGGGTCTCAGAGATCTCTGGAGAAACTTGGCTAACTGATTGAGGTGTCTGCCTTTCCACCCGGGCTCCAGCTGGGGAGCACACTGCTCTGTTCATGGAGGCCATTCATACTGGCCAGAGAGGAGCAGCCCAGCAGGTGCCCTGTCTCTGAGGTGGAGAACAGCTAGTGGCCTGGGGTGAAAGGTGTCTTTCTCAAGTGGCCAGAAGCAGAAGGATCCAGGTCAAATGAGAGGGCTGCCGAGATTTATTCAGAAAGTGGTTGAAGGTGCTCGGCCCTAGATCTCTTCCATGTGACTCTTTGGTTGATGACACTTAGACCCCAACACTTGGAAGTCCCTCTCTGGCCAGGAGCAACTTTTACTTCACCCTGGAAGCATGGGCAGGTGGGCACAGAGCAGAGTCCCCGGGGTAGAATCCTCTGTAGGTTAACTATGTGGCAGGTACATTTCTGAGCCTTTACATAAGTTAACTCCTTTAATCTTCATGACAATCTTCTAAAATATGTATTATTACTATCCTCAGTTTACAGATGAAGAAACTGAGACACAGAAAGTTCACACAGTCCATAAGTGGTTGAAGCAGGATTTAAGTCCAAGAAGTCTTATGACAGCTGTCAGCAGAGGTGGCAGCTTCCCGGTAGGTGTGTAGATAGGTATGCAGTGGCTTCCTCTCTAATGAAAAACTCCCAAAGCGCTGTAAAACAGTCAGGTAGCAGCAGTTCCCAGGTCATTCCCAAGTGGCCAGGGTCATCTGTGGGTTCAGTAGACTATGTACCAGGTCACATTAAAGAAGCAGGTTTACAGCAAACTTACTTCCTGTGATTGAATGCATGTTACAAAAATGGGCAAAAGAATATCTCCCATCCCACATGTTCTTCTTATAACTTTGACATTCTTCCCAGTGAGAGGTGGTATCTGTTTCCTTCACCTGAATCTGGGCAAGATTGCGACTACAGTGAAAATAATGATATGTGACTATTGTGGTGAGGTCATAAAAAGCTGTACAACGTCTATCTGATTCTCTTGGGACACTTGATCTTGAAACCCAACCACCATCCTGTGAATAAGGCCATGGCCCATGGGAGAGGTCCAGATAGCCAGGAATTAGGCCCAAAGAACACATTCCCAGCTGGCTTCCAGTCAACAGCTAGAACCAACTCACCAGTCATTTGAATGACACATCTTGAAAGTGGATCCTTCAGTCCGCAGGAAGCCACTCCAGCCAATGAAATGCCGAGCAGAGATGTGCTTCCCTTCTAAGCCCTGCCCTAATTGCAGATTCATGTGCAAAATAAAGTATTGTTGTTGTTTTAAGCCACTAAGTTTTGGAGTGATTGGTTTGTTATGGAGTAATAGATACATTCCTGGATAATACCTGCTTGTCTCCATAAAATCCAAAGCTTCAGTCTCATAGGTGGTACTTATACCAAAGGCTCTGGTGGTGATCAGATTTCTTCCACAACTTCTGCCAAATTGTTGAGTTGTTCCAGGAGAAGGAGAACATAAAGAGTATATTTAGGGCTTCCCTGGTGGTGCAGTGGTTGAGAATCTGCCTGCCAATGCAGGGGACACGGGTTCGAGTCCTGGTCTGGGAAGATCCCACATGCCACGGAGCAACTGGGCCCGTGAGCCACAGTTGCTGAGCCTGCGTGTCTGGAGCCTGTGCTCCGCAACAAGAGAGGCCGCGATGGTGAGAGGCCCGCGCACCGCGATGAAGAGTGGTCCCCACTTGCCGCAGCTGGAGAAAGCCCTCGCACAGAAACGAAGACTCAACACAGTCATAAATAAATAAATAAATAAATAAATAAATAAAAGAACGTGAATTTCAAAAAAAAAAAAAAAAAGAGTATATTTATAACCTTTCCCTGACTTCATTTTTTACTTTTAAATCTTTAATCTCTTTAGAATATATTTTAGTTTAAGGCATGATACAGGGATCTAACAATTTTTACAAGTTATCACACAACTGCATATTACATTTTCCATCATTTTGTTATTGATTTAAAACATCACCTTTATCATAATTTGGGACCCCAAAGGCAATATTATCAAGGCAAAGGTGAGCAAGAAATAAACCTGCTGGAAAGAAGGGGATAGCAAGGAACCTTGTGAATTTTGACCTACACAGTGGATGAAGAGGGCAAATCTCTGAGAAAAATTCATAACCACAAGCTAGCACTTACATGAATTTGTAGCCACGCTACCTTAAAAAACAAATGAACAAACAAACAAACACCTGAAGCAGATAACTTATTTCAGTGGCTCTGGGTTACTTACATGCCAAATAAGTAACAGAGGCAAACAAAAATCCTCTCCTGGGGACAATAATTTCAACCCATGCCTCAAGAATTTCCACAAATAAAATTCCAAGAAGAATAAATGCTGGATAGGGTGTGGAAAAAAGGGAACCCTCCTACACTGTTGGTGGGAATGTAAATTGGTACAACCACTATGGAGAACAGTATGGAGTATCCTTAAAAAGCTAAAACTAGAACTACCATATGATCCAGCAATCCCAACCCTGGGCATATGCCCGGAAAAAACCATAATTCAGAAAGGTACATGCACCCCAGTGTTCATTGCAACACTATTTAAAATAACCAGGACATGGAAGCAACTTAAATGTCCATCAACAGAGGAATGGATAAAGAAGATGTGGTACATATATAAAATGGAATATTACTCAGCCATAACAAAGAACAAAATAATGCCATTTGCAGCAACATGGATGGACCTAGAGATTGTCATACTGAGTGAAGTAAGTCAGACACAGAAAGACAAATATCATAAAATATTGCTTATATGTGGTATCTTAAAAAAGGATACAAATGAACTTATTTACAAAACAGAAGTAGAGTCACAGATGTAGAAAACAAACTTATGGTTACCAGGGGATAAGCAGGGGGAGGAGGGATAAATTGGGAGATTGGGACTGACAAGTACACACTAGTATATATAAGATGAACAACTGATGAGGACCTGCTGTATAGCACAGGGAACTCTACTCAATGCTCCGTAATGGCATATATGGGAAAAGAATCTAAAAGAGTGGATACATGTATATGTATAGCTGATTCACTTTGCTGTACACCTGAAACTAACACAACATTGTAAATCAACTATTCTCCAATAAAAATTAAAAAAAAAAATTCCAAGGAATCTGAGAGTTAATTTAAAAATCACAAAACGCAAGGAAACCAGGCACCATAAGTGAAAGAGATACCAGAGATACCAGAATCAGACACACAATGAATTCAGATATTGAAATTATCAGACACAGAGTATGAATAACTAAGTTGAATATATTTAAAGAAAAAAAAAAAAAGAGTAACGAGCAAGGAATTAGAGACTATAAAATGATGAGATCTGAAAAAGAATCAACTAGAACTTTTAGTTTACTTTAATAAAACAATTAAAACTTAAAACTCAATGAAGAAATAAATGGCAGATTAGTCAGAACTAAAGACAGAATTAGTGAGTTGGAAGATAGTAAGAAAGAAAAGAGTCTCTGAGGACAGTGAGGAAGAGATAAAAATAGCTAAAGGATAAAAGATAACAGAGTGAATTCTAACAAACTGTTTAATGGTAATTCCAGAAGTAGATAAGAGATTAGATAAGTAGATAAGAAAAGAAAAGATTCACACACACACACACACACACACACACAAAAGAACAAAAGAAAAGAAAAAGGAAAAGAGATGATTCACTATTTTAAAAGAGAATGGATAAAAATTATTAATGGACATAAGCCTTCAGACCTAGCAAGTCCATTGTATCCCAAGTAAGATAAATTTAAAATATTTCCACACTCAGATTCATCATGGTGAAATATGCACCAAAGACAAAAAAATTTTTTAACAAACACACACACAAACAAAAAAAGAAGCTAGACTAAACACTGACTTCTCAATAGCAACAATATAAAGCTCAAGAGAGGGGGATAGTATCTTCAATGTGCTGAGTGAAAATAAATGTCAACCTGAAATTATCTACCCAGCCAAAACAACTTTCAAGAAAGGAAGCAAAATTAGGAGATTTTTTTTCGACAAGCAAAAATAGATTTTACTACAACAGACCCTTCCTAAAGGAAATTCTAAAGTCTGTACTCATATAAAGAATGACTTTAGACAGAAAATTCGAGATACAAACTGAAATGATATGGAAAGATAATGTAAGGATACTATGATATATGGACAAATCTAAACAAAAGTCAAATATATAAAATAAATATAATGTGTATTTTATGGAGGAAAAAAACCTAAAATACTATTTAATAGTGGGACATAAGTGGGAGAGGGTGGTGATCAGAGTTAAAACATTCTAGGGTCTAGGGATTGTTCCGAACAAACTGAATTAAATATCATTGAGTGGGGCTTCCCTGGTGGCGTAGTGGTTAAGAATCCGCCTGCCAAGGCAGGGGACGTGGGTTCGAGACCTGGTCTGGGAAGATCCCACATGCCATGGAGCAACTAAGCCTGTGTGCCACAACTACTGAGCCTGTGCTCCAGAGCCCACGAGCCACAACTACTGAAGCCTGCACGCCTAGAGCCTTTGCTCTGCAACAAGAGAAGCCACCACAATGAGAAGCCTGTGCACCGCAACAAACAGTAGCCCCCACTCACCGCAACTAGAGAAAGCCTGCGCGCAGCAACAAAGACCCAGTGCAGCCAAAAAAAAAAAAAAATCTTTGAGTGACATGTTAGGTATGCATGTAAAATAGCTGAAGTCACCATAAAATACTAAAATTAAAGGATGTAACTGGAACTTCACTGGTGGTCCAGTGGTAAAGAATCCACCTTCAAATGCAGGGGACCTGGGTTTGATCCCTGGTCAGGGAACTAAGATCCCACATGCCGCAGGGCAACTAAGCCTGCATGCCACAACTACTGAGCTCTCACGCCTCAACTAGAGAGCCCACGTGCTACAAACTACAGAGCCCATGCACTCTGGGGCCCACACGCCACGACTAGAGAGAAGCCCGCATGCTGCAACCGAAGATTCCGCATGCCGCAACCAAGATCCCGCATGCCGCAACTAAGACCCAACACAGCCAAAATAATAAAGAAAATTTTTAAAAAATAATAAAGGATATAACTTTCAAATTAATAGAGAAAAAGAGATTAAAGAAAGAAGAAAAAATGTTCAATCAATTTGAAAAAAAAAGGTCAAGTAGAGAGAAAAAAGAGAAAAGAAAGAGAACACTGCAGGGAAAGATAGAAAGTAGAGATGAATCTATACATAACTCTTTGAGTTTAAAGACAAAAATTGTCAGACTGGATTTTAAAAGCAAATCCAATTACGCTTTCTAACTGCTATTTTTAAGTGACACACATAAAGATAAGGAAAAACAAAAAAAAAAAGATGGAAAATACATCAGACAATACAAACCAAAAGAAAGCTAGTGTAATTAATATATTTATTTTAATTTACTTAATAATTTATTGCAATGATAAAAATTTAATGCCCTGAGATATGATCATGACCTATACTTTATATGTACCTAACAACCTGTCTTTAAAGTATATAAAGCAGATATTGACAGAGCTACAAAGCGAAATAGGAAAATCCACAATCATAGTGAGAGATTTTAACTTACCCCTCTCAAAAATTGAAAGATCAAGCAGTAGGCCCAATGGATCCATGAACCCACCTGGAGTTACCTTCTGAGTCTCTACATTGGAAGAAACATACTCGAGAGTAGTTAAAGAAGACCCAGTGGATTGTCTGAATGCCAAGATTATGGCTCCTTGCTTCCTTCCTTTAAGTTTAGTGAGATTCTTCCGGTGGACCCTATGGAAGCATCTCCCCTCTGGGAAACAAGATCTCTAGATCCACAGGGCCTAAGACTGTGGGAGCAGTAAGCACAAATCCCCAAGTGGGTCACTGGGAGTGATGGTGTGTGTGGCTGCTCCCGTGGATTCTGCTCTGTTGGGGCATCGTCTCAGCAGTTGCTGGATGGGGCGTTGACCATCAGCCAAGGGCAAGGCTCCAGAGAAGAATGCAGCTGTGGGCTGTTCTCAGCCTACCTTTCGTCAGCTGGGGGAGGGCTGACTGGCTTTGTAAAGAGGATCTGGGAGGGCACCAATAGAGTCTGCTATACTGACTGACTGCTGAGTAGAGCTTCAGGAAAGAAGGCTTAGTTCACCTCACCACCTTAAGTACTCCAACATGCTGAGGTACTGGCTGCCTGAGAGTAAGGGAACATGGAATGAGCAGAGGAGGAAAGACGTTATACATATCAACTAGTGCCCTAACAAGTTGAAGAAAAGAAAAATTAGAGCAGCCACCCTTGTTCTCTTCCTTGCCTTGTTACTAGTATATTGTGTATAGTAACCGATTTTCTTTTCCCCCACTCCCTTTCTGCTGCTAATCAGTACAAATTAGTGAAGATAATTTTAAAATTTATTTCTTAGGGTAGAAGATATCAAAGGTACAGGCGATAGCAAAAATTTTTTAAAAATCTGTTCGGAAATCCAACTGGGTTTTTTGTTTGCTCTAATTCTTTGAGCCCATCTCTGAAGCAAATAAAGGCTTGCTGAGGCTTTAAAGCCTCAGTTTTAAAGAGTGGGGGAGGGGAGGTGGGGAGGAAGGTGGCAGAAGAGAGGAGAAAAGAAAAACTTAGGCTTAATATTACCAAATTTTAATTTGACACATATTATAAAATCAAAAAAATTTTAAATGCATTGATTCATATTGATATAAAAGAATAAATAATGGGAAAGAGAAACTCTTCCTTGTAATACAATGCCAACTAAAAAAATACTGAAAAACACATTTTGGCAATCCACATAGTAATAATTGACTTAGGCAAGAATAATCAATAAATGCTAAAACTAGTGGGTGAAAGTTTAATGAGAAACATGATTTGCATAATTTCAAAGTATCAGCCCACAAGATACTTATTAATTGCAAAGGGGAAATTAGTAACTTTACATCTGAGAAATGTGGTAGATAGCACCTTAAGAGATCCAAGTTGACATCACTCATAACAGTACAAATTGGCATAATATGTCTCCTAATATTACAGTATTTCTGCCAAAAATGAATATTTCTGAATCTAACAGGAAGAAAAAAGATGAACCCAAATGGTGGGACATGATATAAAATAATGGGTTTATCATCTTCAAAAATGTCAGTGTTATGAAAGACATTGACTGGGGAATCTTACCAGATTAAAAAAGGAAAAGGGGGGCTTCCCTGGTGGCGCAGTGGTTAAGAATCTGCCTACCAGTGCAGGGGACACAGGTTCGAGCCCTGGTCTGGGAAGATCCCACATGCTGTGGAGCAACTAAGCCCGTGTGCCACAACTACTGAACCTGCACTCTAGAGCTCACGAGCCACAACTACTGAAGCCCGCGTGCCTAGAGCCCGTGCTCCGCAACAAAAGAAGCCACCGCAATGAGAAGCCCATGTACTGAAACGAAGAGTACCCCCAACTCGCCACAAATAGGGAAAGCCTGTGCGCAGCAACGAAGACCCGATGCAGCCAAAAATAAATAAATAAAATAAATAAATTTATTAAAAAAGAAAAAGGAATGCCACCTGAGTACGATGAGTAATATGGGAATTTTCTTTTGTTATAAGTGACGTTATCGGGATAACTAGTAAAATTTGAATAAGAATGCAAATTAGATCGAAATTTTGATCATTTTCCTGTGGTCATGTAGAATATTTTAGGACATACATACTAAAGGATTTATGGATAAAAGGGCATCTGTTACTTATACTCAAATGGTTCAGGGGTAAAAAAGGAGTATTAGTTACCTATTTCTTTGGCCAAATTACCCCAAAACTTAGAGACTTAACAATATTTACCCATTAATATTTATCCAGGCAAATACTTTATGTTCACACAAAAACCTGTATGTGAAGGTTTAGTCATAAAGTTTAGGAGTGTTAGTCATAACTTCCAAAAACTGGAAACAACCAAGATGTTCTTCAACAAGTGGAAGAGGGCTTCCCTGGTGGTGCAGTGGTTGAGAATCTGCCTTCCAACACAGGGCACACGGGTTCGAGCCCTGGTCTGGGAAGATCCCACATGCCACGGAGCAACTAGGTCCGTGAGCCACAACTACTGAGCCTGCGTGTCTGGAGCCTGTGCCCCCACAACAAGAGAGGCCGTGACAGTGAAAGGCCCACGCACCGCAATGAAGAGTAGCCCCTGCTTGCCGCAACTAGACAAAGCCCTCGCTCAGAAATGAAGACCCAACACAGCCAAAAATAAATAAGTAAATAAATTAATTAATTAAAAAAAAAACAAGTGGAAGAATAAATATACTGCAGTATCCCTATACAGTGGAATACTACTTAGCAATGAAAATGAGTAAGCCATTGATTTGTACAATATGGATGAAAGTTAAAAGCATTTTGCTAAGTGAAAGAAGTCAGACTTAAAAGGCTATATACTCTATGATTCCATTCATATGGTATTATTGAAAAGGCAAAACTATAGGGATGGAAAACAGATCAGTGGTTGCCAAAGCTTGGAGGAAGGGAGAGTAGTTGACTACAAAGCAGCTGCATGGGGAAATTTTTTAGGGTGATGGAACTGTTCTGTGTGGTTTGGGGGCAGTGAAGAAATGATTTGTTACATTTGTCAAAATCCATAGAACTTTCACTGTATGCAGATTTAAAAAACGAACCAGGATTCTGGGGAAGATGGGAATCAAAGTCTGAAATGCAGGTTGAGACAAGTGACTCAAACTGTATTACAAGTGTATGACATAATCTCCCTGAACGGGTTGGAGGAAAAGGAGCTGACCTAAGTAACTTTGGAAAACGGTTTTATGACTGAATGCTGTATGTAAACATTGGACTGTAGTAAGTTGTTTCTCACAGTGGTACGGGCTAGTAATTCCAAAACTACTGTACATGTTTACTAGGGTTGAACAAATAAGTAAAGACATTGAAGATAATGGGAGCCAGGCGTATTACTTTCAGAGAAAGAAGTTATAAAGAATCAAGGCAAGAGCAGGAGGGAGGACGAAAATGAATTCAAGTTGGAGATATCATCATGATATCCTGACATTAACTTGATGTTAAGTTATCATGATGACATCTCCAAGTCCACTATTTTTCTATACTGATATAGAAGTAAATACAGACATGTGGTTATCGATGGGTTAGTATACATGCATTTATTTCTTTGCTCTGTCCACTGAGAGGATGTAGGAACAGTAACACGCCAGTAGCAGTTAGCACACCCAGCACCCAGCTCTTAGTTTTTAAATGCCATTCTCCAGTAAAAGGAACCAGGTCTCCTTGGAGAAATAGCTGATTCTAGGGCTGGGGCAGGAAATAAACAAGATGAGCCCAGAGTACCACTTATTGACAGAAAGTTAGTGCTAAAGATAAAAATAAAAAAGCATCGGGGCATGTTAAAAGTACACAGAAACCAACTTGAAAGTGTTCCCAATGGTCAAAACTGAAAGAACTTGAGCAACACAACAGTGATAGTATTAGATTACAACCCAAAGAATAAAACAAATATCCATGAGTTCATACTGATATAAATAATGAAATATATACGTACATACAGAGAGGAGAAGGGTCACATATTCCTTAGAGAGAAATTCCAAATAGTACATGCAGATATGTCCCCTTCTGGGAGGTGAGGTTTAATTCCTTTCCTCTTGAGTGTGGGCTGGACTCAATGACTCGCTTCCAAAGAACAGAATATGGGAAGAGAAAAATAGTAACTTGACTACAGAGAAACTGGCTGATATCACCTTAACAAAGAGATCAAAGTTAACATCTCTATAGTGATGTCATGTTGATATCAAGTATTCCTTGATATGATGCAGTGAGAAGGATACTTCACCTTTGTAGAAGTCTTCAAAAAAACATCCACAACCCCAGTTCAATAATGAGAAAACATCGGACAATTCAAAATTGAGAAGTATTCTCCAAAGTGCCTGACCAATCTACTTTAAAATTTTCCATGTAGAGACGAACGAGGAAAGACTGAGAAACTGTCAAAGACTGGAGGAGACTCAGGAGACATGATGACTAAACAAGTGTGATACAAAAAATGAAAATGCAGACAGGACAGGAAACGATTTATAGGTTAGATTGGGGGGGTGAGGAGAGGGCCTAGTGGGGAGGTGATACCCACCCTAAAATATGAATGACCAAATGACACCAGCCATGTGAATAAAAAGGGAAGAACAGTTCAGACTCAGGGAACAGAGTGTGCAAAGACCTTAAGGCTTTCCTCACTTCCTGTGTTTGGGGAACAATGGGTCAGGGTGGCAGGAGCTTGGACAGAAAGTTAAAGGTGAGCTGGGAGGTGTAGAAAGGGGCAGAGGACAACACAGAAACCTGTGAAAAATTGATTTGGCCCAAAAGAATTATAGGAAGAAAACAGTTTTTAATATGGTAAGTACTTCTTCAAAGTAGTGGGCCAGGCTAGTTATTCAGTGTGGGAGAGGACCTTGGGATCACAGGGAACAAAAACATCTAAAAGGTAGGGAAAGCTCTTATGTACATTTGAGTTTATGCAAGCTATTTTATGTTTCCTAAGAAGACAAGTGCTTTCTGAGACACCTGTAGGTCTTCCTAAACTACCTAATAAAAATATTTTTACTGGGATACAAAGGTATAGGAATTTAAGTTTCAGCCAAATGGCGTAAAAAATAGAATTTGTTGTAGGAAGTTTGTTCAAGTAATAGTAAATGAACTTTATTAATATAATCCACCTGCAACTATTTAAGTTATGAGTGACTTCTTGTAGATAGAAAAATTTCAAATGTCCATCTCCCTTCTGCCAGATTTGCAAATGAGATCAAATAGTAGCTGTAGAAGATTAGAAAAAATAAACAATGTAAAGTAACACTTTCTTCGGACAATATAACTGGAATAGCAATTCCCATGAAGAAGCCAGAGATGTCCCAGCACAGAACCCTGGCCCAGCAAAAGACCTGAGAGGTAGGGGATGTTAAATAACTCTTTTTGGCTGGATGTCCAGGGGCACTTAAGGAGCTCCTGTCTTTATTGATCTTCTGTAATTTGGGGTCTTGATGATCATTCCTTTGGTCGAGGAAACTACAAGACTTAACCAAATTAGATGATGGGGTAAGGACTGGTGGCAACTTGTTCCTTCATGAACCCTGAGTGGTGGGCTGGCTGTCCCACATTTCTTTCCCACCTCCGCTCTATAGGCCAGGTTAGGAAGTGGGGAGATGTTCTTCACACTGTGCAGTCGTGGCTCCTGTCCTTGGGACTCTGTGTTGTGGCATAGCGAACCCTACAATGTGTCAGGAACAAGTGACCATAAACAGATATATTGCAACAGGCCTTTGGACAATAAGTGCCTGAATCGGTGTGGGACTTTATCTCTTACCTAAAAATGAGTGTCAGTATAGTATTTTTTGTTAAAAGCATGGGCCCTGGAGCCAGTGACAAGTTCAACTATTTGAGTTTAAATTCTGGTTTCGCTACATATAACTTTAGTTTCCTTCTCTATGGACAGGAATAATAAAACAGCTGACTTCATAGACTGTCAAGAAAATGAAATGAGTTAATATACATAAAGCACTTAGACATTGTCCTCATTCATTCAACAAATATTGTTGATCATCTACTTTTGTTTCAAGGATTGCTCAGGGCGCTGAAGACATTCGAGCAAAAAAAATATACAGAAGCCCCTGCTCTCTTGTGACGCTTACATGTTAACTATTTAGTTCTTAATGTCATAAGGGAACTTCAGGTTCCCAAGAACTCTCTAGGTCCTTGCTAACTCAAAGTAAGGTCCATAAACAAGCTGCAAGGCATCACCGGGGAACCTGTTAGAAATACACAAACTTAGGCCCCATCTAGACTTACTGAATCAGGATCTTCATTTTATCGGGACTAGCAGGTGACATGTATGCACGTTAAAGTTTGAGATGTCCTGCTTAGATCACAATCCCTGTCCTTGGACTTAGGGAAACATTTCTTGAAGATATTTTTGTGTTCGAAGGGAGAATGGCATTAACAATTTTCAAGATTATTTTCATGTAAAAACGTCATGTTAATTGAGGTGAGCTTACGGGGTGGAAATTTTCTATATATATATATATATATATATATATATATATATATATATGTTTTATGTTCTTACAAAATACTGTACTAATATTCCAGGATTAATATAGGTCAATGGCTCCATCTAGTGGAAATATTTTGAATTTATACATTGTTGAGTATCGTTTAAGGTAGTCCTAAAAGGATTTCAGGAAAATTAAAATTTAAGAAGCTTAAAGAAAATGTGCATGCCTACAGTTGACAAAAAGGATGAGGCTTAACAAAACAGAAATGCTTGTAAAATCCCAGCAGACACGGAAGAAAGGCCTAGTAACTATCAATTCCTTCCTTTTCACATATAAAGAGTGGGCCTTTGGGGAATTCCCTGGTGCAGAGCTTAGGACTCTGCACTTTCACTGCAGAGGGCCTGGGTTCAATCCCTGGTCGAGGAACTAAGAGCCTGCAAGCCGTGCAGCATGGCCAAGAAAAAAAGTTGTGATAAGGAAATAAGTGTTAAGAAGACCTCTTATATATACTTTTCTATTTGGGAAAATGTGCCTTCAAATTGAAAATGTAAAAACAAAGTACTTAGAGAAGTTTATCAATAAAGATGCCAGAAGGTGAATATAGACATGTATTACTTTGCCTTGTAGGAAGTATTGGATATCTCAGAAGTTGAACAAAAAAAGCTCTCATGGATCTTTAGTCCCTAATAAGTATGTTGGATTGAGATGAACTTGAGCTAACACATCTATAGTGTTACCATAAAGTTGCCTGATTTGATTATAAAAGATGAACTTGCTGGAAAAATAAAGGGAGGTCAGTATGCCAGTATATGGTTACCAGATAAGTCTTCTCTGGTGCTATGAAATTATGTGTGAAATATACATGAGTATACATTCATGTACCATTTAAAGAATAAAATGTACCCACCACCCAAACTCTTCATCATTGCACCCTCAGCTTTCAAGTTGTAACCATCTTAATTTTATTTACACACTTATGTGTGCATCTCTATGTATTTTTTAGTTTTGTCTGTTTTTGAATTTTATATAAATGGTTTCTCTGTATTTTACTGTTAACTGGCTTCTTTTGCTGAGAACTATTCTAAAAATTCGTCCATCCTGTGGGACATTTGGATTATTCCTTTTTATTCTTTGTTATTACAATGCTGATATGAAGATTCTTGTGTGTCGTCTGGCACACATAAGAAGTTGTTCCAAGGTATATACCTAGTAGTATAATTGCTGACTCAGCGTATACAAGTGTTCAACTTTACTAGGTAATGGCAAACTAGTTTCCAAACTAGTTATACTAAATCAGAGTTGTAAGAGTTCCTGTTCCTCTATCATGCATCTTTAACAATTGGTATTTTCAGTTTTTGTGAATTTAGTGACTGTGAAAAGATATGTAGTATCTTTTCATTTGTTTATGAGCTATCATATTGGTTACGTACTTAGGGAATGATTTATAGGTCAAAGAATGCATGTATTTATAATTTTGATGTTTCTAAATTGCCCTTCATATTGTACTAATTTACACTCCTGCTAGCAATGTGTGAATTCCGGTTGCCATGTTCCCTAGGTAAGTGCGTCACGAAGCCTTTCTGACCTTTGTCAATGTGAAAGCAATCTAAGTGTAAATTTTCTGTGAACTCAATATTCTTTGCCTATTTTTCTAATAGGTTGTCTGACTGACTTACAGGAGCTCTTTAAAATTTACAGAAATTAATCATTTTCTGTAAAAGGAGCTGCAAAATTTCCCGTAAGTTTTTACGTTGTCATGCAGAATTTTTAGGCTTTTTAAACCAATCTTTTCTTTCATGACTTTCAGGGTTTGTGTCATTCCTAGAAATGCCTTCCCCACACTAAGATTATATATAAAAAAGAAACTTTAAGGTTTCATATTGTACTTTAATTTAGAGCCATCTAGAATTTTTGGTACACAGTATGAGGTTGAGATAGGAACCCAATTTTTTTTTTTTTTTTAATTAAAACAAATGCCTACCCAGTTTTCCCAACACTTGTAAACTAATCCATCTTTTTTCACTTAAGTGCCATATACTAGTTTCATGTGAAGCACTTAGATGTTTCCGGACTCAGTTCTTTTGAGCTGCCTATGTATGAATCAGTAGTTTTCACTCATGTAGCCATAATTAACAAAAAAACAAAAACAAAACCCAACAACCTGATTGGGACTGTCCCACCCTCATGACTACCTTCTTTCACAGTTTTTCTGGTTTCTCTGACTTTTTCACATGAACCCTACAATAATCTTGGAACAAACAAAAACCTGTTCACTCCTCACAAGCTTCCACATTTCTTGAACAACCCAGTTTTTAGAAAACAACAAAGCTACTTGACGTGGTCTTGACGAAAAGGGAAGCCTATGGTCTCTCAACCCTTCTGGAGGGATGGAGATGATAGCTCTCACTCTTGATTCTACAGCCATAAAAAAAGTCTGCCAAAACCTCCAGGTTGCTAAATGCAAAGTAAATTCTGCCTTACTTGTTCTATACATCAGAACACCATGCTTCTCTAGTTTTCTTTCCTCAAGCCTTAAGACTTCATTGTTGGAATTTCATGTTTAGTCCTTGCATCTCTAATTTTTCCTGTTCTCAGATGGTGTTATTCAGTTTCATGGCTTAAAGCACATTTACACACTTCCGATTTTCCATCTGCAGCCAGACGATCTTCCCTGAACTCCAAGTGCCTACTCCACATTTCTTTACAGACGGCTCAACCCAAATGTCAGATTTTTCATATTCCAGTTAACATTTCCATCCTTCTAGCTGCTCAGACCAAAAACCTTAAGAGCCATCCTTGGTTTCTTTTCTCAAACCCATTTCTAGTATGTGAGCAAATCTTGATTCCTCCTTTAAAACATATCCAGTTAATCCCACAATGGTCCTTTAACTTTACTCAAGGGCAAAACTGACATTCCAAACATTTTACTGTCTCAGGACATTCGTCCTTATTGTTCCTTTTACCTGAAATAGTCACCCCCAGATGTCCATTCCAAGTTTTTGCTCAAACGACACCCCCTCAGACCTTCCTCTATGTCCACTCACCCCATTTAAAATAACAAGTCTCTTCATCATCACCTCCCATCTCACTGGCACTTGCCACCATGTAACACAGTTACTTATCTGCCTTGCTATAACAGAATGTAAGCTCCATAAGATTAAGGAATTGTGCCTGTGACATGACTCGGATATCTGTTAAATATGTAATGTGAAAAGTATGATTTTTGTATATAAAATTTCCTAAATACAAAGTTAGAAAATCATGCTATTTAAATCACAATTTACAGCACACATGGTTAATACCCATTGAAGTTACTGCTGGGTATGAAAATTAGTATAACTTTCTATGAAAGGAAATTGTACTATAACCATCTCCTCTTGACATGGCAATTCCAGAGAAATCGCTACAGATGCAAACATTTAAGCATAGGGGCATTCATCATAACTTTATTTCTAGGAGTAAAAAATGAGAAATAATTTCTGAATGTCCAACAATAAGACAGTTGTGTAAACTGTTCACAGAACATGGCATAGCTATCATGTACATTAACAGGCAAATTTAGATACTAAAAACAATGCACAAATCTACTATTCATATGTGCACAGAAACATCAAGTTATTCTACTGGGTAGTTGTACTAAATCCATTTACAACTGTTCACTTGTCTTTCTTAAATTGTTTAATGAAGCTCTTCAAAAGGTAACATAAAGCTAGAAAAGGAATACATCGTATAAAATTTAAACTGTCAGAGCAAAGTGGCTATAATATGTACAGAAATGAATTAGATCAGTAACTGGCACAAAAACTTTAAGGTTCTTAGTATAAGAATTTTTCCAGTATCACTTTTGCCAATGATTTAGATTCTGTTGAATTTCTAAACTGTAACTTGCAAACTGTGTTGAACTGAACACTGGAGATCTATGCGGATGTTTCAGGAGTTTCTTTTATGCCAACACAAGACTCTGACATTAAGGACAAGATGACAGTCGCAGCTTCTGTATTCACCATAGCAATGAGTAAGTCCAAGCTCAGAGCTGTGGAGTTCAACTGCTGTAATACTTTTCCAATCATTCCTAAAGAATCACATGTAATGCTAATGATTGGAGTCAGGCTGATTATGAACTCACAAGATTAAAAACACCAGTCTGTTCAAAAACAGGTATAAAGTGAAAACATCTTAAAAGTCTGTACTTTAATTTCATTAAAATGTTAAAGACTTACAAAAGATTTTTAGCTACAGGCACATTCTAAGATTGCTGCAGCAAATTGGAATCATGAATAACTAATGATTAGGCTGGTTTTGATTATCTTCTTCCACAACCTAAGTCCTAAACTCTTGGAATCTTAAACTATTTCTTGATGATGTGTTTCAGACAAGATACTCAGGTGTCATCTTCCCCCTCCCCTCCAACCCAAGTGAGGTATCTCAAATGTTCTCATGTGCAGGTAACGAAAGGGAAAAAAACCCCAAGTCTCATTTCCCTTAAAAGTTTTCTGGGTTGCACTAATCTAATCTCAGGCACTTTCCTTGTTATACATCCAAAAAAAAAAAAAAAAAAAAAAGAGTACTTGACAGTTATGCACACACTTCCTCTGAAATATATTAATACATTTAATTAGTAACATGCAACTATAATAATGGATTACAACCTGAAGAGGAAACTACTACTTTTGTAAATATTAATTTCCAAAATTACAAGTCTTATTTTTTTGAAGGATGACCAGAAAGCCTTAATAGGCCAGACGTTCATACACATTCATGCAATCTATCCTTTCAATGTTTTATTCATGACTTCACTTAGTTTTAATTCCTTTTTTTGCAGAGCAGTATCTTTTTCCTCTCCCACCGGAAGCTGAACCTAGAATCAACTGTTTAGAAATACATCAATAACAGGATTAAAATGTGGGGAAAACAGGTTTTTTTTACATTATACAACTAAGAAAATACTCAATAAAAAAAAATAGATGATATCAAACAAGAGTGCACTAAAGTGTAAGCTAAAAAACCCTCTCAAAACAAACAAACAAAAAAACAAAACAAAGAACAAGACAACAAGAAGACCTATCTGGACCCAAAATGGGATGGGGGAACAGGGAGGAAGAAAGCTCATTTCCTTCCATTAAAAATCAGAGTGAAACATCTATAGTTAAACAACTTTATTAACATAGTCAAGCAGTGATTAACATTCACATCTATTATGTCACATCATACAAATGTAAATACAAAATTACTACAGTACAATATATATTCTCTGCATGATCCAAAATATTTGGTGGCCCCAAAAAACTCTCTTTAAAATTCAGCAGCTTATCAAAAATTAAAACCGTATTCTATTTAAAATGAAGATCTGTTAGCACAGAGTTTGACTTCAAGAAATATCAATTTAGTACAGTTTGAGAAGTTGCAGGAGGATATGTTTGAAGGACACATTCTAACATAGTGTGGCAGGTACAGGAAACATCAGATTTAAAGCTTTTAAGCATAACTCATACAACCTAAGTTGTCAGCAGAAAGATCCAGTTATTTATAACTAAAGCTAAAACTACTAAATTATTGCACCCAATATTAACATGAATATTAAGTGTAAAACTGTTTTATAATATGAAGTGAAGTCATCAACCACGTTTAAACATCTCTTCTCACAGATGATAATCTATTAAGCAAAATTACTTATACAGTATTGTCTTATTATTATCTCCATAAAATTCATCCAATCTTAATTTGGTTATATATCCACAGAGGAAAAACAACAATGAAGCAATATGGGGAAAGTACAGTGGAACCCCTTTATGAGGCTGGTATTAGGAGGGAACCAACATTGCCTTATAGGCTAACCATGTTACAGTATAAGCTTTTAGGAAGATAACTGAACTTGCAAAATAGCTAACTGTGAATAATACCAAGCCATATAGTTAAGGGGATTCTATAGTAGATGAACAAAAATTGTAATACACGGGAAAAGCCTATTTTCCTAATTAGTGATATAATGCTTGGCAAATAGATTTGGTTTGACTTTAAAATGTACAAGAGGTGAAAAAAATAATCACCATTTTAACTTCCCTCAAAATCATGCATACATTAAAAAATAAAAATAAAAACAATACATTCTGGGATACAAATCACAATAAACAGTTGCTATAATTTAAATGTATACCTTAAAATTAATACGCATAATAATTAGGCATAAAGATAAAGAATCCTCTACATATAATACCAATGGGGGAAGATCTATGTAAGACTGAAAAAATTAGTCACAAGTCACCTGGAAAGTGTACAAGTGAATGAAACTTTCACGTAAAACTGAATTTTTAAGAGGCATTAGAAATATCTCCATATTTAATACAGTATGACTAGGTACTAAGTAGGTATACAATGCTCTTGCATGGTATTATTACTAGATAATATTGTTACACAGCTCTTTATTGATCTGACTTTTAATCTAGATTATTTTAGGCCCTTAATCTGAAGACCAGTTTTCATCAAAATTTCAATGCCTACATTTCAATAACAGTACTAGTAGCGACAGTTAAGTGTTTTCCCCCTTGTATTACTTGCAAAAATAATTCAATAAGCAAAGCTGTGTGTAAAGTACTACTAAAGGAAGGACTTAAATTGCAGTTATGCACGATACACTCTTCTCTTGGGAAGAATGTTTTTGCACCGTTATCTGTTAATACATTCAATATGAATAATATAGATTAACTATATGAAGCAAAAAAATCCCACTTTTTTCTTTATGGCAAAGGATTTAAGTTAAATTTAGACTGAAAGGTTTAAGACATACTTTAATTCTGGCATTTCAGCTATGCAGGGTAATTTAATATATGACAGAAAAATTTTCCACTTTCCTATCTTAAGAGTTTGGAGAAAAGGAGAACCAAATTGAATTCTCGCCAGGAAGGACTTATACCACCATAGTCTGCAAGAATTAAGGATTGGAAAATCAGACTAAATGGAAAGATTCTTCATGAAATACACTAAAAAAACAAAGACTACAAGTATGATGACTCTTTATAAGCATACGTCACCAAAGCAAGAAGGATACAAGAGTATTCACCTGAGATAAAACTTGTATCTGAATATTTTATAACTGAGTAGACAAAGCATTTCAATAGAGGAAAGTCAGTTGAAATTATTTTAAAATATACATCTGATCCTATTTTACAATATATGCAATTTAAGCAATTCAGGTCAATGAAAAAGTCTTAACAAAAAAAATCACAGTGTTTATCAATATGTTAATTACAAAATGTATGCTACTTATTTTGTTTTTAAGATGTAATGGCTTAAGTGTTTTAAAATCTATTCTTCTGAAATCCAACCTGCATCACAAAATCAAGTAGCAGTATAATGTAAAGCATCAGAACTGGCTCTTAAAGATTATTTACATGTTGATTATTTGGAAAATAACCAACCAAAAAATATAAAAAAGTGATTTTTTTTACACAGTATGAAGTTATTAAAGAGATTAGACAATACAAAAAGCAAAATTCTTTCCTGAATAAATGAATGTCTGTGGCACTAGGTTCACTTACTAATGGACTGTAACATGGAACTGCCAAACATGCATTTAAATTATATTAAATACACTTTCTGTTTCCAACTTAGGTTGATCAGCAGCTTTTGTTCTGTTAGAATCCTTCAAAGAGAGAAGCTCAAACAGGAAAAAGAAGGCATATATAAAACAGTAAACACTGACCTCCTGAGGTTCCTACAACATAAAAATATTCAAGTAGAAAATCTACATCACTTAGCAGCGGCTATTTCTGTAGTTGAGCACACTAACAGCACTTTAGTGTGTAAGGAGCAGATGAAGTAAGCCGTGCTTTTAAGCATGCCAAGAGGCAGAAACACTGGAATGTAACAAAGACAAACTCACAATTTCATAGACATTCAGTCAACATTCAAAACTATTAGACTACACCACAAGAATTAAGTTGCTTTATATATATATCCCATGATGTATTAAGTTTTATCAGAATAAACGCTAAATCAGAGCTTACCTCAAAAGATAACTTAAATGGCTTCTGCAAATTCCTATGTTATACTATGTATCTGAAATATAATTAGGAAGAAACTATAACCTCAAGGGGGAAAAAAACCCAAAAAACCCAACCCCATCTCAGGTTGTCAGTCATATTTTATTTATATTTTGTATTTTTAAATTATATTTCCTTTTAATTTAAAAACACGTTAAGTGACTACAAAAAAGGGCACATTCTTATGTTACGTATCTGCTTAATTAGAAATTAATTTTTCAATCCAATAGGTAACAACGCTTTTCAGTCAATAGAGAATTATCGCAGGTCCAGATAACTTTATTGAAGGTTGTTCTTGTATGTTCATTTTAAAGTGTTCAGGAGAATTCTGAATTTAAAATTCTTTCAATTTAAAATGTTTACTACTTATTCCAGGATATTAAAATCTCTCCCATATTAAATTCTAAAAAGTTTTGGAAAACTACAGTATATCACTAGAATTTAAGGATAAAATAGCTACCCTAATCAGGTTTTAAAGACTAGCTAGGAAGCAAATTTTGAGCTCCCAGTGAGGCAATGGTACTAGAAAGCAAAATGCTACATACCCTTTGGATCCAACTTACAATTAAAAAAAAAACTGTACATTAAAAATATGATTTAATTTCAGGCTCTACAGACTGAAATTTGCAAAGCCAAAGTAGAGGAAAGAAGGTGAAAGAACATGTTAAAAAAAAAAAATACACACACACACACACAACAAAAACCTTTCTGCATGCTACCATGCATCTGAAATTTTTTGAAACGGTATTTATAAATTCACACACATACAGCTCAAACTTCAGTGCAATGGCTGTATCATTCAACACCTTTAGAGGAAGAGAACCATGCAAAGAGGAGCAACTGCTTACAAAAATGGTTATTCAGTATTTATTCTGCAATGCGAAGGTGACAAACTAAAATATAAAAAGGTTGTTATGGCTTAACATTTCTGTTGCAGATTAAATATGCAGCATTGAAAAATGGAAAGGTGTGGCTTCATCTCTGACCAGCAGAGTTAAAAAGAAAAATCTCTCCATTTTCCTTCATCATCATGGGATACACTGTTCAGGCAATCCAAATTAATAAAGACTTGCACTTTCATATGGACACAAGATCAAGTGTACCAGTTAGGTTTTCACATTCACAGTATATAAGAAAATACACATGGAAGGAAAAGTAAAGGGTTAACTTAACAAGGATTTATTCACAGGAATACATGTAAGTAGAGAAAAATAACAGAAAAGCTAAACAAATGAAATGAAGAGGATCCAAACCAACTTTCACTCTGTAGCTTTTTACTTGCACCCTGTGTGCATATATCTAGGGCACAGAGGGCCACCAACATGCGCCAATACAGTGTAGGAACCCTGCATTACATCCATTAACTTAAACATATCTTTAAGATCATGCTTTGAACAAAAAAAGAAAGCTTAGAAGGCAATATGTTGAGTGGGAATAAACATTGAAATATAGCAATCATGTCTTCAACTTCTACAATTGTCTTTATGTGCCAACTAACATTTATGCAGCCTCTTACAGATCTTTTACCATGTAATTTAAGTTTTAGAAGTTTTGATAAAATCACTAGTAGTATATAACCATGCAGAAAGCACATCACACTGACAGCACAGAGGCAAAGATTTTGCACAGGTATATCAGCTTTCCACATTGTGCAGGTTACACACAATACAATATCAATCTTATTCCTAACAGATCCTAAAAAGATATTTCAAGGCCTAGCTGTAAACTACAGTACTTTATATCTATATTCTTAATAAAAATAAAATCCACAAATCTTAAAAAGGAATTTTAAATGCAGGGCTATATTGAACTGGTAAACTGCAACACAAACTGGCGCAACAGAGGTAACTGAATACCAATCTCACTCTATGTGATGCAAGCATGCTACTCTCCCACTAATTTAAAGTACTTTCAATCACTATGAGCCAGAATGCATGCCTGAACCTTAAACTGCACTTTAAAAATAACATCTTGGCCTAGAAATTAAATCTAATGAAGTACAACCATCAAATTATATCCACTACATTAATGTCTTAATGCAAAATCAAGATGTCAATCTTTAGTTTGATATGTCCAACCCCATTTATTCCTCCCTCCCTGCCCACCCCACAAAGGTAAAAGGAGTGACTCATTTGGCATTTCACAGGGTGCTTCATTGTTTATATTTGTTTTGTTTTATTTCCAACTTTCTGGGGTACCTTAAATTGTAACTTCCAAGAACCTGCTTCTACTATTATGGGTAGGCAAGCTGATTTTAACTCTTATTAGCTTTCATTTGTGTAGTTCTTCATCAGCATGCAAAAACAAGTCCCCATCAATGTGGGAAATTTTATAAAAACCTTTAAATAAAAAAAACTAAAAAAACAAAAAAAACCCAAAAACTTTACTGTCTTCTAATCCCCATTCTTAGGTTTCCTTTATTGTGCGCTATAGAATTTTTCCTCTTTCTCATCCCTATGCATCATTTATATGGTTCTTGTTTTGGTACAATTCCCCATAATATTCCAGAATGTACTGTTTTGTGAGTAGATTGAATAGCTTTTTCTTTTTTTTTTTTTTTTTTTGCTTCTTCACATCCAGTGCAGAGTTGTAATTGGAGACAGATTTCCACCCACAAAGGCTCCAGATGTTAAAACGTTTCCCAACAGCGACTTAATACAGTGACGGCAACACCTCCCTCCCGCCCCTCCCAGTAGGGTTGGGATTGTACTGTATTCCCTACTGGTTTACCCTTCCCCCCTGTAAAGGGTAACATTTTCCCTGGGTGCAGAGGCTCCCTCATAGTCTCCAAGACTGAAGGACCTGTAAGAAAACAGAAACAATTTTATACGTAAAATTGTTTTTCTTTTAAAGCCAGTGGAACACAAAATTAATCAGGTAGCAATGCTATCTCTACCTAAAGAAAACGAGAAACTGTACAAATTGCCTAAGATCACGCTCGTCAATGAGAACCATGTTGCTCCCTTCTCCTACAGCTCTCAGCTGTCACCTGCATCAGATACGAAAAGTGACGCCAAGCTGGGGACATGCAGAGAGGTGTGCAGCGCTTTATACAGATGAAATATAGATGAAATATGCCTTGTAGGTTGCCATCAGTCTAATTATCTATCCTCGTTCGCACAATGGGTCCCAATGGGAGCCGATTATTTCTTATATAACAAGTTGCCTTGCTTTCTTCAAAATTAAGTTAGCACTTTCTTTAGGACAATCACTTTCCTTAGTGAGAATTGAAACAGTATCATTTTTGCCAGTATTCCCAACGTTAAGCAAAAAAAAAGAGCGTGACTTATTTTACTCAGTCATGTCCTATACTCTCAGGCCTCTTCATTTTCCTGATAAAGACTTTTTCAATGCTAGCAGTTTTAATTATGAGAAGATTAAGAAATAAAGGTAGATTACTGGGAGACTGTAACTAGTACCTGACAGTTGTCCTTTCACAACAAAACTTTAACTACTCCTGCGAAACTCTGGACATTTATGAAGATCACCACAGTTAATTCATAACTGGTGAAATGACAGAGACCACATACGGTTTATTAATCAGGGTTATTAACCCGAAAGTGCTCAAGACTTAGCTCACTGTTGAATAATTTAGCCCTTGATGCTAAAAGTTATTTCTCATCTATTGCATTCTCATGATTTAACGTAAAGTGAATCAAGCACTTCTCTAAAATGCTAAAGCCACAAGACAGCCGTAAGGACTCAAGACCACTGAGGGACAACACACACAAAGGGCTCTGAGACATTCCAGAGGCTGCAAGTCCATTTCTACTGCCCTTTTAGGCTAGTCAACTTAGATGTTCAAATCTTTCCAGGTTTAAAATCTAGCTCAGAGTAAACCAGCAAGCATGCAAACAGAAACTCCAACATACAAGGTAATTCAAGTAAGTGTATGCCTTCTCAACACACACTGAGTACACTCTCTGACCCTCCAGTTGAACAGGTCTCAGTTCATGTTCAAAAACTAATGAAGTGTGTCCTGGCTCACTGTACTAACCCATATTACTGATATTTATTGAGCCAACTTAGTGTGTTAGGCAATATACGAAGTCCTGGCACCACATATAGAATAGTATTTAATCCTCAAAATAACCTAACGAGGGAACTAAGGCTAAAAGACCAGAATTGTTAGTTTGACTTAAGTCAGAAAAACTCAAACAACAAGAGTGCAGGTGGACTTTCCCCTCCAGCACCCCAAATCAAAAAAGAATCTTCCACTGATCTTCTAAAAACACAGTGCTGGGAACAAGGAAGGTGTTCAATAAAATATGAAGAATAAATATTAAATATTCCTATTTACTGAGACCAAATCCAGTTCCAATTCTACTTGGGTTTTCCCTAAAGCTCACAACATAGGAAGTCCTTGATATATGAGACTATAAATTCATGCTTTAAAAATGAATCATCTCTACCCTGCCACAGTGAATGTCAGTGACCTCTTAAAGGGCAAAAATTAAAAAAAGGATTGGTTGAAGAAATGGTGAGTAATCCAACTAGTACACCAACTTGGATTTCCTTCTACCTAGGATTCAAAGTGGAACCATGCATTTTATCTTGCTTGCTGGCTCATCAATCAATCAATCAATCAATCAATCTCCAGCCTTCATGTAAGTAATTTTAAGTCAAATATAACATGAGACTGTTTTACTCAACCTCTGTGGAAAACAAATAGCTTTTATTCTATTCAGTAGTTTTAGACTGAAGTCCTAACTTAAGTTCCTTCATCCTGGAAAATTCCAAATTTCTTACAACTTACCCCTAATTATGGGACTGCAGCCTAAGTGTATGAGATTAAACACCATAAAAAGCTGCAAGACGCTCTTTTAAGGGAAGTGGAAACTGGTCAGAGAAACGCCTCCAATTTTCATCCCCAACTTGATTTTTAAATCCATGAAGGATCTGCAAAAAAGTAAAAAATCATTAATTTATCAATAACAAAAGAGAAACTCTCATATCTGCGTAGCTTCTGAAATCAAACACTACTGATTTTATTATTCTAAAATTTTACCCCTATTAAAGTAGTTATTCTCAAACTTTGTTGAATTCTACACCATTCCATGCCTTGCCTAAAAGCACCTCATAGAGTATGCTGCACTTTGCTTTGAGAAGGTTAGAACTCAGCAAGTGTCCTAGTAACAGAAGTACTCTAAGCAATCTGACATAGTAGTAATGAAAAGCAAGCAAAAAGGTATAGAATTCACCCAAGGGATTAACATTTTTATGCCTTATTAAGTTTATTCAAATTGAAAATACACAAAGCTTTGGGGGTTCATAGTTGCAACTATAGAGTTCACTAATTTTTTTTAAAATTAATTAATTAATTTATTTTTGGCTGTGTTGGGTCTTTGTTTCTGTGCGAGGGCTTTCTCTAGTTGCGGCAAGCGGGTGCCACTCTTCATCGCGGTGCGCGGGCCTCTCACTATCGCAGCCTCTCTTGTTGCAGAGCACAGGCTCCAGACGCGCAGGCTCAGTAGTTGTGGCTCACGGGCCTAGTTGCTCCGCGGCATGTGGGATCTTCCCAGACCAGGGCTCGAACCCGTGTCCCCTGCATTGGCAGGCAGATTCTCAACCACTGTGCCACCAGGGAAGCCCTAGTTCACTAATTTTAATATTAGGTAATTCAAATGTGTAGCAGCATTTTATTTCTTATTTTGTTATGGCTGAGGGCTGACTGGAGTTAACCACAAGGGGCATTACTAAAACACACAGGTTTAATCCTTGCTGCGACCAGTTAGATTTACTTTGTTCAATAGATTATATTATACTCCAATCTTAGTCAGCCATCTTTGAAAATACATGCTATTTTGCATAGGTGGGATAACGGGACTTCATGAATCAGTGGTACTGCTTGAGAAAATATTTTTAAAATACATGCTCTATTGATACAAAGTCACTACTGTATATTAAGAAAAGATCAAGTCAACTTCTTTATTACCAAGAACAAAGGTTATATAGTCTACCAGTACTGATTTGAAGAGTCTAAGTTTCATATGAAATAAAAACATAATTTAAATTTCCCAACTAAGACTGTAACAGTCACATGATGTGCATCATAAAGACTTTTTAGTTACCTTACAGAACATGTCTCGCAGATCATCTTTTGGATTAATCCATGATGCAACAGCATCACAAAAAAATATAAAATCCTATAACAAGCAAGAAATACATCTTCAATTGATACTGTATTTGTCAAACACAACAAAAGATACATGTAAACTTCAGAATATATATCAACAGAATCCTAGGTAAAAAAAAACAACTTTTTTAAACAGCTATAATAAGGAATTAAAGTAATTTCTTAATGGTTGTCCCTGTTACTCCACCATCAAGGAACCTCTAACTCATTCAGTTTATATTGGAATTCAGTGCTACAGGAAAACCCAAATGAACTTTTTGGCCAACCCAATATTTCATTTTACATTACAAAACCCCAGTCTAGTAAATGTGTAGCATCAGCAAGGACTGAAAGCATCAAATAAGCACCAGTTTAAAAAATCTTCATTTATGGAATTAATTATATAAATTCAATAATTTTACAGTTCTGATTGGCCTAGAAATAATTCAAAGCTAGTTAAGTATACACCAAACAAGTTTGACTTAAAGCATAGGAATTTATAGATCTAAATTTCAAGATCCACCTCCAGACAGAAATGTAAGTGAAATGATAAGTTAGAAGAAAAATTATGTAGTTACAAACAGCACCCAGCCCAACCCAACTCAAACAAACAAAAAAACCCCCAATGCTCAGACTATTATTTATAAGATAATCAGGTTATTCTGACTAAAAGAACAAGGTAGTGACAGGTATATGCTTGAAATACTTCATTTTTTTTCAAGTTCGACTATCTTACTGAAACAACAGTTCAACATACAACATACAAGATACTGCTGATGTACAACTACTTTAAATTTTACTATTAAATTCAGAAAACCTCATTAATTTCAAATAAAATCACTAATACTAAAATATGTGCATAAAACACATATTTAAGCAAATAAAATGCCATGTGCCCAAAGTTTATGGTTTATTCGAATTATGATTCTGGTGTCTTCTGAATATCAAAGTCTGATGTTAAAAATTTAAATTATATATACATGCAGAATTTGTGATTAAAAATTTAAACATAAAAGAATAAAACTTAAGACATTTTCTTTTAACCATACCCAAATAAAGTATGTAAAAAGTAGACATTTATACCAACTTTTAAGTTGGTAGTGATTTCATGACCACACGTGTTACTGTCACTGTCTTAAATGTTAATGCAAAAGGAAAAACAACAATAACAACAAAAAAAAAACCCTGTATGAAAATGCTTCTTCTTAATATGGTATATACCACATCAGATACCTCTAAAATGTATTAAAGGTGACACAAAGTTCTTAAGTATTGGAAAAAACCCAGAAACTCAATGCCAGGAGGTTATTTTGCAACTAGGGACCATCATTTAAGACAGTACTGGCTTGTTTTAATAGTAAGTTATTAATGTTATACAAATGTAAAATTAGCCAAAAGACTTTTTTTCCAGTTCTACTTCATATGTTTTCAATGCCTATCACCTACATCAATTTTGAATTTTATAAGCTGGTATTTCACAATGTTTCTAAACCTGAATTAACAAACAACACAGTAATCCACGTAAGACAGGAAGTATCAAAAGGTCTCAGTTAAAAAATGTTCAAAGCACCTATCCCTTGAAAGTGAAAGGTTATTTTCTGGAAAACCCTTCCCATACTTTCTTTTCCTTACAATTCATCTGTTGAGGAACCTGGGGCATTTAACCTATAGCCCCACAGCCTGTATTTTGTTGATTTCATACATACGGTGTAAATCAACACGTTCCTTTATGTTTTGTGTGTCAGCTGGATCCAGAGGTTTGATCAGATTCACGTTTAGTACTGCCGCCAAATAATTTTTTAAAGGCTAAAGACGTCTAAATATAGTATGAAATAGCGTAAGAAATGAAATTAAGGATGAATAAATCACTAAATCATAAACTCTCAAAGTTAAAGCAGTTTCAATGGTTGATTCAGTGTTCTATTTTATTCACTACTGAGTTTCTGATCTAAGTAACAGAAAGAGTATCCTACTATTTGATCACCCTCTGAAGTGTAGACAGCCTCAAACTCAGCAAATTGATATTCACGGTTTTAGGAAGCATTTACAAAGTAAATAAGTGACGTCTGAATGTGAATGAAAGAAGCTTTGGCTTAATTCAAGTCAAGAATATAACTTTTATTCTCCCAATCTGCTGTTATTATATGTCAGGACCAAAAAAACATTTAGGAAATAAAAATAGGCATCATCATTTCAAGATATTAGGAAATACACATTTAAAACATAATTTGTTTCAGTTATCTTCAGTAAAAATAGGTAATATTTTTAATAATTATAGCTTAAACTTTAGAGTTTCATAATTCAGAACACTAAAAGTTAAATCCTTTTGAACATCTTACTTGGATTACTCCACTGGGATTCACACTGATCATGGTACAAATCCCACGAAATGCTGAATCCTTTTCCTCATTGTCCCTTATGTTTCTCAGAGAGGTGCACCTATTAAATTATAGAATTGAGTTTAGCATTTAAGTAAAAAGCAGGTTCAACTACAATACTAATGGACAGTATTTAATGGAATAAGCACCAGAGTAGAGATAATGTTTATATTCAAAGAATTTTCATAAAGCTTAAGTTTCTCACACTTACTATATTATGTTGGGCCCATCTAATCTCAATATAGTGAAAACCTTGAAATTCACAATTCTTACTAATAAATTGCATCTAAGTAATAACAACTGATTTTAATTTCCCATTTAAACTATTAATGAGCTTGAGCCAAGAGTAAATTACCCATTTTTAAAACTGTATTATGACTTGTATTCCATTAAACACTACTAAAAATGTCTTGAATTGAAAGACTGTCAATCGAAAGAAGCAGAACATAGGATATACTGCCACAGTAGAAACTATTATTATACAACTTATGATGTAGATGTTTAATTTTTACATTAACAAGCAAATAAGATTTTTATACATAACAAATTTAAACATGTATTTCTTAATGCAATCCAAGTTTTCAAATTAATTCTAAAAAAGAAACAATGCAAAAACCTAAATTTATAGAATTTGCATGCATCTTTATTTTACTGGTGGATATTTAAATGCTTTTTATGTATAATCAAGCTTTTTAACACAGCAAGCATGTGACAATCTTATCCCATGCATCAATTAGTCGTTAGCCACAACATAAAATAAATATACATGACGATGCTACTGAAAAACCTCACAAACCTGATAGGACAAGATTAGTCACATGGTTGGCAATGATTAAGGATTGTGATTTTTGTAACCAACTGAAAATATATCTAAAAGTGAGATAGAAAGAGAAAGAAAGAGTGAAGAAAAATGAATTAAAAAAAAAGATTGAATAATACACACCAGGGTCTTATAAACTGCTGTAGCATGGGGGCCACCTCTTGAGGACAAACGTAACCAAGACGACCAATTGTTATTGCTAAGGTAACGCAATCACGGTTATACACCACCAAACGCCAACCAAGACATGAGCAAATGAGGGGGAAGGAGAAAAAATAAAGAAAAAACAACAAATAACTCAGAAACAGAAACCAACAGAATTTGTGTATGATAATAAACATAAGATTTCACCAGTGCTGTTTATTACCACCCCCTATAATAAGGGGCAGCAACATATATGGCATACTCTTGGAAAAAGAAAAACAAAAGGAATTAAAAAAACTTTAAAGATTGAGAGAACACCAAAAACCGTAATGAATTGCTTTTCTCGCTCAATCAAGTGTCAAGATATTCTGTTAATAAAATGATGAGCGATTAAACAGATGGATTTAGATTCTTCCTTCAAAGCCAGTTGAAATTTCAGTTTAACAATGAAATCTAGGTTTTCTCCCCCAAGAAATACTAGTAAATGTAAATGATTACATTTCTGAATTGTCTATTCAAACACACTTCTCAGAAGTTAACAGTTAAAAGCTTTCTCACTTCTTTACGTAGCTTTCTATGTGATTTCCATTCTTTGAAAATTATCTAGGAATCTGATCAAAATTTTGGTATATTTTTGGTTTGTTTGCCAGCATTTCCAAAACAAGCCAGTGGACCATTTGTTGCCTGATATCAAAATCAACTATTAAATTTTAGGTGTTATGGTACATACTGAATAAATGGATTGGAGAATTGCTGTGCTATGTCAAATCCCGTTCCGAAAAAAAACCTCGGATGGTGATGATGATAAGAACTCAAATAGTCCACTAATTTCAAACCCTGTTTGACAAAAAGGAAATTTAGACAGTCCACTGTAATGACACGTGATATGTGGACCAAAGGAACAAATATTCTGTCCTTGCTATAAAATGCACAGCACACGATAATAGATAATGAAACACACTGATTACATGCTAATATTTTATTTTTAAAAATTTGAAGTGGGAATTAATCAAACATATATTCACCATCAAAATTCAGTTAAGTCCTTAAATTTACAGAGTTAAAACAAGTGCAACTCAGAACTGCATTCTGCAATTCAAAGGTACATTACATATAAATACATTTATACACAACGGGAAAAAAAAAAACAAACAGAAAACAAACCATGAGGTGCTTTAATGGTGTTCTCTCAAAAACTTACAGGTTAACCTTTCATAAAAAAAGGGTGGGGGGGTAAAGAAAAATGTTTAAGGATTACTTGAAGCAAACTACACAGAAAATACTAAAATCCAGCAGATTCATATGAAGCAAGAGAAAGAAAACCTATGTTCAAAAGACACAAACTATGCAACATTCTCATTAAACAGGCAAGTATGAACAACCCAATGAAACATGCGATAAAGCAGATGATGGTCCATTGAAAAAGTTCAGTGTAGGATATACTAATTAGAAAAAAAGCAAGTAACTGCATATACTAAGGAATTGGCTTTATGAAATATTAAGATAATGGTAATTAAGTTGCTAAAATATACAGATATTACCTACTGACAATGATTTTACTTTAATAATTATCCACCCCCCTCCTTTGGGGATGGAATAAGAGAAACATTTCCTGCAGTCACTTGTGATAAGAATAATACAGTGAATCCCAAGTGTGTTTCTTAATCATATCAATTCAATCCATCAACTTGAAGGGCATTATCAACTACCTTTTGATTTACTTAGGGTAGACTCATACTTAGAATATAATCTTATATATAAAGCCAATTTGTTCAAGGAACTATAACAAATTCACCACCTGATATCCCACAAGAAACTTTAATATACATTACACTCAACATTTATTTGCAGTTATGCATTCACATTTAAAAATAAATAGGAAGTTTCTTAAGGTTCAACAGTAATTTGATAATGGCCAGGTGTTCCAAATCTGAATGTCATGTATAGGTACTGCATTCTAAAGAGATAAAAACCTGACAAGATTTCATAACCATCCTATACATAGCTTTTTATACTTTTCAGCAAGAAAATCTAATTCACTTTATGATATAAACAGTACCCATACAGTCAAACAGCCATATAACTGTTTCATAATTAAAAGATTTCCTTCCATACCAATAATCACATTAATTAATCACATTAGGATATAATAAACTTTCTATAATTAAAAAATGTAAAATTAAAATACCTTTGAAGATAAATTTTTATTTAGAAAAACTTATTTGATTCCTTGTCCAGTATATTGGTAAGGCATTCACTGACTATGAATATACTACTGGAATTGTCTTAGTATATCAAGAAAAAAATGTGCCTGATTGAAAACAAAATTTACATTTTAAAAAATCAGGGAGGGTGGAAAGAAATAACCCTGAAATGTGTTTTATAGTATGGAAGGTACTCTTTAATATAAACATGCTCTCTATAAATGCAAAAGAGAAACAAGCCTCCTGAATAAAAATCCCACAAGATACTGCTTTAAGTTCCCAATCTGAAGAAGAGTATACAACAAAATACAAAATACATATGCCATTATTAATGAACTAGCCACTACAATGCAATCTATTTTTGGCTACATTTTTACAGATTAAAAAAAAAAAAAAAAAAAAAAAATACTCCCCAGCTGCCAGGTACTCTCTGAATTAATGTAAAAGTAAAATTCGTATCATTCAATAGTTATTTTAGTTGGGGCCCATTTTAGGCAGTATTAAAACACTATAACAGGGGAGAAAGTGTTTTTTTGAAAGTTTCTGAAAACTGGCTATGGAATGAAGCTAAAACAGTATATTTCATTACTGAGAATACAAATTAGCTGTTAATTAATAAGCTGGGTTTCTAAAGCTTTAGTTTCTTTGCTTTAGTTTCTCTACACATCTTAACGTAAAATAAAAAGGCAAATAATTTTCTCTTCACCATAACAGTTCAGTCATATGGTACCTGTATTCTCTAACAACGTCTTTGGTGTGTTGGGTCTGTTAATGATTTCTACAAGCTGGTGCAACACCATAGGAATATAAGGCTGCATCTCTATACCTAGATCATTCCCAAAAGAGAAAACAAAAAAGAAAAATTTCATTGTTAAAATATCAATGTAAAATATTTTTGCCCCCTTTACTGTGATATGTTATAATATTCATATATATAAAGCTCATTATAAAATATTAAATTATCTAAAAATGTATATTTTTAAAGGGGAAAAAAATCTTACCCATTTGAATGGAGATTTCTCCAATTGCCCATGTAGCATTATTGCAGACTGAAATGAACTCTGGATTTAGGTTGGTTCCCAATATTGGCATGAAATCAGCTAGAAAAAAAAAGTTTTTAAAAACTATGTAGTAAACTTCTCAATAGCAGTGTTTTGTGCTTTAAAGGAAATCTACCAGATGGAAACTAAAATCTAGGCAAGAAACAGCCTTAAAAAAAAAAAAAAAAAAAAGCTGTTGGTAATAATTATCTTAAGAAACCGAAGGAGGCAGTATCTGGCCACTGAACGTTCATGTGAAATGTATCAGGAAGCCCAAGTTTTGGTTTTATTTTAAGTATCATTAAAAAGAGCTGGTCAGAGTAATCTCTCTTGTCATCAGACTGAGAAAATTTAAAATAAAGTGAGGAAAACATGATACAATAGAACTTTCTTCAAAGCTGGTTTTTCACACTCAGAAAATTTTAAATCAATGATTTTGGCTTTTACATTAACTTTTACTCTAGTGCTCAGATTGTGGTCTCTAAATATCACTTTCCAGTTAAAAGGAAAAAGGGCTATCAGAGTAATGTCCCACCGCAGGCTAAGGGCAGGAAATGTACGAAACAAGCATGGACTATTTTTTCATACCAGAAAAGACTCCGGACCCAAGTTGGTAAAGCTCCTGTTGCCAGCGGTAGGACAATTTGAGCATCATGAGTTCATACTGACACTCTAACAAACACAAACTAAACTCTGAAACATAATATAGATACCTGTGGAAGATGCTGGAAATCAATTATTATTTTGAAAACTGGTAAATAAAGAGAAAGAATCAAGTAATTATCCTGCCTCTTCTCCTATATGATTTGTACCTCAGGGCAATAATTTATTGATACGGGAAATGTCTCTATATATGCATTCTCACTACAAAATGAAGAATTAGAATATCATTTTTTAACCCCTAATAAACCAGTCGATCTCACAGTTTCTCAATCTCAGCAACACTGATAATCTGGGTCAGATTATTCTATTGTGGCGAGGGGCTGTCTCATGTGTTGTAGGATGTTTTGCAACATCCTTCGCCTCTACCCACTAGACACCAGTAACACACCCCCAGTGTTAAAATGTCTCCAGACATTGTCAAATTGCTCCAGTTGAGAAACACTAACCTGGAAAATAATCATCATGGTTGGTAACATTAAAAACAGGGAGACAACTAGACACACTGTACCTCCTGAAGAAGGTACATTATCTATAAAGTCGTAAAATAAAAAAAGAAATGTAATCTTTCATACAAGTTTAAACTCATAAAAACTAAATCAGGTGGCAAATATTTGTAGAACAAGCTTTCCATAAAACAAGAATTCATTACACTTTCATTTAGAGTGGTTAGGCTTAAACTTGATGGTTTACTTTAATACGTCATAAATAATGTTATTATTCAAAGTTCAGAAAGACAATTATTATTGAAAAGTATAACTGGGAATTGGCTGAAGGTCAAAAGGTACAATCTTCCAGTTCTAAAATAAGTTAGGTTCTGGGGGATGTAGTATATCACATTATAACTATAGTTAACAATACTGTATTGTATATTTGAAAGTTGCTAAGAGAGCAGATCTTAAAAGTTCTCACCCCACACACACACAAAATATTTTAACTATGTGAGGTGATAGATGTTATTAATTAAACACTGTGGTAATCGTTTCCCAATATATACATATATCAAATCATTACGTTGCACACCTTAAACTTATACAATGATATGCCAATTACATCTTAATAAAAACTGGAGGGAGGCTCCCCAAAGCACACTGTATCAAATGAAAAAAAAAAAAAACAACAGAAAAAACCATTTTAGATCAATGCTTTAAACAAAGATTAAATGATGGGATATAGAAATGAAGGAAAAATAACCAAAACCCCATTTAATCCATGGGTCTGACAGCAATTCAGGTTACATTATTCAAGGAATCCCTTCTTATCTTCACAAAAGGCTAAGACAAATGCTATGCCATTTCAACAGAAACAAATCATTATTTACTTTTAAGAAAGTTGTTTGAAGTTTCCTATAGTACCTGAAAAATTATGCTGGTTTATCATGAGAAAACCTGATTATTATTATTACTGGGTACCTCTACCAAAAAAGAGAGGCTATTCAAGAAGTATCCATGAACTAGCATATAGGACCAAGGATTCACAGGTGGGCATGTCCTTTACTCTAAAGTAATACTTTTCCAACTTCTCTTCAGTCACATGAACGCCTAACGAGCTGCTGAAGTGATGGTGAATTCAAAGAAACAAGGAACAGGGAGGGGTTCCCATCCTGCCTGCTTGAATCAGAGCAGCTCTAACCAGTAAAATGTACACTTATAAATGTTGGGATTTCATGGTATTTCAGTTTAATAATGTAAACCATAGCTGATGAAAAATAATGTTAAAAATCACATCACAGCAATAGAAAATATTCATACCTATACAAGGCTTAACATGCTGAAAGCAAGCTTTTGTCAGATCACCTAACAGGGCGAAGGAACTCTGTCGAACCTCTGGCATTTTATCCTGCAAGAAAGAAGAAGAAATTAACCCCAATGTGACACAGAGAACCAGGTTTCAGTTCATTTCAATTTAATAAGTCTCACCTGCATGCACTGATACATTAGTGTTAGAATGTTACTTCGGGCTACTAGCTGTTCAATGTTGCCTCCAAGTCCTTCAGCCAGGCCACTGAGTAAATCAAGAGCCACTATCATAAAATCTTTATCTGGAGCCTCATACTGATCTGGTTGAGCATTGTTCAGCTGAAATTAAGACACAATTTTTTGAAAACTTACTTTGAATCAATTAAAAAGTTTGTATACATTATGCCTATCCTTAGAAAAATGTTTATGATATGGCAAGAAGGGAGAGATATAAAAATTTTTAAAAATACCATTGCTTGTGCAAGAGTCTTCTGTACTAGGTTTACACAACGCTGATACACAGGTTCACAGTATGGAAGGAAGCCAGACTGCAGGGCTGTGGCAACTGAAGATAGGCACTAGAAAGGATAACGCAGATGTGTAAAACTTCTAGGTATAATTGAGATTATGATAAATGCTTCAAAGTGTACTCAATAAGATCCCGGTTACTTATGAGCCTGTTCTACTAGTCTATAGCATAGCAGGTTTACCTTTTCAAACCTCTCCTTTGGATGCCATTCATTGCTGTTAAGTTTACTAGCTGGTCAGGGGAGGTTTCCTCAAAAAAATGTAAAGGTTTCTATAATGAACATTATCTTTCAGAAACAGATTTAAGTATTATGTATTCCTATTTTTTCCTCAAATGTAAGAGAGACATTTATTTATCCTCCCATTCTGGTCAATACTGTGGGTGGACTTTACTGGGCACATTCTGAGCCCCTGCCTGGAAGTAAATATATCTAGTCATAATAATTCTTCTTGTTTTGTCGGGCCCAGGATTAGCCATTGCTCTGTCACAGAAGTTTTTACTTTGCTGGTTAGGGACAATCCATGGCAGAAGTGGTGACCCCTGAATGATAGGGGGAACAAGAATGACTGAACTGGCTCTACCAATATCAATTCGTCTAGGTTTAAGCTACCACATTTGAGAATGTATTCAGTTATTTAAAGAGCATATACATTTTTTTTTGGTTAAAAAAAGCATTTAAGTACACACGAAAACAAAACTTCAAACTAGATAGAAAAGGTATAAAGTGAAGTCCCTCCCATCAGAGTCCCAATGCTACTTCACATATATATGAGTATATGTATGTATAAACAACAGATAATATATAAAAGAATTTATGTCAATTATGACATGGCTATATATCCATATAAAGAAATAGTTAAATAGAGATGGACATATATATGCTGATATGGAAAGATCTCCAAGATAATTTACTATCAATTAAGTAGAGCAGGCTAGAAAACATACAATTCAATACACTGTCTACTTAAAAAAAAAAAAAGCATAACACATCCATTACACTTTTTCTGTTTCACAGTATTTCTGTGAAAACAGAAAATTTTAGATGTACCATAATTAAAGTTACAGGAAGTTACATATTTATTCAGCATTTTAACAGAAATGGTTCAGAATGTAAATTAACACTTACCACATATACCCATTTTAGATTTGAACACGTGTTTTTTGATGAAACACAGATTAACTAAATGTTACCAGCTTAGCATACCTCAAGTAAAGGGAAGAGATCTTTATCTTCATCCTTTAACATGTTCCATTTCTGGATCAGTGGAGGCATTAGCATCTGAATATATTCCTAATTACAACGATGAAAAACACATAAAGCTCCACTACCATATGTAAACTAGTCCATTCTGAGTCTATGAAAATTAAAATCCATTTACAGTAATTGTGTAAAATTATTACTGAAAGAATTTTAAGACTCATTCTTTGACTGAATTTTTTTTTAGTCCTGGGGCCTGTGACATGTAATGACTCCTGCTGTGCAGTAGGTTATAAATGACAGGTAAACTTAATTAAGGACATTTGCAGAAAAAAATTCATAATCATTTAAATGTTCTTACTAAAACGGAAGAATTCACGCAACCAAGTCAATAAACATAGTAATCATGTAAACAGGAGCACAGATTCTAAATGGTCTAATCTAAGATATTAGGAATCCCCCCACCAAACAAAACCAAAACAACCAACATCAAAGCAAACCCACAAACAAGTGCACTGCACCAAGTTTTAAGTATAACTTATAAACACAGACAATTTCTTATGATGTTTCAGAGAGTAATCATAAACATGAAATCTATTCTTCAGCAGGGAATTTCGAGCTATATTAAAATTCTAATATTACTTAAATCCTATTTAAACAAATTAAATTCCACCCATCTCTTCAATTCTTAATACTACTAGAGACAGAGTCTGGCTTCCTAGCCACACTTCTGTACCACTATTTAGCATTTTAATCTATTACCCTAATTTTTAACTATTTTACCTTAGTGTATTCCTCATACTTGTAAGTTCCAGTGAGAAAACACAGATGTTTACATGTGGTACTCTAAAGCTAGTGTTAAGTGAGACACAAAACTACTTGGAATTAAGTAAAAGCTGAAATCCAGAGTATAAAACCTTTATCCTCTTTCCTTTAGTCACTCTAAAAAGTGTTGGTGCATTCATGTGATATGCTCCTGTAATCTTCACACCCTGCACATATTTTTTTCAAATACTACTTAAAAGGTGAATACACTTGCTGTCTTTTTCAGCTCTACATTCTTAAAGCAGCAAACACTAAGTGTTCACATCTCCCCAAACACGTTAATTTTCAAATATGTTAACCTATTGATTGTAACTATGCTTTATATTTAATTTTTTCCTTAACAGTTCATCATAGGTACTTACAGGTTTGTTTAAGTGATGTCCTACTGAATCTGCTAATGTTCCTATGGCATCATAAAGAATGAGCAGGTTTTTATGCTGGTATTTACTAAATGCAAAGACCAAGGTATCAAGTATATAAGCAAGGTAAGGAACAAGTTCTGTACAAGCCTCCTCTTCCAGGGTAGCAAAGGCACTATAATTTAAAAAGAGAGATCACTGTTGTAGAAAAGAAACAGTTTACAATAGAGACAGGAATCTAAGTCTACAGTTTATAGAATACCTATTACACTTTACATGCATATCTCCTTACCGTACCACACCAGATGCTTATTTTTAACCATTTCCTTCCCATTCCTTATGCTGTCACTTACGGGCATGTGCTTAACTACAATGGTAAAATCTAAAACTATTGTTGGTTCATTCAACAATTTATTTGGTGTTTACTATTTATTTAGTGACTGAGTGCTGGGAACATAGCAATGAACAAAACAATGTCCCCATTCTCGGGGGGTTTACATTCTAGTGATGTTCCAGATTAATGAAATCAGAATTGACACTGTTAAATGATAGAAACATTTTTTAACACTTAGGATGTTTGAGAAGTATGAGAACATAGCAGTATGACGATCTCTCAAATGTTTCTCTTAGTGGGAGGGGGAAATGGGGTGCTGGAGGTCAAAGGGCACAAATTTTCAGTTATAAGAATAAATTCTAAGTGGCGGGGTTGGTGGGGGTAGTGGGATGAATTGGGAGATTGGGATTGACATATACACACTAATATGTATAAAATAGATAACTAATAAGAACCTGCTGTATAAAAAAAAAAATTCAAAAAAAAAAAAAAGAAAAAAAGGAATAAATTCTAAGGATCTAATGTACAGTATGGTGACTATAGTTAACATAGCACTGTATACCTGAAAGTTGCTGAGTAGATCTTAAGCATTCTCACAGAAAAAAGAATTACCCATGTTAACTATAGGATCTTGATCTTGGTAACTGTTCTACCATGCTTATGTATATCAAAATCAACATGTGGTACACATTAAGTATATGCAATTATTTTTGTCAATTATTCCTCAGTAAAGTTTAAAAAATTTTCTCTAGGCACCACACTATACATTAGAATGCACAGTGCATTTGTTATTATAAATTTGTTTATATGCAGCTTATTTTTTAGGACAAATATACAAGAAACGAACAAACTCTAGGGCCTCAGGGCAATTACTTCAATTTATACCTAAATGTGTCTCAACTTTAAGTGTATCTGGCCCTTCGTTTGTAAAATTAAGGTTATTTTCTTCTGTTCTAGCCAGGTAGGAATTTCCTAAAATGATAGGCTTAAGCCATTTGTTAATTGAAGTCTTATTCATTAACATTGAGCTATATCTATTTCCTTCATGGCACTTTCCACAAATTATAATTATATAGTTGTTCAGTATGCCCTACTAGCCTGTAAATTTTAAGACGCAGAGACTGTAAGCTCGGCATTTAATATATGCCTAACAATTAGTAGGGAACTAAAAAAAACCTTGCTGAATGAATAATCTACAGGAAACCAAGCATAATCGGTATCCTCCCCCCGCTTGAAAAAATATTGAGTGCTATTAATCACCAAAGCTCCCTTGTTTAACTTTCTTTCACATCATTACGAATTAGGACTCTTCCAGACATTTTTGCTTCAGATCTGGTAAAGTCCAGCTACACTGAAATTTACTTTCCTCTCTTTCAACAGCTATTTCTTCTTATTAACAAAGTCAACAGTAAAAGCAATTCTATTTGAAAAATTAAGAACTATAAACATTAAGTGGCAAGCCTTTTTAGAACATGAAGGTTTGCTCCAGAAAACAGAAATGCTGGTAGTAATGAAACTAACTGCTGATCTGATGTAAAAACAGAGGCAGCCCCAAATGCAACTGACAGAGTTGCTACTGGAGTTGAATCACCATGTGGCAACTTAGTTATCGTAGTTGACCTGTCGACTAATAATGTCACTCTGCTCAAACTTTTTTATTCCTTCAAGAGTAGGACCCTTGCCACTTCCACTCCAGATATCTGTGTGGGAATTAGGGTGAAAGATAATGCTACTGTTAAAGCCACTAAGAAAAAAAAACGTGAAGAAACAGCAAATATGGATGTATAGGTAGAGTCTCATTTGGATTTATAAAACCATCAGGTTTTATAAATCAGGTTGAAAGATACAGATAACAAAAACCCCATTAGTGGTTTAATATCAACATTCCAACACAAGTTTGAAAATTAAGTTTCTCCCAGAAATACTCACACTCCCTTCTCCCACAATGAACATTTTGTTATGAATGTCTCACCTGCAGGCAGCTTCTTGTACTCTCTTGTTGCTATCCAGGATACGCTTTAGCAGTTCTGTCATTAATGGCTTCAGGTACGTGTCTGGGGGCTGGCTGACTACCCAGTGTGCATAGCGGCTAAGAGTCCAGCACGTTATGGAACGCACAAGAGCCTTTTTATCAGAGAGGCACTGAATAAGGTGAGGAATGAGCTCAGGTAGGTATGGAATCATGCCCTGCATGCAACCTAGGAAAAAAACCCACAGAACTATTTCAGGAAGTGCTGAAATTTGGTTAAAACAAAATTATTTCAGTTGAATACTAAACTGATACGTGCATCCATGAAACACATTCAGATCATCTCCATTCCAATAAATACATTGCACTAATCTGTTCCAAAATTATTTTAAAGAAATGACTGAAATGAGCGCTAACTGCTCTTTAAGTATCTTTCAGTAGGGTTAGGAAAGCGCATTTTACTTCTGCTACAGAAATTATGGCTTTCAAAAATGCCTGTAAAATGCTTCAATTTCTTGTAGATAGATGTTCACAGCTAGGACAGAATAATAATCCTTTATAGAGGATGATGACACTTGACTTAGGTTTCTTACACTTACCTATGGAAGTTATTTTTCTAGCAACAGGGATGCTTCTGACATCAGAATCCTCTCATTCTGTTCTCTTTATTATAACAAAAGTATTTGCAAAATACCTGGCTGGGGTTATAAGTAAGTCTATGGTTGTTTAATAATAATTAACTAGCTCAAAGTAAAAACTTATCCTAAGATGGCTTTTAGACTCAAATATCGTTTTTAAGGTTAATGTGGATCATAGTCTTATCTACCTCAATAGTCTTATTAGCAACACAAGACAACAAAGTACGTGAACAGTTTCTGCTTACAGAGTAACAAGTCCTTAAAGTAGCCTAGACACATTAGCACCTATTGAGGACTTTATAGTTCAAGTTTGATTTAGACTTACCTTCCGCAATTGCTCCTAAAACCAAGATGCCTGATTCTTTAACAACCCATTCATGATGAAAAAGTAATTCTTTCAAAAGGGGCAAAATATGTGGCAAAAGCTCATCACGATACACATTTGCAAGAACATCTAGGGCAGCCGCAGAACATTTTCCTATGGAAATATTTAATTCAAAGACATTACATTAACTTCCATTATCATTTCGTTATATATCTATAAATCTGTATCTATATAGAGATAAAATTTGTTGTATGTACAACACTTTATTTTTACCTCTACAAAGTTTTAAAGAATTCAATTAAATAGGAGGTAGTCTGTCACAGGAAAAAAATTCTATTGACAAGAATACTTTATGACCAAGAATTAGCAAACTAATTATGAAGATATTTTGTCCTGTATACGACTGCCTTTTTTTTTTTTTTAAATAAAGCTGTTAACGTTGGCCAGAAATAACACCTTACTCATCAAAAGGGTCTTACTTATACTGTATGTAGATCCATTCATATGAATATTATACTGCCAGGAAACAGAATGAAATATTTAGGTACTGACACAGGATGAGTTGCATGATATATGGAAAAAAATCAGCAGAGTACATATGATCTGATTTTTCTGGAAAATCAGCCTCCCCTGCTAAAAAGAAGACACAGGCATACCTCAGATATTGCAGGTTCAGTTCTAGACCACCACAACAAAGTGAGTCAATTGAACTTTTTGGTTTCCTAGTGCATGTAAAAGTTATGTTCACACTATGCTGTAGTCTACTGAAGTGTGTAATAGCTTTATGTCTATAAACCATGTACATACCTTAACTAAAATATACTTTATAGCTAAAAAATGCTAAGCATTATCTGAGCCTTCGAAAAGCTGTAATCTTTCTGTGGAGGGTCTGGCCTTGATGGTGGTGGCTGCTGAAGGCTGAGGTGGCTATAAGCAATTTCCTAAATAAGACGACAGTGAAGTTCGCTGCATCGACTGACTCTTCCTCTCATGAACGATTTCTCTGTAGCACACAGTGCTGTTTGATAGCATTTTACGCAGTAGAACTTCTTTCAAAATTGGAATCAATCCTCTCAAACACTCCTGCTGCTTCATCAACCAACACTGTCATATTCTAAATCCTCAGTTGTCATTTCAACAATCTTCACAGCATCTTCACCAGGAGTAGATTCCATCTCAAGAAAAAGCAGTTTCTTTGCTCACCCGTAAGAAGCAATTCCTCATCCATTAAAGTTTTCTCATGAGATGCAGCAATGCAGTCACATCTTCCGGCTCCACTTCTAGTTCTTTTGCTATTTCCACAACATCTGCAGTTACCTTCTCCACTGAAGTCTTGAACCGCAAAGAAGAATCAACTTCTTCCAAACTCCTGTTAATGTAATGCTGATATTTTGATCTCTTTCCGTGAATCACAAATTTTTTTTTTTTAATTTTCATTTATTTTATTTATGGCTGTGTTGGGTCTTCGTTTCTGTGCGAGGGCTTTCTCTAGTTGTGGCAAGCGGGGGCCACTCCTCATCGCGGTGCGCGGGCCTCTCACTATCGCGGCCTCTCTTGTTGAGGAGCACTGGCTCCAGACGCGCAGGCTCAGTAATTGTGGCTCACAGGCCCAGCTGCTCCGCGGCATGTGGGATCTTCCCGGACCAGGGCTCGAACCCGTGTCCCCTGCGTTGGCAGGCAGATTCTCAACCACTGCGCCACCAGGGAAGCCCCCACAAATGTTTTTAATAGCATCTAGAATGGTGAATCCTTTCCAGAAGGTTTTCAATTTACTCTGCCCAGATCCTTCAGAGGAATCACTACCTATGGCAACTATAGCCTTACAACGTGTGTTTCTTAAATAATAAGACTTGAAATTACTCCTTGTTCCATGGACTGCAGAATCGATGCTGTGTTAGCAGATGTGAAAAAAACATGAACCTCATTGTACATCTCCGCCTGAGCTCTTGGGTGGCCAGGTACTTTGTCGATGAGCAGTAATGTTTTTAAAGAAATCATTTTTTCTGAGCAGTAGGTGTCAAGAGTAGGCTTAAAATATGCAGTAAACCTTGTCATAAACAAATGTGCTATCATCTAGGCTTTCTTGTTCCATTTATAGAGCACAGAGTAGATTTAGTGTAATTCTCAAGGACTCTAGGATTTTCAGGATGGTAGATGAGCACTGGCTTCAACTTAAAAGTCACCAGCTGCATCAGCCCCTAACAAGAATCAGCCTGCCCTTTGAAGTCAGGCACTGACTTCTACTCTCTAGCTATGAAAGTCTTAGATGGCATCTTCTTCCAACAGAAGGCTCTTTTGTCTACATTGAAAATCTGTTGTTTTGTGCAGCCACCTTCATTAATTATCTTAGTCAGATCTTCTAGATAACTTGCTGCAGCTTCTACATCAGCATTTGCTGTTTCACCCTGTGTTTTTATGTTATGGAGATATAAAGACTTTCTTCCTTAAACCTCAAGAACCAACCTCTTCTTCTGCAGCTTCCTCGCCTCTCTCAGCTTTCACAGAATTGAAGAGTTAGGGCTTTGCTCTGGACTAGGTTTGGCTTAAGGGAATGTTGTGGCTGGTTAACCACAAAAACTTTCTCCTTATCAGCATTCAAGCTGTTTTGCTTTCTTATCATTTGTGTGTTCACTGGAGTTAGCACTTTTAATTTCCTTCAAGAACTCTTCTTTTGCTCACAACTTGGCTAACTGGCACAAGAGGCCTGGCTTCCGGCCTACTGCAGTTTCTACATGCCTTCCTCACTAAGCTTAATCATTTCTTTTAATTAATTCGTTGATTATTTTTTTGGCTGCGTTGGGTCTTCGTTGCTACACGCAGGCTTTCCCTAGTTGCGGCGAGCAGGGGCTACTTCATTGTGGTGCGCAGGCTTCTCATCGTGGTGGCTTCTCTTGTTGCGGAGCGCGGGCTCTAGGTGCACGGGCTTCAGGAGCCGCAGTTCGCGGGCTCTGTAGTTGTGGCGCACGGGCTTAGTTGTTCCGCGGCATGTGGGATCTTCCCAGACCAGGGCTCGAACCCGTGTCCCCTGGATTGGCAGGCAGATTCTTAACCACTGCGCCATCAGGGAAGTCCCAGCTTAATCATTTCTAACTCTTGATTTAAAGTGAGAGACATGCAACTCTTCCTTTCACTTGAACACTTAGAGGCCGTTGAAGGGTTATTAATTGGTCTAATTTCAATATTGTTGTGTCTCAGAGAACAGGGACACTCAAGGAGAGGGAGAGAGATGGGGAATGACTTGTGGGTGGACCAGTCAGAACACACACAACATTTACTAATTAGTAAGTTTGCCGTCTTATATGAGCATGGTTCACGCAGCCCCAAAACAATTACAACAGTAACATCAAAGATCACTCATCACAGATTGCCCTAACAAATATAATAACAAAAAAGCTTGCAATATTCCAAGAATTACCAAAATGTGACAGCGTCACAAAGTGAGTAAATGCTGTTGGAAAAATGGCGCCAACAGACTTGATCAGTGCAGCGTTGCTACGAACCTTCACTTTATAAAAAATGCAGTTATCTATAAAGTGCAAGAAAGCGAAGCGAAACAAAAGGTCAGCCCGTACACCCGTTTTTCTGTATCTGCACAGAAAAATTTCTGGAAGAACATAAAGATAGGTGGGATGTGAAAAGGAAGTATTCCCCCCCCCCAATTCAACACACATTATTATTTTTGCAGTTATCTACATTAAATCTTAATGCATGCTCCCCACCAACCTTAAAGTAGGGATACACTGGGAGGTAATTCTGTGGTAGTAATGAAGACCTTGGGTTCTCTTGTTGTGTGAGATTTGGGTTCCAAAACTACATGTGCCACCAGTACTAGCTAAGCTAACCTTGGGAAGTTTCTCTTTTTGCAGTATCTTTACCTACCCAAGGCTGTTGGAAAGATTAAATGTGACAGGCATACAAAGTCCTTGGCCTAGGGCTGGGCACGTTAGTCACTCTAATGAACCGTTAGTTATAGGAAACTAAATGGGCAGTAATCAGCATTATTCCAAATAATTTACACAGTTCAGGCTGATGATTCATGTCCTTAATTGCTCTATCAGTTAGTTACTAGAAATCTCAACCCTCTGAATCACAGCGTGGTTCTTAACTGGGGGTGATTTTGTGTCCCAAGGAACATTTGGCAATGTCTCGAGACACTGCTGGTTGTCACAATTTTGTGTGTGTTCTTCTCCCCCAACCTCCTGCGCTACTGCCATTTACTGGGCAGGGATCAGGGCTGCTGCTCAAAATCCTATAATGGAAAGGATGACCCCACAACAAAGAAGTACACGGCCCAAAACATGAAATGTGCTGTGAACTAGAGCAGCAAGATTTAAAAACCAGCATGCAAGCAAAAGCAAAACATAGGTGTCTAGATTCTCCCCAGAGTTATCTAATTAGTATGTGGCCCAGAATGCAGGCTTAACATATGACGTGGATTTGCAGGTAAGGTTGAAAACCAAGATTTTAAAAAGCATTTTTCTAAGTCTGAATATGACAAAAGCAATTTATATCATTTTGGAAAACTGCATGATAATCAACCAATTTTCATGCAAATTATCACACAAAAAAATAAGTTTATGTTAGGAAAACAGGATAAGCTGTGGTCAATGTTTCTATTTCACAGTATCAACCAAAATATATACCCCTCTGAGAAATGACAGTGTGAGATAAAGTCTTTTTAAGGAATAAAATGACAAGTAAATGAAGAGCAGAGCCGTCAGGAAAATACAAAAACAAACCCACAATAAGATTATCACTTCACAACCAGAATGGCTATAACAGAAAAAGACACCCAAAAAAAGGCAGGCATGTGGAGAACCTGGAGCCCTAAGACACTGCTGGGGGGAATGTAAATGGTGGAGCCACTTTGAAAAACAGCCTGGTAGTACCTCAAAAGGTTAAACATAAAGTTACCATATGACCCAGTAATCCTACTCCTGGGTATATACCCAAGAGAACTGAAAACTTACGTTTACACATCAAACTTTACACAACTGTTCACAGCATCATTACTCACAATAGCCAAAGGGGGGAAACAAAATGTCCATCAAATGATGAACAGATAAGTCAGTCACAAAGGACCACTTTTTGTATAATTCCATTTGTAGGAAATGTCCAGAACAGTTCCTAGAGACAGAATATAGACTGGTCGTTGCTTAAGGCTGGGGAACTGGAAGAAAATGGGAGTGACTACTAATGGGTACGGGGTTTCTTTTCAGGGTGATAAAAATGTTCCAAAATTTACTGTGGTGATGGTGGCACAACTCTGTGAATACACTAAAAGCCACTCAACTGTATCCTTTTGTATGGTATGTGAATTGTATGATATGAGGGCACTGTATGATATGTGAATTATTTCTCAACAAAACTGTTATCAAAGCTGGCGACTGTGCTTCTCCCTCTCTGACTTACTTAGATTCCAGTCAGAAATTGTATCATCATCATCAATTTCATCGTCATCATCATCTTCCTCTTCAATTCCATCTTCATCATGCTGCTGAGCCACTGTCCTTGATCGATGAAAACGTGGCCTTATGTCCTGTTCACTATCAGGAATTGTTTCATCTTCTTCAACATCACCCTGTATATTTTTTTTAAAGGAAAATTTTGGTTATATTCATTATAAGCTAATATGTATATCAGTAAAAAAATGAGAATATTCAGAGATGGGATTATGCATATTATTCTGAAATACAGTTGACTCTTGAATGATATGGGTTGGAACTGTGCGGGGCGGCCACTAACATGCAGATTTTTTTCCAATAAATGAAGTCTTAACACTACTACATAATGCATGGTTGGCTGAATCTGCAGATATGGAACCATGGACATGGAGGGCCAAATGTAAAGTTATACAGGGATTTTTGACTGCGCTGAAGGTCGATGCTGCTAACATCCCATTTTCAAGGGTCAACTGTATACCTCTTCATTAAGAGCCACTCCCCTGGGCAGAAAATAGTTCTTTGTGAAGGGGAGAATAGGCTATCACATAACCCATGTTAGATATCAGGCACTTTCAACCACATTATATGGTTTCCCACCAGCTGGTATAATCTAGAGTATCTGAATCAAGATCAGAACATATTTAACATATTTTAAAATAAACTCCAAACAATTTGTATTAACAGGAAATGGATGCGAAGTCTATCAGAGTCACCGCCTAGTTAGTTCCAATTAAGCTAGACTCTATTACCACCCAAATTCATTATCTTTGAACTCCGTAGCATATTATATAACAGAAAGCCTATTTACATAGGGCCTACTCTAAATAAATGTTCTGTTAGTCAAATTTAAAGATCTACTAAGTCAATAAAAATAATCCTCCCTATTCATCAGGAAATAGTTTCCTTACCTTAAGTAGGATGATATCTATATCTGAGTACTTCATGCCATTCACTAACACAGGAATCAACCTATAAAGAAATGAATTCATGAAACAAAGATCTAAAGATCTCGAAGTCTTAACAACCTCATGAATACTAATAATACCAATAAAACAATATTGCCTTATAGCTAATATTGCTAATATTGGCCACTGCTAATATTGCCTTACAGCATGTTCTTTGTCTGCCCTTCTCAAATGATGAGTACTCCCAATATGTATGTATCTCAGGCCTTTTAAATACTCATGCATGGGATCTACTGGATGGAATCTTAGTGGGAATAAGATAGCTTATCAAGAGTGCTTAAAAATAAAAATACTTTTTTTTCAATTTTTTCCCTAAGAACTTATCCCAAATATATGAACGAATACTCCCAATTTTTAAAGACCGATGTTCCCTGATGCAAGAACAAGAACAATGGAAACAATCTAAATGTCCATCATTAAGGGCTTGGTTAAAAATAAATTACAGTTGGGAATTCCCTGGCAGTCCAGCAGTTACAACTCTGCGCTTTCACTGCTAGGGCCCAGTGTTCAATCCCTGGTCTGGGAACTAAGACCCTGCAAGGATCTTATTTTTGGATGCAGCACAGCCAAAAACAAACAAACAAACAAATTAAGTAAAGTTGAAAAAACAAAAAGCCCTCTAGGTGTAAAACACATAAAGCACATTTCCATTTAAGATAAAAATGAGATTCCTAGCCACAGCAATCAGAGAAGAAAAAGAAATAAAGGAATCCAAAATGGAAAAGAAGTAAAGCTGTCACTGCAGATGACATGACACTACATAGAAAATCCTAAAGATGTTACTAGAAAACTACTAGAGCTCATCAATGAATCTGGGTAAAGTTGCAGGATACAAAATTAATACACAGAAATCTCTTGAATTCCTATACACTAACAATGAAAGATCAGAAAGAGAAATTAAGGAAACAATCCCATTTACCATCGCATCAAAAAGAATAAAATACCTAGCAATAAACCTACTTAAGGAGGCAAAAGACCTGTACTCAGAAAACTATAAGATACGGATGAAAGAAATCAAAGATGACACAAACAGATGGAGAGATATACCGTGTTCTTGGATTGGAAGAATCACCAGTGTCAAAATGACTATACTACCCAAAGCAATCTACAGATTCAATGCAATCCCTATCAAATTACCGATAACATTTTTCACAGAACTAGAACAAACACTTTTACAGTTTGTATGGAAACACAAAAGACCCCAAACAGCCAAAGCAATCTTGAGAAAGAAAAATGGAGCTGGAGGAATCACGCTCTCTGACTTCAGACTACACTACAATGCTACAGTAATAAAAACAGCATGGGGCTTCCCTGGTCACTCAGTGGTTGAGAATCTGCCTGCCAATGCAGGGGATACGGGTTCGAGCCCTGGTCTGGGAAGATCCCACATGTCACAGAGCAACTGGGCCCATGAGCCACAATTACTGAGCCTGCGTGTCTGGAGCCTGTGCTCTGCAACAAGAGAGGCCGCGATAGTGAGAGGCCCGTGCACCGCGATGAAGAGTGGCCCCCGCCTGCCACAACTAGAGAAAGCCCTCGCACAGAAACGAAGACCCAACACAGCCATAAATAAATAAATAAATTTTAAAATGGTCCACATCAAAAAATAAAAAACCAAAACAAACAAACAAAAAAACAGTATGGTACTGGCACAAATACAGAAAAATAGATCAACGGAACAGGATAAAAGTCCAGAGATAAAACCACGCACCTATGGTCACCTAATTCATGACAAAGGAGGCAAGAATATACAATGGAGAAAAGATACTCTCTTCAATAAGTGGTGCTGGGAAAACTGGACAGCTACATGTAAAAGACTGAAATTAGAACACTCCCTAACACCATACACAAAAGTAAACTCAAAATGGATTAAAGACCTAAATGTAAAGCCAGACACTATAAAACTCTTAACAGGAAAACACAGGCAGAACACTCTATGACATAAATTGCAGCAAGACTTTTTTGATCCGCCTCCTAGAGTAATGAAAATAAAAACAAAAACAAAAGGGATCTAATTAAGCTTAAAAAAAGCCTTTATACAGCAAAGGAAAGCATAAACAAAACAAAAAGACAACCCCCAGAATGGGAGAAAGTATTTGCAAACGCAGCAACCAACACGGGATTAATCTCCAAACTTTACAAACAGCTCATGCAGCTCAATATCAAAAAAACAAACAACCCAATCCAAAAATGGGCAGAAGATTTAAACAGACATTTCTCCAAAGAAGACATACAGCTGGCCAAAAAGCACATAAAAAGATACTCAACATCACTAATTATTAGAGAAATGCAAATCAGAACTACAATGAGGTATCACCTCACACCAGTCAGAAATGGCCATCATCAAAAAATCTACAAACAATAAATGCTGGAGAGAGTGTGGAGAAAAGGGAACCCTCCTACACTGTTGGTGGGAATGTAAACTGGTACAACCACTACGGAGAAGAGTATGGAGGTTCCTTAAAAAACAAAAATAGAGCTACCATATGATCCAGCAATTCCACTCCTGGGCATATTATCTGAAGAAAATCGTAATTCGAAAAGATACACGCACCCCAATGTTCACTGCACTATTTACAATAGCCAGGATGTGGAAGGAGTCTAAATGTCCATCAACAGAGGAATGGATAAGGAAGATATGGTACATATATACAATGGAATATTACTCAGCCATAAAAAAGAATGAAATAATGCCATTTGCAGCAACATGGATGGACCTAGAGACTGTTATATTGAGTGAAGTCAGTCAAAGACAAATATCATATGATATCACTTATATATGGAGACTAAAAAAATGGTACATATGAACTTATTTACAAAACAGAAAGAGGGATATAGAAAACAAACTTATGGTTCCCAGGGAGGAAGGGGGACAGGGATAAACTGGGAGATTGGGATTGACATACATACACTATTATATATAAAATAGATAACTAATAAGGACCTACTGTATAGCACAGGGAACTCTACTTAGTAAATACTCTGTAATGGCCTACATTGGAAAAGAACCTAAAAAAGAGTGGATATGTATGTGTATGTGTGTGTGTGTGTGTGTGTGTGTGTGTGTGTGTATGTATATATGTGTGTGTGTGTGTATATATATATATATATATATATAAACTGATTCACTTGCTGTACATCTGATACTTAACACAACATTGTAAATCAACTATACTCCAATAAAAATTATTAAAAAAATTAGATTACCTATACAATAACTTATATACACAGACTATCTAGGAAGGCTATAAAATAAACTGCTGTCTTCAGAGAGGTGAGTGAGTAGGCTAAAAAGGGACGGTACCCATCTTCTACTTTATTTCTAAATGGTGTGACATTTTTACAATAAGCCTACATTCAGTATTTGTATTCCTTTTAATAAAAGAGATGAGAGTGTTTAAAATATAAAAACAGTAAACTTAAAGGAATTAATCCAAAAGAAATAAATCAAAAAGGAAAAAAAGAGCTCTACTGACAAGGTTATCATAGTCTGATAAAAAGTTTGGAAATTTAAATTCTAACTTAAGACATTACGAACTTAAACTTCCAATAAGAAAATAGTTAAATAAATCAGAATATTGTATCTAATCTGAAGTATTATGTTGTCACCAAAAGGGAACCATAATGTCTGTAAACACGGAATTCCAGGTATACTGAAATATTTTTGATGACTAGTTAAAAAAAAAAAAAATCAAAACATGTTATGTAAAGGTCAAAATACTAATTTCAGTTCCTCTTGTAGCTATGATGGTTTTATCTTGGACAGCTTTCTTAAACTTTGATTCGTTTCCTCACTGTCCAATCATACACACTGAAATGAGTCTACTAAGGACAAAAGGTATGAGAATACTTTGGAAACACATAACAATGTCCACAGTCCACTGCTTCAAAATTCTACCTTTTATCGTTCTGGGGGGCGTGGAAAAAGTGTGAGTAGGCAAAAGAAACTCATACTCGTGAGTACCAGCTGTGGGGTTATTAATAAAGCACCTTCTTAATAACCTAGTGAGAAAAGTATTATGATCCCTATTTTACAGATGAGTAAACTAAAGCTCAGAGAGTTTATATTATTTCCACAAGACCATAAATGTTAAGTAAATTTCCTTTCTTTACCCCAGATGTAAAAATCTATGTCCACGTTAATGTCCTCAGTGTTTGTTGTGGCCTTACTTCAAATAGTTACATGCTTTAACACACACTAAATAAATATGTATGAAACCAATTTTAAGCACACCTCTACTTTCAATGAGGTAATTTTGCAAGCCCTCATTAACCAAAGGAATACTAATAGTAAAAAGGAAGCAGTGGGATTTCAAATTTGTAAAAAGGAAAATATGAGCCACCCAAACTTTCATGTTCAAAGTCCTTCTAAATTCTATAATAGATTAATGGTAGTAATTCAACATTATAGCTAGTACACCATAACTAGATAAAATTATAACACACAGAACCATACTGTGTAAGCTACAGGAATCTTGCAAGAGAACCAAGTCCATTCGGATCACCAACAGTTAAATCATTTATGATCTTTGTCAATAATTTCACGAAAATGATGAGGATGGATGGCAGACCATAAAATATTGAAGAGTTCACCTGAGGTGAGGTAAAGAAGTAAAGACAGTGAGCCCCATCTATTCTTTCAATCTTTTTAAGATGAAAGAAACTGCAGCAAGTTAAAAAGTTAAGGCAGCAGAGAGGGAAAAGTTTAAAGAGAGAATTTATCTATCTGATAGAGTGAGGTCCCTAAGGGTAAGAAAAAAATTATTCTATCCAAGACCATAAATAGAAAGCCTGGTTAGGAAGAAGACAATTCACACGAAAATGTATCTAAGTTTTGGGCAAAATGTGAAGGGTCACCTGTTTTCCCTACAAAGCAGAAGTGCTCAAAATGAATGAAGAGAACTTCAGAAGAGTGATAAAGGTATCAAATAGTTGCTCTGGTGAACGGAAGATAAAAGCTGATCTGGAACAGGAAAAATTGGCAGATTGTATGAAGGGTCCACTTGATGTTGAAGACCACGGATTTCTACAGCCACCAATCCTCCTGGCAGTGTAACTTTTCCCAACAGTATGTAAGAAGTAGCAAAGACAGTTCGATTAATCCAGAGCAGGGGGCAGCTGGAGGTTTATGCTCAGTACTGTTGATTTGTGGATGATATCTGTGCCAGATAGAGAAAGAATATGAAGATGTGCAGGAAATAAGGGACTGATAAGGCGGGGCAAGTCAAAAAGTGAGGTAGGAAAGAGATATTGGAGTTAACTGTGACCACGTGGAGATATGGCATGTGTCTGACAAATTCCAATCATACAAAGCAGACCATTATTTTTGAACAAATCTAATTGTTAAGAAACTTTCTCCTGAAGCCTCTTGTAGAAAACAAGAAGAGAATTTTAATGCAACGTCATGGAAAGGCAATGATGTTAATACCAACAATGAATGTTTACTGAGTACTTAAGTATATACCAAGCACTGGGTTAGTTGTTTTACATGGATTAATTCATAAATAAGCCCCAGGAGATATTAATGTACAAGAATAAAGGTGGGAAAAAACCAAACTAATTCAGGAGAAAAAAAAGAAGACCCGTTCTACCAGATAACAAAATATATTAGCAAATGTTCAATAATCAATAGAGCATAGTACTGGCTAAAAAAAAAGAAACAGAAAAAGGAAAAGAAAAAAAAAAGAATACACGACACAGCCCAGAAAGATAAAAGAATTTAACCTTACTCTTTATTACATTAATGCTTTCTATGTGAATTCATTTTAATAAGAAAGATCTCATCACATTAACAATTTTGATTCCTCAGCAAACATTTTTTGCTCATATTAAACAAGAATCTGGTTAACAGATCTAGGAAAAACAAGTTCTTTTACTGTGTTTTTAATCTCAGGATCAGACTGATGTTGGTATTTTCCCATCCTCACAATACATTATTTGAACCAAAAATAAAAGCAGTCTTGTTTAATCTAAAAATGGTTCCCAAACCAGTGGTTTGGAAGACATATAAATCAAATCCATTTATCACTGGAATGGGTTGTTTAATGTTTGCACATAGCACAACTAAATGGGAACTGCTGATCTTTTTAGCCTGCTACCAAGTTCTTGGTTGCTTACCAATGTTTAGATTTTATTAGGGTAATGAAAGAGACCACCAACCTATAGCTGTTCTTATCATCTCCCAGTGTTACAGCTTAGGTTTTCATTAATAAAATCTCTTCAGTTTTATAAGAATTAATGTCTGTTTATATGACTTTTAGAATTATATGATCCTATGGTAAGAAACAAGCATATCATAAAAATGGAATCACAAATCAGGGAGAAGAGAATAATTAATATATGAATTTCCTAAGGGAGGAAAAAATCCATGTAGCACATCACCTAGCACTTTCCTCCCAAATAAATTCTAGATTGACTGGAATAAAACATAGGTGGCATTGTTTTCTCGGTAGGGAAAGAATTTTATCGGAAAAGAAAAAAAACTTAACTGACTACATGAAAATGAGAATATCCAAGTATCCTAACTTCTGAAAACAATGTGACTCCACTAATACTACAACATATTAAAACAAATGGTTTTGTTTTTTGCTCATCCAGAGGGCTAAGATTGGAAAAATTATGATTAATGGATTGCAAAAGTTGTGACAAGATGGGACCCTGCTGGTGGGGTGTAAACTGGTATAACTTCCCTAGAGAACAATGTGGAATATTTATGAAGATGCTTTAAAATGCTCAGGCCCTTTGTCCTTGGTAAAAATCACTTCTAAGAATTCTCCTTGAAAGAAATCACTACTTATGGACAAAGAAAGATGTTCAGTCCAGGATTATTTGTGAGTTAAAAAAAAAAAAAGGGCAAACAACTAAACATTCAACAATAGAAGAAGAGTCGATTATATATATATGGTACACAAACCATGATGGAACAGTACTCAAAGTTTAAAGAGTAATGACATGGAGGAAAGTGCACAACCTATAATAACTGAAAAGAGCCAACCACAAAATAGTAAAATCAAAAATGTAAGCATTAACTATAGCCACATGCCATGTACATACTACCAAATTTATTTCTTCCCAAAACACTCTGAATATATCACATTTGGTATATGGTACTATCACAGAAAAAAACATTAAAAGACAACACACCAAAAATACTAACAGTGATGACTCAAGGGAGTGGAAATACAAGACATTTTAAGTTTTCTACATTTTAATTTTCTTTTATGGCCTGTATTTTCTTTATTTTCAAAAGAACATGAGCATTACTTTTAAAAGTAACTGACTTTAATATATGAAATCATTATGTTGTACACCTAAAACTAATATGCTGTTTTATATCAAATTCAACTTATCTCAATAAAACTGGAAAAAATATATTTAAAAAATAACTGATTTAACAGCATTCACTGGGTTAAAAACAGGCTTAACAATAGATTAACCAAAAATTGCATAGTATCACAACTAGTAGGAAATCCATGAGACCCCATAGTCAAATTATAAGATTATAAAAAATTGTGCCATGGATTATCCAAAATTAGTTATAATTCAGGACAAACCACCCTCATGTAATTTAGAAAACAAAAGTAACTGCTTCTTCAAAAATGTCTTTACTTATAGCATCGGTAAAATTAAGCCTTATTTCTTTAGAACTTCATTACCTGATGGCATAAGAATGTAACCTAAAAATATGAAAATGAGGAATCACTGCTAAATTTAACAACAAGGGAGTATTTGTAAGAAGGTACACTTACTTGGGAAGATGCCTTATGAGTACATCTTTGCATATTGGTTGCTCAGCCAAAGTGAGCCAAAATTCGCAGGCTTCTAAAGCCACATTTTCATCTTGATCTTGGGTCCTCTGCAGCATGTACTGTAAACAAAGGAGGCTTAGTATTAATCAGTTTAAATCATACAATTAAAATAAACCTAATTTAATTTCAGCAAGTTAACGGTCCTTTGCTATGGGCCTTGCACTTTTACAGAGGTTCTCGACTTAGGCTTTGTATTTTTTAAAAAAAGCTTCCTAATCAATTCTAAAAAGCAGCCAAACTTAAGAACTACTGTTTTAGAACGTTGCCTAATGTAAAGTGTCCAATTCATGTTTATCTGCTTCTATATAGGTGTATACTGTTTCATGAAACCACTGAGATTTTTAAAAAGTATTAATATTCAAACATTGTCTTCATAGATGTATCAAAATAAAAAACACCATTAAACCATTCATAAAATGGACAATCTTTTTTATAACATAACTACCCAAGCTGTCTCTTATAATTACAATTACCCCTTGAACAGTGAGGAGGTTGGCATGCCAACCCTCCAAGCAGTCAAAAATCCACCTATAACTTATAGCCAACCTTCTATATATACGGTTCCTCTGTATCCAGTTCCTCATCTGCAGATTCAACCAATCTTGGGTTGTGTAGTACTGTAGTACATATTTAGTAAAAAGAAATCTGGGTATGAGTGGACCCATGAAGTTCAAACCTGTGTTGTTCAAGGGTCAACTGTATATACTTCCACATATTTAAAAAGATATATACATATTATACAATTACAAAAATTAATTTTTTTTTAACTTGGAAAAAAGTGGTGACATTTCTTTGTCAACTCTAATTTCTAGTTGCCAACAAAACAGGTTTATCATGTCCTTCATGTCCTTTGAACATACCAAGCCAAATCCACTCTTAAGTTGGAGGAACAATCTGATCTCCAAATCTATCCAAATCTACCCCTCTTTTAAAAACCTAACATACCGGGAATTCCCTGCAGCCCAGTGGTTAGGACTTGGCGCTCTCACTGCCAGGGCCCTGGGTTCGATCCCTGGTCAGGGAACTAAGATTCCACAAAGTGCACAGCACGGCCAAAAACCCCCCCAAAAAAACCTTACATGCAAAAACAAAATAAACATAATCAAAGGCATGAATTCCCAATGTACCTGGGACTGAATCTGGGGTCAAGTGATGAATTCTTGAATGAAACATCTCACACGACAAAATACAGCAACCAAACTGTTGTGACAGGCTAGCCCCTATCATGTCCTACTACTATGCTGGGTATTGCTGAAGAAAGAATTGTAGCCTTGTAAATTAGGTTCCCCAGCTGTGACGTGGCAAATGATTAAATGTCTTTCTTAACTTTCTGGTTAACCCCAGACTCTCACTAAACTCTCAACCAACCCCACCTGATTCTTCTAAACACTTTACAGAGAGAATATCTTTATCAGAGAGAATGTCATTTATCCCCATCTTTTGCTGCTACATATCCTTATCACTACAACTATCTTTCCTTATGTTTTAGAAAAGGAGTTGCTGAACATCATGAATGCTAGCCTTCTTCTAACTGGTCTTAGATGCCATCCTTTAAGTACAACTATATTCAGCAATATGAAAATTAGGTATGACTATAGCAATAATGAGTATTGCCCAACAAATTACTTTGTCCTAATAATAATTATATGTTATTATGTATTCCTTCCTTTAATTACAGCTATCTGTGCTCAACATACTTACAATATCCTAGTAAAATTATTTTAATCACATAAGGACTGAAAGAGAGCCTTTTAAAACCTAAATGGTCTGCTAGAACTCACTATAATGGTTATGTATTTTCTATTCAGAAATTGTTATCACTGTTACCATAAATCAAAAGTTGATCAGATCAATTTACCAGTTAACGGGTCGAAAACAAACTTGGCCTAACCCATATCTAATAAATACAAATAATCTAAATATTTCCTAGTTACACTGGTTAAAAGCTATCTACTCCTTTAAACAACTTTCCCCTCCATAACATCTTATATCTCATGAAAGAAAAATCGCCATAAAGATAATTTTTAACTTCAAGATGATCATAACTAATTTTTATAGTCCCCCCCCCAACAAATGTGACAAATAAATTGGAAGACAGTGGTTTCACACTATACGTTTTGTGCCCAAGATTTTTCTTGAGGGGAAGATGAGGAGAAAGCCTTTAAATTGCTTGTATTACCTCAACTATATTATGCATGTGAGGAAGCAGGCGATCCATTCGAACTTCAAGCAACATCACAAGTGCCCGGCACACATTTTTCCGTACCTCTGGTTCTTCATCACCAGCCAATGCAAAGAGATTCTATTGCACAAGAAATATTTTCTTCTAGTTAAGTATTTCAACATACTAGAAAGGTTTATACATAATAAGCAATAATCTGCAAGGTGGCAACATTTAAAGAAACCCTAAGAAGATATTGTACAAATAAAGGCTTATGAATTAACTGGCCCTACTAACACTTTATAGCGTTAGATTATAAAATAAGACAGACGCAGGATGATAACTGCCAAAAATTATGATTTTGGTAAATGATCTAAAGCCATTTTTCAGAGTATGAGTGGTTGCATCTTGAAGTAATCTTTAGTTTATGAGAATAAAACCATGTCATTAGGACACAGGAGCATTCACCCAGATCACCCAGAATTAGAGATAATCATTAAAATACAGTTTGATTTACTCTTCAAAATTACTGTCTGTTAAGAGATTATTCCTACCAACACTGATTCTTAACAGGCATACATTCTATAAAAGCACCAACAATTTGGGAAATACATACTGAGTTTCCAACAACGTGACCCTAAACTGCTTTCGTTCACTGAGTCAACTATTGAAAAAATAGTAATAGTAGCAATCGATCTTATGCTGTTAAATTTCTCTACAAGGTTTAAAAAAAAAAGTCAGAATGAACAATACTGTTTCAATTAACCTTCTCAACTCCAAGATGCTGCTACTCAATTTTACAAGTTTAGACATTATATAACTTGCTAGCAAGTGGGGGAATCTGAATTTGGTTTTCACGAAATCATGGGTGAGTCCACACTCATTTCATTATACCAACAAGCCTCCACTAGAAAAAGCTGTCTCTTGCAGAGGTTCAAGTGGAGATGTCAGAAGTAAAAACAATTAAGCCTTCCCTATCTCACTCCTGAGGTTTTACTTTATTTACATACAACATACACACACATACTGAAAGCAGTAAAAAGATGATTAAAATAATTAAGTAAAATCCAATGTGTTCCCTTGTCTCTTCCCAGGACCACAGAAACATCTCCAAAGAGATGAACCTGAAATCATATTACAAGAAATGGGTAAGACGATGGAAAAATTTAAATATCAAATGCGACAATATGTGAAGTACTGTTGTAGCATTTTTAAAACTTTCATTTCTCCAAGTCCTGCCTCTACTTCTGAGGCTTTCAAAACTCTGTAGGTGCTCTTTTAATTTTACACGGTAAGAATACGGTTTTTCCAGCAGGTGCTGCTTATATAAATCCTTCGTGAAATTTGATATTGTCTTGAGTATGAATACCCAGCTTTGCCAAGGTATGTTATAGCCAAGTATTAGTAACCAATACACTTTTCATCAGCACCGTCACACGTAGCAGGCATGATTTCAGCCCCTGATAAAAACACTGGTGACTGAAGAAAACCAACCAGTTATTGATTTAGCAAATAGCTACTGAGAGCCTACCATGTGTCAGGCGCCTCCTCTGGAGGTTTACTACTCTTACAGGATGAAGAACTGGGTGAATCTTACTGGATTACCAAGTAGCAGAGAAGTATTAATATGGTATTTAACACTAATGGAAAATATTATTAAATGTCAGGAAACGTTCTTATTCCACTTACTGAGTATGGCCCTGTGGAATTTTTATTTTCAGAAAGAATTTATTTTATTCTAAATTATATTTCTGTATAAGATGCTGGTATGTCTATTACTGTTCTCTTTAATAAGCCATGAGAGAAGAACACTAAGAGGGAATACTATTATAGTTACAATAAAAGCTACTACTGCTTCTAAAAATAATAGCAGTAGCTAGCATGTGGAGTGCTTACTTTGTAGCAGGCACTGTTCCAATTTATTTTTAGCCAATACCTTTTAAACAATCCAACAAGGTAAGTCTATTATTAGCTTTATTTTATAAAAACTGAAAATACCAGTTAAATAAGGTGCCCAAGGTTAACAAGCTACTAAGCTGTGGAGCTGGAATTTGAACACAGGCAGTCTTACTCCAAACTTCTAATACTGTCCACTACCCTCTATACCAAACTAGACTGAAAACACCTTGAAGCATAAAATTTCTTTATGTATCCTTAGCACCAAGCACAGTGCCTGAGTCACAGTAAGTATTCAGTAAAATGTATTTAAGATGCATGTTTTCATTTCAATTTTCAAATGGTTTGAGGATTCTAATGGCTACTACTTGTAGTCTATTGGTAAAAGATGTTTAGAAAGAAGCTTGTCAATTTAAGTGATAAGAAAAAAAAGACATAATTTCCCCCCCTTCTTTCTTGTAATTTTCCAACAGGAATACCAGCAATATGGTCTCTGAAGGACTTTTTTTTTTTTTTTTAAAGGAGAGCTGAAAAGGAATAGACTATTTAAATTTCATTTGATGAAAATAAAAGTGAAGTGCCTAAGGAACTTTAATAATCCTTTCACAATCGCTGTTATCAAGCAGAAGTTCTGAAAAGAAATTCTACTGCTTAGGGTTCAATGGCCAAAAAACTATGCTCCTGTTGTCTTTCTGCTTTTATCAAAAAGTTAAAAAGTACCATTAGAAATGCACGCTGAGCTTTAACAGCCAATTTTCCCCCCTGAAACTTCTCATTTTACATTGAAACCCAATGGAAAAATAGAAGTACTATCCTTTTCATTTACACCTTCAGATTCTTTATCAAATTAAGTTTATTCAACTTCTTCATGTTTCTAACATCACAAACGAGCTGGGAGATTTAATTTCCATATGCAATTTGAACAGTATATTGAGGTAGAAACTTTTATAATCAAGATATTAAACACACACATACCATAATCAATGTTTGCACAAGTAGAAAACTCAGTGAGAGGAAAAGCAGTTTTATTTTCAGTTAACGAGAATCACAAAGTTTATACTGTACCCAATTTTAATACTATCAGAAATAATTTAAATATTGACAGCTCATAATTATAAATTATCATATTTATAAAATAAAACTACATGCAATGAACAGTTTCTAACCTCCTCAAAAATAAGGTGGCGTGGGGGGAGGACAAATCTTACCTCAATAAAGGAATCAATGTGCAACATCAGAGCTTGAGTTCTACTGATGATAAACTGATTGACACAGGCAACAGCATGAGACCTAGAAACAAAATTCAAAATACACTCACTGAAGCTCTGTTCCATTTACAGAAGACTGGCAAGAATTTAAACGTTCCTCCATAAAAATATTACAGTGTACGTACAGCCATACGTGCACACGCGCACCCTAAAAAGAATGAGTCAAAACTCTCTATGTATTAAACATATTCTTCACATTCTTTCCGTGTTAAGTGAAAAATGCAGGTTGTGGAGCAATATGTTAATGCTACTAAGAAAGTGGAAAAGCATCTGGAAGGACATGTTTGCTCTCAAGAGTGGGAGGTTGGATGGGGACATAACGGAAATTTATTATTTTAGATTTAAAAATAATGGGTATGCATTCCTTCTGAAACTGAAAATGGGGACTGTTCTACAGCCTATGTGTTCTGACATACCTAATCTAATCCCATAGCAATTCTTAATGGCACTACTGTTAAAAATATACCCATAATCTAATCACTTACTACCTCCACTTCTCCTCTAGTCCAAACCATAATCTCCCAACGGGATTATGCCAACAGGCTCTAACTGGTTTCCCAATTTCCATTATGCAAAACCCCACTACCTGTTTGACACACATAAATAAGATCACATAATATTCTTGTTCAGATTGCTCCAGTAGGAATCTACTTTTCCTGCCAAAAGTCAAAAGGTAAATATTTTAAGCTTTGTGGGCCACATAAGACCTCTGTGGCAGCTTTATTACCCACCCGCCCACTTCAACCTTTTACAATATGAAATCATTTGTAGCTCATAAGTCACGCCTGAATTTGGCCACACGGGTCACAGCAGGCCGATTACTGGTGTAAACACACCCCTGTAATGTGCTACTCTCTACCCCTCTAGCTTCATTTCCTACTGTGCTACAAAATCGTTTTCTTCTGTCACTCTAAAAGGTTTCTTCCTAACTCCAGGGACTTTGTACTGTTGTTCCCTCTTAAGTGATCTTGGCTTTGATCGTTCAGAAAAGCCTTGCTACTTTACTTTGTTCAGGGTTTCTGCACAATTGCTGCCTGTGACAAAGAATGTGCTACGTAACACACCTGTGAATCACTACCTAACCCCTTATGCTCGCTATTTTTCCACCGTATGTGTCAACCCCGACAAGCTCTGCCCCATACTGAATTTCAGCCTCACACAAAGGACTTTAAAAGCGTGACTGTTAACCATTATAAATGTAATTAACCACGTAGATGGTGGAGAAGTGTCATAGTCAATGAAAATTTCAGTAGAGTGACATTTCACAGGCTGTCATTAGAGGAGTAGATTTCAATGATCAAGTCCACCTCTATGGAACAGCCAGTTATCTTTTGCCGATCGCAAAAATACTAGGTAGTGAAAAATAAGGGAGTGGTCAGGTTCGTATCAGAGTTTATAAATTAATTTAATATTGGCTATATAGATACCTTATTTTTGGACTACTGTGCTTGAAGAACTGTAAAAATTTAGGAATCATGATGTTGAGAGGACGATCTAAAACATCACTATCTAAAATCTCAGCAGAATCTTCACAAATCTTCTGAAGGGCACCAAATGCTCCCTGTAAAAGACATTTCAATGATTAGAATTAAAAATGAAGCCATTTTAAAAGCAAATTGAGGAATATTAACTAATTTGTATGGATTAATGTTCCCAGTCCGCATAAAACCTGCATCATAAAATCTATACATTTAATCATCAGCTATAAGAGAAATTTATTACACCACTGAGTTATTTAAAACCTCAGTTTAAATATAATGGTACATTTTAATTTTAGCATTAAATGTCTTAGAATTAGAATTTTATCGTCAGGGACTGTAAATAATATCATCTAATTAAAAAACTTAACTTCTGAAGTATTCTTGCCAATTTTACGTCAACACTAATTTTTCTCTTATTAAATACCAGTTTGTTAAAACAATGTAAAACTCTATGTTTACATATAACTGCATTTAACCATTGTACCACTTCTCCTTTTGAAGAACAAAAGGAGGTCTTAATTATCATCAAAAAATTATTTATATGTAAACCATTCATTGACAAAAGTTGTTAAAAGGGCAGGCAATTCAAATTGGCAATTTCCCCTACAACCACTTTACAACCAAGTGGCTTACCTAGAGAGCTCCTGTATATAATATCTAACCTACCAGTTACCTCAACCACCTACTTTACTCTGCTTATAATTCTATCAGCAGCACCTTGGGACTTACTCTCTACACTACAGGTTAATTTAAGAATACTGTATGACTTTGTAGCTCCACAATTTCATGCTTATCAGTTTAAACTTTTTATTCTTGGAAAGTGCTTGCTTAAAATTTTGGCTTCCTTTTATGTTATCATTATACCAAAGCACTATTTAAATTTTAATCAACTGTTACCTGATGGTTAAATATTATTTTTATTTTAGTTTTTCTGTAACCTTCCAAGGCATTACTAGAAAATGTATATATGAGAATGCAAGATTGTTTTCTTTTTCTTTGAGGGAGGGAGAAGAGTGACTTTTTAAGACTCCTTTTTGCTAGCTTTCCCTCTCCCTGGTCCTCTCTTCCCCAAGTCGGATCTGGCAACAAAATGTTAAGTCAAAAAGACCACCTGATTCCTTTTTATTAGGTTATTTTTGCACCTGCCCTGCCTCCAAGCCTTGCTCTTTTTTGAGAGGGAGATAAGTCACTGCCTTGAGAGGCAAAACACCTAAAATGATTTCTATTTAAAACAGATTTCTTTCCAAACTGGAAGCCTGCTAATTAAAGAGTTGGTTAAGGTACTCATTAAGTGAGAAATTACAGGAAAACAAATCCATACAGATTCCCTTTCATCTCCCCAAATAGAAAGGTTGCTACTGATTTGATCAGTGGCAAACAAGAGATTATAATTAATATATAATTAAAACTATACTACATATACCTCAGACATACCATACAACAAGAGGCACAAAAACAACTTAGAGACACTGAAAATGTACCCACAGTCTTGGAATTTGGTAAATTTAATTAAGCCCATCTTCGAAAAATACTACTTCACCTGATTAAGCTTGACAATTGCTCTGCTGATTACATATACACACACCCAAGAATAGTTTTAAAATACAAAGACAGAAGATATTTCCTTGTAGGAAATATAGTAAACAGGTTTTATAACTTAACGGTCTTTAAACAGTAAGATACACGATCACTAACGTAAAACAAAAAGGTAACTTTAGGCTTCTAAGTTTTGAAGTTATATGTTTCAGAGGAATTATTTTTTCTCAATATTACTAATAAACATGAAAAGAAAAATAGAAAAATTATATATGAAGCAAAAATCCTTACCTCACAAGTGTTGTAATCTTCAGAATCCAACAGGCTACAGAGTTTTGGTAAGAGGTCAGGCCAATTCTGCAATTCTCCCTTGGAAGCTATAGTTGTAATCAAAATACCTTGAAAGAAAACACACCCCTTTAGGAAATCTGACTGCATTATGTTAGATACTGCCTTGTGAACCACCACAAGCCAATGTGAGTGCTCACGTTTGCACGTTGGTGTGTGTGCACACACATGCACGTGCACGCACACACACGCGCGCACACACACACACACACACACACATACAGTTTAAATGTTCCAAATCAGTGTATGACTTGCAAACCATGTCAACAGTAACATTCACCAAGGATCACTGTATCACCACAGTACATCTGTGGAAACCCCAACATAAATCAGATCCATTTCTAATCTTGTTTTCCAACACTTCACCCTCTTTGTATTTTTAACAAGTACCTGTACAAAAGACTACAACCTGCTCTTCTCCAACAATATCAAGAATAGTTCTACTAATTAAAATTACCCCTATTTTATAAAAATTATATACAAAAGAGTAGAAAGAAATACACCAAAATGTTATTAGCAGCACTTATCACTGGGTGATGAGTATGAGTCTGTTAGATTCAAATAAAAACACATAAAAGGGGTAAGGGTAAGATCAGCTCTCTGACTTAACCTAGGATCAAAGCCATGACTCAGGGCAGGGAGAGAGAAAGTACATAAGCCATTAGCCCAGAACATTCCAAGGATGAATCACTGGCAAAGTGATTTTGGATCATGGAGGCTAGTGGCATAGGCTGACTGATCATGTCACTCTGACTGGATTATTTCATCTGTGTTGTGTGGCTTAGCTGTAATAGCTCAGGATCATGCAAATACAGAAATATGTATGTAACACAAAAATTTTGTATTTTTCTCTGCCTTAGTAAATTTAATATTAGTACCATAATGTAATATGCCTGGTGATTACAGATCTTTTAGCACCTTAATTAAGAGTATAAACTAACAGTAGGCAAATTATACGTAATTCAAAATACTACTCTGTAAAAAAAATTTAAAAGAAGAGAAAAAGTTCTCTCTTCATAGTTATTTTGAGAATTCAGCGAGATAGGCACACAAAGTGCCAGGCATATAGTAAATACTCAATAATTATTATTGAACAGCAAATTCTACTGTCTGTGTATATAAATTCTCTTTGAGTTTTCCATTGTTAGTTTTGGGAAGGTTGCTCCCAATGGTAAAGAGTTAAAAAATGTAAAGAGTAAAGTTGTTAGCCAAGATTTACTCTCCACAAGAAAAATTAAATTATACGGTAAGGGTCTTAAAATGACAGCATTTTTAAGATATAACCCGTACAATTAAGTGGCCTTCTGGTAAGATCAAAAAGCAGCGAGACTAATAGTAGATCTGTTCCTTCTTGCCATGTATTCTTTCCTGAAGTTAAGACATGAAAGAATTGAGGGAAAGAGAAATTCCTGGATCTGCCTAAAGGAAACCAAACATGTCTTAAAACAAGCAATAATAAAAATTAAACACAAACTAAAACTTGGTACTAAGAGTCTGCTGACATTCATGACTTCTGCTGAAAGAATATTAAAGAATGTTGACAGACTGACAAATTCAAATTAATTCGGCCCCATATAATCTCATCCACTCTCAAAAAATATTCTAATGCCAACGCAGTTGCAAAAAGTGAAAAACTGTAATTCTCAGTGGACTCAACAAAGATGGGAGTGAAAACTGATGTGCTTGGCAATACCTATTAAAATTTTAAATGTTTAAAAAACACTCTGACCCAGTAATACTACTTCTACGAATGAATTCTATAGAAACTTTCTCACCTGTGTATGAAATACATAAAAGGATGTTCACTGAAATAATAAAATTACAAGCCATACATTCTATAACAAGGAGAAACAATTTTACACCTCTCTAATGGATTACCACACAGTCACTGAAATGTGGTCCTTCCCAGTACACTTCCTTGGCAAGATTTACCGTATGTACTGTTAAGATTAAAAAATTTTTAAAAAGACTGGTATACACTCACCATCCTTTTTACCACTGTCAAGAGTCTGGTAGAAAATTAGGAGTATATGAGGGTCCATCAGAATAACCTAGGGAGACCCTTTCCTCAAAGTATAAATGCCCTCTACCTATCCTATTTAAAATCAGTGTTAATAATGGCAATGTTTAATATTTGGAGGGAAGTTACAGAGCCTCTGCTTTTTGAGTAAGAGATGAACTGGGTACTTTTCAAACCTACCATGAGACAAAATATACAAAAGCAAAGAACTTTTAATGAAAATGACTGACTCATTATGGAGGTTCTTAACTGAATTCCATTTAACCAACCTGCCAGATTAACAGAGGCTTTCCAGGTCCTTGTAAAACATAGCTGCTGAAACCTCATGGCATATGGAATCTACCCATTGGTGGGCTATTCTGCAGTACATGTCTATTTCTGCTTCTACCAGATGATGTGTGTGCTTACCCACAGTCAGTTGTATTGGCTCCCAAACCTACTTATTCCAGTTACTATAAACTAAGCATTTTAACACAGTCTTTCATAAAATGGTAGAAAGTTGTTCTTTCACTGAAAACAAGTTGAACACTTAAAAGACTCAAAAATTACTGTAATTAGGTACAGACAAGACAAATATGAATTAAAAACAAGGGGGGGATACAGTGAAAATCTAAGGTCCTACACGGAAGATGTTTTACAAAGAAGTTTTTCTTTACATGCAAAAGAAAGTGAAACTGGAAATTATACCCCATGTATGACACAAGGAAGACATAATTAAGGAACCCACAGAAAAAACAGTAGTCCTAGATTAATATCACTTGTTAATGCCCCACTGTAACCAACTTTGATTAAGCAACTACTAGTGAACCTGGTCTCACTGGATTAAGAGAGCTTTTAGTAACATTATTTCAAAAGCAGCAATGAAAAATTTTCCCCATCACAATTCAACATGAAATGGATGATAAAAATTCCTATGGAAATGGTCTGTCATGTCAGAAACCAACCCAGTTACAAACAGGATAAGCAAAATTGTAACAGATTACTTACCTACAGTAGCTCTAATCAAAGGAGAGGAGTCACCAATATTGTTTAAACATTCACTCTTAATAAAGTCTGTTACACCATTTGGGAAGTTCTGAAAGTGTGCTTTCACGTTATTCTTCAAAATGAGACCACTCAATGATCTTGTGGGTTCATCTGTAACAAAACAACAGCACTGAGTTTTAAAGTAGTTTTCATTTCAAAATATACCAAGAACGGTAACTTTAAAAATGTATTCAGAAACTGATTGTAACATTTCATTAATTTGCTATAACCAGGAAAAAAAATACCATAAATGATTATCCAAGGATTAGCTCCATGATTTATAGTTCAGGGTTTCTCAACCTTGGCACTATTGACATTTTGGGCCAGGTAATTCTTTGTTGAGGAGTGCTGTCCTGTGCACTGTGAGATGTTTAGCAGTATCACTGGCCATAGGTGCCAGTATTACCTCTCCAAGTTGTGACAACCAAAAATGTCTCCAGATAATGTCAAATGTCTCATTGGGCAGCGGGAAGGGGGGTGGGGTGGACACACAAAACTGCGCCTGGTTGAGAACCACTGATTTAATTTAGGAGTTAATTTAGTTTATATATGGCCAATGTACTCAAGCTTTATTGGAACCTGATATGAACATCAAATTACAGATCTGAAAGTATTAGTCACTAAAGACAGCCTATTAAAAAATTAAGTGGACAAAGAACATATGGGATCACCTTCACATACAAATAACTGCCGTTCATTTATATCATGTTTTTCACTTGCCTCTGAGCTAAAAAAAAAAAAAAAAAAAGTGGGGTGGGGGGTAAAACAATATTTAAATTTCCAGAAGTTTTTAAAAAACAGAATCTACGTAAAAGAAGTTTAATCCGTAGATGGTACTAACAAATTTTCCAAGAACCAATTTAATATTAGAATATAACCAATGCTTTAACAATTGGCCTCATCACCAACAATATTAGCAACAGTTAACATTTTCTGAATGTTTACTAGGTACTAAACACTGCTAAGTGCTTTCCAAGTAGTCTGCATTTAATCCTCACAACCTCATGAGACAGGAATTATTATCTCCACTGCACAAACAAGGAAACTGAGGCCTTTACCAAAGTCACAGAAGGCTACGAAGTGGGGAAGCCAAAACATCAACCTTAGGAGTCCGGCTCCAGAGCCTACACTCGATGCACGGTACAGGATCAGCCTCCTCAAAGGGCTAGAAGACATGAACAGCTGGTGTATTGAACACAATATGCTGTTTCAGCACTCCTGTTTTACGTACTTTACTAAAAAATAAAACCACCCAAGCTTGTTCTAGCTAGTAGTATGCTCTCAAAGTCTGATTGGCATTGAAATCTTCAGGGGTACAGGACAGGGGGAGGCAAAAAGATAGTGTTTCTTTGCATATAAACCCCATTCAAGCCATCACAGCAATATAGCCTACGAGCTTTTTATGTCACCCTCTAAAAATTTCTTCCTGGTTTCAATTACCATCATTCAATCAGTAACCTATAATGAAACAAAAACACTTCTAAATTCTCTTGAAAGTTTAAAACTTCCATAAAATAAATGAATAGATTTATTTAACTTTATAAATTTAACTTCTTCGAGCAATCAGCTTTTTTGTCTTAAGTCAGCCATTAATAATTCAGTCATGTAATTTTAAATGGCATGTGTATTTGTTTATAAGAAATACACTATATCATTTTTACAATTAAGATTACAAGATGAAGTTTTTAAAAAATCACGAGGTGAAATGATTTAAAATTAAAAACATAAAATATTTTATATCAAAATACTTAATTAAAAATATCCCCAGTCCCAAATTCATTTAGAAGGGCCAAAAATTAACCACATCCTCTTTTTAAAAAGACTACTTTACTAGGTCTCAATTCTCATCTGTAAAGTGAGGGAAGGAGATGAGCTGATCTCTGAGGTCTCTCCACATCTAAAATTTTACTCCATGATTCAGTGTAAACAAATTCACATGAGGAATGGCAAAAAGGTTCCTAAATAAATAAGCATTTTCATTTCAAGAATTTACTTATGTTCCTTCTCTAATATGGATGGCATCAATGCTAATTTTTTTAAATAGAAAACTAGATATAGCAAACTTATGTCCCAAATAAATCAATATACACGGAAGAAATACCAAGTATTACATAAAATCCTTTCCAACATTTTGTGGTTTTGTAATTAATAGGTCTTTTGGGAGGCAGTTACACACCCAACCTCTCTTGCTGCTATTTGAATTGTAAGTTTGTCTGCTTTTAAAAATACTTCTGATGTATCCTCATAGCCCAAAAAAGTTTTAAGAAAGAGTATAATATTATGCCAATCTTAATATTTGGAATTCAGGATGAGGACATGACAGAATAGATGACTTGGTGAAAACAAACTTAAATTTTTCAAATTAAACAATATAGTTTAGAAAAATTCATTTACTAAATCTTTAAGTCCTTATAGAATTATCTGATTACAACTATGATGTGGGAAAAATAAGATTTCTATATTAAGAAATAACACATCACATTAATGTGTATTTATCAAACTAGGAATATTAATTGCTGAATGTAAAGATATGTTGAAGGACTTCCTAGTTTCTTAAAATTTAAATTTAGAAATTTAAGAAGTTTCTCTTACATGCCTCAATCACAAATTAAAATCCCTAAAATTAACTAGAAAATTTGAAAATAATTCAAAATAAATCATTATACTGTGCATGAATTATTAAAATCTGAATAAATACAAGATTAGTGAGATTTTAAGGCCATTAACGCACTCGCTAGTGCTTGGAGTTGAAACCTTATGGACGGTCTGGTAGGCTAACACAGGCATTTTGTAGCTGAAAAAAGCAAGAGGTGAAATGAGTGTCAGAGTCTAAGACTTATTTCTCAACTCCAAGTGTAGTAGTTTTTACTAATTGCACTATGGCTTCTGAAAGGGTATGGTGCTTTCACTTAGAGGCCAGTCAGTTGCTCAAAAAATACTTGAGTGCGTTCTGGGTGTCTGACAATGTTCCAGGAAGGGAATACTCAAATAACTCTACGAAGAACACCTCTCACTACAATGTAAGCGCCACGAGGGCAGATTCTCACTTATTTTGTTCACTTTTATTGTCCCTGAGCGAGCAAACTGCCTGGCAAAGAAGAGGTGCTCAATAAATACTTGTGAAATGAATAAAGTCGAGATGGACACATTACTTGTATTAGAAACAATCAAATGACCGTGTCATTTAAAAATCAGATGATCTGGGCTTCCCTGGTGGCGCAGTGGTTGAGAGTCTGCCTACCAATGCAGGGAACACGGGTTCGAGCCCTGGTCTGGGAAGATCCCACATGCCGCGGAGCAACTAGGCCCGTGAGCCACAACTAACTGAGCCTGCGCTCCGCAACAAGAGAGGTCGCGATAGTGAGAGGCCCGCGCACCGCGATGAAGAGCGGCCCCCACTTGCCGCAACTAGAGAAAGCCCTCGCACAGAAGCGTAGACCCAACACAGCCATAAATAAATAAATAAATAAATAAAAATAATTAAAAAAAAGAAAGAAAGAATCAGGTCATTACATATCTACATCTTTAAAAAAAAATCAGATGATCATGTCATTTAAAAATCAGGCTGTTATATAGAGATAATTTAAAACTGTTGTAGAATAGTTAATGAAGAAGTTTCATGTATACTGTTAGAAAGTTTAAAAAAGTTACAGGAGTCTATAAATCGAATGATCCTTTTTCTGGTTAAAATTTAAAACAGTACATAGCCATGTAAAGGAGTACAGAATTAAGAGATTAACAATTGTCCCTGAGTGATGGGATTATACATGACTTTTCATTTTGGTTATATGAACTTTTAATCATACAAATATGATCACACATATAGTCAGTTATTTAGCAAATCCTGCATTCAATCTGTGTATTAAAAGAAATCAATCTCTATGACAGTCATGTAAAAGGACTGAAGCAAAGCACCAAAGTAGACTTTGCAACATTCTTTTCATTTGCAAAGAATGAGTGAATTTATTACAAAAACACCCAATTAACAACTGAATGCTCATTAAGCATCCAAATGCTTACAGTGATAGTAGCTCTTTCATTCCACATCTTTAAAGCAAGTGGTTACTACAAAATGAAATCCTTTGAAATAAGTCACTCTTCGTATATTTTAACACATCTCAAAGACAAAATTTGAAGTGTAAGAAACTTTTAAGTAGTTACCAACACAAACCCTACTTACCTTCAGATTTTAATTTTGTAAGAACAAAAATCAGGTAGTTGTTAAAGTCTGGATATTGATTGAGTTGTTCCAGTTTCTAGAACAAACAGTAGTTAAGGAAACTTCTCAGTGTAATCTAAGGAAGGAATTAGGCACTTTTAACCTAAAATCAAGAATCTCTTTTGTGATTTTTAGCCTTGCATTTTTTCCAGTAAGAATAAAGTTATCTTATTAAAACCATCAATATGCTATTCCAAGAACACACCAATGGTTGTGTTAAACCTCTTGTGCGCTTTATGGCTGAAATATTAATATTTTACATCAATTATATTCAAGACAACATAAGCCAAGCTCCACCTTCAGCACAGGCGCATATCATATGGAAAAAATTTTCAAAACAATTTCTTTGATTTATTTGAACTTAAAAAAAAACCCCTAATCAGAAAGGTATTTAAGTATAAAATAATGACAAAAATGAAAAGCACCCCAAAGAAACAAAAACAAGTCTCTTAAAGATCACTTAGGGAAATTAACTTTATAAAATCGCCTTTTAACTTAAAGTGCTTTTATCAGACTCATTTGTTCTTTAGAATTCAAAAAGTTAAGATAAAATGTTATTTATGTGCAAATCTACATATCAAACCTTATTATATAATAGTCAGTATTATGAAATTACTACACTGCAACAGTTCTACAGTTTTGCCCCCCACCCCCCAACAAGACCTAACGTTTCCAGTGACACCAACATGCAGGTATTTCATTCTGTTGGCAGGCAACAATGACATAATGGTCTACTATGTCTTTCTTCATGCCCTCTAATCCCTAACATGCTTTTTAATAACACCTCTAATTGTGTTTTATTAGACAGAATTTTCTCAATAGACTTAAATCTTTAAATTAAATCCACGATACACACTCTAGGCACACCATATTAGCTACTTATTATACACTAAAATACTCTCAGTGTTCAGTGCTCGGAACATAAATTAATATCAAAATATATTTCTCTAGAAAAATTCCAAGGTGTACTTTCTTTGACCAAAAAAATCCTAGTGATTTCTTTCTTTAGTGAACAGCCAAGATTAACAGCATGCTGATATGCTAATAATTTTTTATAAATATTTCCTGATAAGGTTCACTTTCTTAGAACTTGAGCTATCTATCCATAATAGTATAACGGTCTTTCTGAAAGTGCTCAAGCCTATACAAAAACAATAATCACATTCCTTCCAAAGGAGACACAAAAGAACAAGGTCATTATTAGGCACTCTGAAAATATAAAGCAGTGCGTATTTTTAAAATACTATTAACCTTTATCTACTGAAATTTAATTTGTTCCTTATGCAGAGGGCGTACTATGCTCCAGGCACACAGAATAAACCGTAAATTTGATTCCTAGCGCATGCATAGTACTGAGCATATAAAAGGTACTTAATAAATATGTACTAAAACAAAAAATTATGATATACAGTGCTGTACAAGAAATTACAATGCAGTTTTGGGATTGGCTAACTTAAGAAATTAACTGTCACATAACACCTACAATTCATCAAATATCAACATTTATCATTTCTACAGCTATGACAACACAAATTAAGACTGAGCCACAACAATGCTTCAAATACAAGCTCCAATACACCCCAAAACGACTATTCTTCCCTCAGTACTAGCAGTATACAAGCGAAATGGCTTAAAAAAAAAAACCAAACCAAGTAGACCTAAATCATTAACACCTCCATTTTAAAATAAGCAGTATTAATTAACCAAAAGGCTAGATACTTACCTACTGAAAAATTTTAAGTTACAGCAATGCAGTACTTCTTTGAGAAACTTATTTACCAGAACTTCTCAAGTAACTGTATTTAACTTAACGTTTATAGTGTTTTAAATGTAAATACGTCCAAACTACGCCAAAAGAGCTTACTTACCAAATTCCATACTAAGCAATTTTCCCTGTTTATTAACAATAAAAATTAAGAATTTTTTTTTTTTTTTTGCAAACAGCAGACTTAAGTTTACTAAACAATTAACTTCGTCTTAAAATAAGAGATAAAACGGTTATTTCTGATCGGGTGAATTTGTTTCCCTTATTGGATGCAGCAAGAGCTCTCCATTTGACCACAGTTTAGGGCACTACAGAAAGTACACACAGTAGAGGTTTTGCTTCTTCTCTTAAGTCTTTCTGCCTCTAAATCCGTAGTAATAGGACCAGCAAACTCGGTAAAGACTTGGTAACTGAGCAGACCGTCTTGAGCCAAAGATTTAAAAAGAAAATCTCACTTGGGAGGCAGGGAGCTCGCAACAGGTGTTGGCACGAACAGCCCCGAGGTGAGAGGCCTGAGACCCCTCACTTCTTGGTTTCCAGCCCTTCCGGGCAAGGGCCTGGCAGAAACCCCAGGCCCAACACCCAGGCGGTTCAAACCCCGCGCCAGCTCCACCCCACTCAGGCCGCCGATCTCCGCCGCGCATGCAGCGCTCTGCCCGCCGCCCCCTCCGCGCATTGTGTGGGCCGGGGCGTCGGTCGGGGGTCCGCGCCGGCACCCGGCTGCTCCGCTCTCCACCCCCTCAGCCGGTCAGCGGCGGGCGGGGACGTGACGAGCGGCCGGCTCACATGTCGCGATCCCGGGCGGCGGCCAGGAGCCCCCAGCCTCCCGCGGGCCGGAAACCGGCGGGCGCTGCGGCGCTCCGAAACGGAGGCACGAGGGCCGCGTGCGCGAGGCGGCGGGCAGGGGCGGCGGCGGCGGGCGGGCCTCTCCTCCCGGGCTGGCGGACGAAGGGCGGAGGGATCCGGGGAGCGGGAGGAGGGGGAGGGGCGGCGGGAGCCACCCGGCCGCCGAGAGCGGGCCCCGCGCGGGGCAAGCTGCGCGGGCAGCGGCGAGGCCTCGGAAAGGATACTTGTTGCACGGTTCTCTGGATGGTGGTGTCGGGGGACTGGGACTCCTTCAGCAGCTGCAGGATTTGCTGAAGCCCTTGCTCGTCAGGTTTCCACTCATACTCCATCTTGGTTTGCTGCAAATAAAGCCAGACACAGGAAGAGACGGAGCAAATGTTACTCCCCGTGCACAGGCCCGAGGGCTTCCCGCGCCAAGCACCCCCCTCCTCCCCGCCAGAACGACCCCTGCGCTCCCCGGACGCCTCGGACCTGCCTGGGGCGCCCCGAAAGAAGTCTCGGACGGTGAAACCCAGGGAAACTGATCCTAGCAGCTCGGCCGCCAATGTCTGCTGCTGCTGCCGCCGCGGCCGCCGAGCGCAAGGAGCCGACCAGACTGAGTCACCGCGAATTTGCAATCTGGCCCCTAGATCCGCTCACGGGAGCCCCCTGGGTCCTAGTGCCACGCAGTTTTCTCCAACCCAACTCTAGTTCCATCCAGATTATTACTGATTTAAGGGCTAATCAAAAATCAAGTCCTTATCAAAATCCCTGCGAAACACCTGAAGAGATCTGATTTTGGGTTTCAGTCATTTTAAGTTAACATGGTTAGTGATTAAGAATGACTGTAATAAGGACGAAAGCCTGGTAATTCCCCTGACAGCTCAACAATACTTAAAGAGAAGAAATAAAAATGTTTACATTTCAGTTTGATATATAAAGCAGTAAATACTAATATTTAGTCTAAAATATTAAAGATGCATTGCAATCACAACCCACACTTCGATAAACACTACATGTTGCATTTACATTTGCATAATTTGACCGAAAAAATGCATCCTTTCATAAACTTCAACTTTTGAACTCTTTACGTGAAATAAACTCCACCTGAAATAACCGCATTTCACAACTAATGACTTTGGGCTGAAGAAAAACAAGAAAAATAACGCAATTTTACAACTGGATAGTGTTTAATTCTATTAACGTGTTTTCACATACATTTTCTCATTTTATTATCACTCCGACCGGAGGAAGTATTATTTGCCCCCATGTGGCAACTATAGAGCAAAAAGATCAGAGGAAATTACAACAGTTAATTATTTAAGATTGGGAGGAGAATATAGGTTTCTTAAACTACCATGAGTTGCATCTGCTACGATCAATGGAAACTACCTTATCGATGACAGTTCCTTTAAAACTAAATGCTTAAACAAAAACAAAACTTAAGTATCAGGCATGAATTATTGTAAAAATCAAACTGAATTTGCTGAAGGAGAGGATTTTTTTTCATATGGATCTACTACTACTTGATGGTTTGACAGCTGAATTTAGTCCCTTCCTAGCAGGGGTTAAAAAAAATTACCTGACCTTACAGTACCTCTCTAGTTAGCAGTGTTTTTCTATTTTTAAAAAACCTTTTCCTCTCTCCTTCTTCACCTTTATTTTCCGCTTAATATCCTGTAGTCTGGCTTTGCTCACCAAATTCTATCAACTTCCTAAATGACCCAACCCCCAAACAAAACCCCCCAAAACAAAAATGATATCTGGACATAATATCTATTAATAATACTGTAGTGTTTTTATGCCAGTCTTCATTCTGTGTGTTTATATATTTTATAATAATGGGATTGTCTTGTTTCTTGGCCAATTCCATATATCATTAAATATTAAAAGTATTTTTTTAAAAAGTATTCCATTGTATTGACGTGCCATAATTTTAATAAACTTTTAATTGATATTATACAATAACCTGTACAAATCATAAGCATACAACTAGATGGATTTTTATAAAGTGAATACCTGTGAATACCTGTGTGACCAACATCCACATCAAGATAAAGATCATTACCAGTACCAAGGTTTCTCTTGTACCCATTCTCGGTCATCAACCCATGCCATAATCCCTATTATAATTTCTATCACTATAGACCTCTCCCCTTTCCCTCTTGACTTTTTTACTTCAGAAACTTCAAAAAAACTTTACAAAAACAATATTACAACAAATCAAACAACATGGTTGTACAAAATAGTTAATTCAATTCCATCACTAAGCTTACCTCCCTGACAGAATCAGTTTCAACAGTTTGATATGAATCCTTCTACACCTTTCTCTATTCTCAAGCATACACATAGTTCTGGTTTGTTTTTTAGGATCATGCCACATACTACACTCTATTAACTAAAAACTTTAAAACACATAATATTGCATGGCCATCATTCCAGGCCACTACATATAGATTTAACTTTTCACTTTTTAATAGATGCACATTGGTCTTTAGAATGGATAGAACATAACTTGTTCAACTATTTCCTGACTGGCTTCCAGGTTGCTTCTACTTTTTTGTGACTACAAACAACACGGCAAAAAACATTCTTGTACTAATGTCCCCCTAGCCAGTAAAGGCAACCCAGTGTGATTATTAGGCCAAAAGTATGTGTATTTAAACATTTCTAATAGTTATTACCAGGTTACTTTCCAAAAACAGCTGCAATCCACACTCACCAATAATATGTTTCCCATATATCCACCAGCAAGTTCTTTTAATTTTGGTTAATCTAATGGGTGAACATTTAAAATTTCTCCTGTTCCTGGACGGGGGAGGGAGTGGGTGAAGAGGGGGTGAGGAACCTTAACGTCTGAGCCTTAGTTATGAGTTGGGCTGCTACCATGCATATCCCACCTGTTGAGGTGACAACTGGATACCTACTTAACTCCTTAGCTGCCTTTCTGAAAAAGAAACTAATGCCAGGGGCCAACAGCAGCCAAGTCCAAAAGATACCTTCATCACACCTATCCTGAGGATGGCTGCCCCATATCATTACCATGCTTCCTTCTTTATCCCTGCATCAAATCAACAGAATTCTTTTTCTTTTTGAATAGCTTAGTATTAAGAACATTTAATGTGATCAGCCTATGATGATGAGATAGGAAGAACTGAGATAAACTGTTCCCTCACACCTTACTCAAGTTATCTGGAACAAAAGGCTCTCAAAAATATTTGATTGTTAATTGCTTGATAAGAGATCTCAGGCCACTCTGAACTTCTATACCACATTTTTTAATTGTGGTAAAATATACATAATATAAAATTTAGCATTTTAACCATTTAAAGTGTACAGTTCAGTGGCATTAAGTACATTTTCATTGTTGTACAACCATTGCCACCTCTATCTCCAGAACTTACCAAATTTTCATAGCCATTAAAATTAGGAAGAATCTTATCCTAGGGTAGCCAGAGATATCGCAGGGTTATTTAGATAATGTCTGAAGTACTTCAAGCTAACCAAGCACACCAGAATTATGAGGTAGAAATCGTTTATTTAAACAGTAAACTACATCTATATTAATTAAATAGAATATCAAGATTAATATTAAATTTTCTTAAAATAGTTACTATTCTTTTTGCACACTGAAGACTCAGAAATGTTTCAGAAAAGGGAAATAGTACTTCAAATTTTTCTCTTTTAGAGTACACAAATCACGCTGATTGGCCCATGACATTCAATGGTAAGTCCCCGCTCCCCCACAAAAGGCATTTCAATAAGCCAAGACAGTTATTTGAACTATCTATACAGAAGCTGGCACCAGAATAAAAAGCTTGCAAGAGGTAAGTTACTGTAAGATAACATCTTGGCCTTCAGAAGACTAAAACTTACTCTAGTCCTAAACTGTTAAGAACTTGAATTTACATTAAAAATTTGAATTTACTAGAGTTTATGAGAGGTAAAGAAGCCAGACTGGTTGAAAAAGTAAACATAAGGCAGACAGAAGGGCTGGACTCAACCAACCTAAATTTAAATCCTAGTTCTTTCACTTAGTAGCAGTGAAAACCTGCGCAAGTTAATTAATCTCTCTGAGCCTCAGTTTCCCAACTATAAAATGAGAACATACTGACTCTGTAATAGGATTATAGATACTTGCCTGGCATACAGTATGGTTTGAAATTTAGTGGCTTTGTTTGTTACATCAATCAATGATTTTCTGCTGCCTGCAAGATGAAATCTAACTTCTTTTTCATGGAAGAGGCTCTTCATGATCTGGTCCATCACCTCCAGGGACAGCTTTATCTCTTACAACTCAACCTCCAACTTTTATGCTCCAGCAATACCAGCTGCGCCTCTCATACCTCTGAGCCTTTGAATAGGGACTTCCTGTCTGGAGTGAACTCTTTAAATTTGACCATTCGGCAAACTCCATCTCACTCTTCAGATATATGCTCCTCTACTCAGTTTCCCAGTATTTACTGAGAGTCTTCCTTGGCACTATGATTGGTACTGGATACTATTTCTCTTCTGTAACATTATTGTAGGACCTTCCCACAAGACTTAAGTATTTTTTTCATTACAAATCTATAGTTTATGGCTATTTCCTTTTCACAAACTGTCATAATTATTTCCAGGTCTGTCTTAGAAACACATCATGTGTTGAGAGCAGTGACAGTATCTTTTTGCCCCTTTGAATCACTCTAGCAGAGTGATTCAGTAAGTATTTGCTGAATAAATACTATTGTTGCTCATTACTCAAATACTATTATTGTCCATTAATTCAACTGAATAAATATTAAGCTGAGCAACTACCATGTACTCCGTGAGCATTAGAGATTCAAAGGTAAGTAAAATACTGTTCTTGCCCTAAGTTCTCATTTAGTGACAGGGACACATGCACTATCTATGAATGAAGTATGCGATTGAAGTGCAATAGGAAAAAAAAGAAAATATTCTGCCAGGAAGAAAGATGTGCTTTTCTCCCATATGCTTCAGAGTCTTTCTTCTCTCCTAATTTCAATTAAATTCAAACAAATATTTACTGAGCAGTCAAATGTTTCCACCTATATGGTGAATCACCATGAATGTGATAAATGTTGCCATCAGTGACATGATTTCCCAAAATGGTGAACAATTCTTGGCAGAGTTCCACGCAAAACAAGGTACAATCTTCCTTCAATAATACAGTAGTTTTATTCCTGGAAAACTCAACATTTAATTAAAATTCTGCAAAAAATTCCATGTGTATATGTGAAACTAAGTTAGGCTCTCTAGGCTCTGACAGCTATGAACAAATTTTTTTCACCTATGTAACTCCCTAATGGGACATTCAAAAGTCATTCAGGGCTCCAGACAGTTCTTAATGATGAACATCTAGGACCCCTCAGCTCCACCTACTAAGTGGCAAGAGCACCTCCCAATTACTAGGACATTCCCCTCCCTCCTCAGAGAGTGGCACTGCCTCAGTGGAGAATGACTATGGGAGGGGATAGTACCAGGGGCTGTGGGGACATTATGCTAACCCAGTTAAGAGGTCAGGAAAGGACTTCCTTGAGGAAGTGACTTTTTTACCTGAGATCTAATAGGACTTACTAAAAAGTGAAAGTGAGAGGAAGGTAGGGCTAGGAAGACCTCACAGACTATGTTAGGAAGTTTGACTCAAACCCATGACTCAAACCCAACTAACCTGGTTCCAGGGTCCAGTCTCTAAGCCCCTGATAAACTGCCTTTTAAACAGAAACATCAATTTCTGTAAACTGGGAAACTAATCATAAAGAAAACCATTTGTATGCTAAAGAAATAACATGTATTTGATACCTTTGTAGTGAGGTAGAGAAGTAAAAATCGTATTTCACTATTATAAAAATTATAATAGATCTAAAAAAGCAGTATGTATACAGTGTGAAAATATAATAAAAATGAGATATTTCAATAGCATTGAGTAAATGAGTTCAAAACATTCTAAATCTGATCTTCACAACATCCCTTTCTTGTAAGTAGGTGGCAAGTATTATCTTCATTTGACAAGCAGATAAATCAAAATACAGCTTAAGTCATCTGCTGAATCACTTGCTGAATGTGAATCAGATCTTCCAAAATAAAATGTCTCTTACACTGGTTTTTTACAAAAAGATGTTATGATGAACAAGAAAGAAAAAAAATCAGAGATGCCTAGAGGGCTAAAAAGAGCATGCTATTTTTTAAAAAGTTACTTAATAAAACTTTTATAAGAAATTGAACCAAAATTCAGGTATGAAGGGAAAGAAGGGAAAGTCTAAAGGCAAATGATTATTAGTAACTTTTTTAAAATGAGGTTTTTTTAATGTCAAAGAATGAAAATGTCGACAGGCTTGCTAAATAATAGATATCAGTAGAACTAGAAGGTTCTTCAAGAGATTCTATAAAGTAATCAGAGATTAAGGATCAAAAAAAAAAAAAGAGAGGAAAAAGCAAAAGCAACCATTGAGCCCAAGCTACTTGAGGAAATGAGCTCAACTAGATTGAAGGGCAGGGACCATAGCATACGGACCCTCTGATGTTACATGGTGCTAGACACATAGCAGGTTTTAAATTGTTCTTGACTGATTAGGGTGATGGATCTCATTCACCACTTGGAAGAATTATGCTAAGAGGTTAAAATTACAATCCTCTGGCATTGCAATTTGTCACCTAAGAGCTGAAAGATTTACAGAAAAAAAAAGAAAATGAAAAATAAGTACTATGGAAAATTTAAATAAATGTATTCTTAGAGTGCCCTTTCAGGAAGACCTCTGAAGACGACTAGTCATGTGACTCAAGTGCTAAAGTTTACAAACAAACATTTTTTAAAAAAGGCTAGTATCAAAATGAGCAGGTTACAAGAAGGAAAACTAGATCTCAAAACTCACTCCAATCTACAATCAGGTACTTCCTATATAATTCAGTTCATTAAATATTCACAGCAGCACTATGAGGTAGATATTAACTCTACTTTATATTTAGCTGAGGTTCAAAGAGGTTAAGTAGCTTGCCCAGCCAGTATGTGGCAGATTGGGCATTCAAAACCACATCTGTGTAATTCCAAAGTCTGGACTGTGTCTAGTAAAAAAGGCAACCCTGTTAGCATTTATGGAGCACTTCTATGCGCCAGTTATTATACTAAGTGATTTAAATGCATGATCTCACTTAATTCCATGAGTAGGGACTACTATTACCTCCATTTTATAGAAGAGTAACAGGCTTAAGAAAAGTTGAGTAATGTGTCCAAGGTCACAGAAATAGTAAAGAACAAAGGCAGGACTCAAGCTCAGATGCACCCAACTCCAGAGCCTGTGCACTGATTCATGCTGCCATATTATTCTCATTCTGCCACTTCCACGAACATGTGACTAATCCTTAACAGAACTCTTGGGTAGAGTTCATGGGTAGGCTTATCTTTTTCTTTCTATTCCATGCATCACCAAGAACTCAAAAGCTCTCTTATTTAAGTGTCTCCTTTCATTAGTTCAGGTGGGATAACGGCACTTTGCTTTTCAGAATTCAAACTACGTATTGTACATCAAAATAAAAAGCTGATAGGAGTAATACTTCCCATATATTTAACTTTTGGTCATATAATTTTCATCATCAAAACACCAATTCTCTGTTGATTTCTAAGACAGATTTAACTGTTTTAACTCTTTAATATCACAATTGGTCTCACTCTCCATGTACGTTAAGCTATGTAAACCAGTGGTTCTCAGCCCTGACTGGGCATTATACTCATTAGGGCCTTTAAAACAATATGATGCTTGTTCCCTATGACCCCCACTGACTCCATGTAGGAGTGGAGCCTAGGCACCTGGGCATGGGTATGTTTAAACAACTCCCAGGTGGTTCTAATATACAGCCAGTTGAGACTCTTTGTATTAACTCAATAAATCTGCTCCTGGCAATTTTCATGAGTTTCTTACTCTAATGAGCAGCAGTGTCCTAGCTGTACCAGAAATGACAGAAAATAGAAGAAAGTGGAAGCGAATGCAGACTGTACTGATTAACATGGAAATATTCTAACTGCTAGAAAAATGTCTTTGATGAAAACCAAAACATAAGAACATGTTGTTTATAGTCACATCATAATTTGTACTACTTGGTAAGGACTGCATGAGTTGGAAGCTATTAAGTACGATGGTCATTTACTTCATTATTTATCAGTGACAGAGGCTGGGTAAGGAGTTGCACTTAGGTTCTTAGAAATGGAAACTTGGGAAAAGTCAAGATACGGGGGAACAACAAAAGTTGTTATATAAATTAAATACGTTAAGTAAATTATAAATAAAACATACTAGACAATTATGGTCCTTGACCAGCCAAATACAATTTAAATTCATATATCAAATCAACTTATCTTGCAAGTAATAACCACATCTTTCTTCAGATGGCAATATTAAGACATTCATAAAATTGAAAGAAAACCTTTCTAAATAATAAGCCCACACATTAAATACAAATATACAAAATAAGTAAATTAGGTCCCTGATTCTTTTAGCATTGTAGCTTCATTAAAGAGCTTTACTAGAGATCTTCCCAATGCTACATTCAACTGACTATCCTCATTGAATATGTCAACCATACTCTAACACAGTTGTCATTTCCGTGACATTGATTTAAGAAAAAATCCTCTTTTATTAACATGATTGTAAATTCCATTTCAGAATGTAAATTCCATTTCAGAATGTTCGCTGATCATTGCCTAGTGGTTTCAGGTAAACACAGTGCTTAATAATTTTCAAAGTACTGTCACACTTTATCTATAATTTTCAAAACTAAATTGTGAGTTGAGGAAACAGTTTCAGTTATGTTAAGCAACTTGCCGAAAGTCAGTTGGTTAGTAAATGTTAAGACTTGGGTTAGATTGCTGAAAACTTCTCAAACTTGGGGAGAGAAATGAACATCCAGATCTCAAATAGGTTAAACCCAAAAAAGGGCTACGTCAAGAATTTATAATTGTCTTAAGTCAAAAACAGAGAATTTTGAAAGCAGCAAGAGAAAAGCAACTCTTCACATAAAAGGGAGCCCCCATAAGACTATGAGCAGGTTTCTCAACGGAAACTTTGCAGGCCAGGAAAGAGTGGAATGACATATTCAAAATAGTGGGGAAAAAAAAACACCAAAACTTGTCAGCCAAGAATACTATACCCAGCAAAGCTGTCCTTCAGAAATGAAGGAGAGGGACTTTCCTGGTGGCACAGTGGTTAAGACTCCGCACTCCCAATACAGGGGGCCTGGGTTCAATCCCTGGTCTGGGAACTAGATCCCACATGCATGCCACAACTAAGCGTTCTCATGCTGCAACTAAGAGTTCTCATGCCACAACTAAGGATCCGGTGAGCCGCAACTAAGGAGCCCATGTGCCTCAACTAAGGAACCGGCAAGCCACAACTAAGAAGCCCTTGAGCCGCAACTAAGAAGCTCGCCTGATGCAACTAAGGAGCCTGCGAGCCACAAGTAAGGAGCCTGCCTGACACAACTAAGACCCGATGCAACCAAATAAATAAATAAATATTTAAAAAAAAGAAAGGAAAAAGAAATTAAGGAGCGATAACGACATTCCCAAACAAAAGCTGAGGGATTTCATCACCACTAGATCTGCCTTACAAGAAATGGTAGAAGAACATTTTTCAAGTTGTAAAGTAAAAGAATGCTAATTAACATCCTAAAACCATATAAATGTATAAAACCTACTGGTAATGGTAAATATATTATGAAACACAGATTCTTTGACATTGTAATGGTTCTATTTAATTCACTTACAACTCTAGTTTAAAAGTTTAAAAAAAAGTATTAAAAATAACCATAGCTACAATACTTTGATAATGGATAAGCAGTAAAAAAATATGGATACTGTAACATCAATAACCTAAAATGTGATAGGGAGAGAAGTAGAAGTATAAAGTTTCTGTATGTTCTTGAAGTTGTTATCAGCTTAAAATAGGATGTTATATTTTATGTAAGCCTCATAGTTACCACAAAGGAAAAATCTGTAGTAAATGCACAAAAGATTATGATAAAGGATTCAAAGTATAACACTACAAAAAGTCATCAAATCACAAAGACAGCAAGAAAGGGTCAAAGGATCTACAAAACAGAAAACACTTATCAAAATGGCAACAGTGAGTCATTATCTATCAATAATTACCTTAAATGTAAATAGATTAAATTCTCCAATCAAAAGACAAAGAATGTTGGAAGAAATTAAAAAAAAAAAAGATACAACATGCTGCCTAAAAGAGACTCACTTTATCTTTATGGACACACATAGATTGAAGAGTGAAGGGATGGAAAAGATATTTCAAGCAAATGGTAACCAAAAGAAAGCAGGTGTAGCTATACTTATAGCAGACAAAATAGACTTTAAACTAAAAATGGTCTAAAGAGACAAAGAAGTTCATCATATTATGATAAGGGAATCAATCCATCAAAAAGATATAACAATTGTAAACATTTATGTATCCAGCATTAGAGCACCTAAATATATAAAGCATATATATAATACCAGAACTAAAAGGAAAAATAAACAGCAATACAATAATACCTGGGGACTTTAATACTCCACTCTTACAGAGAATCGATGAGGAGACACTGGACTTGAATAACACTAGAGACTAAATGGACATAACAAACACATACAGAACATTCCACCCAACAGCAACAGAACACACATTCTTCTCAAGTGCACACGGAACACGTTCTAGGTTAGATCATATGTTAGGCGACCAAGTAAGTCTCAACAAATTCAAGACAGACGTTATATCAAGTATCTTTTCTGATCACAATGGTATGAAACTAGAAATCAGTAACGGGGAAAGCTGGAAAATTCACAAATACATGGAAATGAACACATTCCTGAACAACCAATGGATCAAAAAAGAAACTAAAAAAGGAATAAAAATATATCTTGAGACAAACTGAAATGGAAACACAACATACCAAAACTTATGAGATGCAGCAAAAGCAGCTCTAAGAGAAACGTTTACAGCCATAACCACATACATCAAGAAAAATAAAGATATCAAATAAACAACTTTAGCTTATACCTCAAGGAAATAGGAAAAAGAAGAACAAACTAATCCCAAGTTTAGCAGAAGGGAGGAAATAACAAAAATTAAAGCAGAAATAAAGGAAATAGTGAAAAAGAAAATAATAGAGAAGATCAACAAAATCAAGAGTTGGTTCTTTGAAAAGATAAACAAAATTGACAAAAACCTTTAGCTAGCTTAACAAAGAGAGAACTCAAAATTATAAATGAAAGAGGAGACATTACAACTGATACCACAGAAATACAAAGGATCACAAGAGATCACTATAATACACCAATAAACTGGACAAACTAGAAGAAATAGATAAATTACTAGAAACATATGATGTACCAAACTGAATCATGAAGAAACAGAAAATCTGAACAGACCAATAATGAGAAAGAAGATTGATCAGATTGAATCCCAACAAAGAATAGCTCAGGACCAGATGGTTTCACTGGTGAATTCTACCAAACATTTAAAAAAGAATTAATATCAATTCTATAACTCTTACAAAAAAATGAAGAGGAGGGAACACTTCCAAATGCATTTTACGAGGTAACAGCATTTCCCTGATAGCAAAGTCAAGTTAGGACACTAGAAGAAAACTACAAGCCAGTATCTCTGATGGATAAAGATGAAAAAAATCTCAACAAATTACTGGCAAACCAAACTCAACAGCACATTCAAAAGATCATACACCATAATCAAGTGAGATTAATCCTTGGGATGAAAGGATGATTCAACACACACAAATCAATCTATGTGATACATCACATTAACAAAATGAAAGATATGAATCATATGAGCATGTCAACAGAGGCAGAAAAAACATACAAAATTCAGTAACTATTCATGATAAAAACTCTCAACAAACTTGGTATAGAAGAAACATACCTCAACATAAAAAAGGCCATATACGGCAAACCCACAGGAAGCATCATACTCAATGGTAAAAGGTTGAAAACTTTTCCTATAAGATCAGGAATAAGATAAGGGTGCCCATTCTCACTACTACGATTAACCACAATACCAAGTAACAACGCAAGATAAAGGTACTAAAAGGCATCCAAATTAGAAAAGAAGTAAAATTGTCTCTGTTTGCTGACGGCATGATCTTACACATAGAAAATCCTAAAGATTCTATCAAAAAACTAAATGAATTCAGTAAAGTTACAGGATACAAAATCAACATACAAAAACCAGGTGCATTTCTATACACTAACAACAAATTATCTGGAATAAAAAACAAAACAGTTCCATTTACAATACCATCAAAGAGAATAATAAAATACTTAGGAATAAATTTAACCAAGGAGGTAAAAGGTCTGTACACTGAAAACTATAAAACTGTGATGAAAGAAACTGAAGAAGAAACAAATGGAAAGATATCCCACGTTCATGAAATGGAAGAATTAATATTATTAAAATGTCCATAATACCCAAAGCCATCCAGAGATAATGCAATCTCTATCAAGATTCCAATGGCATTTTTTTTTTTTACAGAAATAGAAAAAACAATCCTAAAATTCATATGGAACCACAGAAGACCCTGAATAGCCAAAGCAATCCTGAGAAAGAAGAACAAAGCTAGAGACACCACACTTCTTGATTTCAAACTATATTACAGAGCTAAAGCAACCAAAACAGTACTAGCATAAAAACCGACATACAGACCAATGGAATAGAACTGAGAGCCCAGAAATAAACCCATGCATATGCAGTCAACTAATATTTGACAAGGGAGCCAAGAATACTCAGTGGGGAAAAGACAGTCTGTTCAATAAATGGTGCTGGGCAAACTGGATATTCACATGCAAAAGAATGAAACTGGACCACCTTCTCACTCCATTTACACGAATAAACTCAAAATGTATTAAAGACTTGAATGTAAGACCTGAAAACATACTTCTGGAAAACACAGGCAGTACCCTCTTTGACATCAGTCTTAGCAATATTTTCTTGGATCAGGCAAGGAAAATAAAAGCAAAAATAAACAAATGAGATTCATCAAACTAAACTCCTTTGGCATGAAAAGGCAGCCTACTGAATGGAAAATGGTATTTGCAAATGATGTATCTGATAAAGGGTTAATATCCAAAATATATAAAGAACTCATACAGCTCAACATCAAAAAAACCCAAACAACCCAATTAAAAAGTGGGCAGAAGACTTGAACAGACATTTTTCCAAAGACATACAGTTGGCCAACAACACTGAAAAGATGCTCAACATCATTAATCATCAGGGAAATGCAAATCAAAACCACCATGAGATAACACCTCAAACCTGTTAGAATGGCTATTACCAAAAAGAACAGAGATAGCAAGTGCTGGTGAGGATGTGGAGAAAAGGGAACCTTTGTGCACTGTTGGTAGGAATGTAAATAGGTACAGCCACTATGGAAAATAGGATAGAGGTTCCTCAAAAAATTAAAAACAGAATTACTATATGAGACAGCAATTCCACTTCTGGGTATATATTCAAAGGAGAGAAAAGCACTATGTCAAAGAGATATCTGTACCCACATGTTCACTGTAGCATTATTTACAATAGCCAAGACATGGAACCAAGGTATGTGTCCACTGACAGAAGAATGAATAAAGAAAACATGATACACACACACACACACACACACACACACACACAAGAATATTATTTGGCTATAAAAAAGAAGAAAATCCTGTCATTTGTGACAACATGGATGAACCCTGAGAGCACGATGCCAAGTCAGATAGAGAAAGACAAGTGCTGTATGACTTACTTATATGAGGAATCAAAAAAACCCTAAAACTCATAGAGAGCAGACGGGTAGTAGCCAGGGGCCAGGGGAGGGAGGAATGGGTGAAGGTGATCAAAGAGTACAAACTTCCAGTTATAAGATGAATAAATTCTGGGGATGTAATGTGCAGCGTGGTGACTATAGTTAACAATACTGTATTATATATTTGAAAGTTGCTAAGACAATAAATCTTAAAAGTTCTCACCCCACGCCCCCAAATTTTTTTTAACTTGTAACTACACGAGATGATGGATATGTTAACTAACCTTATTGCAGTAATCATTTCACAATATATACATATATCAAATCATTATGTTGTATATCTTAAACTTATACAATGTTATATGTCAATTATATCTCCATAAAGCTGGTAATATATAAAAAATAAATAAGACAGTTTCACTACTACTTCTACAAAAAAACAAAACACGTTGGGTTGGAATGTATGTCTTTCTGGTCCAATGTTTCTTTTACTTCAAACTGCTTCTTTAATTCATAGTTCATAAAATATGGAAGTATAATTAATTAAAAGAACAGCTTGTCTTAAAGTAACATCACTCTACACTGATTACTTACTTGATGGTTCATGTGTGGACATACATGCAAGATGAAGACAAATCTGTAGGTACCTTAGCAAGACTATAATAGCTCTTGGTAAAACGCTGGTAATGAATGATTAAAAATGTATCAGCACCAGGCAAGCTATTGATTATAGCTGCACTTACTGTATTTAAGACGATGGTAAAAAGGGCTATAATGCAAATAGCCAAATATTTTCCCATATAATACATCTGAAATTATAAGTAAAAAAAAAAAAAAAAAAAAAGGTATGATTCACTATTTTAGTATCTACTTTAAAGTGAGACATGCCTGTATAGTTGATAGGGAGCTAAGCTGATAGTTTTTTGAAAAATTAGGTAGCACATGGGGACAACCATTACAGATCACTTTGGTAACTACAAGTATACTGTTTCATTACAGCTAGATTCCTCCTCAAGTTCTGAAGTGAGAGGGCCCTATGAGTTTCTCATTCATGTCCAAAACTATCTTTGATTGTTAAAGTGTAATGGGCTGATTCAATATTTCACATTTTCAAGTGTAAACAGAAAAAGGAACATAGCACAATGCTCACTGGCCAGGGCTGAATTGGTAAAAGGGTCAGAGCAGTTTAGACAGTAAAACAGAAAGGTGATACGTGGTAAGTAGTCAGTAGGCTGATTATCATTAGTTTTTATCTAATCTTTCCTTTGTTCATTGAAATCTCACTCACACATACAGGGGCATATATCATTCATATTTCAGCTGTGGGAAGACAGACACAGCAGAAAAAACTCATGAAAGGAAATCAATTTTTATTCAACACAATGTTAGTGCCTGAGCTGAATATTGTTCTACACTATTTTTGTTGCTAAGCAGGAAGATAGAGTAGAGGAAACGCATGGGCTCCAGAGTCATACATACAATCTCAGTTCTGCCAATTGTCTTTTTTAGGAAAGTAGCTTAACTTTCAGAGCCATAGTTTAGTTATCTGTGAAATGGTATTGATGAGAAGATTAACTGAGAATGTAAAATGACGCAATAGTAGGTACTTAACGTTCAATCCCTTCACACTTCACCCCCCCAACTAAAATTATCATTAAGACACAGCTTTACTGATGATAGTCTGTATCATCAGATAGAATTAAGATGAAGATTACTTAAATTATTTTTGTATGATCAAAGAATATGCAACAAAATGGGCTGTTTGACCTGTCATTTAAATGAGTTGATATTCTAAAGAAATAGAAAAATCAAAAGAGAAATACTGGAGGAATAGAGGAACAAAGAAAAGAACCAGAAATCAAGTGGTGAATATTAAATCAGATATAAGTGTAATCAGTCTGTAAAAATTTTATAAGGGTGAAAACTAAGTAGGTGATTAAGGGCAGTCTTCATGGTATGCAAGGAGATAGGAAAAGAATATCACAAAATAAATTCTACAGATAGTCCACAAATGGAAAAAAAGCAGGAAATAATGTTGTATGATAGATGGTATATACAACAAATTGTTTAGTATGAAAAACAACAGCACATACTCTGAGTGTTCAAGTCTGTTGTTTTATTACCATGACAAAGAAACAATGAGGCTCAACCAAGACTGACACATAAAAAAATTAATGAATATAAAATCTAGAAAAAAATGTGAGATGGTAAGGAAATCTGAGATTACACTAGACATAAAAGATAACACTAATCTCTTATACATACTAAGGAAGTGTTCAGTTTATAAGAATATACCCTTAAAAACTTAACCTTGGGTTGAAAAGCTTATTGTTATCTTATAAACAGAGACACTGAGTTATCTATCAGCCAATTAAATATCATGTGGTTATCACCATCCATCCCCCTCATCCCATGAATTGGAATTTATCAATTTAAACTAACTGTAATTAGAAAATAGCGATCCCAACATCTTATCTCCAAAATGAAAACAGCATTAGACAACATCCCTATCTTGTTTTTTTAAAAATGGAGAAATCAAGACCCAGAAACCAACATTACAAATTAATTAAGAAAAATAATTTGATTTCTATTTTTAAAAACATAGTAACAACATCCAGTTCTATATTATAAGGTTCTTTTCTCTCTTTGTTTTTGCATAGTGCACTGGTTTTCTGATAATTATCAGTAAAACCAAAGGCTCTTTCTAAAGGAAACTGAGTAGCCTACAGCCCATGTCTAACCAATGGTTCTAATGGCAAGGTTGATACTTTGTGATTGCATTTCCTAAATGCAATTAATTAAACCAGGATTGGGCACCCAACTCTCCACATGATGAATCCCAGCACAAACAGATAAGCTAAGTCAATTGAATTTCCTTTCTCAGAAATATAAACAGGAAGTACTAGGATCATTTAAGCATTTACCAGTTCTCAAAGCAGAAGCTAAAAGGTCACAATGTGGTAGGCAAGTGGCCATCATTCGATTCCACACACATGACAAAATTATAAAGAGGCAGGAATTGTAAGCAAAAGCAGAGGAGAATGGACCAGCACAGGGAGGAAGCAAGGAAGCATTGAGCAAGATTACATGGTCCACCAGAGTGACAGTATCTGCTTCTGGGAGCTGCCTTGCTTCCAGATGGCTTTCTATTTCCACAAATGACTTTAAAAAAGTAATAAATCTCTCCCTTTCTCTTAAGACAATCTGAATTAAGTTTTCTTCCTTGGAACCAGAAGCACTTAATCAGAATAGAAATAGTAAATAACTATTTAAATATATAATCGCATAATTTTATATATATACATACAAAAATAAACTATTCCCAAAATGTATTTGCTTTAAGTAGAAGGAACTGAACTTTTAGGGGAGTTCTCTCAGAACTGTAGGGCTCGGAACTGATGAAGGCTGATGACTATCATGTAAATCAATTTCCTCAGACTGAACACCAGAGTAAATCTGAAAGCTGGCATGAAAGTCTCTGAGAGGTACTGAGTATAATGAATATACCCAGATGGGCAAAGAGCAAACTGAATAGGAAGAATAGAGAAAGCCAAGAACAAAACCAGCTGCCAGTTCAGGTGTGCACCCTCTTTACAGACAACAGAATTCCTTACCCATCTACTTCTATTCCTCCTCTCCCTTCTCTTGCCTTTTCCAAATTATATTACTTTGGTTCTGAGCACTGGCCATCACTGCCTCTGCTGCCATCAAGGGAACAAAAAAAATGCCTCAAATTCATTTTATTAACATTTATACTAGTGGGATATGTAGGGACAGTAGTAACTTACCCTCACTGTGATGCCAGATTTCAGGTAATACTTGCTTCCCAAGACTCAGTCCACATCTCAAAGGACCTAAAACATCTCTTATCATGATTTCCAGGAGGCACCACTGTTTACAAATATGGTGGATAAACACATGCTTTATTTGAACAATTATAAAAGGGAGCTCCTAGTATATCTCAGCAATACAAACTTAGGCGATCCAACAAAACAGTAATACGGTCGGCCCTTTCTATCCACAAGTTCCACATGCCAGATGTGGAAGGCTGACTGTTCTACACCATTTTATATAAGAGATATGAGCGTTGTGCATTTTGGTATGGGTGGGGGTCCTGGAACCAATCCCCTGCAGATACCGAGGGACAACTGTACATTAATAACTTTACTTATCTGGAACACTAATTCAGAACCAATAGATAACACATGAAAGAAAAATTCACAAGAGGAAATACAACAGTAAACAAACATGGGAAAATGCTGAACCTTACTAGTAATCAATAAATGTAATAATGAAGTAATGTTTTTAGACTAATTAGCAAAGATAATTTTATAACAATATCCTATGCTGCTGAAGACATGATGAATCAACTCTAACAAATTACTGGTGGTAGTGTAAACTAATACAACCTACTGGAAATCAACTCAGCAATCTATATCAAGAGCTATTATCCATTTTTATACCCTTTGTCCTCATGATTATATTTCTGAGACTGCATCCTAAGAATCTTAATTACAGAAAAGAAAGCATTATTCTCAAAGATTTTAACCCAGGAGTATTTCTAATACAACAATAAATATATGGGTAACTAACACAACATTCAACTGAAAAAAGATAGTTAATTTCTGTAATGACATGGAAAATGTTTATGATCAGAAAGTGAAAAAATGATAAAAAGTTGTATGTAGAGAACAATTACAGGGAATTCCTTGGCAAGTCCAGTGGTTAGGACTCCATGCTTTCACTGCTGAGGGCCCAAGTGTGGCCAAAAAGAAAAAAAAAAAGAGAACAATAACAAATATGTAAAAAAACGTGTATAAAAAAAGACAATTATTAAGTGAAAAAAACCGGAGGGAAACAATGAAAAGCTCGCAGTGTATTAGTATGTTAAGATTATGAGTCCTTTTTTCTTTTCTCTTTAAAAAATTTTCAATATTGTGGTTATATTACCTTCATAATGAAAATAAATAATAAAAATCTCCAACAGTATAATTGCTTTAAGTCATAAATAGGGCAGGAGAAAAGACCCCGGAGAACGTAACTATATTATGGTATGATGCTTGCTACTCATAATAATGACAGAATTGTTAAAAAGTTTAAATTATACCTTTCCTGCTTTTTAAGAAGGTGTGAAATATAGTTTAGAAAGTTTTTTGTGAAAATGCTTAAAGGTTATGGTACTTAAAGGGTTAAGTTTTAGTTACAGAAAAGTGATGCACTTGCAGCAACTTTTTCCCAGATCATGCCATTAAAATGAGTACACACAATGACATGAAGATAACATTGAAAATAAGAGTATCTTCGTAGTACTGGGGAAAAACGCATTCAACCTTTGGAAAGCAAAAGAACTGTACCAAACCTTATACTAGAAAACAGTAAATGAAAACTGTTTATTTAAGATTAAAAAATTGTTTTATGATCCCAGAGACGTAGTCTCAGAGAAAGGCTGTCCTGAGAATTAGAGCACAGAAGTTTTACTTTTGCTTAGATAATGGGAATTATTTACAGATTCCATACTTGTGATTAGTTTTTTATTATGGTTTTAATATCTTATATGTATGGAGATATTTTTTAACAGTGCTATAGTAACAAATTAACGTTAAGACATTTAAATGTAAAGATACACAGAAACAGTAAGCCTACTACAAAATTTACAACAAGAATACCAAAATTCTTTAATATAAAAAAAATTTCAAGCATCTCTCATCAACTTCCTAATTTTTCAAAACACTGATACATAATTCTGGAAATATCATTTAAGAAAAAAATCAATAAATAGCTCAATTAAACCATACACTGAACTAGAAGGAAAAAAATCCCACAAAAATGTAAAAGCCAAAAGCAAATTTAAATGAATTTTACCTTAGAAAAGAGGATCTACAATTCTTCTACAACAGTTCTTGAGACTTCTGTACTAGTAAGTTCTATTGATTTTCTCAATAATTTTAACTATAAATATTTTAAGCAAAAATTACTAATGAATAAGAAAATTTTGACTACAGAAATAAATAAATGAGCATATACCACAAATAATTTAAATTTGTCATTTAGCATATACTGAACTGAAAAAGGCTGGAGTTCTAGTACTTTTCATTTTGTTAGTTATTTGTGTCATATACTATTTCACTCTTTAAGAAAATAAATCATAAATCATTTAAGTAATTTAAAATTAAGATCTTTAGAAGTCAGTCAGACAGTTTACATGTGGAATCTAAAAAAATGGTACAAATGAACCTATTTACAAAACAGAAATTGAGTCACAGATGTAGAAAACAAACTTATGGTTACCAACGGGGATAGGGAGGGGGTAGGGATAAATTGGGAGATTGAGACTGACATATATACACTACTATATATAAAATGTATAACTAATAAGAGCCTACTGAATAGCACAGGGAACTCTACTCAATACTCTGTAATGACCTGTATGGGAAAAGAATCTAAAGAAGAGGGGATATATGTATATGTATAACTGAATTACTTTGCTGTACAGCAGAAACTAACAACATTGTAAGTCAACTATACTCCAATAAAAAAAAAAAAACAGAAAGAAATAAAATTAAGATCTTTAGAAAATAAATGAAAACTGTTTCATTTAAGATAAAAAAATTATCTTAGAATCGTCCACAGATTCTTCTTAATATATTTTTCTGCCTAAGGAAGCTAATGTAATAACTAAGATAGGGTGGGAAAATAATGCTTACAAATTATAACTTGACACTAATGGTATAGCTCTGTGTGTCTATTTAGTCTATGAGATGGATACCATCCATGGTCATACACTTATAACTGGTAGACATAGGAGTCTAATGAACTGCCTTAAAAGTATACACTATTTCTATTACACTAAACTGATTCTTAGAAAAATAAATTCATTTATTATAAAACAAATTTTTCCTAAATCATTTTCCTGGGGTAGGGTTGGGGACATAGAAAGCAAAATCTTTGTCTTAAGTCATATAATATTTCAATTTTAGAAAAAATGTCATAGGCCACTAATCCATATTATTTACAGTTAATAAAATATATAGTCTTCATTTAACTCTTCATTATATACTCTTACAGGAGTAATATGAATATTCTAGAAGGAAGAAACTCCAGAAATTAAATCAATAAGCAAACATTTATTCAGCACTTGTAATAAGCTGGATTTTATAACTGGAAACTACAAATACAATAAAAGCCTGGAAGGAGAGAGATGAACTAGGAAATTCCTAAGATTTTTTTATGTTATTCAATTCAACAATTCAGTATGTGGCTAGGTATTTTGATGAACTTGATTCCAAAGCATTTGAGATGTACGGGAGTTTGTATTTCCCAATAAATAATAATTCCCAAATGATAATTTTACCTGAAATCACAATTTTGTCCTGGTTGCTGACAGGACAACTCTACTAGAATCTCACTGGTGAATGTGTAGATTCTGTTTTACAAATGAAAATACCTGCTGTGCACCTTATCAGCAAGTAACAACACCAACACAAAAGCCTCTAGCCCACTGGGATGTAAGGTTAAAATAAAGCTAGGCTTTTTATTAGAGCCTTTTCCTTTTTATGCTTCAACTTTTTATTTCTCTACTGGCTCTTAATCTTCCCCATCAAATTCCTACATTAAATCTTAAACTACTATACCACTCTCTTGATTCTGAGCTTACTACCTGTGCTAAAACAAGATTCCAGAAAAACCTACTACCTTTATAGTTTCTCCACCGTTTCATCCTTGACTTACGATGGGGTGGTGTCAGACCAAGGGAAGGATGACATGTGGGGAGGCGAAACAGACACTTCAACTCCCAGCAGCAGTGTAACTTCATGGGGTTTTAACACAAACTGCCCAGGTCTTTAAGTCTTCTGTGCCACGATGAGCCAAAATAACATCAGGAAAAAAGGCGTGTCAGAGATCTGGGGCTCTTGTCTCAGTTCTTCTCTGCACAAAGAACTGCCTGAGCAATCCTGTACAAATCATTTACACTCATTTGCGTTCATTTCCTCATTTATAAAGCAACTAAAGACCATGCTCCTTTTCAGCTTCTAGATACAAAACATTTAGTAAATAATGAGTCTCGTCATATTCTACATACAAAAGCCAGCCTTACTTCTTTTCTTTACTTGCTACTGAAATTCTCCAAGTCTTCAGGGAAACTTGTATTCAACTCTATTGTTCAAGTGTAGTTCTGGGACTACTAAATTACCTGAGTGAGAGCTTCATGTCATTTGATTCTTTCAGCAAATACTTGGGCTCCTGTGAAAGGGCATAGCACTGCACCAGGTTTAGGTCATTTCTTACCAAAGTCATTCAGTAGTAAGAACAATCTTTAGCTGAAAATGTTATGTACAAAAATTTTCATCACAACTTGGGTTTCTACCCAACAGAAGTCTTTACCCATTATCCCCTCAAAACTGTGTTACAGAAAACTGTATAAAACATTATTGAACTAAAAATCCAATGGAGCATTCTAATTCCTACTCTGGAGCATCTGTGGTGTCAATGATTCACTGTTTAATGCTCTTTTCCTAAATTAAGTCTCCTAATATTTTCTAATAAAGGTTTGACAAGCAGCATTTTATGAGCTGAAACATATATCAGGACTCTTTAGTCCATGTCCATATATACTGCCAACTAAACTTTACCGCAAAAGAATTAACCCAAGTACTTTATTTTACCTTTCTAAACAATCAGCAGCAATAACTCTGAAAACATATCATTTATACTGAAGTCTGGTAAAATTTACATATGAAGTTTAAATATCTTCACTTTCCTTGTGCTTTCCTTCTGCCCTGATGCTCATCAAGGTGACATATTACACTCTGATCCACCATTACAAAGAGTTATAATCCAGATCTAGAAGTTTAAAATCATCCTTTTAATATAAGAATCAGTGGCTCTGATCTATTTATTTGACTTATCTGCCCACTTCAAACATGGAATTTCAGATTTTTCCAAGCACTCCATGGGAGGCACTGTTATACAGAGCTTAAGAGTACAAACCCTGGAGTTCCTTGGCTTGACCTGGAGTTCTTGCTCTGCCACTTATTAGTCATGGAAAGAATAATTAACCTATGATCTATAAAATGATATAATTAATAGTACTTCTATCTCATGGGGCTGTTATGAGGAGAAAATGGCAAAGTTCCATTAAAAAAAAAAACTCGTTGTCTAAAAAGATGACAACTAAAAGCAGTATAAAACCCTAGACTGGATCCTGTACTGGAGGAAAAATGTTATAACGGATGTTAGTGGGACAAGTGACAAAATTGTAACACAGATTGTAAAAAACTAAATTTCCTGAATTCGATAACTATATGTGCTTTCAGAACAGAATATCCTGGCTCTTAAGATATACAGACTCAGGTTAAGGGGCAGAGGGGCAAGATGTATGCAACCTACTCTCAGATGATCAAAAAAATAATTACGTTGTGTGTGGGGTGGGTGGGAAGAATGTGGCAAAACGTTAAAAAATTGGTGGATCCAGGTAAGGGGTATATGGGAGTTCTCCCAATTATTCTCACAACTTTTCTCTAAGTTTCAAATTATTTAAAAATATCTTTAAAAACCAGCTTTGACTCCATTTACCCTCCACTACTGCTCAATTTCTCAATTTCCCTTCCATTCACAGAAACATCTTGAAAGTTATGTACAGTCACCATGTCCCCCTCTTCACTCCACTCCTCAGAGACTGAGATTTCCTTGTTGCCAAACCCAATGATTTCTTCTTGGCCTCATCTTAATTTCTCCACAGTGCTGAAAACGGGCAACAATTCCTTCACCTGTTAGCCTGTGGCATCACATCTCCCTTGGTTTTCCTTTTACTTCACTGGCTGCTCTTTGTCGGTCTCCTTTGCTGGCTCTCCCAACCCTAAATATCCCAGGCACCTTTCTCCTATCTACATAATCTCATCCAGTTTGTGCCACTGAATAGCTCTCTGAATTTCAGACTCAAGTAACCAACACCTTATAAGACATATCCACTTGTTTGTTAAATGGGTATCTCAAACTTTGCTGACTAAAACAGAACTCTTTCCCATCCCAAATCTGCTCCTCCTCCAGTTGCCTATTATCACTAAATGCAGTTATTACTGTTCATCCAGTTGTTCAGGCCAAAATACCAAGGACTCATCCTTGATTTCCCTTATATTCCACATTTAAACCATCAGTCAGTACTGTCAAAATATGTCCTTAATATATACCTTCAAAATATACTCTGAATCTGACCATTTCTCACCTTCTCCACTGTCTACCCCAGTCCAGATACCATTTTCTACAAAAGCATGGTCTACTACATTTGGTTTCCCAGCCTGCTCTTTTGTTCACTTACAGCCCCATACTGAGACAAAGCAGTAAAAATGATCAAGTTAGAATTGGAATTAAATCATGTCTTCTCTCCATCAAAACCGTCCAGTGGTTTCTCATCACACTTAAAAATAAAACCTCATATTCTTACCATAGCATACAAAATTGTTCCTAATGTGGGGTCCTCCCTACTAGCAGACTCTGCCCCCCTTTTCCACTATGTTCCACACTAGTTTTCTTGCAGTTCCCTGATGTTGTTATGCTTTTTCCTACTAAAGAGTCTCACTTTTGCTTGTTCTTTCTTCAAATATTCATATTGCTCACTCCTTCTCATTCAGATTGCTGGCCAAATACGACCTTTAAGAAAGGCAATGTTCTCTTCCCTCTCTCTCCACCCCATTACTATTTCTTCTCATTGCTTTAGTCAGTACCTATTTTTTCCCCTTTCTCTTCATTAAAAGTATCTTTAAATGAAAAATTGATGTTACTGCTTCTCATCGTATAAAAAAAGTAAACAATACAGATGAAATTCAAGTACCTCTCCTAATCCTGGTCTCCTCCCCAAAGGTACTCTAATATGCATTTGATGTGTATCCTTACAGAGCTGTTTTTTGCTCATTTAAATCGTATGTTTCTGTCGAAATAAAAAGAATTTTATTTCTGTTCTATAAAAACTCATCCAAAATATGCCTTAGCTTTCCTACTCATTGTATATATAGCTCTATTTCATTATAATTTTATTCCATTACAAGCAATTCATTCATTCAACAAATATTTACTGAGTACCTATATTCTAGGCACTGTTCTAGTTATTGCAAATAGAGCAATAAATAAAACAAAGATTTTGCCCTCTTAGAGCTTATTCATGTGAGAGAAGAAAGACAATAAACAGAATATTTAGTGCTAACTTCCCTGCAAAGGCCCAGACGGTAAATATTCTGGACTTTGCAGACCACGTTCAGGCCAAACAGTAAGAATACGTCTGTTGTACGTTCTTTGTTTTTGTTTTACAACCCTTAAAAAAATGTAAAAACCATTCTTAGCTCATAGGCTGTACAAAAACAGGCCACAGAGCAATGGAGCTCTAGCTTGCTGATCCCTGATATAGTGTGTTAGGAGGTGGTGTGTGCTATGCACAAAGTAAAAAAGAATCCAGGATAAGGGGGATGGGGGGTTAGGATGCAGTATTAAACAGAGTGTTTAGAGAATGTGAGATCTGAGCAAAGACCTGGAGGTAAGGCCAGTGAGCAAGGAGGGAAAGTGGTAGTAGGAAATGAGGTCAGGGAAGTAAGGAGAAAGGGGAGTGGGCTGGGCAGACTATGTAGAGCCTTGTAGTCTACTGTAAGGACTAGATTTTCTCTGAGTAAAAGGGGGAACCATTGCAGCGCTTTGAATAGAGGAGTGACAGGGACTATCTTAATTTGTGAAAGGTTTGCTCTGGCTACTATACTGAGGGAAGACTACTGGGAGGAGGGTAGGGTGGAATAGGGAGACCAGGTAATAACCTATTTAAGTAATCCAAAGAGATACGATGGTAGTGGCTTGGACCAGGGTGGTGGCAGTGGAAAAGGTGAAGCATGGTAAGATTCTGGATATATTTTGATGATATAGAAAAAAACTGGTCGCCCTGAAGGAATGGATCTAAAGTGTCAAAGAAAAAGCAAAGTCAAGAACAACTCCAATATTTAGCCTGAGGTACTGCGAGGATGGAGTTGCCATTGACAAACCAAAATGGGGAAGTCTATGGGTAGAGTAGGTACTGGGGAGGAAGTTTAGGAGGTAAGTTTTGGACAAGCTAAGTTTGAGGCCTATTATTAGACATTTAGGTAGAGATGTTGAATAGGCAGTTGAACATGTAAGGAATTAGGGAGAGAGGCTAAAGATCTAAATTTGGGCATTGTTAGCATTTAGATGGTATTTAAAGCCATGAGACTGAATGAGATTACCAATGGACTGAGTATTTATGAAAAACAAAAAACAAGGATTGAGCTCTGGGGCTCTCCAACACTAAGAGGTCTGTGAGAAGAAAAGCAAAGGAGAATTACAAGGAGGCAGGCACTGAGGTAGGAGATAACCAAGGGTGTAAGGTATCCTGCAAAGCAAAGAAGAAAGTGTTTCAAGAATGAGAGAAATAGCTCTGTCAAATGTTGCTGATAGGTCACGTAAGATGAACAGAATCAAGGACATATGGCATTTGGCAACATGGAAGTTACTGGAGAAACTAAGGAGCTGTTTCAGCAGGAACAGTTCATTGGCCTGATCGGAGTGGGTTTAATAGAGTATGGGAGGAGAAACCTTGGCAATAGCAAATATAGACAACTCTTTCGGGGAATAATGCTGCAAAAGGAAACCAAAAATATGGGGAAACAGGTGGTGAAGAGTGGATCAATTTTTTTAAGATGGCAGAAATAATAGTTTGTCTGTTTGCTGACAGAAATAATCCAGTAAAGAAAAAAACTGATGTGGAAGGACAGAAGCTGAAGCAATTCCTTGAGCAGATGATAGAGGAGAAAGGACGGATCTAGTACAAAAGCATACAGAAGAACATAAAACAGTTCACCTAAGATAAAAAGCAGGAAGATAGCATGTACTGATACAGATGATGGTAGTTCATGGGGTGGTGGGAGTGTGTGGAAGTTTTCTGATTGCTTCAATTTTCTTAACAAAATAGGAAGCAAGGTCATGAACTGAAAATGAAGATGGGAAAAGTTATATTGGAGGTTTGAAGAAAATATGAAACAGTTATTGAGGAAAGTAGGAAAGTGAACAGACTAGGAAAATACAGTATAATCAACAGGCAGCATTAACAAGTAATGTGAGGTATGTGGTCATGTGTGGTTGTGTGTTTTCTTCCAGCCATACTAAGTTATATAGGGGCAGGCACAAAGAAAGCAGAGAGTTGGTTTTAACCAGGGTATGGTTCTACTAAACAAGAAAAGAGCAAGGGAGCTATCCAAAGGAGTGATTAACCATGGAATTTAAACTGAGTAAGAAAGGAAGTAAAAACATCAAGAGGGTGAATGGCAGGGACACAATAATAGGATCAATGGACTGGTGATTCCATTGGGGTAAAAAGAAGGTTGGGGCTGAGATACTAGCTAGAAGGAATGAACTACTAAAAAAGGAAGTATGGTCAAAGAGTAGAAAACATGAAATGGTAACCACAGAGGGACTGTAGTTATTGACAATGCAAGAGGGTACCACTTTGGGAGTGAATGACTGAGATAAGATAGAATAGATGGGAAGAACACTGGAGGAAAGATCAGGTATACTCATTTTAATCTCAATATAAAGACTGAGATGGTATAGAGAGGCAATGAGCCTGGAGCTAAAATAATTGAGAAATGAGGAGGAATGACCTGAACAGTTAGCAGTTGATAGCAATCATGAAGGGTAGTAGTCACATAATCTGATGACATAATCCAAAACAGGATTTTTAGGGAGAAGGGAGGGAGAACAGTAGCTAGATTGAGACTGGATTTTGTGGATGACGGACTGTAAATTCCAGCAGGCACAGTAGAAGAATATGAAGAGTTGTTACGGGGTTTCAAAAAAAGGAGACAAATATAGACTTTTTAATGATTTAGAATGCAGGAGATAAAAGGTGACCTGGGCCTCCCTGGTGGCGCAGTGGTTAAGAATCCACCTGACAATGCAGGGGACACGGGTTCGAGCCCTGGTCCAGGAAGATCCCACATGCTGCAGAGCAACTAAGCCCATGTACCTCAACTACTAAGCCTGCGCTCTAAAGCCCGTGAGCCACAACTACTGAAGCCTGTGCACCTAGAGCCCATGCTCTGCAACAAGAGAAGCCACCGCAATGAGAAGCCTGCGCACCACAACAAGAGTAGCCCCCGCTGAGAAAACCCGCACGCAGCAACAAAGACCCAATGCAACCAAAAATAAATAAATAAAATAAATAAATTAAATAAAAAAAAAAAGGTGACCTGGAAGTCTGGAGGTTCTGTGGCAACTGACAAAGACATCCTTGAATATACATGATTCCTGATATACCCCTATGTGTCTCTAAGAAATGGAAATTGCTTAGGTCGAAAATGTTTTTACTTTAAAATTAAAATGGCTATACTGATTTATTCAATGTTTGAGTTTCCCTACAATCTTATCGATACATACTAGTAAAACTTTATCACTTTTGCCAATATGATGGGTAAAAAAAAATTTCACTGTTTTACTCTGCATTTCCCTCTTGGTGGGGTAGAGCATTATTTCATGATTATTGGCTAGCTGTACTTCCTCTTCTGTGGATTTGCCCACTTAAAAAATTGGATTCTCTTCTTAGTTTATAGCACCTAAAAATAACCTATTTTTCTATTTCTCTGCTCTTAATCACACAAATCAACGTTGCAAATTTCTCATTTCAAATCTTTCAATGGCTCATGCTAGGGCAACACAAGGCTCTGTAGGTACCTCTTCCTGAAATCCTTCTAGTATATACTTTAAGAGATTCTCTACTTAAAGCCCACCAATCAAATCTGGCCACACCTATTAGTTTCCATATTGTCTATGGCTGCGTTTGCACTACAATGGCTGAGTTAGTTTGGGCTACAAAGCAGAAAATATTTACTGGGTGTCTCTTCAGATTTATATAAGAGCTTTATCTACACTTCATTGCACTTTTTTGTTTACATGTCTCTCTCTACAGTAGTATCTAAATCTCTTGAGGACAAGGGACAATGTCAGCACTAAAAATGCTTACTGAATGAATAAAGGGAACAAGTCCTTCATAATTTGGCATGTTTCTCATCACTTTCCTATGCTCTAAAATAAACTATATTTTTACTTCATTAAGTATTTTTCAAAAACATTATTTCTAATGGCAGCATAATGATCAATGTTTTATATTCATTTACTTACAATTTTGATGGATACCACCTATTCCTAATCATTTATTTGTATCTATTTTGTACACTCACAATCTGCTGAAGTATTTCTCCCCCCTAATTCCTTCCCTAGTAAAGACAAAAGCAATGGAATCTTGGCCTTTCTGGGAGCAACCTTTTCATCTATGGTGGTTACTTTGGCACCTGAGGTTTCAGAGACTTCACCGATAATTATTTCACTAATGGCTTCAGAGTGCTTCAAAGTCAACTATAAAACGCGACTCAAGATTTTTTTTTTTTGCTTTAGTTTTCAGTATAAAATTAATCTCACACACCTTGTTGGTAGTCTTCTCCATAACTGGAACATCTCAATTATTTATTTATTTATTTTTTAATTAAGATTTTAGTTTACTTTGCCAGTGGTTTCACTAAACATATTTTTCAATATAGTTATTTATTGGGCCTTTGTCACTTCTCTTATACCCCAAATTTGATGGATTTGTTTTTTTCTCCTCTATTTGTGTTGAGGTCTTTAAAAGAGTGTTTCACCCACAAATGTTTGCTGCAATCATTTTAGAAACCAGCTTTATATATTCATTACATTCATTACATACATACATACATATTACATCTCATCCAGGTAAGGAGTTTTTTTTTTCCTTTTTAAAATATACTTGGATAGTTAAGCCTTACCTGTTTTAACTTTGTAATTTACTCATTCATTACTTCCAGCTCAGTTTCACTATCTTAATAATGTGATCTACGATCTACAGTTAACAGATTCACTCTTATAGTGAATTATAAGATTCCTTTAAAGATTCTGTATTCATTCAATGTATACATATTCATTATAAGATTCTGAATATGTGTATCACATAAAACTTTACAAAGTTTTGAGTTTTGTAATGAGGCAGACCTAGATTCAGATCCAGCCTTGAACACTCTTGAGTCCTTGGGCAAAGTACTTACCTACCGATACTTCAGTTCTCCCATCCAGTAAAATGGAAGTAACTCTCATGTGTAAAGCGACATAGGGCTAGGATAATGAGCATAATGTACATAAAAGTAACAATGTATGTTAAAGGCCTGCAAATGATGCCTAGTATATTATACAGAAAAAAATGTTAATTCACTCTCTCTTCCCTCCCAACTCAAGCAAAAGGGCAATAAATGCTGTGCTCCTCAACTTAAGTCCATTATTAAATTCCCTTAAGTAAAAGCAGTTTGGCGATATGAACCATGAGCTCTGGATGTTCATACACTCTGACCCAACACTTTCACTTTGGGAAATCTATCTTAATGAAATAATCTAAAACACAGAAACGGTTTTATGTTTAAGAATATTCACTGTAGTGTTTCTTACAACTGCAAAAAGAAACTTGCTAACTGTCCAACAGTAAAATGTTTACTTATGAGAAATTCACAAAAACATTATGTGGTCATTTGAAAAGATGCTGATGAAGTAATTTAATAGCAAGAGAAAGCTTATGGTGCTAGGTGAAAACAGCAGAATGCAAAATTGTTAATATTAAAGTCTCAACTGTGTAAAGATCAAATAAACTGAGAAAAAATATTGGAAGGAAATGTATCAAAGGGTTTATAGTAGTTACCTCATGGTCCTGATATTAGTGATTATTATTTTATGGTGTTTTCTATAGTTTTCTAAAATACCAATGATCATGACAATGATGATAATAATAGCAGTTATTATGTATGAAGTGTTTACTACATGCCAGACCAAGTTCTAAGAGCTTAGTATTAACTCATTTAATCCTCATAAGATTAATTCCTTAAAAGATGAGATAACTGAGGCATAGTGAGATGAAGTAATTTGTTCAAGGTTACACAGTTAATTATGGAAGGTGCCAAGACTTGAATCCAAGTAGTCTGGCTCCAGAGTTCCTGCTTCTGCTATACTACACTGAAAAGACTTGCTTTGTTTAAACATTTTAACCATTAAAAAGGTACATGTCAATTCAAACCTTGTGGCCTTTCAGATATGAGATTTCTTTCAGCTTTCCATCAGTTCTGAATTCAAATATTTGCTTTGCCATCAGGTGCCATTCTGGAATAAGATGTAGCCACCATTCCTGTATACGTTCTATCTACTCCAGAAAATTCGAAGACAAATCTCCACCCCTATTTCCTGTTCCAATATCTCATTTAACCACTGAGACTCTGGAACTCTTAACATTCTTACTTATTACACCTACTGACAGTACTTCAAAGAATTCTTCTAGTAAGGAGGTCTTAGAGCAAGCAAGGGTGGCTTCTAGAAACTCTTTCCCACACTAACTAACACCCATCCATGTAACTACAATTACAGTTTGTAGTTGTAATTGTAGTGGTAAATCTACAGTTACCACTTTTGCAAACATCTGTCTTCCATTGTAAAGTTCTCACCCTCTGCAACCCAGGAGACCCCTTACCTGCCAACACTCACCAGATAGCTACCATAGCACTGGCTGAATGGAACCAACTAAGAAAGATTTTCAACACCTGGGGAATTTAACTGTCTCTCATCCTCCTTTCTGAAGGTGACATTATTCTCCACTGTTTTTAAAAACTTCATTAGTTAAGCAATCACCTTGACTTTCTCAGCTTTCTCACCCTTTTGCTGGTAAACCAAATTGTTTTTTTACGAACAAGGTCTTTTTGGCACCAATACATATTCAAATATCAATTCCAGGAAAAAATATTCATAATGTACACCCTGGGCAATAAAAATAACTTCCACTTACTGTGTTCTTCTCTGCAGTTTACATTTGATAAATTTATTTCATTACGTATGTCACTTGGTTTGGTTTCCTTTATAACCAAATTCCTTTTCTTAAAAACAGTATCTGCAGAATCCAACATGGTTAACTGCAATTCTTCCAAACATAGTACATTTATATTTCAATGCAGTTCATTTACAGTATTTAGAAGAACAGAGTTCATGAGATGGCTTTAACATTATATAAAGAAAAAAACTAGTCATAAAAACAATGAATACAATAACAAGTGTTGATAATGGAAAGATTTACAACCAGAATCATACATATTTTTACCAAAATCTTATCCTGCTCACAATATATAATGATAATAAGCTCGATTACTTTAAAATATTTTTATAGATATTTCAGTGGGAGGAATTTAGTAATTCCCTAAATATCTAGGCTGAAGATGTAACTACATCAAGGCTAATCTGGTGGGGGCCCCTTTTAGGAAAAAGAAAATGGAGCACTAATAGTTCATTAGGCTCCTATTAAATTAGGTGAAGTAAAAACCATACTCCAAACTGTTACACATTTATGCGTTGCATATGCTGAGGAGTAAAGAAGAAATCTGCACCTTCAAGCTAATATTTCTCTCTTGCAGTTGCAAGTTTTCAACTTGGCGGAGTCATTCTCTAAGAAGAATGGGGTGCAGGAGGGAGTGAAAACAGAATCGTTTTCAAAAGACGGAATCCTCCCCTGCTTCATTAGGCATAACTTATTTACCATTCTAATATGAATATTTAATAAAACAGAGAAACTTAAAATCCAAAAGTAATTTGTTATCCTAATAATGAGCATGTCAGGACAGCCATTTTACAACCTTACAGTTTCAAATACCTATTCCACGATACAATTTGTATTTTAAAAACATCTTTCCTTTAGATTAAAAAAAAAAGAAAAGCACCATTTATGCACTCATCATTGAAGTCATGAGCTTCAACGCAGGATCGTTACTGAGCTTCTTAATACAACTGTCAAAATCAATTTGTGGATAGTCTCCAACTTTAAATTTCTACATTTTTATCTGCTGAAGAACCGAACTGATTAGCAATTGTTAAGATAACGGACTTAAACTGTAAGCAATCCTTGCAAAATCCAGTTGATTTTTAAAATCAGGAAACAAATAACAGGCGATTGTTTTTGAAGGATGAAAGCCATGCCCAAAACAGGTTGACTGTGGCGTGGGTCCGCTTCTCAGCAGCAGTTCCCTGTGGCGCGTTCGCGTGAGAGAAGTACAAAAGGGCAAAAGCGCAAAAAACACAAACCCACGCAAAACCCGGACAGTTACAAACATTAAAATTATGTACACATGTCGTGAAACCATGAGTCCCCAAGTGGAAAGAACCGCCTGGAGAAAGCGATCAGCCAGCGGAGTGTGGTGGCGATGCTGTGTGTGGACCAGGGACACCCGGGCAGAGGGGGCCGGGCGGGGACAAAGACCGGGCATCCGGGGCAGCGCCCGACAGTGCCCAGAACCCTCGGGAAGCAGGTGTCCCAGGGCAGCGACTGCGGTACCCAGGGCCCTGAAACGCCGCGGTTTAATGGTCAGGGGCAAAGGCTCCCCGAGGAACACACCCTCTTCCCACCGCCCCTAACGGGCTTCAGGCCCTAACCTCGGACACCTGAAGAGCCGCCGCCAGCCCCCTGCCCGGATCCCCAGGGACGCCCGGGCGGGCAGCTGTTGGGCTTAGAACCGCGCCGCCGCCGCCGCCGCCGCCGGGCTCCAAACGGCCGGGCGGGCACCGAGAAGGCGGCAGCGGGTCCGGCGCCTCTCCCCGCAGCCCGTCAGGCAGCTTCCGAACAGCTTGCCTCCGTTCCCGCCCTCCAGTCTGGGGCCGCGCACCCTCACGCCACCTACCCGGTCCCACACCATCCCAGAGGCCTCCGGCGCTCGGGCCCTCTGCCGCAGCGGCGTTGCCTCCCCTCCGGGGCCTGAAATGGCTGCGGAACAAAGAAAATCTGGGCTCCAGCGAGCGCCGGTCTGATTGGGCGTGGGCGGGGCCTGCCACGGGAACGTTCGGCGGCTGTCGCCTTGGCAACGGCGGCGGGGCTGGGAAAACCGCGGCCCGGGCCTGCGGGGCCTATGGGTCTACGCCCGGCGGCGCGTGGCAGCGGTTTCTAAGCCCGCGCTGCAGCCTCGGGTTTCGGCCCGCCGCCAGGCTTCCGCTCGCGCCCCCTGCGGCCGGCGCGCGGGCCCGAGCCTCTGGCTCACTGGAGGAGCCCGCACGGACGCTGCTCCGCGCTGTGAGGCCTCGACCAAAATGGCCTGTACGTGTGGCTGACTCCGAGCACGACGACCCTACCCCAGCCCAACTTCCATACCTCAGGACCACCTCCAAAGTGACAGCCCTTCCCGGGGAGCCTATTAAACACCGAACGTGCCGCATATTCCACAATAATACAGTTCCATCGCCGCTGGTAAAAAGTAGAACTGGCTTCAGTGGATAGATTCGGTGGACGGTCCTCCGCTAATATTGCAGGATAGCTTTTGAGGTATGCTGTATCTTAACACATCAACTGCTTTGTAGGTGAAATTAAATGCCTTCTAAAATTAGGTTTTACGTTTCCAGGCGTGTATTCATATAAAACTAGGTTCTTGCTCTTAGAAATAACAAGTCCTCCTCTCCGTAACCGGCCATCACGAGAAATTAAAATGTCTTCTATTTTCCGAACAGAAAATAATTCAAAATGGGAGAGGTAGACTTTTTATATACTCAATTATAATAATGGTAGTGAATAGATAAAAAGCAGTGCCCTTACCTGACGGTATTCTTCTATATAAATTTACTATATGTGAATATTTTATATTTGCATAGCTAGATCATTATTTCCTAAGGTGATGGTGCCGCTGATGATATGCTTCCTCACATGGTCAATGTGTCAAAAGGCCAACAGTTTTGACTATCCTACTTGCAAGTGCTGTATATATTATGTTTTGAAAATGTGTAGTGATTGTTGCCTTCCAGACATAGTCTAGATAAAATTAGAGTACCAATACTAGGAAGTGTTTTTATACTGAGACATCTTACTTGTTAATAAATTTGTTAATAATTTTCGTTTGCAACAACAATCATTTTACGAAAGAACAAGTTTATTTAACTTAAATTTTGAGTATAAAAGGACCATTTCTCCAGGACATGGAAGCAACCTAAGTGTCCATCGACAGATGAATGGATAAAGAAGATGTGGCACATATATACAATGGAATATTACTCAGCCATAAAAAGAAACGAAATTGAGTTATTTGTAGTGAGGTGGATGGACCTAGAGTCTGTCATACAGAGTGAAGTAAGTCAGAAAAGAGAAAAACAAATACCGTATGCTAACACATATCTATGGAATCTAAAAAAAAAAAAAAAAAACGGTTCTGAAGAACCTAGGTGCAGGACAGGAATAAAGACGCAGACATAAAGAATGGACTTGAGGACCCGGGGAGGGGGAAGGGTAAGCTGGGACGAAGTGAGAGAGTGGCATGGACGTATACACACTACCAAATGTAAAACAGATAGCTAGTGGGAAGCAGCCACATAGCACAGGGAGATCAGCTCGGTGCTTGGTGACCACCTAAAGGGGTGGGATAGGGAGGGTGGAAGGGAGATGCAAGAGGGAGGAGATATGGGGATATATATATATGTATGGCTGATTCACTTTGTTATAAAGCAGAAACCAACACACCATTGTAAAGCAGTTATACTCCAATAAACACGTTAAAAAAAAAAAGGACCATTTCTGTCATGAGGAAATTGAACATGGCAAGAAAAAAAATTTAACTAAAATATTCGTAATTATGATTTTAACATTTTCTGATGGTAATTCGATAGCAGTTGAATACAATAGCATACAGCAAAAAGAGGCCCCCAAAATAGGAATAGATTACCAAGAAAAAAATCTTAATGTAAACCTTCCTAAATGGTAGTTCAGTGTATCTGCAGGGATATGTGTCCAGATAACAAACAGGGTTTATTTCTGCATTTGAAAATTTCCATCATGGAATAGGGAGCCTTGTTCTGTACAAATGAGCGTGGATGTGGTATCTGTATTCTACTTTGCTAAAGAAAAATAACAGGAATACTTTTCAAATGTGTAGGAATAGCAAATAATGACCGATGTAAAGAACTATTGATTAAGTAATTAGTAAGGAATTCACCTGATTAATAGTTTGGAAATAATTGAAATGGATTGGAAAGAAGTGAAGTATTATTTAGTGTATGAGAGAGGATTTATTGGCCAAAATTTTTTGAAAGAAAAAATATTGATTACCAGTATTTTGAAATTAAGACTAGGCAAATTAAATATCCATTCTTTTATAAAATGTAAATGAAAGTGGATTAAAATTTTAATATAAAATAGTTCTGCAATGAATAAAGAGATACTTAGACATGTAGCCTTTTTATCTTTATCCTTTAGGTTAAATGAAAAATACATGTTTTAAACAGTAAATCTTCTTATCATTAGCAAGGATTTATTAACACAGCTTATTTTAGTTTACATTTCCTGTTATTTGTTTTCTCTTGGCACAGTTAGTGCATGAAGTAGCAGCTACCCAGTAGTGTTTTCTCTTTGTACCCAAATACAGTCCTGCAATGCTCATGTGATAAAACTTTGAAGAATTGTCAGTACTTTTTAATGACATATACTGAAATTAAAAACAGTAAATAAACTTTGAGTTTAACTTCAGAACCTATTACAGATATCTTATATTTTAAATTTCTGTATTAAAATTTATTTCTTAGGTAAAAAAATTGACCAAGATAAAAATCAAAGAATGGTAGAAATTACAAAATAGCATTAAAGGAGAAAACATACCTATAAGCTTTCACCTTGGAAGGAAAAGATGCTTACTCTAGGATGTAGCACTGTCAAAACAAGCATGAAGCTGGGAGGCAGAGGGCTTGTATGTACTTGCAAACACTTTCAGTTCTGTCCTTCTGAGCTTCACTTTCCTTGCTTTAAACAGGATTAAATATGAAAGTATATTAGGAGCGCATTAGCAGAGTGCCTGGCAGATAGTTAGAGGGCAATAAAAGACAGTATTACTAGGTATTAATATGTATAAAAGAGCAGATATTTGAGAAGGAGGAATGGTTATTGAAAAAATAATAGGACTGGAAATCTATAAGTTGTTAAATAAATATCTTTAATAGTAAATTATTAGTGAGTATATAGAAACTCAGAGAAGTGAAATAATCTACTAGATACAGGTAAGCTTCTAAAATAGAAAACTTCTAAGAAATGTTTCCATCTTATGCTTCTGGAAAGTTGGGAATTCTCATTCAATCCTTTAACACTAGGCAGTTTAAGGAATTGCCTTCCATTGAAATATGTTCAGATTGTCAATAAGGAAAAAACATTTAAAAAGTAATTGTTTAGAGGAATTTAATTCAAATATTGGAAGAGGACAGTTGTAGTCAATATTCAGAAATGTGTATATAATCTATAAGCATTTCTCATTTAAAGCAAACCCAAGATATAGTTTGAATGTACAGAAGAGATACACAAGGGAATTATTATTAACTGGGAAAGGATTAACTTCAAAGTCCCTTTAACTATTAATATCTCCTAGTGATTAAAATGTGATTCTATTTATAGAAAGGTCTACTTAGACTTCTGCTTCTGGGAAGATGGAGTAGACCTACTTTTCCCTCTTCCTCTCACTAAGTACAATGAAAAACCTTGAATATTACACATAAAACAAACATAAGACTCTGAAAGATGGAGAGAAGACAGACCAACTAGGGCCCTGGAAACCCAAGGAACATGATGGTTAGTTCCCTGGGTTTTCTTTTTGCCTCATATGTTCCAGACTTGAAACTGAAGAAGCTGGCTACCTGGGAGTGCCAATGGTACAGACAAAAAAAGGCCCAACAAAGTATTGCTCTCTTTAGCTGAAGGACCAGTAAAGGGGCAGTAAAGCAGATAGAAAACATTTAGACAATAAATGCTCTACTCCAGACAAAAACTATGAAAAAACACCCAAATATGACATCCCCCACCTCCCACTCATGCCAGCAAAGGTCTGGTGGAGAGCCTAGACTTCCACCCTCAGCAGGCTATAACAAGGTGCCCCAACCTCCCCTCCCCTCTTCTCATGTCAGATAATGTTAAGTAGAGAATTAGAACTTTCATCCCACTAGCCAGTAATGAGGAGCCTCCCACCTTGGGTGTCAGTGGAGGCCAAGTAGGGAACTTGGACTTCTCCCCCAACCTGGCAGTAATAAGGTGGTGCATGCTCCCCAACCCCACTTCCACTTGCATTGCTGTGTCAGAAAAAGCCAGCTAAAACAAAAGATTTAAATAAGACCTAAAATCTCATGGCACAATATCCTAAATGTCTAGATTTCAATTGAAAATCGATTGTCATGTTAAGAACTAGGAAGATTTCAAACTGTATATAAAAAAGACAATAAATGATAAAACCAAGATGATAGAGATGTTAGAATATCTGACAGATTTTAAAGCAGACAAAAATGCTTCAGTGCACAACTACAAAAACACTTGAAACAGAAAAAATAGAAAATCTCAGCAAAGTAGTAGAAGATATAAAAAAGAACCAAATGGAAATTTTAGAACTAAAAAATATAATAATTGGAGTAAAAAACTAAGTGGATGGGTTTAACAACACAGTGGAGGAGTACAAGGAAAGAATTAGTGAACTTGTAGATAGAAAAATAGAAATTACCCAATCTAACAATAGAGAGAAAATAGATTTTAAAAAAATGAACACAGTCTCATGGAGTTGAGTGACTATAACAAAAGATCTAACATTCATGTCATCAGAGTCCTGAAAGGAGAAAAGAAAGAAGGTGGGGCTAAAAATACTCAAAGAAATAATGGCTGAAAACTTCTGAAATTTGACAAAAGACATAAACTTACAGATTTAAGAAGTTGAGCAAATTTTCAACAAAAGTGCCCAAACAACTAAATGAGGGAAAGACAGTTTTCAACAAATAGTGCTGGGACAACTGAGTATCCACCTGCAAAAGAGTAAAATTGGACCCCTGCCTCATACCATATACAAAAATTAACTCAAAATGGATCATAGAACTAAATTTAAGAGGTAACACTGTAAAATTCTTGGAAGAAAACATAGAAGTAGATCTTTGTGACCTTGAGTTAGAAAAAGACTTCTTAGATATGACATCAAAAACACAAGCACCAAAAGAAAGCACTAGATAAATTGGACTTCAAAAAAATTTAAAACTTTTGTGCTTCAAAGGACACCATAAAGAGAGAAAGTGAAAAGACTACCCATCGAATGGAAAAAAAATATTTGCAAGTCACATATAGGAGACTTTTTCTAGAATAAAGAACTCATATCTCAATAATAAAAAAACAGATAACCTAAATAAAAATGGGCAAAGAATCTGTATAGACATCTCTCCAAATAAAATGTACAAATTGCCCATAAGCATTTGAAAAGATACTCAACATCATTAGCTATTAGGGAAATGCAAATCAAGACTATGAGACACAACCTCACACCCACTAAGACAGCTATAGTAAGAAGCACAGATAATAACAATATTGGCAAGGATGTGGGGAAGGGGGGGGATGTAAAATGCTACAGCTGCTTTGGAAAACAGTTTGGCATTTCTTCAAACAAACACAGAGTTACCATAACATCCAGCAATTCCACTCCTAATGGAAATGAAAACATATGTCTACACAAAGCTTATGCACAAATGTTCATAGCAGCATAGCAGCTATTTGTAATAGCCAAAAAGTGGAAACAACTCAAATGTCCATCAATTGATTAATGAATAAACAAAATATAGTATATCCATACAATGGAATATTAATTGGTATTTAAAAAATGAATAAAGTACTAATACATGCTACAATTTGAGTGAACCATGAAAACATTTTGCCAAATGAAAGAAGCCAATACAGAGGACCATGTATTATATTATTACATTTATATGAAATATCTAGAATAGGCAAATTTACAGAGACAGAAAGTAGATTAGTAGTTTCCAAGGATTGGAGGAGGGGAAATAGAGAGTGACTACCAGTAAGTATCAGAGGTTTCTTTTGGAGAGGATGAAAGCAGTCTAAAATTAGACAGTGGAGGTTGCACAACCCCATGAATATACTATAAAACACTTTATGGTAAACTTTAAAAGGGTGAATTTTATGGTATATAAATTATATCTCAGTAAAGCTGTTATTTAAAAAAATAAAGAAGACAAATGAAACCCAAATAGGATTAATCCAAAAAAAAAAACTCCATGCCAAGACACATAGTTCAACTTCTAAAAATTCAAAACAAAGGAAAAAACCCTGAAAGCTTAGGGAACAAGAAATGACGCCTTACCTATAAAAGATTATATGAACGACAGTGAATTTCACACCAGAAACCATGGAGGCCAAAAGGAAATAATACTGTTTTTCAAATGTTGAAAGGAAAGAACTATCAACCCAGAATCCTATATTCAGCACCAATATCCATTTAGGAATGAAGGGAAAATCATGACATTCTCAGATAAAGGAAAATTAAGAGATCTTGTCACTAGCAGACTTTTTCTAAAAGAATAGCTAAGGGAAGTACTCTAAGCAGGAAGGAAAGTATAAAAGAAGGAATATAGGAACCCTGGAAGAAAGAAGAACAGATTGAGCAAAAATACAGGTAAATATAATAGGTTTCCCTTCTTCTTCTTGAGTCTTCTAAATTATATTTGGTGCTTGAAGCAAAATTTATAACATTGTCTGATATGATTCTGAATGTATGTAGAAGAAATATTTAAGACAATTGTACTTTTAAATGGAGAAGGTAAAGAGACATAAAGGGAGATAAGGTTTCTGCACTTCACTTGAACTGGTAAAATGACAATACCAGTATACTCAGATAAGTTATACATACACTATATATATTATATATCATATATAAATATATGTAATTTAAATATATATATAATGTAATACCTAAAGCAACCAGTAAATAAGCTATATAAAATGATACGCTAAGAAACATTATAGGTAAATCTATATGGAATTCAAAAAATGTGTGAATAATCAACAGGAAAGCAGGAAAAGTAAAAAATAAAAAAAAAGAACAGACAGAAAACAAGAAATAAAATGACAGCCATAACATATCAATTACATTAAATATAAATGGTCTAAAAACATCATTGTATTTTGATTGGCAGGAGTGGATTAAAATCATGACCCAAGTATTAATATATGCAGTCTACAAGAAACTCACTTCAAATATGATATAAGCAGGTTGAAAGTAAAAGGAAATAATAAAGATAAGAGCAGAAATCACTGAAACTGAAAACAGAAAAACAATAAGGAAAATCAATGAAACAAAAAGCTTCTTGGGAAAAAAAACAATATAATTGACAAACCTCTAGCAAGACAGAAAAAGAAAGAAGACACAAATTACCAAAAACTCAGGAATGAAACAGGGGATATCACTACAGACCCTGCAGAAATCAAAAGGATGATAAAGGAATATTATGAACAACTCAGCACACATACATGTGAGAACTTAGATGAAATGCCAATTCCTTGAAAAGTACTAATTACCATAACTCAACAACATGAAATATATAATTTGAAATAGTGCTATAACTATTAAGGAAGTTGAATTCATAATTTCAAAACTCCCCGCAAAAGAAATCTCCAGGCCCAGATGGTTTCACTGGAGAGTTCTACCAAACATTTAAAGAATTAATACCAGTTATACACAATATCTTCTAGAAAAAGAGAAGAAGTGAAAACACTTCCTAACTCATTTTGTGTTGCTACTGTTACCCTGATACCAAAACAGACAAATATGGTATAAAGAAGAAAACTACAAACCAGTATCTCTCATAGATTCAAACATAGACTCAACATAGACTCAAAAATTCTTAACAAAATATTAGCAAATAAAATTCAGTAATATATAAAAAGAATTATATACAATGACCAAATGGGGTTTATTCCAGGGATGCAAGGCTAAATCATTGTTCAAAAACCAGTCAACATTAGCCATCAGAGGAATGCAAATTAAACCCAGGTGATGAGATATCACTACACACCCATCTGAATGGCTGAAACTAAAAAAAAATAATAATAATAACAACACCAAAATCTGATGAGAATTCAAAGAAACTGAATCACTCATATGTTGCTATTGGGAATATAAAATGGTACAGCCCCTCTGGAAAACAGTTTGGCACTTTCTTAAAAAATTAAACATGCGACCACTATATGACCCAGCAATTGCACTCTTGAGCATTTATCCCAGAGAAACAAAAACTTACTTGCACACAAAACCTGTCCATGAATGTTTATAGTAGCTTTATTTGTAATAGCCCCAAATTGGAAACAACCCAGATGTTCTTCAATGGATGAATGGTTAACAAAACTGTGGTATATTCATACCATGGAATACTACTCAGCAATAAAAAGAAACAAACTATTGATACACACAACAGCTTGGATGAATCTCCAGAGAATGATGAATGAAAAAAAGCTAATCCATGATTTCTTCTAGCAAAGTTCATTCTCTCTGTTTCATCTTCCTCTAGCCTTCTCTAACCTGTATCTTCAACCTCTCCCTCTCCACTGGATCCAAAACTTTGCCAGAATTAAACTGGATATGATTTTAATGTTTGTAAGAGTTGTGGGATTCTAAGTTAAGAAAGAATTCAAGATTCCATCAAGTTCAAAAGTCTTTTTAGGGTTGAAGGGAGAATACATCTGTGTATCTTAAGAGCCAAAGAAACACAACATCCAATCAAGTCATCAACCAGAATAAAAGATGCAGACCTCAGTGATAAACTAGTGCTCCACTAAGTGGACTTTGGGTGCCACAATGAGCAATCTGCCAAGTTATGAAGAACCTATTATAAACTATAAATAGGGACCAGTATGTTCCATCAGTGTTTCTGAGAAGACTCGAGTCAATGTCATGGCCTGAAATTTCTAATGATTGTGCAGTCTCAAACAAGCTAAGAACGAAGTATGTTAGTTAGGATTATATTCAGCTGCAAGTGACAGAAAACTTATAACAAGATAGTAATTTATCTCTCATGTAAACAGAGGCAGTTCACATCTGGTCTGGAAGATTCATAATTATCAGGGATGTAGGCTTCTCCATCTTGCTACTTTTCCATCCTTAATATGAAGCTCCTTTCTCAAGGTCTAATATGGAATACCAGATTTCAGCTTAGCCATTTACAACCACATCCCAGCCACTGGGAAGGAGAAAAAAAAGGAGAGGTATAGGACCCTCCCTTTCAGAAAGTTTCACACACCACTTTCATTTGTCATTAGCTAGAACTTTGTCACTTGCCATATGACACATACGTAGCTTAGCATCTAGGCTTAACTCCACTCCCAAAGAAAAGTCTAAGTTTTCCTCTCATTCCAGTCCAAGGCCTGGTTCCCAGAAATTGGATTCTGTCATTCTGAAAACTTCCCCAATGGCTTCCAATAACTCCTAGAATTAAATCCATATCATAGCTATAAAGCCCTACTTGATCTGGCCCTCACCGACTTTCTGACCTCATCTTCTACCTGTCTACTGCTTGCTGAGTGGGCTCCAGCCACACTGTCCCTCAAACATAGTGAGCTCATCTCCACCTTAGGCTGTCTACACTTGCTGTTTCCTCTGCTAGATTGCTATCCCCCTAGGACTTAACACAATGATCTCTCTTACCTCTTCAGATCTCAAAGATCCTGCTAGATATTATTCCTTGACCACCCTATTAAACCTCTATCTTCTTACCATGCTTAATTTTATTCATAGCATGTATCAATATCTAAAATCACATTCTCTATTTGTTTGAGGTTGTCCATCTCTTTCACTAAAATTCAGACTCCATTAGAGTGGGAACTTTGTCTATCTTACTAATAATCACATTATCAGTATTAAGAACAATGCCAGGCATAAAGTAGGTACTCAATAAATAGTTAGTGAATGGAAAAATAAATGGATGAATGGATGACTAGCTTGGTGAAACATTAAGAGAACCTAACTCCCTGGATTTGTTTCCATGCTACTAAGAAACCTTCTGATTATAACTTAACTTCCCACATAAATTTGATGATTGGAGAAACAACATTCTAATTGTTTTTGGACATGGACTGGTATTCTGGATCTTACGCATGTGTCTCCCCACATTTTGTTAACGAGAGTTTGCTCCTGAAAGGGAGATGTGCCTTTGGGTTTAGACTCTTTCCAGATGACCCCTTATCTTGCTGTGCATCTTCTTTTAGAACAGCACTAAGGACCCCCACCACTGGGCCGTGGTAACCCTATCAATATCAAGTTAAGGGCCCTGTGTGAGGCTCTGTCTAGAAGAACAACTCTGCTCCCTTTGTAATATTTCTAGGTCTGTATTTATCTTCAACTTAAAAAACTTTTGAGGAACACATCCATCAAGAGACACATATTACCAATTTACCATTTACTCCCTCTCCTGTACCCTCACAATACAACTTTGATTTTCTTTAAAAATTTTTTTAAGAAGTAGTGACCAGGGAGGTTAAAGGCAAACCTTTAGTTCCAGGCATATCTAGATTCAAATCCTGGCTTTGTCATCTTGGAGATGTCAGTTGACCTTTGGAATCCTTGGTTTCTTCATCTGTGTGCTGAAAATATTAGCTGTACCCACCGACTAGGGTTGTTGAGAAGATGAAAAGAGACTATGCTTGTAAAGGTTTTGTCACAGCACCTAGCACAAAGTAAGCACTCAATAAATGCCAGCTATTTGGAAAGAGTAATAATTTTTCCGGGTGAATTGAAAATAATGCTAATTATACTAACATTATTAACAGTATGATAGAGGAATGTGAACTTTTTTCTTTAAAAATGTTTATTTTTTGATAAATGTTTTGAGTGTTTGTGTTATACTCTACTAAAGAGGAATTGGGCAGATTGTCTAAACCCAGCAAGGCAGAAATAATGGCAAATAGTGGCAAAACTTAGTGAGAATGCTACCTAAAGTTATCTCAGATCCAGCTTTTTTATGCATGGAAAAGACTGGGTTAGTCCTCTCACCTCTTGGAGGATATTAATCAGAGTTACAAAACAAAGTTTTCTTCTACTGCCTGCATTCCGCCCCTCCCTACCCCCCAAGTTGTTTTTCTTCTTTTTATTTTGTCTCTGCCTTTCATTTCGGAGCTTTCCTTAAATGTCTGATGAGACTTGGCTCTCCATCCAAACATATTTAAGAGTAAGGCGCTGAAAAGCAGATTGTAGGCTCTGCTGTGATGGAGGAATTTGTGGACAGGTGGCCATCTCCATAGTGCAATGGGGCACTGAGACAACTTTTGTGTCAACAACTTTTCTGATGTCTTGATTGGGAGAAATAAGCCTGGCTCCTGGTGTTCTGTGACCAGGAACAGGTTATAAGGATGGAAGTGGGAGGTCTCATTGTTCATTATGCCTAACTCTGATTAGTCCTTTATTTTCATTTTGGTGCCATCCTTGTGCTCTACTGTGCCTGGAGTCCTCAAGTCTGGGGCCTCTCTGGTTCACTTCTTACCATTTTCTTAAGGTGAGACAAGAAAGAGTAGTCATCTGGCTTCATCGGGGAGGATAGGGTTCCAGTGTTCTCTTCAACCAGTTCTCCTGTTGTCAGTGCCACTCTGCATCTCTGCCTTTTTCAGTACCTCCAATTCCTGAGCTCTTCCTGGGCTCTATGGAGAGACTCAGCTTGCTTCAGTTTGGCATTAGGCACTTCGATTTCAGATTTCTCTTCTCTTTTAAGCCAGTTTCCACTTCTTCATCTGCTTTCCATCTCCACAAATTTGTTAACATTTCTTGTCTGCTATAGTGTCTTTCCAGCTGTCTTTGTGCTTGTGAATTTATACCTTAAAAAAAAATTTCCCTTACTGTCATTTTCAGGGGATTTCAGAAAAGAGAAAAATATGTCTAACAAGTTAAACTAGAATTTTTGATTCTACTTTTAAAAAGTAGCTGTTGGATGTTATACTGGACATGGTTTCATTTTTAATTTTGAGTAAGAAAGAGAGTATTTCAATGTATGTTATTTTGAGTCAGTAGGTTAGCAACTGGGAATTAAATATTTTAAAAATTAAATTTAGGTTTAATTCCAGTGATATCTTAGGAGTCAGTGTTATGATTTTGTTATAGCCCATAGGGAATTACATGAAATTGATCCAAATAAACTGCCATGTAATTTTTAATGTTTTGTATGTCATGAAAATTCTTCACAAAATTAATTTACAAATTGATTAGCAGCTTTCATAGAATAAAGACATTCTGTCCAGAAAGATTTATATTTTTAAACACAGATTATTATAGTAAAATTTATAGATAAATATGTATTTCATAACTTTGAAAATAAATCATCCCTTGAGACAGAAAACGGGAAAGTCCTTTTTTAACTTTTAATTTCTGCACCAGAAATTTTAGGGTCATAATATCCAAGCATCCAAAGAATTTCACCAAACCATGAGGGCTTTCTGCTACAAAGATATTTATTCATAAATTTTAAAGCAATAAAAGGTATCCTTATGAAGTTTTCTCTTGGGGCTCTGAAGTTACATGTATGCTGGACTGGCTTCTTTTCCCCCCGCTTCCACTGCATTTTTAGTTCAGTTTTCAACTGCATCTCTCAGCTATTACTTTTGTTTTGTCCTTAGTGTTCACTGTTGTTCTCGCAAGAGTCACTAGATTGGCAGTTTGTCAAAAGACCAATTTGTGATTCTGTATGCTATGCTTTTTCTAGCCCTCCTGGTGGGGAAGATTTAAAGAATTCTAAAATGAGGGCTGTCTCTTCTCTAGTTGGCCTGAAGTGGAAGTGGTAATTTGGATTTGCTTTGCTTATACTGGTAATAATTGTACAGTCAGAGAAATGAATTTTAAGGCATGAAAGCTCTGCCTTAAAATTCACAGGACTTGTGTTGCCTATGGGGGTAAACATATTTCATGGTCCCTAAGGACTGAACAGAAGATTTCTCATCTTGGAATTGGATTTTTCTGAGGGGATATATATTCACATAAATTAGAAAGAAAAACCATTAGGGAATTTTGTTATGAAGAACATATAAGCCAGTAAGACATCTAAAAAAATCAAAACAAAGGACTATTTCAGTAATAGTTGTGGATAAGCTATTAATTCATATCCCTTAATACCTTTCCGATTTTCTCATTAACTCTTTCTATGCTGGTTAGTAACATTTTTGCTCAAATAATTTGTGTATTTGTGTTCCTTCCTCAGAAGGATTTTCCAATACTATGTGGAGTGCATATTTACATTGTTACAAATGGATGTAATACTGGAATTTGGATTGCTGAGGAGACAGGATGCCATCATACTGCTATTTTGATGATTTACCATGATTCTAGTATATCTTAAGTTGTTTGGTTCAAAGGATTATTTCTTGTAAAGTATCACACATCGTTTTTTTCCTCTCACTTCAAGATCTGAGTAGATAAAGTTAAGATCCATCTTACAGGTGCAACAGAATATATATATATATATATATATTTATATTTATATTTATATATATATTTATATATATATATATATTTACTTGTTTTTACTGAACTGTGTCTATAGAATTTTCTTTTACAGGAAACTATAGTACTCCTGTGCAACTGAATCTGAAGGAGAAAGGCTCAGAAGTGAAAGAAACAAGCTAAAAATATCTCTAAGTCATACAGGTCAATTTTAGCTGGAGAAAGTACATCTTTTAGTAGTTAGGCTAATGGAAATCTTTCAATTTAAAAGAATGGAGGAATGTGAGCAGATGACTCGAGGCAGTATTATAGAAGTCATAGAGATGGACAGGGCTATGAAGGAAGCAATCATCCCTGGCAGGGAGATTATCTGAAGATGAGAGAGTTCAACTTATTTGGATAGAAGTTGTGTTACTTTAGATTTGGGGCTTGGGGAGGAAGGCAAGCAAACCAGATTTTGATCACCTAAGGCAAAAAGAACTTATTGAAAGTATACTGGATTATTTCTCAAAAAAGAGTTGAACAACCTATTCTAGTGATAGGAATACAGCTTGTCTATGGACCAGCAATGTCAGACTCTCTGTTTGCCTCTTGTTTATATAGACATCTTTCCCATGGGGAACATGGCTGCCTGGTATACCCAAGGTTTACATTTTATGGCTTCAAGTATTAGGGACCAACTCTCCATCTTTTTCCTATCTAAGACCTAAATTCCTGGGGATGGGACTTACTGGCCTTGACTGAGTGAGAAGCCCAACTTGGACCACAAGTAATTAACTGTGGCTGGAAAGAAGGGTCATGTTGCAGTAGGGCTGTCCTGCTGTGGCTTCATTGTAGTGGGAGGGGATAAGAGAGAAGGAAGAGCAGTTTCTAGAATAAGCAGAGGGGCTAGGAAGACTACCTTAGAGTTCTCCACTGGAGAAGTACGTCTCCAAATCATTTGATTCATGGGATTTAACTGGAAAAGGTGATCTGATGCTCGGGCACAAAAATCCCACCAAGCTACCAACATATTCTGGTAAAATAGCAGTGCCTGAAGGTTTACCAAGGTTTATTTTAACTACTTAGATTTCAAAAGAATAGTTTATTGATATTGATTTTATGCATTTTCTCTAATAAATTGTTCATTTGGAATTGCAGCTAGAAGGCATTGATAAATCTAATGCAGTTCTCTCATTTTATAAAGATGAATCTAAAAGGATAGATAACTTGACCAAGGTCAATGGTACATTAAGTGAAAACATCTAGGCTGAAATCCAAGTGTTACTTATTATCTAGTGTTGATATTTTGATCTTATTTGCTTAGAAATAGTTTATATTGTGCTAAAAAATTTAAGGATGATGGGTTCATTTTTGCACAATCTCTGAATAAAAGTATATATAAATCCCTGGTCTCACTATGTCCAGTGGGCAGCAAAACTTAACAGCAGGTCAGAACTTCAGCTCAGAAATTGAGGAATATCAATTCCATGCAGTGCTCTCGCCTGAGTGAAAGACCACTTCTGCCCAGAGATGACTTGCAAATAGATCTGCAGGGAAAGCCAGGATTTAGGGAGCAGATTTGGATTCCATCAGCTCTAAGATAGTTCTATAATGTTAGATCAGGGTATATCACAATTTAATATGGCAGTGATGATCTGATCAGTAAGGGTTTCAAAGCAGAAATACCAGTAAGGGCCCCATACATAAGAACAGACATAAACATGTAAACAAATAAACAAGATAATTCCTGACAGGGATAACTGCCATGAAGAGAATAGAATAGGGGATGTGATAAAGACTGATGGGAGGCTACTCAAGATTAGGGCATCAGGGAAATTCTCTCTGAATTAATGAGTGATTTAATGAAAGGAAAACTATCAAAATTAAAACCACATATCAATAACTTCAATAATAAAATCATACAGTCATATCAATAAAAGCCCCAAGTGATATTTGATAAAATTCAATATCCAGTCTTAAACACCTTGAAAGTGAGATATAGGGTTGCTCTTTCTTTATATAAAAAAAAGGAAAAACTAAGAATTTGAAAATAAAAGTTGATTTTGTAAATGGTAGAGCAAATCTAGCAACATTTCCCTTTTAAAAAATGAACAAAACAAAGGTGCTGTTTTTCACTATTATTTTCCATTATAATGCTAGAAAAATTTTTTTATCCCAGTACAATCTCCAGAAGAAATGAAAACTAAATATTGGGGTGGGGAGGAGGAAACAAAAATGTTATTTCAAGAAATAGAAGACCTAAATTAAGCCATTCCCACCCTCCACAAAACTATTTAAGATGTTAAAAGCATTCAGTGAAATGGGAAAATGAAAGATAAATCTGTAAACATGTATATCTTTCCTAAATATCAGTAAAAACCAACTAGGAAAGGTAACTAAAAAGAGATCTTATTCACAAAGTCACTGAATTATAAAATATGCAGAAGTTAATATAAAATGTTCAAGGCACATAAAATAAACTATAAAAAAAGTTTAATGAAAGAATTCAGAAAAGCAAATGAATGCAGTGACATAGCATGACTGTGGATAGCAGAAATGATATTTCCTGAATTAATGTATAGATTTAGCATAAGCCCATTAAAAACCAAAGAATACTTCATAGAGCTCAATAAAATGATTCCAAAACTGTTTTGGAAAAACAAATTGGCAGAATTATCAAATATTACACTATGGGGAAAAAAAGAACAATGAGGAGGAACTATCTTTGCTAGGTACTAGAATTTTAGAGGAAACGAACGGAAATGGCATGGCATTAGTTCAAAGATGGAGTAAAGGATAATGGAAAGGAATAGAAAACCTAGTCTGCAAATAATGTAAGTTTAATATATTAACTCAGTCTACCCAAATGATGGAGAAAGTAGTCATATTTAAGAACCGGCAAGGAAACCACATATTAATGTGAAGAGAAATAAACTTAGACCTCATACTACATTTTTATCCCTTCTGCAAGAAGCTGCCCATCAGGACTTTACTGTTTTTGAAAGCTGGCATTAAATCATTTACAAGTTGCCATCTATTTTCTTCTTCTAGGGGTGGAGTCATCAATTCATCTTTGGAAAAGACTTTCTTTGTTTTGGGAAAATCACCAGAATGGATCTTTTTACTTACACAAATGTAGAACAAACACTCACTTGTTGCTTGTGGAGGAAATTGAAGTCTCCCGTAAGCTGACAACTTTGGGTTTATTGGCTGGCGTATGTCCTTTTGGAATCAGAGGGGAAAAATATATCTCTGTGTCTTAGTCTGTTTCGGCTGCTATAACAAAGTACCAGACTGAGTAGCTTATAAACAATAGAAACTTATTTCTCACAGTTCTGGAGGCTGGAAGTCTGAGATCATGGTGCCAGCATGGTCTGGTGAGGACCTTCTTCTAGCATGGCAGACTTTTCATTGTGTCTTCATATGGTGGAAAGGGCTAAGGATATCCCTAGAGCTTCTTCTATAAGGCACTAATTCCATTCATGAGGGTTCCTCCTTCATAATTTAAGCACCTTCCCGTAGGTCCCACCTCCTCATACCATCACATTGAGTATTAGGATTTCAACACATGAATTTTGGGGGGATTTGAACATTCAAACTATAGCACCCTGGAATATGGATTTAGGCTGAACTGTCCTTGCAAAATAGTGTTTATTTTGGAAAAGATAGAATAGAATAGAATAGAAAAGAATAGAAAGAAAAGAAAGAAAGAAAGAAAGAAAGAAAGAAAGGAAGGAAGGAAGGAAGGAAGGAAGGAAGGAAGGAAGGAAGGAAGGAAGGAAGGAAGGAAGGAAGGAAGGAAGGAAGGAAGAAAAGAAAAGAAAGAAAGATAGTGTTTTGTCCATCTAATTGTTTACAGGAGATTGTCATACTGGACTATGCCAAGAGGGTTGTGTAGACCTGATATCTTTATGCTGGAGATTAAAAGTGTGAAAGAGAATCAGTAGGACTGGACTTGGTACACTAATATTTGGATTGGACCATTACTGCCTTTCACATAGTGTTATTTAAGACAAAATAACTCAGACCTGGGACATGCACTGCTGACCTTTATCATAGCCTTGTTTGAGACATGGGAGCCAGATTATACTCTCTGGGTGGGTGTTCCCACTGTCAGTTATTTAATTTGTTTAACTCACTTAATCTTCATAACAGCCATATGAGACAGGACATGGGTTTGAAGAGGAAAGATCTCTCTCTCTCTGACTGTCTCTCTCTCCATCTCTCTTTCTTCTATGTGTGCATGTACACACACACACACATGCGTGCCTACGCACACAGACACAAGCACATACACATTCACACTCCCACTCATACTTCCACCACAGGGATTCTTAGGGCCAGTATTCCAGAGTGTAGAGATGCCTGGAGATTTTCTCTTGGTGGGGGTGAGCTGGCCATTGCCACATTGGGTGTTCTAACAGGAATTCCTTCTAGCAGTAGTACACTGTATTGTTATTTCATTCCTGAATCTGCAGTATATTTTGTTAATTGTTTTATTATTATCTTAGCTGTGCCTTGGAGAAAGAAAGGCGATATCTGTGTTCATGCTAGGAGAGAAACTGGCTGGGCAGAGTGCTGCTCTGGAGAAGCTGGTTATCAGGTGGCAGGAGTGACCTGCTAGACTCCAACAGTGGTGCTAAATGATCAGGAGAACTGATTTAGGGAGACGTGTAATAGGTCTGCGGGAAGGAAATTCCAAGGAAGAATGGGTTTCTTAAAGCTTATGGAATGTAGCTTCATGGTTTTTGTAATTTGGCTGTTAAAGAAAATGTGTCCTTATTATGTTATCCCAGATTTGTGTGGTCTGTGGACTACTGAGGCCAATTCAGTTGTTCCTTTACTTATTCATACATTCCACAAATATTTATTGGTTGCCTACTACGTTCTGGGACTGGGTTAGGCATGTAGATACAATGATGACTAACAGTCTCTGCCCTTTAGGAGAATACTCCTTGAAGTAAATATTAACAAATCAAATTGTAAGAAAATAACAAGGAAAATAAGAGCGGAAACAGAGAAGTGGAAAAAAAGATGGATATATATTACTGTATAAACATTTTAAGTCTATAAAATGAAAATCAATGAAGGAAGCTGAAAAAGAAAACAGACTTAGGGAATTACTTGTACTAAATATGACAAGTGAGCTAATGGAATTTTAAATACATCAGTCTTTAGTCAAAGGTAAAGCCTAACACCAAATCCCTAAAGAACAAAAGGACACTAACAGCATTCAAATAAGAGGAAACTTTAAAAAATACCTTCAATAGCAGTTAAATACATTTGCATTAAAACAACAATCAGCTAATATCTCACACTTAATAAATGTAAAAGTGTGTGTAAGAGAAGTATAAGAAGAAGCAGAAAACTTTGAAAGAGGCTATGGAAAAATAAGCACCCAGACATTGCTGTTGTTGGTATAAATTAATTCTTAAATCTTAAATTCTCAATTTAATTCTTAAAAAGTGACTTAGCATTAAACATTGAGAGCATAAAAATATAAATGCCCTTTTACAACTGAAGATTCATCCTAAGACAAGATTTCACTTTTAATAGTAATCGCCACCTAGAATGCTTACTCCATGCCAGGCACTTTTCTAAGTGCTTGATGCATTTAATCTTCATTGCAGTCATATGAAGTAGGTAATTTTATTATCCCCATTTTACAGATGAGGAAACTGAGGGACACCAAGATTAAATAAATTGCTTAAGATCTCATGGCAGAGCTGAGATTTGAAGCTCCTGGGACTGGACTCATAATCACTGCATCATGATGTTTCGATGAAAGAAAAAAGTTCTGTATACAAAGATGCTTGTAGCATTATCATTTATAATGTAAAAAAAATGGGGAGAAAATGACATGTTCCACAAGGGGAATGGTTAAATATATTATAGTACATTCATTCAATAGATAATTATTCAACCAGAGTTGTTCAGAACTTTTCTTGGTATAGGACACCAACTTCACAAAAGTATTACTTGTCCTTTTGCAAGCCTTCTCTGTGTCTCTATATCTTTGAGCCATTCATAAAGATCAGGAGGTTCTATCCCAATTGGGCACTATATTATTTTCTGCTGCAGCAGCCCATGGCTCCATATATTATGTCACTAGATGGACGGAGTGTGGCTGGAGTGAAAATTCTTTAGGAGTATAAATTACCATCTTCTCTGGATACTTTAGCCACATTTAATGAACTCATACATTTCTTTGACCTCATATTCTCACCCTTGTTACCTCACCCAAGTAAAGCTGTTTTTTACCGTAAATATATATATTAACGTAGTTATCAACACATTTCTTACATTAACAGGCTGTGAAGATCTAAGTAGGGTTTTGTGTTGGAAATGTTAGTAAAAGAGTTTCAAAATATTTAAAATAATTTCATTCACAGTAGCAAAAGAAAAAACGAGAAAGAAAAGAGAAGAAAAAGTATGTATTTTAGCATGTCTCTTCACATTTTTTCCTATTAATTACAAAAATAATACATCCTGTTTATTAGAAATCTACAATGTGCCAGGAACTATGCTAATCTTGCTACATAATTAATTGCTTTTAATCTTCTGAATAGCCATAAAAGTAGGTATTATTCATTATTACTGTATCACAGATGAGAACACAGAAGCTGGAGAAGTTGAGTAACTTGCCCCATGTCACACAGTTTATAAGTGGAAGAGCCAGGACTTAAACCCAGATCTGTCTGAATCCAGAAATCAAGCTGTGATTCATACCAGCTTGAATCATACCGATACTATCTTTTCTTCATCTTCTTTTCCAAAAATAAATTTAGATTTACTTTCTCTAATGTTTAGTTCCATGATAAAGTTCTAATTCTGTGGTTACAGATAACATTATAACCAGTTGCCTTGGAAATGAAGAGGGTATCATAAATTAAAACTAGATGTGACTTACAATATTGAATATGAAAAAAAGGTGAAATTATGAAGTTCTTTGAAGAGAACCTTGCTGTATGATGAAATAAAGAAGAAAAACCAAGTAAAGGAATGTACAAGTGGAATATGGAACACTCTCTCGACAAATTTACATATATGTTTTACAAATATGTTTACTAAAAAGGCATATTGTGTACAATAAATGTTAATGCCAGTAGGGAATGAAAATTTGAAATTATCTAAATATGTACTGATTTCAACTTCAACCCTTCTTCCAGAAGTATCCTTTTTTTCCTTCCTCTGCTGGCTCAACCATATAAAGTACAACTGTACACACAGAAATCTCACTCATACCAAAGACTTTGTCATTTAACTCAAAGGCTGGCACCTGTTTCAGAGTGGTCAGTTTTACCATTTTTGACACCATGAGTAGCTTCCAATAGTTCTCTTACTTTTTCCATCTTTATCTTATTTTTGAACTTGAGGAAAAAAAAAAACAAAATTACAAATGTAGGAAAAGACTGATTATTCTGAAGCTGTAACAGGGGTGGAGCTTGTGCACAGCCTGACCCTTAGCACGGCGGTTGGAGGTCCCGCTCGGCCAACAGGCAGCTCCGCCAACCTCCAAGGGCAGTGCTCCGAGGGGCAGAGGGTGCGGTGAGAGGCGGAGCGCGGCCTCCTCCCCGGGCCCTGCAGGCCCTCGGGCCTCGGGACTGGCGAGTGTGCTGGGGGGCCCGGGGACAGGCTGAAGGCTGTGTCCCATAGAGCTCCAGAGCCCTCGCCACAGCGGCCCACTGACCGGGCCCAGGCCTTGAAGCAGCAGCAAACCTCTGCGCCATCCCTATCTCTGCGACCGAATGGCAGTGGTGGTCTCCATGGGTCGCAGTCTGTGGGACCTGGCCGCCCAAAGGAGCCTGAGGGCAGCTGGGTCCTGGGCGCCTTGCTCCCTCAGTGATGACAGCAGGGCAGAGTCTGGGGACCTGGCCCTGAGGGTGCCGCCAGCTGAGATCTGCTTCTTCAGCCAGGCCTGGGCACTGGTGGGAGGGCCCAGACTAGGTGCTGGACGAACGCTCCCGGTCAGGGTAACTGGCTGGCACAAGGACTCCCTCCTTAGTCAGGGCTTAGACCTTGGGGGTGAAAGTTGAGCCTTGGGACCTTGCCCTTTCTTGTCAGAACAGAAAATAACATTTGTTTTGGTGGAGGTTTATAGGAACATCATGACCTGACCGTAACCTGACCTCAAGAACAAGGATCTGACACCAAGAAGTTTGCGACCATTAACCACGCACCTCCCTTACCTTTCCTATAAAAGGGCTTTGCTGAAAGCTTTAGGGGAGTTCAGGGTTTTTAAGGCATGAGCCACCCGTCTCCTTGTAGGGCCCTGCAATAAACCTTTCTGTGCTCCAAACTCCAACGTTTTGGTATTGTTTGGCCTCACTGTGTGTCGAGCACGTGGACTTGCGTTTGATAACAAAGCCATGAAACAAGCAGCCACCTTAATTAATTTAAAGCCTGTTCTGTCATATGACTCACCTGGGTAAACACACTTTTACAAGCCAACCACTCTTGTCAGTCTCTCACTTCTGAAAGTCAGCCTATCAAGGACAGACTCACTCCAATAGCATGCCTCTGAGTGGTACCCAACCAACAATAGTCTCACCTGAGTAACCACGCTTCTACAGATGATGTCAACCCAATTACACCTCTGAGAGTTCACCAGTTCCTGAACTTCATGCTTCCCTAAATCCTTATATAATAAGATCGACGATGTATTCTGCTTGAAAAGATTGTCTGACTAGCATCTCTTACTATAACAAGCAGTAAGTTAGCTTTGTCTTTTTATTTCAGATGTTGAGTGATGGTCTCATTGGACAGTTTTGGAGGTTCCACCGAGATTGTTTTGAAGACCCTCATTTGGCAGCATTCCAGGGAAGCCTGAGGCCAACAGGTACACTCGCTGGGCACATTGTGCCAAAATTCTATTTACTCTTCAGATATGCTGAGTCAGTTTCAACAATAATCTGATCTCTGACTAGTTTCACTGAGTTCATGTTGCTGATTTTATTTTGTTATTCTAGGATTTGTAACCAAATATGTCTTTGTTTAGGCCTAGATTTTTGTGTACAGTAATTAGATCTTTTGATTTAGAGATGCACCATTTACTAAAATAATTAAACCTAGGTCTTTGTATAAGATCATTATACCTTTTATTTTGGAGGCATGCCATTTGAGAAATGTTTTTTTGCCATTAACCTACTTATTCTCCTGCTGCTTGCCTTGCTTTTGCTGCTGTTTGTTTATATGTACAAAGTCTTGTTTCCTGTGTTTTTGCTTTGCCCTAGGTTGTTTTGTTTCTTTTTTCTTTTCCTTTTTTTCTTAATTTTTTATTGGAGTATAGTTGATTTACAATGTTGTGTTAGTTTCAGGTGTACAGCAAAGTGAGTCAGTTATACATATACATATATCCACTCTTTTGTAGATTCTGTTCCCATGTAGGTCATTACAGAGTATTAAGAAGAGTTCCCTGTACTATACAGTAGGTTCTTATTAGTTATCTATTTTATATATAGTAATGTGTCTATGTCAATCCCAATCTCCCAATTTACCCCTCCCCCACTTTCCACCTTGGTAACCATAAGTTTGTTTTCTACAGCTGTGACTCAATTTCTATTTTGTGTTTTGTTGCTTTTGAAGGTATAAGGAAGTGTTCCATAGGGAACAGCTGGGAGCATAAGCCTGATAAGTTTTCAATTCAATGCAAGTCAGACTTGAGGGCTAATTGGAGATCTGTTGGACCAGCAATCAATTTGTGAAAAAAAAGGTTTGTCAAACTTTATCTAGGGTCCCCTATAAAACTTTCATGAAGGTACCCTCTTTCTTGTTAATCTGTTCACTTTGTTTTGCCCATACTCAAGTGTCAAGGATTGTCAGGTTGTTGACAGAATGGCCCTTTCCTAGTCTCTGCTTGGTTGGGCAACCCAAATACCCTTCAAAAACCCACACTATAACTGACTGTAGTGGCCTGTCTTTCTTGTGTGTAATGGGTTTGTCTATGCCAAAATCTCATCCGTCCCCTTGGAAGAGCTTCTGTTTCCTTTAAGAAGCACTGTAATCTAACTTTTGCACTTTTCTTGGCAAACAGTAAAAAATTTTTTTGACTTAAAATAATAATGTCATGTTTGACTTGTCCAAATCATTAAATTAATATCATTAAGAACTTTAAAAATATTAGAGACAAAATACCAAATAATCTAGTCAACTTGTTTAATTATCATGCTAATGCAGAAAACTATAAGACACTGATGAAAGAAATTAAAGATGATACAAACAGATGGAGAGATATTCCATGTTCTTGCATTGGAAGAATCAACATTGTGAAAATGAGTATACTACCCAAAGCAATCTACAGATTCAATGCAATCCCTATCAAACAACCACTGGCATTTTTCACAGAACTAGAACAAAAAAATTCACAATTTGTATGGAAACACAAAAGGCCCCGAATAGCCAAAGCAATCTTGAGAAAGAAAAATGGACCTGGAGGAATCAGGCTCCTGGACTTCAGATTGTATGACAAAGCTACAGTAATCAAGACAGTTTGGTACTGGCACAAAAACAGAAATATAGATCAATGGAACAGGATAGAAAGCCCAGAGATAAACCCACACACATATGGTCACCTTATTTTTGATAAAGGAGGCAAGAATATACAATGGAGAAAAGACAGCCTCTTCAATAAGTGGTGCTAGGAAAACTGGACAGCTACATGTAAAAGAATGAAATCAGAACAGTCCCTAACACCATACACAAAAATAAACTCAGATTCCTTAAAAAACTAAAAAATAGAACTGCCATATGACCCAGCAATCCCACTACTGGGCATATACCCTGAGGAAACCATAATTCAAAAAGGGTCATGTACCACAATGTTCATTACAGCTCTGTTTACAATAGCCAGGACATGGAAGCAACCTAAGTGTCCATCGACAGATGAATGGATAAAAATGATGTGACACATATATACAATGGAATATTACTCAGCCATAAAAGGAAACAAAATTGAGTTATTTTTGGTGAGGTGGATGGACCTAGAGTCTGTCATACAGAGTGAAGTAAGTCAGAAAGAGAAAAACAAATACCGTATGGTAACACATATATATGGAATCTAAAAAAAAAAAAAAAGGTTCTGAAGAACTTAGGGGCAGGACAGGAATAAAGACACAGACGTAGGAAATGGACTTGAGGACACAGGGAGGGGGAAGGGTAAGCTGGGACGAAGTGAGAGAGTGGCATGGACTTATATATACTACCAAATGTAAAATAGATAGCTATTGGGAAGCAGGCACATAGCGCAGGGAGATCAGCTCGGTGCTTGGTGACCACCTAGAGGGGTGGGATAGGGAGGGTGGGAGGGAGATGCAAGAGGGAAGAGATATGGGGATATATGTATATGTATAACTGATTCACTTTGTTATAAAGCAGGAACTAACACACCATTGTAAAGCAATTATACTCCAATAAAGATGTTAAAAAAATTATCATGCTAAGACCTCAAAAAATTTCTAACTCAAGACAGTCTCTCTCAAAAACTTTGTAACCTTTTGAAACCTATTCACTTTGCATTTCTCTCTTGTTTTCTACTCAGTTTTACTTGACTTTCTAAATGAGCTATTCTTTTTTCAGGGTTTCCTCAGGGAAAGAAGAATTATATTGTAAAATTTCTAGACCATAAGGTTGAATTAAAATTCTTATCTAGAGCCAAGTTAAGGGACATAATTAAGGATTTTCCTAAACTTTGGAATACAGGCAGAAGTTTGTTACAGATTTTAATATTTTGTTATGCAGATATGCAAGGAATATTTGATTCCTTGCATATCTGTACCAAGGAAAATGCTTAATAAGCTGAAAGATGGAAAAGAAAAAATTTAAATCACCCAGTTATATAAATTTAAAAAAATTGTCTTAAGAGAACAATGCAAATTTTAAAATTGACTGCAATAAGACAATTTCAGAAACAATTATTTTAAGGGAAAAATTGTAAAAAAAGGCAGAGGGCAGACAGCAGAAGCAAGAAGAACTACAATCCTGCAGCCTGTGGAACAAAAACCACATTCACAGAAAGATACACAAGATGAAAAGGCAGAAGGCTATGTACCAGATGAAGGAACAAGATAAAACTCCAGAAAAGCAATTAAATGAAGTGGAGATAGGCAACCTTCCAGAAAAAGAATTCAGAATAATGATAGTGAAGATGATCCAGGACCTTGGAAAAAGAACGGAAGCAAAGATCGAGAAGATGCAAGAAATGTTCAACAAAGATCTAGAAGAATTAAAGAACAAACAAACAGAGATGAACAATACAATAACTGAAATGAAAAATATACTAGAAGGAATCAAAAGCAGAATAACTGAGGCAGAAGAACGGATAAGTGACCTGGAAGACAGGATGGTGGAATTCACTGCTGTGGAACAGAATAAAGAAAAAAGAATGAAAAGAAATGAAGACATCCTAAGAGACCTCTGGGACAACATTAAACACAACAACATTCACATTATAGGGGTCCCAGAAGGAGAAGAGAGACAGAAAGGACCCGAGAAAATATTTGAAGAGATTATAGTCTGAAACTTCCCTAACATGGGAAAGGAAAGAGCCACCCAAGTCCAGGAAGTGCAGAGAGTCCCATACAGGATAAACCCAAGGAGAAACACGCCGACACACATAGTAATCAAATTGGCAACAATTAAAAACAAAGAAAAATTATTGAAAGCAGCAAGGGAAAAACGACAAATAACATACAAGGGAATCCCCATAAGGTTAACAGCTGATTTCTCAGCAGAAACTCTACAAGCCAGAAGGGAGTGGCATGATATAGTTAAAGTGATGAAAGGGAAGAACCTACAACCAAGATTACTCTACCCAGCAAGGATCTCATTCAGATTCAATGGAGATATCGAAAACTTCACAGACAAGCAAAAGGTAAGAGAATTCAGCACCACCAAACCAGCTCTACAACAAATGCTAAAGGAACTTCTCTAAGTGGGAAACACAAGAGAAGAAAAGGACCTACAAAAACAAACCCAAAACAATTAAGAAAATGATAATAGGAACATACATATCGATAATTACCTTAAACGTGAATGGATTAAATGGTCCAACCAAAAGACACAGGCTTGCTGAATGGATATGAAAACAAGACCCATATATATGCTGTCTACAAGAGACCCACTTCAGACCTAGGGACACATACAGACTGAAAGTGAGGGGATGGAAAATGATATTCTATGCAAATGGAAATCAAAAGAAAGCTGGAGTAGCAATACTCATATCAGATAAAATGGACTTTAAAATAAAGAATGTTACAAGAGACAAGGAAGGACAATACATAATGATCAAGGGATCAATCCAAGAAGAAGATATAACAATTAGAAATATATATGCACCCAACATAGGAGCACCTCAATACATAAGGCAACTGCTAACAGGTATAAAAGAGGAAATCGACAGTAACACAATAATAGCGGGGGACTTTAACACCTCACTTACATCAATGGACAGATCATCCACACAGAAAATTAATAAAGAAACATAAGCTTTAAATGACACAATAGACCAGATAGATTTAATTGATATTTACAGGACATTCCATCCCAAAACAGCAGATTACACTTTCTTCTCAAGTGTGCATGGAACATTCTCCAGGATAGATCACATCTTGGGTCACAAATCAAGCCTCAGTAAATTTAAGAAAACTGAAATCATATTAAGCATCTTTTCTGACCATAATACTATGAGATTAGAAATCAATTAAAGGGAAAAAAACGTAAAAAACACAAACACATGGAGGCTAAACAATACGTTACTAAATAACCAAGAGATCACTGAAGAAATCAAAGAGGAAATCAAAAAATACCTAGAGACAAATGACAATGAAAACACGACAATCCAAAACCTATGGGATGCAGCAAAAACAGTTCTAAGAGGGAAGTTTATAGCTATACAAGCGTACCTCAAGAAACAAGAAAAATCTCAAATAAACAATCTAACCTTACAGCTAAAGGAACTAGAGAAAGAAGAACAAACAAAACCCAAAGTTAGCGGAAGGAAAGAAATCATAAAGATCAGAGCAGAAATAAATGAAATAGAAACAAAGAAAACAATAGCAAAGATCAATAAAACTAAAAGCTTATCCTTTGAGAAGATAAACAAAATTGATAAACCATTAGCCAGACTCATCAAGAAAAAGAGGGAGAGGACTCAAATCAATAAAATTAGAAATGAAAAAGGAGAAGTTACAATAGACACCGCAGAAATACAAAGCATCCTAAGAGACTACTACAAGCAACTCTATGCCAATAAAATGGACAACCTGGAAGAAATGGACAAATTCTTAGAAAGGTATAACCTTCCAAGACTGAACCAGGAAGAAATAGAGAATATGAACAGACCAATCACAAGTAATGAAATTGAAACTGTGATTAAAAATCTTCCAACAAACAAAAGTCCAGGACCAGATGGTTTCACAGGTGAATTCTATCAAACAGAGGAAGCAACACTCCCAAACTCATTCTATGAGGCCACCATCACCCTGATACCAAAACCAGACAAAGATACTACAAAAAAAGAAAATTACAGACCAATATCATGCATGAATATAGATGCAAAAATCCTCAACAAAATACTAGCAAACAGAATCCAACAACACATTAAAAGGATCATACACTCTGGTCAAGTGGGATTTATCCCAGGGATTCAAGGATTCTTCAATATATGCAAATCAATCAAAGTGATACACCATATTAACAAATTGAAGAATAAAAACCATATGACCACCTCAATAGATGCAGAAAAAGCTTTTGACAAAATTCAACACCCATTTTTGATAAAAACTCTCCAGAAAGTGGGCATAGAGGGAACATACCTCAACATAATAAAGGCCATATATGATAAACCTACAGCAAACATCATTTTTTTTTAAAGTTATTTATTTATTTATTTATTATTTATTTTTGGCTGTGTTGGGTCTTTGTTTCTGTGCGAGGGCTTTCTCTAGTTGAGGCAAGTGGGGGCCACTCTTCATCGCGGTGCATGGGCCTCTCATTATCGTGGCCTCTCCTGTTGCAGAGCACAGGCTCCAGACGCGCAGGCTCAGTAATTGTGGCTCACGGGCCTAGTTGCTCCACGGCATGTGGGATCTTCCCAGACCAGGGCTCGAACCTGTGTCCCCTGCATTGGCAGGCAGATTCTCAACCACTACACCACCAGGGAAGCCCGCAAACATCATTCTTAATGGTGAAAAACTGAAAGCATTTCCTCTAAGATCAGGAACGAGACAAGGAGGTCCACTCTCACCACTATTATTCAACATAGTTTTGGAAGTCCTAGCCACAGCAATCAGAGAAGAAAAAGAAATAAAAGGAATACAAATTGGAAAAGAAGAAGTAAGACGGTCACTGTTTGCAGATGACATGATACTATATGTAGAGAATCCTAAAGATGGCACCAGAAAACTACCAGAGCTAATCAATGAATTTGGTAAAGTAGCAGGATACAAAATTAATGCACAGAAATCTCTTGCACTCCTATACACTAATGATGAAAAATCTGAAAGAGAAATTAAGGAAACACTCCCATTTACCACTGCAACAAAAAGAATAAAATACCTAGGAATAAACCTACCTAGGGAGACAAAAGACCTGTATGCAGAAAACTATAAGACACTGATGAAAGAAGTGAAAGATGATACCAACAGATGGAGAGATATACCATGTTCTTGGATTGGAAGAATCAATATTGTGAAAATGACTATACTACCCAAAGCAATCTACAGATTCAATGCAATCCCTATCAAATTACCAATGGCATTTTTTACGGAACTAGAACAAAAAATCTTAAAATTTCTATGGAGACACAAAAGACCCCGAATAGCCAGAGCGGTCTTGAGGGAAAGAAACGGAGCTGGAGGAATCAGACTGCCTGACTTCAGACTATACTACAAAACTACAGTAGTCAAGATAATATGGTACTGGTACAAAAACAGAAATATACATCAATGGAACAGGATAGAAAGCCCAGAGATAAACCCACACATCTATGGTCAAGTAATCCCTCACAAAGGAGGCAAGGATATACAGTGGAGAAAAGACAGTCTCTTCAGTAAGTGGTGTTGGGAAAACTGGACAGCTACATGTAAAAGAATGAAATTAGAACACTCCCTAACACCATACACAAAAATAAACTCAAAATGGATTCGAGACCCAAATTTAAGACCAGACACTATAAAACTCTTAGAGGAAAACATAGGAAGAACACTCTTTGACATAAATCACAGCAAGATATTTTTTGATCCACCTCCTAGAGTAATGGAAATAAAAACAAAAATAAACAAATGGGACCTAATGAAACTTAAAAGCTTTTGCTCAGCAAAGGAGACCATAAACAAGACTAAAAGACAACCGTTAGAATGGAAGAAAGTATCTGCAAATGAATCAACGGACAAAGGATTAATCTCCAAAATATATAAACAGCTCATGCAGCTCAATATTAAAGAAACAAACAACCCAATCCAAAAATGGGCAGAAGACCTAAATAGACATTTCTCCAAAGAAGACATACAGATGGCCAAGAAGCACATGAAAAGCTGCTCAACATCACGAATTATTAGAGAAATGCAAATCAAAACTACAATGAGGTATCACCTCACACCAGTTAGAATGGGCATCATCAGAAAATCTACAAACACCAAATGCTGGAGAGGGTGTGGAGAAAAGGGAACCCTCTTGCACTGTTGGTGGGAATGTAAATTGATACAGCCACTATGGAGAACAGTATGGAGGTTCCTTAAAAAACTAAAAATAGAATTACCATATGACCCAGAAATCCCACTACTGGGCATATACCCTGAGAAACCATAATTCAAAAAGACACATGCACCCCAATGTTCATTGCAGCACTGTTTACAATAGGCAGGTCATGGAAGCAACCTAAATGCCCATCAACAGACGAATGGATAAAGAAGTGTGGTACGTATATACAATGGAATATTACTCAACCATAAAAAGGAACGAAATTGGGTCACTTGTAGAGATGTGGATGGATCTAGAGACTGTCATACAGAGTGAAGTAAGTCAGAAAGAGAAAAACAAATATCGTATATTAACACATATATGTGGAACCTAGAAAATGGTACAGATGAACCAGTTTGCAGGGTAGAAATAGAGACACAGATGTAGAGAAGAAACGTATGGACACCAAGGGGGGAAAGCGGCGGGGGTGGGGGTGGTGGTGCGCTGAATTGGGAGAGTGGGATTGACGTGTATACACTGATGTGAATAAAATGGATGACTAATAAGATCCTGCTGTATAAAAAAATAAATTAAATTAAATTAAAAAAAATTTAAAAACCCTACACAGCAGAGGAAAAAAAAATTGTAAAAAGGTTCAAATTGTAAACAAGACAAAAATGAAAAATATACTTCAGGAAGTAGTCTAGAAGCTGGAGTAAACCCACAACTAAAGTAGAGAGATATGTCTTGTCTTGTCAAAAATGGAATCAAATTTGAAGAAGGAATTTAATAATAAAAAAGAAAGTGAAATGTAAAATTGCCAGTCTAGAAAATATTCAGTGTGTGGCTAGATATTGCCAGAGCCTTAGGAAGTAAATAAGCTGAAACTCAATGGTGTTTGGCTCACTAGTTATAAAATAACTTAAAAAGCCTCTGTTCCCTAAAAATTGGGAGCCTGTGGATAGGAATACCTGTAGATATTGAAAATACAGTGGTAATTGAAAGAATCAGTGTTCCATAATGGCTAAGACATAGAAGGACAATTATCCAAAATTTGTCCATTGATGCTGCTCCAAGGGTAACATTAAGCCCCAGTACTTCCCTTTCCTTTTTCTAAACTCTCAAAGAGACTAATATATCTTTTTTTGTTGCTATGGCGCCACTATATCTACCATTAATCTCCTTACTATAGAGCATCAGATCCCTGAGAATAAAATTTTAAAGTTGTTTGAAATCTAATAAGAAAGACTTAAAATAAGAAAAAAGAAGAGAAATTTTAACTTAAAGTAAAAATGACTGGCTGTACCAGATGGTGAAAGAAGATAATAAAAGACAAATTTGAGGGTATATAGTAAATTGTGGAAGGCATGAGTAAAAACAAGGTTTATTTGCCTTGGTTTACTGGAAGCACTAAAAGAATGAAAATTTCTAAGAATCCTAAGTCCTTTCCTAAGTCCCAGCCTGTAATTGGTACTTTGGAATCATTGTCAGAAGGGCATTCCTTTCTTCTCTATGGCACAATTCCTACAAATTTAATAGATAGGGATGTACTTTGCAAATGGAACTACCAGATAAAATGTACTGCAAAAGGATTACTTTTTAAAATCCTAGAAAATTTCTCACACACAATAAAATTACAGCTGATATGGTTAATAATACACCTACAGTGTTTATGATTTAAGAAATCACTGAAGAAATAACTATGATCCCAGAATCCCAACAGGCAAAAGATTCCATGGGCACAGGCTGATTAATTAAAACAGAGGCCGTAAAAGTCTTCCTGGATTATATAAACTTTTCTTTTTTTGTACAAACATGAGAAAGCTAGACCATGGTGTGTGGGTCTTAACTCACCAACAGGGCACACACTTAAGACCTATTGCCTATTATACAGCCAATCCCTTAAAGTAGCCAATGCTTAGCTTAGTTGCCTCAGAACAGTTACAGGCCTCAACTAAATATGTTAAAACGTCTTCAGATCCTGTACTGCGATTACCTTTAAACCTGATATTATTGTACAGCAACTCCTTGTTACTAATGAAAAACATTCATCATATTTATACTGGTCAATTAATGAGTTATAAGTACCAATATTTTCTTCATCTCATATTATTATCCACTGGTGAAATACTCTTATTCCAGCAACTCTACAACCCTTACCTAATAGAGAATTGTCTGATTGTGTTTCTGAAATTTGATGGCCAAAACAGAATTTTTGGACACTTCAGTACCAACTGCTAATGTAATATTCTTTGTTGCTCCTATACTAAATGCCAACAGTATTATTTGTTGAGGGGTTTTGTATCTAAAAAAGTAGATCAGCAAACAGACCAGTGGACTAAACTAGAGATTCCAGAAATAAACTCACATATATGGTCAAATGATCTTCAACAAGGGTGTCAAGACCACTCAACGGGGAAAGGACAGTCTCTTCAACAGTGCTGGGAAAACTGGATATCCACGTGCAAAAAAGTGAAGTTAGGCCCTAACATTACATCATCTACAAAAATTAACACAAAATGGATTGATGAATTAATGTAAGACCAAAAACTAAAACTTCTAGAATAAAGCATAGGGGAAAAGCTTCATGACATTGGACTTGGCAATGGTTTCTTGGATATGACACTACAAAAAGCACAGGCAACAAAAGGAAAAATGGACAAATGGGACTACATCAAACTTAAAAACTTGTGTGTACCAGAGAACACAATCAGCATAGTGAAAAGGGGGAAAGTATTTGCAGAACATATATCTGATAAGGAATTAATATCCGAATATATAAAGAACCCCTACAACTAAACAACAAAAAAATCAAATAACCTGATTAAAAAATGGACAAAGGACTTGAATAGACATTTCTCCAAAGATGATATACAAATACCCAACAAGCATATGAAAAGATGCTCGGTATCACTAATTAGGATCATTACAGAGAAATGCAAATCAAAACCACAATGAGATATCACCTCACATCCATTATGATGGCAAATATAAATTTTAAAAAACAGAAAATATCAAGTGTTGGTGAAAATGTGGAGAAATTGAAACCCAATGGATTATTGGCAGGATTGTAAAATGGTACAACTGCTAAGGAAAACAGTATGGAGATTCCTCAAAAGTTAAAAATAGAACTATCATATGACACAGCAATTCCATTTCTGGGTATATATCCAAAAGAATTGCAAGCAGGATCTCAAAGTGTTATTTGCACACCCATTTCATAACAGCATTATTCACAATAGCCAAAAGGTAGAAGCAACCCAGTGCCCATCAACAGATAAATGGATAAACAAAATGAGCTATATACATACGACGGAATATTATTCAGCCTTAAAAAGGAAGAAAATCCTATCACATTCTACAACACAGATGAACTTTGAGGACATTATGCTAAATGAAATAAGCCAGCCACAAAATGGCAAATACTGTACGATTACATGTATATGAGATCTAAAGTAGTCAAATTCATACAAACAGGAAGTAGAATGGTGGTTACTAGAGGCTGGGGAGAAAAGGGAAAAGGGAATTTGTTGTTTTAATGCAAATGCAAGATGAAAAAGTTCTGGAGATCTGTAAATATACATAACACTACTTAACTGTTAAAAATGGTTAAGATGGTAGTGACTTCCCTGGCAGTCCAGTGGTTAAGACTCTGAGCTCCCAATACAGGGGGCACGGGTTTGATCCCTGGTTAGGAAGAGGCCTCATGCCACACAGTGCAGCCAAAAAAAAAAAAAATTGCGACAATGGATCCACAACTCTGTGAAGATACCAAAAACCATTGAATTGTACAATTTAAATTGTTTAATTGTATGGTGTGTATCTCAATAAAGCTGCTTTAAAAAATATGATTAAGATGGCAAATTATATGTTATGTATTTTTTACCATACAAAAAAAGTCTTGTTTTACAATAAGTAGACCATTTTCTCATATAAAATCTAATTCCTGGGACTTCACTGGTGGCGCAGTGGTTGGGAATCCGCCTGCCTAGAGCCCATGCTCTGCAACAAGAGAAGCCACCGCAATGAGAAGCCCGCGCACCGCAATGAAGAGTAGCCCTGGCTCGCCGCAACTAGAGAAAGCCCAGGCGCAGCAACGAAGACCCAACACAGCCAAAAATAATAAATAAATAAATAAATAAATAAACTTATTAAAAAAAAAATCTAATTCCTTACCAAATTGATCAAATTATTCGAATGACTGAATTGTGGCCTTCTCTAGGGCATTTCAAATTACTAAAATAAAATAATAAATACATAAATTAATAGCTAGCATTCTTTCAAAATAATTCACTTTTAGAAACTGCTATACAAAAGAAGGTTTAAAATCTTAGGTACTCTTTAAAAATAACAAGTACATTACTAACTAGACACCTTCATGATAGCTAAAATAATTGCTGTAATAAAAGTCGAGACTCACCGTAAAAGAAGTATTATAGGAGCTAGTACACCATTCAGTAGATAGTATAGAAATACTTTAGAAGTACTATTAAAATATTTTAACAGAATAGCACACTAGATAAACTGACTAAAGTGCTCATACAAGGACTTCATATAAACAACAACAACAGAATAATCATAAGTTCATGGGGAAGTTCAAGAATTCCATAATGAATATATAAAATCTGGACCCCCAAATTCTTAAACACTAGGGATGATCTGTTATGAGATCCGTGAGAGGAAGATCTAGCAAAAACAGATCTTACAGCACCAGAGGAAACCTCAAATTGACATTTGCCAAAATTCTCCATAAACCAATCCATCACAGTAGGGATAAATTTTCCATATTGTAACACTTTCTCCTTCACTGGTTTAAGGTATTCCACTTCTGATTTAGCCTCTCCTATTCCCCTTCCTTGTAATAATGACTCACATAAGTCTAGACCACAGTTCTTAAAGAATGGCTTGCAGACCCAATCTGGCCTGCCCCCTATTTTTGTAAATAAAGTGGAATTTTGCAAAATAAAGTTATTGGAAAACAGCCACACTCCTTTTTTAACATATTGTCTATGGCTGCTTTTGCACTACAACAGCAGAGTTGATTAGCTGTGACAAAGAATGTATGGCTCACAAAGCCGAAAATATTTAATACTTAGCTTTCTACAGAGGAAGTTTGCTGACCTTTGGCCTAAATAATTATCATCATAACTTTATAATTCAGCTCTTCCAAGCTATTTTTAATTCAGCCATTTTAATGAATGATGTAAGGGTATATTGCTCTAACTTTACCAGTAATGATACTCTGCATACAATACATAAATGAAGGAAAATGTCCTTGCACCAAGGAAATTGCAAAATGAAAACAATAACTTTTTGTCATACCATACTTAGAGATAATATATTTGCAGCTCCATCAAAGTCAAATTATCTCATGAATGGCTTTTTGCTCCTCTTTTTTTAAAAAAAATCAGGTTCTTCAATGCCAATCCAGGACAAAGGCAATTATTCTGTTGAATTACTAGTTAGGCAATTCCAAAGACATGATCCTTTTGGTAGCCAGTGTCCAAGATGGTCCCTAATAATTCTCACTTCTTGGTATTCATTTCCTTGTACATCCCTTGTACATTGTACCCCTCCTGCATTGTATCAGGGTTGATCTATGTGACGAATAGAATATGGCAATAGTGAGGGTATGTCACTTCCAAAGTTAGGTTATAAAAGATGTTGTAATTTCTGCCTTGTTCTCTCTAATAGCATTCACTGTAGGGAAAGTTAGCTACCATGTTGTGAGCAACCCTATAGAGAGAGAGGCCGATGTGGCATAGAACTGAGACACCCTACCAATGGACAATGAGAAACCAAGGCCTCCGGTCAACAGCCATGTGAGTGAGTCTTCTTGCGAGCAGATCCTACACCTCTATTCAAACCTTCAGCAAACTGTAGCTTTGGCTGACATCTTGACTGCAACCTCAAGAGTAATCCTGAACCAGAATTGCCCTGATACGCTTCTCCCAGATTCTTGACCCTTAGAAACAGTGTGAGATACTAAATATTCTTGGTTTACGTTATCTCAATAATTGAGGACTGCCAGTATTACTTGGCTGCCAGCACTTTTTAGATTTTCAGGTAGCACTCAGACTTGAAGAAGTTATTATCCCTGGCTTATTCAGTGCGCCAGTCATTTGCTTGTTTGCTTTCAATGCACTGCTCACCCTTTCCCTGTTCTGCTCAATATCACAGAGGGCTGACTCCTACAGACTGAGTTTTCCAGGCTCTTCTGTCAGCTGGCTTAAAGGTCAGTTCTGCTAATGGGAATCTGGAGCAAAAGATGAAAGGCAGGAAGGGAGGAAGAAGGCAGGGGTATCTCTCCTCCAGCAATAGCTGTGTTTCCTTTGGTTGCTCCAGCCCCTTTGAATGGGCCTTCCTTTGTGGTCATCACTCACATTATTCTGTTTGAAATACCTAGAGCACTTTCTGGTTTTCTGGACCTTTATTGATACAATCAGAAAGAACTGGTGGTAGAAATTGTACCAGGTAGATTTGAGAGACTTGAGATTTAGTCCCAAGTCTGCCTCTAAATTACTTGTGACCTTGAAACAATCACAATTTGGTGCCTCAGTTTTGCTATCTATGTAAGAAAATAGTTCATCTTTAAGGTTCCCCCCACCATCCCACCCAACTAGAATCTTCTATAATGCTGGACTTGCAAGAACTGGTTGAATATTTATGAGTTATAGCTTTTCCCTTCTCCCATATAACAGTGCTAGAAACAGCTTTAAAGGCCTTGATTACATCCAGAAATATAGCTGTTCTCTTAATCAGGTGAGACATAAAAATACCCTTTTCTGTGAACAGGGCAAGCTAGATAATTTGAGGGGCCCAGTGCAAAATGAAAATGCAAGCTCTTATTGAAAAAGCAGGAAAAAAGTGCCATTAAAAGTATTACAAATAAAGCTTTTCCTTTAAAAATATTTTGTTACTTATAAGATACAACAGAGGTACTAGTGGTATATGAGTAACAATATAACTTACAAAGTGCAAAAAATACTTTTGGTGCCATAATTTTATATAATACAATAAATTATAATACTTTATCAGTGTGATATCTTGATTAATCATAATTTTGTGGCTTTCTTTTATGCAAATTCATTTAAAAAGTCATTAAAATATATACCTTTAGCAATTTTATTTTCAATTGATACAATTGTAAGAGACCTTAGCTGCTCTTGGAAAATGAAAGATTGCAAATAATTTTTGATAATTTTAAATTTTGACAAGGATCTTTCTGCTGATGCAATTATTGGAGCTGTTAAGAGTATTTTATAGGCTGTGACAACATTTGGGATGAATTTCTGATAAATTATTTTGAAATAAAAATTTTAGTGCATGTAGAGCTAATGAGTCCCACAAAACAATTTTTCTAAAACTATTTCATTCTTCATACAAATCAGTTTTGTGTAAGCTGAAATTTAATTTAAAATGTAAATTTATACAATGGCATTTTAATATTTCCTCTGACATTTCCTGTAATTTATGGAGGTTGTACAAGAACCAAATGTGACTTCATGATTTGTATAAAATTCAAAGTGCTGGTTTATGCCTTCTATCGATGCATCTTCAACTACAAGGAAGAAAAAAATTTTTAATTATCCTCTTCATTAATAATTGGTTCATCTGAAGCTTCATAGTAGGTAGTGTATCTTCCTGTCAAATGCCCTGTTCTTTAAATTTACTTTCTATTTCTAAGTCTGTGGATATGTGCTTTGCAATGTTGAAGCAGTTTTCGAAATCTGAGATTCAAAAGGGAACCCTCCTGCACTGTTGGTGGGAATGTAAATTGATACAGCCACTATGGAGAACAGTATGGAGGTTCCTTAAAAAACTAAGAATAGAACTACCATACGACCCAGCTATCCCACTATTGGGCATACACCCTGAGAAAAACCATAATTCAAAAAGATACATGTACCCCAATGTTAATTGCAGCCCTATTTACAATAGCCAGGTCATGGGAGCAACCTAAGTGTCCATCGACAGATGAATGGATAAAGAAGATGTGGCACATGTATACAATGGAATATTACTCAGCCATAAAAAGCAACAAAATTGAGTTATTTGTAGTGAGGTGGATGGACCTAGAGTCTGTCATACAGAGTGAAGTAAGTCAGAAAGAGAAAAACAAACACCGTATGCTAACGCATATATATGGAATTTAAAAAAGCATACAGATGAACCTAGTGGCAGGGCAGGAATAGAGACCCAGATGTAGAGAACGGACTTGAGGGCACAGGCGGGGAAGGGGAAGCTGGGGTGAAGTGGGAGAGTAGCACTGACATGCATTCACTACCAAATGTAAAATGGACGGCTAGTGGGAAGCTGCTGCGTAGCACAAGGAGATGGGCTCAATGCTTTGTGACGACCTGGAGGGGCGGGGTGGGGATGGGGGATGTGGGGATATGTGTGTACTTGTGACTGATTCACTTTGTTGTGCAGCGGAGGCTAGCACAACGTTGTGGGACATTTACACTCCAATAAAGATGAGAAAAAAAAAAAAGATTATAATGACTCCCTGACATGCTTTCTTGCAGTATTCATGTATACAGTTTTATTTTGTAATAATTTACTGACAAAGTTTACTGCCTGTGTGCCGGCGGTTCCTGTCCCTTCCTCAGGCCAGAGTTAATATTTGTGCAGATGCCACAGTCAGGCTCTAGGGACTGATGGGCAAGAGCCTCCCACCATGGGTCCCAGCAGTGCCTGTGTGCAGAAACCTTCCTTTCTCACATGGCTCTGGCCATTGCTGCCATGGCCGCTGCTTTTGCACTGCAGTTGCCATTGCTGCAACTGCCATCGCTGCAACTGCGATCGCTGCTGCCAGTTTGGGCCTAGGTCCTGGCCTGGAAGCCTTGTTCAGGAAAATTTAGTACTTTTGTGCACCTAAGGTCTTGAAAAGTTAAGCCAAAATGCTGCAGAATAGGAGCCTGGGATGCATGTCTTTATAAAATTACTTGCTAGCACCAGTAAGTCTAAAATCATGGAGTCCAGACACAGGGCTACAGGTGCCAATGGAAAACCTTAGCAATTCTAGGGGATCCATGGGAATGAGCACGATTGTTTCCAATATGTTCTAATGACATAATTAATATTATAGGTGACTGAGAATCTTCCAGAAGTAATGATGCACGAAGATTGGTGTGTCAGGAGCCAAATCTATCCAAAGATGCATTTTTGGATGAAAAGTAGAGATAAGTAAGTTTGTGTTGACCTAAATTTGTACTTCCTCCAGACTATGGTGTTCTTTATCTTGAAATATTTGACCACTTTGAAGGAATGGGAGTTTATTTATATGCACGCATGCCATCTTGAAGATTCTACAAGATTCATTCATCTGATTCATTCATCTTAGGTGTGAAATATGTTGTAGTACTTTTCACAGTGGTATATTAAAAAACTTTTTGTTATTTAAAATTTCAAATATATACACAACCAGAGAGAATAGTATAATGAGCCCCTTCTTATGTACCCATTACCCAGCTTCAATAATTTCATGACTGAGTTTTATCTGTACCTCCACCCACTTTCCTCAGTTCTAGATTATTTTGAAACAAATCCCAGACGTCATATCATTTTATCTGCAAAATTTTCAATATGTACCTTTAAAGGATTAGGTACCATTATTTCACCTCAAATTTAATGATAATTATTAACATTATAAAATAGTTATAGCTATTATTTACAGTTGTCTATCTTGTTTCATTAGATGGCTTTGGGATAAGAATTCAGTAGATGGAGAGGGAAGGAGAAAGGGCATCCCAGAAACAAAGGGACAGGTGACCAGTGAGAGTGTAGGTGTGTTTGTGTGACTCATTTGCCCATAATTATTCTCATATGAATCAGTTTTAAAACCAAGACTTGGACCAAAACAATTCATCCTGTTTAGAAATGTTTGATGATTTTGCAGAACCAACCAGTATGGTCTAAGTGGAACATTCTTAAACACAAGAACATATTTCCTCTCATAGAACTGCATTACCTAGAGTTAGCAATTATTTTTTTTAAAACCAAGGCTGTCTGTGAAAAAGGCAAGGGAGCCCTCTTTAAAGCTCTTGCTATTTCACAAAAATCTCAGTTGCTCTTTTCACAGCCCTAAAAGTGGAATTGTGGCATAAGATGGGGAAAAATTGTTCTCAATTGTTCTAAATGGTTATAAGTCACCATCCATTATAGTGTGCTGCTTTTATTTTTGCTCTGTGACTTGTCAGGTTTGGGAAGGAATAAAATATGTTCTTGAATACTGTGGTAAGAGAAAGATATTTCTGCATTTGATCAAACTTTAGATGCCATTGACTGTACCATTATGTACCATTAAGAAAGGGGAAAAAACCTGTTGACTAAACTGTAACACAATATAAAATTCATTCCAATTTCCGAGATGTTAAAATGTGAAAATGAATGCGCATTTTTGAATCTATGATATATGGCATTTATTGAGTGCCTTTTATATACCAGGTTCTGTTCCTGATCCTTGACAAACATTATCTCAATTAATTCTTATAAAAACCTAGTCACATGGGTATCCCTGCCCCCATTTTACAGATGAGGAAAGTGAAGCCCAGAGAAGCTAAAGACATCGACTAAAGATCACAAAGTTAGCAACTGGAACAAGTTCATCATACCTTCCTCTTCTCAAACTTCTGTTCTTAATCTGTGACTCTCTAGTCAAGCTATGCCTTCATAAATTGTGACATTCTTGGGTATTTGCAGCATGTGGCCTGTTTTCAGCTTGGGCACTTTTCATTTATGGCATACCCTTATAGGACCTTCACAGTGAGGCAAAGACTCATGCCACCCTAAGTCAGATGGGAAAGCCCAGTTAGAACCTCAGTTTTATCACCCGGTCAGAACGGTAGAAGCAGAATATATACATTATATACTCAGTGGGTCTGTGGATCCTCAGGGCCTGAGAGCAGGTTCACCAGACACTTGACCTGCAGCAGCATACCAACTCCACGTGCCAGCTCTCACTCTCACCGTTGAATGGCCAGTGTTGGACTGCTTGGGTGGTCTCAGGGGCTGAGGCTGAACTAGAAAGGCTGGGGAAGGAAGGCCCTCACATTCTTCACTTAGGAGAGAACCAGGTGAAGCTAGACAGGCAACAGTGGGATGTAGGTTGGACAGTCTTGATCTTGCTACCTTTCTGCTTATGCTTCCTGAGCCCTCTCTTTTGTGTCTAAGTCCCACTCAGGCTCTTAATTAGCTTTGTGGCTGTAGGACAAATCACTTAACCTCTGTTATCTTCAGTTTACTTTAGTATTGTAAAATAGAAATATCTAATTCATACATTGGATGTAAGGATTAAGAAATACTAACTAATTGCAAAGTTGGTCTCAATACACATTAATTCCTCTTCCTTTCACTCTCCCGGGCCATGTATTAAATGCCATTTGTACAATTATCTACCCTTCTACCACCTTAACAAGCCAATAATGTTAATAATTTTTACACAGTTTCCTAAAAGTTGTTCTGTTCATTACCCTATTATCTCAGATGATTTTTTCAACAATCCATTGAAGTAGCTAGCAAAATATTATCTTTGAAAATTTCAGTTAAATAGTAACGTTTAATAGTAACAAAAATATTTTTTAAAATTCCCTATTGCAGAGGAAAGAAAAAACTTTATATATTGATAGGAAAGTCTAAACTTGTTTAATATTGCTTGTCTAAAACAGAGGAGAGAGGTTGGTGAATAGATGATTGAAGATAGTTTGAATTCTACCCTGAGTATTATGATACTACGAATGTAAGAGCCACTGAATTTTAAATTAATACTTGAGTAATATAAATAAAAATCTTTTGGGGTACACATTTGAATGCCAAATGGTTCTTGACTATCCAAAAAGTGGTTCTCTTGGTTTTTAGATAGGGTCTTTAGCTTATATGTCTAACATTCCTGAAAGTTTCTGGCCAAGGGGTATTACTGTGTTCAATAGTAATAGAATGCTAAAATACATTTTTATTTTTTTAATGAACTTATTTATTTTTGGCTGCATTGGGTCTTCATTCTTGGGTCTTTTTTTTTTTAACATGTTTATTGGAGTATAATTGCTTTACAATGGTGTGTTAGTTTCTGCTTTATAACAAAGTAAATCAGCTATACATGTACATATATCCCCATATCTCTTCCCTCTTGCGTCTCCCTCCCTCCCACCCTCCCTATCCCACCCCTCTAGGTGGTCACAAAGCACCGAGGTGATCTCCCTGTGCTATGCGGCTCCTTCCCACTAGCTATCTATTTTACATTTGGTAGTGTATATATGTCCATGCCACTCTCTCACCCTGTCACATCTCTCCCCTCCCCCTCCCCATATCCTCAAGTCCATTCTCTAGTAGGTCTGTGTCTTTATTCCCGTCTTGCCACTAGGTTCTTCATGGCCTTTTTTTTTTTTTCCCTTAGAGTCCATATGTATGTGTTAGCATACTGTATTTGTTTTTCTCTTTCTGACTTACTTCACTCTGTATGACAGAGTCTAACTCCATCCACCTCATTACAAATACCTCCATTTCATTTCTTTTTATGGCTGAGTAATATTCCATTGTATATATGTGCCACATCTTCTTTATCCATTCATCTGTCGATGGACACTTAGGTTGCTTCCATGTCCTGGCTATTGTAAATAGGGCTGCAATGAACATTGTGGTACATGACTCTTTTTGAATTATGGTTTTCTCATGGTATATGCCCAGTAGTGGGATAGCTGGGTCGTATGGTAGTTCTATTTTTAGTTTTTTAAGGAACCTCCATACTGTTCTCCATAGTGGCAGTATCAATTTACATTCCCACCAACAGTGCAAGAGGGTTTGTTGGAAGATTTTTAATCACAGTCTCAATTTCAGTGCTTGTGATTGGTCTGTTTATATTTTCTGTTTCTTCCAGGTTCAGTCTCAGAAGGTTGTGCTTTTCTAAGAATTTGTCCATTTTTTCCAGGTTTTCCATTTTATTGGCATATAGTTGCTTGTAGTAATCTCTCATTATCCTTTGTATTTCTGCAGTGTCCGTTGTTACTTCTCCTTTTTCATTTCTAATTCTATTGATTTGAGTCTTCTCCCTTTTTTTCTTGATGAGTCTGGCTAATGGATTTTCAATTTTATATTCTCAAAGAACCAGCTTTTAGTTTTATTGATCTTTGCTATTGTTTCCTTCATTTCTTTTTCATTTATTTCTGATCTGATCTTTATGAATTTTTTCCTTCTCCGAACTTTGGGGTTTTTTTGTTCTTCTTTCTCGAATTGCTTTAGGTGTAAGGTTAGGTTGTTTATTTGAGATTTTTCTTGTTTCTTAAGATAGGATTGTATTGCTATAAACTTCCCTCTTAGAACTGCTTTTGCTGCATCCCATAGGTTTTGGGTCATTGTGTTTTCATTGTCATTTGTTTCTAGGTATTTTTTGATTTCCTCTTTTATTTCTTCAGTGATCTCTCGGTTATTAAGTAGTGTATTGTTTAGCCTCCATGTGTTTGTATTTTTTACAGATTTTTTTCCTGTAATTGATATCTAGTCTCATAGCGTTGTTGTCGGAAAAGATGCTTGATACGATTTCAATTTTCTTAAATTTAGCAAGGCTTGATTTGTGACCCAAGATATGATCTATCCTGGAGAATGTTCCATGAGCACTTGAGAAGAAAGTGTATTCTGTTGTTTTTGGATGGAATGTCCTATAAATATCAATTAAGTCCATCCTGTTTAATGTATCATTTAAAGCTTGTGTTTCCTTATTTATTTTCATTTTGGATGATCTGTGTATTGGTGACAGTGGGGTGTTAAAGTCCCCTACTATGATTGTGTTACTGTCGATTTCCCCTTTTATGGCTGTTAGAATTTGCCTTATGTATTGAGGTGCTGCTATGTTGGGTGCATAAATATTTACAATTGTTACATCTTCTTCTTGGATTGATCCCTTGATCATTATATAGTGTCCTTCTTTGTCTCTTGTAATAGTCTTTATTTTAAACTCTATTTTGTCTGATATGAGTATTGCTACTCCAGCTTTCTTTTGATTTCCATTTGCATGGAATATCTTTTTCCATCCCCTCACTTTCAGTCTGTATGTGTCCCTAGGTCTGAAGTAGGTCTCTTGTAGACAGCGTATATATGGGTCTTGCTTTTGTATCCATTCAGCTAGTCTATGTCTTTTGGTTGGAGCATTTAATCCATTTACATTTAAGGTAGTTATCAAAATGTATGTTCCTATTACCATTTTCTTAATTGTTTGGAGTCTGCTATTGTAGGTCTTTTCCTTCTGTTGTGTTTCCTGCTAGAGAAGTTCCTTTAGCATTTGTTGTAGAGCTGGTTTAGTGGTGCTGAATTCTCTTAGCTTTTGCTTGTCTGTAAAGGTTTTAATTTCGCCATCGAATCTGAATGAGATCCTTGCTGGGTAGAGTAATCTTGGTTGTAGGTTTTTCCCTTTCATCACTTTAATGTGTCCTGCTGCTCCCTTCTGGCTTGCAGAGTTTCTGCTGAAAGATCAGCTGTTAACCTTATGGGGATTCTCTTGTATGTTATTTGTTGTTTTTCCCTTGCTGCTTTTAATATATTTTATTTGTATTTAATTTTTGGTAGTTTGATTAATACGTGTCTTGGCGTGTGTCTCCTTGGATTATCCTGTATGGGACTCTCTGTGCTTCCTGGACTTGATTAACTATTTCCTTTCCCATATTAGGGAAGTTTTCAACTATAATCTCTTCAAATATTTTCTCAGTACCTTTCTGTTTCTCTTCTTCTTCTGAGACCCCCATAATTCTAATGTTGGTGCATTTAATGTTGTCCCAGAGGTCTCTGAGACTGTCCTCAATTCTTTTCATTCTTTTTTATTTATTCTGCTCTGCAGTAGTTTTTTCCACTATTTTATCTTCCAGGTCACCTATGTGTTCTTCTGCCTCAGTTATTCTGCTATTGATTCCTTCTAGAGAATTTTAAATTTCATTTATTGTGTTGTTCATCCTTGTTTGTTTGCTCTTTAGTTCTTCTAGGTCCTTGTTAAACGTTTCTTGTATTTTCTCCATTCGATTTCCAAGATTTTGCATCATCTTTACTATCATTACTCTGAATTCTTTTTCAGGTAGACTGCCTATTTCCTCTTCATTTGTTTGGTCTGGTGGGTTTTTACTGTGCTCCTTCATCTGCTGTGTGTTTCTCTATCTTCTCATTTTGCTTAACTTACTGTGTTTGGGGTCTCCTTTTCACAGGCTGCAGGTTCGTAGTTACCGTTGTTTTTGGTGTCTGCCCCCAGTGGCTAAGGTTGGTTCAGTGGGTTGTGTAGGTTTCCGGGTGGAGGGGACTAGTGCCTATGTTCTGGTGGATGAGGCTGGACCTTGTCTTTCTGGTGGGCAGGTCCGCATCCGGTGGTGTGTTTTGGGGGTGTCTGTGACCTTATTATGATTTTAGGCAGTCTTTCTGCTAGTGGGTAGGGTTGTGTTCCTGTCTTGCTAGTTGTTTGGCATAGGGTGTCCAGCACTGTAGCTTGCTGGTCATTGAGTGGAGCTGGGTCTTAGCGTTGAGATGGAGATCTCTGGGAGATTTTTGCCGTTTTATATTACGTGGAGCTGGGAGGTCTCTTGTGGACCAATATCCTAAACTTGGCTCTCCTGCTTCAGAGGCACAGGCCTGACACTGGTCGGAGCACCAAGATCCTGTCATCTACATGGCTCAGAATAAAAGGGAGAAAAAAAGAAAAAAAGAAAAATAATAATAAAATAAAATAAAATAATTAAAATTAAAAATTAAAAAAATTATTAAAAATTAAAAAATTAAAAAGTAATAAAAAAAAGAAAGAAAGAAGAGAGCAACCAAACCAAAAAACAAATCCACCAATGATAAGAAGCGCTAAAAACTATACTAAAAAAAAAAAAAAGGGCAGACAGAACCGTAGGACAAATGGTAAAAGCAAAGCTATACAGTCAAAATTACACACAGAAACATGCACATACACACTCACAAAAAGAGAAAAAGGAGAAAAAATATATATATCGTTGCTCCCAAAGTCCACTGCCTCAATTTGGGATGATTCATTGTCTATTCAGGTATTCCACAGATGCAGGTACATCAAGTTGTTTGTGGAGCTTTAATCCTCTGCTCCTGAGGCTGCTGGGAGAGATTTCCCTTTCTCTTCTTTGTTCCCACAGCTCCTGGGGTTCAGCTTTGGATTTGGCCCCGCCTCTGCATGTAGGTCGCCTGAGGGCGTCTGTTCTTCACTCAGACAGGATGGGGTTAAAGTAGCAGCTGATTCGGGGGCTCTGGCTCACTCAGGCCGGGAGGAGGGAGGGGTACGGATGCGGGGCGAGCCTGTGGCTGCAGAGGCCGGCGTGACGTTGCACCAGCCTGTGGTGCACCGTGCGTTCTCCCGGGGAAGTTGTCCCTGGATCACGGGACCCTGGCGGTGGTGGACTGCGCAGGCTCCCGGGAGGGGCGGTGTGGAGAGTGACCTGTGCTTGCACACAGGCTTCTTGGTGGCAGCAGCAGCAGACTTAGCGTCTCATGCCCGTCTCTGGGGTCCGCGCTGATAGCCGCGGCTCGTGCCCGTCTCTGGAGCTGGTTTAGGTGGTGCTCTGAATCCCCTCTCCTCGCGCCACCCCCCGCCCCCGACACAATGGTCTCTTGCCGCGTAGGCAGTTCCAGACTTTTTCCCAGACTCCCTCCCCACCAGCTGTGGCGCACTAGCCCCTTCAGGCTGTGTTCACGCAGCCAACCCCAGTCCTCTCTCTGGGGTCTGACCTCCGAAGCCCGAGCCTCAGCTCCCAGCCCCCGCCCACCCCGGCGGGTGAGCAGACAAGCCTCTCGGGCTGGTGAGTGCTGCTTGGCGCCGAGCCTCTGTGCGGGAATCTCTCCGCTTTGCTCTCTGCACCCCTGTGGCTGCGCTCTCCTCCGTGGCTCTGAAGCTTCCCCCCCGCCACCCGCCGGGGCTTCCTAGTGTGTGGAAACTTTTCCTCCCTCACAGCTCCCTCCCTCTGGTGCAGGTCCATCCCTACCCAGGTACGTGGGGAGTTTCTTGCCTTTTGGGAGGTCTGAGGTCTGCTGCCAGCGTTCAGTAGGTGTTCTGTAGGAGGTGTTCCACATGTAGATGTATTTCTGAAGTGTTTATGGGGAGGAAGGTGATCTCCGCGTCTTACTCTTCCGCCATCTTGAAGGTCTCTAAAATACCTTTTAATAAGACAGTTCTTTATTGTTTTTAAAATGCTCTTGGCTATTTCCATTCTAAACAACTGAAGCATACACTTAGGGAAAAGCAAAGTATACCTAACACATAATCTGGTTGAGAGCAGAACTCTGAGGAAATGAGATACAGGGAAACATTTGTCTTTGAGGTGCGACTTCTCTTGGTTTGAGGGTGGACCACTTGGATGAATCCTTTTAGTAATGTATTTGTAAGGCAAACACTTACCCATTTTTTCTCAAGGAAGCCCATAAAGTAGGGTAATAACTCCAAATGCAAAAGCTTCAGAATAACATATTAAGTGTTCTGTTTGATAATGTAAATGCAGTATATTAACAAGCTAATGAAAAAAAATTCCCATATATCTGGATTTAGACTGTCCTTTGCCTGAAAATGATGTGTCAGTGGAGTCAGGTGTATTTTTTTTTTTCTGTCTCTCTCTTTCTCCCTGTCTCTCATTTTCTTCCCCTCCCTCTCCCTCCCTCTCTCTCCGCTTCCCTCTCTCTCTCTTTCTTTTTTTAAAAAATTTATTGATTTTGTTTATTTATTTTTGGCTGCAATGGGTCTTCATTGCTGCGCGTGGGCTTTCTCTAGTTGTGGCGAGTGGGGGCTACTCTTTGTTGCGGTGCACAGACTTCTTATTGCGGTGGCTTGTTGTGGAGCATGCTTCAGTAGTTGCAGCATGCAGGCTCAGTAGTTGTGGCACACAGGCTTAGTTGCTCCGTGGCATGTGGTATCTTCCCAGACCAGGGCTTGAACCTGTGTCTCCTGCATTGGCAGGCGGATTCTTAACCACTCTGCCACCAGGGAAGTCCAGTCTGGTGTATTTTTTCCCAAGAAGTGTCCATAAAAATCTGGGAACCACAGCAGGAAGGTCATGCAGGCCTGGACTTCCTTTTACCTCAAGGCCAAGGGAGGGAGGTGTGTGATATGGATATAGACGAGCTTGAAGCAGCACTAGATGGATTAGGCCATTGGTGTCCTACACAGGAGTTAAGATGGAATAACCCTGATTTGGGGCAATGTTTGAGGACTCACATGATTGTCCTAGGTGTCTTTGAGATGAGGGCAGTGTTACCATGAAGGAAATGGGTGTTCATGCACCTGCCATCCTGAGGTGGAAAAGAGAAGGGTCTTAGACTGCGGAGAGAAGGTTTTCCTTCTTCCTTGGGGGCAAGGAGGGAATTGAGCTTGGACTCTGGAATGTGAGGTGTCTAAGGATTCCTGTGCATGGGGTGCAGCTGGCTCCTACCCCCATCAGGAAAGGACCTGTGAGAGCTAGGAGGAGACAGTCAACTTGTGTTTGGGCTGTGACCCTCAGAGTAACCATCTTGAGTCATAGTTGTGGACTACCTTCTTGATGTATTTCTGTTCTCCCAATCTTTCAGCCTTATTTAAAGGGACAGCTCCTTCTTAGATTGCCTCGGGGCGTCGGTAGAGGGTTCTGTGTCCATCTTGAGGCTGAAGTGTAACTGGGAAAGCAGAAACAGCCTGGAACAACTGGTTAGGTATGAGCAGACATGCTGTGCACAGAGTAGAGCAATAATCCAGAGAGAGCATCTGGCTGGGGGAGCCCAAGGGTTTGTGGAACATGTCATCATTCTTCAAGTTTTCACTGCTGTCCTTGAGAGGATAACCCAATGAAAGATGAGACTTTCTGCTTTTGCTGGGATGTGAGTCAGGGTTATTTGGGCATGAAAAAGAAGGTTGACCCCTGAAAGCTGCAGAACGTAGAGGAATATTTGAGTTGTACAGCCTTCAACAATCAACTCAGGTATCTTCTTAAAGCCTTCTCAGCCTGGTGTCTGGGTTCAGCATCTTTTTTAGTGTTCCTTTAGCACCCTGGGTTCTATTATTAATGCAAGCAATAATAACTAACATTTATTGAATGCTTACATTGTGCCAAACAGTGACTTAAGTGCTTTACATGACTTTTCTCATCCAGGACTTTGTTATCCCCATTTTTCAGATGAGGAAACTGAAATATGGAGAAGTTATGTGGTTTGCCTCATATCCCACAGCTAGGCATTCATGGAGTCAGAATTTGAACCCCATTTCTGTCCCAGAACTCATGCGCACAGGAATTAGAAAGTACTCATTTTATTTCTCTGTTTGTTCACTTAAAAAAATACTATCAGTTTCCTTAGGATAGTAGCTGTTTTTTTTCTGTGTATCCCTATCTAGCAGCATAGTGCTAGGTACATAATACATGTTTGGCAGATGTTTATGGAAAGGATGACAGAGCCTACGGAGCAAAATCACACACTGAAGCTCTTGGCACATAATAATCACTTAATAAATGTTAGAAATTATTATAATTTTTGGAAATAAAAATACATTTAAAAGAACAGTGGTTTTGTGTAGGAATGTGTCATATACCTAATTTTTTTCAAAATTTTCTTTAATTGCATATTTCTATACACTTTTAGAGAGAAGTGGACTTTTAGTTTCTATGCAGTATTTTGAATATATAGAAGTTGAAGATCATTTTTGATAGAGTTGACATTTGAGCTGTGTTTGCTTGAAGTATGAATGTAGTTAAGTAGAAAAGAGGGCTACGGCAAGTTCAGTTTAAGCCATCTGCAGCGCAACGACGTGAGAATACGGAGGGCATTACACGTGAAAGAATTTCTTATCACATGCTTCCAGGCACCACAGCCTGAGGACAAAAGCCAACTGTCAGTTTAGAAGATTATTGTGATTTTAGTATAACACAAAACTCAAATTTTCTCAGTTTTGGCTTCATAGTCAATCCGTTCCCTTTATTCTTGCTACAAAAGTATCTAAATTAATTTCACTTTTAAAATTTTGTAAATAGAATGTTGTACCATGGTGCCAATTTATTTATGGCGTTGAAATATCCTGGTGTGGATGTCTTTGAAGAGGTAGGTAGATTGAATGAATTATATTATTATTGTTGTTGTTATTTTTTTTACCCTTTACCCATTTGTGGCAGAACCTGCTTGTTGCACACCCAATATCCTTTCTCTTTCCTTCTCAGTAATATGATCCTGTAGTTATATGGGGACAATATATCCAGCTGAAGGACTTAGCCTCCCTTGCAACCAGGTGTGAATGTGATTATGGTATGAAATTCTGTTCAGTGATATATAAGTGGAAGTGTTGTGAGTTATATCTGGAAAATCTCCTTGTAAGGAAAGAGTAGACTCTTCTTTTCTTCTTCCTTCTTCTTATTCCCTGAAATGTGAATATAATGGTTGGAGCTCCAGCAACTTGCTTGAGCCAGGAGGTGACTTTTCGAACGGTAGCCAAGAATGGCAAAGCAACAACAAAGAAAGATCCCGGCTCTCTAACACTGTGGAGACTCCATACTGGCCGAGAACTGCCAATTTCTGGCCACTATACGAAAGAGGTACAAACTTTCTTATTTCCACCACCATTTTGGATGTCTCTGTTATATGCAGCCAAACCTAATCCTAATATGTATTCTGAGGAAGTAACAGAAACTTTTCAAGAGAAATTTTCTTTCTTTCTATCAGTGTATTAAAGTACTTCCATTGTGTGGTGTTTTGTTTCTGTTCATCTCTAGCTTCTTAGTCCTATCTTCCTTCCTTCAAAAGTCTTTTAGGCTTCCCATTAAGATGTCAGCTGTTTTGAGGACCCTTATTGCTATACCCCTATTTTCAATATCTCTATAAGGGTCTTATGATTTCCTCAGTTCTCATCTCTCTCTTCTCCAAAATCCCTGGGAGTTTCCAGCATAAAATTATAGTTACATCAATGAACTTAGAGGTTTCTCATTATTTCGGAAGGTAGGAACTTTGGAAACAATTGTTCTAAGTGATTTTTTGTAGAAATTGATTTTTAGATAATGTTTCTGAGATGACAGATTAGCAAACACTGAGTTGAACACAGGCAGTCTCGATTTCAACTGATAGTATCCAGTGAGAAGCAGTGAATAGAAAGAAATCCAACTAAGCTTTGACTCCCAGCTCTGACACTTATTAGCTATAAGAATTTGAAAAAAATATCTAAACTTCTTGAGCCTCAATTTCTTTATCTACAAAATAAATTGTGATAAAGATTAAAAAGAGCTAATACACATGTAAAAATAAACATGCTTTTGTTAACTCTACTGTACTTTGCAAATATAAGGCAGTTTGGGTCAGTGGAAAAAAATCTGGGTTCAGCACTTAGTATATGCTTGCTAGCAGGGTAATTTTGGCCAAATTAGTTAATGTCTTTGAGCCTCTTGTTATCTGTAAAATGAGAAAAGTAATAGTATTGCCTTACAGGGCTGTTGTGAGTGTTAAATGCAATAATGTATGTGAAGACTCTAAGACAGTACCTGCTGCCCCCCCAAATGATAGATATTAGTATTCTTGTGGTTGTTACTGTCATTTTTATTTTCTTGAAGATTAATGGCAAACTATGGCTTATTGACACAAAGTAGCTAAGTGGCTGGGTAGTTGAATCATAATGTAAAAAGAGTATCCATTAATAGCTTTATGTCTACCTAAAGGTACATGTTAGGTAGAATACTGCAGGCTCAGCCAATATTTTCATTGATGCTATGCATGAAGGTAAAGTTTGATGATAACACAAAGTTGAGATGATGGAACCATGAGCATGATATAATGAAAAGGACACAGACATTGATGACTGAAGACTTGGCTTTGAGTCCCAAAATTCCATCATGTGATGACTCCGTTTCCTCATCTGCAAAATGATAACACTAGCAAGAATAGGAGGCAGATGCATTTTGTGAACATATGTTCTTAAAGATATATAATTCATGACTCACTCTGAAAAATGATAATGGGCTTGCTTGTTACCATCTAAAGTAGTCCTAATAAGTGACAATAGTATAAGCATAGTTCACCAGCTTCAAAATTTTGCAATTATTGACAATTTCTTAAAAATTAGTGAATTTGAACTATTTCAAATTTTATGCACAAGATGTGCCTTTACTTATATTTCAAATTCATGTACTTAAAATTTGCATAAAATGGAAGCAAATGAATTAATCTGGGCTGCTATGCAGGAGAAAGCTGCATTTTAGAGATTCTGAGGCCAGCTTGAATCATTGGGAAGACATGAGAAGAGCAATTGAACCAAAACCTGATGATTGTTCCTAAAAAGATCAGCCTTGAAAGAGTGCTGACAGTAAAAATCTTTCATCTTTTATCCCTGTCTCTGAGACAATGGTATTTTGCTTGTGTCAGGGAGAAAGGGCTGGAGCCAACTAGATAAGTTAGATTTATGTATAAAGTTGGATAAAACTGGACTTTGTAGATACACTGGATACTTGTTATTCTCCTGTTTGTCATTCCGACTACAAGATGGTCCTATCCACAGATATCTACCAACACTGGCTGTATTGAATGCATTCTTTCAGCCTCACCTGATCCCTAAAGCCTTGGGTTTTCATGGCTTTGCAATAGCTACTGTGGTAAAGGGCTATGCGGGGGTCATGCATTTATGCTACTTGAGACCAATGCCCCAAATCTCTGGCCCCTTTTACCAATTCCAGATTTTTATGAAGTATGATATATTTTCCCTAGTGGTTGCTGAAGAGGCCACAGCCTGGGTGTTTAGGGGAATAAAATCCTCATAGAACAAACTTTGATCAGTGGGAAATAGAAGTTGGGATGGAGCTAGCAGACAAATTTCCTCTCCATTTTTTCTACATTAGACTGTTCTAGTCATGGTTTTTCCATATAATCTGTCCAGACATGTCCTGCATGGCCAAGTGGGAACACCAGTCAAACGATTGCTTGTTATAGACTAGTAGCCAGTGTGCCCAGTGCATTATCTTGCATTTTCTTCCCATCCTCCTCTGACTCTGTTGCCTTTTCCTTCATTTTTGCTGCCCTGGGATTGCAGCTGCCAATAAAGTCTTGTTTCAGATTCACTTTTTTCTGGGGAACTCAGACTAACTTACTAACTATGAGCAGTGAATTGAGCTAGGTACTGAGTTCCTACTTTCTAGGAGCTTACAGTTTAGGCCAAGAGACGAATATATGAAGCATGATCCACAATACACAGTTGAGCATGATGACAACTCACAGTCTCATCTTTGAGATCCTCCAAAATGCGGGTGGTTGTCTCTAGTTCTGGTTATTATTTTTTGTGTGTGTGATAATGGAAACATCTTGATTTGCTTATAACATTGCAGATAGTCCTCTGAGATTTATGTAAGCTCCTCACCTTGTGTAGAGGCCAGCATTTTCCTTGGGGTTTCAATAAGATATTTTGAATGTGTTCGTGTTGCTGTAGGTATTTGGCTTTGGAAAATACATAATTTTTCTTAATAGTAGCAGTTTATTATAGTTTTCTTTTCCTAAAATCAAATTACTATCAGATTTTTTCTTTGCCTTCTCTGTTGAGTCAGATCATTGAATTCAATGATGTTGTTTATCCATAGATACTGTCTAGACTAATTTTTTGCCTGCTTTAAAAACTTAATTTAGCAGACTTTGCAGCCTAGCTAGCTACCTGTATGGTACTATAGAGTAAATGGGCATTTTGGACTTAGATTTTAATATTTCTGAACATTATCGTCTCTAAGGGGAGACAAAAATGTGCCTGAATTTGAAAAGTGCCGGAAATTTGCTTTGACCAAAGGTGGAAGATAAAGCTCATTGTGGGGGCAATCTCTTTGTTTTGGGAGGATTACTTTGGTGAGTTGTCTCGTTCATGTGGATATAAATTAAGAATATAAATTAAACATTGCTGCTTAACAAATTATTTCCAAACTTGCAACGATAATACTGATTTATTGTTTCATGACATTTCTGAGGGTCAGGAATTCAAGAGCAGCTGAGCTGGGTGGTTCTGGCTTGGAGTGTCTTGTGAGTTTGCAGTTAAGATGTTGGCCAAGGCTTCCGTCTTCAGAAGGCATGACTAGGGCTGGAAGATCCACTTCTAGGGTGGTTCACTCATATGGCTGGCAAGTTAGTTCTGGTTGTTGACAGGAGACCTGAGTTCCTCACCATTTGAATCTTTCCATAGGCCACTTTGATGTTCCCAAGACAGGGTGGCTGGTTTCTCCAGAGTGAGTAATCTAAGAGAAAACAAGGAGGAAGGGGCAGTGTTTTTTTGACATAGCCTTGAAAGTCACACACCGACACTTCCAGTGTATTCTGTTGGTTACACAGACCAACCCTGATATATTGTGGGAGGGAACCACACAAAGACATGAATGTTAGGATAAGAAAATCATTAGGGAGCCATCTTGGAGACTGACTACCCCACTAAATAGTACTGTTTGTTGTTCTTGAAAGCCTTTTTTTTACTGTGGAGTAACCCAAATGCAAATATATCAGACTAAAATGAGAGATAGTTTGTTTGATAATAATATTCTAAAAGGCTGACTTGACTGGGGATCTGCATGCAACCCTGTAGAGATTAATTTGATGTTAGGTGATTTTTCTGTCTCCTTTTGCTAGAGAATCCACAAGGGCAAGTGAGGACCAAAAAAGAGATGCCCACTGGAAGAACTTATGAAAGTAAAATCTTCTATTCTTTTCAGTTGAAACCTTAGTAACTCAAATTTCCTGTACTTCACCTTCCTGGCAAAGTTCCCCACAGGAATTTCTGTGATTATCCCAGAGGGGTCTGGCTTCACATGTGCCCACAAATCAGCCCATCGGGAACATCATAGGACACTACTTTGTTCTTCCTCTTTTCTACCAGCTTCAGATAGGAGTCCCTGTCTGCAGCCTCTACTTTGGGATTCTGGTCCTAGGGCAGAGAAGGGAAAACAGCCTTTTCCTCAACTTTTGTGTCCCACTTCCTTTCCAGGGCCCTGAATGAAGCTGCAATGCCTGTGCCCAGACCAGTACACAGTTTTTCATAAAAAGAGGCCCTTTTTGCCTCTGAGTAACTCTCACTCCACCAGGAACACAAAAAGGACAAGCAGCAGTTTTATTTTTCAGGACTCTTTTCATCTTGAATGTAACTGACTAACCTTTCACCTTGACTTATATTTACAGGCTGCTACTTTCTCCCATATATTTATGTAGTCTGCTGGTGTCTCCCCACACTGCCAAATGTCTCCCAAAACAATCAGCTGTCAGAGCTAACAAAATCTGTCAACACATGATATGTAGCACAGAACAAGGCTGTGATGAAAACTGATCTCGAGTATTAAAAATTCAAGCTGTCCTCTTCTGTTCAAGCTTTAAACAAGTGCTAATCATCTGCCTCAAGGTTGTTTGACTTTTGCCAGATCCTCTGCCTGTTGAGCACACGTATGATGCCCCACATATGGCACAATTTACAATGGTCTCTTGCATACTGTCAGGATATTTAACGTGGAAGTGTTAAATAAGCTGAGCCTCATGGCTTGGCTCCATCCATCAAGTCTCCTGACCCAGAGCCCTGGGAATCCCTCATTGGCTATTTCTCGGTTACTGCACACATTGCACAGATCTCCTGGGGATTCTACCTCCTAAGAGTCTTCCACATCTATCTCTTCCCCCTTTATTTCCACTGCCAATGACTTGGTTCAGGCCCTCATTATGGCTTTCCTGGATCACTCCAGTAATATGCAAACTGGTCTCTTTCTGTTTTAATTCACTCTCCTCATTTCTGCTCCTGGAATAATCTTTCTAAATACAGATGAAATCACACCTTTCTGCTGCTTAAAGTCCCCCCATGGGTCTCCCCAAAGGTACTGGGATCAAATTCAAGTTATAAATCAGCCCACAGATTTTTGCCTACCTCTCTGACCTTATTTCCCCATCCCTCCTCCTGCGCTGTTTGCAGCTATGTAACTTGCAGTTATCTTAAATTTATACATTAATGTCCTATACTTTTGCAAATATTATTTCTTCTACCTATGTGCATTTCCTACTCATCTTCAAGACCTAGGTCAGGTTTCATCTCCTGTTAGACACCTTTTTGTTCTGGGTTAGATGCCCCTTCCAGGTTCCACAGTATCTTCTACCTGTCTCTCTCCATGTGAGATGCTAGTATACTGTGCTTTAAGTGATGGGCTTTAGAGCCAGAGTACATGGGTTTAACCACATTTCTTTTATTACTAGCTGTGTGACCTCTGGCAAGTTTCTTAGCCTTTTTTATGCCACAGTTTCCCTGACTGTAAATGATAATAGTGCTTTTCTCATGTGGTTGTCTTGGGCTTTATATTGAGGTGATATATATGGAGTACTTTAGAATAATGTCTAGCTCAGAGCCTAGACTCTCTGTATGTCAACTGTTCACAGTAATTTATTTTTAGTTTGTTGTTTCATAAGATTCTAAGCCTTTAAAGGGATGAACTTGTTTTCTCAGCAACTATCACAAAGAATGCATTTCTGTGAATCCATAATGAACTATAAGTACCATACATAAGGTATTACACTTTATGGTAGTTTCCTATTTCCCAGTGCTTTGACATATTTAGTTCAAATAGGAACAAGCTAGCAGTGTGCATAGCAAGTCTTTAAATAATTATAGTAAGTGACAGCATATATTTATATGAGATTACATTAGTCATTTCCAAAACAAGGTTTCTAAGCTCAGAGAAGGACAATCTAAGTTTGCTGGAATATTATTGTTTGGGTGATTTGTATTACAAAATCAGCACTATTCTTTCTTGTTGGTGTGAGAAATCTTTTATGATAATGTATGCCACTAGCTTCAAATTACCACAGAATCCACACATTGGTCATGTTGTTGGCTAAGTTGGAAATTCTCTTTCCTAAATTCTTTGACTCTCATTATTTTTGTATTTTAAGTAATGTTTCAAAATCACATCATGTGTCCAATAGACTAAGAGCAGACTTTTGCCATGTGCATTACACATCTCTGACGAAGAGTTGCTAACTAGCATGAGATTTCATTTTACAGCAACATCTTCTGGTAAATAAACAAGACATTTGTCATCCTCCATTTCCAATATGTTTTTATTAGTAAGTGTAGAATCATTTTGAGACTAACTGCATTGTTTAGCAGTCAATAATCTCCTGGGGGACTTCCCTGGTGGTGCAGTGGTTAAGAATCCGCCTGCCAATGCAGGGGACATGGGTTCGATCCCTGGTCCGGAAAGATCCCACATGCTGCAGAGCAACTAAGCCCGTGTGCCACAACTACTGAGCCCACAGGCCACAACTACAGAAGCCTGCGCACCTAGAACCTTTGCTCCGCAACAAGAGAAGCCACTGCAGTGAGGAGCCTGCACGCTGCAATGAAGAGTAGCCCCCTCTCACCGCAACCAGAGAAAGAGCCTGGGCACAGCAACTAAGACCCAACACAGCCAAAAAAAAAAAAAAAGAAAAATCTCCTGGATGTCTGTATTAGAATTAAATTTGACTATGAATGATAGAAACCCAAAATAACAGTGGCTTAAACAAGTTAGAAATTTCTCTGTCATATAAACATAGGCAGTCCTGGGTTGGATGGCAGTTCAGTCATGAGAGACCAAAGGTTTTTTATTTTTCTGCTCTACCATCCTTAATATATAGGTTTCAACTCCTAGTTTAAGATGGCTGCTCCAGCTCCAGCCTTCACATTCTCAGTCCAGCTGGCAGGAAAAGAGGAAGAGGGAAAAGGCACTCTAGTGTTATTTAAGGATAATTCCTGGAAGTTGCCTGTTCCTGACTATTCAGCTGAACTTGGTCACATGGACACACCTAGTGAAAGGAAGGTTTGGAAAATGTAGTCTTTATCCTGGGTGGTTATGAGCTTAGCTAAAAATTGGGGGTTCTATTTCTGAGAAGATGGGGTAAATACATATTAGAGGACTACTACTGGTGAGTGCTACTTTTTGTCTTTCATTTAACTGTCTCAGGTTACTAGGGTCCAAGAAAAAAAAAAAGTTGGTAAAATGGACCTATTGATGTCAAAATTACACACTGAGATAATTCTGACCTTTCTTAGTGTGTTAGCTAGTGTGACACATTAAAAAATAAAAAATAGAAGCTAATTTTAGAAGGTATGCTGACTTTATGAATTGACTCCAAGTTTAAAAATATATTATTAATGTTGCAAATAACTTTCTCATAAAGGAGCAATACAAAATATAAAGTGACATATTACACCAAAGGCATGGACAACAAAAAGAAAAATAGGCAAATTGAACATCATCAAGAGTAATAACTTTTGTGTATCAAAGGACACTATCAACAAAGTGAAGAGGCAACCCATGGAATAGGAGAAATATCTGAGAAGGGATTAATATTCAGAATATATAAAAAGAATTTCTACAACTCAACAACAACAACAGAACAATTAAAAAATGGACAAAGTACCTGAATAGACATTTCTGTAAAGAAAACATACAAATGGCTAATAAGCACATGAAAATATGCTCAACATCACGAATCATTAGGGAAATGCAAATAAAAACACTTTACATCCATTAGGATGGCTATTATATATAAAAATCAAAACCAAATAATAAGGGTTGATGAGGATGTGGAGAAATTGGAATCCTTGTGCATTGCTGGTGGGAATGTAAAATGGAACAGCTGTGTGGAAAAGGGTATGGTGGTTCCTCAAAAAATTAAAAATAGAATTACCATGTGATCTAACAATTCCACTTCTGGGCATATACCTAATGTGGGATATTTGTACACCCATGTTCATAGTGGCGTTATTTTCAATAGCCAAAAGGTGGAAGTAACCCAAGTGACCATCAATGAATGAATGTATAAATAAAATGTGTTATACATATACAACAGAATATTATTCAGCCTTGAAAAGAATGGAAATTCTGACATATGTTACAACATGGATGAATCTTGAAGACGTTATGCTAAGTGAAATACGCCTGTCACAAAAAGGCAAATGCTGTTGGATTTCACTTATAGGAAGTACCTAGAGAAGGTAGATGAAAGAAGATGAAAAAGTTCTAAAGATGGATGGTGGTGATGGTTGTATAACAATGTGAATGTACTTAATGTAACTGAACTGTACACTTAAAAATGATTAAAATGGTAAGTTTTATATATTTTACCACACTAAAAAATCATTTAAAATTTTTAAAAATGTGTATTCTTATACACACATGCATTTATATAATCAGACTTGAAACCAATTCCAGAATTTTTGCCAAGAATCTTGATCTTATTTTGAGATTCCATTAAAATGTTTCAAAACATACACAAAGAGGGAATAAAATATGGGGAACCCCCTGGTTTCCTTAAAGTAAGGCCAACTTTAACACCTCAATTTATAATAAAACATTTTTCTGAATAATTAATCCATTGCCCCAATTATGTACTCTCTTTAGTCCAGTGTTTTGAAAGCCAACTATAAACTTTTTATTCTTGTGAACTTTATTTTATAGAGATAGAGGTGTCCCAAGCAAAGCCTTAGAAAACCTGCTGTATCACAGACCCTGCAAAAAAGGAGCAGTATCCTATAGACCAGATACTTTCTGTAAAGAGCCAGATAGTAAATATTTTAGGCTTTGTGGGTCACATTATGCCTGTTGAATATTCTTTTTTTTCCTTTTAAATACCCCTATAAAAATGTAAAAACCTTTGGTAGCATGTGGGGGGTCAAACAAAAAAGGGCTGCTTCCAGATTTGGCCCAAGGGCTGTAATTTGCAGATCCTAGATAGAACTTTGAAGCCCTTCTAATGCCAACCCCCAGCAGAGTGGCAGATGTGGGCATCTAACCATGGTCAGCCAATCTTTAGGGTGGCAAGCAACCTCTGTCAGGGCCTAACTCAAATTGGATGGTTTCGAGTCTGGTTATATAAAGGCATGCATATAAAAATACCTGCTTAAATTAAAAAAACTTTATTGTGGTACTTCATATAAGTGGAATTCAATAGGCCTGTCATGTCTATTTCCTGGAACTCTGAGAAGGAAGCATTTAGGAGTGAGCAACCCCAGGAAAAACAGAGAATAGGTCCTAAAGGAGAGACACCTAGAATAGTCTCAGTTCCAATCCCAGTATATACAGGAAACCCCCTTTTCTTGAGGAAACTTAAGTGATATGTTCCTTGTAACCAGAAGAATCTAAATTACTCTCATTTCCTGCAAATGTAAATTGGTACAAACACTTTGGAAGAGAGTCTGTTAACATCTAGCAAAGTTGAATACGGGCATATCAATGACCCAGCAATTCCACTGTTAGGTATTTTACCTAGAAAAATTTTTGTGCATTTGTACCAGAAGATACATGTACAAGAATGTTTACAGCATGTAGCATGTGTTCACAGTGGACTCTGTCAACCTGGTCAGATCCCAGCTCTGCCACTTACATAGGTATGTGACCTCAGACAGCTACTTATTTCTCTGTGCCCCATTTTCCTCATCTGTAGGAGGGAAAAATTATTTAATCCTCACAAGGTTGTCATCCCTATTAAATAATTTATGTAAAATGCAGGGCGCATAGCAAATGCTATATAAGTCTTAGCTGTTGTTACAGCTCATTATAGCAGCATTGGTCATAAAAGCAAAAAAAAGTGAAAACAACACAGATCTCCATCAACAGAGGATGGATAAATAAACTTGTATATTCACATTATGGAATACTATGTAGTATAGGAGTGAAAAGAATGAACTAGAACTATATATATATGACAACAGGTATAAATCTTAGAAACAATGTTAAAAGAAAAAGGCAGACACAGAAGGACCTAGGTAGTGTGGCCCCTATGTTACAAAATAAGGAAAATTAAACCTGTTATGTAGAGATGTATACATAGGTAGCAAAAGTACAAAGAAAAGCAAGGTAATGGGAAACAAAACTCAGGATAGTGGACAGGGAGATGGGATTGGGAAATATCTCCAATGACATTTGTAAAGTTCAAAGTTTATAAATTGAGTGGCAGATTCCTGGGTGGTGGTCTTATGTTATAAATATAGAACAATAAATTCCAGTGAACCAAATCTAAAAATAGGTTAAAAATTGGCCCAGCCACTATGGAAAACAGTATGGAGGGTTCCTTAAAAAACTAAAAATAGAGTTACCATATGATCCAGCAATCCCACTCCTGGGCATATATCCGGAAAAGACAAAAGCTCTAATTTGCAAAGATACATGCACCCCAATGTTCATAGCAGCACTATTTACAATAGCTAAGACATGGAAGTAACCTAAGTGTCCATCAACAGATGAATGGATAAAGAAGATGTGGTATATGTATACAATGGAAGACTACTCAGCCATAAAAAAGAATGAAATAATGCCATATGCAGTAACATGGATGGACCTAGAGATTATCATACTAAGTAAGCCCAACAGAGAAAGACAAATATTATATGATATCACTTATACATGGAATCTAAAAAATAAGACAATAAACTTATTTACAAAACAGAAACAGACTCACAGACATAGAAAACAGACTTATGGTTACCAAAGGGGAAAGGGGAGGGATAAATTGGGAGTAGAAGATTAACAGATGTACACTACCATACTGAAAAAAAAGCAAATGTAAAGATAAAAATTACATGGATATGAACTGAGCTTGTTGAAGGAAATGGTTAACATGCTCTAAAGGAACTTCATTAAAGAACTAAGTGTTTTAATGTAGTTTGCTCTAGAAAATAGTTTTTTGATGAAAATTTAGTAGCACTGGTATACTTCTGATTAAAAAGTTTGTCTTCATCAATTCAAAGTCAGTGCAACCTGGGGGGTCAAAAGAGCTGGATTAAATCATCCTTTACATAGTTAACAATACCTTAACAATATAATAAGCATTGAACTTATATAATGAGATTTACATATTCATAGAAAAAACAAGTGTTCTGGACGGGGGTTGGGTGGGGAGCAGGTGTCAGGAAAACCTAAATAGTAGTCAAATTGTTAAAAGGTAAAATAGCAAGAGAGTAATTCTTCTCTAGAGATAAGACAAATAGGGAAAATACCAGGAAATACGACTATGTTATAAAAAAGAAGAATGAATTCAATATTCAAGTGATCATTTGGGTAGTAAGTTCGATTTACTTTCCCCAAGATTTAATGAAGCTGGAACATGGAGTTTAGGAGTGGACATACCGTTGAACAGCTTCATTTCCAAAAGCCACTGCATACTTAGCTAGTTTCCCAGGCAACAGCAAATACACTGCCTTCTGGATATCTTCAGGGGTGAGGGTACGACGATTTCTGAAATACATCAGGTTGCAGGCTTCCATAGAAATGCGTTCAAAGATGTCATTGATCATGGTGTTCATCATGTCCAAGGTGCGAGATGATATGCCATTGTGGGGAGCCACTTCCTTTAGGACCCTGTTTATGTAGAGTGAATAATTTCTATGGCCAAATTCAGTGCTGAAATGTGATTTCTTTCTTGGTATTGGGTTTCAATGTCCTTTGGAGCACCTGTTCTTTTTGGTGATGGTTCTGGCCATTGTAGATGTTGTTCTCCTTATCAGTTTCAAGTGGAGAGGAGAAGGGCCTAAGAGTAGGGGGAGCGCTCATATTTATATTGGCATGTCACAATCAGACTGCTGGGGCTTCTCTTTGATTGGAGGTTACTCTTCCTATGTCATAATCACCTAGCAATGACACTGATTTGTTGTTAAGGGAAAATCTTGTTCTTGGCCAACCTAAAACTCTCCTAAGAGGATAGTGTTGCAGAAGGATTGAGGTGGACTTTATGGCAGAAGAGTACTCATTTTTCATACTTTATTTTTTAGCAATTTGTGAGCATAATATACAATATTTTCAGAATTGGCAAACCTCATCAACTTGGGAGGTTGGTTGCAGGAAAGTAAAGGAAAGCAATGCCATAAACCTTTTGTGGGGGGGAATCTCTGTTTATAAAAGTATTTATAAATTCATTTTATAAGCAAATGAACAATTAAACCATTAAAAATCTCAATATGATTTTATAATAAAAATAAATATGTATAGCTAATCTGCTTTTAAAAATTGTGACTTATTTAAAAAATGAATTCTAATTGTTTTGAACCACAGCTCCCTAGGAGCAACCCCATACCACTAGAGAATAAAACAAAACTCCCCTGGTTTATTGTTTAAATTATGATATATGAACTGTGTTCATTAATTTTTTATAATGATATTACTATAGTTCTTGAAAATTTCACAAATTTTATTACATGGTCTGCTTTTTACCAGCTATTGAAGTTATTCTGTCATTATAAACCAAAAGTGTTTGTAGGGTCATTCTTGATCATGTGTCATGTTGATATTCATGCTTTTAAAAAAATCTCCATTTGCTTTCTTAATTGAATTAATCCTTGGATAAAATACAAAAGAAATAGAAGTAACTATAAAAATCCCAACTCACAAGCATTTCAATAATTCGCAGTTGCCATAACTATTAATGCTACCATGAAAGGTCCTTCACTATGAGCCACTTCACAGATAAGGGAGACTGGGTTATGTGTAATTTCTGGAATGCTATCTATAAGCCCTTCCCTTTTTCTCCCACGCAAGACAGTAAATCTGAAATAAGGCAAGTAAGAGTAATGTTATTATAGGGACAACTTTGAGCAAGCTCTAATTTCTGAAGCCAGCAGGCATCATTTGTAAATGTCCATGCTTTATCGCTAGTAACACACCTCAGACTGTCCCCCATCACACTGAGAATGGAGGCTGCTGCTTCCATGTATGGGGTGATGGATCTTTAGTCAGATCTTGCTAATATTGCTTTCAGATTTCTTGAAATATAATAACTTAGCTTAATTATAGCATAGCTTTATTTGCTATCATTTAGAAACAGCTATCAGGTGAAGAACATTTATTCCCTATTCCTCACGTATCCATGTTGGAGACCTTTTACTAGTGTAACACTCCTGGCCTCTCTCTCCTCCTCACTTACTCCTCCCTGGGACAGTCTTCCCTGGGAGGGGAGGTTGGGAGACAATGGGCATGCCTATTTCAGCCCCTCTGGACTCTTGCTGGGCTTTAACTGGGCAGCTAAGATCCTGGGGCTGGATCACTTTTGCCAGCTGCCAGTAACTGAGTAGGTCATTCTGCTTAATTTGGAGGTGCTGTAGTAGGAAGCCTGTAGTTGCCCCACACCTAAGGGCTCTTCTCCAGTTTGTCAGTAATGAAGCTGACATTTTGATTTCCATATTTCTGATCCCTATGACTCTCTCAATTGGTTTTGTGCTTGGGTGGGGAGAAGGAAGGGTGCAATATATTACAGTCATTAAAAGAAAAAGACTTTAAAGCTAACATGATAAGCTGTATGCTAAAATACTGACTGATCAGAAAGTTCAGATAATGAGGAATACTGATTCTGTAAAATTTCTGGCTACTTTAGAGTTAACCTGAATTCTCTTTTAAAATTTAATGAATCATTCTAAAATATGTATGAGTTCACCATTGGTATGGTTTTTCTTTTCCTTCTCCCTTCCTCCTCCTCCAGACAGTCTGGAGCAAGGAATAGACACTTTAGCATAATGTCCTTCAGGAGATGCCTGTTATTATTAGTCTGGGCAATGCAGCAAGTCTGATTATTTTCCATCTACCATAACCTAAGAATGGGCACCGTGAAGCCCCCTATCCTCTTTCCCTTTCTCCTCTGCCCCCACCCTCAAGGTCCTAGCCTTAGAACAAAACCTGATGTCCTTAAGTAGGGAACATAACAGAGTGAAAGGACTAATAACCAGTGTACCAGAGCTCTGGAAGCTATTCAAGTATAGCTGGAGTCCAAAGTTAAGAACTGTTTCATGCATTTTTCCAGGCACTTCTTTTTTTTTTTTTGGTGCTTGAACATACTGTGTCTATTTGGGGCATGGGTTGTATGGCAACCTCCCTTCCATGAATGAGTATGTATACTACTGGGGTTACAACTGCTTGGTCTTTCATTTATTGAGTGTCCTGTCATGACTCAAGGTCATCATCAAGACTCTCAGTGATAATTTCACAATAACTGTGGCAGAAGTGACATCAATTCAAGCAGAAAACATGCTCTGACAGGAGTGAGTGTACCCAGTGAACATTTAAACAGCCACTATATTACTTTCCTATTGCTGCTGTAAAAAAAAAAAAAACCACCACAAATTTAGTGACTTAAAACAACACAAATTTATTATTTTACAATTCTAGTGGTCAGAAGTCCAAATGGGTTTTACTGGGCTAAAATCAAAGTGTCAACAAAGCTGTATTCTTTCTGGAGGCTCTAAGGAGGAACCTGTTTCCTTGCCTCTTCTAGCTTCTAGAGGCTGCCTGCATTCCTTGGTTTTTCCTCCATCTTCAAAGCCAGTAATGGATGGTCGAGTCTTTCTCACACTGCATCATCCTGACACTGAGTCTCCTGCCTCCCTCTTTCACTTAAGAGGACCCTCATGATTACATTGGGTCCACCCAGACAATCTCCACATCTCAAATTCCTTAATCACATCTGCAGATTACATTTTGCCATGGGAATTAATATTCACACTTTCAGGGATTTGAGATATGGACATCTTTGAGGGGCATTATTCTTCCCACCATGGCCACTGTAAACAGAATGAGATTGTCAGGGAAGGTCTGGGTCACCAATGGTATAGAAGCGGGAGGTGAATAATACTGTCCTTAGTATTCGGTTGGCCAAAAGATTTGTTTGGGTTTTTTCATAAGATCTTATGGGAAAACCCAAACGAACTTTTTGGCCAACCCAATAGATGACTAGAAATATATTCTAAAAATAATTTCTATATATAGGCTAACTTTCTTGTAATTTGCTTATTTTTTCTAAAAATGAAGAGTTGTTTTTGATTTCTACTTTCTATGCTGTGTCTCTACATTATGGTTCCAAAAATATGCTAAGTAAAATCAATTTTATCCTTGGAAGGCCAGAGGATGACAGTAGAAGAGAGATATTTTTTCTTTATTCCTCCTCATCCTCAAATTTCCTTCTCTATCTCTTTTCTCCTACTTGCTCTCTCACAAGTATTTACTGAACGCCAACCATGTGCCAGGCACTGCATAGGTTACATGTGGGGACACAGAGACGAAGAAGGTATAATTCCTACTCTCAAGGAACTCATAGTTTATTGAGGTGGGCAGACAGGGAAGTAATAGATCCTTATGAACAGGGACCTAAAGGCTATGACAGGGCATCCACTGGGCGTAGCAAGAAGACGGGGTGGTCCCTAGATCACTCAGCCTGCCAGAGCAGGCTTCTCGGAGGACGGAGGACGTGATGTTTTAGTTGAATGTTAATGGATATAGAAGTTATTCAGACAGATAAGCGTGATGGTAGGGGTAGAGGAGACAGAGTTGTGTAAATAACCTCCAAGAAAGACAAATTTTTGTTGTTGTTTGCTTTTGTTTTTGCATGAGAATGGAAGACCTCTGGTCTGGAAGAGCCTGAGTTTGATTGCCCTTTCTTGTCTGGTGGTATTCAGGTGTGGGAGAATGTGTAGTCTCCAGAAAGAGGTAAAGGGAGCCGGTTTGCCAGGGGAGAATCCCGTTTTTGTTTAGGCTGTGGTTCTCAAGCTTGGATGTACATTGAAGTCCACTAGGGAGATAAAACAAACAAGCCCATGCCAAGGCTAGACCCCAGACTAACTGAATCAGGTTCTGCAGGGGTGAGGCTCAGGCATTTTTTCTTTTAACTTCTTTTAATGTGTAGTCAGGGTTGAGAGTCACTGGTTGAGCTGAAATAGAGCAAAATATTTGAAGGTGTTGGAGTGTTCTTTGTAGACACTGGAATGGGAGTTGTAAGGGAAAGAGTTAAGAGGCAGGGAGAAGTAAGAAGAGGAGTTAGGATGAGGAAGGTGGAGTGATAAAGTGAGTAGATGAGAGGACTGATGACAGGTAAAGTGGCTCCTGTGTTCTCTGGTCACAGGTCTCCAGGTTCAGAGACGTGAAGAAATGCAGACTCTGGTGTAAATTTGTTTCTGTGCACCTATCTATCTATCTATTTTTGGCCACGCTGCGCGGCTTGTGGAAACTTAGTTCCTTGACCAGGGATTGGATTGAACCTGGGACCTCGGCAGTGAGAGCACAGAGCCCTAAGCCCTGAACCGCCAGGGAGTTCCCGCCCCCCCCCCCCCCGCCTTTTCTTTTGTTTCTGTGCATTTAAATAAGGCTAATTTTGCTGAAAAGGTTTTTCAGTGGTTGGCAAAGAACAGATCTAGGAGAGCTGAGGAGGGATAACAGAGGAGGGTGGAGCCAGGCTGGGGCTCACTTTGCTGTGGATTCTTACTCTTATATTTCCATGTTTGAGGGTGAGTAAAACAAACAAACTTTCCATGTTCCTTTTTCCTGATTTGTTGACAATTCTCTGGGGTAGGTCATTCCTCTTTGACTTTTATTCTATCTTCTTTTGCTGGATTCCTGAGGCTGACATTCCTGACCTCACCAGTACAAGCCCTCTCCCTCCCATTTCAGAGTCACCTGTGTCCTGCTTTGGCTAATCTGAAAGCCAGGTTTTATTATCCTTGGATGACCTGAAAGAGAGTAATTAGATTAGCTTTGTGCAGAGTAAGAACATTATAAAGGAATTAGCCTTGAAAATAAGTAGAAGGTTGTCAATTGAAGTTCCCGATGAGTCTGATGTTCTTTAGCAGAAAACAGAAAATGTATTGGGACAACAGAGCGAAGAAAAATTTTAATTTTGTTTTCATTTCTGATTCACATATTATAGGAAAACATCAATTAACTAAAAAGTAACTGCCCCCCAAATCAATAGATTATCATTGTAATATGGACTTCCCTCTAACTATAATAAGAGTGCTCTTGCTAAGCACATAGAGTAGGAAGAAAAGTTGCCCAGGCTCACCTGTCCAGGAAGTTGTGGAACCAGGAGATAATGGAGGCCTGTGAGACATCCAAGTTGGAACTCTTAACCACTGGGCACACTGCTTCTCATTTGCTGGCCAAGATGGGAGGACGTTCCAAGCAGGAGGAAAGGAATGACTAACAACATGGAGGCACAAAAATCACAAGTTATTTTCAAGAACGAGAGAAAAGTGTTTTGCTAGAGTAGAGGGATTATATCTGAGAGAGACGGAAGGGTATGGTGGGTTTAGTTTATAAAATGTTTTAAACTGTAGTCTAGGAGTTAAAATTATTCTGTATTTGTGAGTCACCAAGAAGTTTAAGTATGTATGTGATTGGCTCCAAGTGATGTTTTGAGAGAATGGATTTGGTGCCAGGTACGGGAACAAAGAGAAGAAGAAACACGAACAGAGCCCAGCAATGTCATTGTTTGGTGGCCCAAGAGAGGGACAATAGAGGTCTGAACAGGGTGTAGTGAGGATGGGAACAATGAACTGTCTTTGAGAGAATTGGTAAGATTTGATGATTGATTTACTATTCGTGGCAAAGGAGAAGGAAGAGTCTAATATAATGCTAACCTTTACTGAGTACTGACTATGTGTCTAGACACTGTTCTAAGTACTTCCCAGGTATTAACTCAATTAGTGTTCACAAGCCTATGATATAGGTACTAACATCACCAGCATCTTTTTTGCACAGATGAGGAAACTGAGACACAGAATAGTTACATAACTTGCCTCAGATCACACAGTTGGTTAGTAGCAGAGCTGGGATTCAAACTCAAGCATCTGGCTGCAGACCCCATGCTCTTCACCCTCAGACATCCCATTTCGCTTGTAATCTGTAATGTGTATGGTGCTCTACATGCTGCAAGTGTTTGACTATTGCGTGTTATTTCATCTTCACTAGAGTCTAGAGAAGTAGGTGGGACCAGTAGTACTTCCCATCTCACAGCTGTAAATTTGGCTGTTGCCAACAAGTAAGTGGAAGGATCAAGACTTAAACCCCGATCTTCTAACTCCGCCTCCAGTGCTCAGGCCAAAGCCTCATGCTCTATAGAGATTACTGTGGGGGGAAAAGGGAGAATTCATTAACCAAAGTACAGTTGGAACAATGGAAAGGATGTGATTTTAGAATTTAGAGTGAAAAATCTGATTTTAAGCACTGGAAGTTGCTTTTCTCACTTTACTTGCATTAAAGTCCCTAAAGCTGTGATATATATAAAGGAGGAATCATTACTTTCCTCAACAAGGGAGAAGATTCTGATAGCCATCATATAGCTTTACATTCTAGACAGGTCAGAGAGGAAAAAAAAAAGAAAACATCTTTACCTAGGGGGAAAGGATGATTGATTCTAAATTGGGAAAAAAAGATTTAAGGAAGGGAACCTATACTCAGAGAATCCTAATAAGGTTTTAAACCACATCTCTTCTTCAATTGTCCTGTGATGCCCTTTTAAGCTGGTTACACATAAAGAAACAAGAAAGACAGATATTTTAACATCACAAAATTAGAGGCTGATAATTATAATAAGAAAATTATGTTCATTTTAAAACAGCTAAACTAGAAACCAGGAGCTGTCAAGTGTCTTTCTTTAAGTACATAAATTTTTTCCCATTCTAGGTGATATAATAAAGTCTTGCCCTGGTTACACTCAAAGAAAAAATACCCAGTGTTCTTGAACTTAAGAAAATCGATATACCTAAATCCAGTGTCTCTCCAGGGCCCAATAAAAGAATACAAGTCTTTCAGCACCTCAGACTGAAGACGTTCACACCAAAGGCCCATTTCCAACATTCTTGTTGTTGAGTTTTATTTTAAGACCAGCCTCTGAAGTAGTACAGTCTCTCTCTAATCTCTTTGGGCAAGGCTGTGTCACTACAGATGTCTTAGAGAAATGATGGAATTAGTGAAGCTAGCTTGCTCTGGAGTATGCTGGAAGCTGCCATCTGAGGACATGATCTTTCCATTCTATTGTGTCCTGAAATTATAATACCTCATTAACACCTGCAGAGTACTTCCTACCTTCCAAAGTATTAGGAGTGTATTAAAAGAATAGCACTGTGGGAAGAGTTCCCAAGATAGTATAGTAGGAGGACCCTGAGCTCACCTCCTCACGGGCACTCCAAAATGAAAACTATTGATGAGAAAGATTAGAACCTACCAGAAAAGACCTTCAATAACTAAGGATGTAAAGAAGGAACCACAGCCAGATGGGTAAAAGGGACAGAGTCACGGTATAGTCAAGACCCATAACCCTGGGTGGGTGACCCACAAATGGGAGAACAATTACAATTTGCAGAGGTTCTCCCCAATGAGAGAGAGGCCTGAGCCCCACATCAGGCTCCCCAGCCTGGGGGTCCTGTGCTGGGAAGATGAGCCCCCAAAACATTTGTCTTTGAAGGCCAGCAGGGCTTCAAAGAGCCAGAGGGTGGTGGGAAATAGAGACTCCACCCTTAAAGGGCATACACAAAATCTCACACACTCTGGGACCCAGGTCAGAAGCAGTAATTTGAAAAGATCCTGGGTCAGAATGACCTGCTGATCTTGGAGAGTCTCCCATAGAGGAAGGAGGCAACTGGTACTTACCCTGAGGACATAGATATTGGCAACAGCCATTTTTGGGAGTTTGCTCTACCACGTGGACACTGGTGCTGGCAAACACCATTTTGGAATCCTCCCTCTCGCTTATTAGCACAGGGACTCAATCCTGTCCCCACCCACCACCCTGTAGGCACCAGTACTGGAATACCTGAGGCGCCACTAGTTGGGCAGGGACACAGCCCCACCCATCAGCAGGTAGGCTGCCTTAAGACCCCCCGAGCCACTTCTGGACATGGCCCTGTCTATCAGAGGGCCCAGAACCTGGTCCCACACACCAGGTTGTTGGCACTAGACCTGGGACCCCCAGAGCCCTGTAGCCAGAGACCCTGGGACCTGGCTGTGCCCACCAGTGGACTGGCACCAGCCCCAGGACAACTGCAGCCCCACAGCCTGTTGTGGCAGGAACCAGCCCACCCACTGGCAGGCAGACACCAGCCCTGGACTCACTGGCCCCCACTTCACCCACCAGCAGGCCACCACCAGCTCTGAGACACCTTGGGCTCCTTAGCCAGCTGCCCCAGGATCCAGACCCACTCACCAGTAGGCCAGCACAAACTTCAGGTCACCCCGGACCCACAGCCAGCTGTGTCAGGAAGCAGCCTCACCCACCAGTGGGGAGACACTGCCCCCAGGACCATCAAATCCCCACAGCCAGCCTTGTCAGGACCCAGGCAACACACAAGTAGGCTGGTACCAGCCCTGGGACTCCCCCTGGGCTCTGGCCCTGCCCACCAGCAGGCCAACTCCAGCTCTGAGTCACCTTGGGCCCTTTGGCCAGTGGCCCCAGGATCCAGCCCCACCCACCAACAGGTTGACACTAGATTCGGGAACCCCAGGGTCCTGCAGCCAGAGTCCTGAGGACCCAGCTCTGCCTACCAGCGAGCCAGCACTAGCCCTGGGAGCCCTTGGTCTTGGCCGAACCCACCAGCAGGCCGATACCAGCTCTGAGGTACCTTGGACTCAGCCAGCCTCCCTGGGACCCAGCCCCTCTCACCATTGGGCCAGCAGCAGCTTTGGGACACCCTGGAACCCACAGCCAGTTATGTCAGGAACTGGCCCCACTCACCACAGGCCAACACTAGATCTGGGAACCCTGGCCCCACAACCACCTGCCCCACAACCCAGCTCTGCCCACTAGTGAGCCAGCACTAGCCCTGGGACCTGCTAGGGTTCTGCAGCCAGCCACATTGTGACGCAGCCCCACCAACCAGTGGCTGGCAGCCTCTGCACAAGGCAGGGCCTGGTAACCAACCAAACCAGGGGCCAGCCACACCTACCAGACCACCCACAGTAGTCAGCCTGCCACAGCTGAAGGACCTTCGCAGCCCTCATTGGGGGCACCACTGGAGCATATAGTTCTGGTGACCAGAGGGGAATGAGCTGCTAGAATGCATAGGATGTCTCCTATAAAAGGCCCATTCTCGGGCTTCCCTGGTGGTGCAGTGGTTAAGAATCTGCCTGCCAATGCAGGGGACATGGGTTCGAGCCCTGGTCTGGGAAGATCCCACATGCTGCAGAGCAACTAAGCCTGTGTGCCACAACTACTGAGCCTGCGCTCTAGAGCCTGTGAGCCACAACTACTGAGCCCTCGTGCTGCAACTACTGAAGCCTATGCGCCTAGATCCTGTGCTCTGCAACAAGAGAAGCCACCGCAATCAGAAGCCCATGCACCACAACAAAGAGTAGCCCCCGCTCGCTGCAACTAGAGAAGGTCTGCGTGCAGCAACAAGGACCCAAGGCAGCCAAAAGTAAATAAATAAAATAAATAAATTTCTTAAAAAAAAAAAAAGGCCAATTCTCCAAGGGTGGGAAACATAACCAACCTACCAGATATATAGGAAAAAACACAGCAAATTAGGCAAAATGAGGCAACAGAGGAGCATGTTGTAAATGAAAAAAAAAAGATAAAACCCTAGCAGAAGAACTAGGTGAAGTGGAGATAGGCAGTCTACCCAAGAAAGATCAAGGGAATGATCGTAAAGATGATCAAAGAACTTGGGAGAAGAATGGATGAACAGGGTGAAAGTTAGAAGTTTTAACAAAGAGTTAGAAAATATAAAGAAGAACCAAACAGGTAAAAAATACAATAACTGAAATGAAAAATACACTAGAAAGAATCAATAGTAGATTAAATGATAGAAAGGAATGGATCAGCAAGCTTGAAAACAGAGTACTGGAGATCACTGAAGCTGAACATAAAAGAGTTCAATACCACCAAACCAGCATTACAAGAAATGTTAAAGGGACTTCTCTAAGTGAAAAAGAAAACACTACAACTAGAAACATAAAAATTATGAAAGGGAAAAGCTAATCAGTAAAAGCAAATAGACAGTAAAGGTAATAAATCAACCATGTACCAAGCTAGTAGGAAGGTAAAGACAAAAGAGGTAAAATCATCTATATCCACAATAAGCAGTTAAAGGATACACAAAACAAAGAGACATAAAATACGATATAAAAACCAGTAATCATGAGAGGAGGAGTGTAAAAAAGCAGGGATGTTAAAATGTGTTTGATATTAAGTACTAACAAAAGATCAAGATGAAAAAAAATTAATTACATGGGACTGAGTGAACTGATGAGGATGATTATAATTTTTGTGACTTTCTGTTTGAATAAAAAAAAAAATCCCACAAGGACTCAGAGGCAAAAAATATACAAATCAATTTTCACTGCAAAGTAAAGGAGCTGTTACAGTGGAGGATTACTGGACTGAATGTCAATACTATGACATAGTATGACTGTGTTTCGTGTTTGGTAATTGCAATCATTGTTGCTTTTGTTGTGGTCATCCATTTACAATGCTTGGTGTCAGTTTATTTATCTCTTGTAAAAATAAAATACAGTGTGTGTGTGTGAGTTGTGAAAAAAAAAAAGGAAACTTTTAAAAAAGAAGGTAAGCAACTTAAAATAATCAGATAGATAGATAGGTAGATAGATAAATTGTTATATATAAACCTCATGGTCTGGGACATCCCTGGTGGTGCAGTGGTTAAGAATCTGCCTACCAGTGCAGGGACAAGGGTTCGAGCCCTGGTCCGGGAAGATCCCACATGCCACAGAGCAACTAAGCCCATGCGCCACAGCTACTGAGTCTGTGCTCTAGAGCCCGTGAGCCACAACTACTGAGCTTGCATGCCACAACTACTGAGGCCTGCGTGCCTAGAGCCCGTGCTCCACAGCAAGAGAAGCCACCGCAATGAGAAGCCCGCACACTGCAATGAAGAGTAGCCCCTGCTCGCCACAACTAGAGAAAGCCCACGTGCAGCAACGAAGACCCAATGCAGCCAAAATATAAACAAACAAATAAATAAATAAATTTAATTTAAAAAAGATAACATTTAAAAAACAAACAAACAAAAAGACCCTCATAGTAGCCACAAACCAAAAGTCTGTAATAGATACACACACAAAAAAGAGAAAGGAATCCAAACATAACACTAAAGATAGTCATCAAATCACCAGGGAAGAAAACAAAAGAAAAAAGGAATAAAAAAGAACTAAGAAAACAACTCAAAAGCAATTAACAAAATGTCAATAAGTACATACATATCAATAATTACTTTAAATATAAATGGACTAAATGCTACAATCAGAAGACAGAGTGGCTGAATGGATATAAAAATTAGATCCCTATATACATATACATAAATACCCATATGTATAAGTATAGTGACCCTACAAGAGTCTCACTTCAGATCTAAAGACACACACAGACTGAAAGTGAGGGTATGAGAAAAGGTATTCCATGCAAATGGAAATGAAAAGAAAACCAGGGTAGCAATACTTATATCAGACAAAGTAGACTTTAAAACAGAGGCTGTCATAAAAGACAAAGGAAGACATTACATAATGATCAAGTGATCAATTTAAGAAGATATAACAATTGTAAATTTATATGAATCAACATAGGAGCAATCTAAATACATGAAGCAAATATTAACAGACATAAAGGGAGAAATTGACAGTAACACAATTATAGTAAGGGACTTCAGCACCCCACTTACATCAATGGACAGATCATCCAGACAGAAAATCAATAAGGAAACACTGGCCTTAAATGACACCTTAGACCAGATGAACTTGTTAGATACATATAGAACATTCCATCCAAAAGCAGCAGAATATACATTCTTTTCAAGTGTACATGGAACATTCTCCAGGATAGATTGCATGGTAGGCCACAGAAGAAGCCTCAGTAAACTTAAGAAGATTGAAATAATATCAAGCATCTTTTCTGACCACAGTGCTTTGATACTAGAAATCAACTACAAGAAAAAACCTGCCACAAAACTCCACAAAATTGGAGGCTAAACAATGTGCTACTAAACAACCAATGGATCACTGAAGAAATCAAAGAAGAAGTAAAAGATACCTGGAGAAAAATGAAAACAAAAACACAATGATCCAAAATCTATGAGACACAGCAAAAGCAGTTCTAAGAGCCAAGTTGGTAACAATACAAGCCTGCCTCAGGAAACAAGAAATGTCTCCAATATACAACCTAACCTTACACCTAAAGGAACTAGACAAAGAAGAACAAACCCAGAGTTAGTAGAAGGAAAGAAATCATAAAGATCAGAGCAGAAATAAATGAAATAGAGACTAAAAAATAGACAATATCAGTGAAACTAAAACCTGGTTCTTTGAAAAGATAAACAAAATTGATAAACCTTTAAACAGACTAATCAAAAAAAAAGAGAGAGGGCCCAAATCAATAAACTCAGAAATGAAAAAGGAGAAGTTACAACAGACACTACAAAAATACAAAGGATCATTAGAGATTTTGATGAATATTTATTTGCCAATAAACTGGACAACCTAGAAGAAATGGACAAATTCCTAGAAATATACAATCTCCCAACACTGAACTAGGAAGAAATAGAAAATGTGAACAGACCAATTACCAGTAATGAAATTGGATCACTAGTTTAAAAAAAAAATCAAAAAACTTCCAACAAACAAAAGTCTAGGACCACTTGGTTTTGCATTTGAGTTCTACCAATCATTTAGAGAAGCATTAACACCTATCCTTCTCAAGCTATTCAAAAAAATTACAGAGGAAGGAATGCTTTTGAACTCACTCTATGAGGCCAGTATCACCCTGATACTGAAACCAGACAAATGTATCACACAAAAAAGAAAATTATAGACCAATATCATCAAAGAACATAGATGCAAAAATCCTCAACAAAATATTAGCAAACTGAATTCAACAATACATTAAAAGGATCACACACCGTGATCAAGTGGGCTTTATTCCAAGAATGCAAGGATGGTTCAATATCTGCAAATCAATCAATGTGATATACCATATTAACAAACTGAAGAATAAAAATCATATGATTATCTCAATAGATGCAGGAAAAGCTTTTGACAAAATTCAACATCCATTTATGATAAAAGAACTCCCCACAAAGTGGGTATAGAGCGAACATATCTCAACATAATAAATGCCATATAAGATAAGTGCACAGCTAAAATCATACTCACCAGTGAAAAGCTGAAAGCATTTCCTCTAAGATCAGGAACAAGACAAGGATGCCCACTCTCACCATTTTATTCAACATAGTATTGGAAGTCCTAGCCACAGCAATCAGACAAGAAAAAGAAATAAAAGGAATCCAAATTGGAAAGGAAGAAAACTCACTATTTGCAGATGACATGATACTATACATAGAAAATCCTAAAGACGGTACCAAAAAACTACTAGAGTTCATCAATGAGTTCAGTAAAGTTGCAGGATACAAAATTAATATACAGAAATCTGTTGTATTTCTATACACTAACAATGATCTATCAGAAAAAGTAATTAAGGAAACAGTCCCATTTACAATGGCATCAAAAAGGATACCTAGGAATATATCTAACTGAGGAAGTAAAAGACCTGTACTCAGAAAACTATAAGACACTGATGAAAGAAACTGAGGACTACACAAACAAATGGAAAGATATACTGCATTCATGTAGTAGAAGAATTGATACTGGTTAAATGACCATACTACCCAATGCAAACTATAGATTCAATGCAATCCCTATCAAAATACCAATGACATTTTTCACAGGAATAGAACAAAAAATAATTTTTAAATTTGTATGGAAACACAAAAATCCTGAAGAGGTAAAACAATCTGGAGAAAGAAGAACAAAGCTGGAAGTAACATGCTCCCTGATTTCAAACTATACTACAAAGCTACAGTAACCAAACAGTATGGTACTGGCACAAAAACAGACACATAGATAAGTGGAACAGAATAGAGAGCCCACAAATGAACCCACACTTATATGGGCAATTAATCTATGACAAGCGAGGCAAGAATATACAATGGGGAAAAGAAAGTCTCTTCAATATATGGTGCTGGGAAAACTGGACAGCTACATGTAAAAGAATCAAACTGGACTACTATCTCATACCATGCACAAACATAAATTCAAAATGGATTAAATACTTAAATGTAAGACCTGAAACCATAAACTTTCTAGAAGACAACTTAGGCAATACACTCTTTACCTTTGGTCTTAGTAATATTTTTTTGGATATGTCTCCTCAGGCAAGGGAAACAAAAGCAGAAATAAACAAATGGATTACATTAAGCTAAGAAGATTTTGCACAACAAAGGAAACTATCAATAAAATGAAAAGGCAGCCTACTGAATGGGAGAAGATATTTGTAAATGATACATCTGATAAGGGATTAATATCCAAAATATATGAATAACACATACAACTCAATATCAAAAGAACAAACAACCCAATTGAAAAGTGGGCACAAGATTTGAACAGACATTTTTCCAAAGAAGACATACAGATGGCCAACAGACACATGAAAAGATGCTCAACATCACTAATCATCAGGGAACTGCAAATTAAAATCACAATGAGATGCAGCTCAATATCAAAAAAACAAACAACCCAATCCAAAAATGGGCAGAAGACCTAAATAGACATTTCTCCAAAGAAGATACACAGATGGTCAGCAAACACACGAAAGGATGCTCAACATCACTAATCATTAGGGAAATGCAAATCAAAACTACAATGAAGTTATCATCTCACACTGGTCAGAATGGCCATCATCAAAAATTCTACAAACAATAAATGCTGGAGAAGGTGTGGAGAAAAGGGAACCCTCTTGCACTGTTGGTGGGAATGTAAATTGATACAGCCACTATGGAGAACTATATGGAGGTTCCTTAAAAAACTAAAAATAGAACTACCATACGACCTAGCAATCCCACTACTGGGCATATACCATGAGAAAACCATAATTCAGAAAGAGTCTTGTATCACAGTGTTCATTGCAGCACTATTTACAGTAGCCAGGACAAGCAACCTAAGTGTCCATCGACTGATGAATGGATAAAGAAGATGTGGCACATATATACAGTGGAATATTACTCAGCCATAAAAAGAAATGAAATAGAATTATTTGTAGTGAGGTGGATGGACCTAGAGACTGTCATACAGACTGAAGTAAGTCAGAAAGAGAAAAACAAATACCATATGCTAACATATATATATGGAATCTAAACAAAAAAACCAAAAAACAATGGTTCTGAAGAACCTAGGGGCAGGACAGGAATAAAGATGCAGACATTGAGAATGGACTTGAGGACATGGGGAGGGGGAAGGGTAAGCTGGGATGAAGTGAGAGAGTGGCATTGACATATATACACTACCAAATGTAACATAGATAGCTAGTGGGAAGCAGCCGCATAGCACAGGGAGATCATCTCAGTGCTTTGTGACTACCTAGAGGGGTGGGATAGGGAGGGTGGGAGGGAGACGCAAGAGGGAGGGGATATGAGGATATATGTATACGTATAAATGATTCACTTTGTTATACAGCAGAAACTAACACAACAGTGTAAAACAATCATACTCCAATAAAGACGTTAAAAAAATAAAATAAAATCGCAATGAGAGATCACCTCACACCTGTCAGAATGGCTATTATCAAAAAGACAACAAATAACAAGTATTGGTGAGGATGTGGAGAAAAGGAAACCCTTATGCACTGTTGGTGGGAGTGTAAATTAGTACAGCCACCATGGAAAACAGTATGGAGATTTCTCAACAAAATTAAAAGTAGAACTACCACTTGATCCAGCATTTCCACTCTGGGGTATTTACCTGAAGAAAATGAAAACTCTAATTAGAAAAGATATATGCACCCTATGTTCATTGCAGCATTATTTATAATAGCCAAGGTATGGAAGCAATCCAAGTGCCCATCAATAGATGAATAGATAAAGAAGATGTGATACACACACACACACACACAAAATGGAATATTACCCACCCATTAAAAGAATGAATTCTTGCTATTTGCGACAACATGGATGGACCTAGAGAGTATTATGGTAAGTGAAATAAGTCAGACAAAGAAAGACAAATACTGTATGATTTCACTTATATGTGGAATCTAAAAAACAAATGAACAAACACAACAAAACAGAAGCAGAGTTATAGATACAGAGAACAAACAGGTGGTTGCCAGAGGGGTGGGAGTTGGGGAGAGGAAAGAAATAGTTGAGGGAGATTAAGAGCTATAAACTTCCAGTTGCAAAATAAATGCATCACAGGTATGAAATTACAGCGTGGGGAATAGTCAATAACTATGTAATACCTTTGTATGGTGACATATTGTAACTAGACTAATTGTGGTGATCATTTTGAAATTTTTAGAAATAATCACTATACTCTATAACAGAAACTAATACAGTGTTGTAACTCAATTATATTTCAAAAACAGACAAACAAATAAACTCATAGAAGAAGAGATCAGATTTATGGTTACCAGAGAAGGGGATGGCAGAGGGGGAATTGGATGAAGGAAGTCAAAAGGTACAAACTTCCAGTTATAAGATAAATAAAGTATTACTAGGGATGTAATGCACAACGTGATAAATATAATTAGGGAATTCCCTGACGGTCCAGTGGTTAGGATTCCAGGCTTTCACTGCTGGGGGCCCAGGTTTGATCCCTGGTCGGGGAACTAAGATCCCACAAGCCGTGCCACGTGGCCAAAAAAATAAATAAACTAATAAATATAATTAACACTGCTGTATGTTATATATCAAAGCTGTTAAGAGAGTAAATCCTAAGAGTTTTCATCACGAGAAAAACAATTTTTTTCTTTTTGCTTAATTTTGTATCCATATGAGATGATGGATGTTCACTAAACATATTGTGATGATCATTTCGTGATATATTAAGTCAAAGCATTGTGTTGTCTACCTTAAACTTATACAGTGCTGTATGTCAAGTATATCTAAATAAAACTGGAAGAAAAAAAATAAGTATGGGCTCAGTGCCCACGAATTAATAGAAAAATAATTTCCTGGAGACCAGGACAAAGTGCTTTTTGTGGGAGTTGGCCACCATTTTCATGGAGCAGCTCCTGTTGGTGTGAGTGGTGGCCAGGGTCCTCAGACACAGTGACCTTCAATCATGCCAACTTTTTTTTTTTTTTTTGAGGAAAAATCACCAAAGTTGATTTTTCAAATCAACTTTCAAAGATGAGTGGTTCATGTAAACAAACTAGGAACAAATCATTAACTACCTACTATGTGCTAAGCACCATTCTAAATGCTTCATTTTTTTCATTTTAGCCTCTCAACAGCTCTGCGAGGAAGGTATTATTATCCTCAAATTAGTGAGTTCGTGGTTATTCTTATATTTATGTTCACTCACTTGTGTTTTGATATGCTTCTTTGAATGAGAAAAAATGGAGTGGGCTCTAGGTTTTCTGTTGGAAGTTGCCCAGAAGTTCAGATATTCACGTGGGAGTATGCTGATCATATGAACGGCATCTATATCTTAGTGGGAAAAAAATGAGAACGGCTAGGCTAGAGCTTGAAATGTAATCCTGCATAGAATTTTCCACCACTAGGGGAAATGTCAGGTAGCACATTCATACATATTTTTACTTTTAAAATTATGTGTTTAATTTAAGGTACATATGAAAAAAATGGTGCCAGCCTATAGCGCCATAGTTTCTCAGATTTTATTACTTAGGACCAGTGTAAGCAAAAAACCAGGGCTGATTTACTTAAAGACAATGTAAAGAAAAATATTAAATAATGAATATAAATATTAACTAATGAATATGAAAGATGTTATGAGGATATAACAAAATCTTGAAGTGACTGACATTTGGGAAACAGGGTCCCTGCCTGGCCTGAGGTATGGAGCTCAGGCCCGTGGTAAGTGCTGGTTTGTATCAGTTTTTGTTGCATCAGCACTCACTCACCTTCTAGGACCCTAGGAATCTTCTTGTAACTTTAGTTACTCCAGATTGGAGTGTTCAAGAATGGAATAAAGTTGAATTTGAGTCAGACAACCAGGACCCTGATATGTCAGTTCTCCCCCGTAACTATTGGTGGTCATAAATACTCAGAAAGAATTAGTGGGCTCTATGCCTTGTGGCCTTTTTCTGGGTGAAAGTCAAGAGCTGTTATCAGCCAACTTTCTGTGGAAGAGGCAGGAAATCACCCATTCTTCTTTGATATTGCTGAGGTTTCCAAGACCTTTATTATTCTTATTATTTATTTTTATTGCAGTGGTTTTCTTTACTTCTCAGAGTTGAAAGTTGTGCAGGGACTGTTTATCAAGTACTAGCGGTGTGTCTGGCACAGTGCTGACCAGGGATACAGAGAGAAATGATAGGCTCTTCCCTTTGAAGATCTATGGAAAACCTTTTTACGGAGAACTCCCCATGCTGGTCAGGGAGATGGACTAAGAAGCTGATTCAGGATGGGTAAACCCAGAAAATAATGAAGACCTCTGAGAAAACCTCTATATAATATACTGTGATAAAGAAGGAATTGGGTTGGAGAAAACTTAACACAGAATCATAGTTGCATATAGATGGATGTATCCTTGAAAGTTTAGGTATCCAGGTTTGTCCTTAAGCTGCTGGTAAAAGACAGTAGCTACCCCTATGATTTCTGAGTATCTTCAGAGATGGGATTTCCACATTTTTCTCACAATACTCATACCCAGGATATTTTCTAATGTCTATGCTAAATCCCTTCTATTGAAAGTTAAGCCTGTCCTCTTTTAGAGAACAGCTGTCTGCTGTTTCTTTCAGTATCATGAATAATTGGAAAGAATTTCTTCTGAGTTTTCCCTCCCCATCTCCAGATCTGTGTTCTATTCCAAATTCTACTATTTTCAGGACCTCTGGTCATGAATTCTATCCTCCTGTTTTTTTCTTCTCACTTTTTAACCCCCTCCCAAATAATTACACATCACTTTCAATGTTTCCTTCTGACTATATAAACATGAATTTCTTTTGGTTATTCTTTGAAAAACTCTTCTCTCATTGTTCAAATTTCTAAGGTCTTTCATTCGCCCTTCTTGCATTTTTTTACTTCAAATTTTCCTTCTAAAGGTCATAAATTTTAATTTTATTTAAAGCCTAAGTCTTTATACCTTTTAGTTGGATTTAATTTTCCTTCTCAGGGAGTCAGTATTGTCCCTTTTGCACATATGCACCTGGGCAAGGTAAGGGAGCCCACTGGTTTAAATCATACTTTGCTGGATCGTGAGGACTGGAGTCACACTCCAATGTGTGAAAATCCAAGGGAGAAAATGACCCCTCTACTACACTGAATGATTTTCTGAATGATCTCCAGGAACTGGATCTTTAGGGGCGCATTAATGCTGTTACTAGCAGGGAAGGGGCAGATGGAAAATAAATATACCCGAGGGCTCAGAGGCTATTGCTGATGCTGGAGGCAGGTAGTTAGGCAACAGGAAGTAAATACAGCAGAACAGTAGGAAAAAGATATTTACCTTTGGTCCCTTGAGCGACACGAGTCAGGAGCTAGAGAAAGATTGTCCCAGGGTTTCTGCATGGGGCAGCCTTAACAGGTGGTTTGTAGAGCCTTCTAGCCATGTAGCAATTGACTCTGAGCAGCTGCATCTTACAGACCTGAAAATAGCCTGAAGGTGAGTTTTCTCAGTCCCAAGAGTTGCATAAAGCAGAGCTGGTGAGAGACACGACAGCTGGACATCAGTGAATTTTGAACAGCACTCTATAAAGTACTTTCCATGCCCATTGTTGGAAGGGGACCTCATAACAACCCAGTGAGGAGCAAAGAGATGATATCATTAATACTCTGTTGAATAGATGATGAAACTGAGGCTCAAGGAACTTGAATTACCCAAAGTCATGTACTTGGTTTTAATGTTATTCCAGGCTTCCCAGGGCATAAGAGATTGAGGGTAGAACTGGATCCTAATAACAGTTTATAAGCCTTATTAATCTTTACTCACCAACTTTTGGGAATTTCAGATCTCCTCAAATTCAATGATAATAGTAATAATAAGGATAATAGTAATTATAATAAAAACACAGCCACCAATGTTTAAGCACTTACCACATGCTGTTTAAACCTCACAGTAAACCTAACACCTAACAGTGATATTATTATCCCTGTTTAGCAGATGAAAAAATGAGGTCCAAAGAGGACTAGTACTTTGCCCATGCTAACACATCTAGTAAGTGGCTGGTGTAAGATTATAACCAAAATATATATTATTTCAAAGTCACATATTTCCAGCGGGAAAAAATCAGGGATTAATTTAAGGAGTCCCCAGGGATGTCCTCTGGTACTCAATAAGCACAGTCCTACTGGCTACAGTAACATTCCTTCCTCTCTCAGGTAGTGGCCCCATGGGGCTACTCTGACTCTTGGCCTTGGCTGGTATGGGTTTCTGTTCATGGTGGCTCTGGCTACTTCATCCCCGACACCGTTACTGTGCCTTGTTACAGTGTGCTCCAGCAGTCACTCCAGTGAAGGAGGGCCCAGTATGAACTATTTCCCAAGCAGCATTGCCTGGTGCTCTGGTTTCTTGTAGAGATTTCAACAGTAAAGCTCTTTATCTCTCTTCTAAAAACTTGGGCATAAACCCAGAGAGGCAGAGCCAAAGGGCTCAACCAGTATGCCCTTTGCTGTGCTCAGAAGTGCTCTTCTTTTTCAAGAGCTACTTCTCATCTTTACACAAATCATGTTGTCCCTCAAATCTTCCATCCCTTAGCAGCACACTCCTTTGCCTTTCATGCAAATAGAGCCCAGTGGGCCGATCACACATGACCAAGTGGGTCAGATCTCTTAGAATTAACACACCCTTAGACCCTTAAACTTGAAGACCCGTTACCCTCATTATTATGACCATTGCTTGTTGTTTATGTATTGGATCCTCTTCCATTAAATTGTGCTTGTGATATTTTTTGGCAACTTGTCTTTGCATTCACACATACAGTGATTGCTTGATATGCAGTTTATTATATGAATAAATGAACGAATGAATGGAGGTAAGCAAAACTAAATGGTTTCTAGTTTTTGCTGATTTTAGTCTAGGTTCCTACAGGAATCCTTAAATCAGCTCTCCTCATTTATGCCTCAGGGTATTTGTACATGTTCCTTTTTCCCAGAAGGTTCTTCTCTAGAGTTTTGCATAGTTTCTTCCTTCACTTCATTCAAATCCAATGTAACCAACCTCCTCAGAGAGGCCTTCCCAGACAAATCCATCTAAAATATTTCCCCTTGAAGTTCTCTATCCCCTTATTCTGATTCAGTTTTTCTCAACAGAATTATTTTATGTTGGCTTATGGTCTGTTTTACTCACTCAGTTCCATGAAGGTTGACACCTTTGCTTTGTTCCCTGCTATATCTCTAAAGTTTTAAATAGTCACTGGCAGATAGGAGCTTAATAAATGTTTGCTGAATGGGTGAATTAAACTGAGAAAGGCTCCCCGAAAGGGGTGTGTGCCCACATGCAGAGGCTTCCTTAGTCTTTGTTAGGCACTACTCTAGCAAAGACATTCAAAGTTCAACAGTTTGGTAACATCTAAAGTGTTGACTCCTCAAATTAGTTAACTGTTTATCTCTTCTTGTTGCTCCTTGCAAATGTGCATCTAGAGCTATAAAACTCTTAGTTCAGAGTTCATTATTTCCTGGTGTTTACAGCTGGGCAGCTTCATTATGAATGACAACTTATAGTAAAACCTGGTTTATCTGCCATCAAAGGAAAAGGTAGACTTTAATGTAATGTAAATTTATTTTTAAATACCCTTATACTAAAAAGAACCTATTTTGCTGAGATTAAAATATTTAACTATTTTTTGGAGCTTCACTTCTGGACATGATGGAGTAATAATGTTTAGATTTACCCTCTTGCCCGAAGTAAGTGAAAAGCAGGGCAAAATATATGAAACAATGGTTCTCAAGATATTGGACACCAGATAATGAAAAACAGTGAAAACGAATCACGTGAGTCTTCCAGTTGCCCCAATTTACTGTCTTGAGACAGTTTCTATAGGCTGTGGTGTAGGGAGGGGAAATTAGGACTCCCCAAGTTTAAGGGGCTGAAGCTGGAAGTTCAGGTAGGTCAAATGGTCAAGAGTTCACAAGACAGAATAGAGAGGAGAGAGATGCACATAGAGAGAATTTCAGAGACCAGCATAGGCTCCCTTTGAGTAGTCAACTGAGTGCTGGTCAGCTCAGGCATATGTACAAGTCAACTGCACTGGAGGGAAAAACCACTCAAAACTCTTAGAGGGAGCAATCTCTCTGGCTCACACAGCACAGGGCATAGTGCCTGTTCCCACCAGCAGAGATGGAAAATGTCATAATACATGGGGCATCAAGTGAAGTATTCAGAAGCATTTTCTCTTAGAGAAGAACAAAATTAGTTTTATTCTAAATGCTGCTCTGTCGTGCCTAACAAAGCTTAAAAGCAAGACCTGAAGTTTCCAAGTAACTTGACCATGTGTCAGAACAAAGCTCAACAGCATAGTAAATATCTGGCATATTTTGCTGGTAACTAGAAAGTTACCAGCAAAAAACAAGGAAGTACAACCCATAATAAGATTAAAAACCCATAATAAGATTAAAAAGTTTATTAATAGAAGCTGACAAAAAATGACACAAATGATAGAATTAGTAGACAAGAACATTAAAACAATAACAATATGCTATATATTCAAGAAACTAAAGGAAAGATTGAACATGTTAAGTAGAGACAGAAGAGATATAAAAAAGATGCAAACTGAAATTCTGGGGGTGAAAAACGTACTAGATAGTATTAATATGGATTAGATATTACAGAAGAAAATATTAGTGAACTCTCCAAATTTAATAATAAGAAAAACTTAATAATAAGAAAACAAACAACCCAATTAAAAATAGACAAAAGATTTGGACGAACGTTTTGCCAAAAAATATATGTGGATGGCAAATAAGCACATAGTAAATATGCTCAACATCATTAGTTATTAGGAAAATCTGAATTAAAAGTACATTGAGATACTATTACACACTTAATTGAAAATGACTGACTCTACTATGTGAGGGTATGGTTGTGGAGCAACTGGAACTTTCATACGCTGCTAGCAGAACTGTAAAATGGTACAATAGTTTTGGAAAACAGCTTGGCATTTTCTTAAAATGTTAAGCATATACGTACTGCCTGATCATTCCAATACTAGGTATTAATCCAAAAGAAGTGAAAGCATATGTCCATATAAAGACATACATAAATGGTCTCAAGATCTTTATTTTTAATAGCCCCAAACTAGAAATCACTCAAATATCCATCAACAGGTAAACAGACACAAGTTGTTTATATATTCATATAATGGCATTCTATTCAGCAACTTTAAAAGAATGAACTATTGATACACAAAACAATACAGATGAACTTCAAAATAATTATGCTGAGTAAAAGAAGCCAAACAAAAAAGAGTGCATAATGTATGATCCATTTATATAATTTTAGAAAATGCAAAATAATCTAAAGTGATAGAAAGCAGATCTATATTTGCCAAAGAATTGGTTGTGGGAGCAGAGAGAGGTAGGAGGGAGGCATTCCAAAGAGGCATGAGTAATCTTTCAGAGGTATTGAGTATATTTATTATCTTAATTGTGGTGATTGTTTCACAGATGTTTGTGTATATCAAAACTCCCCAAAGTGTACACTTTAACTATATGTCTTTTACTGTATATAAATTATAACCTACTGTATAGCACAGGGAACTCTACTCAATGCTCTGCGGTGACCTAAATGGGAAGGAAATCCAAAAAGAGGGGATATATGTATAAATATAGCTGATTCACTTTGCTGTACAGTAGAAACTAACATAATATTGTAAAGCAACTATACTCCAATAAAAATTTTTAAAAAAGAAAAAAGAAATAAAGCAAATTTCCCATTGCATAAATAAACATTAAAAAAATAAATTATACCTCAATAAAGTTGTTAAAAATATGCAACAATTTTTTTCATGAAAATCTCTCAAAAAGGAATTTGAAAAGGAATTTCCTTTTTCTTGCATTTCTTAAAAGAGCCAAATGAGCATATACATCCATCTATATGCAACTATGATTCTGTGTTAAGTTTTCTCCAACCCAATTCCTTCTTTATCATAGTATATTATATAGAGATTTTCTGAGGAACTCTGGGGTCATCATTATTAATATGAATTATTATTAGACAGCCTCAGACAAATATAAGTGATTCAGCCTATACCTTGGATTTGGTCTGCTCTTCAAGTTCTTCTGGCCCCTCTCTCTGCTGTTAGCTTCATGACCTCCTGCCAACAGCATGTCCTCCTCTAACCTGAAACTTTATTTCATGCGCTATTGGCCTCAAGTGTGTTACCAAACTTTCTACAGAATAAAGCTCACAGGCCATAGCAGCAGACGCTCTCATTCTTTACTTCCCAGTACTAAGAAGTTCTCACTCACTCCACTTCCTTGGGCTACGCCCAGCCTTCTCTCCTTCTGCACTTTCAAGATCAATCCCAGCTGGTGGGACATCTATTACCTTTCAAAGGCTTGGCCAGTAAGCAGTCTTTGCTTAGTAAATGAATGAATGAAAAATGATTAAATAATTCTGTTACCTGAAATATGCTATCTTCTTTTTTGTGCCTCTATTTGAGTTGCTGATCTTTCAATGCTGTTTTTTTAAAGAGTGCTGCTCTGTGGGATCTCACTGTTGCTCATGGTGATGGGACATTAAAGACCAGGGCTCTAAGGTGTTAGTCACATTACATTGTAAGCATCTAAGTCACAGAGATGAAAGGAACAACCTCGTGAATACTGTGGAAAATGGCGTGAACTTGGTTTTGTTGTCAGCTCTAGGCATATGAAAATTGGTATAAATTTTGTTCACCAAGCAGAGAGCTAGATATTTTCATATTACTTTTTCTTCTCTTCATCATTCTAAAAGTTTTAAGTTATTTCCGGTGCCTCTTTTAATCATTTATTTTGAATGCAACAAGGCTTTCTCTGCAGGTTTGTTGACAGCTTTTCACTGAACTTTTCTGGGAACAAGCATGTTAATGGCATATTTAATGTCAGTATAAGCCATTGATTTGGGTTTGTGATATTTGCTGGAACATTGTGTCCTGAATAAAACATAAAAATGCACTAAAATGTAACCTCAGAAACTGAATATTTAAATAGTCATGAATGAGAAAGCAAAATCCAATTATTTTTCCCCTGTAGTATAACAGAATGTAGAAATTTAAATCTATTGGATCAGTACTTGATTTTAAGAAGTGTTATGTTTCAGGAAAATTCCTTTTAAGAACAAATATAGAATATAGATAAGGACATCAGAAAAGTTTCTTGCTGAATTCTTACTAAAATTCATTTATTGGCATTTATCATTGAAATATTGATCTTTGGAAATGAATTGCTTTAATGTAGATGAATTTGGTATTGCTGCTGTTATAATAAAAATATGCTAAATAATAACCCCTGTGAGGTTGATGGTTTATTTAATCTTCTTTGCATTGTTGAAAATTATTATTCTGCTTTTGTAGTCATCATTAATTTAACTTCAGAATCTGTGTTCAGAAATCTTAACTTTGAGATAATAAAACAAGACTAAGTTTTTTTCTCCACTGTGGTAAATTACAGCATTGGCCATAATTCTTCAACCCTCCCTGTGTCCATGTCCTCTGCTATGTGAATTTGTAGTTCTTCTCACCTCCATGGGTGCGGTATATTTTATCTGCCCTATGATATTGTGTTTGAAGAGAATGGAGCAGATGTGATGGTGTGCCAGTTCTGAACCTAGGTCTTACATGATTCCACTTCCCTTGTGCCTCTGCTATTGCCATGAGAAGAACATGCCTAGTCTGGTGATAGAAGGAAGAGGATGAGGGACACATGGAGTAGAGCCATTTAAACTGAGCCCAGCCTAGCTCAGCTGATCACAGATGTGCAAGTTAAATAAATGCCTATTTTTATATGCCACTGAGATTTTATGTTTATTTGTTATACACGTTATTGAAGCAACAGCTGACTGATATATCCACAGATACAGAAAATTTCAATGCCAATACCAAATATAGTTATCCTCGGTGAGTTTTCTAAATATTTGTAGTAAAATGACACATACATAATGTTTTGCTTGTGTGTTAAGATCCTAGGTTAGAAACAATCATGGCATCAATTTCTTGGAAATGTAGAAGTTAATCAAACCATGATAATATTAAATTAAATTAGTGATATGGGAAGCTTAAAATTTGGGTTGTGACTACATCTTACCTATTCATCTTTTAAACAATGCCTATTACTTAGCAGGCATTCAATAGAAATTTGATGAATGAATAAATGAATGAGGGAGTACAGCTTCTTTTCCTTCCTTAATTTTCTTTATTTTTCCTCTTAATGGTTTACTACAAAAAGGCAAACAATCATTGCTCTAGGTCAGTGGTTCCACCTGGATGTGATTTTGTACCCCAGGGGACATTTTGCAATGTCTGGAGACATTTTTGGTTATCATAACTGGGGGGTGGTGTGCTAGTGACATCTGGTAGGTAGAGGCCAAGGGTATTGTCAAACATTCTACAGTGCACAGAATAGGGCCCCAGAGTAATTTGGCCCAAATAATGTTTGTATGTCCTTTGAGTTTCTGGTTTTCTCTTGTCTTGCAGGACCCTGAATCTTTCTCTGGTGTTTCTTTTTGCCTTCCTTATGTAGTATCCAAAGATTGCTTCTGATTTTCTTTTTATCCTTTTCTTCCCCAGTCTTTCCAGAACTGCCTCTTTGAATCTCATCACTTTTCAGTGTCTTCCCTTTAGTCAGTACTCTTATGACCAGAACATTTTCAATATTTTGATACTTAAGATGGACTTTCTCTTTCTGGGAGCTATTTTAGCTTAATTCCCTTTTCTCTTCCATGAAGATTTTCTGGAAACCCTCCCTTAGGTATCTGCAAAGGCTTGTAGTGGAAGATCTAGATATAGTGCTGCTGTAAATTGATGTGTTTTTTCCCTAATTACAGATAATTTAAAGTTTGTAGTATTATTGGTTTTTTAGTTATGATGAGTTGTGGGATTTATGTATGTGCATTTTTAAAATAGATTTATTTATTTATATTTTATTTTTGGCTGCGTTGGGTCTTCGATGCTGCACGTGGGCTTTCTCTAGTTGCGGTGAGCGGGGGCTACTCTTCATAGTGGTGCGCGGGCTTCTCATTGCGGTGGCTTCTCTTGTTGCAGAGTACGGGCTGTAGGCACGCGGGCTTCAGTATACTGTTGTGGCACGTGGGCTCAGTAGTTGTGGCTCGTGGGCTCTAGAGCACAGGCTCAGTAGTTGTGGCACATGGGCTTAGTTGCTCCGTGGCATGTGGGATCTTCCCGGACCAGGGCTCGAACCCGTGTCCCCTGCATTGGCAGGTGGATTGTTAATCACTGCGCCACCAAGGAAGTCCTGTATGTGCATTTTTTCTTCTTGCTAACCTGTATAGTTTTTTGGAGGATGTGTGTAGAGATTCAGATTTAGGTGGCCACAAATACCTCAGCTCTCCAGAAATGATGTCATTTGTCTTTTAACTTTGCTTATAGTAAGTACCCTTGCAGTACAGAAGTTTTGCAATTTTATGCAATGAAACCTGTCTGTCTTTATTGCTTATGGACTTTTGTTATGCTTGAGAAAGTTTTCCCTTCTCCACGATTGTAAAACTGTAATTTAACATTTTTCCCAGTATGATATTTTTAATAATAAAAAGTTTAAATCTGAATGTACTTAGGTTGTGGGAGGTAGGAATCTAAGTTTAATTTTTCCTATAGTTATTAAAGTAACTAGTTATATAATATAAAATAACATACTATTTCAGGGAGTTTATGGATCCTTCCCAAATTCTTAAGCTAAAGAAATATTAAAGCCTATATAGGGAACGTGTAAAGGATTTCAACGTGAAAATACTTTGAAGGCAGGAGCCAAAGCATGGGATCCATGACCGAATCAAAGTTTACTGAACAGAAGTTGAGATCAATATTAATAAGAAATATACCCGCTTTACATAAGCATTTGCAAGCTATACCAACTTAATAACCGTTTAAAGTATTTAAAGACTAGTGATTGTGTTTTATGCACTCAGTCAGGAATGGCAAATAAATTTTGATTCATGTGTCAGCTCCAATTGATTGATAATAGCTGCCTGGAACACTGGGTTAGGAAGGGTTCTGAGCCTAAATTTGAATCCAGTTGGAAAGAAGGTTATAATGACTACTGCTGGTTAGAAGTGGGGTGGAGGTATTATGAATGCAACATACTTGCCTATCCACACAATCACCTTTTGTCATGATCATCATTACCTGGGGTGGTGTCTGGCATATGACAGAGCTTGGATAAAGAAGCTAGGCTGTTTGAGTTTTAATCCTGGCTCTGCCATAGAGTTAGTCTGTTTGGGATGCTATAACAAAATATCACACACCGGGTGGCTTATATACCACAGAGATTTATTTCTCACAGTTCTGGAGGCCGGGAAGTCCAAGATCAAGGTGCCAGCATGGCTGAGTTCTGGTGAGAGCCCTCTTCCTGGTTCGTCGCTGGAGTCTTCTCATGTGTCCTCATATGGTGGAAAGGGGTAGGGAGCTCTCTGGGGTCTCTTTTATGAGGCCATAATCCCACTCATGAGATCCACCCATATGACCTAAGTACCTCCCAAAGGCTGTACCTCCTAATACCACCATCTTTGGGGTTAGGATTTCAACATATGAATTTGGGGGGACACAAATGTTCAGACCATAGCAGTCACATACAAGTTGTATAACCTTAGGTAAATTATGCAGCTTCTCAGTATTTCACTTTATCTGTGCAATAGGGCCAATAGTTGTATTTGCAGTATAAAATCGTAAAGAATAATGACTTTTATGTAAAATGCTTAGAATAGTCCCTGGTTTATTATACGCATTAGTTATTATTATTATTGTCATTAGTTTCAGTTATTTTATCATATAATATATTGTATTAGTAGTAGTATTATTATAGATGCTAAATAAATATCTGTGGAATGAATATATTTAGCTGTTTTATTACAATGTTCCTTTTGTGCATAGGAAATTATGCTAGTATCTGTGAATCCATTAACCATGCTTTTGGAAAGTGAAGTTATACTCAATAAGAGAATCACATCCAAGGTGTTGCTATGTTATACCTAGTATCTACTTACTCAAAGTACAGAAAAATTAAATAGTTTTTCATATTAGTGTTGCAAATCCAGATCTATAAAGAGAACCTATTTCCTTACCAAATTCAGAACAGATTAGTGGGAAGATGAATATGAGTGTTACGAGCTCCCCAGAATAAAGCAGTTATTAAATACAGGGCCTTAAACATTTTGGTGCATGTCTCTTTTTGAATTATGGTTTTCTCAGGGTATATGCACAGTAGTGGGATTGCTGGGTCGTATGGTAGTTCTATTTTTAGTTTTTTAAGGAACTTCCATACTGTTCTCCACAGTGGCTGTATCAATTTACATTCCCACCAACAGTGCAAGAGGGTTCCCTTTTCTCCACACCCTCTCCAGCATTTATTGTTTGTAGAATTTTTGATGATGGCCATTCTGACCGGTGTGAGATGATATCTCATTGTAGTTTTGATTTGCATTTCTCTAATGATTAATGATGTTGAGCACTCTTTCATGTATTTGTTGGCAATCTATATATCTTTGGAGAAATGTCTATTTAGGTCTTCTGCCCATTTTTGGATTGGGTTGTTTCCAAAATGTTCATTGCAGCTCTATTTATAATATCCAGGACATGGAAGCAACCTAAGTGTCCATCAACAGATGAATGGATAAAGAAGATGTGGCACATATATACAATGGAATATTACTCAGCCATAAAAAGAAATGAAATGGAGGTATTTGTAGTGAGGTGGATGGACCTAGAGACTGTCATACAGACTGAAGTAAGTCAGAAAGAGAAAAACAAATACTGTGTGCTAACACATATATATGGAATCTAAGAAAAAAAAAATGGTCATGAAGAACCTAGGGGCAAGACGGGAATAAAGACACAGACCTACTAGAGAATGGACTTGAGGATATGGGGAGGGGGAAGGGTAAGCTGTGACAAAGTGAGAGAGTGGCATGGACATATATACACTACCAAACGTAAACTAGATAGCTAGTGGGAAGGAACCGCATAGCACAGGGAGATCAGCTCGGTGCTTTGTGACCACCTAGAGGGGTGGGATAGGGAGGGTGGGAGGGAGGGAGACACAAGAGGGAAGAGATAGGGGAACATATGTATATGTATAACTGATTCACTGTTTTATAAAGCAGAAACTAACACACCATTGTAAAGGAATTATACTCCAATAAAGATGTTAAAAAATAAATAAATAAATACAGGGCCTTAATATCATTAAATGTGAACTAGAATATTCTGACCTTTGACATTTATCTCCACAGTCAAATCTGTATTAGGTTAATCAACTTCAAAGGAATTAATTTGAATAACATAAATCTTATTTAAGTATGTCATATTTAAATAAACTTTGCACAGCAGATGAGCATATGAACTTGAATCCTATTCTCATGAAGAAGTTTTTGAACATAAGGGGAGTGTATTTTGATTTGTTTGTGTACATTTACTGCAAAGAAAAAGCCAAGCAGTCATCAATAGCACAGCTGGGGGAAAGTATTGGATTTAAGCTTTGCTTTAAATGAATCTGTTTGTGTTCTGTTTTGGATCACTTCCTGAAGTCAATATTCATCAACCTTAAAGGACCTCTTTGAGCTCTAAAAAGATGTCTACCCATGGAGATAACATTTAGGAAGACTACAATTGTATTTTAAAATTCATGTCTAAAATTGACTTCTCTTTAAACATAATCATTCTTATCTTTCAGGAAACAAATCACATGAAATTATGTAATTGTATTTATATTTTCTGTTGGAAATTTTAGAGAATTTGATTAAGGTGATCTATGTCCAATGTATGAATCTCATCAGGTGATCTATGCCCAATGTATGAATCTCATCAGGTGATCTATGCCCAATGTATGAATCTCATCAGGTGATCTATGCCCAATGTATGAATCTCATCAGGTGATCTATGCCCAATGTATGATGCATCAGTAACATCAGCATCACCTGGGAGCTTGTTAGAAATGCAGGCCCTCAGGCCCCACCCAGACCTGCTGAGCCAGAATCTGCATTTTATTCAGATTCCTGGGTAATTTGTGAATGCACTCAAGTGTGAGAAACTCCGATCTCTGTAGTTGGACAATCGAATGAACTGAGATTTTTGCTAAGCATCTGGTAGGTGGGGTAGTCCATGACACAATTTAGACTGGTGGTCACTTAGATTAGCAGAAGTTGGAAAGGTGGAAAAAAATGTTGCTCAAATGGCATCTTGATTTTTATGAAAAAAGGTCACCTGAGGATATTAAAATGAAGAAAGGCAGTCTGATCATTGTGTATCATGCTCCTTCCTGTCCTGTCATTTACATAATTAGAAACGTATCCATTGTCTGCTTTTATAGCCACATGCACACTGGACAGCCCATCACATCTGGTTAGTGATTCAGGAGTTCGATTTTCATGGGACAAAGTTATCTAATTACAGTGTCACTAAACTTGTGCTAATTTCACAGCATTCATTTTTCAGTCCTTTATGGAGAGTGAGATTAGGAAACATCCAGAAAGAGCAAGTCAGGTCTCCTGTATGAAGTCTGCAGTCATTGGCTAATTTAAAATAGAACAACCACAAAGCCCAACCCACATACAATCCTGTTATCTTCTGCAGACTCTTTTTCTGTTAAAGCTGATATCCAAGGATATTTATCCTTTCCTTCCTTGGCTAGAGCACCAGGGGATTTAAGGCTCTTTTTCATATGGTTTGTCATGAAGTAAGGGTAACTGATAGTTGATCTCCCTGCTCCTGGAGACAGAGCAAGCTAATGAGGTTTGATGACTGCCTCTGGTTAAAGAAGCAGGACTGCTGAACACACTAGTGACTCTATTGACCCCAGTAAGCAGATTTTTATTGACAGCCTGTTGACATAACAAACTAAGAGCTTGTGATTTAAGTTTTTCTCAGCCCTTAAATAAATAAAATTTTTTCTAATAGTACTTATTTTACTATTGTCTAGGTTGTCTTGATTAAACACACCTACCACATTCCTGGAAGCTCTCTCATTGTTTTTTAGTTATTTATAAAATGTGCTTTTGTGTGTGTGTGTGTATATATATATGTATATATATTTTTTTTTTCTTTTTTTTTTTACTTCCCCTGCCCCGTCCCCAGCAAAACTCAGCAACATATAAAACCTGGGTGCTGTAATTGATTTTTCAATTTCAGTGCTGTTGAGAGATGGAAGAAAAAGGGTTACATCAGAACCCAACTGGAAACATTCTGCTCTAAATCAACCTATACTGGTGGGTAACAGTTGTTGCCTTGGTGAGCTTTATTGCCATTGCTGATGTAGCTTGCTCTAGCCAACCTACCACAAGGGACATTTAATGGAAGCCCTGTATTCAAGCCCCTCTTGGAAGAAATCCATAAAAGAGCAGAGATGTGAACCCAGCAATAAATCCTAGAGGCATTTGTGCTGGAGTCATGAAATGATACCAATAACTCCTTAGTAACACATTAAAGGGACAATAAAGGGAATTAACCAGGTTTTTTTTTTTATGTATTAGGGCTATTTTTAATGGAAACTCATCAAAAACACAACAGGGCATGTGACAGCAGCTGTATGCCCAATGCTTTTCATTTACTTGAGATTTTATCTTGAATTCTACTTTTATTCTGCCACTTATAGCACATTATTTAAAACACTCTTGAAGATTGGTTCAGCCATATTCAAGGGCCCTAAGTGGGTTCATCAGCCTACAACAAGCTCCACACTTGTGCTCAACCTTATAAAGTCGCTTTCCTTAATCTCATCTCGTTTCCCTCAATAAGTCAGCTGAGTACTATAGGCTGAGGTGTTCACCTTATATGTCTAGCACTGTGCTAAGTGTCACAAAGAATATGAGGAAGGAGACACACTGCTTCTATTTTCAAGGAGCTCAGAGGAAATTTAGAGATGCTCAGAATATAGGGACTTCCCTGGTGGTCCAAGTGGTTGACTCCGTGCTCCCAATGCAGCATGGGTTTGATCCCTGGTCGGGGAACTAAGATCCCACATGCCGCACGGCCGAAAACCAAACCAAACCAAACAAACAAAAGACAATAGAGATGACCAGAATAAAACAAGTGAGCTAGGTAGAGAATAATGCAAGGTAGAATTAAATGCTAATCGTTTAAGGAGGGGAGAACTCAGGGTGGCTGCAGTAGAGGGTTTCTATGAAGAACAGGATCTAAGCGGGGCTCTGAACAGGAGGCAGAGAGTGAGGCCAGGTGGGAGGTGGTGTAGGTCATAATGGTGTCCAGGCAGACTGGGCTGTCTGAAGCAGAAACTTTATGTTGGAGATTGGTGGGAAAACTTGGATGGATTTGAGACAGGCTGGGACCTGGGACCCTTTGCTGCAGTGCTACACAATTTGCACCTGGACACACTTCTCCCCCAGCAACAAAATACAAAGAAACTGTATGGGACTAAAAATAACTGCATGCATGCGCAGTTAGGGCAAACTCTGGACAAAAGATACAAAGAGACCAAAAACCCAGCTACCACTTTTGAAGAGCCTGGAGCAAAAGCAGGGGGTTGGGAGCAAAAGCAGGGTACTGCGCATGCCCCCTGCACACAACACCACCTAAGGGCTGGGCAAACCACCTAAGCCACCCTTCTGGCCCGACCCCTGGACACACCCCTACCCTTACCCCATATAAGGAACAAACTCGCCCCCGCCTCGGGGAGCGAGCAAGCAAGGGAATCTGCTATTTCTTTTTGCTTCCCCCCTTCTGCTGCAGGGGCCCCAGGAAAGCCTTGCCTGAATTTCTTGTCTGGCTTCTGATCAATTTCTATTGATTAAGGCAGCCAAGAACCCTGGTCGGTAACAGATTGGGGGTAGGGTACAGGGTATAGGAGGACTTCACTTGGAGAAGACCAAACTGGAGTCAGAGAGGCAAATTTTGGGGCATCTTCTAATGTGTGAGAGGGTAAGGGTACAGGCATCAGGGATGGGGATGGGGAAGGGGGGAGCTGAGGAGACAGTGTAAAGGGTTTGGGACCTCTTTCGCCATCTCACAGATTCTTTAGTTAGCTCCCTTCCTACGCAGTGTTTCTCGGAATATGTTCTGTGAACCACTTACATTGGACTTGTTTAAGAGGCGGACTTCAAAGTTGTACCCAGGAATCATTGAAAATGTAGATTTGTAGTGAGTCCTCACATATTTTACATATGAGGAAACAGATTCAGGAAGGCTAAAACTTGCCCAATCGTCACAAAGTCCAGCACAACTTCAGCTGGAGTTTGTACGCAGGTTCTGAAGTCCATTCTGTTTCCACCCAACCAGATGCCGATCTTTTTATTCTCTCTATTGCAGGGAGAGGCTAAACTGGCAATGTTTGTGTTGTTGTGGCTCTGATATTTTTATTTTTAAAAAAAAACTTCTGTTTTTTTTGTTTATTTGTGGGGCAAACTTTCTAATAATAGAGGGAATAAAAAAAAAACCATCCACAATATTTCATGTCATCAAGTCAACTGTTATCATTTGTAATGTTTCTAACTGGCTTGTTGATCTTCCCTACATATTGTACGAAATATTCCTTTGTGTAACTTTCAGCATTTTGCTAGTTACATAGAGATGAGACAAACGTTGCAAAATGTCCACAATCAATACATCTAGGTGAAATGTTCTTGGTTTCTATTTTTTAGAAATCTAATTTTTTCTGTAATTTGAAATTTTTCAAAGCGAAAAGTTGCTGGGAGAGAGGGAAGCTGCTTTTGCTCCTCTTCCTCTTCCCACCTTCCCAGTGACTAGGAAGTGGCAACTAGCCCAGTGACAGCCTTGCCTATAGAGATAAAAGCCACACGTTGAGGAAAGCAGATTCTTCCCCGCAGCCCTGGATCCTGTGTCTCTGTGCTATAATGCACAACACAGAAACAAACATCTGTCTTATTCAAACAAAACAAAACACACCCCACCCCCACCCCCCCACCCCCCCGCCCTCGCGACAACAAAAAAAACCTCATGAGATGTTATGAATGCGTTTTCTGGAGCCAGATTGTCTGGGTCCAAGTCTAGCTCCACTGCTTTCTAATTAGGCAGGTTAATTAAAGCTCTCTATGTCTCAGTTTACACATTTATAATGGGCACAGTATCATCTTTCTCATAGGCTTGTTGTGGCCATATGTTGTTCACAACATGTGAAATGTTTAAAATAGTGCCTGGCATAGAGTAAGCACTCAATAAGTGTAATTATTATTACATGTATTTAAAACATATATTTAAATATAATTATTGAATGCCAGACCTGGCTCTGAGGCGAGTTCATGGGAGAAGTCGAAGGAAGAAAGTGAGTTGCCTATTGGTTTGGGATTTGAGATAGCTCTACAATAAAAGGAATGCTAGTGCCAAACTAGGTGTGAATCTGTGTTTTATGTAATAAACAAACTATCAGAAGAGCATTGGAAAAGGGAGTCTATTCATTTACTTACAGACTCCTTGTGCTAGGAGAGGGAAGAAGAACCTCTAGGTCTATCAGTCTGTGAGAGCCAGGGTTATATCGCTGTCACGCTAGGGTCAGAGGCAGACAGTTGAGAAGGTGCTGGCCTGGCAGGTGGGGACCAAGGCTCCTGGCTGTGTGATTTCTCTGCTTTCAGTTTTCCCATCTGCAAAAGAAGGTTTGATTTAAATGTCTGTTTTAGCTCTAGAATTTAAAAGTAAGCATTGCCTTGAAAAGTTCTTTGAATTAATTAATTAATTAATTTATTTATTTATGGCTGCGTTGGGTCTTCGCTGCTGCGCGCAGGCTTTCTCTAGTTGTGGCGAGTGGGGACTACTCTTTGTTGCGGTGCGTGGGCTTCTCATCACCGTGGCTTCTCTTGTTGTGGATCATGGGCTCTAGGTGCACGGGCTTCAGGAGTTGTGGCACGTGAGCTCAGTAGTTGTGGCTCGCGGGCTCTAGAGCGCAGTCTCAGTAGTTGTGACGCATGGGCTTAGTTGCTCCGTGGCACGTGGGATCTTCCCAGACCAGCGCTCGAACCTGTGTGCCCCGCATTAGCAGGTGGATTCTTAACCACTGCACCACAGGGAAGCCCTTCTGCCCATTTTTTGATTGGGGTGTTTGTTTTTTTGTTATTGAGTTGTATGAGCTGTTTGTAGTTTTGGAAATTAATCCCTTGTCAGTGGCTTTGTTTGCAAATATTTCCTTCTAGTCTGTAAGTTGTCTTTTTGTTTTATTTTTAGTTTCCTTTGTTGTGCAAAAACTTGTAAGTTTGATTAGGTCCCATTTGTTTATTTTCCCTTTTAATGCTATTGCCTTGGGAGACTGACCTAAGAAAACATTGCTATGATTTATGTCAGAGAATATTTTGCCTATGTTCTCTTCTAGGAGTTTTATGGTGTCATGTCTTATATTTAAGTTTAAGCCATTTAGAGTTTATTTTTGCATACAGTGTGAGGGAGTGTTCTAACTTCATTGATTTACATGCAGCTCTCCAGCTTTCCCAACACCACTTGCTGAAGAGACTGACTTTTCTCCATTGTATATTCTTGCCTCTTTTGTCAAAGATTAATTGACTGTAGGCGTGTAGGTTTATTTCTGGGCTCTCTATTCTGTTCCATCAATCCACATGTCTGTTTTTGTGCCAATACCACACTGTTTTGATTACTGTAACTTTGTAGTATTGTCTGAAATCTGGGAGGGTTATGCTTCCAGCTTTGTTCTTTTTCCTCAGGGTTGCTTTGGCAATTTTGGGTCTTTTATGTTTCCACATAAATTTTAGAATTATTTGTTCTAGTTCTGTGAAAAATATCATGGGTAATTTGATAGGGATCGCATTAAATCTGTAGATCACTTTGGGTAGTATGGCCGTTTTAACAATATTAATTCTTCCAATCTAAGAGCGTGGGATATCTTTCCATCTTTGTATCATCTTCAATTTCCTTTATCAATGTCTTATCGTTCGCAGCTATAGGAGTCTTTTACCTCCTTGGTCAGTTTATTCCTAAGTATTTTATTTTTTGATGCAATTTTAAAAGGGATTTTTAAACTTTCCCTTTCTCATATTTCATTGTTAGTGTAAAGAAATGCAACCAATTTCTGTATATTAATTTTGTATCCTGCTACTTTACTGAATTTGTTTATCAGTTCTAGTAGTTTTTGTGTGGAATCTTTAGGGTTTTCTATATAGAGTATCATGTTATCTGCATATAATGACAATTTAACCTCTTCCCTTCCAATTTGGATACCTTTTATTTCTTTTTCTTGTCTGATTGCTGTGGCTAGGACTCCCAACACCATGTTGAATAGAGGTGCTGAGAGTGGGCATCCCTGTCTTGTTCCAGATTTTAGCAGGAAGGGTTTTAGCTTTGTACCATTGAGTATTATGTAGGCTGTGAGTTATGTCGGTTCCCTCTATAACCACTTTGGTAAGGGTAAGAGTTTTTTTTTTGGTCTTTCTGTTTTTGTTTCCTTGTCATGAATGGATGTTGAATTTTAGCAAATACTTTTTCTGCATCTGTTGAGATGATCATGTGGTTTATTTTTTTAAATTTTTATTTATTTATTTATTTATTTTATTATTTATTTTTGGCTGTGTTGGGTCTTCTGTGCGAGGGCTTCCTCTAGTTGCAGCAAGCGGGGACCACTCTTCATCGTGGTGCGTGGGCCTCTCACTATCACGGCCTCTCTTCTTGCGGAGCATGGGCTCCAGACGCGCAGGCTCAGTAGTTGTGGCTCACAGGCCTAGTTGCTCTGCGGCATGTGGGATCTTCCCAGACCAGGGCTCGAACCCGTGTCCCCTGCATTAGCAGGGAGATTCTCAACCACTGCGCCACCAGGGAAGCCCCGATCATGTGGTTTTTATCTTTTCTTTTTTTGTTGTGGTTTATCACATTGTTTGATTTTCATATGTTGAACCATCCTTATGACCCTGGGATGAATCCTGCTTGGTTGTGGTGTATGATCCTTTTTATGTGTTGTTGGATTTGGTCTGCTAATATTTTGTTGAGAATTTTTACATCTATATTCTTCAAAGACATTGGCCTGTAATTTTCCTTTTTGGTGTTATCTTTGTCTGGTTTTGGTATCAGGGTGATGGTGGCTTCATAGAATGACTTTGGGAGTGTTCCCTCTTCTTCAGTCTTTTGGAAGAGTTTGAGAAGGGTGGTATAAGTTCTTCTTGGTTTGGTAGAATTCCCCAGTGAAGCCAGCTGGTCCTGGACTTTTTTTGCAGGGAGTTTTTTAAATTACAGGTTCACTTCTAGAGATCAGTCTGTTCAAATTATTTCTTCTTGATTCAGTTTTGGTGGGCTGTATGTTTCTAGAAACTTGTTCATTTCTTCTAGGTTGTCCAATTTGTTGGCATATAATTGTTCATAGTATTGTCTTATGTCTTTTTTTGTATTTCTGTGGTATTTGTTGTTATTTCTCCACCGTCCTTTCTTTTTTTTAATTTTTAAAATTTGAGTCCTCTCTCTTTTCTTCTTGGTGAGCCTGGCCAGAGGTTTGTCAATTTTTTTTTACCCTTTCAAAGACCCAGCTCTTGGTTTTATTGATTTTTTTCTATTTTTAAAATCTCTTATTTATTTCCTCTCTGATCTTTATTAGTTCCTTCCTTCTGTTGACTTTAGGTTTTGTTTGTTCTTCTTTTTCTAATTCTTTTAGGTGGTAGGTTAGGTTGTTTATTTGGGATTTTTCTTTTTTTTTTTTTTTGAAAGGCTTGTATCACTATGAACTTCCCTCTAAAGACTGCTTTTGCTGCACTGCATAGATTTTGTATGGTTGTGTTTTCATTGTCATATGTCTCAAGGTATTTTTTAAATTTCCTCTTTGATTTCCTCATTGACCCATTGCTTTTTAAGTAGCATGTTGTTTAGTCTCCATGTAATCTTTTTTTCTCATTTCTCTTTCTAGGGTTGATTTCTAGTTTGATGCTGTTGTAGTCAGAAAAGATGCTTGGAATAATTTCTATCCTCTTAAATTTGTTGAAGCTTGTTTTGTGCCCTAGTATTTGGTCTATTCTAGAGAGTGTTCCATGTACACTTGAAAAGAATGTGTATTTTGCTTTTTTTTCGGATGTAATGTCCTGAAAATATCATTTAAGTCTAACTGTTCAATTGTGTCATTTAGGACCTCTGTTGCCTTATTGATTTTCTGTCTGGAAGATCTGTCCATTGATGTCAGTGGGGTATTAAAGACTCCTACTATTATTGTATTCCTATCAATTTCTCCCTTTATGTCTGTTAATATTTGTTTTATGTATTTAGGTGCTCCAATATTGGGTGCATATATGTTAATGAGTGTAATATTCTCTTCTTGTATTGATCCTTTTATCATTATGTAGTGTCCTTCTTTATCCTTTGTTTTAAAGTCTATTTTTTCTGATATGAGTATTGCTACCCCCACTTTCTTGTCATTTCTATTTGCATGAAATATCTTTTTGCATCCCCTCACTTTCAATCTATGTGTGTCCTTTGCCCTAAAGTGGGTCTCTTGTAGGCAGCATATTGTAGGCTCTTGTTTTATTATCCAGTCTGTCACTCCATGTATTTCGATTGGAGCATATTGTCCATTGACATATAAGGTAATTATTGATAAATGTGTATTTATTGCCATTTTAAACCTTATTTTCCAGTTGATGTTGTATTTCTTCTTCATTTCTTTTTCTTTTTGTTTTTCCTTTTGTGATTTGATGATTATCTTTTGTATTGTGCTTGTGTCCTTTTCTTTTTTGTTTTTGTGAATCTGTTGTAGGTTTTTGATTTGTGGTTACCCTGTTTTTCAAGTATGTTAACCCATTACTATAACCACTTTCTTTAGACTGGTAATCATGTAGGCTAAAGCATGTTCAAAAAAAATTCTACATTTTTTTTACTCCCCACACGTTTTATGAGTTTGATGTTCTTTTTTACAGTTTCATGTTTATCCTTTTTCTTTTTTTTTTTTTTAATTTTTAATTTTTATTATTTATGTATTATGTTTATTTTTGGCTGTGTTGGGTCTTCATTTCTGTGCGAGGGCTTTCTCCAGCTGCAGCGAGTGGGGGCCACTCTTCATCGCGGTGCGCGGGCCTCTCACCATCGCGGCCTCTCCCGCTGCAGAGCAGAGGCTCCAGACGCTCAGGCTCAGCAGCTGTGGCTCACGGGCCCAGTCACTCCGCGGCACGTGGGATCCTCCCAGACCAGGGCTCGAACCCGTGTCCCCCGCATTGGCAGGCAGACTCTCAACCACTGCGCCACCAGGGAAGCCCCTATCCTTTTTCTGTTCATTGTAATTATCATCACTTTCACCAGAATTTTTTTTTTTTAATCTGTGTACTGGCTTATTTAAGTGGTTTACTTTCCAACTGTGATTTTCTCTTTTCTGTAGATTTTTGCTTCTTTTCTATTTAGAGAAGACCTTTCAGTATTTCTTTTAGAATAGGTATTCTTTTAGTTTTTGCTGTATTCTTTTTGTTTTTGGCTTGTCTGAGAAATTATTTATCTCTCCTTTTATTCTAAATGATAATTTTATTGGGTAGAGTATCATAGGTTGCAGATTTTTCCCTTTCAGGACTTTGAATATATCTTGCTACTCCCTTCTGACCTGTAATGTTTCTGTAGAGAAATCAGCTGATAGCCTTATGAGGGTTCCCTTGTAACAATCTCTTTGTTTTTCTCTTGCTGACTTCAGAATCCTCTCTTTACCTTTAACTCTTTTTTTTTAAAATAAATTTATTTATTTTATTTGTTTAATTTTGGCTGTGTTGGGTCTTCATTGCTGCACGTGGGCTTTCTCTAGTTGCGGTGAGTGAGGGTTACTCTTCGTTGTGGTGCACGGGCTTCTCATTGCAGTGGCTTCTCTTGCCGTGGAGCTGGGCTCTAGGCACGTGGGCTTCAGTAGTTGCAGCACGCGGGCTCAGTAGTTGTGGTGCATGGGCTTAGTTGCTCTGCGGCATGTGGGATCTTCCTGGACCAGGGCTTGAACCCGTGTCCCCTGCATTGGCAGGTGGATTCTCAACCACTGCGCCACCAGGGAAGCCCAACCTTTAACTCTTGCCATTTTAATTAAAATATGTCTTGGTGTGGGTCTGTTTGGGTTCATCTTGTTTGGGACTCTCTGTGCTTCCTGTACCTGGATATCTGTTTCCTTCTTTAGGTTTGGGAAGTTTTTAGCCATAATTTCTTTAAATACACTTTTGATCCCCTTTCTTTTTCTTCTCCTTCTGGGATCCCTTTTATGTGTAGAGTGGCACAGTTTATATTATTCCATAGGTCTCATATATTGCTTTCAATTTTTTCATTTGTCTTTCTGTCTGCTCTTCTAATTGCGTGATTTCCATTATTCTATCTTCCAGATCACTTATTCGTTCTTCTGCATTATTCAGTTTGCTATTTATTGCCTTTAGCTTAGCTTTTGTCTTGGCAAATGAGTTTTCTAATTTTAATTGGCTCTTCTTTATAGTTTCTAGTTTTATTTTACAGTAATCTGCATTTCTATTGATAACTTTTCTTAATTCCTTCAGTATTTTTATTACCTCCTTTTTGAACTCAGGATCTGGTAGACTAGAGAGAGCTGTTTCATTGTACTTTCAGAGGAATCCTCTCGATCTTTTAGTTGGGAGTGGTTCCTCTGCTTCTTCATTTTACTTATATTTCTCTGACTCTATGAGGTTAGAAGAAACTGTTACTTACTGTGGTCTTGAAGGGCTGTTTTTATGTGGAAGCATCCCTGTGTAGATTGTGTGAATCTAATATTTTTGGCATGAGGGTTGTTTTTAGTATGGATGCCTTCCATGTCTTTCCTCAGTGTGCTGGCTGTTACTCCCTTGATAGGGGGTGTGATTGGTATTGTGATGACCAGAGCCTGCATTGGATATTGAGCAGAGCCGCCTCTTTGCTCTGTGGTTGTCAGAGCCCTGTCTGGGACAGGGTGTGCTCCCCAGTTGTTGGAGTAGAAGCCCCCAGATCCATTTCTGAGCTGTGGTGTGAGGTAGGCGGGACTGGAACACTTCTGCTAAGAGAGGAGCTGCTGTGTATTCCTCCACAGGAGCTGTCTACCGAGAGGTGCACTCTGGTGTCACCTGCCACCTGTTGTGTGGGCTCACAAAGTATACTGTTGTTGGCACTGCCCCCAGCCCCACCACAACCATGGGAATGCAGGCAATCAGCCCAGGTGTCCCTCAGGTGCTGTGCTCACAAAGCCACCAGCACAGACTCATTGGCACAGATTTGCTGAAGTCAGGCACCAAGACTGCTATAGTCATGCACCTGGATCTGCTGTGGGAGCTATGACATTAGCCCAGACTCTGACCCCGCTTCTGCATGCACATGTGCCCTCAAAGTCCGCAGCTGCTGATGCTGGACCCAACCCAGCCATGGGAGCACCAGTAATCTGCTCAGATGTCCCACAGGCACTGAGCTTACAAAGCCATTGGCGGTGCATAAGTCCACGGATAGCACAGCACTGGGAGATGGCTCAGATTTTAGTCCTGCTTCCGAAGTTGCACAGCCCCTGGGAATGGGCTCAGATTTAAGACCTGCCTTTGCAAGTGGATAACCCACTGGTGCTTGCACACTCCCAGAACTCGTCAAGGTGGAACTGTGCCTGCTGTAGGCACGCTGAAAATGAGGCTGCTATGGCAGGGCCCTGCCTCTCCCTTTGCACACATTAACAATGTGGCTCCTATGGCAGACCCAGACTCAGTTCTGTGTACCTGATTGCAGCTCAGACCACACTCCAGCCCCTTCAGGCTGTCTCCGTGCAGCCAACCCCAGTCCTCTCTCCCGGTCTGTCTGCTGAAGCCCGAGTTTTAGCACCCAGCCCCCATGCACACCAGCATATCTGTATCTTGGCCTGGAGAGTGCAGGGAGGTGGCCAGGACCCTCTGTGCTGGTTTCTCTCTGTTCTGCCTGCTGCAGCCCAGCTGCTGCACTCTCCTCTGAGGCTATGAAGCTCCCTTTCTTCCCAGCTGATCTCCCAAGCAGTGAAATGTGTTCCCAGGGTGAGGGAACCTTTCCTCTTTCACAGCTCCCTTCCAGGAGTGCAGGTCCTGTCCCAGTTCCTTTTTTTTTTCTTTTATCCTACCCGGTTACATGATGATTTTTCTTGCAATTTTCTTTGTACAAGATCTCCCAGCATTCAATAGGTATTGTGTGAGAATTGTTCCACATGTAGATGTATTTTTGATGTATTTGTGGGAGGAAGTAAGCTCCACGTTATTCTATTCTGCCATCTTGATCTCTGCCCTCACTTTGGTATTATGAGACCTTATATCTATATCCATCTCTGCATCTGTGTCTCTGTTGCTCTCCATTTAAGTCTATATCTTTATCCATATTTCCATATCTATATCTATCTACAAGGAAGCATATAGCTTGTATTATTTTACAACTTGCTTTTTTATTTGTGAAGCAAGTCTCAGGCACCATATCATTTCATCTGTATTTCAGAATACATACATCTTTTTCCTAGGGGTGTTCATACTGCACTGAGATGGTAAGGGAAGTGACAATAATGTTGGTATCAGTCATTGCATTTGGGTCACGGAGAATAACTGGGCATTTCTTATTCTAATACCTTTCCAGTAATAGCAACAACAATCACTAACATTTATATAACGATTATAGCTTTTTCAATCTCATTTTCTCATTTTATTCTTTTCTCATTTCATTTTATTAGGAAGCACTTTTATTTGTATTTTATGGATGAGGAAAGAAAGTGCAGAGAAATGACAAGACTTCCTCAAATCGACGTAACATGCTATCAGTCTAGGTCTGAATCCTGTGCCCCATCAGTATCCAAGAAGATGCTTTGGGATTTTAATTAGATATTAATTAATAATTTGGATTGGAAGTGTTCTCTTATCAAGACAGAGAAGGCAAGACTGAAGTAAGTATTTGATGATACATTTAATAAGATTCTACATATAAGAACTTAATGCCAAACATACAATATAAAATAATTATTCCCCTCCCAAAGTATAAATATACCCTTAAATTTTAGAAAAGACTGCATACCAACTGGCCTAATTGGTTTTGTTTCTGTCTGTGAATTTTTGGACCTTTTTGTAAAGTAACTAACATGGTCTTCCCTAGCATATAAATTTGGTCACAAATTTTAAGCCTGAAGCCATATTGTTAAGTAAGAACAAAGAGCTAGTTAGGTGATCTGTGGAAAGGTAGACAATAATGGATGTGCCTCCTCTCCAGCAGGGGAAATCAAGCCCTTCCCCTTGTTACTCCTCTCTATCAGAGCAAACTGATTACTTGGATGTGTTTTGAATAGTTCATCTAAAATGGCTCGAGGCAAGCAGACACTTGAGGTTTTATAATCAACCTTCGGGCTTCTATGGATCATTTTTATGCACAGAAGGCATCTTTGACAGGCTTACAATCACACACAGGTTTTTCTGGGGGATTAAGTTGGTTATTTTTGTATGCTGTTAAAAGGTTTTCTATCTGGGTTGCCAGGTTTCCACGGAGAGAAAGAAACAAGTATTTTTTAACTTGAAAAATTCCATGATAATACTAGAATTAATAACTAACAATTATTTTCATAGTGCTTTGGAGTTTATCAAGAGCTTTTAATTATCTTATTAACAACAACTCATTGAATGTGGCATTATTTTCACTCTCGTATCTTTTTAAAATTAATTTGTTTTTGGCTGCATTGGGTCTTGGTTGCTGTGCATGGGCTTTCTCTAGTTGTGGTGAGTGGGGGCTACTCTTCGTTGCAGTGCGTGGGCACTGCAGTGGCTTCTCTTGTGGAGCATGGCTCTAGGCACGTGGGCTTCAGTAGTTGTGGCCCACAGTCTCCGTAGTTGTGGCTCGTGGGCTCTAGACCGCAGGCTCAGTAGTTGTGGTGCATGGGCTTAGTTGCTCCACAGCATGTGGGATCTTCCCCGACCAGGGCTCGAACCCATGTCCCCTGCACTGGCAGGCAGATTCTTAACCACTGCGCCACCAAAGAAGTCCCTCACTCTCATATCTTAGATGAGGAAACTGAGGCTAAGAGAGTGACTGAAAACTACATCTTTCAAGCACAGGTTCCAATGTTTCCTGTAACCAAATCTGTTGCCTTGTATACTCAGCAATCATAATGAACAGTGATTTCAGTTTAAGGGATTATCCTTTCATGAATCAAGGGTAATGTCTCTCTTTGATGATAAAGGTTACCCAAAGAGGAAAGCATCCAATCTGCCACCTTTTCATGCTTCTGGCTGTACTGAGGGGAATGCCTTTTGGTCCCAGGGAAAATTATTTACCACACAAGCAGTCCCCAAGGAAGCCCAGGGTTTACACATGTGTCTAAACACTGCTTGACGCTCTGACCAGGAGCAATTTTCCCAGAGGCTACAAGCACCCTGCACCTTTTGGCTCAGTTTCAAACTGGAGACAGGCTTGGAAAGAAAAGATCTTTCTCCTTCACTTCCCTGGGGAAGTCTTGAGAAGATGTCTCCTTTGTTACTGGTTCCCAAATTGCCCTCTGAGTGGTCTTGGACTGATCTAGAGGGGTCTGCAAGAAGTTAATGGGTACTAAGCATGGCCTGTGAATGAGATAAATGAAGTGTCTCCCATGGAAGTGTTACTATTTTTCAAGTAAATGAGGTTGCTATTGTACTTAATTAAAATAAAAATTAATTTAAGAGCAATGCCAAATGCTTAGTAGCATTTTGCCATGATATATGTTTGTAACCAATGGTTATGAAAACTACTGCCATGATCATATGGAGAATCGCATTTTTTAACGTGCAAATCTCCTCTTACACAGAAATGCTGGGAATGACTGCTTACCTCCAGAGGAGCAGGACATCAGAAGGCAGTTTATTACATTCTTTTTCATACTGCTTAACATACTGCTGAAAGTCACAATATCTCCCATTAGTGATAGGATGCAGAGTTTTCTCCTATGAGGACTGAGCCACAGGGATCCTCAGAGATCAGCTAGTCAGAGTCCTCATTTTAAAGATGAAGAGCCTGAAGCTAGGAGAGGTGAGAGGACTCACCCCAGGGCACACAGTTGAGGTAGGCTGAACCCACATCTGAAATCCTTTGACTCTTTGAATCCAGAGTACCTACTCTGCTGCCACCACTTATAGTAGCCGTGAATTATAGCCTCATTATCTGAATCTTCATAGTAGTCCTGTGAGGTAGATAGTATCATTTCCTCTTTACAGATGGAGAAACTGAGGCACTAAGACATTAGGAACTTGCCCAAAGTCACACACAAATTACTACAGATTGAGTGGCTTCAACAACAGAAATTTATGTTCTCACAGTTCTGGAGGCTTAAAGTCCAAGATCAAGGTTGTGGCAGAGGTTGGGTTTCTGGTGAGGTCTCTCTTCCTAGCTTGTGGCAACCACCATCTTGCTGTGTTGTCACTTGGTCCTTTCTCTGTGCACGCATGGAGAGCGAGTTCTAGTCTCTCTCTTCCTCTTCTTATAAGGACACTAATCCTATTGGATTAGGGCCCCACCCTGATGTCCTCATTTAACCTTAATAAGACTTTAACCTGCTTAAAGGCACAGTCACATTAGTGGTTAGGGCTTCAACATATGGATTTTTTGGGGGGGGTTGAGGGGGACACAATTCAGCCCATAGCACTCTGTGTTTCAAAATATTCTCCAGAGGCATGTAAAGTTTATGTGCCTACCATCAGTTCATAAAGAGTTTTCCCCTGTATCCTTGTGTACCCTGTATCCTTGCCAACACTGGGTATTACTATTTGGAAATGTTTGTCAATTTGATGTGCTAAAAAAATGGCCTTTTGTGGTTCTAATTGTAATAATTTTTCAAACATGTATGTATTTTTGTTTTATGGATTTCCTATTTATTCCATTTGTCCATTTTTAAATTTGGTATTCATTATTTGGTACGTATGTGGGCATATATACCTTTTGTCACATATTATGAAAATTTTTTTAGAAGTCATTTTTACTTTTAAGTTCTGTTAAGGGTTATCACCGTTTTAATTTTGTTGTGATTTATTTGTTAGATAATATTATACTTTAAAATTGATCATTTTTCTTTTTAAATATTTTATTTATTTATTTATTTGGTTGCCCCAGGTCTTAGTTGCGGCTCTCTGTTCCTTAGTTGTGGCATGGGAACTCTTAGTTGTAACATGCATGTGGGATCCAGTTCCCTAACCAGGGATTGAACCTGAGCCTCCTGCATTGGGAGCGTGGAGTCTTAACCACTGTGCCACCAGGGAAGTCCCTAAAATTGATTTTTAATTACCAGCATTTATCTCCCCTTCTTTATTTTATACAGGAAATAAAAGTTTATTGTAGCAAACCTATAAAATTTAGATAAGCAAAAAAGAAAAAAATCACTTAGATGTTACCTTGGTAACTGTTTTTGTGTATATTCCTCTAAACTTTCCTATGCAAATACATATATTTATGTAAATACATATATTATACATAGACTTTTAAAAGTTGTTCAAAAAATGGGATCATACTTGTATCAAACCCAAATTAGGCACAACCTGAAGCTGTTTGGCCCTGTTTTGCCTTGCTCCCCTGATGGAGCTGCCCAGGCAAGTCTCACCTGCCACCACTGTCCTTGCCAACTGAAAGGAGGGATGCTGCGCCTTTCCTCTGGCTGGACTGGAACTGCAGAGGCTGTGATATTCCCACTGGCTGTCTGGAGAGGCTAAGTGACACAATCTAGAAAGGGGGAAAGGGCTAATGCCTTTGACTTTGACCAGTGAGAGGAAGACAGGAAGGGATCAGCAGAGAAATTGTTCATCCTTTCTCCACTCAGTGGATTGTTCTGAGGAGCAGTGTTACATGTCACCTCTCTGGGGACGTTTTGTTTGAGCAACCAGCTGTATTGTTTAATAACATGCCACAATGTATTTGCTCTCCCTCTCTCCCTGACCACTTCCCTTTTCCTTCCCTAATGCTTCTCTAAGATTGTAGCTCCAATGAAGCATTAGCACAAAAGCTTAGCCTCATTTCTATGAGATAATTTTGGCTAATACTATTTTTGTATTTTTATCCCAGGATGGCAAATAGGTCTGTTTAATCTTACACATTAATTCTGATAATCTATATTATACATAGACATTTTAAAGTTGTGCAAAAATGAGATCATACTCATATTGAACCCAGTTCGAACCAGTGTATTGGTTGTGGCTATTGTGAGGATTGTATTGGGAAAGATTCTAAAGCTCTATTCTGATCTCAGCTGGAAAGAGAGTTATGATTTATAAGCAATATCTGCAGTGCACGTTTAGAATGGGCTTGGCAGAGCAGTAGAATGCATGAGCCAAATTGACCTCCTGAGAAGTTATCCAAGTTTATATGGCAGGAGGGGTGTTTTTCCCACACCCAACATTGAATATTATCATTCTTTAAAAAAAAAAAACTTTTCTAGTTTTTGGGTTAAGATAAATTATACCTTATTTTATTTTCTATTTCTTTGATTTGAAAGTAATTTTTCATATCATTAGTGAGTTTCCTTTATGAATTACCCAATTTCCTTTCCTGTCCCTTCCTCCTTCCTTTCTCCCTCCCTCCCTCCCTTCCTCTCTCTTTTCCTTCCTCCCTCCCTCCCTTCCTTCCTCCCTCCCTTCCTCCGTCCCTTCCTTCCTTTCCTAAATTTTAAATTTCATTTTGAAATAAAGTAATTTCGATGTGTACTATTTAAAAGTCAGATAGTAAAATGGCTAATAACAAAGAACAGCTGCCCTTCTCCAATTTTTCTACCCCTGAGTCCTCTCCCCATAAAACCATTTCCATTTCTTTTAGCTGTCATTTCTTTTTGGGGTAGGGAGAAATTTGTCTCAGTGTTTCTAAGTAATATGCTTACACTGCTACTTCTTGATTTTTCAATTGTAGATATTATCCATGGACTTTCTACTATGGAAGATAGGAATTTATCTTCCTACTATAGAAGATAAGAATTTCCTGTCTTACATATTTCCAACTGCTATCTCCTCATACCTCCCCCCATACTTTTCCTTCTTGCATTCTCCGGATACAGATGGATAATAATTTTGGGATAAGTCAGTATTCAGGATACACATTGTTACTACTATATAAATACTGTAACAGCTAAATCTCAAAGTGTATTATGATTTCTTGTTCAACTCCCCCACCCCCACCCCACCCCAGAGTTGATTGCCTCAGTTTTTGTGTTATATCACTAATGTAACTCCAGACTCTCTGGTATAAAACCATTTGGTATAACCAAAGACTTCAGATAATCTACTGATTCTACTTTTTTCTTGAAGGCCCTCCTGAAACCCCTGACCTCTGCTCTGATCTTTTTTGGTTGCTTTCTAAGCCTGCTGCCTAGCCATTCTCCTGAGATTTTTCACCACCATTCTGAGAATTCCCTTCATTTGACTCATATATCAGATTCCTAGCTGCCTGGATTTTACAACTTCTTTCTTTGTTTTACTCCCTTATTTTGATAGAGTTCATCCTCTACTTGCTTTTTCAAGAAAAGATGCAGAGGAGGTAAATTTTTGAAAACTGGATTTTTTCCTCTTTGGCCATTTAATGGATGGTTTGAATTGGTACAGAATTTGACAGTGCTGCATTAGTCAGAATAGGCTAACTGTTGTACCAAACAACCCTCATATCTCAGTGTCTTAACACAAAGAAAAGTTTTGCTCAGTGCATTTTATGTACAGTTGTTTGGTGGGTAGCTTTCCACATGGTGTTTTAAGGACGAAGGTTTTGTCCATCTGGAGGCTTTACCAGGATCTTGGAGTCTTCCTCTAGGTCTTCTGCATCCTTTCACATGACAAGGAAAGAGACTCTAAAGGACCATGAGGAAGATTTTAGAGGTCAGGCCTCGAAGTAGGTTTCACTTCCACTCACGTTCCATGGGTTAAAACTCAGTTACACGGACCGCCTAAGTGAAAGGCAGCTGGGAAAACACTTTCCCTTGTAACTTTAAAGGCATTCTTGTCTTGTGTTCTGGCTTGCCATGTTATTATTGAATCGTCTGATACAATTCTCATTCCTAATTCTTTGCATCTAGATTGTCTCATTTGGTGATTGACTGATGAAAGTCCAGTGGAAAAACAGATGAACGAGGGAGAAAAGTCCACGAGAAATGTACTCCATTGTCACATTGTACACCTAACCTGTGGGGGGTGATTTTGCCCTGCAGGGGATATTTGGCAATGTTTGGAGACATCTATGATGGTCACAACTGGTGTGTGCCTGCAGGTGCTACTAGACTCTAGTGAGTAGAGGCCAGAGATGTTTAGTAGAGGCTAAACATCCTACCACGCACAGGATAGCCCCCCACAACAAAGAATTATGTGGTCCAAAATGTCAGTAGTGCCAGGGTTGAGAAACCCTACACTAAATGTTATGTCTGTGCTTTTAGGTTAGAAGGAATGGTTGCCACCACCACAATAGAAGCATGCATAATGGTAGCACACAGAGAGATATGATTAAATTTCCCTGGAGGATAGGGAGGGTCATAGATGTGGTCCTTGTCTTCTGTGTAAGGAACTGGTCTTAATTACGTTGCTGTATCTGGGCTTAGGTTATTGCAACAGGTGATTCTGGTCAGTACCAAATTAGATCAATTGGTGAATAACTGGCATCTTTATGATACTGAGTCTCCATGACCATGAACATGCATTTCTGTTTTATTTTATTATTCTTTTTTTTTTTTGAATTTCATGGTGAGCAGATTTTGAAAATTACCAATAATCATTTATAGCCAAGATGCTATACATTTAGGTTACACTCTTTTATTTTTATATTTATTTTTGGCTGTGTTGGGTCTTCGTTTCTGTGTGAGGGCTTTCTCTAGTTGCGGCAAGCGGGGGCCACTCTTCATCGCGGTGCGCGGGCCTCTTCACTATCGCGGCCTCTCTTGTTGCGGAGCACAGGCTCCAGACGCGCAGGCTCAGTAGCTGTGGCTCACGGGCCCAGTTGCTCCGCGGCATGTGGGATCCTCCCAGACCAGGGCTCGAACCTGTGTCCCCTGCATTAGCAGGCAGACTCTCAACGACTGTGCCACCAGGGAAGCCCAATTTTAGTATTCTTTATTGACTTTCAAAGTAAAGTTTTTAAAATTTCCTTCATTAAGGTTATTTTCTACTTTTGTTGGATTTATTCCTCAGTATCTTATTTTTTGTGTGTGGTCACTGTAAATGTTATATCTCTGCTTTCTTTTGATAATTTGCCCAATATTTCTTTTTTATTTTTAAAAATTTAAAGTACATAGAAAAATAGAAATAGTACAACAAACGATGATAACTTTAAAATTTTATATTTTCGACTATTTATTTACTTATTTGGTTGTGCTGGGTCTTAGTTGCGGCAGGCGGGCTCCTTAGTTGTGGTTCGCGGGCTCCTTAGTTGCAGCTCACTGGCTCTTTAGTTGTGGCACGCAGGCTCCTTAGTGGTGGCATGCAAACTCTTAGTTGTGGCATGCATGTGGGATCTAGTTCGCTGACTAGGGATCGAACTCGCGTCCCCTGCATTGGGAGCGCGGAGTCTTAACCACTGTGCCACCAGGGAAGTCCCAAAAAATTTTATATTTTCTAAGTGCTTACTCTTAGTATATAGAAATGCAATTATTTTTGTTTGTTGACTTTTTATATAACTTCCTTGCAAAACTCTTCTATTAATTCTAAAAATTAGTGTAGTTTTTCCTATGTAGGAGATCAAAACATTGGCAAATAATGACAGTTTTGTTTCTTCCTTTTCAATTCTTATACTTTATATATTTTTTTCTTGTCTTACTGCCAAGGTCAGGACAATATTGAATAGAAGTGGTGAAATAGCAGACATCTATTTCTTGTTTCTGATTACAAAGGGAGTACTTCTATTTTGTTTTCTTCCTGATTATTAGGAAGATGCCTCTGTTAAAGGAATTGTTCACTGTGGAGTGTAATGTTTGCTGCAGGATTTTCAGTAGTTGTCCTTTATTAAGGAATTTAGTTTCCATGCTGAGTTTGCTTAAAAGTTTTTAGGAAAATAAATGTAGTATTTTTATCAAATACTTCTCTGCATCTGTTGTGATGTTTATATAATTTTTCTACTTTAAGCTGTTAATGTGGTGATTTACATTAATAGATTTTCTAGTGTTAAATACTCTTGCATTTCCAGGATAAACCAATTTAGTAAATATAGATTATTTTTATTATTCACTCTGGATTTGATTTGTTAATATTTTGTTCAGGATTTTTATATCTATATTTAGAAATGCTATCGATCTATAATTTTCCTTCCTTATACCAGCCTTATCTAGGTTTTGTATTAAGATTATACTAGTCTTTTAGAAAGACTTGATGACTATTTCCATTTTCCCCCTTCTCTGGAATATTTTGCATAAAATTGGAAAGATATGACCCTTGAATATTTGTCTGAAAATATCATGTGGGTCTAATATTTTCTCTGGGGGAAGATTTTAATTACTGATTTGACTTCTTTAGTGTTAGAAGACTAGTAGGGTTTTATATTTTGGTAAGTTTTTTTTTTTTTTTAAGAGGGAGTTTTTCATTTTGTCCATGTTTTCAAATTTATTGTTATAAAAGTGTTATTATTCTTACTATCTTTTAAATCTTTTTAAAATTTAGAGCTTATTCCTAATATTGTTTTAATTTTATTTTTCAATAATTTCTTGCTTGAAGCTTTTAAAGAACAACTCTGGCTTTGGTGAGCCTCTACAAATTTTAGTATTTACCCTTGACATTTTAATAAAATAACTTATATGTTAGTAAATATGTTTTTCCTCCTCCAGAACAATAAAAGGACCTTAAAAATTTGAAAGCCACAATCATCCTTCCTTTCTGAACTGAATCATTTCTTTTCTTTTATTGGTATTTTACCTCCATCTTTTTTAGTCCACAAATTACATATTATTGTTTGATATTGTTTTAATTTGTCAATGTTCATTTAGAGTTGCCTATATCATTATCATATTTTTAATTTTGGTCAACATTTCTGTTAGTATCACAGACCTCCTTCTGGAAAATTTTCCTTCTTCTTGAGTACATGCTTTAGAAATTCTTTGTTGAGTATCTCAGATTTTGTTCTTCTGAAAATATTTTTATTTTACCTTTATTAATTATTGAATGGCAGGTTTTTCTTGTTTGTTTGTTTGTTTTTGATGAAATTGTAGGTCAGTTTTACTTATTTTTTCTCAGCACATTGAAGAAACTATTCCACAATGGCTTCCACTGTTGTTGAAAAGTCAGCTATGAGTCTATCTGCCTCTCTTTTGTAGATAATTTGTAGTGCCCTAGCTGCTCTTAAAATAGTCTTGCTATCCTAGGTTGTCTTCTACTTTACTATGTTGTGTTTTAGGTGTGCCCTTACACTTATTTATCCTGTTTGGGATTCATTGTGATTCTTGATTTGAGAATGCATGGAATATTTTTCCCACAATCTCTTCAAATGTTGCCTTTCCTTTATTACTTCTATAATCTCCTCTGTTCCTTCTGAAACTCCAAGTAGACATATGTGGGTCTTTCTCATTATATCCTCTGTGCCTCTAAACTTCATTTCTATATATGAAGTGTGTGTGTGTGTGTGTGTGTGTGTGTGTTTTGTTCTTTGTATGCTGCATTGCATATAATTTCTTTCTGGTTTAATAATTCTCTCTTCATCTATGTCTAATCTGTTGTTTAATACATCCATTGAGTTTTTTTCATGGTTCCTCTTTTTAAAAAATTAACAGACTTTATTTTTTAGAGAAGTTTTAGGTTCACAGTAAAACTGAGTGAAAAGTACACATATACCCTCTCACCACACACACCCACAGCCTCTCCCACCATCAATGCCCCGCACCAGTGTGGTATATTTGTTAAACAATCAATGAACCAACACGGATACATTATTATCAACCACAGTCTATAGTTTATATTAGAGTTCACTTTTTGTGTTGTATATTCTGTGGGTTTTGGCAAATGTGTAATGACATGTATCCACCTTTATAGTAGCATACAGAATAGTTTCACTGCTCTAAAAATTCCTTGTGCTTCACCTATTCATCTCTTCCTAAACCTGTTCCATTGAGTTTTAAATTTCAGCTGTTTTATTTTTTATTTCTAAAAGTTCTATTTGGTTTTACTTCAAATCTTGATAGTTTATTGCTTGTTATTTATTTTTTCAGTTTTTTCTTTTTATCTCTTTGATCAGATTATAATACTTATCTCAAATTCTGTATCTGGTCATTTTAATATATAAAATATTAAAATATCTCAAGTGTTTGCAGATCTGGTTCTGTTATATATTCTTCTGGTGATTTGAATTCATGGTGGCTTGTGTGCTTTTTTTTCCTTTTTTTTTGGCTGTGTTGGGTCTTCGTTGCTGTGCACAGGCTTTCTCTAGCTGCGGTGAGTGAGGGCTACTCTTCATTGCGGTGCATGGGCTTCTCATTGTGGTGGCTTCTCTTGTTGCAGAGCATGGGCTTTAGTCATGCGGACTTCAGTAGTTGCAGCACATGGGCTCAGTAGTTGTGGCTCACAGGCTCTAGAGCGCAGGCTCAGTAGTTGTGGCGCACGGGCTTAGTTGCTCCACAGCATCTGGGATCTTCCCAGACCAGGGATTGAGCCCGTGTCCCCTGCATTGGCAGGCGGATTCTTAACCACTGCACCACCAGGGAAGTCCTGGCTTGTGTGCTTTGTGATTGTGTGTGTGTCTCTGTGATGGAAATTTTGCTTGAAATTCTTAAGAGTCCTGGGTTGTCAGAGTGCTTCTCCAAGGAAGAGCCATGTCTGCTTTATTCAGCTGTTTGAAGGTCCCACAGACTTGGGATCACTAACCACAATTCTTACATTATAGTTTTTTTTAAATTAATTAATTTTATTTTATTTTTATTTTTGGCTGCATTGGGTCTTCGTTGCTGCATGCGGTATTTCTCTAGTTGTGGCAATCAGGACCTACTCTTTGTTGCAGTGCGTGGGCTTCTCATTGTGGTGGCTTCTCTTGTTGCAGAGCACGGGCTCTAGGCGCATGGGCTTCAGTAGTTGTGGCACGTGGGCTCAGCAGTTGTGGCTTGCGGGCTGTAGAGCACAGGCTCAGTAGTTGTGGCCCACCGGCTTAGCTGCTCCGTGGCATGTGGGATCTTCCTGGACCAGGGCTCAAACCCGTGTCTCCTGCATTGGCAGGTGGATTCTTAACCACTGTGCCACCAGGGAAGCCCACATTATAGTTTTTTAAGGACCACGTAAGTAATGCAGATTTGGGCATTAAGGGCACTAGTCCTTAATCTTCTTAAGACTAGTCAGAAGGTACAGGTTCCCCGAGGAGACTTTTTATTCCTGACTTCTAGAGCCAGGATAGAGACAGATACTATTTGTTTTTCTTGCATTTTCTGTGGGTCTTTTTTTTTTTTTTTTTTTTCCTATTTCTCTCTTTCCCTGACAGTGTATCCATTTCTGGATCTCAGATTGTCACCTCCTTCTACAAGTCTGAGACTTTGTGTGCTGGCACGAGCCTTTGTTTGTAGCCCCCTCATGTCCCCATGCTATAGACACAGTTACCCAGTGGCTTCCAAGCTTCTTTACTTTCCTAGACTCATGTTCTGGGCTTTGGCAGAGTACTCTCACCTTCTCATAGCCTCAGATATTCAATTAAACATACCTATCTGTCTATCTACCATCTATATATGCTTTATTTATATTTAATTGAGGTTTCAGGATCTCCATTCTGCCATATGCCCTCCAGTCAGTTTTTATATTCTATTATATTTGCCGTGCCTAAAATCCTTTCTCCTAGCCTTTTTCTTTCTGTAGAAACCCATCACAACTTCATTTAGTGAGAAGAGTGAAGCACTAGTTCAAAGTGATGATATTATGTGTCAAAAGTCATCAGCTGTCACCCTGGCTGTGCCAGTTGAGACTTATTAACCTCCCTCCACCTCAGTTTTTCTGATATAGAAGGGACACACAGTGTTGCTCTAGAGATCTCACAGCCTCCTTCTAGCCTTGACATTTGATACAGAGCACGAATTCCTTCATGAGCCTGGCCCCTGTGGCTGTCGGCTCTTGATTAATGGTTTAGCACACTATTTGTCCTTCTGAGTATTTTTAAACACAGACATTTATTTTAGCTTGATTAGCCAGGACTCTTGTGTAGGCCTGTCTTGGTGCCTTGCCTAGCCTTGGAGATGTTGCTGAGCCTGTCTGAGCCTGTGACATATTGGAGAAAGACAATGTGGGGCCTTGGGGGTTGGACCGGGAGGCACACTGGTGAGAAGGACTTTGTCTTCACACTGCTGTTTTAACATTTTCCCTTCCTTCCTCCCTGTAAAGGATAAACTCAGTTTCCTCTTTCCTATGTAGGGAAAAACCCAGTTCTTTGCTACTGTTTCTCTCCTGTGAGTGTCCTGTACTACTCACACAGAACACGTGACTTCTGGCACTTCTGGTCAAATGTGTGTGGGTTCTCACCACAGCAAGCAAGTCTCCCACACAGCTGGATGTCCTACAATTTAACTCAATTCTGACGCCGTCTACCTGGAGATTGTCCGATCTCACAGGTAAGGGCTCAGTCCCACACGTCTGCGTGCACATACACACACACACACACACACACACACACACACACACACACACCGCGCCTTCAAAAGCCAGTCACAAGCTCAGGTCATCACCTGTGCTTCTGACTAAGAGGCTGTATAGTTTGGAGGTTCCAATGACCCCCTCCACAGATTTGATTAATTTGCAAGAGCAGCACACAGAACTCAGAGAAACACTTATGAAACAGTGCACCTCAGATTGGGATTTGAACCCATTTGCCAGGACTCAAACCCGACCAAAACCCAGATTGGGACTCGAATCCACACAGCCGGGACTCGAACCCGGCCAAAACCCATGGTCTTCCAACTGAGATCACACACCTGGTTTCAGGACTTAATGAAGCTCGGGTTCTTGATGTCTCATCACAGAAAGAATTTAGTGAGAGACAAAGTGATGGGTAAGAAGTGGATTTGTTTAGAGAGAAACACACTCCACAGACAGAGTGTGGGCCACCTCAGAAGGTGAGAAAGGCACCAGGGTACGGGGTTGTCAGTTTTTATAGGGGTGGGTAATTTCATAGGCTAATGAGTGGGAGGAGTATTCCAGCTATTTTAGGAAGGGGAGGGGATTTCCAGGAATTGGGCCACTGCCCACTTTTTGATCCTTATGGTCGGCCTTGGAACTGTCATGGCACCTGTGGGTGTGTCATTTAGCTTGCTGATGTGTTACAGTGAGCGTATGCTGAGGCTCAACATCTAGTGGAAGTCGACTTGTCCGCCATCTTGGACCCATTTGGTTCTAATCAGTTTACGTCATGTCCTTGGGCTGTGTCATTCTTTCAAAAGTTGTGCCCTGCCCCCTTCCCTCCTGTTTCACTTACTTACCTTTACCAGTGTATTAAAGAATATGATAAAGGATACAAATAATAGCCAGATGAAGAGGTACATAGGGTGAGGTCTGGGAGGGTCCCCAGTACAGGAGCTTCTGTCCCTGTGGAGTTGGGGTGTGTCGCCCTCCTGGTATAGAAGATGTGTCCACCAACCTGGAAGCCCTCTGAACCCTCTACTATTGGGATCTTATGGCAGCTTCGTTGTGTAGGCATGATTAGTTTTTAACTCCGTTTCTAGCTCCTCTTCCTTCTCTGAATGATAAAGGGTAGGGCTGAAAATTCCAAGCTACTAATCATGGCTTGATCTTTCTGGTGACCATCCCCTATCCAGGAGCCCACCAAGAATCATCTCCTTAGAACAAAAGATGCTCCTAGTGCTCTTATCACTTAGGAATTTACAATTGTTTAGGAGCCTTGTGTCAGGAATGCAGTCAAAGACAGATATTAGAGCAAAAGATACTTGTAGTGTTCTTATCACTTAGGAAATTATAAGGGTTTCAGGAACTCTGTTCCAGGAACTGGGGGCAGAGACCAACCTATATTTCCTCACATTCCCATTCTCTCTTCTTCTCCTCCTTTCCCCTCATCTACTTCTCCCTTGTTCCCTTCTTTCCACAAATATTTATTGAGCATAAAAAGTGTGGTGTGGAATACAGTGGTGGACAAAACAGATATGGTCCTAACCTTTAAGAATCTTACAATCTAGTGAAAGACATAGATATTAAACCAATGTAACAGATATGAATTTGTGTCATAACACTTGGGCACAAGAAATGTCATGTCACTTTTTTTAAAAAATCAAATTACTTTTAGCTTGGACAAATAGTTATTTGGGTCAAGGAATACAAATGTAATTTTTGGGTAGCCTGTGTCCCTTCCATGGGGCTTGCAGAATCTAGGGGATAATGAAATTTGGGGATTTAAGACATCTAGGAAACTTGGGTAAAGGCTTCTGGTCTTTATCCCATCAACTGGCCATGCAATAATCCCAGTCCAAGCCTGCAGCATTCACTTAAAGGTGGGAGACACATATGTATTGCAAAGCATAATAAAACCCTTTGAAAGAAAAGAAAGCATGCTCTTCTGGGTTTTTCGCTCCAGTGTGTTTTTAGTACATAGAGATACTTTTCTTCTTTTGGCTACGCAAACAAAAGGGGTCTAGTGCTTTGATGGAAATATGAAATTTCTGCTCTGCCTAGAGCATATGCGTCTTCTCTGCAGATGTTTACTCAGTTGGCATGATGAAAACATTAAACCAGAAAAAGAAACATAAATTTATGCTTCCATTTTATGTCTTTCAAAATGGTGACTGGCATAAACTCAGCACTCACACACCGAAATGAACCAAATATATAATAAGCAGGACTAAACTTTCCTATTAGTATGTAAAACATTATTATATTCTCCCCAATTTGCAAAATTTACATATCTCATTATGAATAGGATGCTCAGAATGCTATACAGAATTTCGTTTCACCCTTTTTGTGCAATACCTGGTTTCTAAGAAATATTAAAGAGAAAATCTCATAGATCTCTATTTACGGAGTCTGGTGTCTACCCTAAATTTGCATTTGCAAACTATGATTGCATTATGTTCCTAGCAGACTGGCATATGAACTTACATATACAGACTTGCATATACAGGCAGCTTCCTTAAAGCCTCCTTTATTCAGGAGTGTTGGAAGAGGGGAAATAGCCACTGATAAAGATATATTTGAAATTCATCTGAACACATTCTTTTCTATGTGTTTAACAGAATTTAAATGTGCAAGAAGATTACATTTGACCTTTTTTTTTCCATTTCAAAGAAACTTCCTTTAAATTTTTTAGTTTATGTAGCTGAATATATAACATTCCAAATCCTTTCCTAAAAGACTGAACTGTTAAAGGAAAGAAATAAAGAGTACAGCAGTAATAGTAATTCTAACACCCTCTGGGAAGATTGCATTAACTTTTAATTTGCAGGCATTTGTACTTTACAGTGGAAATCAAATATGTGCATAATCTGGAGATCAAACTGTTCAAAACCCTCAGCCTCATAAGTTATGACCTATTTAGAAGGCAGACAAGAGGTTAATCTTGACTCTAGAAAACAGATTAATCTTTTAAAACTTTCTTGATCCTAGAGCATCTCAAAGAATTGCCAAGGGAGGGAACAAATTGCCCTCTAGAAGCTTACATAGTAAAGAGATGTTTTCCCAAGGACGGTGTTTTGGTTGCTGGTAGTCCTGTAAAGACTTTAAGTAGTACATACACACTTTTTTAAATGTCAGTAATTATATATTTTTGTAATGTGTATATTTTTTGTAATTTGAAAAAAATTAACTTGGATATAATTTTTCAGGACAAGTCTTAAGGAGGTGGCAATATTAGATGCATTGATATAAAGAAAAATATATTAGCTAAATAATAATAATATGGGGGATATTCATATATGACAAATTTTCTCCACCTTCTGTCTTAACTGTCTGAACATCTTCAAAAGGTTTCCAGGCTGTTCTTTGCCAAACTTTTTCTTCCAATCTCACATGTACTGACATTCTACTCTTCCCTTCCCCAGCCTCTAGTACCCTCACACCCTCTCCCTAGTCTTGGGTGACACCATGGTCATGAGAAAGCCACACTAAGGAGCAGAGTTAAATATAACTCAGAGTCCTTAGATAATCTTCAGTGCGATGTTGCCAAAGTGGGTCCAGGAATGGCCTACATCAGAATCATCTGGGCTACTCATTAAAAATGCAATTTCTATTCTGGGGTGAAACCAAGGAAGACAGATTTTTAATAAGCACCCCAGTTGATTCTGATCCTAAGTAAAGTTTAAAAGAGAGGCATTGGTGATGGAAATAACTGAAGACAGTCCTAACTGCTTTTCCCAGGGTAAGCAAACGAACCCAGGAAACTCATCTGGGTAACAACTTCTCTATCCAATGGAATATCCTTATCATCTAACTTGAAAATTATACCTGGAAAAATGGAAGCTCTTTCTGGACTTTTGAAGTCAAGAGCCCCTTTCCAGCTTGCTGTACTACTTCTGTCTATGGCTTGGTCCTGGCCTCCTTAAACAACAGCTTTGCATACAGGCTGCTGATGGACAAGCCAGATCTCAGGGAGATGGCAAATACCCAGCAGGAAAATAGTTATCCCCAGGCCCAGCCCAGTGATATCTACTGTAATCTTCTTTTTAAAGAGAAAGTGCTGTAGTCATAAGCCTCCTACATTCCATCCTCATAATCTTTTTTCCCAAATTAAAAAGGTTTCAATTTCACAAGTAACTTTGGTTACCTGGAAATCCAGGTAGCACATCTACTCCCATGCTTTACAAAGGACTTGATTTCAGTGATGCCACTTTGGTTAAGCTGAAGAAACCCACTAAAGAAGATACGGGGTGAAATGGGGAGTAATCTGGAATGTGGATAGACACTGGCAAACTCCTTCTAACTGCCATATGTAACACCAGCTCCATCACCAGAAGAAGCCACCCTAAAACAAATTTCTTTGGAAACAGAGTTGAAGTACTAGTAAATTCATAGAGATCTCTTGGGGGAAGTTTATTAAAAAGCAAAAATCAGGGCTTCCCTGGTGGCACAGTGGTTGAGACTCTGCCTGCCAATGCAGGGCACACGGGTTCGAGCCCTGGTCTGGGAAGATCCCACATGCCACGGAGCAACTGGGCCCGTGAGCCACAACTACTGAGCCTGCGCGTCTGGAGCCTGTGCTCTGCAACAAGAGAGGCCGTGACAGTGAGAGGCCCGTGCACCGCGATGAAGAGTGGCCCCCGCTCGCCCCAACTAAAGAAAGCCCTCGCACAGAAACGAAGACCCAACACAGCCAAAAATAAATAAATAAATTAAAAAAAAAAAAAAAGCAAAAATCATTCAACAAATAATGCTGGGACAACTAAAGATATCCACATGCAAAGAATGAATATAAACCCTTACTTCACACAGTACACCAAATTAATTTAAAATAGGTCAAGGACATAAAGGTAAGAGCTAAAACTATAAAACTCTTAGAAGAAGACAGGCATAAATCTTTGTGGCTTTGGACAAGACAATGTGTTGTTTTTTTTTTCAACATGATATTAAAAGTACAAGTCACAACAGAAAATAATAGGTAAATTGGACTTCATCAAAATTAGTAAGTTTTTTTTGCTTCAAATGACACATTAACAAGAAACTGAAAAGACAACTTATAAAAGGAGAGAAAATATTTGCAAATCATGTAACTGATAAAGGATTTGTATCTAGAATATATAAAGAACTCTTACAACTTAATAAAAAAAACCTGATTAAAAAATGAGCAAATATCTTAATAGACATATCTCCAAAGAAGATTAAAAAAAATGGTGAATGAGTACGTGACAAGATGTTCAACATCATTAGCTGTCAGGGAAATGCAAATCAAAATCACATTGAGATACCACTTCACATTCATTAGAATAGGTATAATAAAAAAAAATTAACAGATATTGACAAGGATGTGGAGAAACTGGAGCCCTCAGACATTGCTGCTAAGAATGTAAAATAGCATGGCTACTTGGAAGAACAGTCTGGCAGTTTCTTAAAAGGTTAAACATAGACTTACCATATGACCCAGTAGTTTCACTCCTAGGTATACCCATGAGAAATGAAAACATACATCCTCACAAAAACTTGTACATGAATATTCATAGCAGCATTGTTCACAACAGCCAAAAAGTGGAAACAACCCAAATGTTCATCAACTGATGAGTAGATAAAAAAATGTGGTATATCCATACCGTGGAACATTACTCATCAACAAAAAGTAATGAAGTACTGATACATGCAACAGTATGGATGCACCCTGAAAATATTATGCTAAGTGAAAGGAACTAGTTTATAAAACATCACATATTGTATGATTTCATTTATGCAAATGTACAGAATAGGCAAATTCGTAGAGATAGAAAGTAGGTTGATGATTGCCAAGGGCTGGGATGGGGGCGGGGGGTGGGTGGAGATTTGGAGGAGAATTGGGAGTGACTGCTAAAGGTTCCTTTTTAGGGTGATTAAAATGTTCTAAAATTGATTGTAGTGATGGTTGCACAACTCTTTAAATAATCCAAAAACCATTTAATTGTACCTTTAATGGGTGAATTGTTTGGTATGTGAATTATAAGCCTCTTATAAAAAAATGAGATGGCCAGGTGGGCACTCTTTAAATAGGAGGAATGGAGATGTGTTTTTTGTTTTTTTGTTTTGTTTGTTTGTTTGTTTTGGTTGCACGGTTTGTGGGATCTTAGTTCCCCAACCAGGGATTGAACCCAGGTCCTAACCACTGGACCGCCAGGGAATTCCCTACATGTGTGTTTCAATCTAGTGAGGCAAAGCTTCTTTCTGAGTTCTCGGGGAACTGAGTGGACTGTGTAAAATAGATGGTCCCCTTGAAAAGTGTTTACTGACCTTCTGAAGCAGATATTGACAGTCATGAAATGTATGTGCATGGAGATTGGGGCCAGAGATAGATTCAGGGCCTATGTGTTTTAATAAGAATGAAAGTATGAATGTGTAATGGGGAGGGGAATAGGCAGAAGAAGAGGAAGAGGAGGAGGAGGGAAGGAGGAGGAAGAGGAAAAAGGGGAGGAGAAAAGTAGGTAGATAATTTGACTGCATAAAAATGGTAAGTGGGAAAACTATTAGACCTGATCAAACCAAGACTAAGAGTCTCTCACCTCTCCTACCCTGGACTTCTATCTTTCAAGTGTCTGCCTCTGCTGAGAGTTCCTCTATGGACATCAAGAACAATCGTCATGCAGACTCTTTATTCCCAGTTTTGGCTTCTGTTCCTCTACTTTGCTAAATTGAGCTGAACATACATGAGCCTCACTGTTCCTCAATCCCAGGATTGTGCTCTTCTAACAGTCTTACTCTTTGAGGGCAAAATGGGCGCTTCAGAAGTATGCTCCCAGCTCTCCATTCCAAAGGGAAGCAGCTAAAAGAAGGAACTTAATTTGGGTCCCCTTTTCCTAGTCATTAAAAGCTTGGTCCTGTAATATGGATGCCCCACTGTGTGTCCTTCAGTGTCCCTGATGCATGAGGTTAGAGTAAAGGATCCTGACAATAAGAAAAAAGGAAAGATTTGCAAATGCTTGGACTTTGTATCAAAGTAATACTAATTACATTCATTTACATGATTTGTTTATGCCTGGTTACCAGGTAGCACAATGATTGTTTGTACTGGAAAATCTGAGTCAGATTGATTTTATCGTGCATTTTGATTACTAAATTCTTTTCTTGAATGCTCTATTTTAAGAGCTTAGTATTTGTGACATGGTCATGACTTCCCATAGCTGAAAACAAAATTAAAGGGAATAATTGTGTGAAATGTTTTCTACTAAACCTAATAATTAACTTTTTCTCCAGTAGCGTTTTAGGACAAAAATCTCAATATGGCCACATTTATACATGCTCTTTTATCCTATGGCAGGGCTAGAATCGGAAATGGACTTAGTTTACAAATTTCTGTGATACTCATCTGTGCCATATGATGGAATTAAGGCTTATCCTATTTAGAAAATGCTTTCCTGGGGATAGAAAGGAAATCAGTGCTATTTGGTCTTCCTGGTACATCCCAGAGAGGATGCATTCTCAGTGGCATACGTAGGTCATTGTTCTTCCATTCTCTTCCGTTCTTTCTGCAACTGTTGATCAACCCTCCCTAACTACAGTGGTGTTTTAATGCTCCTTTTTTTTTTTTTTAATTTTTAAAAAAAATTTTTTAAAATTTATTTATTTATTTTTGGCTGTGTTGGGTCTTCGTTTCTGTGCGAGGGCTTCCTCTAGTTGTGGCAAGCGGGGGCCACTCTTCATCACGGTGCGCGAGCCTCACACTGTCGCGGCCTCTCTTGTTGCGGAGCACAGGCTCCAGACGCGCAGGCTCAGTAGCTGTGGCTCATGGGCCTAGTAGCTCCGCGGCATGTGGGATCTTCCCAGACCAGGGCTCGAACCCGCGTCCCCTGCATTGGCAGGCAGATTCTCAACCACTGCGCCACCAGGGAAGCCCTAATGCTCTTTTGATATCAAAGAATTTCAATCAATCCCTTATTTCCTGTTGATCTATACCCTTGATTTTCAAACCATTTTCTTGAAGGAGACTTGAGCTACCATTATTCTTACATTTTATGGCCAGTGTGATTGTCCCTTCGTTTATTTTCAGCAGATCAAGCATGGTCACTTGTATACCCTTTCTTCAGTCATTAGTCATCAAAACTATCCACAGAAAAGACAATAATGGCTGGAGGACAGATGTCATCTGAGTGAATGGAGTAGATGGTGCCCCTCAGATTGAGAAAATTAGATTACGTCGTGTTAGAACCCACTAGCTATGTGTCACAAACTGTGAAGGGTCTGAAATTTTACCCTCCTTGCTAAGTAACAAGTTAGCCTGCCACAGTTTCATGGATGCTGATAGAGGACATGGGATTCCTAGGTTAGAGTTAAACAGTTTATAACTCAGAGCTCTAGAGTATTAGCAATATTGAGTGGGTTCCCTGAGCCCCAATTCTCATAGTGTGATACTACTAGGGCCAGGTGATACCTGCACAGGTAGAGTGTTGCATTACAGAGAGCCATGGACTTAAAGAACCAGATCTTTTACAATGGGCAGTCAGCAAGGCTACCCTTTGCTCTGGAGGGAGACACTAGCTCTATCTTCCAAGATGTTTCATTATACAAACATTCTTGAAAAGATAGTCAGGAACAAAGGGCAGTCAATGACTGACTTGTAGGACATGCAGAAACATGAGAAACCCACAGAAAATTGTCTCCCAGCACTGAGAACACACAGTAGCATGCTGTTCACTGCACGGACTGGCTAGCTGTGAGAGAATTACACACTAACGCACAATTCAGCACCAGCGTGAATTAATGGAAACTATTTGAGATAAATGTGCTATATAGGCAGTGCTGAAAGAGGCATGCTCCTTTCTACCTACCTGATGCCTGTCTTGCCTCTTCAGCTGGCCTGTAAATTCCCTGTGTGTGTGTATATATCTCTCACAGAAGAGCACAGAGTTGATTGACAATGCTAAGGACAGTGTAGGAATTGAAGGATTGCTTTTTCTTCAGAGTTCAGAAGGCAACTCTACTAGGTCTCCTCAGGGCTGACGATTGTCAAGTGTTAGCATTTTCAGGATAATTTCAGGTTACTTTCTAGTATTCTGGCCCAAAGTCCAGACAAACTCTTTCCAAAATATGACCACCTGGAAAATCTGTTCACACTGGTCCTATTAATAGGCACCCACATCCTGGAGGACTCAGCTGGGATCTTGTTTAAAGGGGGCAAGGATGGGCTTGCTTCTCCAGTCTGATTGGGGAGGCTTGCTCCCCAAGGGGCTGTGGGGCTGCAGAAGTCTATGCTGGTCGTGAGGAGTGAGGAGGGCAGGCCAAAAATGGGCAGGAGGAGAGGCTTCCTGCTGCTGTGAAGATCTCAGTGGTGGTGGGGGAGGGTGCAGGGGGTTGGACACACCCTTAACATTTACCCCCTAAATGCAAAAACAGTAATGCTTAGCGAGTAAAATTTGGGAAATACAGACAAGTAAAAAGAAGAATCTGACCCCAGAGTTTCCCACAGCTAACGTCTTGGTGTATACGGAGGCCGGAAGGTGGATGGTGATGTGAACAGGGCATGTGATCAGTCAGCCCGGGTTTAATTCCTGACGCCACCACTTACACCTTGGGTGATTTCTTTAATCTTTTCAGTCTCGGGGTGCTCATACCTACCCCATTCTATCGCGCTGAGGATTAATGAAAGAGGTAGCTCAGTGCCTGGCACACAGTGAGCACTCAACAAACATTAGCTATGATTATTATTATCATTATTCTTTTCTCCCCAAAATACTATCATAACTCACATATTATTTTGTAACCTGGTTTTTAAATTTAGCGACATATCATGAACATTGCTTCTGATTTGGGATTTTTTTCTTCAGGCAAATGGAACTCTTACTAGGCAGGGGATGTAACTCAGGTTGACCACCCAGGAAACAAGTAGCCAGTCTCTGAAGACGTGCCCAGGCAAATCTGGCCCTGATTTGGGCAGTGGCCGGTGAGGAGAAGGTACAGGGTCATAGGAGAAACAAACAGAAAAAAAACTGATCCTTTCGAGGGCTGCAGTTAGGACTCTTCAAATTCAGCCTGGGCGGGTGACTCGTGCTCTTTCACCTCCTTCTCACAGCTGAAGAAAACCTTTGGCTTGGGGACATAAAAGAGAGTTGTCTGATCCAGCTCATGAAGCAGGGTGACATAGTGCGTTTACAGGTGCGCTGGTGTCAGACATTTTTACGTTAGAGACGACACACTTCTGTTGTTCCAGCTCCTAGCTAGAAACCTGGGGAATTCTCTCCACTGAGCTGTCCTTTGGGCCTGTGGGCACCCGCGTACAGGGCCCAGAAGACAGCTTTGTTACAAGAAAGGAAAATCAACATATTCTGCAATAGGCAAGTAAGCACCCAGAACCGCATAACACTTCATGGCTTCAAAATAGTCACCCCTAATGCTATCCCATACACATGCTCCCCATAGTTTTCCCTGGACGTCCTGCATTGAAATCCTAGCTCTGCCGTTTTCCAGCTGTGCGATCCAGGGTAAGCAACTTAACCTCTCTGTGCCTTGCTTTCTACATCTGTAAAACAGAGATGATAATACTACTTACCTCATAGAGTTGTCACAGATGTTGAGCCCGTGTATAAAGTGATTAGATCAGTGCTGGCATATGGTGAATAATGATGATTATTGTTTTTAATCATTATCGTCATTACACAGGAGCCCCAGGGTCCGTGGCTTGATTAGGGCCTTTATTGCTGATTTTCCACCAGATTGTCTAGCTCCAATACACACTAGGTTAGGGTCCTTCCTGGCCTTAGCACCTAGGAAGGTGGCTTTATTTCTCTGTGGAGAGGTGACTCTCCCTCTCTGTTCTGGGGCTCACCTTCCCTTTGGACTGTGGGAGAAGCAGTAGGGTTGGTGGTGTTTTCCAAAGAGCCCACTGATCACCCCCAGCCTAGTCCCATCTTGACAGCAGGATGGTGTGGCCCCTCTTACAGGTAACGCTGCTGTCTAGGAGCCTCCACTGTGCTCTCACTCAGTACAGGTGTTAAAGTAGTAGGGATTCTCTCAGAAAGCTTTTCTGTGCCCTGCAGGCCCGCATGCGTTTCTCCAGTGGGAGGTCAGAGCGCCCAGGACTTGCTGCTGCCAAAGAGGGCTCTGTGAGCCTAACGGCAGCACGGCTTTCAGGCATTTGCCCCCTTGAATGAGTTTTAAACAAGTCTCTTCTGGAACACATCTATACTAATAATGCCTTGTGGTTATGCGGTGATTATACCCCGAGCCTGGCAGCTCCGTGACAGGACGGGGCCTGACAGGGCCTCCTCCCTGCCGCAGTTGTGTGTAGGGAGATAAGGTGTCTTCAGCCCTTCTCTGGAGCAGGAAGCACACAGCTACAGCTGAGGGGCAGCATGGGGGTGCGTGTGGAAAGCCGCTTCCCGGAATAGCACCATGCTGTGGCGCTTACCCTTAACGAAAAGGCCGGGGTGGCAGGACTGAAGGTTTCGTGCTGCTCTGCGACGCTCCCAGGGTGGCTCTAGCGGGACAGTGGCAGCCACCCCCGGCTCTGGCGCTGCTCGCTGAACACAGCCCAGGGCTCAGGACTGGAGTCCTGTACTCAGCACAAAGAAATAAACACGCAGGGATGGCGAAGTGCCCGGGGCGCCCGGTTTGTATGGGGTTGGCCAAAAAGTCCGTTCGGGTTTTCCATTCCGTTGGATGTTACGGCAAAGCCCGAACGACCTCTTTGGCCAACCCCATAGTATTGTCCGGCCCTTACCCAGCCTGCCCTGGGTAGCAGCCCCAGCTCCTGACCACTGCACAGTTCTGCCCTGTCTCGGAATGAGATTCCTGCATCTGCATCCCAGCCCCACCCCCCAGGGCGACTTTGGGTAAGATTGTTGACCTCTCTCAGCCACGGTCTGATCCTCTGTAAAATGGAGATAGTAGTACCACACTCATGGTAATGAGGATTTAAATTAGACATTTTACCTAGAGGCTGAGCAGAGGCCGGGCCCATGGCGACTGCTCGATGAGTGCCAGCCAAGGTGTCACTGTTGTTACTCCTCAGAGATTTGAGCGTTCGCCTCGTCCTGCGTGTCAGCCTATCAGCTTCCTGAGTGAGGAGGAGCCTCCAGCTCTCCTCTGCGAGGCGGTGCGGTGAAGAAGGGGGCACGTGGACTCCGGAGTCCCTCTGCCTGGTCCAACCCTGCCTCTCCCGCCGTCCTGCTGTTTAACTTCCCGCACATTCCTTAACCTTTCTGTGCCTCATGTTCCTCTCCACGCGTGGGAGAGCGATAAGATCTGCCTTCTAGGGGTGTTGTGAGGACTACTGCATTCGTCTGCAAGAAGCCCTTCTGCTTGGCACTGACGAGTGCCCAGGAAACGTTAGCCATGATCGCGCATGTCCAGGCACGACCTGGCACAGTGCCACTCATCAGTTTGGCACTCAACAAATGACTCTGCTGGGTTGGGTCCAAAGTGGTGGACCAGCCACCTTTCGTTCTGTCCTCTTCCCCACTTCTCCCAGTTTCCACTGAAAGTCTTTAAACATATGGCCCACGAGAGGCAACAGAACTATGCTGTGGTGGCCAGCTGCCCTTCTTTGCCAGAGATGGAGCGATTTCTCGGGTTGCAGGACTTTCCTTGCTAAAGCAGGAAAGTCCTGGGTAAACTAGGATGGTTGCTCACCTACTGCTGCTCGCATCTGCCATTCGTGGGGCTGGAGCTAAGCTGTTTGCTCCTAGAGCTACTGCATGGAGGGGCTGCAGTTTAGGAGATGCCTTTCCCCTGCTCCCACCCTTGTTATGAACGCCTCCCCTTCCCTCAGTGCTACGGAATCTGCTTGCAACCCGACTGTGCACCCCCAACCAGAAATGCTAGCCTGGGCGCCAAGGGCGTAGAACATGTTGGCCCGGGTGGTGGAAGAGTATCTTGAGCAGCTCACAGTTCGTCTTAATCATGCTTCTGGGCTGATTTCTTGAAAGGTTGGTGCTGGTGGGAACTTGGGGTCCTATTTAGCACCAGATTTGAAGTTGATACATCTGATTCTTATCTCCACTTTCCTTTCTTTGAGCTATGTGACCTTGGACAAGACATTAAACTTCTGTGGGAATACATTGTCTTTATCTGTAAAACAGGAAGGAATTAGATAATCCATCTAGATCATTCCCTTGTGCCCAGCAGGGCAGTGGCATTGGCTTTGCTGGCTGGGGCCTGCAGTCTGGGGCAGGTGGTGCTGGCTGAGAGGTGAGGAGGGCAGGATGCTGTCCGGCTGACCTGCTTGTGCTGTGGCTGCTCTGCTCCTTCCTGGTGAACACTGGGTCATTTCCCTTTGATGGAGACCCTCAGTGGGCTCGGTGCCTTCACCTGTGTTACATGAGGCTACCCCCTGACAGCATGAGGACGAGGGCTATAGCCTAGGGATGGTGGAACCTAGAGCTGGAAGGAGCCTAGGCCCCTCATGACATTTTGGAGTCACCAGACTCTAGAATTCTTATTTTATAAGGGAAAAAGAAATTTCTGCTGGACTTAAGTCAATATTTTAAGTCTCAGTTACTAAGCCGCCAAATACAATTTCTAGTTGATCTATCTAACAGATGTGGAGCACAGTGCAGAAACAGATCTAATTTCTTCCCCTAAACGTCAAGAGTGAAGGTCATAGAAATCTAACAAATAAAAGCTTAATATTTAAACACAAGACAGGCAATCTTTCCCCATATAAAACAAGAGAAGCTGACTAAGCCTGCCTTTTCCTCCTATGTCCTCCATAAGAATGATGCTTGATATACAGGTTTCCCCCGCAATCTAAAAGTAGAGAAACGTTTCCTAAGCTGAAATGGCATAAATCGAAGAAGCAGTTAGGACACATGTTGCTAACGGATGCACAAAATAAATCGAGATAAAGCGCATATGCTCACAGATGTTTTTCAGAGCTATGGCGGCTTGATGCTGAGATGCTAAGTGTCCTGGGGAGCGAGCTTGGTGGTGCCACTCTCACTGCTCTGCTTGGGGTGTGCACTGTCTCCATGACTCCTGCAAAACAAATGTTGAACGCTATTTTCACTTTCAACCTTTCTTTGTAAAAGCTAAAATCCTCTTCTGATTTCTTTCAGTTAGTGAAAACAGATACTAATGTAGTTCTTTTGTAAAAGCGAATTAGCATAAAGTGAACTTTGGAAAAGTGGAGGTTACCTGTACCCTTAAATCCCAGTCCCTCTAAGATTTGACATCAGAGAATTAAATTCACAGAACTAAGTTTTTTTTGTTTTTTTTTTAATTAATTAATTTATTCATTTGGCTGCACTAGGTCTTAGTTGCGGCACATGGGATCTTCGTTGCCGCATGCAGGATCTTTTAGTTGCGGCATGCGGGAACTTTAGTTGTGGCATGTGGGACCTTTAGTTACGGCATGCAAACTCTTAGTTGTGGCATGTGGGATCTAGTTCCCTGACCAGGATCGAACCTGGGCCCCCTGCATTGGGAGCGCAAAGTCTTAGCCACTGGACCACCAGGGAAGTCCCCTAAGTGTTTTATTTCATCTTTGTTGGTATTAGATGGTAAGCCCGATTCATCTTTTTTTCTTAGTATAGTATTCACAAAAGCTCAAAACTTTTATCAGCAGTCCAGATTGTTTTATCTATCTGCATACCACAATTATGGTTGTATTTTTAATAATGTTAGTGGAACTAGAATTTTAAAATTCATCTAGCACACATTTTTACTCATTCCAAGCAATAATAAGAATACCTTGTATTTATTGAGTACTTACTCTTTGTCAGTCACTGATAAACACTTAACCAACAGTCTCATTTAATCACCTCAGCATTCCTATAAGATAGATGCTATTATTATCGCCATTTTGCAGATGGGGAAGCTGAGGCGAAGGGAGTTTAAGTAGCCTGCCCAAGGTCACATAGCTAAGAAGTGAGGATGGGATATAAACTCAGCTAGTCTTAAAAGTGAACTATCCTGTCCTGAGATAGATGAGTGACTTTGAACAAAGCTATTTCCTTACATATCAAAAAGGAAATATATTTTCTAGAAACTTTACTTAAATTTGCCCAAGGACATATTGAATTCACCCAAGATCTTGGGCAATCTCTAGGAAGCTCCTGGTCTTAAGGGATGGTAAAAAGGATATTCCCTTACTTGAAGGCAAGTAACATCACATAAAATATTTGTGCATTCACATTCTCATTTAGAACATCTGCATTCCATAACCATTCAGTTAGGTAGGGTAGGAAGGCAGGGGAGACATTCAGTATTCAATGCCTGGTAAGTAACCAGATGCTTGTCAGAGCGATAACCTGCTTTATAACACACCATTTATTGGCTTCCTTCTCTTACTTGTCTCACTTCCCTTCTTCCTTATCAGCTCCCTGGGATTACCTCCCCAGTAAATGACGTGCATTCAAATCCTTGTGCTGGTATCTGCTAGGGAACTCAGACTAAGTCTCATGTTATCTACAACATCCGTCATCTGTCCATCTGTCCATCCATCCATCCATCCATCCAACCTTACTAACCTATATGCCTGGAAACATATGAGGTACTCAGGATAAGAGATAATTAAGTCACTGCGCTTGAACTAAAGTTGTTCCATTGAATGGCTTTATGTTTCCCATATCACCAAGCAGAGATATTGAATACACTGACTGCAAAAACAGCATTGGAAAGACTGGAGAATTCCCTTCTCAGAGTCTTAAAGAGGGCTTTCCCAGCAGAGTCACCCTTGCAGGGGCAAACAGTGCCTGCCATACGGTGGCTGTTCAGGAAATATTTACTGAATGAGTGTGGAAATGGGCAGAATGAACAGGTGGCTTAATTATAAAGTAGATCAGGTTTTCTCTAGAATTCATCTCTCTTGTTTCTGAATCCTTGCCTCTAAACATTGTAAATTTATAACTAAAAATACAGTCTCAGAAAACTCAAGAAACTCACGCAGGTAAGATGGGTGTAAAATCCCTCTTAACAAATATTTTACACTTGAAAGAAGAGGGGCAGGGAGACAGTTGAACCCAAAAAAGGCCCTCTGCACTGGCGTGGAGAGATTTGAGGGTGACAGTATTTTCTGGTACATCTCAAATCGTAGAATACAAATAAGGTTAGTCCCAGCTGCAAGAATGAACAGGGCCATGTTTTGAATTCTTGTTTTATCAGTTATTATATGCAATCCATGGGGTATCGCTTACAATTCCTGTACATTTGGGAGTTCTAAGAATGACAGCTCTTAACCCTCTCCACCCTGCCTTGTGGAGAGACCTGATGAGCCCTGATCCCTTCAGAGTTGCCACAAAGATGAAGCGTTCAAATAATCAGTGTTATGGGAGAGTTCAGAGTGGGCTTTTGGTTCATGGTGGGCTCTTGGAGTACTTTATGGAAGAAAAGGGGCTTGAGCTGGTTCTTGGAACATGGGTAGGATTTGGCTGGATGGAGAAAATAGTAACAAGTCCTCACTTATCAAGTACTTACTGTGTGCAGGCTCTGGGGTAAGGGCTCCCAAGCAGCATTCATTTAATCCTCCCAAACCCAAACAAGCACCTATATCATTATCCCTATTTTAAAGATGAATGTTAGAAAAGTTAAATAATATGCTCATATCAAAACAATGAAAAAAAGGCAGAGCCAAGGTCAGATTCAGGCAAACTGCTATCCCAGACATTTTGAACTGCTCTACAGCTATGCTATTTCTTGGGGGCCAGTATGGAGGGAAGTTAGAAAAAAAAGTTTTCTGCAATGATCATGGCTTTGAGAGTTCATCTACTGCTTCCTTGGTAGTGTGTTTCAGACTATAGGTCTGAAACAGTCAGAGTGGAAGCAGGCGCTATCTCTGTTCTGTTACTTCAGTGTGTAACACACCACTAGGCATTCACATCTGCGTGTTGGCAGTGGGTCCTTCAGGTGTGTGCTCAGGTTTCTTGTGCAGAGAAGGCCTCAGTGACCCAGGTGAATTCTAAGAGGGAAGTAGGCTAAATTTTTCTGTCCAACACTGAGTGCAGCCCTGGGCTGTGGAGCAGAACTGGGCCCTGTCTTCATAAGGGCTCAGCTTGAGACACACTGAGGGTCAAGTACTCTTGTTGTACCGTGGCCTTGCCACCAGATTAGTTGGGACACATGAATATGGAATCCACACAGGCCTTGCGTTCCCATGTGCCTCATCTACTGCCACTTGTTGTTTCTTTCTTTTAAAAAATTTTAATTGTTGTAAAATAAGTATAACATAAAATTGACCACCTTAGCCATTTTAAGTCTAGAGTTTAGTAGTGTTAAGTACATTCATATTGTTGTGTAACCGATCTCCAGAACTCGCTTCATTTTGCAAAACTGAAACTCTATATCCATTAAACTATTCCTCATTCTTGATTCCCCCAGCCCCTGGCAACCACCATTCTATTTTCTGTCTCTATGAATTTGACTGCTTTAGAAACCTCAGATAAATGGAATCATACAATATTTATCTTCTCCTGACTGGCTTACTTCACTTAGCATAATGTCCTCAAGGTTCATCCATGTTGTAGCATTTGTCAGAATTTCCTTTCTCTTTAAGGGTGAATAGTATTCCATTGTATGCACACACCACATTTTGTTTATCCATTCATCTGTACATGAACACTTGGGTTCCTTCTAACTCCTGGCTACTGTGAAAAATGTGGTTATGAACATAGGTGTGTAAATATCTCTTTGAGATCCTGCTTTCAATTCTTTTGGGTGTATAGGCCATTGTTTCTTATGTCCAGTGACCACAGTAGAGGGAAAAGAAGGAAAAAACTACACACACACACACACAAAAGTAAAACTTCAAAGATGACCTCTTAAAAAGCTGTAAAGGCAGTGTAACAGCCCAGCCAAGGGAGGAAAGGAATCTGCAGCCATACTAAGCAGTTCCAAAGGCAATTTCTAAGCCCAAAATTTTGGGCAGCAGGCAATCCTTGTGGGGCTAGAAAAGAATCTGGAGCTGCCATATCTAATTCCCTCATGATCTCTTCAGTGGCACCACTGTTGGGTCCTTGTCTTAGGTCCTGCATTCAGCTGGACAGTATTTGGAATTTGTTCTCATAAAGACATGAGTCTGGATAGGAAGTTCTAGATCCAAGCCATAACAACCAACTACTTCCAGCTGTGCTCCAAAGACCCCAGATAGGAATCAAGAGTCTTGAAAGAGATTTTCCTGTCTCCTTAGCTGTGGAAAGAAAGGCTCAGCCTGTCACCAGAGCCCAAATGCACACCATCTGAGCTCTCAGGGCAAGCTGGATAGAAGTGTGATTTGCTCCAGCCTTGCTGTTTAGGGCTAGATGCATGGCAGATGTCCTTTACAGAGACCATATGTTCCCCTCCCTCTTCAGGGAGAGGGTGGAGGGCTGTAGGATGTTTCCGTGTCCCTTAAAGTGGCCTAGTCATGGGGGAAGAAAGATAGCTCTCAGCACAAGGTGATGATGCCTCATCTCTCTGGCAGGGGCTGTCCCTTCTAAGGCTCTGAGCTGCAAGTGCCAGGCTGCGACTGGCTCCAGGGAGATGAGGGTGCAGCAGAAGGCAGCGGAAGCCAGCTCAGGGTCCAATAGTTTTGTGCAGAGAGCCCACAAGGGAAGCTCTGGTGCTTTTTATTTTTTTATTTTTTTGTTAGTTTCTGCTTTATAACAAAGTGAATCAGTTATACATATACATATGTTCCCATATCTCTTCCCTCTTGCATCTCCCTCCCTCCCACCCTCCCTATCCCACCCCTCTAGGTGGTCACAAAGCACCGAGCTGATCTCCCTGGGCTATGCGGTTGCTTCCCACTAGCTATCTAGTTTACATTTGGTAGTGTATATGTGTCCATGCCACTCTCTCACCCTGTCACATCTCTCCCCTCCCCCTCCCCATATCCTCAAGTCCATTCTCTAGTAGGTCTGTGTCTTTATTCTCGTCTTGCCACTAGGTTCTTCATGACCTTTTTTTTTTTTTCCCTTAGATTCCATATATATGTGTTAGCATACTGTATTTGTTTTTCTCTTTCTGACTTACTTCACTCTGTATGACAGACTCTAACTCCATCCACCTCATTACAAATACCTCCATTTCATTTCTTTTTATGGCTGAGTAATATTCCATTGTATATATGTGCCACATCTTCTTTATCCATTCATCTGATGATGGACACTTAGGTTGTTTCCATGTCCTGGCTATTGTAAATAGAGCTGCAATGAACATTTTGGTACATGACTCTTTTTGAATTATGGTTTTCTCAGGGTATATGCCCAATAGTGGGATTGCTGGGTCGTATGGTAGTTTTATTTTTAGTTTTTTAAGGAACCTCCATACTGTTCTCCGTAGTGGCTGTATCAATTTACATTCCCACCAACAGTGCAAGAGTGTTCCCTTTTCTCCACACCCTCTCCAGCATTTATCGTTTGTAGATTTTTTGATGATGGCCATTCTGACTGGTGTGAGATGATACCTCATTGTAGTTTTGATTTGCATTTCTCTAATGATTAATGATGTTGAGCATTCTTTCATGTGTCTGTTGGCCATCTGTATATCTTCTTTGGAGAAATGTCTATTTAGGTCTTCTGCCCATTTTTGGATTGGGTTGTTTGTTTTTTTGTTATTGAGCTGCATGAGCTGCTTGTAAATCTTGGAGATTAATCCTTTGTCAGTTGCTTCATTTGCAAATATTTTCTCCCATTCTGAGGGTTGTCTTTTGGTCTTGTTTATGGTTTCTTTTGCTGTGCAAAAGCTTTTAAGTTTCATTAGGTCCCATTTGTTTATTTGTGTTTTTATTTCCATTTCTCTAGGGGCTGGGTCAAAAAGGATCTTGCTGTGATTTATGTCATAGAGTGTTCTGCCTATGTTTTCCTCTAAGAGTTTGATAGTGTCTGGCCTTACACTTAGGTCTTTAATCCATTTTGAGTTTATTTTTGTGTATGGTGTCAGGGAGTGTTCTACTTTCATACTTTTACATGTAGCTGTCCAATTTTCCCAGCACCACTTATTGAAGAGGCTGTCTTTTCTCCACTGTATATGCTTGCCTCCTTTATCAAAGATAAGGTGACCATATGTGCGTGGGTTTATCTCTGGGCTTTCTATCCTGTTCCATTGATCTATATTTCTGTTTTTGTGCCAGTACCAAACTGTCTTGATTACTGTAGCTTTGTAATATAGTCTGAAGTCAGGGAGCCTGATTCCTCCAGCTCCATTTTTCATTCTCAAGATTGCTTTGGCTATTCGGGGTCTTTTGTGTCTCCATACAAATTGTGAAAGTTTTTGTTCTAGTTCTGTGAAAAATGCCAGTGGTAGTTTGATAGGGATTGCATTGAATCTGTAGATTGCTTTGGGTAGTAGAGTCATTTTCACAATGTTGATTCTTCCAATCCAAGAACATGGTATATCTCTCCATCTATTTGTATCATCTTTAATTTCTTTCTTCAGTGTCCTATAATTTTCTGCATACAGGTCTTTTGTCTCCTTAGGTAGGTTTATTCCTAGATATTTTATTCTTTTTGTTGCAATGGTAAACGGGAGTGTTTTCTTAATTTCACTTTCAGATTTTTCATCATTAGTATATAGGAATGCAAGAGATTTCTGTGCATTAATTTTGTATTCTGCTACTTTACCAAATTCATTGATTAGCTCTAGTAGTTTTCTGGTAGCATCTTTAGGATTCTCTATGTATAGTATCATGTCATCTGCAAACAGTGACAGCTTTACTTCTTCTTTTCCGATTTGGATTCCTTTTATTTCTTTTTCTTCTCTGATTGCTGTGGCTAACACTTCCAAAACTATGTTGAATAATAGTGGTGAGAGTGGGCAACCTTGTCTTGTTCCTGATCTTAGTGGAAATGGTTTCAGTTTTTCACCATTGAGGACAATGTTGGCTGTGGGTTTGTCATATATGGCCTTTATTATGTGGAGGAAAGTTCCCTCTATGCCTACTTTCTGCAGGGCTTTTATCATAAATGGGTGTTGAATTTTGTCGAAAGCTTTCTCTGCATCTATTGAGATGATCATATGGTTTTTCTCCTTCAATTTGTTAATATGATGTAGCACGTTGATTGATTTGCGTATATTGAAGAATCCTTGCATTCCTGGAATAAACCTCACTTGATCATGGTGTATAATCCTTTTAATGTGCTGTTGGATTCTGTTTGCTAGTATTTTGTTGAGGATTTTTGCATCTATGTTCATCAGTGAGTGATATTGGCCTGTAGTTTTCTTTCTTTGTGACATCTTTGTCTGGTTTTGGTATCAGGGTGATGGTGGCCTCGTAGAATGAGTTGGGGAGTGTTCCTCCCTCTGCAATATTTTGGAAGAGTTTGAGAAGGATAGGTGTTAGCTCTTCTCTAAATGTTTGATAGAATTCGCCTGTGAAGCCATCTGGTCCTGGGCTTTTGTTTGTTGGAAGATTTTTAATCACAGTTTCAATTTCAGTGCTTGTGATTGGTCTGTTCATATTTTCTATTTCTTCCTGGTTCAGTCTTGGCAGGTTGTGCATTTCTAAGAATCTGTCCATTTCTTCCAGGTTGTCCATTTTATTGGCATAGAGTTGCTTGTAGTAATCTCTCATGATCGTTTGTATTTCTGCAGTGTCAGTGGTTACTTCTCCTTTTTCATTTCTAATTCTATTGATTTGAGTCTTCTCCCTTTTTCTCTTGATGAGTCTGGCTAATGGTTTATCAATTTTGTTTATCTTCTTGAAGAACCAGCTTTTAGTTTCATTGATTTTTGCTATTGTTTCCTTCATTTCTTTTTCATTTATTTCTGATCTGATCTTTATGATTTCTTTCCTTCTGCTAGCTTTGGGGTTTTTTTGCTCTTCTTTCTCTAATTGCTTTAGGTGCAAGGTTAGGTTGTTTATTTGAGATGTTTCCTGTTTCTTGAGGTAGGCTTGTATTGCTATAAACTTCCCTCTTAGAACTGCTTTTGCTGCATCCCATAGGTTTTGGGTCGTCGTGTCTCCATTGTCATTTGTCATTTGTCATTTGTCTAGGTATTTTTTGATTTCCCCTTTGATTTCTTCAGTGATCACTTCGTTATTAAGTAGTGTATTGTGTAGCCTCCATGTGTTTGTATTTTTTACAGATCTCTTCCTGTAATTGATATCTAGTCTCATAGCGTTGTGGTCGGAAAAGATACTCGATACGATTTCAATTTTCTTAAATTTACCAAGGCTTGATTTGTGACCCAAGATATGATCTATCCTGGAGAATGTTCCATGAGCACTTGAGAAAAATGTGTATTCTGTTGTTTTTGGGTGGAATGTCCTATAAATATCAATAAAGTCCATCTTGTTTAATGTATCATTTAAAGCTTGTGTTTCCTTATTTATTTTCATTTTGGATGATCTGTCCATTGGTGAAAGTGGGGTGTTAAAGTCCCCTACTATGATTGTGTTGCTGTCGATTTCCCCTTTTATGGCTGTTAGTATTGCCTTATTGAGGTGCTCCTATGTTGGGTGCATAAATATTTACAATTGTTATACCTTCCTCTTGTATCGATCCCTTGATCATTATATAGTGTCCTTCTTTGTCTCTTGTAATAGTCTTTATTTTAAAGTCTATTTTGTCTGATATGAGAATTGCTACTCCTGCTTTGATTTCCATTTGCATGGAATATCTTTTTCCATCCCCTCACTTTCAGTCTGTATGTGTCTCTAGGTCTGATGTGGGTCTCTTGTAGACAGCATATATATGGGTCTTGTTTTTGTATCCATTCAGCCAGCCTGTGTCTTTTGGTGGGAGCATTTAATCCATTTACATTTAAGGTAATTATCGATATGCATGTTCCTATTCCCATTTTCTTAAATATTTTGGGTTTGTTATTGTAGGCGTTTTTCTTCTCTTGTGTTTCTTGCCTAGAGAAGTTCCTTTAGCATTTGTTGTAAAGCTGGTTTGGTGGTGCTGAACTCTCTCAGCTTTTGCTTGTCTCTAAAGGTTTTCATTTCTCCATCAAATCTGAATGAGATCCCTGCTGGGTAGAGTAACCTTGGTTGTAGGTTTTTCTCCTTCATCACTTTAAGTATATCCTGCCACTCCCTTCTGGCTTGCAGAGTTTCTGCTGAAAGATCAGCTGTTAACCTTATGGGGATTCCCTTGTGTGTTATTTGTTGTTTTTCCCTTGCTGCTTTTAATATGTTTTCTTTATATTTAATTTTTGATAGTTTGATTAATATGTGTCTTGGTGTGTTTCTCCTTGGATTTATCCTGTATGGGACTCTCTGTGCTTCCAGGACTTGATTAACTATTTCCTTTCCCATATTAGGGAAGTTTTCAACTATAATCTCTTCAAATATTTTCGCAGTCCCTTTCTTTTTCTCTTCTTCTTCTGGGACCCCTATAATTCGAATGTTGGTGCGTTTAATGTTGTCCCAGACGTCTCTGAGACTGTCCTCAGTTCTTTTCATTCTTTTTTCTTTATTCTGCTCTGCAGTAGTTATTTCCACTATTTTATCTTCCAGGTCACTTATCCGTTCTTCTGCCTCAGTTATTCTGCTATTGATCCTGTCTAGAGTATTTTTAATTTCATTTATTGTGTTGTTCATCATTGCTTGGTTCCTCTTTAGTTCTTCTACGTCCTTGTTAAATGTTTCTTGCATTTTGTCTATTCTATTTCCAAGATTTTGGATCATCTTTACTATCATTATTCTGAATTCTTTTTCAGGTAGACTGCCTATTTCCTCTTCATTTGTTAGGTCTGGTGTGTTTTGACCCTGCTCCTTCACCTGCTGTGTGTTTTTTTGTCTTCTCATATTGCTTATCTTACTGTGTTTGGGGTCTCCTTTTCACAGGCTGCAGGTTCGTAGTTCCCGTTGTTTTTGGTATCTGTTCCCAGTGGCTAAGGTTCATTCAGTGGGTTGTGTAGGCTTCCTGGTGGAGGGGACTAGTGCCTGTGTTCTGGTGGATGAGGTTGGATCTTGTCTTTCTGGTGGGCACATCCACGTCTGGTCGTGTGTTTTGGGGTGTCTGTGGCCTTATTATGATTTTAGGCAGCCTCTCTGCTAATGGATGGGGCCGTGTTCCTGTCTTGCTAGTTGTTTGGCATAGGGTGTCCAGCACTGTAGCTTGCTGGTCGTTGAGTGAAGCTGGGTCTTGATGTTGAGATGGAGATCTCTGAGAGATTTTCACCGTTTGGTATTACGTGGAGCTGGGAAGTCTCTTGTGGACCAGTGTCCTGAAGTTGGCTCTCCCACCTCAGAGGCACAGCCCTGATGCCTGGCTGGAGCACCAAGAGCCTTTCATCCACACAGCTCAGAATAAAAGGGAGAAAAAAATAGAAAGAAAGAAAGAGGATAAAATAAAATAAAATAAAGCTATTATAATAAAAAATAAGAAAAAAATTATTAAGAATAAATTTATTAAGAAAAAAATTGTTTTTAATTTTTAAAAAGAGATTAATTTTTTTATAATAAAAAATAAGAAAAAAACTATTAAGAAAAAATTTATTAAGAAAAAAAATTTTAAGTTTTTAAAATAAAAAATATGAAAAAACTTATTAAATTTTTTTTTAATTTCTAAAAATAGAAAATAAGGAAAAAATTATTAAGAAAACATTTATTAGGAAAAAAAAATTTTTTAAGTAAAAAAAAAAAAAAAAAAAAGAAAAAAAAAACCAAAAACGGAGGGACCTAACCCTAGGACTAATGGTGAAAGCAAAGCTATACAGACAAAATCTCACCCAGAAGCATACACATATACACTCACAAAAAAAGGAAAAGGGGAAAAATTAATATATCCTGCTCCCAAAGTCCACGTCCTGAATTTGGGATGATTCGTTGTCTATTCAGGTATTCAACAGATGCAGGTACATCAAGTTGTTTGTGGAGCTTTAATCCGCTGCTTCTGAGGCTGCTGGGAGAGATTTCCCTTTCTCTTCTTTGTTCATACAGCTCCCAGGGTTCAGCTTTGGATTTGGACCCGCCTCTGCATGTAGGTCGCCTGAGGGCGTCTGTTCCCCGCCCAGACAGGACGGGGTTAAAGCAGCAGCTGATTCGGGGGCTCTGGCTCACCCAGGCCGCGGGGAGGGAGGGGTACGGATGCGGGGTGAGCCTGCGGCGGCAGAGGCCGGTGTGACGTTGCAGCAGCCTGAGGCGCGCCGTGCGTTCTCCCGGGGAAGTTGTCCCTGGATCGTGGGACCCTGGCCGTGGCGGGCTGCACCGGCTCCCGGGAGGGGCGGTGTGGAGAGTGACCTGTGCTCGCACACAGGCTTCTTGGTGGCGGCAGCAGCAGCCTTAGCGTCTCCTGCCCGTTTCTGGGGTCCGCGCTGATAGCCGCGGCTCGCGCCCATCTCTGGGGTTCGCACTGATAGCTGCGGCTCGCGCCCATCTCTGGAGTTCGTTTAGGTGGCGCTCTGAATCCCCTCTCCTTGCGCGCCGCGAAACAAAGAGGCAAAAAAGAGTCTCTTGCCTCTTGGGCAGCTGCAGACTTTTTCTCAGGCTCCCTCCTGGCTAGCTGTGCTGCGCTAACCCCTTCAGGCTGTGTTCACGCCGCCAACCCCAGTCCTCTCCCTGGGATCTGACCGAAGCCCGAGCCTCAGCTCCCAGCCCCCGCCCGCCCTGGCGGGTGAGCAGACAAGCCTCTCGGGCTGGTGAGTGCTGCTCGGCGCCAAGCCTCTGTGCGGGAATCTCTCTGGTTTTCCCTCTGCGCCCCTGTTGCTGTGGGGTCCGCGCTGGTAGCTGCGGCTCGCGCCCTTCTCTGGAGCTCGTTTAGGCGGCGCTCTGAATCCCCTCTCCTTGTGCGCCGTGAAACAGAGGCAAGAAAAAGTCTCTTGCCTCTTCGCAGCTGCAGACTTTTTTCCGGACTCCCTCCCGGCTAGCACCGAAGCCTGAGCCTCAGCTCCCAGCCCCGCCCGCCCCGGCGGCTGAGCAGACAAGCCTCTCGGGCTGGTGAGTGCTGCTCGGCACCGACCCTCTGTGCAGGAATCTCTCCGCTTTGCCCTCCGCACCCCTGTGGCTGTGCTCTCCTCCGTGGCTCCGAATCTTCCCCCCTCTGCCACCCGCAGTCTCTGCCCGTGAAGGGGCTTCCTAGTGTGTGGAAACCTTTCCTCCTTCACAGCTCCCTCCCACTGGTGCAGGTCCCGTCCCTATTCTTTTGTCTCTGTTATTTCTTTTTTCTTTTGCCCTACCCAAGTACGTGGGGATTTTCTTGCCTTTTGGGAGGTCTGACGTCTTCTGCCAGCGTTCAGTGGGTGTTCTGCAGGAGCAGTTCCACGTGTAGATGTATTTCTACTGTATCTGTGGGAAGGAAGGTGATCTCCGCGTCTTACTCTTCCGCCATCTTGCCCAGACCCCTCTGGTGCTTTTTGTCTCCACTCTGCATTCAGGGAGTTTCTAGCTGGCACTCCCCTATGGGCTAAGTGAAACAGGCCTGGTCTCAGAGGTGTGCATCCCGGAGGCTGTGTTCTTTGGCTTGGGATGGCGAGGGCTCCCTATGGCTACACAGACTAGCCCCTCCTCAGGGTTTGTATTTAGAATCCTGTTAGAGCTGGAAGGGGCCCTAGAGATCATCTGGTTCAAGCCATTTTATTGAAGTTTTAATCAAGCTAGACATGTGAATGACTTGCCCTAGGCCACAGCATTAAAAAAGAGCAGATCCAGCAGTGTAACCTCAAAGTTTCTTTCCTCTGCCCTTACAGGGCCTCCTCCGAAGTTAAGAATACAGACAGTCTCAGGCGAGTTGTCTCCAGCATGATAAACACAAGCTTCAATCTGAATGAGGCCGTCATAAGGACCTACACCATGCAGGCAGGTAATAACAGGTGCATGCAGGAAACGGAAAATTGGGCTTTGGTCAGTTTAAGAGATGACTCTTCTTAAAATCTCCCCCAGGTAATAGTTCTCTTCTGAGACTTCAAATCTGTAAACCTAAATGATCTTTTCTCTTTGTGGATCTGTCTTCCGTTTTCTCCTTGATTGGCTTTCTGGACCTGGACATGTCTGACCTGTCCTGAGAGAAGCCAGGTCAGGAAACATAAAACCTCCCACACGCAGCCCAGACCCTCCAGATTGCTCACCTATGGCCAGTCCCTGCGGGTCTTTTGTGAAGTGTCTTCCCCCTACCCACCGTCCCCCCTGCCATGCCCCAACACTGGTGAGATGCTTGGGGGGGGGGGTCAACCGTAACACGCAAGACCCCAGGATTCACATTGTTTATAAAGGGAGCCCCAGAAACTGGGCATCAGTTAGCCCTTTGGTATTCTTTGAAGCTGTATTTTGAGGACTGGACTTCGGGAGGAACAATCATGGAAGGGGTTATCTCAGCTGCCTGTTCACCATGTCACATCTAAAGGGATTAGAGCTGAGGTATATCTACCCGCATCAGAAATCTTCCCCCACTAGACAGAGAGTAGTTTGAAGAGAACACCACATTCTCTCAGAGAGCGATGCCCTCTGTGCCTTTCCAGGGACACAGCAGCAGCTCCTATGCCTGCTCCCTCAGAGGTGTGTCCATGAGGGAGCTTGTGAGGCACTGGACCATGGAGCTGCAGGGCTGGAAGAGACCTTGGAGATCATCGAGACCTGTGATTTTCAAATGTGTCTTCAGCAGAAGAAACTATCCAAACAGAGTCTTACAGGGAGGCTGTAGCAGGTGCTAGTGGGCTACCTGAATATATCCCCTCAGTCTACCCCAGGGGTGACCTGCAGCAGATTCCAGATGCTCCCAAGGCTCTAACTGCCAGGCCTAATTCTCATGTACTTTTTGGAGTTAAAGGAACAGTCTAGTCCCTGCTGTACATCCTGAGACTGGGAGAAGGGGTTTCCTAAGGCACATCAGGGGGTGTTATTGGAAGAAGAGTAAGTAGATGCTGATCAGGCAGAAACAGCAGTCGTCAGTTCTAGCAGTATTACTCAGATTCTAACGTGCACACAAGTCCCCTGGGAATCTTCTTAGACATCGATTGCTGGGGCAGGCATTTGAAGATTCTATTTCAGAAAATTTGCAGCAGAGCCCGTGAACCTGCATTTCTAAGGAAGCTGATGTTGCCCGTGCCTGGCTATTGCACTGTGGTACTCAGTGACCATTAAATTTCTCAAGCCACTGCTGAAGCTCCTGAAGCAGTATGCCTCTGGAGACAGGCTTCTTTGAGGAGTTTGCAGAATATGGCCAGAGGGAAGTTTGCTCTGCTATATTTCCCTGGGTATTACCATCCTCTCTGCTCTTCCTGAAGATCAGAAGATGATGAGACTTGGCTGAAGGATGCCTGTGTAGGGTACCCAAAGCTGTCACATAGAGGCTTGTCCTCCAGGTCTCTTCAGGGCAGGCCTCTTTCTGCTACAGATCCTTCCCTGGGAGGTGGCCTTCTATCTTGGGAGGAAAAGAGAGAAAGGGAGTGCAGTGGAAGGACTCAGGGCTAGGTTGGGCCATATGGGAGTGATTTGTCCTTCCTGAAGAAGGAAGTTTCTGAAAGGGGAGCTAGTGACCTTCGTCTCCTAACCGCTCACCTTCAGTGGAGGGCAGGGAGGGGTTGGATTTCTAAGACATTTGAAAAAGACCCATGCCCTGGATCTGCCACATGCTGGGATAGGCTCCTTTCAAACACATCCAGACGAACCTAAGAACAGACCCACTGTGACAGGAGCTGAGTTGAGGTGAGATCTGATCAGTTCCATGGCTGCCAAGGCAGAGGCAGCAAACTCAAGTCCTGTCTTACCTACCTGAGCCAGCAGAAATGCTAAAACTCCAGGGCAGCCCAATAGAAATACAGTGGAGATGGCATATGAGTCATATATGCAATTTAAAATTTTTCTAGTAGCCAGATTACAAAAGTAAAAAGAAAACAGGTGAACTTGATTTTTTTTTTAAAGATGTTTTTGATGTGGTTTTTAAAGTCTTTATTGAATCTGTTACGATGTTACTTCTGTTTTATGTTTTGGTTTTTTGGCTGCGAGGCATGTGGGATCTTAGCTCCCTGACCAGGGATCCAACCTGCACCCCCTGCGTTGAAAGGTGAAGTCTTAACCACTGGACTGCCAGGGAAGTCCCTGAAGTTGATTTTAATAATATATTTTATTTACTCCAATCTACCCAACATATCATTTCAACACATAGTCAATTAAAAAATCATTACTGAGATAGTCTACATTCTTTTCTTCGTATGTTATCTTCGAAATCTGGTGTGTGTTTTACAGTTGCAGCACATCTCACTTTGGACTAGCCACATTTCAAGTACTCACGAGCCACATGAGACTAGTGGCTGCTGAATTGGACAGCATAGCTTTAGTTCCAGCAGGCCAAACCTGTCCTCCGTCTCTTCCCCATTTTCTTCCTCTTCCAGAATAATGTGGGTGTCACTTGGATGCTGAACCGAGATAGTACCAGAGTCGGCAGGCAGAGGCTTAGCTGCAGAAAAGCTCAGACTGAAGGATGGCAATGGCTTGTTCTGTGATCAGTTCTTCTCTCTCTTGGCGGCTCTGTGAAATGTGTGAGTCATCATGGGGCAGGGAGGCTGGCAGGCATAGTGGGCGAGGTCCTCTCTATTCTGAGGTCTCCTTGAGGGCCTTTGTGCGTGTGAGGGCGGGAGGGAGGGAGGGACAGACACAGTGGAGGATGGGATGGTGAGGGAATATGGAGGGATGTGTCTGGATTCACAAAAATAGACCCGTATCTGTGGGCTGGTTTCAAAAACTCAAAATACCATTTCCTTGTGTAGGGGAGGAGCAGGACGAAGGAGATATTAAAGAGCTACATGCTTTTGTGATTAAAATACTCAGGAAGGATAATGAAGACCAGGGCCCTCGGAAATGTCAGGATCTGGGACTCTCTTTTAAATTGGATCCTAGAGTTGTCTCAATTTTCCAGAGTTGTGTCTGAAGAGCCATTTTTCTTTCCTGTGTCACATCTGTTTTCAGTACTTCCTATTTCATTTGAACATTTAAGAAAATCTGTCTCATGTACAGCCTCCCACTGGCTTCTAAAAGATGCAGATGTGTTATCTTTGAAAAGCAATTGGTCATTTTGCTCCCTCACAGGACGTGGTTACAGAGTTTGGAATCTTTTGGGAGGAGTGCTTTACTCCATTAAAAGCAATAGCCATCGCCAGGGGCTATGAGTGAAAGCTGGGCTTGAACCCCAACTTGTTACTTGCTAGGTGTCTGCCAAGTTACCTAACCTCCTTGAGCCTCATTTTCTTCTTCTACCGCATGTGAATAATAGTTCTTACCTCACTGGGATGTTGGGAGAATCACATGAATAATGTGTGTACTGTGCTTAGCACGATGCCTGGCCCACGCCATTATGATCGTTTCTCTGTAGGAAACGCCAGCTCTTCTGTAGCTCAGTGCCATGGCTGGCCAGGTGGAATCCTCTCATTTACCAAACTACAGTATGTTTAAATTAGACAGTGCAACGTGAGAGATGCGGAATATGACACACAGAGAAGAGGGATTTGGCCACAGCTGTTCAGGGAATTGATGGCAGAACTCAAGACAGAACAGAATTTCTGTTTTCCAGTGCTTATTTAACAGGGTTTTCTGGGTCTCAGAACCAGTGTCTTAAATTTCAGAAAGCATAAAGAGGAAACAAATAAGGCAGGGTGTGAATATATAACCACAGAGCAAACATAACAGCCTAATATAAAAAGGCAAAAAAGAAATCCTGAACTATAAGTACCAGAAATTCAATAGGATGGGCTAATATGTAGTCACTAAAAATCTGTATGCTGAATATTGATTTGACATGGGGAGATACTTTTGATCTGCATCAAGTGAAAGGAAAAAAAAGGAAATAAAACGTCCACATAATTTAATGCTTAAAAACTAAAAACATTTTACATATATATATAATCTCTAAAACCAAAATACTCTAAACCAGATGTTATGTTTGCTTATCTCTGTTGGATAATAGTTTTTTCTTGGTGCTTTCATGTATTTTCTATAATGAACACTCGCTACTTTCATAACCAGGAAAAACAGTGAAGGTTATGAAAGATTTCCAGTCTCTGGTTTCCACCAGGGAGCCTGTAGCTCATTCTCACCTCCCTCAGCCTTGCAGAGCTCCTAGTGGCTTCAAAGCCTGCTTTGTTTACAAAAGCATGATTATGTGGGCTGTCCAGAGAGAGTGACTGAGAGAGAACAAAGTGAGACGTGTTTTATTGAAGACACTATCCAGAGTCAAGACACTTTCACAACAAAAACCTTTAATGAATTCAGTGGATGGCTGTTCTAGTCAAAGTAAATTGGGTAAATGGGAAACGGGAATGTTAGCAAGCTCTGTGAGGGAGGACGGGAGACTTCTTTGTTTTTCTCTATAGGGAAGAGATTACACATAAAGTTCATGGTGATCGTGATTTTTATTTGGTTAGGGATGAGTTAACTCAGTTTATCAGGACTCTGATGAGGTCACTGGCAGGATTTCATCCCTCCCCCTCATTCCACTGGCTTTCTGACCACCTTCCTCCAAATCATGTGTGGATTCCGCTGCCGCTCTCCCAGGCCTCAGGGTCTCACCTATGGCTGTCTTCCCAAACCTGTTCCCAAACCTTCTAATTAGGAAGGTTCCTAAACCTTCCTAATTCTGTTAATGCTGCTCAATTGAAGTTCTTTTGCCTTGGATCCCGTGGTTCCTCTCTGCCCAACCACTTTGAGTCTGTCCATTGTTCCCACATTTCTTTGTTGCATCCACCCCTACATTTGACCCTTTTCCCATTCCTCAGGTCCCTGCACTGCAGCTTTGGTGCAAATGGACACTGACCGCTCAACGCAGGCCCACCCTATGAACCTAGTTCTGCCACCTCCTGATTTTGAGACTTTGGTCAATTTACTTAAGCTCTCTCAGCTTCAGTTTCCTCATCTGCAAAATGGTGATAATAATAGTTACCTGAAAAAGTGAACAATTACATGTAAAGTGCATCTAACTCATCTGGCACATAGCTAGCATTCAATTAATATTAGTAGTTACAGTGCTATTATTTTATTACAGAAGCAATGGTAACCCATCACGTAGTAAGAGCACAGGCTGTGGTGTCAGACAGACCTTTTTAAACTGCACCTCTGACTGTGGCTACGTGTGGCACACCTGTGTGCTTCAGTGTCTTCTATAAAATGGGATCACAAAGAGTACTGACTCTAGGACTTGCTGTAGGGACTGGAATGAAATAATGCACATGAAGCACTTACAAAATGCCCGGTACAGAGTGCCACAAAATGTTTGCTATTGTTTGCATTACAGATGACGGATTTTTCTAGGAAGGATGACTATGAAATTAGCATTCCAGAGTTACATTTGAATTCTAAAGTAGATCAATCAAGATTTCATGGTTGTGCTGAAGAATCATAACAGTACATGAGTGAAATTAGAATCAAAACTGGCATGCTGAGTTTTTCCTCTGTCCAGGAGAATGAACTCATTTTGTCCTAAACCAGATTCTATTTGTCTCAAGTGCACATGAACTGAAACCAAGGGGGCTCTGAGTGGGTGAATCTGGCGGCTAATGGCAATGTGTTTGGATGCACATGTAGACCATAATGTTAAAGATATAGTCTCTTTGCTTTACATAATATAAAGTAAAAATGGTAATTCAGAAAATTATGTTTTGTTCAAGGCTACAAAAGTGACTCAAAATCATCCCGGGCATCACTAGGAACAGAAAAATACAACTTTATGGAGTCAGCTAGGGGTGGCTAGTCATCTTCTAGAGAAAGCCACCCTTTGGCATCATTATAAACGCTCCCTAATTTAGAATGACCATAAAACTCAAGGAGGAAGACTTTCCTCCTTGAAGGAAACATGCTTTATGAAAACTATGTCTGGTCACCACTTAGTTCAGCTACACATGAATTTCCATTTCTTAAAAGCCTCTAAAGTGAAATCTATCTGTTAGAAAACATCATAATTGAATTCTAGATTTACCAAAACAAATCACTCAAGTACTAATGCAATAAGAGGGTTGTTTTGTACATGAAATGGGGCTTTTACAACAGATATTAAAAAGATTTTATATCTATTGACTCATTAATGATGACTGGGCTTTATGAACCAGGTACTAGATGATTTTTCGAAGAAAAAATAAGCACCAAGGAATCCAGAGACAAGGGCTAGGCTCTGAGTACATCAGTGGAGAGTTGCACATCAGACTGAGACTTCTGTTTTCAAACCTGGTTTCCGGGGCCACATGATTTCCCCACCCAATACCTAGGTAATTGGTTTCTGCAGCAGGGAAGGAGTCCTTGAGGTTAAACCTGTTTACAAAGAAGCTCAACAAAGAACAACTGTTGTTCCTGATTTCAAGGTCTATATGAATTCAACAGAGATGATTAAAAAGGAGGGGAAGAGGGACTTCCCTGGTGGTCCACTGGTTAAGAATCTACCTTCCAATGCAGGGGACACAGGTTCGATCCCTGGTCAGGGAACTAAGATCCCACATGCCTCGGGGCAACTAAGCCCACCTGCCGCAACTAGTGAGCCTGTGTGCCACAGCTGCTGAGCCCGTGTGCTCTGGAGCCTACACACCACAACTAGAGAAGCCTGCACGCTGCAACTAGAGGGAAGACTGCACCTGCATCTGGGACCCAATGCAGCCAAATAAACAAATAAATAAAAATTAAAAAAAAGAAAGGAGGGGAATATTCAAAACCAAATAAAAACACAAACCTAGCAGCTATCCTCAACTAAAGAGTAGTTTGCTTAGCAGAGACTTAAGTAAAAGTGGAAGAATATGCTTTTAAAAAAAAAAAAAAAGGCAGTATAAGGCCTATGTGTAAATGCTACAGTCAGTATTTTGTATGCCTCACAATAACAATTATCAGAGAGTGTTTATTAAACTCCCATGTGTGTCTAGTGCTATGGTGTTATGGTACCTGTCATACAAATCAGTCTAAGCAGAAGGGAGTCCTTCTCTTACACTTTAGCATGCTAACCAGTTGCTGCAGGTGCTTCTTAAAAACACTGACTCCCAGGCATCACCTCCAGAGGCTCTGATCCTGTAGGTCTTAAGTAGCTCTGGGAATCATCATTTTTCTTAAAGAATCACATCAGGTGGTTCTGATATAGATGGTCCACAGACTGCACTTTGAGAAACACTTGATGTAGCAAACACAGTAAGTTATAAACCAAATTAGAACAATACACATTGCAAAGGAGGAAGACTAATAAATCCAACAATATAGTTATATAACAGTTCCATAAGAAAGGCAAGATATTTAAAAGTTGTCTGAAGTCTGTGTTTTAAAAAACTTGCAGGTAAGTATTTAAAGGGGCTAGTTAGCCTCTACAAGAGGCATAAAAGTGAACCTAAACCTAGCCAGTTTATTTAACAAATGATATTATTTGATACCATGCATATTAGTATTTAGTAGTAGTTGAGTGATTCTCTACTTTGGATGGATGCATATTAGAATCATTTGGGAGCTTTTAATAAACTGATCCCTGGGCCTCAGCTCCAGAGATGACGCAACTGATCTGGACTGGGGCCCAGGCACGGGCATGTTTATAAAACTTCTCAGGTAACTCTAATGTGCAAGTAGGGCTAAGAATCACTGTGCACCTCCTGTACCCATCCCCCCCCCCCACATGCATACACACACACACACACACACACACACACACACACACACTTTTTTAAAAGATAGGTAAGGAAACTACATTGCAGAGAGATTAAGCAATCAGAGGTAGGCTTGTCAGAAATTAGACAGCAAAATGCTCAGGGGGGAGGGAAGATACGCTGGTTGAGAAGAGTTTGTGAAATCAAGCTGCTACTGGTCTCCCTGCAGCCCAGGAGATGAAAAATCTGCACTAAACAAAAGGAATTGCTGGAAAGACTATTTTGTGGGGCTTAAAAGCTTCAAAAATGCAATGTTTTTCTTTGATGAAAAGGGACAGAAAAGCACTAGAAGGTGTTCCAAGGAGGCAAATTAATGCCTTTCCTCTGGTATGTAGAAACCAGGCGGTTGTGTTGCCTGATATTCAGGAGGCAGCATGGCACCTACCACCCTCTTTTTCCCCACCAGAGGTGCTGGCTCAGTTATCCGTTGTCAACAGCACTCTCTTCCCTGAGCCTAGGCCCAGCCCCAAAATGCTTCTTAACAGAGCACTCGCCCACCACCAGTGCATCACACTGGGCACATGAATTGGAATCTACCCGCCTTCTCTGGCATCGTGAGAAAAGTAGGCTCTTTGTACTCAGACTCAGCTTGGCCCATTCCTAGCTGTGTGGTCTTGGGCAAGTTACTTAAGTTCCCAAGTCTCAGTTCACCCCGAAGTTAAAAAGAAGCGAAACAAATGCCCATACTGTAGTATAATGTAAGGTAAGTGACAAATGGAGTGTCTGGCACATAGTAGGCCCCTAGTAATGGTAGCCAGAATTATAGGTTTTCTGTAAAGTTGTGGGTGTGAATATGATTGTCAACAACCTTGAGCTAGAAATATAAAACTAGGTGAGACTCAAACATGGAGCCTTGGAAGGCCTCATCCAGTAAGAGCCCAGGCCCATGTGGAACCCTATATTTTACAAAAAAATTTCAAGTTTCGGATGAAATCAATGGGATTTGCCAAATCACATGAGTTCACTGCATGGCCCGCTGACTGTACATGGAGTAAATGTTCATACTACCGAGCAATTCTCTGCTCCGTGATGTTTGCAGTTAGTCCCTGAATTAAGAGAGAAGCAGGAAAACGACAAGAATGAGAGATACTCAGGAGCCAGAGTGTGAAAAAAGGAAGCAAATGGAGAGAGGTCTCTGCCCACCCCCTTCTTCCACCTCCCCTGCCCAAATTGTCATCTTCTCTCATTTATCCTAACCATAGCCCCCACAAGGTATGTTATTATGATGATGGTACCAATTTCACCAATCAGAAAACCCAGGTCAGAGAAGATAAATATCCCTCATGGAAGTGGTGGAGCTAAGATCTGAGTTCAGACAGTTAGACTCCAGAACCTGAGCTCTTTGCCAGGTACTAGAGACACAGTCATCAAGATTCCTTGCCAAAGTAAATAAATAAATATATCCTTCCAGTGGAGCATGTATGTCATATTCTTTTATTTCTTGATCACAGATTATTGAAATAATCTATAAGCAACAGTCCACTCTCATTAAGAGCCCCGATCCTTCCCTGTCAGTTATGTTTGATTCATCTAGAGAATTATAGAGGGCCAAGGAGTTGTAAGCTAATAAGCAGTGGTTATTTGTGGATATTTATCAATTGGCTTTGATTTTCCCAAGTTAAAGAATGAGGAGATTAAAATGCAATCTTTTAAAATACCCTTCTATGTGAGAAACCTCATAAAGTAATGCTTTGGGTCCTTTAAGAATTAGAACTGCTGTCATTAGTGAGGAACACAGAACCCAGTCTAAAGAAAGTAAAATAAAAACAGTATCTTTATATGCTGTGTGCTACAGAATCAAGGTAAATTCTCACGGAACAAAAATAAGATAAATAATTAAGCATGCAAAACAATAGTTTTTCCTTTCAGTGGATTATTATGTGCAGTGTGGTGTTGGCCTCTCCGGACTGGTGGCCATGGACTTGGACCTCACTGCCGCCAAGCCATGGGAGCATTTGTGGAGGGGCTGGGGTTTTGGTAGGTGTTTGAAAGAGAATAGAGCTGGCAGATGCTCAGAAATCAATGGGTTTTAAACCTGTACAGAATGCACTTTCTTTTCCTGCAGATATAAGATAGAGGATTTTACTTTAGAGAAGGATTTGTGGTTTGAATTAGAATAGCACTATTGTGACAAATCTGGCTTTCAGTCTGAGTGAGAGATTTGCTGAAAATTATATCTATGCCTTCAGTGGGAGCTCACAGTAGGTTGTAGCTTACTCCTGTGTTTTGAAAATATGTTCATAAGCAGTAAGAGAGCAGAAGTTCTTTAGAGTAATATTGACTTAAATGTCATTTTCTGTCAGCCTAGGAAATTATTATGATTTAGATTTGGTTTCCTGGATGAATGCTAAAAGTAGTTCGTTAGTATAGCAATAGAGTTTTGGATGCTTCTAGGGTTTCATGGGGAAAAAAAAGGCATTTGGTCATATTTGGACTATAACCTTGAAGTGCTTAAAAGTGTGGTGGGAAATTTGGACCAAATTTTCTAAAACAGTGTATATTTCTCTCTCATAAATCCACCTTTCAAAAGGTGAAGTAAAATGTCACATTGGGTAGATCAGAGATTATTCATTTGGAAAGCTTATGAGATGATATGGTCCAGGCAATGAATAGGATTAAGTATTCCATGACACCCAGAGAAACATCAAAGAGAATCAGACTAGAGATCTCAGAATACCAAATAGATCTTCAAACCTATCGGTTTCCTTCAAGCTCTAAAATGGATGGATTGCATGACCTGACAAATATTAATAATGGCATCTAAAACCATTTCTGCCAGAATTCTCATGCCCTGGAGGTTGGGTTGGGAATGGGCAGAGTATGCAAGGCATAATTGGAACTGCTTAAACAAAAAAGTACCTAGAAACCTCAATATATTTAGAATAATACTTTCCTCATTAGGAAATTAATTAAAGTACGGACAATTATATTATCAAGTCTTTAAGAATTCTTTAGAGAAAACAAGGCTAAGTAATGGTATCTTAAACTGCAAAGACAGAAACCAGGAATTGCTATGTTTGAACATTTGACCCATAAATTCTAAGGAAACTAAAAGAAACCAAAAGCTAATTTGTAATGAATTAATTGAAGATACAAGCACTATTCTAGAAATTGGTTATGAATCACTCAAATTAGGGACATTAAGAGGAAAGTAGATTATGGTATTCTGGGTATTTTTCTTCCTTTTTCACTTGTTTTTATTATTTTATTTGGGTCTGTATATTTTTTTTACAATATTATTGGATTTTTTCTCAATTCTTTGTAACTTTTTAATGAAACTAATCCATCAGGTTATAATTCAATTTGGGAAATAAATAAACAATAAAATATTTTTGACATATTTTAATAACAGTGTTTTCTTAGGGGGTGGGGGAGGGAGTACCAGTAAACAAAGGAAATAAATTACATATTGTTGGTCCTAAAATACCTTTCATAGTTTACTGTGAATCTTTTTATATTTAAAAATTTGAATTTTCTTTGTTTTCAAAAACTAATTGACCATGGAAATTTCTTTTAAACATTTCCGTATGCATTTCCACCCCATAATTAAATCAACTGCTGATGTTACGTTCCACTATATAAATCAAATTTGTTCCTATTTCAGGAACCTTGCAAAACGTCTATAAAGCAATAATTGGAAAGAAAATGCTGGCCAAAACATTGTTAGCAAAATAAAATCTAGTGAACGTCAAACTGATCAGATAATTCCAGAGAGCTGGGAGGCAGTTCTTTGGCCACAAGGACATCAGACTTAAGTGGAACAATTCAGACCTATAATATTTCCAAATGCTTTGCCCATCTTTAACTTTGCATGACTTCTGGATTAAGTAGACAACTAGCATGTTCTATCCTAAGTACAGTTGTCTCTTGGTATCTGTGGGGTACTGGTTCCAGGATCCCCCATGGATAACAACATTCTCCGACGCTCAAGTCCCTTATATAAAATGGTGTCGGAGAGTCAACCCTCCATATCCGCAGATGTGGAACCCATGGATACGCAGGGCTGACTGTGCAGTCCTTCTCTGCAGCTTTGTTGCGCTCAAGGGAAAAAACCTGATAATTACGAGCAGAAGGGAGGAGTAGAAACTTCTAAGCTCTCAGGTTTTAAAAAGCCACGTTTAGAAGTGTTATATTGACTTTCATTTTCAAAGAAGACATGTTCTAGGGCGATCCCTCAGCCTGTAATAGTTACAGAGCTGCTGCTAATGCTGACCGGCTCCCCCTTCAGCGGGACTTCAGAGAACAGTGAGCTTGTCCTCCGTGGTTTGTTCACGCGAATTCTTCTTTTCTAGTAGCTCACCTGTAAGAAAACAACAACAACAACAAAAAAACAAAAAATGAAAACCTTTCCAAACCGAGGATTATGCACGTGATAACTAGAAGAGGTTAAAAACAATCTCATTCCTCCAGTCCGTTGGCTGAATTAGCTTATTTTACTGGGCTCCTTGGCTATCCTTTCGTGGTTTTTCTGTGCAAAAATACTCTTAGCATCTGCATTTAAAAATCTGCAGCATCTCCTCTCGGTTACTCTGGATGTAATCTTAATCCACACTGTCTCATAAATTAGAAGCCTGTGATCCCTACTACCTCCTTTCCCTACAGCCATTGTCCTGTGGCTCCTGAAAGCTGTCTCTCAAATTCATCCCAGTCCTCTGTCTCTACTGACAAAGTCTTGGTTCAGGCCAAGCAGCATTAACCTGGATTTGTGCACTATTCTACTGAGTCTCTCCCATTTCTTGCTGCCTTTACACGATCCCTGGTCCCTTGTGGGATCTGTGTTTAAAAGCTCTAGTGAAAAGGCATTCAGGACTGTCACTACTTAGCCTCTAATCTACCTCTCTAGCTTGTCTCAAAGCTCTACCATTTACCTCTTTGTACAGGCCTCAAAACATGGATGTTTTGGGGGGAGTTTGGGCTTTGGGGGCAAGTCAGGGTTCTACTTCTGACTCGGCCTCTTATTCATTGATTAACTGTGGGCCAATTAATAACTCCATATTTCATGCAGTGTCTGGGCACTGGGGTTGGGGTAGAGTGGGATGGGGGTCTATAGTGAACAAAATAGACCAAGTCCCTGCTCCTATGGAGTCTACGGTCTAGTGGAATCACTAGGTGCTTAGGACAGCATGTTTCTAATAAGCAAATTGTGTCAGAGATCATTAGTTGCCTACCAAAATATCCATTCTCCCCATCTCCCAGATGGGAATTTGTTCTGCTGAAAAGATAGAAGTTCCCATATTCCCTTACTGCTTGAGATGGTCACTGCAATGTAATTGAAAGTCATTGAGTGGGGCTTCTGGGAAATCTATTTAAAACGGGACTGACTCAGTTGGAAAACACTTCCATTTGCAATTTTCTCCTTCCTTTTTCTTCCCAGTTAGAATACAGATATGATGGTTGGAGATCCAGCAGCTATCTTGGCCAATGAGGCGGTTTTGAGAATGGGAGCCTTTTGCTAAGGAAGGTAGAAGACAACCAGGTTACTGGTGACTATGGAGCCTCCATATCAGCCTTGGATTGCCTGTCTTGGGACGTCTATGGGAGAGAAAAATTCAGTAAGTCTCTATCTCATTCAAATTTTCTTGAGTTGAGTTTTCTGTTTGTGTAGTTGAACCCAAGCCTAAATTATATACAATGTAACTATACACAATCACCACTTAAATGCTAGATTTGGAAATCATGACTTTAAAGGATAAGTAACAAATTACTTAACTGTACTCTTGATAATCATCTCTTGTTCTAGTATCATTTAAATAATCACAATGATGATAATAATGTTTAATAGTAAGATAATATTTATGTAAATAAATCTTGCCTTGACATAATCTACCTTAAATCAAACCTCAAGTTATCTAAAAATTGAGGACAAACTTACAGTACTCTACCTCATTCTTGCTTCAAATTGGTCTTAGTTTTCTCTACGTAAATTCTGAATTTTCATATTTATTTCAATTTCTGAATATGGCCCAGGATTGCCAAATACTTAACATACATGCCACCAGTGCACAATCCTGTGTCCATGCCAGACATTAATAATTGATTATGGCATTTTCTCTGTCTCAGGCTCTTTCTCATATACCTTTTCAGCACAGTGCCAGGCAGCTCCTACCACTGGATCAGAATTGGCAGCAGACATATATTTATTGCAAGCCACTTTCAATAACTGAAAATGTTGGGCAGAGTTGAATATTATAAGTTAATTTTTTTCTTCGAGTTTTCTTTAAGTATTGTACTCTAAACTTCCAGTTCATTGAGTGGGCATTGCTTTTATGTCTTAGGTTTAAGGAAAGGCAAATGGGGGCATATTTGCTTACAGTAGTTCTAATATCAGTATAGGTTAGTGAGCTTTAGGGAGTAGGTCACATTCATTTGGGCACCTACTGTTTTTAAAGCATTAAATAATAAGGATATAGAGAGAAAGAGGGAAATATAATGGTGTCTTCTCTCCGTGGATTTATAATCTAATAAGAAGTATAGGATAAGTCCAAAATTTAAAAATTATAGATATCATCAGTAACAGCTAATGGTGTGCCACAGATCTACAGGGAAGAGAAATTTAAATTTCTAAATGCTACCTCTATCATAATCATTGAAATAATAATAGCTAACACCTCATGAGGACTTCTATGTGATGGACCCCATATACTATGGCTTTTCTATACATAGAGGAGGCTGCATGGTTCATCCAGATTCCTCCTTCCCCAGGACCTCCCTCTAGATACACAAAGGTGGACTCGCAGTGTCATGTCCCCTACATGACTGTTGGGGCTTCTCCTCATCCCATGGTTGGTTTACCCAGCTGATTGACTTGATCCAATCTGAGCCAATGAAATTCTCTCTCCCTGGAATTTACATGGGCAATGAAGAGGCCAGGGTCTGTAACCGTTGAAACTGAGCCACATATCCACGTGTTCCAGAAAGAATGGGCACCACTGCTGCTGCTGGGATCCCGGAATGGTACTAGTTCTTGATCTCTCAGAGATTTACCAAGCTCGAAACCATAAGAACTGTGGGGAGGTCTGTATGTGATATGAGTGTTTTAACCCACTCTTTTTCCCTTCTTCCTTGAACACCGAGGTACCCCACTATTTCAATACTTTACTTCTTCTTCTCTTTCTTTTTCTTCTTCCCTCCTTCCTTCCTAGCCAGAATCAGATGTAAATCAGAATCATATTTGCAGTGAAAGAACTTTTCCTAATACAGATACGTTATTTTCTTTCATTCTCACTACAACACTAGGAGGAGATAGCGTATCGCCAATGATCAAATAAGGGCATTAAGGCTTAGCGAGATTATAGAATTTGACCCAAGATCACCCAGCTATTAGGTGGCAGAGCCAGGATGCAGACCCAGCTAGATCCATGTGATTCTAGAGCCAGGACTTTAGGAAAATGTTTGGTCCTACAAGTGGTGAAGCAGCATTTTCCCATCCTCTGTTCTCTAGAAGATCAACAGATTGCTTTCAGATAGCCATGGTTCTGGACACAGCATTATTAGAGCTCAGGAAAAGCCACCCCTGAAATGTGGATCTACCTCATCTCTTCTTTTTGACCTCACTGTCATTGGGGTGCTTGCTTTCAAATACAGCAAAACCCAAGTGGAAGATGATAGCACATAGTTTTTACTCTATTTGATATAGCGGGTGATGTATTTGTGCTGTATTTGATAGGGCAGATGAAGATGATAGCAACACCAATAATCTCTTCCATCAATAATCTCTTCCTATGATTTTCTTGAATATCCCCTAGCCATGCCCCCTTCTTTCTTAAAACGTAGCTTAAGACTTACTTCCAGGAAGATTTTCTCAATTGATTTTATCCCATGCTTTTAAAATTTTTAGAGGTTGGAATGAAAGGGAAAAAAAAAGATGCTCATGCTCCAATCTTGATGCATTGTATCCTGGGTATCTTCCCTGTTTTGGAATGGGGTGTATCCTCCTTTGTCCCTCCAGGATTTCTTATTCTACCTGCTCTCTAGCCAGGAGGCTGACTTCCTTGGACCACATAAGGGGGCTTCATTTGGCCTTGGCCAATGAGAGAGGGAGAGCAGTAGATTAGGGAGAGGAAGGAGATGGAGATTGGGGTATTACTCCCTGTCTTCTCCCTATGGGGTCACCTCAGGCTGACTGTTTCTCTGGACTAAAAGTCACTTCTCTTACATTATGCTTCTTCTCAGTACTTCTCATTTTGGGTTCCAGTAATTGCTCCTTCCCCTCTCTCCTTCAGCTCTAGGAGTGGTAGCAGCTCCACTAGTCCTTGCCCAGGGGTTCTGCACTACCCCTTATGGTTTCCTGTGTCCTGTCTGCTTCCATAAATAGTCCTTCCTTGGATCATCCTCATGTAGTGCACTTCTGTTTCCTGCCGGGGTCCTGAGTGATGCTATTTCTAAGTGCTTCTCCTAACTAGTCCTTCTGTGCCCTCTTGCCCTGCATTTTCATTGACATGCAAACTTGTTTTGTGTTCAGTACTCTCTGGGAGAGTCCAGTCATTCAAAACTAGCCATTAAAACTATTATTCAATAGGCAGTCACTCTGTAAATATATATTGCATTAGGCTAACCAAAAATCATAAATTCACATTTAGAGAGAAGACAATGTTGGTAGTGAGTCTGATTTACGGAAATCATTCATTGTACTCCTTTCCCATCCCTGCCCCTTTAATGGTATCACTGTGTGTATTTTCAGGGGACATCCACATGTCTCTGTGTAGAAAAACTGGAGGGACTGTGGATGTCGATGTTTTTTGGACAAGCACTTATTGGGTTTGCTCTGAAAATTCCATTCAGTTGAATTCCTCAGGCTACCTGGAAAAATATGCATAACCCTGAAATTTGAGGGCAAAATCAGACTTCCATCCCAGAGCTGTCTCCAGATTATGTGTCATAATTTGTACCTAATATTTTTACAATCAAATTAGAACTGACCTGATTGTTAGAAGCTAGCATGGGTTTTATTTTTCCAGTTTTTTTTTCACACTTGCCAACTTATAGTTAAAAATATGGAAACTCAGAAGGTCAGACAACATCATCCAATGGTAACTTGCTGTGCACAATGACTGTCTTTGAATTTAGTTGTGTTGCCCACAGTGGGGATGATTTGGTTGTCCATGAACATTAGATCCTGAGAAAGGCTTTTGACTATGGGACTTGCTTATGATGATTTGACTATGATTTAGGATATAGCTAGCTTTATGCAGACTTATTCAGATTTTGTAACTGAATCATTTACTTTCTCTGTGGGGGGAGGTGTGGAATTCATGGCATAGTAAGCTGATTGAACCATGAACACAAAAGCCCTGAAATTTAGGGTAGAGAATTCATGCAGAAAATACACTATCAGTAAAGTCATCGCTGTTTTGCTCAAAAGGGATGGAAGGTATGCTTGATCAGATTGCAGCAGGTACTGCCTGGCTTGAGAACATGAGCCCTCAGGAGGGGGTCAGACAGAGCTTTATTTTTTCCTGGTTGAAGTTCTTGTGCACGCGGTAGATTTCCTCTTAATTTATTATGCAACGTCAGTTTCTCTATATACTATTTCTTCTGCCAAATCACCTATTCTTTGTATGACTTCATCTCAAAAGTCTGTTCCCAATCTCCAAGATCATATGTACATGTAGATCAGTATTCACAAACAGCCATGTTCCATCTTCCTCAATGTTGGGTTCTACCGCTGGAGTCCTTACCAGGACGGTTGCTCTTAACAATTAAAGAAAAAGAAATGGAGATTTTAGAGATTCTGCTGATTCAAGATTAAGAGAAAGGAAGATGTATGACAGGTCAGGCTTCTGTGAAGCAGACTCTCAGATGGAGATTGGGGCGCAGTATGTTTATGGGGGAGTAAGGGAAGCAGGCTCAGCGGAGGGATAAGCTGGCCTGTGATGCAGCCGCAGCAGACGCTGCAGCCAGCCCCACGGTGAGGCTCTGGAGCTGGTCTGGCCTTGCAGAGTTATCTGCGGTTGAGGCAAAGGGCCAGGTTTTTATACTGTTGTGTACTGATGAGAAATGCTATTTCCCAGGCAGCCCCAGGGAATTGGGGTGTGGCCTTGGGTTAGGCAGCTGTCTTCAGCTTAGGCAGTCACTGGTATGAGGGCTCAGCTGTGAGCTAGCAAGACCCAGCAATCAACACTGCCAGCAGCTGCTGGACTGAGTGCTTCCGTTCTGAAGGGTGGAGAGCAGCACGACTGCTGGGCGCTGATCCCATTTGTTCCTCTTGGTCAAAGTCTCCCCTCTCTGTCTAGTTGCTCTGGTCCTTAGCTAGGAATGTGAACAATAGAGAGCTCTTGGATTAGAAAATATTCTCTTTCTTTTCAAACTATGCAAGAACTTTCTAAGATGACCAACCATCTTAAAGTGCAGATGAGTTTCATTTGTTCAAAATATAACTTGCCTGACCAAATATATTTTCATAAAGAGAATGTTCCCAGGGACACCCTAATTACATAAGGCTGAACACATGGGCATATGGACATGGGCTGTGTGCATTTCACAGAGGTCTTCTCCAGGGGACTTTAGCTTCCAGTGAGGTCAAATCTTACCCTTCTCCAGAGGTAGCTCAAGATCTGGCCTTTGGAAAGTCACTGTTTTTGGATTGGTAAACTTGAAAACTCACTTTTTTTTGGTTTTAACTCTTCTTGAAAAATCTCACTTTTCTACCATAGGAAGTGAAAGCACAGAGGGTCTTTCCTTCAGAGGCAGCCTGGGGTTATGATGTGAACATGGCTTTGGGGTCAGAAACCTGGTTCCCTAATCTGGCTCTTCTGTCTATTAGCTCTATGACCCCCAAGCAAATCCCTTATTGTTTCTGGGTCTCAGTTTCCTCAACTTATGAGATGAGTTGTAGTGAAGATTGTGTTAATAAACATGAAAAGGCTTTGTAAATTGTACTGTACAGTTCGAATGTCTTGTTACACTTGTTAGAGCTGGAAGAAAGCTGGGTGATTATCTTGGCCAGATCTTCAGTGGCCAGATGATGCACAGAGTCCCAGGGAGGTCAGAGGACTCGCCTAAGTTTGCGCATCTGGTTAGTGGCAGAGCTGGAGCCAGCCCCCAGCCCTCTCAGCTCCCAGGCTAGTACTTTTCCATGACACAAGTCTGCCTCCAGTCTCTCTCCCCGCAGTTCCTCTCACTGCAGCATGGAGAGACTGTGTGTGCTGCTCACTCCCATGGAGCTGCCGAGAGGATTTCAGAATGGCATGATGTTTGCCAAAGCTTTGAGTCTGTAATCTGGAAACAAGACACTCTTCAAATCTGAAGAACTCTTATTCAAAAATTGTTACCTTAGTCATTATGCTAAAACCCCCTTGGGCTACAGTAAAGAGAAGAGCTCATCTTGTACTGGTAATAGAATTACTGAGCATGTACGTCTATTTGTGCATGCGTGTGTTTGTGTGTGTGTGTGTGTGTGTGTGTAGCTAGTCAGACAGAGGAAGACAGGGAAAGAAGAGGAGAGAGAAGAGAGTCTCCTTAAAAAACAAATTACTGTACCATATATTTTGTATAATTTCCTACCCCCTTTATTTAATAAGTCCAAATTAAGAGTTCTTGTAATTCTCTTGCATCAGCAGATAGGCTCTCAGCATCCTTGAGTGCTGCAGGGCCTGCAGTTTTTCTGCTTTTCTGTAGATACTCATTTCCAAAATTTCATTACCATCCCCCATGTGAGTCACTCCCTCCCATGCAATCCATTTAATACATCCAGCACACTCTGGGGGCCGGAAGGACAAAGCTCAGAAAAGGCCAAGCCTATTCATTTGGTATGTTGAGGAGTTGCCAGTGTGAAATGGGAGAGAAGACTCAGCAGGGTTCCCCCAAGGTAGCCAGCAGACATGTGGCAGCATCTGATCCCTACCCACCTCCCCTCTCCAGGAAGGTGCCCTTTTATTTTGCTGTATGCTTCATGCGTGGGAGTCTGGAGGCAATACAATTGGTGAGCGAGAACAGAGATGAGAAAAATTCCTTTAGCAGGATAATAAAAATATAAGCTGAATATTGTTAAGAAATATTTGCACATGCCATGTACAGGCAATCGCCTCTATTCAGGAATCAGAAGACTGGGAATCTAGCGCTGGCCTTGCCATCAGCTGGTCGTGTGATCTGGGGCAAGTTTTTGTTCGTTTCTTGTGTTGTTTTTTTTGGCCACGAGGTATGTGGGATCTTAGTTCTCTGATCAGGGATCGAACCCGTGCCCCCTGCAGGGGAAGCGCGGAGTCTTAACCACTCAGCCACCAGGGAAGTCCCTGGGGCAAGTTTTTTAACCTCCCACGAACTTCAACGTCTTCAGTTATCAAGTGAGGATAACGAAACTTGCTTTAGTTATTGCATGATGAATGTAGAAGTGCTTGGTGATGTGAACAGCTTTATACAAATGTAAATTTATTTCATTTATTAGCTATGAATTACTTACCTGATTTCAATATGCTTCTCCTATATGATAGGCAAGCATGTAGCCTCTAAGGGGATCTTGGTGGCTGGCTCCCTTTGCCTTTGAAAGTACAGAGCAGCACAGCAATGCTGTCCTGCTTTTCCTTATTAAGAAGGAAGTCATCAAGGGGTAAATCTGACAAAGGAGCCTCATGGAAGCTTTTGAGCTATTGCCTTGGGCTGCACTAACATTGGAGTTTGGCATCTGGGGCTGTCATGCTAAGCAGGCCAGGAGATTCCTCACAACAAGGTGTCACTAGAAGGTGCCACACCGTAGCCCTTTGGCATCAATCATTTCCAGCTATGCTTAGAAAAGCTAATCAATTTTTCATCATCCCCTAGGAGTACCAGCTTGAAAAACACAGTGTGAAAAATGCCCAAGGGATGCCCATTCTCTGCCTTCTGCCATAGAGGGGTCCATACAGAGAGTCCTGCTGGCAGGGGTAACTCCCACAAATGAGCTACTGCCTCAGGAGCAGGTGGTGAAGAAGGAGGGGAGCATGGCTCCCATATCCTTATTAGCAATTTTCTGTGTGTGGCATTTAAAACTGAAGAAGCAGTTAGATACTAGCTCTTGGCTGAGCCTAACACTCAGAAATTCATTCACTAGGTTGCTGCTCTCAGAAACACTATTACCTGAGCACCAAAGTGCTCTCTGCCCTCAGAATGGACGTAACTGTTTCAGAAGTGGTTCTGTTCTTGTACCTGAGTATTTTCTCTGTCCACAGAATTCCTCAGTGGGGAAGAGTCATGCTGCTCTATACATAAAAAATTCAGCATATGGGTTCAAGAACTTTCAGGGACTGAATACATCAGTATACCAGAGTTGGGTTGGGTGTATTGATGTTTGGTGGCTAAGAGATTCTTTCCTTAAGCTCTTCAGCATCCAGCAGAATTACTTCAATTTTTATGTTGGAGGAAGAAAATGGAATTTGTGGTCTACAAGAGGCACAGCTAACCTAAACTTGGAGAAAAGGGGGGATTCCATGACCTTGGCATGGAGTTAGGCCCAAGAAGTGAAATGCAAATCTTTTCTGATTCACATCATTTTGTAGTATGGGTTCTCTCAGATTCTGGAAGCCTGGATTCCTTCAAATCTGTCTATTTAGTTCTATAGGAAGAAAATTCCAGAGGTTGTAGAGAAAGTAAAAATTAGAGACAGAGACAAAGTGAATTGTAGGTTTAAGGTAATTGGAGTAAGGGCTTGATGATCCAAGTTAAAATCCTGACTCAGGTCAGAGACCCTAGGAAAAATCACCATTACTTATCTGAGCCTTAGGTTTACCTGGAAAAAAAATAGAGGCAATTGTAGCTGCCTTCTCCACTAGCATCCCACCAATGTCACAGTTGTTATGATGGGCATGAAAGTTTTTTGCAAACTATAAAGCACAATGCTTCCAGGATGAGACACATCTTGCTCATGTATGTGCACATGAATGTATGTAAGTGAATATGAACCAAGCATTTCGTTCACATGTGGGTTTAAGGTTTTCACTTAAATTTTCTTTTTGTTTGCTAATGGGGTAAATTAGGTGCCAGTATGTCAGGGAAGAGACATCATCCGCAATGTTTATGACAGGGTGGACGCATCAGCCAATCTGTACTCCCCTGTAAACTGGAAATCTACAAGTGCAGAAATTATGCCTCAGTTCAACTTTGTCCTGGGGTGGGTGTCACATTAGTCTTCAGAGAGAGACAGGTGGGCCTGTAACAAGGCCCCAAGCGTCAAAGCCCTGCTGTAAGAGAAGAGTGTCAAAACCACAGAGGGGACTCAACATTCCTTTTCTATTCCTAGAAAGTCCCATGATGGTTTAAAATATTTTCCTTCACATCTCCCTGGTCTGACAAACCCTTTATCTGACCTTAAAAACTATTTTCAAGAACTATTTTAAGGTTCTGTTTTGATTTGGTTTTGGATGAGATTCTTAGGGAGAAAGAAATCTTTAGTTTTTTCTTTTTAAAACAGGCATTTTTACATGAAAATCCCCTTGAATTAAAGCGACAGTCTCTATGTAGGGAGAGATCACTGCTCTGCAATGGTCATTATGGAATTAGTCACAGACTTTATATGCAAAAAAAAAAATTGTTTTCCCTTCCACTACAAGGAAACTATCGAATTCCAACTCCACAGTATTAGGCCAAGTTCACTCAGTATGGCTTTCAAGCACAACAGACAAAGCGTTGAATAAGCTTCCCACTGGCGTTGCCCTAAAATTGCATCGCTAACCTTGGAAGCTAAAGCCGTTGAAATTAAACAACAGACCAAACGTAAAGACAACCTATTGTGTTTCCATGTAAAAAGGACCCTCAGGTTTTCTTACGAAGTTCAAGACCAGTGGAGGCTTAGAAATGTTTCCCAAGAACAACATTTTTTTTTTAATCTTTTTTTTTAAATGAAGTATAGTTGATTTACAATGTTGGGTTAGTTTCTGGTGTACAGCAAAGTGATTCAATAATATATATATCATATATTTATTCATACTCTTTTCCATTATTGGTTCATTACAGGATATTGAATATAGTTCCCTGTGCTATACAGTAGGACCTTGTTGTTTATCTACCAAGAACGATATTTTTAAGTGAAAGAGAGAGACTTAGTAGACGAATTTTGTGGCAGCTAGTATTAATAGTATAAATGTACACTTTATAATGGTACCTTTTATCCCGAGAACTCAATGAACCAAAGTATCAAGTACTCACCACTTTCTTAGTCCTTACATCTTTAAATTCATTTTATCCATAGACTTTATGTAATTTTCTATCAGCTTTTGGATCTGGATGGAGGTGGTGGTGGTGAGGGGGACATTGTGTCACCATTGGATCTCTTTATCAGTTGAGATGGAACTCAGATTCAAAGGATCCTTTTTCCTGCAAGTCATATTGAGTTTTTTAGTGGACAGGAGACTAGAGATCTATTGGCTACAACCTCTACTTCTGTTGATCTAAACTCCTGATGGTCTTTTTCAAAAGTGTATTTCTGTATGGTAATAAGTTACTTGAACCAGTAGAGCCTTCCGTTGCTCTTCTCTTCCCCTTTTGCTTTCATGGTAACCAAAGCTCTTGACCCCCATCAACGTGAGTGAAATAAGAGAGTGAAGGACTGGGAGGTGGTTGGTTTCTCCATGTATTGAATAGTTCTACTGGGCTTTGATTCGTGACTGGAAAATCACTGGCTTCTGGCTAACCTGAATTTCTGCGTCTTCATTTTTAACCTAATATTGCTGCCTTGATTCAACCTGTAGGTGTCTGTAGTAAATAAAATCGTCGGTAATGACAATAAAGCAAGAGATATACACTTTGAAAATGTAACCTTGTGGCTGTTATAAAGTACTGTGAATTGTCTGCCAGCACACTTCATAATATCTTGCAATTTTAGTAGGAGAAAAAAATGTTAGCCTCTATTTTGCTGACTAAGGTCTTACCCCTACCATCTTATAATTGAGAATGTTCAAGATGGTCTCATTTCAGCATTAGTGTACATTGAGTATCACATTCCAAGAATTAAATCAGATGAAGAGCTAAGACCTTGTTCCAATATTATGAAGAGGCCAGGGGAAGAATGGGACCTGATAAGCCATCTGCACTTATGCTCCCAACAAATCTGCACAAGTTGCCTGTAAAGTCATGGTCAGTGGCAGCCACCTTGATGGGAGGTTCTCTTGACCTTTGGGCATCTCTGAGCATTTGCCTTGGGGCAAATGAAACCTGAAGCACCGTCTATACTTTTCAACATGCTCAACTTACTCTAAGTCCATGGATGATCACCGTGCTGCCTGAATTCTGTAACTAGCCTGTGGCCGACTTTGAGAGTGGTGGCTGGTTCTGGTCCAGTGACAACCACTCCAGCTGCAGTTATAAGTCATGGGGAAGTTGTGAAAGAGCCTCTAGCAGAGGCTAGCAAACTTGAAGCTGTTTGTTTAGAGACCACAGAGAAACTGATACCAATAGCTGAACCTGTCCTATCCAGAGGAGGGCGCCAGCTTCAGACATTCCTCTCAATTTCAGTCTCAAGCCCCATCCTTCTCCTCATTGTTTCCTTTCAGTGTGCCAGTCTGTGTTCCTTCCCCATGACAATACTGTCTTGGTTTTTAAAGAACACAACATTCTGCTGCTGTGAATAACGTCATTAAGGTTGTTTTGAATTCCAGAACATTTGATTGAGGTGGCTATTGGTATAAGCAGCATCCTTTTCTCCAAGGAATAAATTCCCAGTCCCCCCTTTGGAAACTGACTCATAGCAGGGCAATGGCACAGAAGTGTGAGAACTGGAGGTGAAAAGTTGTGTCTCCAGTTAAAATTGGAGATGATACTTAGAAATTATTATTTGAAACCCTGAAAAAAAAAGTGTTGTGTTTTTTTTTTTTAACCTACTGACTCACTGATCCTATTTCCTTAAGACTTTCAATTCAGAGTGATATAATTTACCTACAATTATCAAAACATTTTTTGTGTTTTACTATATCAATAGCAATCAACACTATAGAAATTCAAGACAATGTAATTTCATATAATTTTAGAAATGATGTAATTAAAATGAATCCTAAAACCAAAGGAAAACATTCAAGGAAAATAACAAAGAGAAATAGATTGGTGGCATAAGGACCAAGGAAACATTTTTTAAAGAAAAACACCTAAACTATTTTGATTTGATTTTTACCCTCCTGGGAAGGTAACAAGGTTGTCTGAAACTTGGGAAACCATTGGTAGAAAACTGAAATGAAACAAAACAACACAAAACAGAACTGGGATCAAATCTTCACCAAATCTGTTACCCTCTCTAAAAGCCAAATGTAACTTTGAAACTTGATGCCAATGCACAAGTGGTCCAAGTTACTGCCTTTGCTCTTTTTAATATGTTGGCTGATTATGGAGCTAATAATAAATATAATTGAAAATCACTGTTGGATCCTTTGAAGCTTGCTGCCAAATAACGTTTTGTAGAAGAATATATAAAAAAAAAAAAACCTTGAGGGAAACTTCAAACAATACTTTAAATACTTCAGAATCAACAGTCCTAGTGTTAGATTTACCTCAAGAAGTTCATAGTGATTGTAAAATATAATATTAACTCAAGAAAGCACTCACTCTAATTTCCCATCTCTAATAAATGTCACCAGGGCAGTCATTGTCCTAATTACTTCATTTCTGCCTGGCTTTGACTGAAGTTAATTTTTTATTCTGAAACAAATATGTGACCAGGACAAAGTACCCAAATTAATCAGCTATTGTTAGTCAATTTCATCCATGGCTTTGGAAATGATGCCGTTAAGACAATGTGGTTCTTTAGCAGAAACAATGTCATTCTGCCCAGACTTTCATTTTAGGACAGGGTTTCTGCAGTGAATTAAGAGTCTCTGGAAATGGTGCAGAGCTACAATAACAGCTTTCTGGTTTTGATTATAAGGCAGAATGATTTCCGGTTTTCTGTAATATTTGCATTGTGAATGGGATTCCATTTTTTCTCATTTAGATGCAGTGATCAGATGAGAGAAATCTGAGCCCATTCCATCAAAGCTCCATATTGTGACCAGAATACAAATCACTCGATTCTGGTTCCTTAAGAAATATAGCTTATTTTAAAACAGAGAGAGTATTCGGAGCAATGCACAAATGAGAATTAGAGATGGTGTTCAAGAAACCATGCACACTTGAGCTGAAGTCACGATGTATTGCTCTGGGTTTCATGGTAGCTAAGAGCATATCTCTAGCAAAATGCTTTCATAACACTCTTCTAGGGCACTGAATTTTGAAAAGCAAGTGTATACAAATAAATACAGCTTAAACAGAGGCGGGGTGGTGGGATGTTATCCCAACCATCACCATATTCATGACTCTAAGGAGATGGCTAACTGAGATAAGAGGCATCAAAGCCCATTGATTTCAGCAGAGGTGTGAACAGTGAGAAAAACGGAGTGGTGAGTTCTAGTCTCCATTCAAACCTGGGAAAATTACTGAAGTGCCTTTCCTTTACTTAATTTTCATCCCCTGAAAATGGGATGGTGATGTGTATACCTAACCACAAGGCTGATCAAAATCTCTGGAAAGGGCTTTTTCAGAGACATGGTCCTCCATGCCCAATGATCAAAAAAAAAAAAAAAAGGCTCAAGGCTGAACTAGACTTTCTTCAAAGTAAAGTGAAACCTCTTATTTCATTATTATTGTTTATATTTTCAGTCAATTAGTGCCTTCCAACCCCTGGCATTTCCTGTGTAGAAAGATTTTTTAATGCCAGTTTGGCTTCACATTGAACAACGTTTATTTTTCTCCCATGTGACTGTCCTAAAAATATTTGAAACAGCTGTCATGATGCCCTTAAGTATATTCTCTCCAGGCTAAACAAGTCCAGTTCTTCATAGGCCAGGGTTTTAAGTTCTCTTGTTGTCTTAGGCTCTCCTAGCTGGATGAGTTTAAGTTTACAAAGGTCTTTTCCAATGGTGAGATATTGGGAGCAGAATATGGGGCTCAATTGTGATCTGTCCATGTGGAATCTGGCAAGAATTGTTGCTTCACACATTCAGCCTACCATGGCTCTTTAAAGACAGCTGAAGTTGAATCAGTTATTTTTGGAGGCCACATCATATCATTGGCTCATGTTGAACTTGGAGTCAATTAAAACCACAAGTCTTTTTCACACATGCTCCTGCTAAGCCACTGTGTGTGTGTATAGCTATATATAGTTATTATCTGTTGAGTGCTTATTATGGGCAAGGCAATGTGCTAAATGCTTTGCATCTTTTGCATCTCATTTAATCCTCACATGAACCCAATGACGTAGTAAGTATCCGTAGCCCCTATTGTGGGTAGACTGAGGCTCATACAAGCAGAGACTTGCCTAAAGAGGTCTGACTCCAAAGCAGGTACTCTTGAACTTGAGGCTATTTGACCTTCTAAAATTGCATGATGTTTTTGTTGCTAACATTTCTTGGAAGGAGAATGCAGAGGCCCCATCATCAAAGAGCAGAACCAGTAAATATAAATCAGGTTACACTTGCCCTTCCTTTTAGCCAGCTGAGATTTTTTTGGATCCTGGTCTTGTCCCCAGATATATTAGCCATTTCTTTAAAGCTGCATGCACCCATGTATTTCATCAGCTGCCATCGCTACTCTCATTCAAGTCATTGCTTCAAAAAATAGAACCAGGCCAAGGACAGAGCCTCTCAGTCCACACCAGAGCCTCCATCAAGTTGGCATTGATCACCACTCTGATCACGTTACAAATCCATGGTACTGTGATTCAGCTCACATTTTTTTTTCCTCTTGTCCATCATGAAGACCTTGCCACATCCCTTGCTAAAATTAAAGTGCAGAATTTCTAAGCCATGCTGCTATTGAGTCTAGCATTACTGCCGCAGAGAGCAAGAAGGAGTGGTCTGGCAATATTTGCTCATTGTGAATCTGTGTTATTTTTAACTGATCAGCATTTCCTGTGCTAAGGAAGCATGGTCCAGTCCTAACTCTCCATTCTAGCCTCTGGTTTGGGACTGATATCAAGGTCACCACTTTCCAGTTTATAGCATCAGCCTTCTCCTCTTTGAACATTTGTTCTACATGTGACCACATTTAGTTTTCCTATTTTTCAAAAGAAACATTAGTTACTGTGGTTGGGTGTGCAAGTTCTTTTTATATCTTGGAAGACATTTTTTCTTGGCAAGTAGATTTGAACATATTTAGGACACCTTATCATATTTGCTGAACCTTTTTTTCAGGCTGAATATAATTTTATTTTACAAAGGAGACAGAAGTAAAATGATCTGCATTTTATTTCTTTCAAGCTATTGAGATGCATTTGGTCTTGTCAGTAAAGCATAATACATCATTACTTTTCAGTTTTGGATCTGCTTTTAAAAACTGGTGTTCCAAGGTATGTACACACCCTTCTGATATGAAATAAAGACAATAATATAGGATGCATCAGTATCGTAGGAAAACAGCAGATTAGGAGGTAGAACTCATACTATACTAGATATTTGCAAACTGTAGTATACAGTATAACTCAGCTGAATGGAGAGAATAGAACTTCTTCAGTTTTTTGGTAATTAAATGCCAAACCTTTACACTAACTTTAGTCTGATATGAAAATTTAAATTGTTTCTCTAGGAAATAATGTCATTGGAATAAAAACCATCAGTCTCTAAAGGTTGCTTTCACCTTTTCTTGCTTCTTTCCCCAAGATGATATTCAAGTAGGAGGGGAATTTTTATGTCATCACAGCCTGTGCAAAGATGGAATGACTGGCCTCATGCCAGTTCTCTGTTTACACTGTCTCCTTCATGATTGGCCTCTAACGTGATGGCCTGGGAACACTTGGCTTTTGGCTTTCTGGGTGCTCTGGTGGCCTCCAGATTTGCTATACATGACCAATGAACTTATGATCCATTCTTTTGGTTTGTATGTGCTCCCAAGAAAGATAAACCAACCCTCTGGATGACTCAACTTTCTTTCAGCTCTCACAGGAGGCAAATCCTAGGGTTTCTATGACTTCTCTATCCAATACCCTGGGCGGATGGTTCATCCCAGCCTCTGTTTCTAGGTCAGCTTGTCCTACCACACTGGACCTCATAGCTTGTGCTCCATCAAATATCCATCCCATGCAGGAGCTGGGGTTAGCTCATGAGTGCCAATTAGACTTCTCTCTATGTGATCATGCATTTTGACCTCTACTCCCAGAATCCAATGTGGAAACTAAGCAAAGATAACCTTGCCCTTGGTGCTCCCTCAATGTATTTAACACCCCCGCTTCTGCAGGCCAAGGCTCATAGAGGAGAAGTCAGGAACAGATCTTACTGTTTACCCCTTTGACTTCTCTCAATTCTCCTCTGCTCCCTTTCCAATTTCTCCAAGACAGGAAAAGAGCTGGCATTTCTTTGGTTTCCCCAACATTATGACTTAGTTCTTTCTAATTCTGGCTAAGCTATAATGGTAGGTGTTAGTATCTCCTCCATGTAGCAGTAATTCTTTCTCTCTGAGCTGAGTCCACAGAGTTCAGTTGTTGATAGACTGAGGGGAAGACAGAAGAATTTGAACAATTTTGCCTCAAAGCAATGAATGGCCTGACTTTCAAGGCTATCTTCCTGCTGCTTATTTTTATTTTATCTAATCTAATCTCATCTAACCTAATCTAATCTAATCTAACATACATATGTTCTATATATACACAATATATATAACTATATGTATATATATGCATGTATGTCTGTATATCTGTATATATGTCTGTATTATAACTTGTTTAAAGGTCTATTCCCTTGGGTGAATACACAAAGCTTCCTTACTGTGACTTATTCTGGCCTCTCTAATGAAGTACCTGGCACTAAATGAGTGGGGCACTTGGGTTGTATCCCTCTCCAGTTTTAGAGAACTGCCTTCATTCGCTTAGGGGTAGACAGCAATAATTACTGTTAGACAAGGAAACAGGAAGTTCCAGTATCTTTTCTTTGGATGTTAAAAAAGTGTATATTGCTCTCGTAAAAATTTGCAGCAAATGACTATGTTACTCTTGGGAAATGTATTTTGGATTCTGAAGTTTCACTTTCATAAGCCTCAACAATGTGCATTTGATTAAAGAGGAAATGGCAATGGGTCAAGGCAGGAGGATGGATTTGAAGTTAGGAAGGCTGAATCCTCAACCATTGGTAGTAACTTGCTGGGTTGACTCAAGCCAGTTGCTTGATCACTGCCTGCCTTGTTTCCCTGTGTCTAAAGAGAGACGAGAAATGCTTCCATGGTTAACACTTGCAAAGTAAGATGACACCAGGAAAGGAAGTGACTGCAAGTTGCCTATGCTTTGCCCTATCACTTTTGACCTCTTTTTCATATATGCTTTGCCAGTTGCCTCTAAAAATACAAATCCGCTGGTTCCACAGTTCTAGAACCATGTGACTGTAATCCAACTCCTGGACCAAGTAGAGAAAGTGAAAATATTCCTCTTACTCTTCTGCCCTTCTATCAATGACACAGCGGGTAAGCAAGGCCAAGATTGAGGGGCAGAAACTCATAGATGATAAAATTAATTTGTCTCCACAAAATAGTTGGAAAATTTGTATATATATATATATTTTTAACAACATATATACTCCATCTATTTCTTTTAAATTTTTAAAATTTGTGCTTGGTCTACATGTAAAGATAGAGAAATGGGAATATTTTTTTCCTATTATTTACAAACTAGTATTAACCCTTTGGGTCTTTTCAATCACTGCCTCCTTCCAGCAGTCTGGGTCACTGTCATTTGGGGTCACTTTTGGCCCCTGGAGCCACATCCTTGTGAGGCTGGGATTGTACCTCTAGCTGAGAGTGAGCAGAGAGAACTGTGCTCCATCCTGGAACTCAGCAACCTCTCAGTTCACCTTAGAACTGGCCAGGCCTCAAGTCGCTCCCAGGGCACTTGTCAATAGACCTAACCTCCTGAGTCTGATTTCCCTTGAAGTAAAAGTTTAAGCATTGATAATGACCCCAGATTATACCAGGCTAAGACAAAATCTCAGGAGCCAATGTAGGGAGCAAAGATATTTCTTTCCTTTAAGGAAAGAGGGTAGTTCCCCACCTCTCACCTTTAGGTGAAGGCAGGCCACAAACCACAGCTGATGGTGGGATTTGATGTGGTAACAGCCCAAATGCCCTCAGCTTCCAGTCAGTGCACAGGGACTTTATGATCTGTGGTTGGTGTAAGCCTGTGCTTTTTATGTCTCTCCCCATGCTCTGTAGCTTTTGATTGATTGTGGAAAGGAGGAGGAAACTGTTAAATGCATGTATTCGTCTTTTTATCCCTTTGCTTATATCATTCTCGTCACTTCTCCCGAGTCACACAGGAGGGTCTTTCCTGCTTATTTCCATCTGCAAGCCTGAGACCCAGGGGAGCCAGTAGTGTAGTCTGAAGGCCTGAGAGCCGGAGAGCTGATGGGGTAGATTCCAGTCTGGGTCTAAAATCCTGAGAAGCAGGAATGCTTAGGTCAGGAGAAGATCGATGTCCTAGCTCAGCAGTAAGGCAGAGAGTGAATTCCTTCTTCCTCCTCCTTTTGGTCTATTGATACCCTCAGTGTGGGTGGACGATACCTACCCACCCTGGGGGGGGCCCTCTGCTTTACTCAGTCCACCAATTCAAATACTAATGTCTTCTGAAAATACCCTTACCAACACACCCAGAAATAATGTTTAACCAGCTACTTGGGTATCCTGTGACCCAGTCAAGTTGACATTTAAGAGTAATCATCACACCGTCTCCACAGGGGACATTTTTGTTGGATTTGAAAGAAAATATTCTATGTGCAAGCCAAATTCTTTTCAAAGTTAAGCACCAAATATAAGATGTTAGCCACATGATTTATTTACAATTTGGGATAATCCACACAGCTTGTGAATGGGTCTCTCTCAGTATATTCCTGCTAACCACCTCTAGTAGCCTTTTTCAGATCTCCTTGCTTGATCGATCAATACTATATATGTCCTTTGATTGCCTTAGCAGCAAGGTTAGAATCTTAAAGCAAAGGTAGTTTTATTTTGTTGGAGGGTGCAGAGAGGAATTGAGGGAAGGAGTTCGGTGCCAGGAGGGTCCCCATGACTCTTCAGTGATTAGTGTTGTTCCATCAGCAGGTACAGAGCTAAGGGACTTTGACTCTTAACAATCCTTAAATACCCTGGGGATAGGATTCATCCCACTGAGCTGGCACAGAATACAGGCTCACTTTGCTTCTTGGGTGAATGAAGGAAGGACTGCTTTGGCATGCTTGGATTTGACCTGTCTACCCCTTCTTGGACTTGTTCCAGCCCTTTCCCAATCTTAAGGCTCAATACCTTATTTACTCAGGAGAAAAAAAAAAGTGGGTATAATCAATTTAATGAGTTAATGACCAAAGCTCAGATGCTACGCCATAGCTAAATACCTTGGTGACAATTTATGAACCTTGAATCCTAGTGACCAGCCCTTTTCTGCTTGTGAGCAGCATTAGCTTGAACCACATATTGGGGATTAATTGTTCTTTACGCTTACGGGAACCCAAACTAAGAAATATTTGGTTCTAATGATGGTGAAGGAGAGTCAATAGGTTGTATTATGGTATAGATTTTCCCTTGTTGTGTCTCTTTTTTTAAAGTTACAAAAGAACTGTTTTAGGCTTAGACGTATTCACCAGCCATTTAGTACTCTTAGACACATTGCATATTTAATGTTCCACTTTACTGCTTGATGAAAGAAATAAATGCATAACAAAATGCTTTGAAAAATGCTCAATTTTTCAACTGTTGATTTAATATATAATGGTTCAATAAGGTGATGAATCGCCCTGGTCTACAACTACTGAAAAATAGAAAAATTACCCACACTGATATGTTGAATCTGTGAATATTAAGTTTGTCAATGTAATTTATGACTAGGCAGGTAATATACCGGTAATTTGCATACTAATTGCTATGGTGGAAGCCAAACGACTTTAATTCAGCAAATTAGTCTGCTTAAGCAGAAGCCAGCAATTGCCTCTCTGTTATAGAGAGATGAAGCTTATTTAGCAGTGAGAAAATGGAGCTCTGGCCAGGAGGTCTTTCAGAGCTGTAGAGGCCCCCTGCTGGCAGGCAGGCCACATGGCTGCATAGCCAACCAGCGTTGCGGAGAGCCTACTGTCAGCTTCTCAGAGCCAAAGCCCAGTGGATTTTCCCAGTGATTCAAATTCAGAAAACAGAAGAATGAGGTCAAAGCAGTTCACTCTGGGTAAAAACAATACACGCTTGTGTGTCCATAACAGAAGCAAATGGAAAATTGAAGGCAGAAAAATAATCCATTCCGGCTTCCTTGAAGAGGTTATTTTAATGTGGCATATTTTCTTTAACTCCTTTAAAAACAGATTTGATTTTCTTTTTTAAAATAGGAGTGTGTCTGGAGAGCTGTAGGATAATCAAATGATATTTTAATGCTACGGGAGCAGGAGGCATACAAAAAGATGTTCGGCCTCCTCAATAATAATGAAAGAAAAGCAAATCAAAATAGTGAGGTGTAATTTTCTAGCAAAAACAAAAAAGATTAAAAGCTTTTATTGTTGTCAAGGGCATGGAGAAATGAGCATATAAATTGGCATAACCTTTTAGGTGAGCAGTATGGTGGTAGCTGCAAAATTTTAAAATGCACATATGCTCTGACTCACCAATCCCACATCAAGAAGTGAATCCTATAGAAATATAAATGTATAACGTGAACTATATGAAATTACTGTGATCAACCATTTTGATATACAAAAACAGCAACTTAAATGAGTCAACCTAATACAAGGATGTGCACTGTAACATCTTGTAATGATTACAGTCTGGAAAAAGCCTAAATGTTTAGCAATAGGAAACATTAAATAAATAGTGGTACATATTTTATGAAGCTTTTAAAAAGCATGAGGTAGAGCTAATCTACACTGAAAAGGAAAGGTGACCATGGAATATTAAGTAAACAGACCAAGTTGAGTGACATTATGCGTAATCCAATTTTTGCTCTTAAAAAAGTATTTGTGTGTATATATATTTATGTATTTCGATTTGTGTATAATGTAGGTATAGGAAAAGATTGGACAGTTAAATCCTAACATTTAACCATGACTACCTTTAGAGAGTGGCACTCAGGATGGAGTCTGGGGAGAGGCATCTTCTTTCAACTTTTTGTACTGTTTGAATTCAACATAGCCAATGTGCCCTTTTCATGGTTAAAAATCCCCCACAAAAGATAAGGAAAATAGGACATAAAAACTATGGGGGATTTACCCAATTAAAAAGAACACTTTGTGAACTAAGTGAATATTCAGTGATATAATATTTGCTCTGTTTGGCATGTTAAGATTTTTACATATTAACATTTTAAAAAGTGGGGCACACCTATATGTTTCGCGTGTGTAAGTGTATTTTACCAGCCGGGGTAAAAATTAGGATAAATGTTGTATTAAAAGTAGTGATATATGAACTAAATAAGCTCATCAGCTTCAAGAGTACCCAGTGCCAAATCAGCTATTTTCTATAATCATGGTGACCCTCAGTTTTAGAAAACAGAAAGACTTGCAAAGGTACATGAGGGCATGAGAGTCAAGGATGATCCACTGGGCTAGATCACTAATTGAAAACACTATTTTATCCTCCATCTTTATTGCTACTAGAGCTACAGGAAACTTCATGGTTCTTAAGTGTATACCTTGATGAAGTTTGACAAATGTATTCAGAGATGTGCTGGTAAGCTGGCTCTCTAGAAAAAAAAAAAGCCTGATTTGTAACATTTGTTGATTTTCCTGGTTTAAATAATCCCACCATGGCTGATTTCAAGCTAGCAATGGTTTAACAACCGGCTCTCAAAATTATCCTGATTATTTAAGAATTGCCTCTCAGGAGCATGAGAGCCAGACTCAGCCCACTGCTGAATGTACTCAATTGCGTAACCATCACCCAAATCAAGATGCAGAACCTCTTCATCACTCCAGAAGTTTCCCTCATGGTCCTTTCCTGTTAATCCACTCCTCACCCTTCCCTAGAAAACCATAATTCTGACTTTTATTGCCAAAAATTAGTTTTTAATGTCATATAAATGAAAGTATAGAGAATATTCTTTTGTTTGGGGCTTCTTTTGCTCAACTTAATATTTTTGAACTTCATCCATGTTGTTGCAAAAGACACTATTTAAAAATCATTGCATTTTCCTATAAATCTATTATCTGTGTCCTTGTATGGATCTTTGATCCATTACTGGAATAGAATCTACACTTTAAAACATAGTTTTCCTTCTTCAAAACTCCTCTTTCTTATTTTCTTCCTCTAGTTGCTCAGTGTGTAATGTTGGACACACCACACATAGGATGTAAGAGAAGCAGGAGATTCTACAATTCTTAAATATTTCTAAATTTCAGATCTCACATTTTATCAAAATGAGAATTGAGTGGGGAAGAAAATCATGGAATATCAGCAGACACCGTTCCCCATTTGATTTCTCTCTTCATGGTGCGCACGTGCGTGTGTGTGTGTGTGCGTGTGGTGTGAATCTCTGAATATGGTTAAGCAAAGCCTGGCCACAAGATAGTATGTACCAGTCAGACTCAAACCTAAAAACAGCCTGACTTTGGTCCACCAGCTGGGAATGTTTTCCATGGCAACACCCTAGTCTCATCATAAAGACATTAGAAGCCAGAGGAGAGGGATAAAGGCCTGTAATGTCCAGGCAGAGGGCCCAGGGACTGAATGCAGGAACTTCTTAGATAAATTGAAGAGTCTGATGGCCATGATGCTGTACACTGTCACTAAGCATTTCTATGACACTTTATACCATTTCATGGTATTTTTAAGTCATTTCCTTGGGGTTTTCCAAAAGAGCCATTTCTAACAGTCCTAGAATTGTGACTGTTTTTACCAATAAGAAGAAAAACAGTGTGATCTTGAACCAGTGGGCACTTCAAATCATCTGTTCCCAGTGGGAGCCCACCTCCCTAAATTCTGATCAGCATTTTTAAATGTATCACTTGGGGTTAGGTGAAAATTGGGAATGGATTTCAGGGAGGAATTTCTGAGTGCTTATGTTGATTGGGTTTTTATTATAAACAGAGCTAAACTTTTAGGTTGAAATAAAATGCTGTAGTCCCAGAACATAGCCCTCCCCTTTCAACCAGGACTAGCTGAAGCCTTGAGATCCCTGGATCTTGAGCACGGGCCAAATGGCTGTCCCAAGTGCCTGCGGGAGACAGGTTTGAGTTTCCGCAGCTCCCTGCTTTCCAAGCATGGCCTCTCTCTGCTCTGGCCTAGCTCCACTCAGATGTCTGCTTGTCCTTTCTTTCCTGTTCTGGGAGAGTGCTGGGCTGAGACAGGGCAGTTTAAATTGTTGAGCTCATGGAGACCTGGGGGAAGAACAAATACCACAGCTGCATCTGCATTGAGGGCATGTCTCCCACAGGCTGCTCCCGGCCAGTGACCACCTGTGGCAGGGAGGCTAAAGCACACCCATTCCAGGGAAACATGGGACTACTTTGCCAGCTGACTTTGGCCTCAAGAACCTCCCAAAGGTTTTGCTGAAACTTCCTTGAACTGCACGACAGTCTAGGATGCTTTCACCCAATCTGCTCCCTCTGTCTGTCATTTAGGGTCCGAATTGCATGTGCTCTCCTAGCCTTCTCTGGCTCCCATTGTATTTCTTTCATTCAGGCACCTCCACTAATAAAATCCTTGCACCTTTAATCCTTGCTTGACATTTGCTTCTCAGAATATCCAGTCTAATACAAGCTATTCAAGAACCTCCTGCACGGCTATAGGGAAGGATAGTGAAGGTGGGATTCAAGTATCAGGTAGATGGTGACTTGCCGACCTGTAGGTTCTCCCCCAACGCTGGCATCTAGAATCCACTTTTCTAAGTACCCTGAAGTGCTCTCCCTGTCTGTGGCCAAGGAAAGGCTCCTCGGCAGCAGCCAGGAGAGGGGACAGTGGAGGAGCAGCCCTCAGCATTGCCTGGCGTGGTGTCCTTCACCAGCATGTGCTTTCATCTTTTTCTTGTCCATGCCATCTCTGTGGTATGCAGGACACCTCCAGACATAAAAGGGAACCTGGGCTTGAAAACAACAATGGAGGTGGGAATGAAGGAAGAGCAGACCACCCTTTTGGTCTCATCAAAAAGACATTAGAAGCCAGAGGCGAGGGGTGAGGCCTGCAATGTCCAAGCAGAGGCCCGGGAGCTGAATGCAGGAGCTCGCAGATAAATTGAGGATGTGAGAATCTGGACCAATGTCCTCACTCGCTTTAGAAACAGCCATAAGACAAAAGAATGCTGTCCAGACACTGCTTCTCCCAAATGAGCATCACAGAAGGCAATAAGAGTTTGCCAGCCCGTCCAAATTTCAACAATAGGCAGTAGATGATGGAGGAGCCAAAGAATGAGAGAGAAGAGACTGAGGATCTCTGCCTTTCCATCACATTTCTAGCTTCTACATGTAGCCAACTATTGAAAATCTCATAGGAAAGTAGGGGGACAAAGATTCTAAAGCAAAGATCTCCCACCCTCAAAGGGCCACTGACTCATTAGGTCCTAAGAATGTGGTCAGAACCAAAGTGAGGTGAAGAAGCCTGCTTTCATTTCGGGAGGTCCAGCTCCACCAAGATCTGGTCATTCTGGGTCTCTGGGATTCTCGGGGTTGGTTTGTTCCAATCTGGCAGGGAAATCTGTCTCTTGTATAGTGGCCCAGAGCCCAGGTCAGTTCAAGGCCTTGCTGGAGGCAGTCAAGAGACAGCCACAGCTGGGTTCAGCTTTTGAGCCCAACCCAATCCAGATTATACTCTGGGGACTGGGCTGAGCCATATTAACATCTGCAAATTTGAGCAGGATTTGGGACTAGAAAGGGGTGGCTGATATTTTCCAGGGCTTATGCTTGGACCACAGCACAGTTAGGCTTTGCTGGACCACCCGATTCTCTCAGTTTTGAAGTCTCTCTAGTTGTATAAAGAAGAGACCCTGGTGTCCCAGGCTATTACCTTCTTCTCTTGCTAAGGATTTCATCAGGGCTGAATCTGCACACATGTAAACCACCACAGAAATGTGTCTGGTGAAATTTTCGGTTTTACTTAATTTTACAAAACAAATAGGCATCTTTTCATCAAAATCATAAGTTGGAAAGATGAAACAGAAATTTCCAAACTTGGAGGACAGAGAAGGGATATAGGGGAGGCATAGCAGCTTGATGTGTGCTTCTTAAAACATCAGACTTTGAGAGCAAAATTAAACTGTTCTCTGTCCCAATTCACAAGGCAACCCTAAGCATTTAGACACATTTGGCTAAGAGGAGCTAGACACACTGAATTAGCTTCCAGATGCACAATCTAAAATATAGGCATGCAGTTTGAATACCAATTGTCCCCTTGCCAAACCTAGTAAATAACAAGCCTTCTTGGGGAAGATGGTCTCATTTCAGTTCATCCTGCTTTTGAAATCTTTGCAGCCGGCAGAAATTTGACACATCTATATCTTTCCTCCTCTCTGAGGAAAGAAGTCTTTCCTAAAGTTAAGCCCCTTGGCAGGGTCCTCTGAGGTTGTTCTATTATGGGCTGTAGGACATGAATTAATTCTCTCATTTCTATTCTGGACACAGTTGCGTGCATTTGAATTCCACAGGTGCATGCTTTTTATTTAAAAAAAAAAAGGGCAAGGGAAATGGAGTTAGACTTTGGGAACAATTTGTTCCATAGAAGAGAGTGACTCATCGCCCATAATGAGCAGTGTCAACCAGAGCTGCAGCAAACACTGAACGGTCCCATTCATCAATTATTCAAGGGCCCTCTGCCTACCAAGGACATTCATTAATATATTGAGGACCAATTGGTTCTTTCCCCTGTTACTTGTGTCCATCCAAAGGATCTGGACTTGCTCGCCATTCTGACTCAACAATGGAGTGCATTTCCACTGAAGATAAGGGGTTTGGTCAGGGAGAATTTCCACCAGAATGTTTCTCCCCTTGTCTGAGGACCCAGTGGCATGTGCTGTGAAGCCCTTTTTTGAAGACCAGGAAGCAGAGGAGGACTGTGCTCTGTAAGTCTAAGTTCCAGGAACAGCTCTTGTTCAGTCAACAAGTCTGTGTGCTAAGCCCTTGCTAGCATGTGACTGGGAGCTTGCTAGATATGCAGATTCTCACCTCCACCCAAAACCGACTGACCCAAATCTGCACCCTAATGAAAGTTAGCTGTAGGAAGTGAGAGGATAACTGAATGCTGGGGATACAAGGTATCCTGGCTGCTGCCTTCCCAGAGCTGTGGTCTGGAGGTGGGCAGAAGATGATGTGTTACAGAGAACTCATTCCATGGGGGGAGTGCTGAGGTAGAGATCTGTACAAAGCCTAGATAACCGAAGAGGCAGTGGTTCATTCCTCCGGGGGCTTGTCAGGTGAGGAAGCGGTGGTAGATCTCCCACTGCCTTAAGCCAGCCCTTCATCATCTCTTACTTGGACTGCAGTAAGAGTCTTCTTGCCTCCACTCTTTGGAGCCCCTCAAATCCACTTCCTAAAGTAACCCCTGAGTTAGCTAGCTAAACACCAACTATCCCTCCTCTGCTTAAAGCAAAGTGTAAACTCCTCAGTTAGCACACAAGCCATTTATCGGGCACACACAGACCTTCCTATGTCCAATTCCTGCTCTTCTCTAGCCTGCCTCCTTCGCCCAGCTCTCCAGAACTACCCGTGAATTCCCTCACATGTCTTTCTGTTTTTGCCACTCTGCCTTTTCAATGGCTGTTTCCTTTTGCCTGGACTGTTCTTCCTCCATGTTTACTTGGTGAACTCCTCTTCATCCTTCAAAGCCTTTATTACATCCTCTGTGAAGCCTTTTGTGCACTACTCCTGGAGAGCATTAATAATTTCCCACTTTGCTCTACTTCTGCACTTTGCAAATCTATTATTTTATTTATCAGATTCTATTGTTATAATTTGCTTAATGGGAACTTCACCTATGATGGGAGCTGTGAGTTTGATCTTTAAAAGCAGGAAATGTGTTCATTTGCATACCTGGACTGACACTTGTTTTTTGGATTAACTATGATTTGGAAAAATCTTGAAAGCATGAAGATGCTGGACATGGTGAAAGATCTCAGTTCTTTTGGTCTGTCTTGAGCACTAAGTGAGTGAGTGGGTGCAGATATTAACTGAAAAGGGAGGAGGGGCCTAAGTTGGGAAGAGTTTGAACCCTGAGAAATGCTTGATGTTATTTACAACTGGAGAACCATGGGACTAGTCTTTGTTTGGGTAGCTGTCTGGGGACAGATAGGATATAGGTGTCAGCAGTGGGGGAAACAGGAAGCACTGAGACCTGAGAAGCTGCTTTCATAACAGCCTGGGAAAAGAATGACAGAACAAGGACTAAACGAAGGGTAAAGAATCAAGTGTTAGCTCTCAGAAAAGTACCTTAAATGTGGGTGTAAGCAGTGATCTTACTGTTTGGAGTGTTTATGCTGAGGCCAGTGTGTTACCGGAGAGTTGGCTTTTGTAGAGCAGAACTTTGAGAAGTTGGGTCAGTGGGGGTGAAGCGTGGGGTGGGGGAGGGCAACAAAGCGGGGGTTCTGATTAATTTAACTTTACGGTTAACTCAGCTTTTGTGAAAACTGGTCCGTTTTGTTTTCATCAATATTGAAAATTTTTTTCTACCATGACTGTTCTCCTACCCTAAGTTATACAGTAGAAAGAGCATCTCGCGTTGGCCTTTGAGTGGGCCATTGGTAAAAGGAGCACCAAGCATACACGGGTGATTTGATTGTAGTTCTAGCTCTCTCATGACTTCATGCAAGTCACTTAATCTTCCTGGGCCGCAGAATCCTCACTTTAAAACGGAGGCATTTGCCTCGTACAGGGCTGGTGGGAATGTAAAATGGTGAGCCGCTGTGGAAAATAGTCCGGTAGTTCCTCAAAAAGTTAAGCAGAGTTACCATATACCCCAGCAATTCCATACCTAAGAGAACTGAAAACAGGTTCAAACAAAAACTTGTACATGGATACTCTTAGCAACATTCTTCATAATAGCCAGAAAAAATGGAAACAACTCAATGTACGTCAACTGATGAATGAAAAAAAATGAATTTTAAAATGTGGTATATCTGCACCACAGATATATTCAGCCACAAGAAGGAATAAAGTTGTAAAAAAGGACACAGGACATGGGTGAACCTTGACAACATGCTAGTGAAAGAAACCGGAGACAAAGGTCACGTATTGTAGTACTTCAGTTACATGAAATGTCTAGAGCAGGCAAATCTATAGAGAGAGAAGGTAGATAAGTGTTTGACAAGGACTAGGGGGAGGGAGAGATGGGGAGTGACTGCTTAATTGGTACAGGATTTCTTTGGGGGATGATAAAAATGTTCTGGAACTAGATAGTAGTGAGAGTTGCACAACATTGTGAATAAACTATAAAAAAAACCCCTACTGAAATGTACACTTTAAAATGGTTAAAATGGTGAATTTTATATTATGTGTGTTTTATCTCAACTTGAAAAATGAGAAAGTTAAGCTCAAATGTTTCTTAAACTCTAAGACTCTATAATTTACTGAAACCTCTCTAGCACACAATAGGTGCTCAAGAAATACTTGCCGAATTGAATTGAAAGGAACACTGGAGTGTGATTCTTTGGATGAGAGACAATACTTTGCTACGTGTAGAGATATCTGGATCAGATGACATCTTCAGGTTCTTAATATAGTATATCTGTGGGGCAGAATCACCTTTAAATGAATGCACTTCATCAATGGTGTACTGGTAAAGGGAAAAAGGAACCATCCAATATGTATGTATGTAAGTTTATTCAAATTTATTATAAGTTTTACTGATATAAAGGCTGTGTAGCACACAATTTACAAATAATAATAAAATATAAAATACTCTTTACTGTAAATTCCATGTAGCCAATTGATTCTCACAGAATGCTTTAATCGATTTTTGCTGAACTCTTGAATCTGCAGCCAAGCTATGGTTGCAATTGAACCATGATTTAACACATGGAGTTGCATCCCAGTCTTCTAACTCTTTTCCCAATCAATTTATCATCATTTCTCTGATATGTAATCTATTGTTCAACTATTTCTTTCCCTTGTACAGAGTACATCCATGAAACTGAAACCTCTTTCAGTTTTGGCACTATGCATTTCAGAAATTCACTTATTCATCAGTGATGTTAGCAATTTCTTTGCTTAATTGGATTATATTTTTGAATACTGGAAGAATATTTCCTCATTTTGTGTGTGTGTGTGTTATTCACAGAGCATTGTCTATAGAATGACAGCTTTCAAGTTTAATCTACATTATTATTTTCTCTATCTTTCTTGTAAGTCTAGACAACTGTTAAAATAATAAATCAAGCCCTGAGTTATAGCATTTTCTGATTTCCATAGTGTAAGTACTCCCGTCGTGACTGATTTCAAGCTACCAATGTGACATCACTGAACACGCAGTTGGGGAGAGAAGCACAGTAGCTCACCATTATATAACATTTCCACTATACTGATACAATAGACATAAATCATCCACAGAACACAGATAATAGTAAACTAAGTACACAGTAATGAGTTTTGAATATTTATTACCTCTGTTTTTAATAAAACATATTTAATTATAAGTTCATATGATTTTATTTTTAATAATGGCTGTTTTTTACCAACCGGCTCTTAAAATTCCAGGAAATTTAACATTGGTTCACATGAGCCAGTGCAAGCTGGCTTCGGCACACTGATGGCTGTTGTGATATTTAGTGGCTTATTATACGTTTTTTAGTTAAAGACCCTACCAGAAACTTTATAAATATACTCTCATAGAGATATCAACACTCTTCTTACTGCAAATTCTGTAGTTTAGTGTTTCTTAAACTTTGTGCTACAGAATATTTTTCCCTTGAGATTGTAAAGGGCACTCCACATTGAGAAAAATGGGAAGGGGTGGCATTCTAGACACAAAGAAGTTTTGAGAAATGTTGTAAGACTTCTCAGAGTCTGTAATATGCTAGCACACATTTTGAATCTATCAGAAGAGTATAATATTCAGTTATTATATTTATTTAGCAGGATATAGTTTAGAAAATGTGGCTAAACCGTGCATGGACTCCTGGTAACACTGCAGCTTCACCACAGCAGTCTTTGTGCTGCTCCCCCAGCACTGTTGAGGCCCCCCAAATCGCTACGGTGGAAATTAGAACTGCACTCCTCTAGATCCCACACCACACCGCGGTCCTTTGCCGCACTCTTAGGGATTTGGGGGTCAACCTGAATGATTCATGTGGTTAATGAACGCTTGGGTTATCATCTTATTATCCTCTTAGGATGGAGGCCCAATCACACAGGTTGGGCCAATCACACAGGTTCCAAGGAGTTTGTGGTCCCTGTATCTGCTAGGGGACCGATACATCCTTATCTAGAACTCCTCTTCGTCCTATTACTGTAGGGGTACGTGCGCAGAGGAGGTGGTATGGGAAACTGATTCACACCCTCCAGTGCTATCCTAGGCCAGTTTACATTCGGATCTTTTCCTTGCTCTTCCTCTGCTTTGCTCTGTAACATAGGTGGGGGTAGGGGGCTGGAGAAGGTGGAGGGTGAGGGGGTGGTCACCAACCCTTGCAGACTCCACTTTCCAACTCCCCTGTTAGCTGGCTCCCAGCTAGGTTTGGTCTCTGGTGAGAGACTGGAGGGAGGAAGAGAAGAGCCAAGGTATTTGCCTCCTGCTTCTGCCTTGGGCAGTGTCTCTGGCAGTGGCTGCGCCTTCTCCATTGTTCTGCTCCTGCAGGACCATCCTTCTCTTCTTCGTTCCATTTACTGCCTGTGGTCCCAACCCCTGGATCCAGGAGCCTGGCTTCCCACTGATGTCTTTGCAGCCTAGAAGCGGTACACCCTTTCTGCTGTTGCACATCTCTGGGTGGCCTCACTGTCTTTTGTTTGGCTTCTCAGCTCTTCCGTCACCTGTTGTAGCAGACACTAGAGCATGCTACACTTATCCTCTAGGTAGCAAATTTACAAGCCAAGGCTACTTACTGGAACACCTGAGACTCGCTGGCCAAGTCTGGGTCTGACCATTGGAGAATATTCAACCTGTGTTTAGCACAAGCTGGAGAATGAATGTTCCCAGAAGTAGCCACAACTCAGAAGGAGTGTTGATACAGAAATACCCCAGCTCCCTTTCCCACGGGGGTGGGGATAACCCTGAGGCTACACTGGCTTCCAGGGTTCCCTGGGATTGGGCTCTCTTTCCACACTATGTTTGATAATGGACCCTTTAGACTGGTTTCCTTCCCTTGCCCATCCCACTACTTCTCTACCTGTATTCCCTGGGATCACCTCCCAGTGAAACTGCTTGCGCTGGAATCCTTGTCTCTGGATCTCCTGGGGACCCTAGCCAAGAAAACTGTAACTTACTTCCTGCATTAAATCCTCTCTGCTTTAAGTACTTGTTTGGTTTCTGTTTCCTTGGTTAGGCACCAACTGACACACCTGCACCCTGACACAGGACCGCTGCTGTAGCCTACCTTTCTGCTTTGCTGGGAAGGGGGAGGAGACCTGCTAGGCTATTGTTTCTCAGCACTGCCCCCAAAAGGTAGGTCTGGTGCAAATTATGTATGTAAGAGGCAGAGAATCCCCATGACCACTATGTATGACATCACTTAACAACTCTGCAAGGCTGAGGGAAGGGTTTGATTCTAGCCTGTTCCATTTCAGATTCTTTCAGATGCATCACTCTTCTAGAGGGGAAATCTTAACACTCATCTTTACTCTTCTGTTTCTCAGGATTAAATATGCCCACTCTCATTCTCTGGTACATGGGGGCATCTGCCAAAGCAGGGGGCTGCGAAGAGCCTTCTGGTGACTTTGCTCAGTGCTGGATTACTCAGTGGGTGGGCTACTCATGAGTTTATGGCACTAAACAAAGAGCATTGGAGGGGAATCCATATGATATTTCAAAACAAGTATTAAAGTCATCATCATGAGAAAAAGCCCCAGAATTTTGATGCACTTCGTTACGGTTGTTTTATGGCTTAGTGTTGTGCTTGTTTTGTACAACATCTGTGCATCACATTGTGCAACTATCAGATAGATACACAGCCCTGTGTGAATGATGCCCCCTGGAGTTGTGGGATGCAGCAGCCCTGGGAGAAGGAGGCACGAGCATAATTTTGATGCTGATGGATTTCAATCCAGGCTTGGGTCTTTAACCTACAGGGGAAGTCAAAATCAAGACATTACCAGTGACTGCATGGCAACCTGATTCCTAGGAAGTCAAAGGAAGAGAGATCTAGAAAAAAAAAGTGTCTGTTTAGAAAGAACCCCTCTGGTCAAAGGGGAAGCAGGCTTGGTGAGATGTACCAAGGGAAATCTCCTACTTGGGGTGTTCAGCATGAGGAGAGCTGAGGAGGAGAGAGGGCCCTTGGCTCACACAGCCAATTGCAGGCAGAAGGAAGGGAAAATAACATGATTAGCATGTTTCTCTCCTTCTCTTGATTAAGATGACAGAAGCAGGCAATCTGCTTTTGGTACAGAAAGGCCACCAGGAACGAGGGAAGAAGCATCTGTTCTGAGAAACTGCTGTTTAAAAATGCAAGACGTACACAAAGCAAAGGAGGAACGCTCCATAGGGCAGGCCACTGGCTTGGGAAACAGGGAGAGCCGGAGGGGTACCCTCTGAGCAAGCCTCAGGTTGCCCCGAATCCCAGCAGTGGGGCTATGTGGTCCCATGGAGGGCCTACTGGTCTTTCCGCCAGATGGCTCTTGGTGGTGATGCCTGGCTCTGAGGTCCAGCTAAGGGACGCCTTCTGTCAAGAGAGAAGTGCCACCCCTCCGCCTACCTCTGTGGCCAGCCATCCTCACTCTCACTGACCAGTGCTGTCCATTTTCAGAACGAGTGACGGTGCCCACCCTCACACCTTCTCCTCTGTTCTCTGCCCAGGGGGTGACGGTAACTATTTTTGACAGAACACAGGATGAGACAGTGTTTCCAATGACCTTCAATGACGAGGTCACTCAAAAGCCCCCAGATTTGAAGGGCCTGCATGTGTCTAGAAGAATCAGGAAACTCATTCGAAGGTGCCAGCAAAATGGCCTGCTAGCGGGACCAACTATCTGAGGCCCTGAGAGTTACACTTGGCCTCTAAACCCTCCCTTTCTTGGGGGACTCAGTCCAGGTACAAAGCAAACTCCCCTATCAGGCACCCCTGGCTGCCTTTGATACTCAAGTTCACCACCACAAAGGCTGTTGGTCAGAAGGAGTGTAATGTGACCTAAGGTCACACCTTTCTGAGGGCATGTATATTCTACCTTGGTTAACTTGTAGACCAGACTAGATCGTAAGCATGTGCAGACAGGAGCCATCTGTGCATTCCTCGTGTGATTGGCTTAAAGCTCTTACCATAGTAGGTACTCAATCACTATTTAAATTTGTGAATAATCAATTGGTCCTGAGGTCTTGCAACTCTCCCAGTTAAAGTAAACCAGCCTTGCAAATAAGAACAGAAAATGGAACAATCTTCTTTTCCAGAGTCCCAGGGTCTTTTTTCCCCTACTCACATGGTAGAAAGGATCATCTTCAACCAAGTTTTTCACAGTAAAATGGGAGTAATAATAGAACATTTTTACAAGGGTTTAATGAAGTCAGGCGTATAAAACAGCACAGCATATAATGATTACTTCTATTATTGTTGTTATTATTATATTATTATTTCTAAAATGAAGCATATTTTCTCTAGGAATTCTGTGAGCAAAAGGGGAGCCCTCTGACCCTCCCCCTCGAAAGAGAAGAGGGCGCCATATAAATGTGGCTGATGCAGAAGGAAGCTTGTGATAGTCATACTGATATGCCATCAGCTCCTGGCAGCCAATTCTCAGTGACTAAGCATTTGCATTCCATAGCCTGTCTGCAAATCCAGTGGTATCCACAGACACATGTCTTTCCTTCTTTTACACTCTGGCCAACCATTGCCAATTCCTTGAAAGAAGTTCGGCCTGCAGCCCTGCCCTGTGTTTGGATGGGCACTCCCATTTGCTTGCGGCTTGCTTTTAGGTCAAGACAACTTATTCTCAGGTTCCAGGCTGTAGAGATGACTAGCAATCGTAAAGGAAAGACTCACTGGCATACTTGTGCTCTGTGACGTCACAGCCCTGAGCATCACTTGTCTGAGAAGTCCAAGAGGCAGGTGGTCAGCCAGGATGACTTTGGTTTTTTGACCTGCCTTGCCAAAAAGGCCCTTGTTGAATTACATTTTAATATTGTCTCCTATTCTTTTAAATCAAGGGTTAATGTAATAACAGTCATTTGAAGAGTGTTTATGTGTGTTTTATAAAACCCTCGTAGAACGCGCTTTTATTATTGCTGGTGTTGGTATCCTTAGTCCTAGCTCTAGTGATAATATCTTACATTTGTAATATGTTTAGTGGGGAAGTCATATTATAGATGAATAAATGAAGTGAAAGAACTGAAGTGACAGTGTGAGGCTGAGCTGAGCCTCAAGCCAGGTGTTCCAGGTGCTTGCACTCCCTAAGCTGCCCTCCCTTTGGACCACACTGGCTAGCACGCTGTTTTATATATAATGACCCATATGATAAAGTCCTCTAAGAATTGGGACCAGACAAAAGCCTTAATCGCCTGTGTTCTTGTATCAGATCATGTTTTCTTTTGGCTTTGGGCTGCCAAGCAGTGGAGAAGCAAAGTAAAGATCAACCACAACCATATGGCTTTTGGAATTCAAACTTCCTCATCCCTTTCTATTTCTTTTGAATTTCTTTTTCTATGTTAATGGGCTGATTGTCTGTGCCTTTTATTTTATGCCATTTCAATCCTTTTGGGAAGTAAATGGAGAGTACATTTCAAGAAAGACAAATTAGTCAGCCACTTCAGTTTTACCCAGTAGGAAAAAGGACCACAGAACTTTTCCTTTATTCCAGATGTTTTGCTGCTCTGCTCTCTAGGGAAAGATCTTTTCAGAGTAAGGTCGCCAGATAAAACACAGGACACCCAGTGAAGCTTGAATTTTTTATAAATAATGAATAATCTTTAGTATATTGCATACTAATTTTATACTAAAAATTATTTGTTGTTTCAAATTTACCTAGATGTCCTACATTTTATGTCAAGAAAATGTAAATTTTTATGTCAATTAAAATTTACCTAGATGTCCTATATTTTATCTATTAAATCTGGCAACTCAAGTTCAGAGTGACAAAAGTCCTTGCTTTTGCACCTATGCATAGAATAGTTAACAATAAAGGTGCAAAATTCAAAACAGGTTTATAATAAGAGTTAAAACCCCCCAGAATGAGCTGGAAACCTTTAAAGTCAAATTTTGAATAAATGGCTTTTGGAAAGTTCACTGTCCACGCCTAGAGGTGGCAGGCTCTACTGAGGCTGGATCTGACTGCAGTTTGGGACCCTTGAAGACAACGTGGACCTGCTTATCATTTCCCAGGAGCTGTAGAGCAGCACTTGACTGGGTCAGCCTCTCCGCCATGTACCAATACAAGTTTTGGCCAGTTTCCCCAACCTTTGATTTAGAAAATTGCAAATTTAACTCCTACCTCCATGTAAAAGAGGCCAAATTCTTTCTCTACCCCAATAAAAAAAAGTCTGCCAGTTACTTCTGGGATCCCTAGGGGTATTTTATAGGAGCTCCAGAGTGGTCTTGGGCCTCCCCTCCGGTCCCATCATGGTGGTCTGCAGCCCTTATCCATATGAAGGGGGCCTGGCTGCTGAAACACAGTCAGTGAGCGAAGTGGGTGTGTCTGCTGGCTCCCTCTACCACCGGGCCCCCTCTGCCTGAAACCCCAGAAGATGACTTCACAGTCCCACGTTTCCTCCAGCCTCACCGCCCTGCTGTGCTCCAGGAGGAAATGGAGAGGACCATCTTCCCTGCACTCTGTCCCACCGCTAACGCAGGGGCCCTCCACAAGCCGTCGAGTGCCTCGGGACCACAGTGCCTTCTGCCTCTTCCTGAAATCCTCTCCATAGGACTTAAATGGGGGCAGGCCAGGGGACAGACACCCCATGTCTGCTTTCTTTCCCCCAGAGAGCAGAGCTCAAAGCTTCCTCCCTATAACAATAAAAGCCTTCATGTAAATCAGCTTATGATATGGACTGGTCTTGAACCTTTTCCAACAGTTTGCTAAACACACTTAAACTTAACTGAAATTCAGTAGGGAGCAGACCCTAAAGCTCACCCTGTGATCCTCTTGGCAAAAATCATGTCTGACAAGGGAACCCTAGTTGGTCTTAGAGAAGGCTATGGTTGTGATCTTAATCTGCTTAAATCTGTGTCTCAAGGACATTGGTACAAAAGGACATTAGGCTGCTTGTCAGATGTTATTTTCCTTTCCTCTTGATGCTTCTCTTTTGGGGACATGAAGTCCCAGATGTCTCAAGCTTCCCGTGGTGTATAGTGGTTTACCAGCAGCCGACAACCAAAGCTGCTGCAGGAGTGATCTTGTGTCCGGGGCAAAGTGTCCAGCTGAGTCAGAGTGTGCTTCCCACTGCAGACATGGACAATCAGTAGCTAAAATCAGGCCTTTATAGGGCACTGCACCACAACCTCTCCTTCTCCTCCTGTACTCTCCCCTCTCTCCTCTTGTGCGGGCAATGGGTGATGGTGCCTGCAGAGCACTTGGAAATGCCATCTCCATGTGCCAGAGCTTCACTTCTCAGCAGGGTGCTCTGGCTTAGCTTTGCCCTGCAGGTGTCCCTGGGTGTCAATTTCCACATTAAATTCTGACCTAAAGGTACTGAAGGGGACAGCCACATGATGCGTACGTCCTTCCTAAGGAAGGCGCCTCTGATTTTCTCACTGTGGTTACTCAAGTGAATCTGCAGCCTCAATCATAATACACATGTGCTAACCACTAAGTCAAAAGCCCCTGGAGGACAGGTTCCCCCCTCAAAGCAGAACCTGAGACAAGGATTTGGGTGTAATTAGTTTACTTAGGAAATGATCCGAAGAAGCACGGTGAGCAAGTGAGGAGATGAGACAGGGAATGGAGGAGAGACAGTAGAAGGAGCATTGATGACATTTCTGCTGTAGGGCTCAGTTCTCTTGGGGGCGGGGCAGGGCTTGAATAGTCCGTAAAGAGCATACCTCACACTGTCCCACCCAAGGGCAAGGAAGCTGGGGCACATATCCACTAACTTCCTCCCTGCGCGGGCTGAGGGGCGCTCCTCTGCGTGGGCCAAGCAGGCCAGGGCCGGAGAGCACTCTGAGGCACAGAGAGGCCGGAAGCCCTTGGCCTGGATGGGACCTGTCTGCAGGTGACCTCCGGGATGGGCAGACTATGAGGGGGCTGCGGACAACTGCGGCTACAGAGACTGTGCCTTCTTCCTCACTGCATCCTTAGCACCTAGACCGCGCCTGGCACTTCATGGATGTTCAACAACCATTAGTTGGATGAGCAGGTGGATAAATGAAGAGCACATATGCACAAATATAGCTTAATGGTTCAGCAAAGGCTGCTCAATTGTCAAAAACCTTTTGGGACCTTTTCAAACCAGCTCAAGTGTCAGTGACAGTGGTTAGTAGTGGGCAGGTCAAGATAATCTGCTTGCAGTTTGAAGTCCTTAACCAGAGTAGATGGGGAGGAACCAGTACGGCCATTAAATCCAAAACCAAGAAAGGGAGTCTTGGATAAAATGGATGTAAATCGAAGACACTATTATATTATTACCTATTTTCCTGGGTGTTTCTGGGCACAGGGGATTCAGAACCCCACTGGGCTGCCTATCTCATTGTTATGAAGCTTTGGTAGTTAGACAACCTCTTTTATTTTATTTATTATTTTTTTAACATCTTAATTAGAGTATAATTGCTTTACAATGGTGTGTCAGTTTCTGCTTTATAACAAAGTGGATCAGTTATACATATACATATGTCCCCATATCTCTTCTCTCTTGCATCTCCCTCCCTCCCACCCTCCCTATCCCACCCCTCTAGGTCGTCACCAAGCACCGAGCTGATCTCCCTGTGCTATGCGGCTGCTTCCCACTAGCTATCTATTTTACGTTTGTTAGTGTATATATTAGACAACTTCTTTTATATTGAACCATAATTTGCCTCCTAATTGCAAATTCGTTTCCAATGGCTTCAAATTCCACTCATCACTATTTAGCTGTGTGTCTGTGGTTCAGTGGCTTATAGTTTCTGTGTGTTATCTTCCTCACCTGTAAGATGCCTATGATAATACTGTAATACTTTCTGCATAAGAGCTGGACTCTGCTTTTCAACTGCATCATTCACATTCAGGCTCCACCATTTAATAGCTTGACTTAGAATGGGTTTCCTTAACCTCTCCATGCCTTCACTTCCTGATCTGCACAACAGGGATAATAATAGTACCTAACTCATGAGGTTGTTGTAAAGCACTTAGTAAGTGATTTATGTGTTAGTTATTATTTTATCTCTTAGGGGTGTTTAGGTATTAAACAAGATAATGCACATAAAGCTTATGTAGAATTCAGTGCCCGATACAGGCTCAATCAATATAAGTCATTATTACTACTTTTTAACTGCAGCAATATTAAAGTACTTTGTCAATTATTTGTTCCTCTGGCTTCCTCTCTTTTTCAGCTAAACATCCATTCCTCCCAGCATGCCTGGTAAAGTTTCCATCCCCATATACCATCTGACCTGTGCAAATGTGGTGTGACCAGTATCCTGTCCTCCCTACACTGACGTGCAGCATGACTGCTGTGATTGTGTGAGGTGTATCCTTTTAACTTTCTTTGCAATCCCTCACACAGCAATTATCATCAGCAAATGGCATCTAATTAAAACACTTACAAAAAGACTGGAAAATAAGACTGTACCCTACAGTTCCTGCTGTGTCTGCAGAAACCCAGCTTTATCTTTTGTCAAATAGCCTCATTTTTTTTTCTTTTGTCCAACAGATACTGCTCCTTTAGCCCAGTCAAAACAAACAACAGAACCTATGTTAGGAGCTGATAGAGAAATTGCATGTAAGAGTGAGTTAAACTATGGCCAAATTGTGAGATTATGAGAGAGGAAGAAGGTGTGAATTTAAAAAAAAATGAGAAAGTTGAGATTCAGGTGAAGGGTCATGTTGCAGAAATGAGGTTTCAGGATTCAACCTGGACAAGCTTCTGCTATGGCTACATCCTGGACACTGTCATCCATCTGACATTAGCTTTATTTGGGTCCTAATCACCAATCATCCTTTAGATCTCCTTTTCTCCCCCAGCTTTTGATCTCTCTGAGGCCTTGGGCCTTTGGTTCTATTGACTGCAGTCACCATCTTGTGTTCCCACCTCCCTGGTTTACCTCTTAAGCTTATAGTAGCTCTTTCTCAAGTTCTTTCATGGGCCTGCCTTAGATCTTAACATCCTCCTCTATTCATTCCCTCTATATCCGTTCTTGCGTATTCTTAATGACATCCGTGCCTTCAACTACCATCCATGCTCTTACAACCTCAAAGTACCTCCCTGGTTTACCTCTTAAGCTTATAGTAGCTCTTTCTCAAGTTCTTTCATGGGCCTGCCTTAGATCTTAACATCCTCCTCTATTCATTCCCTCTATATCCGTTCTTGCGTATTCTTAATGACATCTGTGCCTTCAACTACCATCCATGCTCTTACAACCTCAAAGTCTAAATCCCTACTCCAAACTTCCCTCTTCTCTTGTAGACTGGCCCATACATTTTTTTAAAATTAATTAATTAATTAATTAATTAATTTATTTATTTATGGCTGTGTTGGGTGTTCGTTTCTGTGAGAGGGCTTTCTCTAGTTGTGGCAAGTGGGGGCCACTCTTCATCGCGGTGCACGGGCCTCTCACTGTCGTGGTCGCTCTTGTTGCAGAGCACAGGCTCCAGACACGCAGGCTCAGTAATTGTGGCTCACAGGCCTAGTTGCTCCGCGGCATGTGGGATCTTCCCAGACCAGGGCTCGAACCCGCATCCCCTGCATTGGCAGGCAGATTCTCAACCACTGTGCCACCAGGGAAGCCCCATGGCCCATACATTTATATCTTCTAACTAGACATTTTTATCTAGATTCCCCCCAAACTCAAAATGTCCAACCTGAAATTCTTTACCTCTTCCCGCATCCAACCTCTTTATCATGCTGCATTTCCTATTTTGGATAATGACACAGCTATCGAAGCCTGAAACCTAGGAGTCATTGCAGATTCCCTTCTTCTCCACTCCAGTGAGATTCCCACTGATTGTATTTTTTTACATATCTCTTGATTCAGTCTTGTCTTTCCCTTGATCCTTGTCATGGCCATTATTCAGACATTTCCCCACCTGGACCATTTAAGCAGCTTCCAATAGATCTCCCTGCTATCATCAGCTTTCCACCTCTTTTCTCCTTTTAGCTCTAGCCTCCACATGCCTTCAGAGTCATTTTCCTAAGCTGCAGATGTTGTCATCTTCTTTGACATAACATTTACAGCTCTTCATCAACTGGACTCTCCTTACCTCTCCAGCTATTTGTTAATACTTAAGGATTAGTATTTTATCTGTTGAAATCAATCAATTAAAAATATTTCTTAACACCTTCTGCATGCTTAAGATTGTGTTAGGTCTTGTGGAGGTCATAAAAGAAGTTTAGTACATGATCTTCAACTTCTAAGGGCTTTGAAACTAACATGAAAAGAATTAGTGTATAATTAAGTGCTTAATTGTGTGGTGTAGACCATAAAAGCAATATGAAATATCTTTCCAAATTGGTTTTCTAAGGTTCACAAAAATCCACAAATATGTGTACGCATGTGTAATTCCTTCATAAAATGTTTATAATATGGATTTGCCTGGGTAATGTTAGTTATTTATACCGTGAAGCAAGAAGGAGGTCACCTCTACCAGGCAACAAGCGTTTATTAGTTTGAGTGCTTACTTCACAAAACTACTTATTTTATTGCATATTCATCCTACTCTTATCTTAGTAGGAAAGAAAATGATCTCTGTAATTGAAATAAAAATGGGCTGTTGCCTATGCTTCTTGGAGGGATATAAATCAGACAAGGTCAATGTCAGGTCAAATAGGCAAGGTCAGGAAGAGCTCATAACTGTGTTATGAACTGCATGCTTGTGCTGCCCACCCCATTCATATCTTGAAGACTAATCCCCAATGTGTTGGTATTTGGACCTGGGGCCTTTGGGAGGTAATTAGGTCATAAGAGTGGAGCCCTCGTGAAAGAGATTAGTGTCCTTGTAGGAGGAGATGGGAGAGAGAAGGCCTCTCTCAGCCACATGAGGGTGCAGGAGAAGGTAGCTACCTACAAGCAAGGAAGCAGGCCCTCAATAGACACCAGACCTGTTGGTGCCTTGACCTTAGATTTCCCAGCCTCTAGAACTGTGAGAAATAAATGTTTGTTGTTTAAGCCACCCAGTCTATGGTATTTTTATTATAGCAGTCTGACCTGATTAAGACAAACTCATTAGCCTAACAACCTAAATCAGTGTATTGCCCAGCTGCAAGACAAAGAAATCTAGCTCAAAGCAGAGAACCTCTCCAACAGATGGGACCCCTGTGCAGTCTAATGCAGGTCTAGCTCTCTCATTATGAAGCCTTGTCAGCCTGCCCATTGTGATGCTCTCATCTTGTTAAATCCCTGCACAGAATTCCACAGGGAGGTCGTAAGCACCCAGTTTCCTCCTCTGAAAATAGATTCGGCTTTGCAAAAAGGAAATCAATTTAGACAAAACATGGTGCCCATTACTTTCCCTGTGAAAATTGTTCTTAGGGGAGATATCAGAAGTCCAGGGAAGTAATATCATCTCTCCTTGTTCTTGCTCATTAACTTGTACCTTGAAACAAAGGGAACTGGTGCTGATGGGTTTAAATCATGCTGGAAGGTTTTCCTGGAGTGGCCTGAGCTTTAGACTACGAGCCAGGAAGCTTGAGCCTCGTCCTAACCCTGCTGTTAACCAGTTGTCTGTGCCTGGTAAGCCCATTAACTTCTGGAGTCGAAACCTCCTTATTCCTTACAAGGTCTCACTAGCGATAAACACAGTTTATGTGAAAACATTTCAGGAAGTTTGGGGCCCTAAAAATGTAGGATATCTGAGATTCCTCCTGTGACCCTTTAAAGTGCCCTTGAGCCATTTATTCCCAAGGGCCATGATCCCTTTATGACTTGCCTCTATGCCGCATTTCCCTTCATGATGGCACCTGCTTACTTGTTCCAGGGCCAAAAATATCTTTAAAAGGACCTGTTGTATTAATATAGTGTTTTCAAGTTTTGAAAACACTTTTACACATAGCATTTCATTTAATCCTCATAATACCACTTTGAAATAGGCAGAGCAAATATTACTTATTCTTATTTTAAGGATGAGGGAACTGAGGCTCAGAGTCCAGGAGTGTTTCCCTTCTTTTGACCTCTCCCCACTCCCTAGCTTCTCGCTCTGCTTCTCCTGAAGTTCACATGTCATCCTCTGTGCCTTCCAGGTTAGAGCCTAGAAGCTTGGATTGGTCTCCCTCACTTTTCAAACACCCCCCTGCCCAAGACAGATGTACTCTCTTGCTCCTTTAAATCTCAGGTTTTCTACAATTCTTTATCTGGGAGAAAAAGAAAAATCCCAGTCTTTCTGCAAGCATATTTATTTCCTGCCTACCCTAGGCCGGGTACTCTGCCTGTTCTCATCCTTCCTCCCTTCCTTTTTACTCTCTATCACTATGAAAATAATTTACTCAGCAAATATTCCTTGAGCTCCTACTTTTTTTCAGGGCACTATTTAGATATTTAGTAGTGAAGGTAGCAGGTAGGTGCAAGATGCTCACAGTTGGTGGGGGCAACTATATTTGCATTTTTAAGTGGTGTGTCTATTTTATGACTTCCCTGTGTTCCTCTACATTTGTATTTTCAGTCTTGGATTGTAAATTACATGAGGATCGGTCCCTGCATTTTGTTTCTTTTTTTAAAATTTTTATTGAAGTATAGTTGATTTACAATGTTGTGTCAATTTCTGTTGTACAGCAAAGTGATTCAGTTTTTTATATATATACACATATTCAGTTATATATACATATATATGTATATATATTCTTTTTCATATTCTTTTCCATTATGGTTTATCACAGGATATTGAATATATTTCCCCGTGCTATACAATAGGACCTTGTTTATCCATCCTATATATAATAATAGTTTGTTTTTGCTGATCTCAAACTCCCAGTCTTTTCCTCTCCCACCCCCCTTTCCCCTTGGCAACCACAAGTCTGTTTTCTATGTCTGTGAGTCGGTTTCCGTTTCATAGATATGTTCATTTGTGTCATATTTTAGATTCCATGTATAAGTGATATCATATGGTATTTGTCTTTCTCTGTCTGACTTACTTCATTTAGTATGATAATCTCTAGGTCCATCTGTGTTGCTGCAAATGGCATTATTTCATTCTTTTTTATGGCTGAGTAATATTCCATTGTGTGTGTGTGTGTGTGTGTGTGTGTGTGTGTGTATGTATCCCACATCTTCTTTATCCATTCATCTGTTGATGGACATTTAGGTTGCTTCCATGTCCTGGCTATTGTAAATAGTACTGCAATGAACATTGGGGTGCATGTATCTTTTCAAATTATGGTTTTCTCCGGGTATATGCCCAGGAGTGGGATTGCTGGGTCATATGGTAGTTCTATTTTTCGTTTTTTGAGCAACCTCCATACTGTTTTCCATAGTGGCTGCACCAATTTACACTCCCATCAACAGTGTAAGAGGGTTTCCTTTTCTTCACACCCTCTCCAACATTTGTTATTTGTAGCTTTTTTAATGATGGCCATTCTGACCAATGTGAGGTGGTACCTCATTGCAGTTTTGATTTGCATCTTTAATAATTAGTGATGATGAGCATCTTTTTATGTGCCTATTGGCCATCTGTATATCTTCTTTGGAGAAATGTCTGTTTAGGTCTTCTGCCCATTTTTCAATTGGGTTGTTTGTTTTTTTGTTATTGAATTGTAGGAGCTGCTTGTATACTTTAGAAATTAAGCCCTTGTCTGTCACATAGTTTGCAAATATTTTCTCCCAGTCTGTAAGTTGTCTTTTCGTTTTGTTTATGGTTTCCTTTGCTGTGCAAAAGCTTATAAGTTTGATTAGGTCCCATTTGTTTATTTTTGCTTTTATTTCTATTGCCTCGGGAGACTGACTTAAGAAAACATTGGTACGATTTATGTCAAAGAATGTTTTGCCTACGTTCTCTTCTAGGAGTTTTATGGTGTTATGCCTTATATCTACGTGTTTAAGCCATTTTGAATTTATTTTTGAGTAGGGCATGGGGGGGGTTCTAACTTCACTGATTTACAGGCAGGTGTCCAGCTTTCCCAACACTACTTGTTGAAGAGACTGTCTTTTCCCTATTGTATATTCTTGCCTCCGTTGTCAAAGATCAATTGACCATAGCTAGGTGGGTTTATTTCAGGGCACTCTATTCTGTTCCATTGATCCATTTTGAACTTACCTCTATTTGATGTATGGAGAGAGATACTTCAACAGGGCATTTTTGTCTACTTCAGTGACTTCCACCAATATCAAAACTCAGGACTGGTAGAAACATGAAAACAAAACAAAACAAAACAGTTTGTCCCAAAAGAAATAGCTGAAGAAATGGTGGCAAAAACAAGATCATTTTAATTATTGAATGGGGTACGTTCTTTAATCATTACTCGTAAGACTACAGAGATTCTCCTATACCCAGCTGCTGGGTTAATGGAAGTTTTCTATAAAGAACCAGCTCTGTTTACAAATGCTTATTTGTGCATCTGCTGCATGAACCCTGTAGTGAAGTGTAAGTTCAAAACCTTCTTAATTCATTTGTTGGTAACTTATTGATTCTGAAAGCTACAGACCCTGTGCCTTGTCATCATTTTTGTAAAGCATTCCTCAGGGTGGTATTCACTGTAAAATATTGAGCTAATTAAGAGTTTTGGGACCCCTGATTAACTTGCACAGCAAAAGCTGTGTTAAGTAAATTAGGTCCCAAATAAATCTAAAATGATCGTGGAAGGTCATCAGCTAAATAAAGACGCCGACAGCTCACATAACAAGATGCAAAGCAATGGTAATTAAGAAAAATAATCACCTTTGCTGCTGAGAGGACAGGTTTGACCCCCAGTGAAGTAACTTGCAAGGCATCTGTTTGCTAAAAGAACTCTCGCTGCTTTGTTCTGCTGTGAAGGGCAAGAGGGGCAAGAGACACTTTTCTGTATTCCAATATTCACTACATACTCTAATGGAGAGAATTATGTTTAAGGAATAACCCTGTTTGAGGCAGAAGGACAGAGTCACAGAATTACCCAAGGTCTCCTTTAACCCGAGGTGTGGTAGACTCACAACTCCCTTCTCCCTGCTCTCCTCTATTGAAGAGGCAAGAAAACTAAAACTTCATCTTTTACAGGTAGGAATTGTCATGTGACCCAGTTCGGCTACTGAAATGTGAATGGGAATTGCTGGATACAGGTTCTGGGGAAGCTTTTCCAAAGGGACAGTTGTGACTGACTTGCCCATTCTGATTTTGCTGCTTTCTTCCTGCTTGGAAGGTGACCAGGATGCCCACCTGGAGTAACCATGTTTGAAGGATGGCAGAAGAGGAAGCCAAAAGGAGCCCAGGTTGTTTACTCCTGGGCACTTTCTCGCTTGAGAGAACTCCTATCTGCTTAAACCATTTTCAGCAGGGCTTTTGTTGTTTGCAGTCAAAGTACAAGCCTAATTTTAGGGTCTTTCAGCTCAGAGGATAATTCCTCAGTGGTACTGTTGGGTTTAGTAGGAGTAAAACAACAACGATATTGTATTCATCAAGGTAACAATTTGCGTTAGGAATTTTCAGACAATGACATGAACTCTGGAGAACTCAGGGCCAGACCCACAAATACGGATCCAATGAAAGCACTGTTCCCATTGGGCCCTTAAACCTCTCAATCTGGTGACAATACTCTTCCTATGAGATAACTTTCCATCAATTCCAGTGGACTCATTTGAAAAGCAGGATTATATCTTCCTTACTGACTTCTTGGAACAATGCAGCTATGTTTGCTCTCTTAGGATCTAGTATTTAAACCCTTCCTGCTCGAAGGAATGCTTCTAAAGGTACAAAGATAAGGTGCGGTTTCCTGGCTATATCACTCCACCTACCATACTTGAGTTCTTTCACATAATCCCAGAAAATGAAGCAATGAGGACAAAGACAAATTCAGACCTAAAAGAGAGGAAAAAAGGGAGAATGGGAGGATGATGAGCATTAACTCCTATATAATATGATCTCCTAGGTCACGATCTGTTTGTCGTGCCCCTCCACATATACATTGGACACTCCTTGAGCATTCAAGTAACAGGACGACAGTGGTCAGCTGGTAAAGTGAATCATGATACTTCTGCTTGCTTCCTCTTTGTATTAGGTGTCTATACAGAAGAAATGGATTAAGAGTCCATTTTTCTCCCTGCCAATAGCCTAGCTGTATACATTTTAGGAGATTTTTTATACTTAATCAAGGGGCACACTGGGGATTTGGTTGTATTCCTTCTTGAGATATTATTTCTTTACTTTCCTCAACAAACATTTATTGAACACTATATTAATTATCTATTACTCCATGACACAATACCCCCAAACTTAAAACAAACTTAAAACAAAAAAAATAAGCATTTATTATCTCACACAGTGTTTGAGTGTCAAGAATTCAGGAGCAACTTAGCCCAGTGATTCCGGTTGTAGTCAAGATAACAATGGGGCTGCAGTCATCCAAAGGCTTGACTGAGGCTGAAGGATCCACTTCCAAGATTGCTCACTCACATGACTATTGGCAGAAAGCCTCAGTTTGTCACAGGCTGTTCATAGGAGACCTCACTAGATAGTGCCATTCCTTCCCAGAATGATTCTCAGTGACTCTTAGCTCCACCCTCTGAGTCATCTTTCCTTTTCCATCAAAGGTAACTCGTGTGCAGCTGTATAGTTTTCTCAGCTTGTTTCTTCCTGTAGAAGTTTGAGTCGAGAGGCTGCTTTCGCTCTTATACTATCTCTGTCTCTTTTAATGAAAGCTGGCTATATTTCTGAAATACAATCTGTGGGTCTGATAAAACTTTGTAGGTTTGCAGTCTTATTGGGGTTCACTCCATTAGCAACATCCACAAATTGCTTCAAGATAAGCCCTTCTTTTCTTGAGCTTCTCTGAGACTGTAGAGGGACAGCATCCTTAAACTTCTTAGAAGCCCTGTTGACTTAATAGTTCTCCAAGCACGACCTTGGATCTTTCTGAGATCTTAAAGGATTTAATAGTCAGTTCCTTGGCTTCATCTTTAGACCATATTTTTCTAAGAGTACCCTCAAAAGAGTTTCCTAGAAGGGCAAACCGGGAAACTTTAAATAAACACTTCCTGGGCTTTTTGTGTTTATCAGTCCTTCCTTTAGCTTATCTCTCTCCTCTTAAATTTTACCATAAGCAGCAAGAGGAAACCAGGTGGCAGCTTCAACACTCTGACTGGAAATCTCCTTAGATCAGCCAGTTCATCAGGTATATCTTCTAATTTCTATTATGTTGCTGAATATTTTGCCACTTCATAAGAAGGATCAACTTTCCTCTAATTTCCAATAGCTTTTTCCTTTCTTTCCTTTAAGCCTCACCTGCAGCCTCCTCAAAGGCTCTCAAGCTTCTACTGTCAGAACCTTCGGGGTTCTTCAGGCTTCTCTAATAGTTTTTTCTAAGTCCTTGCAACTTCTGCCTGCTTCTCCATTTCAAAGCCATACCCATGTTTCAGATTTTTATTATAGCAGCACCATTGCACTTTCGGGTACTAAAATCTGAATTAACTATCTATTGTGTAACAATTGCTCAAAAACTTAACATCTTAAAACAAAAAACATGTATTATCACACACAGTTTCTGTGGGTAGGAATTTGGTAACAGCTAGCTGGGAGGTAATGGTGCAGGTTCTCTCATAATATTGCAGTCAAGATGTCAGCTAGGGCTGCAGTCATCGGAGGGCTTGACTGGAGCTGGAGGATCCATTTCTAAGAGAGCTCACTTGGCTGTTGGCAGGAGGCTTCAGTCATAGGGCTGCTTGAGTATTCTCATGGCATGGCAGCAGGCTTCTCCTAGAGTGAATGATCTTGCAAGAGAAAGCAAGGCAAAGCCATGATGTCTTTCATGACCAAACCTCAAAAGTCACAAACCATAATTTCCTCAATAACCTTTTGGTGGCATAGGTCAGCTCTATTCAATATGGGAAGAGACCGCACATGGGCACGACTACCAGAAGGTGAGGATCTCTGGGGCCGTTGCAGAAGCTGACTACCACAAACATTTATCAGGGCCAAGGGTCTATGCAGGGCACAACTGGGGACAGAAGAAAAGGTCCCTTTCCTCAAGGAACTTTTATTCTAACTTCGGTGATTAGACATATACACAAAATAATGTGAAAAAAATCATTGTATTTTATAACCAAATTGCTGGGACTGTAAGGAAAAAGCACTCACTTGATGCATTTCTGTGTTTATTTCTTCTACTAGTTTATAAGTTCCTGGCAGGGCCTCACTCATCTTTATTCCCCACAGGGCTCAGCTCAGGGCCTTGCCAAATAGATGTTTAGTAAATAGTTCTTGATTGAACAAAACCCTATAGCCAGGTCAAGGAAAACTAAAAACTAAGAATAGGCCATTGGGTCTAATGATTAAATCTCTATTGTTTTAATTGTTTAGAAAAATGATTTCAGGAGGCAATTGGAATAAAATTGAGATTACAAGGAGTTAAGGAGGTGATGAGAGTAGATCAAGTCTGGCAGTAAAAGGAAGGGTAGAGATGGGGTTTAGTTTAAAAGGAGTTGGCCAAAAGGTTGTGTTCTAAGTTTAAGGGAAATTTGGGCATTTTTCTAGGCAAGAGAGGAGTCAGAAAGAAGAGAAGGGAAAATGGATGAGACAGGAACTTTGATAACTGATGGAACAATGTCCTAGGAAGGATTCACAAGCACAAACAAAAACTTGGAAAAGAAAAGGGACATTTCTTCCTTTGAAAAAAGGATAGATGATAAAGAGGCATTTAAGAGTGATGAAAAGGGAAGTTTTGTTAGGTCATGTTGAATGGACTTGATTATTTTTCAGTGAAGTGGGGACACTGGAAGGGGGAAGAGCTGTTGGAAGGAGCTTGGGAAGGAGTGACCTCAATACTCCTGGATGGTAGTGAGCAGCCAGCTGAGGTTGGGTCATCTGGGTCTCTAGGGGAACCAGCGTGAATGGTGGCATGATGCCCTCTGGCTTCACGCAGCAGGCTGTGAGGAAAAGGACAGGAAATGGATAGAAAATAACAGCTGTTGATACAAATGGCCATGGTGGGGAATCTCGGGAGACCTGGTGCATCTGATTCCCACCCTGATTGTTCCTGTTACATGGTGTGATTTATTTCCTTTGAAAATCACTATAAACCTTAGGCTGAGAAGAAATGGCATAATCTGTCACTTAAATGTGTGGTGTGTGATGGGGAAAATACGGAAAAGGCTTTAAATCTTTTTAACAATTCTTAGCATGAACAATTTAACATTCAGTCACTGATTAGCAGTGCTTCAGATGAAGTAAATAATGTCAATATCCTCTTTATAATTCAGCCCCTAGGAAATAAACACTGAGTTTTCATGATCTTCCATAGGTCCTATAATGAAATACATAAAGCCAACTGCATTTTATGGAAAATATTCTCAAAGATACAGGAAATAGTACTGGACCAGGACTTAGAAGACCTGGGTTCCAGTTCAGCTCTGCCACTATCTATCTGGCTCTGGGGAGGTCACTTAATCACTGCTGGGCCTTAATCACTCATTTGTAAAATAGGAAACTGGATTAAATGCTCTCTAATGCCTTCCAGCTCTAGCATTTCATGGTTCTATGGTTTCTAGCCCATCAAATCACCTAGATTTTCCTCTGTGAGTGCCATGAAAGTTGAACACTAGGGGTCACATTTAGATAACCACTCACACATTTGTCTGAGTCTGGTAAACATGCCCCATTTCCTTCAATAGATGGTTCTCAGCAGCTAGATGATGATTGGTCTTGTTTCTCACTTAAAATGTTCTTAAATGGGATTGTGTTGTTTCCCTTTCTAGGGGGCTGAGGATTCTGGGGGAAAGTGAGGAACTTTCTTGATTCAGGCCTTTCCCTTTGGGTTCATGCTATTTTTTCTTTCACACAGGACCCCAAATTAGGCCTGTTGTTCATTCACAGGGCAGATAAATTCTTCCTGAAGCTTTCATATTTTTCCTCGTCAATACTCTTTCTTGGCTGGGTGGGTGGTACCCCCAAAGTAGATCACTTTTAAAAAATCAGAGTTGCCTTCATGGAAAACCATTTTTGAGAGCTCCTCATTGAATGATCCGAATTTCTTCCACAACCTGTTTTCGTGATCTATTTTGCTTTCAGGAGAAGGCACCTTGAGATGGGCTCCTTCCCCAGTTTCTTTGCTAGAAGGTCTCTGCAATCTTTCTTTATCATGTTCCAATTTCAGCATTCCTCTCTCCAGCCTAAGTCACATTTCTCCTACCTTAATGTTCAATTCTCAGGGAAGGTGGGGAATTAAAATTATTAGTCAACACAGGGAAGGAAAATGTTATAAACCATTCCCACACTTAATAGCAATGCTTCCTTGCATCACAGTTTTCCAAGTGTTTTTACATATATTATTTCCTTTGAGTATCACTTGTGTTCCTTACACTCCCCCTCCCCCCCACCCCGTGTCTCCTTTGCTAAGAAATAAAACCTAAGAGAGACACAGGACAGAAGGTAAAGCAGTGAAGGCAGCCAGCCTGGAAAAGTGGGTGAAACTCTCGTCTTGGCAACCTGGATTAAGTCCTGACTCTGTGCATCTCTGGGCAAGTCACGCTCACTCTCTGAGTCTGGATTTCCTCATCTCTGAAAATTACGGTTATGAATCCGCCCACTCTACCCACGGTCTCTGGGCTATCAGGAAGATGGTCGTTTCTTACCTTCCTGCAACCGGTTTGCCCTGCTAACTTCCTGAATGAGAGTTTAAAGGAAATGCCAGTCAGAGGTCTACTATTTACTCCTGGCTGCCCCCTCCTCCCAATCCTGGTACTCTGAGCTATGAAGACAACCTGGAAGAAAATCAGAAGGACCTTTCCTTCCTCCCTTCAGGCCTAGAGACAGCAGGGGGACAGGGATCCCTGCATCCTCTCCTTAAAGGACAAAGACAGTCCTCTCCTCTTTCCTCCTGCTCTTGTTCCCCCAGGAGCCTCAGTGCCTGCACGTTACCGTCATCTCACTACTCCAAACTCCTCAGGTCAGAGGACTCTGGGGGTGGAGCTTGGGTGACACGATGGACCAAGACTTGCACACCCCTTGCTTTTTCTACTAATGCTTTGCTCCTACTGCAGTTTTGTGGTAACTCTCCCAGGGTAGGAAGTTGTTTAATTTCCTCCACCTCTTTTCTAGACTTAGAATACTCTCCTTTATAGCAAAACATGCTGGAAAGTCTTTGTGTTGGGGTCAGAAAGATCCACGTTCCCCGGGCAACTAGTCGGGCAGGTTATTTAACCTCCCTGAGCCCTGGTTTTCTGTCAGTGCAGGATGTGGCACAGTGTGGGAGCTCGGGATGCTGCGTGGGACTTTTCCTGTTGTCCCAGGATTTTGGAGAAAGCAAACGTGAGCACAGTAGGCACTAAGCACTCTGCATTTCAAGTTCCACGAACAGCCAGTATGCTTAGGAAGGAAAGAGAAGGGACCTCCACCCCATCTATGGGCTGAAAGGATGTGTAAGTGGATCCCTGTGTCCATAAAGAGGAGCTCAGAGGGTAGTGGAGAGGCAGGAGGTGTGGGGCTGCCAGGTGGCCTCAGGGTTACATGATGGGATGCCCAACCCAGCAGAAGAATTGCAGTGTGTGGGTCCCAAGGGAGATACAGATGCCCCTTTGGGGAAAGAGGTTCAACAATGGAGGGGCTGGAGTGAAGCGGAACCCCACCCTAGGAAAACCTGGAGTGCCATCTGTGTGTAGAACACCCATTAGCAGAGGCCACCAGCAGTAGGCAAGAGTTTGGCCCGGAGTCGGAAAGGTGGAGAAGGAGAAGGTTCAAAGGCAGAAAAAAAGAGAAAACAGTGTGAAGAACAGATTTTATTTACTCTCATCCCAGAGCTGAGGGGAGAGGAAGAGCTGAGATTGGAATGAAGTTTTAAAGTAAGTAAGATTGAGACTTAAATATCAAACTGAGATGGCTCCAAACACTATAGGTGGTTAAGAGTGTTAGCAGAGAGAAGCTGGCAAAGGGGCATTTATGGACCAGTTACCATAAATAGGAAAGGAGGGTATCAAGAGAGCCTATTTAGGAGTAATTAGGAAAACTAAAAAAAAAAATTAATTAACGTTTATGCCTCAGTGAGCTGAGTTTTCTCCTCAGTAGTCCAGTTATATCAATAATTGGTAGTTTATTGTTTGGGTGGCACTTAAACCCTTTCTAGCTGCTGCTGCTTTCCCCATAAGAGAGATTCTCTTTTTAAAAATATTTTTTCATTATTTGCCTTTCTATTTGGCTCCCTTTCAAATCTCTGTGCTCATTTCTTCAGAATGCCCCATTTTGCCTAATGAGTTCTATTTCTTTTCTCATCTTGATGAATATTTTAAACATATTTGTTTGAAAATCACTTTCAGATTAATCTAATACTTGTAGTTCTCTGGGTATAATTTCTCCTGTTTTTGCACTGCTGGTTATCTCTGAGCAAACTGCATTTCCTTATTTGCTTCAGCTAATGTACAGTGGAAATCATCTTCTTCAGTGTCCTATGCATACCTGGGTCATGGAGAGAGCCCTTCAGCTCTGTTTTGTGATCACCTCTGACAGGGTCCTAAGATGTTTGCCAGTTTCTCAACTCTGTGCTCCTCTCTTTGTGTCTATGTCTGTCTCTCTGTGTGTGTGTGTGCAGGGAAAGGTCTGGCCACACAGCTCCATGCACAGCAGTCTGGGGGCTCTGATTTTTCATGGCTGACTCTTCTACCAGTAACAGGGATTGGCAGTTGCTTCCAAGCCAAGTCTGTGAACTGCAGACAAAGATTTCCTCAACTTCCAGCTTTGTCCAGAGAGTCAATTCAATTTCCCCACTTGTGCAGGGCCTGTGGCCTCTGTGATGGTTAATCTTATTTGTCAACTTGGCTAGGCTGTGGTGCCCAAGCATTTCATCAAATACCAGTCTAGATGTTGCTGTGAAGGTATTTTTAAATGTGATTAACATTTAAACCAGTAGACTTTGTGTAAAGCAGATTCTCCATAATGTGGGTGGGCTTTATCCAATCAGTTGAAGGCCTTAAGAGCAAAGACCAAGGCTTCCTGAAGAAGAGGGAATGCCTCCAGATCGTAGCACAGAAATTCTGCCTGAGTTTCTAACTTTGGCCTCAAAACTGCAACATTACCTGTCTTATTCCCCCCAATTTAAAAAATTGGGGTAAAGTGCATATAACATAAAATTCACCATCTTAACCAGTTTAAGTGTACAGTTTAGTGTTATTAAATACATTCATAATGTTGTACAGCCATCACCACCATAATATTACCACAACTCTTTTCATCTTGTAAAACTGAAACTCAATACCCATTAAACAATAACTCTTAAGTCCCCCCTTCCCAGAGATCCTAGAAAACACTTTCTATCTCTATGATTTCGACTACTCTAAGTACTTCATATAAGTATTTGTCTTTTTTATGACTGGCTTATTTCACTTAGCATAATGTCCTCAAGTTTCATCCATAGTTTAGCACGTGTCAGAATTTCCTTCCTTTTTAAGGCTGGATAATAGTCAATTGTATGTATATATTATGAATGTATATACCACATATTGATTATCCATTCATCCATCTATGGATACTTGGGTTGCTTTCACATTTTAGCTATTTTGAATAATGCTGCTATGAGCATGTGCGAACAAATATTTCTTTAAGACTCTGCTTTGAATTCCTTTGGATATATACCCAGAAATGCAATTGATAGATTGTATGGTAATTCAATTTTTAATTGTTTGATGAACCCAACATCCTGTTTTCCACAGTGACTGTACCTTTTTGCACAAAGGTTCTAAACTTTGCCAACACTTGTTATTTTCTGGTTTTGTTCTTGTTGTTGGTTTTGTTTTGTTTTGTTTTTTATAGTAGCCATCCTAACAGGTATGAGGTGGTGTTGGTGCTGACTTGCAATATGGATTTTGGACTTGCCAGTCCCTATAATCATGTGAGACAATTCTTTAAAAGAAATCTCTCTCTCTGTCTGTGTGTATGTGTGTATATATATATATGTTCTCCCATTGGTTCTGTTTCTCTGGAGAACCCTGGCTAATAATCCACACCCCGCCGCCACCCCATGATGGTTCTCTCTAGAGAGCAGTCAAAGGGAGCTCCTTAAAATGAAAATCAGCAAGTCACTATTCTGATCAAAAAAATGCTCCAACAGCTTCCCATTTCAAACAGTGCAAAAGCCAAAGTATTTACAATGGCCTGCAAGGCCCTAGGTGCTCTGGCTTGCCTATTCCTTTTCTAATGTTGTCTCCTTCTAGTCTCCCTTTCAGGCTGGTTCAAGTTAAAGAGTGTTGTTGTAAAGATAAAGTGGGTAATACTGTGGACATACGTGGGCAATACAAAGACAGGAAACAAATGACATGTCAGACATCTAACGGAGTCAGGATTGGGAACTGGTAAACTGAGGATCAAGGCTACTGTTCTGTCGCCCAGGGGTTCATAGTCTCTCTTTGCTCTGCTCCACACACCCCCTCCACCCATGTGTGTTCCTTTCTCTGCCCTCTGCTCACTCATCTTGCACACGGCCTCCAAGTGCTCCAAGTCATCCTAACATGTAGCAGGCACTGATCTAGGCCCTCTGGACAAAGCAGTAAAGAAACCAACAAAAGTGATTGTCTTTCTAGAGCTTATGTTCTAGTGGGGTGGGGCGGGGGTAGGGGATAGGGGAAAAATATAAAATAAGATGTCTATACAAAGTATATATTACACCACAGGGCTAAAAGTGCTGAAACACCACAGGGAAGAAGAATCGAGAAAATTGGAGAGGTGTGATGCTAAACAAGGTGGTAGGGGAAGGGGTCATTGAGATGATGATTAGAAAAATCTGTGGGAAGTAAGGAACGAGGCAAAGAGAGAGGGGTGGCTGGGGAGAGTAGGAGTGAGGTCAGATTGCTGCGGGGTAGAATGCAGATTAGGAAGGGCCCTGGAGGCCACCGAAGGTTTTGGCTTTTACTTTGGGTGAGATGGGGAATTTTGAGTAGAGGAATTCTCTGATTTGGCTCCTATTTTAACAAGATCACTCTGACTGCTATGTTGAGAATAGACTGTAGGGAGACAAGGAAAGAAGAAGGGAATCCCTTTAAAAGGTTATTCCAATAATCTGGGAGAGTGATCTGGTAGCTTGGACCTGAGTGGAAGTAGCTAGAGCCTTTTACTACCCTGGTATGGTTTGGGGTCAATTCTTTTTAAAGGGCTTGTGGAATGGATGGGGCAGAGACCAAAACATGATCAAAAATGATTAAAGTCCCCTTTTAATAATCCTACAGATTGTTGCCACACCATCTGTGAGCAGATAATCACCAAATTTGATCACCAAAGCCTCATTTTGTCACTCCCCTTGCCATCTCCTTGAGGGGTTGGATAGCACTTGTTCTAAATGTGGAAAGTACATTTTAAGGAAATTTGTTCAGTGAATAATTTAATTAGAAAGGAGCCTTTGCATATTTCACAGGCTTTTATCTCTATTCTGAAATTAGTTGATAACTCCTTCCTGGAGACCTGTAGTCATCCCGTTGATATTAAACAGATCACAATTGCCCTGATGGGATTCCAGAGCAAGATTATGCTACAAGGTATTAACCTCTGCAGACCTCACCATTTATCTAGTTGATGCATAGGGCCTTGAAGTAATTTTAAAACTTTTTTCCACATTATCTTAAGAAGATAAATGAAATGAATTGAAACACTGGGAAACTTATTAAGATAGTCTAAGGATCACTCTAAGTGGAAAAGTCAGATTACATCCAGGAATCTCACTTTGGAGGACTCATTCCTTCCCTTAACTCACGGGGCCACCTCCTTTTGTGCACAGTAGGCCCTCCAGGGACAGAGGGAGGGCGAAGCTCTCCCTGGTAACATATTTCTTTCCGGTCTTCAATGGTGACTGTGTGACTTCTGCTCAGGGTCCATAAAGAATGGAAGGAACCAGGCCTGGCCCCGAACCCAGATGTCCTGGAAGCCTGTACCTGATTCTCAAAGTCTCCCCCAGTATGCCTCAGAGTTTGGAGTTTTAGAGAAGGAAGACAAGGCCCGAACAGGGGCTTGGGAACCATGTGAGATCTAGCTTTGTCGTCCCCGGGCACAGGCCAGCGATGGGCAGTATGCAGGGAGAAAGTGGCCCATTGTCTTTTCCACAGTGCCCACAGTGCCTTTCAGAATGAAAGATCTGAATGTTGTCTCCATATCGCTGCTTCTCAGACTTGTGAATATTAACATTTGGTGTCTAAAAGGCCATGGCGGGGCTTCCCTGGTGGCGCGGTGGTTAAGAATCCACCTGCCAATGCAGGGGACGCGGGTTCGAGCCCTGGTCCGGGAAGATCCCACATGCTGCAGAGCAACTAAGCCCGTGCACCACAACTACTGAGCCTGCGCTCTAGAGCCCGTGCTCTGCAACAAGAGAAGCCACTGCAACGAGAAGCCGGCGCACCAAAACGAAGAGCAGCCCCCGCTCGCCCCAACTAGAGGAAAGCCCGTGCGCAGCAACAAAGACCCAATGCAACCCAAAATAAATAAATTAATTAATACATAAATGTAAATAAAAATATGTTTAAAAATAAAAGCCCACGGCAAATTTCCTTTAGCTTTATCCTATTCATTAAAGAAACTAACTTGAAAGAATACACACCCTGACAGGAATCCAGGAAGCCATGCTCACTTTGAATGAAATAGAGGCTGGGTTGTAAAGATATACTATAACTTTCCTGAACTGAACTTTGAACAAAAAACTATTGCTCACCCTGGGCTGAAACAAAGGCCCTGAAGATGAGTAAGGAGGTTCACGACGGCCCAGGGCTGACGCGGGGCATAAGGCTGCCTGCCTGTCTTGGGCGTCTGTCTGTGGCAGGGAGGGTGCCCAGGCCCATCTCTGGTCTAGATGGGGGGCTGGTTGAGATTCCAGTTTCATCTTCAATGACGGCTTGTGTACAGTGTGTGTAAAATGACTGTCAGCTGAGCTGAAGGTACTCTGCCATGGTGACGTGTCCTACACGAAGAGATGTCAAACCTAAAGGCCTTACATGACTACGAAAGGAGTATTGGAGACCACTGGAGCAGTGTTTACCACAACTGGTGGTAGCCTCCTGGTTTGGGTGAGAAAGATAGAAAATGGGAAGGAGAACTCCAGGCTGGGTTCAAGCCCTGTGGCCCCAACCCCAGCTTTCCCTTTTGGGGTGAATAGCCAGGCTGATCCTAAGAGGAAGAGGAGAGAAGCTTGACTTTCTCCTGCAGTGGGTTAGGAGGCCAAGGTTTGGTGACCACAGTAAGTCCCCAGGATGCTCTGGAACTGATAATAAGGCTACAAATCAAATTAGTCATGCCTCTGTCACCCTCAAGGAGAGATTTCCTTTCCCTGAAGACACAGGCAGAAGCCACCTCTGGTTCTGGGAGCTGTCTTCTGAAAGGTATCTGGTCTGCCTCAGCAGAAAGAAGCCAGAATGTCCCAAGGTGGCTGTGGTTCCTGGCGCCTGAGAGACCTTTCTGGCACTGTGTTAGAGTTGGAATCCTGGGGCCAGGCCCAGAGGAGTACATTTGGACAACTTCAGAGCAAGCAGGCCTGAGGCGTGTATGGGAGCAAGCTGGCAATGTCCAAAAGCTGGAGGAGGCAAGAGCAAAAAGTGCGAGCAGGCAGGTGGAGCAGGCACTGGGACAGCAGCTGGTTCAGCAAGTTCCCAGGAGCCCAGCTAAGTGCGCAGGCAATCTGGTTAAAGGCTTGGGACCAAACGAACAGAGAGCTCTTATTCCTCACACAGTAGAGTGAGGTGTTGAGAAGGCTTACCAGTCTCAGTGTCTCTTTACTCACCCCCTCAGGAAAGAGAGGCCAGTACCATGTTTCTGAAGTCTGAAAGGCCCTCACATAACAGCCTGTGCTGAAAAACACCCCGCTACACCCCCAGCCGTCCCCAGCCCAACATACACATATACCTCTGGGATGGGAAGTAAAGAGCTTTCATGTTTTCAGGCCCCTTGAGGAAGTTTAAACTGGGTACTCCCTCTGGAGGGGTTAACGTTGATAGAGGATAGGTCTTGAGTCAGGGATGTAGAAGTGGCTGGACCCAAAAGGGATTGCTGAGGGAATTCCCCGAGCCTGGGAAGATGGAGAAGAAGCAGACAGGGGACTGCAGCACGAGAAAGTGGACTGGATTTGCACTTGATCCCGTGATCAGCCAGCCAGCTCTCCTCCCCTTACCGACGTGTCCTCATTCCCTTCCTCAGTGACCTTTCTCTGACCTCTCACCCAATATTCTGTCTCCTCAATTCAGAACTTAGCGAAATGGCCATGATCTCAGGAACACAGAGGCTTAAAACAATCTTCTAACCATTGCTTTGTCCAGACTATGCAAATTCTGCTTTTGCATCTAAGTGTCAAGACCCAAGAACCCTTTTAAAAGGCAACCATCCTTTGGAATTAAACCTCTCTTAATCTTTTAAATTGAAGATAGATTCCAGGGTCAACATAAAAGACAACCAGAGAAAAGCCTAATCCCCATTGTTTAGCATTTTCCAAAGTTCTCTTCCTTTTTTTTGCCTTTGCACTATATATGTGTGTTTATGTACCCAGAAATAGTCTACATTAAATTATGGATTAAGTTTGTTTTCAGCAATAACGCAAATGTCTGAAAGTCTTCAGACTCTCCAACAGCTAACGTCTTTCTTTCTGTTATTCATACATAAAAAAGTAAATTTTATGGCCTTGCAGCTGCTAACTTTGGGGTTAGAAATTTGTCTGGTTTAGAAGTTTTAATGTTTCTAGTGGGATATATGAGATTTTGAGGTCCAAAATATTAAGTCTATGAGATAGCTCAGTTCTAGGTTGGCTCTACTTGTCTCTCTCCTAATCTTTCTCCTTGTCAAAAAATAAGAAGAATATATTGTTACAGAAAATAGTTTGCTGAAAAATATTCATTGCCAACACACTGGCATTGTGTTGGTATTTTGGACCATTTGATTCTTTGTGAGCCTGATTTTTATTTATTGGAACTCCTTAAAACATCAAGAGATTTTCAGATTTTGAAAATTACACCAGACTAAGCCTTTTACATAATTGATGCTCCCATTGGTGTTAAAGGTAGTAAATGTTGCAGTCATTAGAACTAACTTTTGTATATAAAAATTTGAATACAAATGGGAATAGAGTTTATAACAAATTAGGTTTTTTGTTTGTTTGTTTGTTTTAATTATTTATTTTTATTTATTTATTTATATATGGCTGTGCTGGGTCTTCGTTTCTGTGCGAGGGCTTTCTCCAGTTGCGGCAAGTGGGGGCCCCTCTTCATCGTGATGCACGGGCCTCTCACTATCACGGCTTCTCTTGTTGCGGAGCACAGGCTCCAGACGCACAGGCTCAGTAATTGTGGCTCACGGGCCTAGCTGCTCTGTGGCATGTGGGATCTTCCCAGACCAGGGCTCGAACCCGTGTCCCCTGCATTGGCAGGCAGATTCTCAACCACTGCGCCACCAGGGAAGCCCGGTTTTTTTGTTTTACATAGCCCATATGACTTTTTGATGACTTTGTAAAATATCCAAACCTTAATACTTTATGAAATATGAAATAGTCACATATGAAATAGTGGTCAGCTATATACTGAACCACTCACTAACTTAATTTTATAATCACTTATTAGGTAGCTTTAATGTACCTGTCACTCTATCAGGGGCTAGGAAGACACAACCCAAATCTTGCTTCTAAAGCACTCTTTTTTTCTCCTAAATCACTCTTTATACTAGTTGGAAAGCATCACACACCTGTAGCAAAGAGTAAGAGAGTAATTCAAAGCAAAACAAGTGCTATGAGTATTCAAAGTTTAAAACTTGGTCAACTGGAACAATAGTCATGATGTATTATTAAGTAAAAAATAGATTATAAAACATTTATAGTATAATTTCATCTTTATTCTGTATTTATATACTACAGATAGTACTATGTATACTGTATTTAAATAGCATATATGTATTTATTATATACCAATATGAATACACATGAAAGGTTAACTGAGATATGGGATTTATGGGGGCTAGTGATTAGCATCGTTTCTAAAGTTGTAAGAATAATATGCACAAGCTTGTTTTGCCAATTTCTAACAGTTTCCATAATTGAAACTGGTGTTTCAATTATTCAAGAAAAATGAAACAAGAAACAGTTGTATAATGAAAAAAAAAAAAAGGAAATTTTACTTAATGCTGTTTTGAGTCCTCGTCATAAGAACTGTCCTCTCAGTTGATTGGCTAAAGTGAAAAACTAAATGTTAGTTGATTTTCAAAACAAGGTTTTGAGTTCGCTTTGTTCACATGTGATCACGTGTCTTGCTGTGAACGTATATTCAAAAAGAAAATCTCTACTCATTGGATTAACTCTAAAAGATAATGTGTAGCCATAGTAACCTCCTAGACATCACTTTATTAGCCACAAAGCTTAGAATAATTGTTTCTGCATCTATTTATTAAGTGTACACCTCTACTTCCACAAAGGATCTGAAGCAGCCCTTTGGAATATCAATAAACATCTATCTCCAGGTCACACATATAACAATAGCTCACAGTAGTACTTATATGTTTTCATTTTTAAAATATTTAAATGATTTTGTCAAAAGCTTAAAAATAATATATTTTTATATATTTTATATTATTTAAGTTAACTGTAATTTTGTACATTTCCGTGTTCCTGAATAATGTAACCCTATGGAACTTGAAATTCACATTATCACGAACAAGTCGACCATATGGCTAGTTATTATGTGAAGGCCAGCCAGAAGACCCAAGGTCCCCACACTTCTCCCTGTTGTCTTGGACCAGCCGCAGGTGCCATACTGGTTCTCACTCATCAGTATCAAGTACTGGGGAGAATCTTATCAGTTCTCTTTTTACTCAGCTAGTTGGCATGATTTCTTCTTTAATTGAAACTCCATTATTGCATATTCTGTAAACCACCTTTCTTTCTTATCCCCCTTCCCTTTTTTGGGTATCTTCCTCAAACTTATCTTTAGCCCAACTATCTCTTTCTGTGACAAAAATGAAATTTTGTCACAGTTTTCCACCGTAGCTTCCAAGGTCATTTGAAATCTGTGTGCTAGTTACAATTACCAGTCTGCTGTCATGTTAGAGCAAAGGCAGAAATTGTAATTCATTTTATACTGGCTTTTCTCAAACTATATTCCACAGAACACTAGTTCATCCACATGTCAACGTGCGTTATGAGAAAAGGCTCCATGGTGAGTATGGTTTGTGAAACACTGGTGGTTATAACACACATTAGCATTTTAAAGACTCTAAGAAGTCCTACAGTCAAGAAATTTGCTTAATTTGACTCTTCCCACATTTACTTGCCACAGACACCCCCACTAATACCACTTTTGTGAAATACAATTTGGGACGTAAATACTCACGGTTCTTACAGCCTACCGGGGTAGACAGTAATTATCCAGATGATGCAGAGGAAGATATATTTACAAACTGAGATAATTACTCTTAAGACCCTGACTTAGGCTGGAGGTTGGAGAATATCTTTTCAAGGATGTCACTCTTTGCTCAAGACCTGATTGGTGAGTAGGAGCTAGCGAGGAGCCTTCCTCAGGTCATGTGGTCCATTCGTCTGTCTCAGTGGAATGGCTCCTAGGCTTCTAGGTCAGCTCAGAAGACACGGGCTGGGAAAAGATATTTCATTCTCTGTGACATGTGGCTATCCATTTTAGTCCCTGGTAATGTTGAGATTCCCTTAGAGAGGGAAAGGGAAAGAACAGAGAAGCCACAGAAGCTTTTTGGGGAAACAAGAACCCTCATAGGATTAGGAGACAGCTGGGATGTGGGAGGTGGTAGCTGGAGGGAGGAAAGAGGGAGATGCCAAAGATAGCATCCATTTTTATAAGACTTAAGTTATTTTTACAAATGATCGTACAGACCGTTCAACTGTGGTCTGTGAAACATAGACTGTCACTCGTCAGTCGTTACAGGATATTGTGTAGTACAAACCTCAAGAGTTTGGCATATTTTCCATCGTACACTTGTTACTTGAATGCTGAAATTATCCACCTTTACAGACGAATGGACTAAATTTAGTATTTAAAGGATTGAGACCAAGTGCAGGAGGCATTCACAATTAGGGAAGCAATTATGGGTTTATTTAAAGACCATAAAGTTGAGAATTCTTTCTTTGATTTTTTTTTTTTTTTCAGGGAAGATGATCTGAACATTCTGCTCCCTTGGACAGGGTATCTAGTTTTGAGAAATTTGATATTCACCTACTTCTAGGCTCCCCTAAATGCAATACAGTACAGTAAGGCAGACCTTAGTGCAATGTTAAACAGATGGTGGTGGCTTGTCAGGAGTAATGTGGTTCTTGATGACTGACCAACAGAGGACTATTGATACATGATTTACCTTAGCAGGTAAGTTCTGGCCTGGGAGATCAGATGGTCAGAAATCCAGGAATCTAGCAGAGAGTGACAGAGAGAAAGAGAGAGGGAGAATGAGAAGAAACAAAACACTTAGACCAAGTAGGGAGTGCAAGGAGGACAGATTTTCATGAAAGGATAGGGTCTCCAAGGGTTGAAGCTTAGGGAAGGGGCAAGAAACTAAGAGTGTTAGGAAGAGACTGTATTGCTCTCAAGCAGTGCAAACCTACTGCGCAACATGAGATTTAAGCTTGCCTCAATGGTGCACACTCAGTGTTGTGAGAACTCCTCTTCTGGCAGCAAATCCAGAGCTACTAGACTGGCCCTGAGGGTTTAGGGAACAGAATCAGAACAGAACAAGTTAAAGAGTTGTGGTGCCAGAGGCAGCCCTTAGAAATGAACTCTTCTGGCCGCATTTTGATTTTTGGATTGGTGGCATTGTAAAGTTAGCACGTGACTTTGAGTAGTAAAAACACAAAGTGAGAAGCCCTCTCTACAAGCTTCCTCTGGAGGAAACCTCACTAGTTTGTAGTTGAAGTCCAGAGAAATCTGTCTGTCATTGAATTGTCAGTGTTATGTGTTCTTCAGAGTGTGGGTTCTGGAATCAAACGGACTGAACCTCGAATCCTCACTTAGCCACTCAGTAACTGCTGTATCAGTCAGGGTCCCTTCAGGAAAACAGAGCCATGCCAGTTACTAGATGAGACTTAATACAAAAAACAAATTACAAACGGAATGAAAGAAGTAAAAAGCTAAACAGGAGACAATGAGAACACCCAAAGAATAGCAAAAGTAGGAGCCTAAAGAGTCAAAGGGAGGATGGGAACTGGGAACATGGAAGAAAGGCACTCTTGTGGGATCTGGGACATGAAGAAGATGCAGTTATTGCCAGAGATGCTACCCAAAGCATGGGGGAAAAATATCCTGGCTTCTCCCTTCCTTCAGCTCTTCAATTTCTTGCCAGTGAACCTCTTTGTGAGCCAGAAGCCAGTTGGCAAGGAAACCTAGGAAATACAGTTGCACAGCCAGTAAAGCAGAGGAAGGCCAGGAAATAAGTATGAGAGCAAACAGGCAAATGACCAGCCCAGGAGCTATGTGATCCATCTGCTTAATGTTTATAGCCTCAGTTTCCTCATTTGTAAAATGGGAATATTATTCCTACCTCTTATGGTGTTGGGGTGATTAAGTGACTTAACATATGTTTCGGTTGAGTTTTCTTGCTTGTAAGGAATAGTCTCACACACAGAACTTCAAGTAATTGGAGTGGCAGAAGGGAGACAGCTGAAAGCTATGCGTGAAAGCAGGGAAGTAGAGGTCCAAGCCCAGGGCCAAGCTTCATAGTAACCAAGGTGGAGCCAAACAAGCAGCCTCTGGGGGAAAGGGCAGAAATGACCGCAGAGCTGTGTCTCCTGGAGGCTGAAATCAGAAAGACCCCGGCAATCGCCAGCACTCCTCTGGGTCTCTGTGGTGCGAGTTGTAGGATTTTGCTTTCTTTCCTACATTATCATGACTCCACATTTCTCTATGGGTTTGGTTTCCTCTTTCAGCTATCAAGTTGCATCTTCATCTTCCACTCTAAAGCTTGTAAGTTTTGTGATCTCAGGGTTTCTCCTTCCTCATGACTTTGGCTTGATTGTGATCCATCAGAGCCCTTTTGTCTCCGTTCTGTCTCAGGATCTTTCAGCTTTAGTTCGCATCGAAAATTGTTTACCTCTTCACATATTTCCCAATTTAACTTCATTGGGTCCAGAATCTTACAGGGCCAGTTCCTTTTCATCTGGTGAAACTTTTCATTTCATGGCCCCTCATAGAAGCCCTATGGCTTGGATGCCTTTGGGTAAGGAGCCCACCGTTGGTCCAGTCAGCAGTTTTGGAGGGAGTAGGGCAGGGTGATATGGTCCAAAATACGGCTTCCTAGCACTGTCCCTTTAGAAGGGGCTGTGGATTGGTAACCAGCAGGGGGCCTCGCTTCTGTCCCTGTGTTCTCAGGGGTATTTTGGTTCCTGTTATCCCACAGGAGCTAGAACTCCTGGCCACTTCTGCTCACTTATGGTTCAGACCTCAATGGTCCCACTTTCCACTTTTTCTCCTCTGATTATAGCTCATAGAGATAATTATCTTGTTTGGAACATGGCCATGCCTTTTTTTTTTTTTAATTATTTATTTATTTATAGCTGCATTGGGTCTTTGTTGCTGCACACTGGCCTTCTCTAGTTGTGTTGAGCAGGGGCTACTCTTCGTTGCAGTGCATGGGTTTCTCATCAGTGTGGCTTCTCTTGTTGTGGAGCACGGGCTCTAGGCGCGAGGGCTTCAGTAGTTGCAGCATGTGGGCTCAGTAGCTGTAGATTGTGGACTTAGTTGCTCTGCGGCATGTGGGATCTTTCTGGACCAGGGCTTGAACCATGTCCCCTGCATTGGCAGGCGGATTCTTAACCACTGCGCCACCAGGGAAGTCCCGGCCATGCTTTTCTATTTCCTTTTTTTCTATTTTATGTATCACAACAATGCCTTTGGAGCAAAACAAAGCCTCAAATTTTGAACTTACAACACCATCTTGACAAGAGTTCATGCCAATAATTTCTAAAATTTATGACTAATACAAAGCTGGAAGTTATCAAAAGTAAGTTCTTATGAGAAACTCTTTTAAGAAGAATGGGTGACCAAGTGGAGAAAAGACAAAAGAGATAAAGATAACCTTAGCTCACAGATTGAGGGAACATGGTGTTGATACCAGTGAAGGTACTAAAAAACTAGAGTGTTGTGAAGAATATAACTTCAGGCATAGGCAGTTTTGGAGACTGAGGTCTCCTTATCTTAAAATCAATAACTCTCTTACATTAACAAAACAAAAACAAAAACCCATAAACAACAGTAACAATAAAATCAACAAACAACTGAAAGACTGGCACTGGTGAGTGGACGACTCAAGTGATAAAGGGAAAATGAGCTCAAAGACAATTTTAGAGATTGAGATGAGGGTGAGACACTTTGTCTTAAAAATCATCAAATCCTCCTTGCCTCCTCCCAACACACTGGCCCAAAAATCCCAAACCAACCGATAAAAAATCAAGAATAGACTGGGACTAGGCAATATATGAAACCATGTGAAAAAAGTGAATGACCCATGGGGTTTGTCGTTGAGTGAACAAAGTTTCTAGGGAGAAAAGGATTATAGCAAAGGATTTCTCAGCCCATCTCAGTTTCTGCCGTACAGGTAGACAGAAAGGAGGGGAAGGCAGAACTAACCAACTCAACTCTGTCCACCAAACTCCAGGGTCTGTGTGGGTCCAGGGCACGGCCCCAGACTGGCTGTGCATGAGGACTCTGTCTTCCCTCAACTTCTCGATGGCCTGTCAGGACTTACACCTCTTGTTTTCTTCACCAAAGCATTTGGGGGCGTCATCTCACCTTCTGGAGGCGGGGGTAGGGCAAAAGAGGACTGAGAATGTTCTGGCCTCGGCATCTCAGGGAGAGAAAAGCAAGGCTTTCTGAGGATTAGAATGTACACTGTGGGGCTTTTCACTGCCTTTCAGACTTACAGAGTGAACCCAGATTGATTAAGGAGTGAAAGGACTGTCTTCAGAGATGGAACACTTCCTGGTTGGAAATTTTCTGGCTGGACTTACTGATTGGAGAAAGGAAGGCTCATTTAGTGCTGCCAGAAAAGAAAGGTCTGGCTGACATCTGCGGGGTTGTTCTTGTCTTCAGAGTAGACAGGATATTGACTAGCTGCCTCCTGGATGATTGTACTGGGGCTGAAAAGTGGATCCGGCCCTGGAGAGTCAGAGGGGATAAGTCCAAAGTGAGATGAATCTGACATGGAGGAGTGGAGGGTTAGCAGGGGAGTTGAGCGACCTGAGACCCCTTCTGGTTCCTGAGACCCTCTCACAGTGTGGCCTGGACTTTCTTTCCTCTTCAACAAAAAGGAGGATTGCACAAGATTATTTTCAAAGTCCCTCCAACTCTAATACTCATTCATATAGGTTGGGTAGGGGGATGAGGGCAGACAGGGCACAGAGAATGGTTCAGCTGGAAGCCGAGGGTACAGTTTGACTTTAAACATCAAAATGGCAAAAATGGTAAAGAGAAGAAAGGACCCAGTTTCTCTCCTCTCAGAAAGATCAGGAGATTTTAGATTTGATTTCATCAAAGTTTTTTCTTTTTTCTTTTAAAAAAAAAATAAAAGATCATACTGTATTTTACACATAATCCCTTCTAATGACTTCAATACTTCACCAGCCTCTGTGTAGCTACTGGTTTTCACATTTAAGGTGGGAGATCTTCATTTAAGGATCTCAAAAGTTTGGATATGAAGCTCACTCATGGCCACACTCTGGAAAATTACAGAGGTTGTGTCTAATGTTTTTGTTCCTTTACTGTTTATTCAGGTCCATCCCTCACCTTTTCTTCCAGATAGAAGAGTCCAGAGGAAATGCGTCTTTAGATTCATTCACTATTTATCCAATATTTGTTGAGAGCTGCTAGGTGTTGAGACCTAGCCCTGAGATAGATGCTGGTGACAAAGGAGGAAACAAGACAGATGTGATCCCTGGCTTCTTGGTAGCTACAGACAGGTGTGCATGTGGAGGGGCACAGCCTGGAAACAAGAAAGCAGAAAATAAGTTATGTGATTATGTACTGTGATGAGAGCTATGAAGTACACAAAGGGCTTAGGGAGGGGAAATGGTTGGGTGAAGGCGAAGCCATCTGGGTGTGGGGCAGGGGTAAGAGGAACTCTTCTGTATGGGAGAGGTGTCTTTGCAGAGGTCACATTTCCTCTAAAAGTTGATAAGGGAAAGCAGTTATGCCAAGAATGCAGACCTGATTCTGGGCAGAGCAAAACTGTAGTGGCCTCTGGCACGTAAGAGTGACCAGTGAAAGGAACTGATGGATCCCCAGAGCACTGGGAAGATGAATGCACCTGCTCTTTTCTACACACTATCATATATGGAATTTTAATTTGTAAGATTTAGTTTAGCTATCAAGAATACCTTCCTAAGTTTACATATATGAAACACTGGCAAAGGCTCTTTAAGATGAGTCTGGAACTGCTCAGCAGGCCTGAACTTCTTCAGCACAGGACCTGTCAGAAGTGGGCTCAGCATGTTGTCTCTTTCCGTGTGAAGACCAAACAGGGATACTTGTTTGCAAAGTTTGGGAGTGGAAAAATCTCCACTTTTTTTTTTTTTTTTTAAATTGTTCCATCAGTGGAAGCCCAAAGAATGGAAAATGAATTCAAATGATAATAGTTAACCTTTCTTGAACCTAATCTTTGCCAAGCTCTTACTAATTGTTTTACATGTTTATTTTAAGCTTCATCTTTATAAGGTTAAGAGTTATCATTATCCCAGTTTTACACATAAAGGCAAGTACAAAGAGGTCCATCTGACCTAAGACCCCAAGGCAGTAGGACTCCAGACCCTACTCCCTTAACCATTAGGCCACACTGCTCGAGGCATCAGTTTCCCATAAGGAATTTGGCTTACACAACATTAGAAAGGAGGCATGGAGTTTCTCTCTGTTTCTAGAGTTCTTTAAAAGAATGTCAGTTTTCCATCCAAGAGTGAGACTTGTGGAACTCAGGAATTTGTACTTTTAGATTGTTGTCTAGTTGATTCTAAATGCTATTGGCTAATGTTTGAAAAGCACACACAGGGACATTCACAAGTATGGAGCCAAGAGGCTGGATGGACTCTGAATTCCTTCAATAATAACAATAACAGTAATAATAGTAATAGTATTAGCAGTAGTAGTAGTAGTAGTAATGTCATTTCTTGAGTGCCTTCTCTGGGCCAGACATTATATGTGTTTCCGTGTGTGATTTTATTTAATCTTGACAACTCTGCAAGGAGCATATGAGTTTACATTTTACAAATGAGGAAATCAACTCAGAGACAAGTAACTTGTCTAAAGCCATGCAGACAGTGAGTTGCAAAACTGATGTTCAAACCCCATCTGCCTGTTCATGTTCCACAACATCATACTTGGTATCTGTCATTCTGTAGGGTCATTTTTAGAATCCTGGGTAGCCAGATCAATCTCATTTTTTTTCTTGTCTCATCTCAAAACATAGCCAAATAATTAAATGAAATCTTTCAGATACCTGGCCTTTGGCAAATTGTTTAGCCTCTGATTACCTTATTTGCAAAATGGGAACGAAAAAAGTAGTGCCTGCCTCATATATTTGTTGTAAGGATTAGATGAGATAGTCTACGTAAAGCATTTAAAGAAGTACCCAGCATTCAGTAAACACTCGATGAATGTAAGCTACTATTACTATTACTGCCATTATACTGACCAGATCTTCCTCAAATGAATTTGTACAGTTGTTCCATGATCAGAATTTCTGACAACCAAGATTGATTGCTGGTTTCCTCTTGGCCCTCGTGAACCAGCAAAAATCAGCCTACTCCTTAAAAAGCAAAAGCAAAGAGTCCTCAGATGTCTTTGACCATCCCTCACAAGATATCAAACATGGCATAACATTTCTCAGCTCAGTACCCTCCAGTGGAAGTGGAGCTCTAGTTTGCATCTGCAAGTTCATCTTCTCATTCCTGCTGCTTTCCCTTTGTCAGGTAAACTTATACTTTTCACTAATCATTAACATCCTCTCCATCCATCCATCCATCCATCCGCCAACCCATCCATCCATCCATCTAGCAAATAATTGTTGAGGATCTAATCTACACCATGCACTCACTCTTCCAGGCACTGTAGATGCAGCAGTGAACAAAACAAAGATCCCTGCCCTCTTGGAGCTTACACTCTAGTGGGGGCTGAGAGATTAACATAAACAAATAAGGCAAGTATAAAATATGATAGAGGCTGATAAGTTCTATGGAGGAAACTAAAGCAGGGAAAGGATATAAGGAATGTCAAGGGGTGCATTTGCATTTTTGGAGAGTGTTTTCAAGGAAGTCTTCACCAAGAAGGCATATTTCAGCAAAGGCTTAAAGGAGATGAGGGAGTGAGTCATGTGGATTTCTGGGGGAAGAACTTTCCAGGGAGAATTTCAGCAAGTGAACAGTCCTTGAGGCAAGCATATTTGAGTGGGAGAGACCGTAATGACAGTATAGTCAGAGGGGCCACATAGAACATTTTAGGCCACTCTAAGTCTTTGGCTTTTACTCTGAGTGACAGGGGATGCCATTGGAGGGTTCTGAGCTGAGAAATATTATGATTGACGTTTTCATGGGAACACTCTAGCTCCTCCATTGAGAATAGGTTACAGAGGGGCAAGGATTGAGGTAGAGTGGCAATTACATGACTGCAATAATGCAAGGTCATTTAAGGAAAAAAGAAAAATTTTATTAAAAGAATATTGGGTAGCTTATCAAATATCTGAGAGGTCTAAAAGCCAGCTCTGTCATAGTGTATGTCTCTCCACTGCCAGCACTGCACCCTCAATGTTGTAGCCTGTGCTCCAAATGCCATTGAGGCTGGACCCGTCTGCTAAAAACCACTGCCTAATGTCATCATATGTCACTTCTGATCACTGGGCTTCTAATTCTAGGTCTGGAGGTTATCTGTGATTGGTGGGGCCTGGGTCAGGTAGCTATGCCCATGCTCTAGCTACAAGGGCAGGAAGCAAAATAAGTGTCTGACACTCTCAGCTTCTATAGTGGGAGATGGGTGATTCCCAACCATAGGGACACGGATTTAAAATGTTAATTGGCCATAAAGGAATGACAAGTATCCACAACTGGTGGGGTCCTTCTGTTCCTTAGCCCTTGCACTTCTGCCTGGTTGTGTACCAAATGGCAGTTTGGGGTAAGTCTTCTCATGGTTTTTCCACAATGGCAGCAGCAGTAGAATACAATTGTTCTCATAGTTATCCACATAGCTATCCACCCCGCACCTTCACAATGTTGGTGATTCAGGTACATGATGTGAGTCATGCTGAGATGTTATTTCCATTGTTCTATAACATTTTACCTATTCCATCATTGAAGGCATATTGATTCCCTCCTCCTGCTCCTTTCATATCACTGTAATTGACAGTTCAGAATGGTGAATATACAGGGAAATCTATTGAAAAGAGATATGTGAAGTCAGGGATGAGTAATGAACACCCTGGTATCCTCACAGCTGTCAATATATTTATCTCAAATCACTTTGTCAAAAGATGGCTTGTTATTGAATGAACCAAACATTTGAGATAAACAGAATTTACAATCTGCCATTCCTCACTTATCTTAGACTAGACTACCAGGCATTGTGTCACGTCCTGTAAAGACTCCTTCTCTCCCCCCGCCCATTTTCTATTTAAATTCAATATTAATAGGTACACAATGACCAAGAAGAATTCACATTTCAAACCCAGAAGCTGAAATGGCCCCAAAAGCCTAATTCATTGTCCCTACTTGCAAAATTGTTAACTCAAAAGTTAATATTTGCAGATAGTTGTTAGAGACTGGGAGTATATTACCCTCTTCCACTCTTGTTTGATCTTATGCTTTCAATTTTTACTCCTTGCTTAAAACTTTCAGTGTTATTAAGTAAAACCTTGATGGGATTTTAGAAGACAGTTCCCCTGCTGAAATAAACTGGGGAGCTGTTAAAAATGCCTGTATCTGGGCTCACTCATGACTAATTAAATCAGACTCTCCAAGGCCCAGCGTCCCACCCTCCTTCATTCTGCAGCCAACGGCTGAAAACCACTGGTCTAGGCCTTGGAAGCATTTGAATTTGAATCAAAGAACATCCAGGTGGTGGCTCAGCTGGTAACAGAACTTGACTCAGACTAGACAAGGCAATGTAGCAGGTAGTCTAAAGATAGTGTAGGCTTTATATCAGGGGGGGATAAGGTACTAACTTAGGGCTGTGAGGGGGTAAAATGGTGAGGTTGCAGGAAAAACCGGTGCTTCCTGCCAAGGTCACACTGTTCTATTCTTGAAGAATTTGAATTTCATCCAAGGGTAGAATCAGCCTTAACAACAAGATGGAGGAAAATGGGTTGGACAGGGTGGGCCTTGCCAGGACCAGAGAGAGATCTTCAGGGATGATAACAGAGGGAACAAGAGGCTTTGGTTTGGAAGGCGTGGCTGCAGCGAAGGCGGTATCCTGAGAAGTGTAGCTCTCAGAAGCAGCGATGTCAGAAGCCTTAATGAGGCACTGCAGGCTTCGGACTAGTCAAGCGATGGGGCCTGGGCATCTCCCGGGAGCACTGGTAGTGTTATTTGGGAAGCCTTCCCGTTTCATTGCCTCCAGGCCTTCCTAGAGATTGTGGTCCCTCTGCATGTCTTAATAAACTGCTGTTGTGATTAAGGCAACTGGGGTAAGCCCGTGTTTCAGTGAAGACCTCTGAATGATACACAAACATGCTTATTTAAAATTCGCTCAACTCAACAAGACAGAAGATATTATTCCTACTGAATAGAAAGAAAAGTGGGAATCAGAGAAGTTAAGAAGCTTCTTCAAGGCCAGACAGCCAAAAAAAAAGGGCAAAACTGAAGTCAAGTTCCCATGTGAATTATTCCAGAGCCATGCCCTGTGCTCTGTACAGAGTCTGGAAAGGGGCCACATAGGCTGTTGGGGGGAAGTTTGAGTATCTTTGGCTTGGCATCCTTCTCCTTCATGGTTCAGCTGAGGGCAATGACGTGGGGCTCAAGGTTGCCTAAAATTTGCTAACAAATGTTTGGCCTCTATCAAAGTAATTCAAAGAATGTGGGGTCTGACTGGATGCTTCCATGGTTTTGTGTTTTTGTACCTCATAATTTCCTAGCAAAAAGCCTTTCTGAAAAATTTCTTCCTTTTCAGCATAGAACTTACAGGAGAAGGGATTTTTCCTACCCCTCAGTCAGTATCAAAGTGGTCTCATGCGTATGGCCTGGGGACCCCGTTTTAGAAGAGCTGGGTAGATAGTGAGTGGCCAGGAGAGAAGAAGCCAGGAGTCACTGTGGGTTCCTCTTCCTGGTGACCACTCACAGATGCCACCCACCCGTAACCTCCAGAAACAAAACATTTGGACCCCAAACCACTGTAGCCAGAGCAGCTCTATCCAGTAAACCAACTCTAGCTCTCCTTGGGAAGTCCATGAATTTAAAAGCTGGAAGGGACCTTAAAAATCTCATTTTGCACATGAGAAAACCATTCCAGAAGGATTTTCCTGAAGTCATGCAATTAGAGGCCTGTGCTGGCCATTGCTTTGGGTTGAACACAACAGGAACTAGAGAAGCACTTTATAATCAGAAAAAGAGAAAGCTTAAAAAAAGAGCATATGGCTGTTTATGTGTTTTATAATTTAACTGGGGAGACATATAACATACTGAGAGATGAATGACCGTGTGAACTGTGAAAGCGCTGCAGGAATTCAGGGACGGGGGAGCCACGAAGGGCGGGGTGGGCAGACCGGCGTATGCGGAGGGGCCTCCGGGGAGCCGGGCAGTCGGCCGGCCGAGGCGCGGAGAAGGGCGGAGAGCGCAGCGGCGCCTCTGCGGCCGGGCCCAGCCAGCGGAGCCCGCGCCCCCATCCAGCCCGCTCTACCAACCTGGGTCTCGGAGCAAAACTGGGAAAAGCCGCGGAGACGCCTCTGCAGAGTGAGCCCTCGCCTTGCCAGCGAGGGCAGCGAGCCCTCGGGTAGGGAGCGGCTTTGCCATCCCCGGCTCCCCGCGGCCTCTCCATCCGCTTCCTTGGTCGCCTGCTGCCGCTTTAAGCCGAGACGACCCACCGCGGGAGGCACAGCACACCCGGCCTTTTCCAGCTAACTGGGGTGGGGACACGTGCGGAGCCGGCGCTTCCCTCTTCTCCCCCCGCCGCCCCCTGCCCCTGCCCCTGCCCCTGCCCCTGCCCCTGCCCCTGCCCTCGCCCTCGCCCTCGCCCGGCACTCCGAGGCCTGGGACCGCATCCCTGCGCGCAGCCCCGCCCGCCTCCGGTCTTCAATCCGTCCTCTTAAGAACGAGATCCTGCAACTGAAGGTGCAGCTTTCAAATCCCGGTTTCAATATATTTGTGTTTCCTGTCTACCAAATCCCACTAACTGCTAGTCATGCTGCAGGACAAAAAAAAAAAAAAAAGGTGCCTTCATCCTTCTTCAATGTATTTATTCACAGTAGCCATGATGTGGAAAGAACAGGCACACAGTATAAAATCCAGGAATAGGGCTGTCAAGAGAATGGGAGCAAGACAAGCAGGTAACACAGCCACTATTCCAGAAATCGGGAAGGACCTTGCCCTCCCTTCGCTGCCTTGGCCTCCTCTGCGAGGGAGAAGGGGAGAGGGGCTGGGGGACACCCCCCTCCACCCCATCTTTGCTTTCCTGTTTGCAAGAAAGATAGAGTCGCAGTCAGTTGTCCAAGTTTTGGTTGATTTTGCTTTTTGGAGCCCTTGCTAAGGGCCACAAAGTCCTTCCAGGATCGATAGAAAGCTTTTTCCTCTGAAGTTTTCATTCATTCATTCCACAAATATTTACTGAGTGCCTAATATGTGCCTGGCATGGCCCCAGTGAACAAACCTAACATCTTTGCCCTCATAAGAATTTACATTCTCATGGAGGAAAAAGAAAATAAAGAACATACCTAATAAATAAGTGAATTACATGTTAGAAGATATTTTAAAAACGTAAATCACGGGGGGGACTCAGAGTGTGATAGGTTCCTATATAAAATCAAGTGGCCTAGGTAAGCCCGGGTAGGACCACACAATGGAAAGGTGCCAGGCAGGAATGAGACCATCTGCAGATTAGTTAACCCTGCCCCAGGGGTAACTTCTCTGTGTCCACAGATCTGCATTGAGCGAGACCCTTGAAGTGGGTGGCTGTCTTCCACTTCTAGAATAGGATGGGAGGCGAAGCATCAATAATTCGTATTCTAATAGAGCATTATAGCTCTGACTTCCCCAGCTTCCATTCCTAACCTCCGGAGAACTGGGGAAAGGGTTGTGATTCTTGAAAACAGGTAGGAAGCTGGGGGAGGGGAAAGATGATAAAATCCAAGGAGTTTTGTGCTCTGAGTCCTGGCCCAGGAGTCCTGTGGTTGGCTTCTGAGAAAGCTAGTGCGAGGAGGTTCCAGCTTTAGGGTATATAGGAAACAGCTATATATGGCGTGAAGTCAAAGGCCATATTTTAATAATAACAACAGTAATTAAAATAGCTGGTGTTTATTGAGAGCTTACTATGGCGTTGTGCACAGGTTTCACAGGTAGCCTCTTAGTCTCTGTCTTTTCTTCAACTGGGATGTCACGTACGCTCCATGAGAGAGAGGACTTGTACTGTTCACCGCTGTGCCTGGAACGGTGCCTGGAACATGGGCGGTGCTCACTGGATGAGTGAATGATTGCAAGGCGCTCTGCTGCGGGCCTTACAGTGAGATGCTGAGGAGGTTTTAGGCCCTTTATGTTCTTCAGAGTGTGGCAAACATAATGATATACCTTTCTATTCTTATAGTTAACTGTTCTGCAAATGACTCTAGGCCTTCTTAGAGTGCTTTTTCTTCTCTTTACCATGCTTACCACGGGTAGGGGAAGAAAAGGTGAAACGGAAACTGTGCCCCCTAGAGAAACAGAAACTGATGGCTAAGAGGAATCCTTGAGCTTGTCTTGCAGAGCAACAGATAGGGGAACAGTCCGTTAAAACCCCTCTGCTTGTAACCTGCCTTCACTGATTAAGCTCACCTAAGTTATTTTGTTTTTCTTTCTCTTTTCCTCTCTGTAACTGCCTTCCCTCCCAGCTTCACATAGACCAGTAGTTTTACAGGAATATGGAATCAGCTCCTGCCCAGTGTGAGCTGGCTAAGGCTGGTTGGGACCACCCACACTCAAACTGGGCCTGTAGAGGTGTCCAGGTGAATGGCCTTTTGACGTCAGAGGGCTGGAAAACTCCACCCTCAGATCGTGCTAAGCATCTCCATTTTGAATAAACAGAGCATGTAACCCAGAGGTGCCTGCACAGAACACCAATGACCACACTTTTTCCCTACCTCCAATCACCTTTCTCCATGCCTAAGACAGACCACCCTGCTTATCCCATAAATACCCCAGCCCTCTCACCTTCACGGAGGTGGATCTGAGACCTATTCTCTCATCTTCTTGCTTGGCTGCCTTGTGAGTAAACTCATTTTTGGCTGTATACCTCAGCTTCTCAGCATTTGGCAAGCTGCTCATCTGGCAAACAGACCTGGTTTGGTAACAAAGGGAGAGGATGGAGGGGAAAGAAAACCTTATCTTGCCATTTATTCATTACTTCATTTAGTTCTTACAACACCTATTTTACAGAAGAGGAACTGAGACAAGTACAGTAGTTGCCAAGGCCTTATGGCAAGTTAATGCCAAGGAGCTTCGGACTCCAGAGCTGTGCCCTTACCTGTCACAGTAGCTGGGAGGACAGAGAACACATGTCATTATTTGGATTGTCTCCACTGTCCTGCTTACCCCACCTCCAGGGGCAGGGCAGTATTTAGGGCAGTTTCCTTGCTCTTTAAGGGACTCTTTAAAAGCATGCCAAATCCTTTAACAATTAATTCAGAGCAAGAGACTATGTTATTTTATTTCTTGGAACCAACAGTGAACTGGGTTGAGTTCACTATTACTTATGCTTGGCTCAGTGCTTAAGGAGTATCGGGCCTCCTCAAGATAATTTAGGAGTAGGGTTTATGTTATCACCATTTGACCTGTTTACCTCCTCTGAGGTTTTCAAGCAACAAGGGTCCATTAGTGCCTGTTATGTACTTGGTGCTAAGCAAGTCACTGAGTGGGGAGCAGCAGGAAGGATGAACGTTGCAGCAGAAATCCTCCTACCCACTCTGACTGCAGTGATGCTTGACAGTTACTGTGGAAAATAACTAAAAAATGATACTACCTAAAATTTTTTATTTTAATTGTATGTATACATGTAAATTAGTAGATGCACACATGAATTCGTATAAATACCTATAAATGTAAATTCACTTGCCGTCTTTTCATGTAAGGCTAAGACCTTTGCTTTGATTATGGATTGGCTGATTGGAGTTCTGTATTGTCTTTCTGGAATAAATGACACCCATGGTGAGTCATCTACCATTTCCAATTTGGGTTTCTTTCAAGTGAATCAACAACCTAAAGACAATTTTCAAGTAAGCTGAGTACAGAACACTTCTAGATTTTGGGGATATTTCTCCCTAATCTTTTAGAGTTGTCTTTATCACAATCTGATTTGATAGCGAGGTTTCTGTGTGTGTGAGATTCAACTTTATGAGTCTTTTCAAAGCATTCAAATTAGTTTTTGTAGAAACAGTTCTTTTTTTTTTTCTCTTTACATGCTTTGAGTTTACCTATCAATTAATTAAATTATATAATTATAATAATAACGCTCCTGGTATAGACGGATATGGGAACAGACATATACTTGGCAGGCTGATCTTTGGCAAACTGTGTGACAAAAAAGTTGGGGCTGAAGACTCCATGAAGGTCTGTAAGAAAGCTCAGCTATAAGGAAGCAGTAACCATGAAGAAGCAGATAAAAAGTTAACCGAGGGAGGGTTAAGGAGCCTATATGCAGAAAGAAGCAGGGTCTCTAGGAATACTGTGATCCAGGAAGAGGAGGGAACAGCCAACTGCTTGAGCCATCTTACTTCCTGATGGCATTCCGGTTCTAAATTGTGTTGTAATACACATGGATTATTTCAGTACCTTCCTTTTTTTCTGGGCTCATGAGTGGATCTCTGTCCCTTGAAGCTCAAAGGACAGAAATGGAACAAGGACCCTTACTGAATACTATGTACAGGCCCTGATGGCGGGGGGCCAACACTGAAGGTTTCCAGTCTGCTCGGCTCTTTGAGCTGCTACTGTTTTTCCTATGTTGTCTTCTGGGTTTCCCTAAGTCCCTTCTCCTCACTCTTGGGGACTCTCTTTCTTCCTGAATCATCAACATTTCTAGCTTTGCTCTGGCTTCTCTTTTTTGCCACTTGCTTCTCATTTTTCATCACGTTTTTCTGCTACTTCTGTTTTTCTCCCACTTAACTCGCCTGGGCTTTTGAGTTTTTTTTTTTTTTTTTTTTTTTTTAATTTTTATTTTTGGCTGTGTTGGGTCTTTGTTTCTGTGTGAGGGCTTTCTCCAGTTGCGGCGAGTGGGGGCCACTCTTCATCGCGGTGCGCGGGCCTCTCACTGTCGCGGCCTCTCTTGTTGCGGAGCACAGGCTCCAGACGCGCAGGCTCAGTAGTTGTGGCTCACGGGCCCAGTTGCTCCGCGGCATGTGGGATCTTCCCAGACCAGGGCTCGAACCCGTGTCCCCTGCATTGGCAGGCAGACTCTCAACCACTGCGCCACCAGGGAAGCCCGGCTTTTGAGTTTTGACATTTCCGTGGCTGACTTCTATAACCTTCAGAGGTCCTTCTCTCCTGGGTGTGCTCTATTGTCTGGGCGAAGAACTGATTGTCTTATGTCTTCTGTAACCTTCAAGGTTTGATTCTTCCCAGAGTGCTCACTCCCAGAGGCTTTTGGAAGTATTTTCAGGTTTGCAGCTGTAGTGGAGAATAGGGGGTGCCAGATGTCAGAGTAATATCAGTTGGCTCAATGCATTATTATTATTATTATTAGCAGCAAAGTCTTGCCTTTGGAGTCCTTTGCTTATTTTAAAGTTAGTTTGCATTCCACTGGCTCAAACTAGTTGAGCACCGGAGGGCAAATGAGCCCAGGTGTTTGTTGTGCTAAATTTCAGGAAAACATCAACCTGAATTAAAAACTGACCTCAGGTAATGAACAGAATAAATATTGTTAAATTAAGAACTGAAGATAGTGCTGATTCTAATACTATCTAGAAAACACTTGAACATAGTAAGCAAATATCCTATCAGGAAATCTCTGAGTCCATTTCCTTAAGAGATTGGAAAACCTATCCTTTGACTAGTTTGGGAAGTCCCATGGGTCTTTTACATCTCCGATAAAGCTGGAAATAAGGATTAGCTTGGCCTAATACCAAGAGAAAGTAAAGTGATCCAACATCTTTAAAACACCACTTTCTCCTCTGCATGATTATAGAAAGAAAATACGAAACAAATTGGTTCAGAGCACAGCTTTCCCCCTTTCCCTTGTCCCACTTTAAAGGGTAGAAAAACAGATTTCTCATCCACCCTGGACCTTACTGTGGAGCATTATTACCCTGGAGTGTAAAAGACTTCTGAGCACCAAACAAATAAACATCCAGGAATGCATCCCTTCTGAGAGAGTCACATGAAAGCAAAGCAAAGGGAGCTTAGGGAGGAAATATTGAAGGTGTGGCACTTTGTTTCATTCAGGGGAAAAGGTCATGGTGAGTTTCCAAGTCTCCACCCATGCCTTCATCCCTCCCTCCACCCCTCCCTCCATCCATCCATACATGTAGTTTAGGATTAAAGTTTAGATGTAATTTTTGCCAAGGGATGTGTAGTAACATATTTATTTGAAATGATAAAAATTTTAAAATACAGAAAGCCCTATCTGAATGAAAGTAAATCTGACTTTGCTAATTAATTTTCAATGAAGACAGCTTTGCCAATTATGTAACATGGTGGACCATTTTCTATAAATTGTATGAGCTAAGCTTGTAGTTTTTTTTTTTTTTTTTTTTTGGCAGAACAACCTGTTTATTGACAATAATGATACTTCCAGGGAATATATGGGAATAACTAAGGTTCAAGGCAATATTCCACACATTCTAGAATGAATTCCATGGAGGAATAAATTGCATCTCACTGACTCAGAAGCTATAAATATTTTTCAAGTAATATCTACACAGGATGTTGAATTACAAAGAACTTTGGAAAACCACTAATCATTCACATTCTTCCCCATATGTCACACAGTGTAAAACTGACAGATCTTTTGTGACCTGATGACATTTGTCTCCATTTCTAAAGGTATTATAATGGAAATGCAGTCTTCTATCATCCTGCTACAGTTGATATAAATCCACTAGATACTTTTTGTTTCCTGCATTTTATTTATTTTAAGCTTGTAGTTTTAAAATTTTTAAAAGTTAAAGTGTTGATTTAAAACATGGTGGAAATTCTACTCTTTACATTTATTTAAACTGATGATAAATTTTTTAGATGCCAGCTTAAAAATGTGTGAATGGGTATAGAGTTTTCCAAAAATATTTTACCCTGGGGATATCAAAGCCAAAGAAGAGAGTACAATTGCTGTAGAGAATTGTTAAGGGAGCAATGATATTTTAGTTAGAGAAGATGAAGAGAGGCGAGAAATGTTGCTGGTGTGTGTGTGGGGGGATTGTTCTCAAAGAATTCAATGCAGTTGAACAAATGTTGTAATGACTTGCTCTGCGCAGGACAAGGTGCAATGGGCACACAGAAGTGAGTAAATGCTGATGACATTGCTACGTCCTTGAACTAGGTTAATTCTTATTTTTAAAAGTCTATACAATACACCTTTTGGGGAGGAAGAAGATGCTCTAATGAAATAAAAATAGGGTATCATAACTCCAAAAATGTTGTGAATCTTGCGAGTGAACCATCTTCCTGGTAGAAAGGGTCAGAGCAACAATAGGCAGCACTGCATCAAACTTTTAAAATATTATCTGGCATGTGCAGGATGTTCATGGCAACACTCTGCATGCCATGGCAAACCAGACTAAGTCAAATGTCCTCTCCCGTAGACTGGATATACACATCCTGTACGTTTAAGCAACCGAATACTTTTACAACAACCATCGAAGGAGTCAACAAACTACAACTACACACAGCAAGATCGAATCTCACAAACACAAGGTTGAGTAACAAAAATGACAGTGAAGAGGATGCAGTGTATGACTCTAAGTCCAGAAACAGGCAAAACGAATCCTCATGGTCAGAAATCAGTCAGGGTCATAGTTGTCCCTGAGGAGGCAGTCGCTGAAAGGGACTTGAGGAAGCTTCTGGGTGCTGACCATGTTCTATCTCTGGACCTGGCTGGGTATAAAGCTGACTGCTTATGATCTGGGTGTTTTTGTGTATAAATGTTAGGCTTAAAAAATTAGATAAACCAACAAGAAACAACAGTAGTCTGGTGTTAAATCAGTCTTGGATTGAATGGACAGCCTTGCTAGTCTGAGAAATTGGACCTGAAATAGGAAATAGAAATAAAGTTACGCCAGATGGTGGGAAGCCATTTGAATGAGTTTAGGATTTGGGGGTGCACATTCAGAGTTCTGCTGGTACTGTTTCCACCCCATCAGTTGTGAACCATAGTCCTTCTCCTCCTTATCCCATCCCAGCTCAAGGCTCTCAGACCTCTGGCTCTTATTTAAACTGTAAATCTCACACAATGTGGAGCTCACCAGCTAGGTCAGAGGCTCGGCCATAGTCCAATTCTACACAAGCCTTTCCTCAGTTGTCTGCAGTACAAACATCCATTCCCTTCACTTTCCTTCAGAATCTGAATAAATCATGAGATGGCTGGAGAGGAAGCTTCACCAGCCTGAGTGACCTGATGAGAAATCTCTCCCGTGAAACCTGATGGGAGGGACTTAGGAATTTCAGCTCCTAGACACCCAGCGGGTGATTTTACAAGTAGTAGGGGATCATCTTCGTATGACTGGCAGAGCAGGGAAAGAGGGAGAAGCCCGTTCTATGAATCTCACAGGAGGGTTACAACGAGCTATGTGAATGGAACAGCTGGGCACAGGCAGGGCTGAGAATCCCTTTTGAAAAACCGTGGCTGACTTACCTAAGACCCATGCTGCTTCACAGTATTTTGAAAACACTAGAAATCACCTTCCAGCTTTTCCAGAGGTGAAGTCACAAGCTCCCAGCTGGATGCAGCTCCGTGACATCAAAGCCGTCCAGCTCGGACGGCACATGTCCCCATCCAGGCTGTGTTTGGGCGGGTCAGCTGGCTTGGAGAAAACAACGTGCCTCAACGTGACCGTCCCCACATTCTGCAGACTTGAAAGGGAAATCCTCTGGATTCTGACTGGGCTCCTGGGGCTCAGCCCTGGCTCTGCCCTGAGGCTGCAAGAGGAATACGAACACGGAAAGGGCTGCATGTTGCTGTCATTGCTTCTCCAGGTGATCAGAGACATTTGCAGCCCGAGCTTCTTTGTTCTTCACATCCCCTCTTTGCCTCCGCTGACTGGTGCCTCAGAAACCCAGCCCAGCATTTCCCTCTTTCTCCTCACTTACCCTCACCTCCCTCCCACCTACTTCCACTTTTTATTGTCCATTTCAGCAGAGCGCTTCTTAAACCTCACAATTACTCAAAGGTTTGCCCCCAGTATCGCTGTTGCTCTACAAGGATCAATTCCTATCCGTCCCCCACGCCATTCTTTCATGTTGTTCTCTTGCTTTCTCAGATTTTCATTTTCGTGTTCTTTCCCATTTCTACAAAGGCAGGATACAGAGGAAGGCCAGCAGAGGGCAAAGGGCACCAGAGCTGAATCAGGAGAGAGATGAGCATTTTGGTTTCAGTCACTATGTGTGTGACTTCGGGCAAAGAGTACAGAGTCTTCTCTGGGCGTTAGTTTTCTCATCTGTAGATGGGGTTGGATCACCCATGGCAGAAATCCAATGCCATGTGTTGTGCCAGTATTGGTGCCACGGGAATGCAAAGAATAAAACTCTGTCCTGGCTCTTACAAACTTACTGAATAACATTACATTTTTTCTGATACACACACACACACACACACACACACACACACACACACACAGCTAGAGACTGAATCATAGTAGCTCCTTGCTGTCAGGTGTAACTTAACACCACATTTTATTTTTCAAACTTTGGTGAAATGGAGACAATTCAAGGCTGGTTTTCTTTTGCTGCCACAGATGTCCACATAATTGCTGAATCCTCATAGTGGAGAAAATGGTCTTTGTCCTTACTCAAGGCAGACAAGGACATGACAGCCAAATCCAGAGAGATGGAGTAGACAAAGCAAATCAGAGATTTATAGAGCGGAGTCTCACAGAACCAGAAATAGAATTACACTAGGGAAGAGCACTGGGTTATATTTGAATTTTTGCAGAATCCACTTAACCTACTTCCTACTTGATTCCTTATAGCTTCCACTAACCCTCGTCCTCAAAGGGACAATCTTATTTTGATTAACCAAACCCAGATTCTTCCTGTATTTGCACCCAGGCTCTGATAATGATGTGAGCATATTTTGATTACCTTCACATATCAAGGATTAATTAGAATAAATATTTCTCACTTTCTAAACAATTTACATGGAGATGGGGTTTTGTTTGGGACTAGGGAATGAATGTACACGGGGATTTCTCTATGAATACTCAAAACCCAAGCCAAAGAGACTGTCAAGTTTATTCTGGACTCAATACTGCTATATGACCTAAGGATTAAATTTCTGTCAGAATATGAAACATGTTGCTTTCCATTAGGAAGGAGAAGAAAATAAATATATCCAGTGCCTGCTGTGTGCTAGGCACTTTATATTGATATATGTTAATTTATTTGATCCTGACCATAAATCCCCAGGGAGATATTTTATTCTCTTTTACAAATGAATAAACATGAAGAGCATACACAACAGCTATAGAGCCAAAGCCAGAATTGTAACCCACAGTCCAAAGCCACTGTTCCATGTGGTCTTGTCAAACCACATCTCTGCCATCTTCTTTCACCACATTCAATTTAGTTTTAATTCATTTTGTTCCCGGTACTTTGCTAGTGGTGTGGCAAATACAAAAGAACAAGATGAACCCTTTTTTGGAGAGGTTACTAATTTGAGAGAAATTAGAGCCACAGAAATGAAGTGATTAGAGCATATTATGTATATAATCAACGTGTAGGAAGATGTTGCGTTAATGAGTAAATGAAATTCAACCGAGTGAAAGTAGATGGACGTTAAATTAGATCCTATTAGGGAATCCATCCTAGAACAGATATAAAAGGTGTCATGGGAGAGGTGGCACTAGGCACTGAAAGACAAAGTTGGCAAGATGAGCAAGGAGGTGTGGGCTTACTGGTTTGGATTAAGAAATTCAATCCTCTGCAGTGTTGTGTAGTTCTTTTTTCCTTTGGCTAGACTGTCAGAGATTGAAGGCAAGAATTGAGGCATCTTCTGGTAATTACCATAGTCCAGCACTAGTCACACAGTAAGAATAATTGAATACTAGTTAGTTGGTTCACTCATGCAATGTATGAAAGTATATATACACCTGCAGGTCCTTTAAACTTAAATAAGAACTCGAAGAAGGAAACGTATGTCATAGGTCATCTCCACCATGACTTTCTCGCTTATTCAGATGATTTTGCAACTGTGTCAGGCTGTATAGTTTATAAAGCATCTTCAAATGTGATGCTTATTTCATCCTCACAGTAGACTTTTGAGTATAGAAGGCAGGGATTAGATCTCCATTTCACAGCCGAGGAAACCAAGGGTAAGGAATTTCCACATGGTTATAGGGTAGCATGTTGTGGAGCCAGAACTAGAGCGTAAGCCTTTCAAATCAATTTTCTTCCATAAAGATCTTACAACATCCAGTGCTGTGTATAAAACTGGAGTTTGGTTTAAAGTAAATTTAACATATGTTCTTGAGCATTACGATCTTCCACTTTTATGACCAGACTTAAATAAGCCCGGCAACGTGGCAATTTTAGCTTCTTTTGCTTAATGCTTAAGAGTTTAGATACTGTTGTCAGCCTGCCCAGACCTCACCACTGAAGCTCTATAAGTTTCAGTTTGCCCAACTCTAAGATTGAGATAATAATTATACCTACCTCATAAGCTCTTTGTCAAGGTCGAATGAGGAAACATACAGCAAAGAATGAGCATAGTGCCTCTTTAAATATTAGCAGTAGTACTTCACTACTCCTTTGTAATTTTTTCTTTTTGCCTTTCTTGTAAATCATTTGCCACCGTTTTGAAACTTCATTGGCTTAACTCTTTTTTAAAAAAACTTTATTGAGATATAATTTACATATAATAAAATGTACCCACCAGCAAGATGTCAGAGTTTTAGTTGCTCCATATCCTTACCAATCCTCCTCCTCTTCATTTTAGCTATTCTAGAGGTTTTGTAATTATATCTCATTGTGGCATTTCCCTGATGATCAGTGATGTTGAGCATCTTTTCATGTGCTTTTTTGCCATTGGCATGTCTTTTGTGAAGTGAATGCCCAAATCTGTCTATTTTTAATTGATTACTTGTCTTATTATTGAGTTGTAAGAGTTCTCTGTATATTCTGGTACTTCATCAGATATATGTATCATGAATATTTTTTCCCAGTCTGTGTCTTGTCTTTTCATTTTCTTAATGGTATTTTCCAAGGAACTTAAAGTTTTAATTTTGATGAAGTCCAATTTGATAAATTTTTCCATTATGATTTGTGTTTTTGTGTCCTATCTAAGAAATCTTTACTTACTCCAAGGTTGCAAAGGCTTTTGCCTAGGGATATCCAATTGTTTCATCGACATTTATTGAAAAGATTATCCTTTCCTCATCAAATTGCTGTGGCACCTTTTATTTTTTTTATTTTTATTTTTTAAACTTTTTCCTTTATATTGGAGTATAGCCGATTAACAATGTTGTGATAGTTTTAGGTGCACAGCAAAGGGACTCAGCCGTACATATACATGTATCCATTCTCCCTCAAACTCCCCTCCCATCCAGCTGTGGCACCTTTTAAAAAAAATCTACTGTCTATGTGTGGGCCTATGTCTGGACTCTCCATTGATCTATATGCGTATTGTTCCACTGGTACCAGACAGTTTTGATTACTGTAGTGTTATAGTAAATCTTGAAATAAGGCAGTGTAAATCCTCCAGCTGTGTTCTTTCTCAAAATTGTTTTGGTTCATCTAGGTTCTTTGTATTCTCATATAAGTTACAGAACCAGCTTGTCAATTTCTAACAACAACAACAAAAAAAGCCTGCTGAAAGTTTGAAAAGAATTGCATTGAATCTATATATCAATTTGGGGAGAATTCACATCTTAACAATATCTAGTTTCTCAATATTGAGTAGAGCATATCACTACATTTATTTAGGTCTTTAATTTTTCTCAGCAATATTTTCTAGATTTCAGTGTAGGAGTATTGCAAAAACTTTGTTAAATTTACCCCATTTCGTGTTTTTAGATGAACTTATAAATTGAATTTTTAAAATTTAATTAACTAATTCTTAATTGTAATATATATGAGTACAGATGATTTTTTTTTACCTTATATGGCCTTGCTAAATTCACTTATTAATTTGTAGATTTCTTAGGATTTTCTGTTTACAGATATGTTTTCTGCAAATGAAGCCAAATTTACTTTTCCCTTTCCAATCATATATTTTTATTGTGCGTATTTGTTTGTGTATTATGTATTGTGTAGTTTGTTCCTTTTGTTGTTGAGTATTATTCTATTGTATGGAAATACCCCAATTTTTTCATCCAATTACCTAGTAATTGATATTTGGGTTATTTTCAGTTTTGAGGTATTACAAATAAAGCTACTATGATCATTTGTTTACAATTCTCATTGTGGACATGGGCTTTAATTTCTCTTTGGTAAATACCAAGGAGTAGAATGGCTGGCTCATGTTATAGGTATACACTTACCTTTGTGAGAAAATGCCAAACTACTTTCCAAAGTAATTGTACTATTTTACATTTTCACTAGCAGAAAATTCTATGAATTTCTTCATTGGTATGTGTTTCCTGTCTGGCAAGTTAAGAGTCAGCTCTCATTTTGTCACTTTCTGTAACGGACATTTTCTTCCTTTTAATACATTCCGTCTCTAAATGCCTCTCTATGCTCCAGCCACATGGTCCCCTCTAAGGGGCTTAAACACATAGAACTACTTCCTGCCTTATAACCTCTGTACAAGTTGCTTCCTCTCCTTTGAACACTCGCCCTTTGGCTCTTCATGCGTGGTCAATTTCTTGTTGTTGAGGTCTCATGTTGTCTATCACTGCCTCTGAGAGACCTTTCCTAACTGTCTATCTAGTTAGCCTCCCATCCCACACCATTCGTCTCTATTGCTTCTTTTTTTGTAGCACTACTTGGAATTATATTATTATTTGTTTATTTACCTGGTTGTGTCTGCTTCTCTCACTAAATAATAAGTTCAGTGAGAACAGTCTTATCTATCATATATTTGCAAGTGCCTAGATTAGAACGTAGTAAGTGCTCAATTAATGTTTGTCAAGTGAATAAATGAGCTTCTCCCCTGGGAGAACCTCAGAGTCCTTGCCATATCCATGGCCTCTGTTCTACACTTGATTGACAGGCCTTGTGCCACCTGACACCCTTGGTGACTCACAATGCACACTCCCATGTTGAAGGCTCTGAAAAGCCTTGGCAGAAAAAACAGATCTGTTTAACTCAGTATTTCTCAAAAGTATTTAATCATTAAACCCTTTCTTTGTGACTTATGTTTTGACCTCCTATACAAAGTGTACTCTAGAATCTTTATTTGGGAAATGCTAGTTAAATTCATAGTTAAGACCCAACTCAGTTAAGCAGAATTGAGTATATGGAATAATGGTCATCACAACTGACTTAAAAAGTTACGCTCAAAAGTTAGCTCTAGGAAAATGCCATTAAATCTGCCATATCTCTGAGGCTTTGTAGTTTTAATTGGGGAGATGGTTTAAAGAAGATGGAACACTTTCACTATTTCTACTCCAAGTACTTGTTTTCCTTTATAATAATTAGTGGCATATGGTTTTATTAAAAAGGATTGAAACTGCACACATCACAAATAAGACTCAGTAATGGTTAATACTGGGATGCATACATGGCGTTTTGATATGGCCTAGAGAAAAAGATTAAACTTTCAGCTTTAAAAATAATTCAGGTAATTTGTTCATTTGTCTCCAGTTTTATTCCTGAATTAACAATTAAGCTTTCTATGCTTTTTAAACCATTTTTAAAAATTAAATCTAGTTAATTTACAGTGTTGTGTAGTTTCAGGTATACAGCAAAGTGATTCAGATATATGTGTATATATACATATATATAAATAACTCTCCTATTAATGATTACTGGAAGACAGTTGTTTGAAAACACAGTTTAACTTTGTGAACAGGATTAAACAAGGAAGGTTCTTATATTTCTATAAAAAAGAAGCTTAGAGGGTTTAGGAAAGGCAATCCAGTTAGAAGATTGATGCCAGAGGGGCGTGTCTTAAAGCTACACTTGCCAGAGAGTTGACTGATATAGGGGGATCTTAGGGAGGTGACAATGGAGATTATGGAGATGCTAAAAAAATCCTCAACTTTTGTCAGTGCCCCATATTCCCTTAATTTTCCACCCTTCTCTGGAAAAGATAGCTCTTTTTAAAAAAAATTTTATTGAGGTATAGTTAATATATTACAATGTGTTAGTTTCAAGTGTACAGCAAGCTGATTCAGTTATACATGTATATGTGTATATATATGTTCAGTTATACATATACATATATATGTATAACTATATGTATATACATATATGAATGTTCTTTTTCAGGTTCTTTTCCATTATAGGTTATTACAAAATATTGAATATAGTTCCCTGTGCTATAGAGTAGGTCCTTGTTTTTTATCTATTTTATATATAGTAGTTTGTATATGTTAATCCCAAACTCCTAATTTATCTCTCCCTCCAACCTCCCACCATCCCAGTGCTGCAATTTATGTCAAAGAGTGTTCTTCCTATGTTTTCCTCTAAGAGTTTTATAGTGTCTGGTCTTACATTTAGGTCTCTAATCCATTTTGAGTTTATTTCTGTATATGGTGTTAGGGAGTGTTCTAATTTCATTCTTTTACATGTAGCTGTCCAGTTTTCCCAGCACCACTTATTGAAGACATTTTCTTTTCTCCATTGTATATCCTTGCCTCTTTGTCATAGATTAGTTGACCATAGGTGTGTGGGTTTATCTCTGGGCTTTCTATCCTGTTCCATTGATCTATATTTCTGTTTTTGTGCCAGTACCATACTGTTTTGATTACTGTAGCTTTGTAGTATACTCTGAAGTCAGGGAGTCTGATTCCTCCAACTCCGTTTTTTTCCCCCAAGATTACTTTGGCTATTCGGGGTCTTTTGTGTCTCCATACAAATTTTAAGATTTTTTGTTCTAGTTCTGTAAAAAATGACATTGGTAATTTGATAGGGATTGCATTGCATCTGTAGATTGCTTTGGGTAGTATAGTCATTTTCACAATATTGATTCTTCCAATCCAAGAACATGGTATATCTCTCCATCTGTTGGTATCATCTTTAATTTCTTTCATCAGTGTCTTATAGTTTTCTGCATACAGGTCTTTTGTCTCCCTAGGTAGGCTTTTCCTAGGTATTTTATTCTTTTTGTTGCAGTGGTAAATGGGAGTGTTTCCTTAATTTCTCTTTCAGATTTTTCATCATTAGTGTATAGGAATGCAAGAGATTCCTGTGCATTAATTTTGTTTCCTGCAACTTTACCAAACTCATTGACTAGCTCTAGTGGTTTTCTGGTAGCATCTTTAGGATTCTCTATGTATAGTATCATGTCACCTGCAAAGAGTGACAGCTTTACTTCTTCTTTTCCAATTTGTATTCCTTTTATTTCTTTTTCTTCTCTGATTGTCATGGCTAGGACTTCCAAAACTATGTTGAATAATAGTGGTGAGAGTGGACATCCTTGTCTCATTCCTCATCTTAGAGGAAATGCTTTCAGTTTTTCACCATTGAGAATGATGTTTGCTGTGGGTTTGTTGTATATGGCCTTTATTATATTGAGATAGGTTCCCTCTATGCCCACTTTCTGGAGAGTTTTTATCATTAATGCGTGTTGAATTTTGTCAAAAGTTTTTCTGCATCTATTGAGATGATCATATGGTTTTTATTCTTCAGTTTGTTAATATGGTAATCACATTGATTGATTTGCGTATATTGAAGAATCCTTGCATCCCTGGGATAAATCCCACTTGATCATGGTGTATGATCCTTTTAATGTGTTGTTGGATTCTGTTTGCTAGTATTTTGTTGAGGATTTTTGCATCTATATTCATCAGTGATATTGGTCTGTAACTTTCTTTTTTTGTGATATCTTTGTCTGGTTTTGGTTTCATGGTGATGGTGGCCTCATAGAATGAGTTTGGGAGTATTCCTTCCTCTGCAAATTTTTGGAAGAGTTTGAGAAGGATGGGTGTTAGCTCTTCCTAAATGTTTGATAGAATTCACCTGTGAAGCCATCTGGTCCTGGACTTTTGTTTGTTGGAAGATTTTTAATCACATTCTCAATTTCACTACTTGTGATTGGTCTGTTCATATTTTCTATTTCTTCCTGGTTCAGTCTTGGAAGGTTATACCTTTCTAAGAATCTGTCCATTTCTTCCAGGTTGTCCATTTTATTGGTATAGAGTTCCTTGTAGTAGTCTCTTAGGATGCTTTGTATTTCTGCGGTGTCTGTTGTAACTGCTCCGTTTTCATTTCTAATTTTATTGATTTGAGTCCCCTCTCCCTCTTTTTCTTGATGAGTCTGGCTAATGGTTTATCTTCTCAAAGAACCAGCTTTTAGTTTTATTGATCTTTGCTATTGTTTTCTTTGTTTCTATTTCATTTATTTCTGCTCTGATCTTTATGATGTCTTTCCTTCTGCTAACTTTGGGTTTTGCTTGTTCTTCTTTCTCTAGTTCCTTTAGGTGTAAGGTTAGATTGTTTACTTGTGATTTTTCTTGTTTCTTGAAGTAGGCTTGTATTGCTATAAACTTCCCTCTTAGAACTGCTTTTGCTTCATCCCATAGGTTTTGGATCGTCGTGTTTTCACTGTAATTTGTCTCTAGGTATTTTTTGATATCCTCTTTGATTTCTTCAGTGATCTCTTGGTTATTTAGTAACATATTGTTTAGCCTCCATGTGTTTGTGTTTTTTATGTTTTTTCCCTATAATTGATTTCTAATCTCATAGCATTGTTGTCAGAAAAGATACTTGATATGATTTCAATTTTCTGAAATTTACCAAGGCTTGATTTGTGACCCAAGATGTGATCTATCCTGGAGAATGTTCCATGTGCACTTGAGAAGAAAGTGTAATCTGCTGTTTTTGGATGGAATGTCCTATAAATATCAATTAAATCTGTCTGGTCTATTGTGTCATTTAAAGCTTGTGTTTCCTTATTACTTTTCTGTCTGGATGATTGTCCATTGGTGTAAGTGAGGTGTTAAAGTCCCCCACTATTACTCTGTTACTGTCGATTTCCTCTTTTATAGCTGTTAGCAGTGGCCTTATGTATTGAGGTGCTCCTATGTTGGGTGCATATATATTTCTAATTGTTATATCTTCTTCTTGGATTGATCCCTTGATCATTATGTAGTGTCCTTCCTTGTCTCTTGTAACATTCTTTATTTTAAACTCTATTTTGTCTGATATGAGTATAGCTACTCCAGCTTTCTTTTGATTTCCATTTGCATGGAATATCTTTTTCCATCCCCTCACTTTCAGTCTGTATGTGTCCCTAGGTCTGAAGTGGGTCTCTTGTAGACAACATATGTATGGATCTTGTTTTTGTATCCATTCAGTGAGCCTGTGTCTTTTGGTTGGAGCATTTAATCCATTCACATTTAAGGTAATTATTGATATGTATATTCCTATGACCATTTCCTTAATTTTGGGGGGTTTGTTTTTGTAGGTCCTTTTCTTCTCTTGTGTTTCTCACTTAGAGAAGTTCCTTTAGCATTTGTTGTAGAGCTGGTTTGGTGGTGCTGAATTCTCTTACCTTTTGCTTGTCTGTAAAGCTTTTGATTTCTCCATTGAATCTGAATGAGATCCTTGCTGGGTAGAGTAATCTTGGTTGTAGGTTCTTCCCTTTCATCACATTAAATATATCCTGCCACTCCCTTCTGGCTTGTAGAGTTTCTGCTGAGAAATCAACTGTTAACCTTATGGGAGTTCCCTTGTATGTTATTTGTCATTTCTCCCTTGTTTCTTTCAATAATTTTTCTTTGTCTTTAATTTTTGTCAATTTGATTACTATGTGTCTCGGTGTGTTTCTCCTTGGGTTTATCCTGTATGGGACTCTCTGCGCTTCCTGGACTTGGGTGGGTATTTCCTTTCCTGTGTTAGGGAAATTTTGGACTATAATTTCTTCAAATACCCTCTCAGGTCCCTTCTCTCTCTCTTCTCCTTCTGGGACCCCTATAATGTGAATGTTGTTGCGTTTAATGTTGTCCCAGAGGTCTCTTAAGCTGTCTTCATTTCTTTTCATTCTTTTTTCCTTATTCTGTTCTGTGGCAGTGAATTCCACTATTCTGTCTTCCAGGTCACTTATCCGTTCTTCTGCCTCAGTTATTCTGCTATTGATTCCTTCTAGTGTATTTTTCATTTCAGTTATTGTATTGTTCATGTCTGTTTGTTTGTTCTTTAATTCTTCTAGGTGTTTGTTCTTTAATTCTTCTAGGTCTTTGTTAAACATTTCTTTTTTTTTTTTTTTAAACATCTTTATTGAAGTATAATTGCCTTACAATGGTGTGTTAGCTTCTGCTTTATAACAAAGTGAATCAGTTATACACATACAATATGTTCCCATATCTCTTCCCTCTTGCATCTCCCTCCCTCCCACCCTCCCCATCCCACCCCTCTAGGTGGTCACAAAGCACCGAGCTGATCTCCCTGTGCTATGTGGCTGCTTCCCACTAGCTATCTATTTTACATTTGGTAGTGTATATATGTCCATGACACTCTCTTACCCTGTCACATCTCACCCCACCCCCTCCCCATATCCTCAAGTCCATTCTCTAGTAGGTCTGTGTCTTTATTCCCGTCTTGCCACTAGGTTCTTCATGGCTTTTTTTTTTTTTTTCCTTAGATTCCGTATATATGTGTTAGCATACTGTATTTGTTTTTCTCTTTCTGACTTACTTCACTCTGTATGACAGACTCTAACTCCATCCACCTCATTACAAATACCTCCATTTCATTTCTTTTTATGGCTGAGTAATATTCCATTGTATATATGTGCCACATCTTCTTTATCCATTCATCTGTCGATGGACATTTAGGTTGCTTCCATGTCCTGGCTATTTTAAATAGAGCTTCAATGAATATTTTGGTACATGACTCTTTTTGAACTATGGTTTTCTCAGGGTATATGCCCAGTAGTGGGATTGCTGTGTCGTATGGTAGTTCCATTTGTAGTTTTTTAAGGAACCTCCATACTGTTCTCCATAGTGGCTGTATCAATTTACATTCCCACCAACAGTGCAAGAGTGTTCCCTTTCCTCCACACCCTCTCCAGCATTTATTGTTTCTAGATTTTTTGATGATGGCCATTCTGATCGGTGTGAGATGATATCTCATTGTAGTTTTGATTTGCATTTCTCTAATGATTAATGATGTTGAGCATTCTTTCATGTGTCTGTTGGCAATCTGTATATCTTCTTTGGAGAAATGTCTATTTAGGTCTTCTGCCCATTTTTGGATTGGGTTGTTCGTTTTTTTGTTATTGAGCTGCATGAGCTGCTTGTAAATCTTGGAGATTAATCCTTTGTCAGTTGCTTCATTTGCAAATATTTTCTCCCATTCTGAGGGTTGTCTTTTGGTCTTGTTTATGGTTTCCTTTGCTGTGCAAAAGCTTTTAAGTTTCATTAGGTCCCATTTGTTTATTTGTGTTCTTATTTCCATTTCTCTGGGAGCTGGGTCAAAAAGAATCTTGCTGTGATGTATGTCATAGAGTGTTCTGCCTATGTTTTCCTCTAAGAGTTTGATAGTGTCTGGCCTTACATTTAGGTCTTTAATCCATTTTGAGTTTATTTTTGTGCATGGTGTCAGGGAGTTGTTAAACATTTCTTGCATCTTCTCGATCTTTGCCTCCATTCTTTATCCGAAGTCCTGGATCATCTTCACTATCTTTATTCTGAATTCTTTTTCTGGACGGTTTCCTATCTCCACTTCATTTAGTTGTTTTTCTTGGGTTTTATCTTGTTCCTTCATCTGGTACATAGCCCTCTGCCTTTTCATCTTGTCTATCTTCCTGTGAATGTGGTTTTTGTTCCATGGGCTGCAGGATTGTAGTTCTTCTTGCTTCTGCTGTCTGCCTTCTGGTGGATGAGGCTATCTAAGAGGCTTGTGCAAGTTTCCTGATGGGAGGGACTGGTGGTGGGTAGAACTGGGTGTTGCTCTGGTGGGCAGAGCTCAGTAAAACTTTAATCTGCTTGTCTGCTGATCGGTGGGGCTGGGTTCCCTCCCTGTTGGTTGTTTGGCCTGGGGTGACCCAACACTGGAGCCTACCTGGCTCTTTGGTGGGGCTAATGGCAGACTCTGGGAGGGTTCACTCCAAGGAGTACTTCCCAGAACTTCTGCTGCCAGCATCCTTGTCTTCACAGTGAGTCACAACCACCCCCCGCCTCTGCAGGAGACCCTCCAACACTAGCAGGTAGGTCTGGTTCAGTCTCCTATGGGGTCACTGCTCCTTCCCCTGGGTCCCCATGCTCACACTACTTTGTGTGTGCCCTCCAAGAGTGGAGTCTTTGTTACCCCCAGTCCTGTCGAAGTCCTGCAATCAAATCCCACTAGCCTTCAAAGTCTGATTCTCTAGTAATTCCTCCTCCCGTTGCCAGACCCCCAGGTTGGGTAGCCTGACGTGGGGCTCAGGACCTTCACTCCAGTGGGTGGACTTCTGTGGTATAAGTGTTCTCCAGTTTGTGAGTCACCTATCCAGCAGTTATGGGAATTGATTTTATTGTGATTGTGCCGCTCCTACCATCTCATTGTGGCTTCTCCTTTGTCTTTGGATGCGGGGTATCTTTTTTGGTGAGTTCCAGTGTCTTCCTGTCGATGATTGTTCAGCAGTTAGTTGTGATTCTGGTGCTCTCACAAGAGGGAGTGACCACACATCCTTCTACTCTGCCATCTTGAACAAATCTCATGTGAAATAATTTTTATCGTATCCTTGACATTATGAGCAAATGTTATAGAGAATCTTGATTCTGTTATGTTTCTCCAAAGAACATTGATTTTTTTTTTTTTTTAAGCAGGAAGAACCAGAGTCTAAAACATCAGTTCAGTGCTTTAGTCTTAGCAGCTGGGTTGCTTGGAGTTGGCCCTGCAGACGAACAATTCAGAGGTCAGCCAGAAACTTAAGCAGAGTTTATAAGCAGTTTTTAAGGGCTTCTCTTCTCTGACTCTGCCTCTGGAATTTCTCCTCTCCCTTTCCAGATGCTACAGTTGCCCTGAACTTGGCCCCCTGGTTCTTCAAGCATAAGATTACAGGTTTCTATGACCTGCAGATTGGGGACCGGGTCTGCCCTCAGGCTAAAATTTGTAAAACAAAACAAAACAAAAGGGACTTCCCTCGTGGCTCAGTGGTTAAGAATCCGCCTGCCAGTGCAGGGGATATGGGTTCGAGCCCTGGTCCAGGAAGATCCCACATGCCACGGAGCAACTAAACCTGTGCACCACAACTACTGAGCCTGCACTCTAGAGCCCACGAGCCACAACTACTGACGCCGCATGCCTAGAGCCGGTGCTCTGCAACAAGTGAAGCCACTGCAACGAGAAGCACGCACACGCAACGAAGAGTAGCCCCTCCTCGCCGCAACTAGAGAAAGCCCGCGTGCAGCAATGAAGATCCAACGCAGCCAAAAATAAATAAAATAAATTAAAAAACAAAACAAAACAAAAAATAGGATGCTCACCCAGTGTCCTTCCCTTCTTCCAGATTTTATACCCTCTCCAACATCTGCCTGCTTTTTCTTACTCTTCAATGCTTTTAGGTAGTGGGCTCTTAATACCCTGTTACGGGTTTATAGTTATTATTTTCAGGGGGGTTGATTCAATAAGAGTGCCTCAGATATTGCTGGAAGTGGTCCCTGTCCTTGTGGGAGGTGTCCAGTTCCTATAACAATTCAAAGAAGATCAAAGAGGAGAAGAGATATAAATATAGGCTTTCTTATAGGTCATATGATAACTTGTGATAACTCATGTATATGTGAGTCTCTAGAATGGCTTTCCCTGTTTGTTTTTTTTTTGTTTTTTTTTTTTAAGACTGCCTTACATTTAAACAAGTTGATTTCCTCTCGGAGGCCATTTGCCAGGACTTCTTGCCTACTTGCAGGAGAGTGCGCACAGAATCCTCCCACAGGCTAGGACTGGGTGTGAAGAGTCAGCCTGCAGAACAGCAGTCCTTTAGAAATGTGTCCCCGGAGGCAAACACAGACCAGGGACCTGCCTCCTCTGTGTGCTGGACTGGACTCTCCAGTGGCTGCCCCGCTCCCCGGGAATCCTGCCTCTCTGGGCACATTTTGACTGACTGATAATTGGTTCACCCAGCATCCAAAGTCACTCTGAGTGGCAGGAGTTCAAAACAGCTCTCCTGCTCAAGGAATGTTACCAGGCATCACAGACACCAGAGAGGGACAGGAAGGACAAAGCGAATAGAGCCAACAGTGCCACTCCCTGGGAGCACATGTTCTTCTCAGAACCCTGTACACAACTTGGTGACTGGTTCTTATGCACAATATCATTAGACTGGAAAGAACCCTACTGGCATCTTTCCACCCACACTGAACAACGTAACACTTTCTTCTCCCCACCTTCTCCTCTGTTCTGCTGCAGGAGTATTACTTGTTTTTTTCCAAAGGTCAGGCCTCAGCAAGTACACTGAGGGATGTTATCCCCATTCCCAGCATGTAATCCCCAATCCTTCCACCCCTACCACAAAGGAAAGACCAATCATGATTAACTCTTTGAAGCACAGGGCCACAATGAGGGCTCTATTGGAAAACAAGAAGTGGGAAGAATTGTTGAGCAGACAGTCAACAGTACCAACTTCACCTGGATATTTTGTATTAAACCTATTTAATGTTTTAAAGTCGTTGTTAAAAAGGACACCATGAATTTCATAATTTACTTGTTCTCAAACCTCACCGCACAAAGTGATCATGTAAGGGAGCTTTAGAAAATGCGATGCCAGGGTCCTTCCTCCAGAGATCCTGGGTTAATTGGTCTGGGGCACAGCCTGGGCATGGGGATTTTTAAAAGCTCTCCAGGTGATTCTAAAAACAGGAAAATTTGAGAAACATCATCATAGTACATCATTATTTTACACATTCTACATAGAAAACAGAACTAGATATGTAGTTGCAGTTAAAAGCTAATGTCAATAACTACAGATGGTCAATATCTGGTGTTTCTTATCTGCTGTAATTGTATGGACTGCCATGTGTATAAACAAGGTTAAAACTCAATTTTAGTGTTCAGAATAATCATGTGAGCCTCCCCACACCCCCCCTCCCCGAACCAGCACTAATTCATAGGAAACCCTACATCCCTCTCTAGACCTCCCCCTCATTCTGACCTTGGAATTGTCCAAGAAAACCCCTGCAGCTTACTCAGTCCAAAGGGCCATTCTGATTCTAAGCATCTCACAGAGAAAGAGATGTAGAATTTGTTCCCTCCTCCAGCAGGTCCTCTATCTTTTCCTGTCGTTACTTCTATTACTGCCACATGACACCCCTTATTTAAGGTAGGTTGATGCACTGTCTGTGGCTACCTTTGCTGGAAGCAACCAGCAATAGCTCTTCAGCTATTAGAAAAATAATAAAGTTAGACTTCATCAGGCACCTACTGTGTCTATTTATCTACACTTCCAAATCTCTAACTGAAAGAAAACATGAAAGGTTTTTTTCGTTTGTTTTTTCAGTTTTGTTTTGTTAGCTGCTTAGATGGAACTTGAGCCAGAAATGCTTCTTTTTAAAAGTAGCTACTGATTTCTTTGCCTGCCTGGGACTTAAGTGTCCCCTCTCAATTATCCAAACATAAGATGAATTGGGACTTAATGCCCTGGAAGGTAAAATGACATTTATGGCCTAAAAACAAGTTTCTGCCCATCCCAGTGGCCCTTGTTATGAAGAGGTGGCCCATAAAGAGTTAAAAACAAAAATTGTAAGGAGGGAGATGAAGAAACTTTCTGGGAAGAGAGATGTAAGATCTCTCTTCTGTTTTGAAGTCCAGTGTGATCCTGACTGAAGTACGCACCAGCAGGAAAAGACACCGAGGGTTCTCTCAGGAAAGCCCACAGGGAAGGAGGAGGGTCTGGTTGGTAACCTGGGCTGAGTATCAGGCCTGGATGTCCTTGTGAAGAGACCTGGTCCAGGTCAGCCCGTGGTTGAAGCTGGAACACACCCCCAACTTCCCAGGTATAATGGACTCAACCAAAATGCTTATCTCGGGAGCCCCAGCAGGGGTCCCCACTCAGTCCATTTCCAATCCTGAATGCCCCAGTGAGACAGGCAGCCCAGTCCCCAGCGCAGCCTGCTGGAGAACCTAGATCAGCAGCCACTAGTCACACATGGCTTTTTTAAATTTATTCTATTGAAGTATAGTTGATTTACAATGTTGTATTTCTACTGCACAGCAAAGTGATTCAGTTATGCCTATATACATTCTTTTTCATATTCTTTTACATTATGATGGCTTTTGAACTCTTGAAATGTGGGTAGTGTGAATAAAGATATGTGCTACAAGTGTAAAATGAAACCTGGATTTTGAAGACAATACAAAAAAAAGATCGTAAGATATCGCAATAATTTTTATGTTGACTACATGTAGAAATGATAAATTTTTACATACATTAGGTTAAAAATACATTATTGAAGTTAATTTCAGCCTAATGTGGCCACTAAAAAATGTTCAGTGACATACGTGGCCCATACTTGCGGCTTTCATTGTATTCAATATTTCGATTGGGCAGTTCTGGTCTAGATGATCCTGTTCTCAAGGCTGGAGCCATAGCAGGGATTATCAGTTAGGATGCTTCAGTGTTCAAGTAGTAGCAACCTCAACTCAAAGTGATGTAAATAATAATGAGAAAACAGTCCAGGGCTGGGAAGCGCTGGGGTTGATTTTTTTTTTTTTTCCATAAATTTATTTATTTTTATTTTTGGCTGCGTTGGGTCTTCGTTGCTGTGCGCAGGCTTTCTCTAGTTGCAGAGACCGGGGGCTACTCTTCGTTGCGGTGCACGGGCTTCTTATTGCGGTGGCTCCTCTTGTTGCAGAGCACGGGCTCTAGGCATGCGGGCTTCAGCAGTTGCAGCATGTGAGCTCAGCAGTTGTGACTCACAGGCTCCAGAGCGCAGGCTCAGTAGTTGTGGCGCACAGGCTTAGTTGCTCCGCGGCATGTGGGATCTTTCCGGACCGGGGCTTGAACCCGCGTCCCCTGCATTGGCAGGCGGATTCTTAACCACTGCGCCGCCAGGGAAGCCCCAGCACTGTGATTGTTAACACAGTAGCTCAGTGGCATCATTAGGACCTGGTGCTTCTCACTTTTCCACTTTACTCTGATCTGGCTCAGCTCAAGGGGAATATATCTGTGGAAGTCCCAAAAGTCACATCCAGACATTTTTAATGTGCAGAGGAAACAAAAGGGGAGGGAGTGGTTACCTGTCTTATCTCTCTTATTAGGAGTGAGGAAGTCTTCTCCAGATGTGCCCTCCCTTCCCACCTCCCCCCTTGCTCTCTTGTCTAATGGGCCAGAATTGGGTCAAATAGTTCATGCTAAGCCACTCACCAGCTCAGTAATCGGATACTGCATGGCTTGAAGTAATCTGGAGTGAGACATCTGTTAGAAAGAGAACCAGGACCATGACAGGAAGAATGGCTATTTTGGACTAAACAACCCCTGACATTCTTGGACAATTCAGGGAGAGGGCACATGTCTCGCAAGGGTCATTACACATTCTGCTATCCCAGCTGAGCTGATTTAGCTTGAAACACAATAGAGCTGCTATTTTATTTGATCCCCAGGCTACTGAAGCTTAATAAATATGTTTACATAAATGGACCAACAAAGCAAATAAAATCCCATAGCTCAGTGTGGTGAAAAGGAGAGAGCACTGTATCCTAATCAAGAGACCTGACTTTAACAACACCTTGCTGTGACACCTGTGAAGCTCAACGACCCTGTCTGGGCTTCAGCTTGTTAACCTTCCGAATCAGTGTTCAAAGATTTTGAGTCAAGATAGCAAAATAATCACATGAATATTTCTCCCTACTTTAATACATAGGAATGGTGATATAAATGGAATACAAAACATTATAAAATATGTCATACCAAAACGTTCAGGACCCAATTTTAATGTGGAGAGGGACGCAGGGGATGGTTTCCACACACCACCAGGCAATTTTGGGAACACCAGCTTAGTGTCCTACACTCAATTCTGACACTGTGTACCTGAAGATAGTGTCAGATCCCACCGGTTAAGGGCTCAGTCCCACAAGACTGCCCACACCCCACTCGTGTCAGACACCACCTGAAAGTCCGAGTTGTCACCTGTGCTTCTGACCAAACTGCTAAGGCTCAAAGGTTCCCACCACCCCCTATTCAGGTTCCATTGATTTTCTAGAGTGACTCATAGAACTCAGGAAACCAGTTTACTTACTAGATTACCGGTTTATTATAAAAGGGCCTAAATCAGGAACAGCCAGATGGAAGAGACACATAGGACAAAGGTATGGGAAAAGTTTGAGGAGCTTCCCTGAATCTCAATGTGTTCCTCAACTCGGAAGCTCTCTGAACCCCGGACTTCTGGGTTTTTATGGAGTCTTTATTACATAGATATGATTGTTTAAGTCATTGGCCATTGGTGACTGATTCAACCTCCAGCGTCTCCCCTCCCCGGGGGTGGGACTGAAAGTTCCAGCCCTCTAACCACATGGTTGGCTTTACTGGCAACCAGCCCCCATCCTTAGGTGCCTCCAAAAGTCAAATCCTTAACATAACAAAAGACACCTTTTCGCTCACACCACTTTGGAAATTCCAAGGGTTTTAGGAGCTCTGTGTCAGAAACAGTGGAGGAAGACCAAATATACATATTTCTTATTACAAATCACAATATCACTCATACTCAGAAACTAAAGGAAAAATCTCTTTTTAAAATTAAAAATAGCAAATGTTTGGAAAGTTGAAGTCATGGAGCATGTGGAAAGTAGGTTCTGTCAAAGTTCCGTTGGAAATGGGGCTAAGCGGACTGTATGCATCATGGCGGACCGCGTTTTCTGAGTTAAGCTGGGTGCTGGGGCAGCACCTCCACAAGGGAACTGAGACTGAAATAACCCTGCCTGACCTCCCAGCAATGGCTAGACATGTTCCACTTGCCTAGAGGACACAGACTGGAACTGGAGTCTCTGTGTGACTTTAGAGCCACTACACCACAGTGCTCAACCCTTCTGGTCGAAGGACCTGTGGCTACTCGGTTCCCAGGTAGCCCTAGGATTCATGTCATTCTCAAGGTCAGCCCCAGGGATCTGGGTTTTAACTAGGCCTGGGGTCTCCAGATTTCTCTGTGTAGTGCCCACTCCCTACCCCCACCCCATCTCCAAAATGTCTGTTTACTAATTATACACACAAGCAATCATATTAGCTTATTATAAAACAAATGCAAAAAAAATTTTAAAAGGATGGGAAAAATTGTAATAAATCATACTTTAAGGTTTCCTGCTAACTACAGTGGCCCTATTCGATCATGAGCGGATATCAGCTGATATTAGTTGAGGTTTTCCTTATTGACATAAGGTATAAATCTGTATTTCAAAAAGCTTTCTTGATAGTATTTTCAGCAGGCCTCTTTGCAGATCTGAATAATTATTTTGTTTTTACTTTGTAATATGGATGAAGGTGTAGGAAAAAGGTCAGCTCTGCCATTTTCTTGCTCTTTGCTTAAGTTTGTACTATTAATATTCTATTCAATTTGTAACTTTTTGGCAGGAATATTTTTAAGCCAATTGTTCAAATTGTTAGTTGGCAACATACAAGCTGTATTATGTTACAATACACCAAAAGCCAATGAAGGAATGATGGTATTCGGGTGAACCCCTTTCCATTGTGGAATTCCCAGTTTTCCCTCAGAATAGCTCCAGCTCTGTTTGTGACCTGTGACAATCTTACATATGAACCAAGTGAGGGCACCAGTGTGATTAGGTATACTAAATGTTGATAAATCTAAATTTCTTATGCAGGACAATGAATATAAGTATCTTTGGGAGTTCTGCCCAGCCTTCTTTAGAGACCAATGAGTTGCATCTTTCATTTGCTAACTCAAGTTGGAGATTCTGGCAAGAGTATGAACAGTCATTTAAAGGGTGTTTATGCTACCTTTAACTAAGGCCTCTCCACCTCTAAATATACCATTTCCGTATGCCATCTCAGATATCTTCTTGCCCAGTAGCTGACAAGGGCTTAAGAGAATTCAATTTTATCTCAGCAGAGGGCGTCCCTTCCTTCTAGGAATGTAGCAAGCCCTTAGCAACAAGAGGCTGTCTTAAGACCTAGGACCTATGAAAAGAGGTCATGAGAGCAGTCTCTACATCTGTAAGGGCTGAATGAAGCTCAGTCTCTATTCATTTCTTGGGGGAACCGAAGTCCAGAGAACTGCTCAGAATTCCATGGCTAGCTGATAACTAAACCAGCACCTGAATTCAAGCTCCCCACCCTCTGCCCAGTGCACTCTCTAATATTCTTCACAGCCCTCTTATGTGTACTTGTTAAGCAATAGTAACGCCAGCCCATTTTCATTTAATGTAATTATTGATATATTTGAGTTTTAATCTATCATCTTATTTCATGATTTCACTATGTCCAACCTCTTCTATGATTCTTTGTCTTTTGTTTTCTGACTTCTTTTGGATTGACTAAGATTTATTATTATTTTTTCTTATTTACTATTTTGGAAGATTTACACTAGTTACCTCTTCTTTCAGTGTTAAAAGCTTAGAAACTATTTTTTTTAATATTTATTATTTTATTTTTAACCTTGCATTGTTAACTTATCTAAGTCTAGTATAAATATTGATCTTTATCACTAGCCTATACAATTCAGAAACATAAGCACACTTTAACCCTGTTTACCCACATCCCAACTCATTTGCTATTGTTGTCAAAATTTTAAATTCTATATAATTTTAAAATTCCGTAGATACTTTGTTTTTTTGCTCTTCATATTTTTCTGTATCCCAAACTTTCCATCTGGATCATTTTTTAGAATTCTGACATACATCTTTTAGAATTTCCCAAACTCTCTCTTTTAAAAAAGTCTTCATTCATCTTTATTATTGAGCACTCCCTCTCTCTCTCTCTCTCATATATATATATATATATATATATATATATATATATGAGAGTATATATATATATATATATATATATATATGAGAGTATATATATATATATATACTGGGAATAGAATGCTAAGCAGGCTATTGTTTTCTTTCTGCCTGTTGATGATACCATTTCACTGTCTTGTGACTTCCATTATTGATTTTCAGAAGTCAGCTGTCAATTTAACTTTACGTCTTTGAAGGCATTATGTCCTTTCCCCTATGACTACTTTTAATGTATGGTATATATACAGTTCCGTTTCTTTGGCTTGCTATGGTTTTACTATGATGTGTCTGGAAGTGCTGAGTGGATACAATGTGTAGAAACAATTAGGCTTCTTGAATCTATGGATTGATGTCTTTCATCAGTTCTGAATATTCTCAGTTATTATATCTTAAAAAATTATTACCTTTGGCTCTCTCTCTTCCTCAAACATAAAACCTTCTTTAAACAAGAGTCTCCCTCTTGCTCTCTTCTTCAAACATAGCAAGGTGGTTTTATAGTTTGTGTCTAATGATTTCAACAGATATTAACTCCAGTGCTTATTTTAATTTTCCAGAGCCTATTTTAATTTTCTGTTGTTTCTGCTGGTTCTTGCTCAATGTATTTTGTTTCCCTGTATGACTATTGATTTTTGATAGTGGTTGGACCTTGTACTTCAAAAATTATTTGTAAGAATAATTTGAGGCTTAGTATTATAGCGTCTTCTTCCAAAGAGGATTTTCATTTGCCTCTGCCAGACACCTGAGGTCCTACCAGTCTGGATCCATCTCAAACCAAGTTCAAGGCTTGAGGTTCCTTGGACCACCCAGATAACATAAAGCTAGAAGGAAATTATGTGCAAGGATTGGTTTACTCATGATTCACCTTACCTGAAGCTGCACCTCTTTGGGACCCCAGTTTAAAATGGAGGTAGTTTATTAGAATTTCTACCTCTGGTAGGTTGCATGTCTTGCCTTTTGCTCCCTGGCCCCAGAAATTTGTTGAAAGTACAGCTCAGTTTTGCAGCTGTTTCTCTAGGACGGGCAAATGCTCTTAGGGAGAAATCAGATTTAAGTATCAGTCCTGTTCTCTGAGTTCTTAACTACCAGATTTTGGCTTTTAAACTCCTCACTACTTGGTTAACATTTTGATGCTTTTAAGAAAATATTTTTTATACTTTATACAGTTTTTTAGGTTTCCTTGGTGGGAGGGTTGGTCTAAATTTCCTAGTCATCAATTATAGGGAGTAAAAGTTACAATTTATATATTCATCAGAGGAAAGAAAATTTTTCATAGTCTTCTATCTCTACTTCATGCTTACCAATTTGTTAGTTCCTATAAAGCACTTTACACATGCCAAGGATGTAATATATTCTGTAGAACCAAAATTGCTATGTAGGACTCATCAAATCCTTTAAAAGAACCCAATCTGGTATGAAATGAAATAGTTCATAAAACAATTTGAAGTCATGACTACTTCTGGCCTTTGAAATTCTGTATAATAAACTTATGCCCCACCTACTCATAAGAATATAATGGAAGATCCAGTGATCCATATATAACATATGCACAAAATATATACTTATTGAGGGCACTTGATCTTCCCACTGCATGAAAACCTTTCCCCCTTACCTGGCCTCTTTCAGATATTTCCTCTATCCTCACCTTCTCAATGAAGCCTTCCCTAAACATCTCATTTGAAATTGCAAACTCCCCCCCATTCCCACACTTCTTTTTTTTTTTGTATAAATTTATTTATTTATTTTTGGCTGTGTTGGGTCTTGGTTGCTGCACGCGGGCTTTCTTTAGTTGTCGCGAGGGGGGCTACTCTTTTGTTGCAGTGGGTGGGCTTCTCATTGCAGTGGTTTCTCTTGTTGCGGAGCACAGGCTCCAGGTGTGTGAGCTTCAGTAGTTGTGGCACGTGGGCTCAGTAGTTGTGGCACATGGGCTCTAGAGCACAGGCTCAGTAGCTGTGGTGTACGGGCTTAGTTACTCTGCGGCATGTGGGATCTTTCCGGACCAGGGCTCGAACCCATGTCGCCTGCAATGGCAGGCGGATTCTTAACCACTGTGCCACCAGGGAAGTCCCTATTCCCACACTTCTTAATCTCTTCCTGTCCTGTTCTTCTCTCCATCACCCTCCACCGTATTACATACTATATATTATATATCCTGGCTCTATTTATCACTACCTCTCCAATCTTGATAAATCTGCTTAACATCTCAATTCTTTGATTTTTCTAGATGTAAAATTGAGCTAAGAAAATTATCTCACCATTCTTCATATGGATGTTTCACAGATGAGTATGGTGATAGATCAGAAAATGATTCTTAAAAAACTATTTAAAAAAATGAAAATTCTAGAACTGAAAATTGCAATATCCAAAAAAAAAATTTACTGGTTGTGCTTAACAATAAAATAGAAAGAACAGAAAAAAAATCAGTGCACTTTAAAATAGTTCAATAGAAATGATCCAATATGAAGAACAGACAGAAGAGAGATTAAAAAAAAAAAAAAGAGCAGATCCACAGGGACCTGTGGACAGTATCAAAAGGTCTAATATATGTGCAATTGGAGTCACTGAGGGAGAAGAGAAAAAAAATGGTGCAGCAAAGAATATTAAAAAAAAAAAAGATTAAAAATGTACAAATTTGGAGAAAGAGCTGAATTTACGGACTTAGGAAGGAGAGCAGACTCCTCACAGAACAGATTTAAAAACACACACACACATGCCCAGGCATATCAGAGTCAAACTGCTAAAAACCAAAGTTTAGGAGAAAAATCTTGAAGAACCCAAAGGATTTTGTTACAGACTCATTCCGCACCAAGTAAAATGCTGCAGCTAAAGTTTAGTGGACTTGGCGTACTGGGGGGAATATTTCAGGGGAGGAGAAATGGCTGCTTTTCTCTACAGCACATCCTTTATGTGAGAAGCTCGTTGACAATGAGTGCCAGGTAGGATGGAGGTTTGTGGCTGGAAAAGAGATTAGCAGCCCTTCATTTCGATTTTGGTTGGGTAAGGTCTTCTGGAGGGAGCAGGATGCTGCAGGCTCTCTGGAAGACATAAAGATTTTGACCCAAATGACTCTAAAATCAGGGAAAGAGAAGTGAGATCCTCATGTTAAACTTGAGAATAGTCTGAACAGAAAGTCTAGAGCTTCTTGGAGCCAGGGGAATTTTTGAAGTGGAATTAGAGAAAAGAAATTTGGGGGAAATGGGAAAGACCCAGAAGATTTTGATTATTTGACAGCATTTGTTCCCTTAGCGTGATTTTCTTCCTTTCTCTCACAATTTAGTCTAACCCTTCTTGGGGTGGGTAGGTCTCGTGAGCAAGCGCTTTGAAAATATGAAGGCAGATTCTTTCCCTTCCCTTTCACAAATAAATCATGCAGTTCTGGAGGTAGCTGTAGAGAAATCAGTTTTCTGGGGCAGAATTTTGGCCCTGTTTTGGCAAATGTGGCCTCTTTAGTTCATGAAGGATGATTTTAATGACCGAAAACAAATAAGACCCCCAAATGTAAACCCAAGGTTTGCTGCTTGTTATAATTGTATTTTCCATACTAGACTGGAAATAGTCATGGTGTTTTTGTTTGTAATGTAAGCCTCTTTTTCTCTTTTTGTTCCCCTTTCCCGGTCCTATCGGCCATCCCTCACCGTCTTTGTGCTTTAGGATCAATATCCCTGAGGGAAGGGAGGAATAGGCGAAGTTCAAGAAATAGCTGGAGGCGGGTTGCCTGATGTGGAGGCAAGGACCCAGTGTCCTCCTGGGGCTGTGCATGGCGGGGAAGGTGCATCTCCGCAGCATCGTGGCAAGTCTTCCAGACATGTCTGCAGCTCTTCCTGTAACCAAGAGGCCTTTTCCTGTGTTTGAACTCACCACCAATGGCTGTCCTACCAAAGGTAAACAGCAGCGGTCTAAGCAAACTGCTCTTTTTCCAAAAGAAAGCTTTTAACTTTTCTTCTGGAGGAGACAGAAGGGGGTTGTTTGAGGACTGGGCAGAGGAGGAGCAGGAGGCGGGGAGGCGGGGGCGGTGGTGAGACCAGAGGAAGCCCAAGTGACCCCAAGCCCTGCCCTGCATATTTTTCTTCGTTTCTTCCTTTCTTTCTTTCTTCCTTCCTTTCATTCTTTCTTTCTTTCTCTTCCTTTCTTCCTTTCTTTCTTTCTTTCTTTCTTTCTTTCTTTCTTTCTTTCTTTCTTTCTTTCTTTCTTTCTTTCCTTCCTTCCTTCCTTCCTTCCTTCCTTCCTTCCTTCCTTCCTTCCTTTCTTTCTTTCTTTCTTTCTTCTTTCTTTCTTTCTTTCTTTCTTTCCTCCTTTCCTTCTTTTTTCTCTTCACCTCCCTCATTATTTTTGGCTAACTCCTTTGTGCAGGCCACCTTCTATTCACGGACAGCAGCTTTGAACATCAGTCAGATCAGGTCATCTGCCAAGCTGTGCGCCTCTGGTCACATCGCTCTGAGGCCTCCTGTTTGTCAGCTTCAAAGTGCCTCACAAGTGGTGACTTGCCTCCTTCCGGGTGAATGTTAAAAGAAGGGGAAGTCTGGACATACTCATGACACCACTGGAATTAAGGCTGGAAGCTTCTATCTCATTTTGCAGAAGAAGAAATCAGGACTAAAGAAGAGCAGCTGAAAACCACTGCCAGGCCTTGTGGCCAGTAAGTGGAAGAATGGGGGGGCCAGGACTGCTTGTGTTTAGTTCCAAGGGGTTCTTGCCAGGCCTCACATTTAGAACTGTGTTTCTCAGGCAGTCAGCCTGCCTCAAAAGCGCCTCAGTGATGGTGACATTTGAGAGGCGATGGGGGAAGGGAGGAGAATGCTTACTGGATGGAACTCCACCCTCCTCCTCCAATGGAGTCTCTTCTCTTTGGTCTCATTCATTCATTCACTCATTCATTCATTTAACAAATGTCTATGAGCAGCTTCCATGTGCCAGTGACTTCCAGACACTGGAGATACAGCAAGGAACCAGCAAAGCCTGGGTTCCCACGAAACTTATATTCTGTTTTCTGTATTAGTTTCTAAGTAAGATTACTTTTTGGTCAAAGGGTTCTGTCAATTTTTTTTTTCTTTTAAAGCAAATAAAGTCTTTCCAATATCTAGCTTTCAAAGCATTAACTGGTACCTATCAAACACTCACAACATTAAGTAGAGATTTTGCCACTACATAAAACAAATCAGCTGCTGATCTTCCAGACTCTGACAGTTTAAAATCTATCAAGAAAAGACACCTAAAAAGAAAACTTGCCCAGACAGTATCACTCACTGACAAATGTGGGAGTGAAATAAAGAAAGAAATTGATGGTATAGATGATGAGCTGAACTCTTATAGTCCATTATATTGGTGCCGGGGGGGTGGTCACTAGTGCATTCTCTTCTCAGGAATTCCATGTAGAATAGGATAAGCATGTGATCCTTTAAAGTTGACCCCCTTTGTTTGGTGGTGAGTGGAGGTGGATGTAACAGTTAACAGCCTTGTTGAGTTTCAGAGTCAAATTGTGATTGCCACGAGCAAATATTCCTACCTGGGAGTTTTGGTTTGAAAAGATAAGGCCAAAAGTCGTAAACTAGCAGCCTTCCTGATGCTAATGTATTCATTATTTTTTGGGGTATAACAAATTACTCCAAAGCCTAGTGGCTTAAAAAAACAAATGTTTATTATCTCACAATTTCTATGGGTCAGGAGTTGAGGGACAGCTTAGCTGGGTGGTTTGGCTCAGGATCTCTGGTGAGGTTGCCGTCGGAATGTGGCAGGGCCTTCAGTCATCTGAAGGCTTGATTGGACTGGAGGATCCATTGCTGAGATCACAGCAGGAGGCCTCAGTCCCTGTCCATGTGGCCCTTTCCACAGGTGGCTTAAGGGTCTTCATGGCATGGCAGCTGACCTCCCCCAGAGCAAGTAATCTGAGAATGAGGGAAGAGAAAACCTTAGTGCCTTTTGTGCCCTGGTCTCCTAAGTCACTCCACATCACTTCTGCCTTATTCTAGTGTTGGGAACAAATCACTAAATCTAAGTGGTTAGAATTAGACTCTGTCTTTCAAAGAGAAGAGTAAAGAATTTGTGGGCATAGTTTAAAACCGTCAAATTTAGACTCCCTTCAGATTTAAATTTTACTTTTTCATGTAGAGTCTTAAACAAATCACATTTCATTTGTGAATACTTCACTATATATTTAAAAGGCAAACCACCACACCATGATCACACCCCAAATGATGAATAATAATTCCTTAATATCTTTTAAAAATAGTCTGTTTTCAATTCTAAAATTTTAAAATCAAGAAATTCCACGTTAAAAGTTCAGATGTTCAGCTTTTTTAAAAAAAAATAAGATGGTCTGGGTCACACTAGGCCTATGTTCTCACATGGTCACAAACAACTTTAGGTGGGATATGAACTCTTCGATTTGCCTTGATCCCCACCACACCCTATTGTATTACACATGGGGCACTGGTTAAATGAACCTGCTTGGTTTGTTTAACATTTGAGTTTACCCCTGGTCTAGGTCCAAGGAGGCTGAAATGTGTGGTAATGGGGTTGAAGAAGGGGGTAGCTTGACCCCTGGTGTGAGTTGGATCCCAGAAGATTAGGAAAGAAGACAGGTTGCAGCAACCTTGGGTCTCATCTATGTAGGGCTGTAAAGATGACAAGGATAACCGTAGAGATCTGGTCAATATGGCCTTGGAAGTTTGGGTGGGCGTTCCTGTGACTGCACTTGGCACTGAGGGTGTAGAGGCACGAGCAGAGCCAGCCACCTCTGAGGGGACCATGAATTAGCCAACAGGGATCAAGCCTCAGTGCTATTTTCTTAGGGCTGTGAAAGTCCTGGGTCTGGTACAACCTAAGGAAGAGTGTGAGAGTCATGAAAAATAATGATATAGAACTGTTAGCCAACTTTACCGAGGAGGGGGAACTTTAATCACACTTAATGTAATGTATAAAAATAAAGTTATTTCTTGTCTCTTGTGTGTCACTGAAACATAGGATCTTAGGGTGCTTGGAGAGAGCCTGTAAGTAGAAGAAAAGGCCTTTATGACCACTCTGGAGGAAGACTGTGGAAAAATGAGCCCTACTGAATAATGGAAGTGAGTACTGGAGGAGGACGCTTGCTCACCTCTGGCCTGACAAGAAACCCACAGGTGCTTTTTAATACAACTACTGCCATCCCCCAACTTAAAAATACTCATTTGCTTCTATCAGATATTTGGAGCTCAGAATGCATTTTCCTGTAGAAACCATGTGTTCCTTGGTGATTAAGTCCACAGGCCAGTTCTTAAGATTTAGTCTTGTAACTAAATCATAACCCTATCCATCTACCACATCTAACAGACTTTCCTTAGAGAATTTCAGCCCGGGTCCTAACATGGAATACCTAGAGTACATTTTCCCCAACCCTAGTAGTTCAAACACTGAGTTCTGCTCTATCCCTCAGACTCATCCCTCCTGGGCCAGCTTTGAGAATGCTACCAGCTTTTCAGTAGCAGCATGGGTGTGTGCTGGAGAAAAGGGAGCTCTGTTGGGTGAATATTAAGAAATGCAGGCACGGGATACACATGAGGACAGTGAGAGTAAGGCAAGCCGACCAAGAGGCTAGGGTGGAGCAAAGGCAGGTAGGTCCTCAGCTTCGGAAGCTCTGGAGATTGGGGATGGGGGTGGGGGCATGGTAGAAGGTGCTGCTGTTCAACAGTGTGACTCTTTCATGAGCCAGCTGTTTGCGTGCCAGGCACTGCCTATATTCACTCTCCAGTAAACCCTTGTCACACAATGTATGAGGGTGGCGCTCAGACTTTACCACCCATGACCTCTCTAGGCGCCAACACGTCCACCTGCAGCTCCTGACGGCCCTTCTCGACACAACCAGATTTGGGCTAGACTTTACAACTCTTCATCTGCTTCCACTCTTGCCCCTCCACAAGCCATTCTTTGCACAGTGACCAACACAGGCTTTCTGAAATGCAAATCTGATCATGTCCTTCTCCTGTGTAAAATCTTTAATGATTTCCCGACCATCGTAGGATCAAGTTCAGAATCTGAACTCGGATCCCCCAGCTGCCCGTTGCAGGAGCTGCTGCCTCCCCTCCTTGCCTGGCACATGCCTGCTCATTCTTCAGGTGTCCGTTTATGTTTCATTTTCTTAAGAAGACTTTCCCTGACCTTTTGTACAGATTTGGTACCTGACTACACGATCTCCTAACTCTTAGGTTTCCTTCTCAGAGCAGTGACTGCAATTGTAATTGTTCAGATATCCAAGCATGATTTATTTAATTGAAAGTGTCTCTCTCTGCCAGGAAGTAAAATTCATAAGTGCATTGCCCACTCCTAGCGTGGAGCCTCTGGTCCATAAGACATGCTCACTAAATGTTTGCAGAATGTGCCTCTGTGCTGTACATTTTTACCTTTTATGTTATACAACATGTTCTCCAATTCCTTTTATGTTATACAACATGTTCTCCAATTCTAGGGACCAGTTTTTACTGTGTGACAGGCAGTGTTTGTTAGCTTTTGGTTGAAATAGGGCTCTGAGCCAGAATTCCCTGGGTTTGGAATCTTACTAATTGTGTGATACTGGGAGGTAGTGTAACATCTCCATGCTTCAGTTTCCTCATCTATTGAAAAAGAGGAGGAGATAAAGGGCAACAATAGCACCCACTTCAGAGGACTGTTGTGATGATTAAATAAGTTGTGACATGTAGTATGTTTAGAACAGTGCCTCACACATGGTAAGTGTATGAAAGATTTTAGCTCCTCTTCTTCTTTACTCCTAAGAATATGAAAAATAGGTGTTATGTTATTATCCCCACTTGTCAGATAAGGAAACTAGATGCATAAAACAAGCTTTCTTTAGTAACTTGTTTATAATCCTTCATATCATTTTTTCATGCTAAAAAAAAAAAAACTAAAAAGAAAGAAAGAAATGAATGTTCTCACATTTTGGGAGTTGGGACTTGGAGGATATTAGGGCCTGGCAAGATGAAGAGAATAAATCAAAGAAACAAAGGAAGTTTCAAAGCTGTTTCAGGCCCGGGACTTGGCCCTCTCTTCGCACGTTAGTCTAATGCGTGAGAAGCCTACACGAGGGAGGGGAGACCCAACTGCCACAGAATCTGGAAGGGAGGTGGCGAGTCCTTGGAGAGTGACTCAGAGAAGTAGGAGCTAGCATCTCCAGGTTGTAGCAGGAAGTGAGAACCGTGGCTCCCAATCCGTTCCGAAGTGACTCAGGAACTCTGCCAGTGTCTCCAAAGGCATCACCATGTCCTCAAACCAAATCCACTTGAATTAAAGAAAAAAAAAACTATGCCATGCGTCCCATGTGAGAGGAAGTAGGTGCAAAGAAACCAAACAAAAGGCTGTGAATCACTGGAGTGGACAATCTTCCTGGAGAGAGGGGAGTCCTGCACCAGGCTTTAAAAAGACATCTGGCAGCGACAGGATTATTCCTGGCAGCCCGTTGTTAATGGCCCCGAAATAGAAACAACCCAAATATCATCTTCAGTAGAGTATATATATAAATTGTGGTACAGTCACAGAATGAAGTATTCTCCAGCGACGACAGTGATTGAGCCACAAGTACACTCAACAGTAGGGGCGAATCTCACAAATATAATACAAAACAGAAAGTACAATTTGATGCCATTTGTTATGTAAACCAGGTAATATGCATTTACATCAGGTTTGAGAATTTAGGACCATGTGACCCTTGAGGAGAGGTAGAAGGCTGGAGGGCCACAGGGCGTCTCCTGTTAGGTTTCTGTTATTCAGATGTGTTTGTTTTATAAAAATTCACTGATGAATACACTTACTTTTTTGTGCACTGTTCTGAACGTATGTTATATTTCAATTCATTCTTCACTTCCCCACCCTCCATGGCCAGGGGTCAAATTAGTCCTGGGGTGAACAGATAGCCCTAGAGCTCTGGATATTCAGAAGTTGGAGAAGTACCAGTTAGGATGCTTCAGAAGTGGGAAGCCGTTTTGAGTAGAGCTCATGTTTCTGCAGTGCTGGTTCTGAGTCTTGGGTCACTACTTTTGTCTCAGTGAATTTTAACCTTGGTGTTGCTCCTTGCCCCCTGACCTTGTAGCCCTCTCTCTCTAATCAAATGATCTCTATAATATCCAGTGCAATGTGGAGCTCACCTGCTGGGTCAGAGGCTCGGCCATAGTCCAATTCTACACAAGCCTTTCCTCAGTTGTCTGCAGTACAAACATCCATTCCCTTCACTTTCCTTCAGAATCTGAATAAATCATGAGATGGCTGGAGAGGAAGCTTCACCAGCCTGAGTGAAGCTTCACTCAGCCTGATGAGAAATCTCTCCCGTGAAACCTGATGGGAGGGACTTAGGAATCTCAGCTTCTAGACACCCAGCGGGTGATTTTATAAGTAGTACGGGATCATCTTCGTATGACTGGCAGAGCAGGGAAAGAGGGAGAAGCCCGTTCTATGAATCGCACAGGAGGGTTACAACGAGCTATGCGAATGGAACAGCTGGGCACAGGCAGGGCTGAGAATCCCTTTTGAAAAACCGTGGCTGACTTACCTAAGACCCATGCTGCTTCACAGTATTTTGAAAACACTAGAAATCACCTTCCAGCTTTTCCAGAGGTGAAGTCACAAGCTCCCAGCTGGATGCAGCTCCGTGACATCAAAGCCGTCCAGCTCGGACGGCACATGTCCCCATCCAGGCTGTGTTTGGGCGGGTCAGCTGGCTTGGAGAAAACAACGTGCCTCAACGTGACCGTCCCCACATTCTGCAGACTTGAAAGGGAAATCCTCTGGATTCTGACTGGGCTCCTGGGGCTCAGCCCTGGCTCTGCCCTGAGGCTGCAAGAGGAATACGAACACGGAAAGGGCTGCATGTTGCTGTCATTGCTTCTCCAGGTGATCAGAGACATTTGCAGCCCGAGCTTCTTTGTTCTTCACATCCCCTCTTTGCCTCCGCTGACTGGTGCCTCAGAAACCCAGCCCAGCATTTCCCTCTTTCTCCTCACTTACCCTCACCTCCCTCCCACCTACTTCCACTTTTTATTGTCCATTTCAGCAGAGCGCTTCTTAAACCTCACAATTACTCAAAGGTTTGCCCCCAGTATCGCTGTTGCTCTACAAGGATCAATTCCTATCCGTCCCCCACGCCATTCTTTCATGTTGTTCTCTTGCTTTCTCAGATTTTCATTTTCGTGTTCTTTCCCATTTCTACAAAGGCAGGATACAGAGGAAGGCCAGCAGAGGGCAAAGGGCACCAGAACTGAATCAGGAGAGAGATGAGCATTTTGGTTTCAGTCACTATGTGTGTGACTTCGGGCAAAGAGTACAGAGTCTTCTCTGGGCGTTAGTTTTCTCATCTGTAGATGGGGTTGGATCACCCATGGCAGAAATCCAATGCCATGTGTTGTGCCAGTATTGGTGCCACGGGAATGCAAAGAATAAGACTGTCCTGGCTCTTACAAACTTACCGAATGACATTATATTCTCTATGATACACACACACACACACACACATACATACGCATACACACACATCTTCAAGTAGAGAGATAAATTGATAGATAACTACTGGGGGAAGAAAACTGGATAAATGAATGATCGTATAGTCCATTGAATCCAATTAAAGTCTTACAGAGAGACTGAATCAGAATCATTCTTTTCCCGAATTCACTTGACTTGCCCCTTGTGCTCAGGTGTGACTCTCCACCCCATTTTTTCATAATTGGTTGAAATAAGGAAGTACTTAAAGCTGTTTTTTCTTTTGCTGCCACAAAGATCTGCATAACTGCTGGTTCCTGTTCGTGGTGAAAAATGGTCTTAACCAGATGAATGAAGGGCATAAGACACAACAACACAAATCAGAGAATTTTAAACCATGCTTATTCCTAAGCGAAACAAACCCTAAACAGAGCTCATGCTTGCCCACTGAACTCCTAGGGCCCCTAACTTGGTAAAGGATATTCCCTCCATTTTCTAGCTCTTTGTATTCAGCCTCCCTATCCCTTTTCAAAAACTGTGGCTCATAGCACAGGGAGATCAGCTCGGTGCTTTGTGACCACCTAGAGGGGTGGGATGGGGAGGGTGGGAGAGAGACGCAAGAGGGAGGAGATATGGGGATATATGTATACGTATAGCTGATTCACTTTGTTATAAAGCAGAAACTAACTGTAAAGCAATTACACTCCAATCAAGATGTTAAAAAATAAATAAAATAAAAAAATAAATTTAAAAAAATCTACATATTGCTGAAAAAAACCCCACAAACTGTGGCTGACTTATCTAAGACCTGTGCAATATTTAGAAAACAAATTAGAAATCACCTTCCAGTTTTTCCAGAGGGGACCAAATCCAAGAAACATTAAGAATGTAAAGGATGGGACAATGTAAACAACAGTTCTGAGATAACGATGTCCAACAGCAGTGTGGCAAGTTGGTTTTTTTTTTTTTTTTTCCTTTTTCATCCACCAGCAAAGATGGAAGCTTGTTTTAGTCCATTGTCTTGGTCCATGGCAGGGAGCAGTGCATGAATCTGTTATTTGATCTGGGAAGAACTCTAAGGCTCTAGAGTCAGGCTGAAGAACTGCAGCAACGCTGGCGTTTCAGAGAGCCTAGGAAGAGCCACGCATTCTGGCTGACCTGCATGCTGCCTGGCCTTACAGGCTGCCGCTTTGCCTCAGTTAGCATGACAGACCAAACTTTCCCTTGCTCAGAGTGGACAAGACATGATTTGTTCCCCTTTGGCTGTGTCAGTTCTGCAAACTAGATACCAGAGGCTGCAAGCTCAGGAGAGCCTGACTTTCTGGAACACCATTTGTTTGGACAGGCCAAGCCAGTAAGGCTTTTCATCTCTTTAAAGCTCCCAGGGCAGAGAGCATATTTGAGGAATTCCTTTTTTCAAAGTTTTTTTTTTTTTTTTTTTTTTTGCCCCTTCCAACATTTTGTTTAAGAGAAAATGAGATGTCTATCTTCTGTTTCCTTATTTTTTTTCAGGAAAGCAAAGGGTTGTTGACTTCCTCCCTCTCCCCTCCCTTCCTTCCTTCTTCCCGAAGGTACTCATCTGAGAAAAAGAGAACGAAGTATTGTTCCTGTTCTCTTTCTTAAGTCATTTGAAACACTGTCCCTGCGAGTTCTTTAAGTTCCCTGCAATCTGTACACAAGACAAGGAGGGAGAGAGAGAGGGAGACAGAGAGGCAAGGGATCAGGTAAAGCACGGGGGCTGCTGCAGCCATTGAGACTCAGGAGCTGGTAAGTTACCCATGCAATCCTTTCTACTTCCATTTCAATGTCCCTGGGATGGATATTGCTGTGGGCATCTTCAACAGAAAATGCTTTACTGGGTGTAATCCTTAATCAAAGTGTACGACTGAAGGATGGCCCAGAATTTAAGCTTATATGTTTTTTTTAAGAGAATACTGATGTTTTGCAGAGCTGAGGCTGGCAGAACTGGGCATAGAATTGCATTGGGCTAAGGAGGACATTGTGTTAAATCTGAATTTTGGCACAGATAAGATGGCCGGGTTAACCAGGAGCCACTGGAGTATGTGATATGTCTCACTGGAGAATTCACTCTTCCTCAGTGCTGTGTCCTGAGAACCTTATCAGGGTGTCTGCTAAGAGCTGTGGTTTGCTCTGGGGATTTTGTTACCCATTGTCTAGATTGAGGTGCCTTCTCTTGTTCTTTTCTTTTCATTCAGCATCCCCCCCAAAGAGAACTGTTAATTTATGATTGTTATTCTGCATCACTGAGGTAGGAGGAAAAAAAGAAGGGAATATCACTTCAAATTGTACTTCATGGCAGGGGGGCTTATGTGTTCAGGTTCCACATGTGGGTTGAATGTAAGTTTATTATCCACTGTCAGTGGAAGATGTCATCTGCCACGCAAAAGAAGGCAAAGATTTTGGGGCATGTAGCTTTAGTTTTGGAAAACAACATGCCACTAAGAGAAAGATTGAGATTGATCGCTTGTGTCAGTAGGAGTGAAAAACAAAGCTAAATGTTGAAAAATATTTACCCTGCACCTGGTTTTCGAAGCACCAAACAGAATACAGCAAACTAGTCAAGATTACACACACAACTAGTTTTTAAAAGTCTAACTTACTTAATTAAATTCGGCAGAAAGTATAATGTTATGAAGAACTCATCATGGCAAGCCACAAGGAAGCCAAGATCACATTGTCAAAAACAGGCCAGCAAGGTCACCCTGAAAGACTGTGTATATTTACTAATATTAATCATTCAACTCAGAGAGGTGTTGAATGGGTGACAGACAAAGGACAGGCAGAGGTTTTCTCTTATATTCATTTCTATGAAATTTACTGATTGAAGTCATCTGGGATGTGAAGAGTGTGATAAAAATAGATGTTCTCTCATTTATAAATTAACTTGGCCAGACTATGCATTAACCACAATCAAGTAATTAATCTTTATTCGAAACCGAGCCATCATCTTAATAAGAATAAGAAAATATGATAGAACTGGACTGTTATGTGGATTTTGTTCCATTAGTCAGACTTCTTTTTTCTTCTCCTTTTTTTCAAGAGGCTTTCCTTAGGAGCACTATAAAACGAGCAACGGAAAAGAGATGTGATTAGCGTTTGCCTGCTGAGGAGGCAAAATCATGCTAATAACAGTTGGAAGTGTTCTCCAGCTCCCCTAATACCTACACAGTCACCCCATTTCATAGATCTTCAGGTCATAAGGGAGCCGGGACTGATCAGCTTGGGCAGTTTTTTTATTTTGCATCTTTTATCAGCAAATGTGACACCAGTAGAAAACTTAGGGCTGCGAGTTTTCTTGCTTCTTTCAGTTTCATTTTTCCTTGATAATGTATTTGATTTTATGCCCAATTAGAACAACATCAGAGAACACTCTCTCATTTGGGTTATTGAATAAAAGCATCAGATGCAACACAATATGAAAAAAATGACAGCAGAGTCACACTGACCAAAGACAAGTAAGGCAAAAGGTGGGTATACCAATGGCGCAGAAAACAGCCTCGAGCGTGTGTCTCCACTATGGCCCAAGATTAAGGAGCTCAGGATAGATTCTTTTCTTTAAAAGAAAAAATATGTATTCAGTATTTCCATTTGAGTCGTTAAGTCATTGCCATGAGAATATTTGTTGGATACTGGGGGGAAAAAATCAGCTCCCTAATGAAAAAAGCCATTGACTCGTTTAGGCTAGTTGCTACCAATCTGTCTTCACTCAACTCCAAGGAGTGAGTTGGCATTTGTGGAAACTTCCAGTGTGTGATTCTTCTTTGGGGTCATCAGAGGCTCTTCTGTGATAACATTAGGGGAACTCCAGCTTGGAATGGGCCATAATTTGACACACAGAGGTTGCATTAATTAATTTGTGCCCAAACTGTACATATAACTAAATTATAAATTTGTCATATAAATGTTAAATTATGTTAGGATGTATCCTGTAGGTCTGTGTGCTGGGATGTGAATCAAATGAGAGCAAGCAGAACATCAAAGGCACAGGCTTTGTTGTTATACAAATCTGGGTTTGAATTCCAGCTTTGTTGCTTACTGTGTGACATTTACTTCGGCCAGGTAATTACTCTAAGCCTCAGTTTCCCCTAATGTAAAATTGCATCTATGTTATAACAGAGTTGTTGTGAGGATTAAATAAGATTATTTATGTAACACGATTAACACAAAGCATGGCAACTAATAGGAGTCAACCAATGTCAGTTGTAATTTTTTAAGTTTTATGTTAATACTTAAGGGTACTGTCTCTTTGGAATGTAGAGAGTAGACTATATCCCCATAATTTGTGTCATTATCCATGATCAATACTATACCAAGGGTCTGTCAGAACAAAAATCATGCCTCATAGCTTTGGAGTTCGGCATACATTGAGTGAAGCTCAATTCTTTTAAAACAAAGGAAAGCAGAGCTTAATATTTTGATGTTCACCTTCACTAATGGCAGAAAAGCCAGATTTAGCCTCATTAAAATGCCAGCTGTGTCCAATAGAGGGGAGAGTAGGGAAGAGTTTGTCTTGGGATAAAAGTCTTGAACTTAGATGAATGTTTGAAGAGACTACATGATATTGTAGATATTTCATTCTCCCTTTCACCCACTTCCCCAAGCTCTCGAGCTCTGTGCTCTTGGTGACCTTTTCCCTGGCAGTGGAGGGCTGGAGACTTTTTTTTTTGGAGACCATTGTGGCAGTGACTCAGCCAGAGAGAAAAGGACTTGAAGTGACATGTTCTCCCCACAGTGAAGGCTAAGAGATCCCTCTCCTCAAATATTTTAGCGGCAAGCCACTTACTTTATCACCGGTATCACCACTTGTGTGTGTGTGTGTGTGTGTGTGTGTGTGTGTGTGTGTGTGTTATCCAACTGCTATTTTTCTCTCACTCTAACCTTTAAAACCTACATCCTGGTTAGTCTGTTAAGTAATAATGATACTTTAACTTAGGTCTTAGTTAAACTTCCCTCTCCATCTTCCAAAAGCAAAACACACAACCACAGCAACAACCAAAATCACCAATAACACAAACCTTTGAGGTTCTTTTGTTAGAATAAGAGGCTCTGATACAATAGAGACTTGTTCGGACAACTTAACCCTCAGAGAGCAATTTGAAGCTGGGTTTTTCTACCCTAATGTGCAAAATGTGTCTTCTAAGGTGGCTTAGAGCAGGAGAACAAAGACCAGTTTGGGAGTCAGAACACTTCTGTTCTGTTTTGTCCAACCTCTGCTGCCCCCTATACGTGTGACCCGATAGGTTTCTTCACTTGCTTGGACCTCAGTTTTCTCTGTAAAATGATGAAGTTGGACCAAATCAGTGACTGTCAAAGTGCTCTGTGTGTGTGAGTGTGTATCAGAATTCACCTGGGGCTTGTTTACACTCTTCTCCCCGGCCCGCTGCACTAGATGATCTGTGAGATTCTTATGCTGACATCCTGTGATATTCTAAAACAGATGGTCACTGTCTTGCTCTGTCTTCTTCAGGATTGCATTGACATTAAATTAAAATGTATGTTTTAAGAGCCATACTTTTAAGCATAATTCCTTTTCGGCATTTGATGTTCTCTCCAGAAATTAGTTTTGGACGTATCAATTGTTATTCTAGAAGCTGTTAGCATTATGGAGTAAGGACTATGCAACCAATCGGATAAGACTGATGAATGTTCTATAACAACATATGTATCATAAAAGAGCAATTACTTAGAATTATAAATATTGTAATTCTGTATGAATAGCACTCTTTGATTTATGCATTTATATATTATTTGCATCTTACATTAAGATACAAATGCATTCTTTCTTTAATCAAGGAAAACACAGATACTATTTTTTTCTATTCACTTCAAAATAATATTTGTAGATTCAATCTCGTAAGTTTTTTGGTTTTGTTTTTACCTTTTTACAGTGTGTGTTGTGCTGAGCCTATTTTAGAAGTTAGATCCTTGTCCCTAAGTTAATACTGACATGGAAAGGCAAAAGATTGATAATGGTGTTTGAAAAACCGGCACCCACAAGTCCTGTTAAATCTGCTTTAATCATAAGAAAAATCTGTAGCTTAGAGAAAAATTTCTGATTTCCCTAATTTCATTTCTACCCAAATCTCTTGAATTTTTTTCTCACATGTTTATACGACTAATAAGTAGAGCAGCACTGAACACAGGTCTCCACCTGACAGAAGCAGAGAGGCAGCAAATATTTTGATGTGCACTCTCAGAAACAGCTAGCCTAATGATGGCTGTTCTTTTTAACCATTCAAATATCAAATACATTTAGATAAAACAATGACATATAGATAAAAGAATAAGATGTCTTCATCAGAAGTTATGTATAATACATAAATTCACTAGACAGTAAGCACCATGAGGACAGGGCCTTTGTTCGTTCACTGCTATACGCCTAGGGCCAAGAATAGTGCATGGCATAAAATAGATGCACAATAAATATTTGTGGAATAGATGACAATAAATAAGTGGGCTATAGAGTGAAATATGCTATCTTAATATAATGCTAAATACAGCAGTTAGTAAGTTGAAAATTAGTCAAAGTTTCTGGGGTTCTGGACAGTGCCAAACTGCCAGCTTGACATGTTTATTCCCACCTGAATTGACTGGAATTATGGCTTGTCCCACCATTACATGCATGGGGCTGTTACATGTATATTAATGTGTCATCTCGGCAAGGAGCCCACCCACTTGCTTATGGGAGATAAACATTTATCAGATACACAGAAATGACTTTGGTTGCATTTTATTTTCCATTTGTTTTCTGGGCAGATGATGGGTTAGCACATTGTTTTTGGCGACAGAGAGAGACAGAGAGAGAGTGGTCATTTGTTTCTCCTTGACTAAAAGAGTTGTGAGCCAGGATTTAGCCTTGTAGGAAATGCTCAGTGCTCTCAGGTTTTTTTTATAGGCAGGGCTGTAAATCCAAGTTAAAGGGATGCCACTGAGTTTACACAAACACGAAGGAGTGAATTCAGGGAGGGAAATGTGATATCCTTGTGGCACACAATACCTTTTCCTTTATATAATTAGGCACTGGAGACAGCCAAAATGAACAAATCCTGGACTGAGGCAGTTTTGCACTTATTTGGCAAATTTAAAGTGGTAGATATAAGTATGAATATAACAACATTGGGGTCTTAGGTTTCCATTATCCATAGTAGGAACAGAAAAACCTCTCTTTGTTCACATTGATAAAGCCTGTCTCTTTAGTGCCAAATACCAGGGCCACACAAAGGAATTCTGACCCCTTCTCCTATTTTCCTATGATCTGCTATGGCCCCGCTTTGACCTCATTCTGTGACGGCCACTGGTATTAATGGGAGAATGAGATAACCACAGGATCACCACCACCCGCAACACTTATGGAGGAGTCATGACGATGTTTGGGGACTGCCAAGAACTTTACATACATCATTTCACTTAACCCTCCCATTCTAAGAAGTAGGTGCTTTATTTTCCCCATTTCAGAGATGAGGAAAGGCAACTACCTTGTTTAACAGATAGGCTAGAAAAAGTTAAGTGATTTACTCAAGGTCACTGAATTGATGTTCCTTGTTTGCAGGTTTCTCATTAAGGAGGAAGCAGCTAATAATTATTTTTTTTAAATTAAGTATCCCTTAAGGCAGTGTTCCTCAAGTGTAGTCCAAGAACCAACAGCATGGCATCACCTGGGAGTCTGTTAGAAAAGCGGAATCTCAGACTGCACCCCAGACCCCCTGAATTAGAATCAGCACTTTAACATGATCTCCATATGATTCAGGAGCACATTCAAGTTTGAGCAGCACTGCCTTAGGGCTTTGATCTGTTGTATACACAGATTGACTTCAGAATGTAGGTCCCTGTTCTACAGAGTCCTTTTTTAAACTTTGAACTTGTCCAAGACAACATAACTCCCTCTTGGATAATGGTGTTACTGGACAAGCCTCAAGTCTATTCAGCTCTGAGCAACATTAGGCATGATTTTTGTGGTCTCACCTAGCAAGTTAACGCCATACCACGGTACCCTAATAATCTCAGAGAGTAAAGGTCCGGGGTATTGTTTTTCAAGTGTGTTCTGAGAACCAAACATCAGAATCACCTGGGGCCGATTACTATGCCTTTCCCAGCTCTAATGAATCTGGGGCGGGGCCTAAGGCTCTGACTGTCCCACAGGCTACTGGCTCAAGGTAAGGAAGACCCAGCAGGGGCAGTGACAAGTTTTGGGAACATCATTCCAAAAAGGTGTCCAGCTTTTTCAGCGGTTTGAAAAAATATCTAAAAGCAACAGTATGAGATAGAGTATCTCAGAGCCCTTCTGGGAAGAAGAGGTATGCTGCCAGCTTCTCCCTTTGAATGCTGGAGAATGGGGACAAGAAACCCTGCTACCTGCCTCTGGGAGAAGGTTGGGGGGCGGGTCCCCAGCATCACTGCCAAGGAGCAGATGCCAGCACACACCCCTCACTCTTCCCAGTTCGAAAGAATCCTTAGAGCTTCCTTTGCACTGGGGACTCACCGTTCTCACTTGGAACAGAAATCAAGAGGGGCTATTGTTGGAGGGGTGGGGGAAAGGAAGCAGGGCCGGAAGAGAGTGAGGGAGAGGACCGGAATAACCTCTGGTTTGCTTCAGCCTGGACACAACGCCTTTGCCTGGATGGAGATGGTGGCTTCTCCCCCTTAATCGAGGCCCTCTGGCCTTCCTCACGGGAAGTGCAGGGAGAGAAAGAACTCTGCGTTTTCAACGCTGTTTTATGGAACACCCACCACAAAAGCCACTGCTTGTCTCTTACTGTTTTTCTAATTCAGGCAGTCTTCTCTCCACAGCATAGTGGAGCTCCCTCCCCTCCCCTCCACCCCTAATAGCTTTTTCAGTTAAAAAAATGTACAAAGGGGGATCTTTCAGCATTATCCTGAAAAATGTATGCATTGAAAACTTTTAAGGTGCTAAGGAGCACCATACTTAACCCATCAAGGTGGGGTTCCTGAGCTACTAGAACTTGAAATCTTAGGGTGAAGAACATGCAAAAAGTTCTACAAGGTTACTCCTAGGTATATCCAGAATCCTGCCTCCTACCAGATTTTTTAAGAGTTGGGGGGAATTCCCTGGCGGTCCAGTGGTTAGGACTCTGCGCTCTCATGCAGTGCAGCCAAAAAAAAACGAGAGAGGAGAGAGAGAGAGAGTTGGGCAAGCACCATCTTTCTTAACACTCAGGAGATATTCAGTATGTAATGCAGCAAGCAAGTCGGCGTCTCCTCCAACATCATCCAGAGCTCTCCTGCATCCCAGTCACATCAGCACAATCCCCTGTCTCTGGGTCCCCAGGGATGGAGAGTTCTTATCTCCTAGCTGTAGCCTGGGTCGTGAGTCTTAGAGAGGATGTTGGAGAAGGAGTGGAGACCCCAGTGTTTGGAAAAGAAGGTGCAGCTCAATATTACATCATTTTGGTTTGTCTTTACAACCTTTAAGTGCTCAGGCATTCCACACTTTACACTGGCTCCTTGTGCTCTCTCTGAGCCTCCTAGGAGAGGAATTTCGGCATCACATATTCAGTACCTGCAGTCAGGAAGGACGTTCTGCAGTGAGCAAATCCTATCCCAGAAGGATTAGGACATAAAGTGCTAAATTTATTTGCTTTACAACCAGTATGGATTTTGGGGGAGGGGGAGTTGGTTTACTTAATAGTGTGTTATCTCTCCTGTACATGGCACATGTGCCTTACACATGTGTGTATAAACACACAGACACACAGACACACACACACACACAGAGACTATCCAAAATCTTTGGCTGTTATGGAAGGAAACTGTGGATTAGCCCCAAACTGTTTATTTGACTCAAGAATGTAGTATCTGATTCTCAGTCCCCTATACTTTCAAACAGATTTACTATCGTAATTATATTTTTCTTAGCTATAATAAAAAAAAGAGCTTGAATTTTGTTAGCTAGTGGCAGTAGGGGAGAAGGTGAGAGAGGACTTAAGTGTTATTGCAAGAAATTCGTAAAGGGTTCCATTCACTTATTGTGTGTTGTTTTGAAAATGTAAGTAATGCAGAAGAGAAGGCTAAACTTGGAGTCAGAGATAGAGGCTTGAGTGTGCTTGCTGACACATGAATAGAAGGCAAGTCAGTGAACCCAAAAGCATATGGAAATTTAGTATATGACAAAAATAGCATTACATATCAGAGAGGAAAGTTGGATTATGTAGTTAATGGTGTTGGGACACCTAGGTAGCTATTTGGGAAAAACCAAACATATCTCTTCTTTATTTCTTAAGTTAAAATTCCAGATAGATCAAAGATTTAAAATGTTAAAAATAAAAGCATAAAAATAATAGGAAACTGGCAGATTTATTCTTTTTGAATCACAGGGTAGGAAAAGTCTTTCTAGTTTTATCTAGAAGCCTTAACATTTATTATACATTAAAATTAAAAAGCTTCTATAGGGCCCAAACTCAATAAGCAAGGTCAAAAGGGCAAACAAAAAACTGGGGGAAACATTTTAAACATGTATCACAAAGAACTTAATATGACCAGAAAATGGACAAATGACATGAAACACATTTCACATAAAATGAAACATATTTGGTTCATAAACATGTAAAAAATAAAAGATACTCAATCTACTTCATAAAAATGGATGCAAATTAAAACTATGAGATACCATTTTTTTACCTACTTGATGAAACAAAAGATAAAACATTTATTAGCATATTTGTTTCTGGGGATCTGGAGAGTACTGTCATATATCGATGGTAGAATAGTGAATTAGTAAAACTTTAGAGAGCAATTTGTGAGTGTCTATCAAAATGTAAAAGTGACTCCTCTTGGAAATTATATTACAAATATACTTGTAAGATGTAAAAAGACATACCTACAATGCAAGACAAGAAAAAAAAAACAGATGAGGTATAGCATAATTGTCCAATAAGGGATTGGCTCAATTAAGTACAGTACATATATATAATGAAAATGCTTCTGATTTTAAATTCTGTGCTCTGATAATTTCTTTAAGGATGATCATTTCACATCCATCTACATTCCTCTTGTCCTTTCCCTGCCCGCATGTCACTAAATGCCACATACAAAGCCACAACCAAAGGCTTTGTTCCTTCTCCTTCAGTTGACTCTCAAATCATAGGGTCCCCATTCCCTTGGCAACATGTAAAATATGGGTGTCAACCAGGGTGAGAAAGCAGTCCAGAAAGCTGAGTTTGAGAGGAGAGTGGCAAGGCAGTATAGAGGAGTGGTTACAACCCATGTTCTGGGGGCAGCTGCTTGAGATCAAGTCCCCATCCACTCGCTTGCCAGCGGTGTGATCATGAGTAGTTTAGTTTCTTCATCTGCATGACAGGCATAAAATAGCACCATCCTCTTAGGGTTTGTTGTGAGGATTAAGAGTGATAATCCATGCAACTGCTTAGCACAGTGCCTGCCTTATAGTAATATTCAATAAATGTTAGCCCTTTTAATTATTTATCTGAACTCTCCCTGCTCATGGGATCTGGAGCCTTCCTGGGGAAGTGGGGAAGAGAGGCATCTAAGTCATCAAGCTGTGTACTCATTAGCACCATGAACTGAGAGTCCTGGGGTGATTCAAAGGCTCTTTTTTCCCCAATCCAACAACACAAAGGGAGAGATTGGAGTAATTTCTGCTGCCCCCAAGCTAGTATCATTGAGGGAAACTACTTCCACAATTCTATCCCCTGGAGTCAATTATATCCTGAAAATGTGATAAATGCAGGCTGGAAAATTGCAAGATTGTGACATTATGCTGGGGGTTGAGCCAGTTAAATTAATCAGCAAGTTTCAATTTGCATGAAAAATGTTCCTTAAATTACATTTGGATCAAAATATCATTAAATATTAATATTAGGGCCATTGTATAACTTCCTCCCCATGGTAGTCATTTAATAAATATGAGTTGCTGCTTCAAACCAAACCAAACCAGGCCAAAAATCTTCCATCACCATGACATGCATATGCCCGTGTCTCCCAGCTTCGGTCTCAGTGCAGCCCAGCAAGGGATGTATCTGTGCGTCCCTGTAACTTCAAGTGTCTCAGCCATAGATAGCAGCCCTCCAGCAAAAACAATAAAAAATATTTGACGGCTTTTAAGTGAATTGAATTTCCCCTCTGTGTGTAAGGTGATAGTGAACCCTCTTTGCATACACTCACTGCCTTATATATTATCAGATCACATTCTAGAACTAGATTCCAGAAGGCATAGTTTAGCTTAGTGGGTTGCCCTGCCTACTAATTCTTTCATGTGTGTCTGTTCTCCCTAACTACATTGGAACCATATTTGTCAGAGGCTGTTTTTAACTATTTTTGTACTCTCTCAGACAAGAGCCCTCCAAATTCTTGTTGGTCTCACATTAAACTCTTATTATCCCCACTTTAGAGATGAGTAAACCGAGACTCAGAGAAGATAGGCGATTCGGCAGAAGTCATAAGTTCTGTGAATCTCCAGGGTCTGTGGAGTTATTGCAAGGAGTCAAGGGGTCTGTATTTGGATGTCAAGTACCTACTGTTTGCACACTGACTAAATACTGTTTTGAAAGTACACTCTGCTTTCAAATCTTGTTATATAGTGGTAATTAATAAAATATAAATTAATGTCAAATGTTGCTGAATTAAAAATAGCTTTTGGTTATTTTGTATTTTTTCAAACTTTCTGGGGATTTGCAAAATGGGTTTATTTATTTATTTATTTATGAAATTTACAAAGGGAATCATGCTGAAAAACCTGGGAACCACTGTCTGTAGACCAAAGCTGGTGTTCACTAATAAATTACAGGGCGGTATTTTGAATAATCTAGGTCTTCTGGTGGCAGTGAGATTTTCCACTCTTAAACTGCTACCTATACCTATATTTGATAGAAAGTGTCTGGAAGTAGTCATCATTATTGTTTAATTTCTTCCTTCGTCTAACAACTGTCTCCCTAAAGATTCCTTTCTGACCTGCGTGACATTGGGCAATCTCCTTAACCTATTTGCGTACTAGTTTCCTTATTGACAAAATGGGGAAAAGGGTAGAGCCTACCTCATAGGGTGCTGTGACAGTCACGTGAGTTAATGCACGTGATGCCTTAACACATTCTTGTAACATAGGAAACAGCAAATGTGGTCTTGTTGTGTTAGGCACCACTTGCTGCTGCTTTTTGTCACGTAGTTGGAACTTGATAGACATTTGGGGGATAAATTAATGAATAAGTGAAAATGTGGAATAGGAAGAAAGGGCAATTCTAGATATGTAATTCCTCATCTACATTTCCTTAGTCACAGGCAGGCAGTTAGGACAGCAGCTTTTATGCAGATGCTGTGCTTGGGAGTATTTGCTTCAATGAGCTCAAGCTAGAGAGACGATGATGTTTCTATATCTTCTGGTCCAGTAGCTGTTACAAATCTATCAACTTTATGCATTAAATTCATCAAAATATGCATTTAATAGATCAGGCAGGAAGAGTTTGGGCTTGGAGCAGATGTCAAGTACAGGCTTTATTCCTCCTTAGAAACTATAAGAGGAAACAAGATCAGTAAACCATCTAGATAGGAGGAGAGAAGCAATGCTTTCTTGCCACAAACCAAAATGCTGAGGATCACAGTTATGAGAGGGTCAAAGGAAGTCAGAATGACCTTTCATAGCAGGCTCAATGTTTATCTAGCTTAAAATTTCACTTCCAGATCATCCCATGGATAGTTATTTAGCTTTATGCCATGAACAACCTTTGAGCCCAATAGAAACTTTTTTTTTTTCAGTGTTTGCAAAGTGAGGTGTTTAAGGTAGAAGAAAAGAACCCGTTGCTAGACTTTTAAAAACGGGCTGCCCTGAGTGTCACTGCTGCCTGACATAATTGTTTCTAACAAAGGTCTCAGGCTGATGGGCCAATGAAGAGATAATCAGCTTCTCCAAACCGGCTGCTTTTCCCAAGACCAGGCAGTAATAATCCTAGCAGCTACTCATCGTTGGCTGTACCACGTGGGCAAGGCTCTGTGCTGGTGCTGTGGACACTACATGAATAAAACCCAGTTCAAGCTTTCCAGAAGTTTCCAGTAAATTAATGGTTATACTGAATGGAGGTGAATATGCTTCCCTGTCACCTCCATCCACTGACACTGTTTCTACTCACTGGGACCACACAAAACAAATCCAGTCCTTCCAAGTATCGACCCTTTGAAGTATTCAAGTAGAAGCTATCAAGTCCCCAGACCTCCAACACACCTCCTTCTTAACACTCCAGGTTCTGTCAGCCATCTCAGTAAGGTGTGGTTTTGCATCTCCTCACCAGCAGGTTGCACTCCTCTGTGTGCTCTCCAGTGTGTCCCTGTCCCTAAGGTTTGACCCAGAATGTGCCGCCCCCCATCCCAATGGTTTGGCCAGTGCACAGTAGAGAGAGGGGCTCTCTGAGGCCCATTTTCAGAGCTGCAGCAATTGCTGAGATTTTCCCTCAAAATGTCAAGATGAAAAGGCCTGCAGTAACAAACTAGCAACTTGGAATGAGCATTATTGATTTGTCTTGTTATTTTTCTAGATCTCTAGCCCTAATCTTGTTTCAGGTCTTCCTCCTTCCTCTTTACAACCATGGGAATCTCTTCTTACTAGTATTGTTAGGAAGCCAAAAATACTAGTATAGTTATATTTATTGAGTGCTTTTTTTTCGGTCAAGTGTTTTGTATATCCTATTTTATGAAATCTCATAATTAACCCCGTGAGGTGGTTTTCTTTTTTTTGTTTGTTTCAAGATGAGGAGCCTGAGGCTCAGAGATTAAGTAACTGGTCACAGCTGGTAGGTGAAAGACCTACAGTTCAAACCCTGGGCTGCCTAACTTCTCAGTTTATGCTCTTTCTACCTCACTCAGCCTCTCTGTGATATAGCACATTGGAACATTCCTAGCGCTTTATCTGACCATACTAGGTGCTCAATAAATGTTAGTTTCCCTTTCTCTTATCAGCCTTTCTCGTCCTCCAACTAATGCAACCTAAAAATGAGGAAGAAGGTTGTGAGTTGCCAAAAGTATGTGCCAGACCCCTGAGGTGGCCGTGCGCCATCAGTTCCAACATGATGTGCCTTTAGCCGTCTAAGCTCCTTCCAAGGAGCTGTGGACCAGCTCTAAAGGGCCCCTGTTAATCTACTAGCCAACTAGCTTACTATTGAGGGATGTCTAGCGGTTCTTTCTAACCTATCCGCACCCCTTAGAGCTTCCTCCTCCTCAAATAATTCTATTCATTCCCCAAACTTCAAGTAAATTCAGAGTATCTTCAGAGCCACCAGCACCTCAAAACTAGTCCTGCCTTCTTTGGAACTTCGGATCTGTAAATCAGGGAAAGATGTAGGCAGCAAGTGCCATCTCAGGATGAACTTCTCTTTGGCTCCTTCTAATCTCACTGGGGTCCTTTATGCCCCTTTGAGAGCTCTCTAATGTAGCACCGTCAGCAACTATCATACTCAAGTTCAGTAGTTCTCAACTGGGGACAGTAGAGTTCCAAATGCCCCAGAGGCATTTGGAAACAGGGAGATTATCACAATGACCAAGGGGCGCTATTGGCATCTAGTGGTTGGGGGTGGGCAGGGATGGTAAAGTTCTGCTGTGAACCCACACAAAATAGCAATAGTGTCCACTCCCCTTGAGAAAGTCAGGACCATGACTTTTCTCACCATTGTCTATCCATGCCCAGCACAGCACCTATCCTTCCACAGATGCTTAATACAAATCTCTGAATGAATGTTCTCCTTTGTCACCTTTCCTGTTTTTCTGCATGTCTCTTCTCGCACTGGAGGTTCTGAAATAGAGCTGTCTTGCTTGCCTCTAATTTCTGGAAGTGACTGCAAAAGTGGAGGACTTATTAAGATCTGTCTCATATATATTCTCTTCCTCTTTCCTTCTCTTATGCTCGAAATTTTCAACAGTTTAGAGAACCACGGACCTAATGAATGCCTTCTAAATTGATCAATAAACATTTACCCTTTGAATAGGTCTCAAAGACATGGCTTTCTAGGGTAAATTTAGGTAGGAAATTTTTCCCTCCAATGTGGAGCTAAACACCCTAAAAAAAGTATTAGGTTGATGGCCTAATTCAATGAGTTGTTAATGATTAAGTCTAAGTGATTTGGCTAAAGCAGCAGCAGTGGCCCATTGGCTTCCCCTCTCAGACCCATGAAGCTACAGCCTGGATTGGGTAGAGGAAGGGAGAGGCCTCTTAAGAAGCCAGTGAGGAAAAAGCTAAAAGTTTGAGGTCTGACCATCTTCATCATTCTTACTGAAATGTCATAAAAGCAGGTACTAAGTAGATCAAGGACTCCACCTCCCTCCAGGACAGATAGCCTGTTAAAGGAGAGTCAGAACTGGATCCCCATGAAAGGTCTGTGCTCCCAGCTCTGTGATAGAGGCATGTTGCTGTCGGGTGGAGCATTCTCTGTGGTTGGAAATTTTCAGAGTTCACTGGTTTTACTTTCTGGCTGATTTCCTTGATAAGACACTTAGCTCCTTTCTCTTTTATAAATTTCAGAGAGGAGGTTCTCTTCCCATCATGGGAATTCCCAACTCTGCTCCACTCAAGGGCTCTCTCGTTTTCTTAAAGTGTATGAAGGAATACTTTTAAAAGTCTTAAAATGAAGATTATTTTCATTCTTCTCAAATTGAAAACAACCATCTGAAGAGCAGCATAGCTCAGGGCTGATAAAGAAGGGCTGGGAAGGATCACAAAGCAGAGAAATTTAAATTTAGTAAGGGAGGAAAGAACTAGCATTTATTTAGCACTTGCTATGTGCCATGCAGGTACATAGCAATAGTAACAACTATTAGGTATCTCGTTTTAGTCTTTCCCCAGATCCATGAAGTAGTGTATTAGTCAGGATAGACTAGGTAATGTTTCAGTGACGAGCACACTCTAAATCCCCACAGCTTAAAAAAATAAAGAAAAAAGAAAGAAAACAAGGATTTATATCTCCCTTCCATTACATATCCGTTTTGTAAATAAACAATGGCTTTGACCCAGGTCACCTTAGCTTTAGGACCTAGGTTGACAGAACAGCTATACTGGAAATGTTTCAGGTTGCTATGGTAGAGGGAAAGAAAATTATGGGAACCATGGACTGATTCTCAAAGATTCCACAAGGAAATGACATGTCACTTGTACTCGCATTTTGTTGGCCAAAGCAAGTCACATGGCCATGCCTACAAGTAAAGGGAATAGGGACGTGCAATCTGACTATGTGCTCAGAAGAAGAGCTAGAAATATTTGATAAAGTGTTATTATCCTGTTATTACAGTTAAGAAAAGGGAGGCTTAGGAAAGTTAGTAGGTGGGGGAGCTGGGATTCTGACTGTGTCCTGAGCTCTTTGCTCTTCTATAACAAGTGCATTCTACAGGCACGTTACATACATGGTGCTCCTCCTTATCTCCACATGCTGTGATGAGCTTAAGTATCCTTGGGGCTTGAGAGTATGTGCACCTCAGTGTGGACAGGTTAAAGCCAAATCCAAGTAATCGTGGCTTAGCCTTTATTTCACATATTTCCATTCTCTTTAAAGGTCTTCAACACATTCAGTGTGAAATCAGTTTGTAATAGAAATTTCGTCCTTGAACACATGCCAGATTTTTCTTTTTAATCATAGTCTCAGGTATGATAAGTTTCCTTGCTTATTTCTTTTATTTGTTGAATAATGAGAAAAAGGCCACTCTGCCCTCAGTTTGGTAAGGCTGCTGCCTGGTGGATGTTCAAGATCCAGAGGAAAGGATCCCCAACTTCCCTCCATCACCTTCCAGATAGTCCCCAGAAAAAAACATTCCTTGCTCAAAGGCACAGTAAAATAACAAGACTGATTCTACCAGCCCTTAGAAAATCAATCCTGATATTTCACCTCCATGGAGCTCAGAGGAAGTGCCGTGTTATATCAGTTCTTCTTAGACTTTTCTAATCCAAGTACTGCTAATGGGAGAGAAAAATCTAGAAAAGAAATCCTAAGTAATCTGCTTAGGTAGAATTTCAGCCTTTAACCTGTCCTAATTTTTGCATTCTGCTCCATAACATATCCATATTGGTTTGCATTTAAAATGTTTTAAATTACTCACCACTAAAACTGATAAGCCAGAAAGATATTATACAACTTATTCTTTGGTTTTCTCCACCCATTGGAACTTGACTTCAAGCCTTCGTAATCTATTAATGACAATATGCTTATCTCCTAAAAGTAGGTCCCAGAGAAACAGGGATAAGGGTAACTGTCAGGTTGGGGATATGGTGGGTTCCTCCTGGCAGCTGGAGTATCCCAGACCCAACAGAGAATAAAGACGAGGAAGAGGAGGAGGGGTAGGGGTTGGGGACAAAGAAGAAGAGGAACATGGAATGGTATCTGGAGACATGGAGGAGCTAGTACAGCCAAGAAAGAACTCCAAACATGGCCTTAAAAAAACACACAGAAAGAACTCAAAACTAATTGACTGATCATGACAGTTGCTAAATAACTACAATTTTTATTAGTTATGTTTTCCTCAGCTATTAAAAAAGACAAAGTACTTTGTCCAAAGCACAGCTAGTCGTGGCCTTAGGCAAATTAACCTTGCTGGGTTCTCAGCCATAAAGCATGAACTCGAATGCTGCTCAGCTTAATAGAGTGTAAAGTTTGCAAAACTCTTTGAAGGCAGAGAGTACAATTTAAGTATTACGTATTATTAAATAAAATGCCTATTTAGGAAAGGAACTCTCTATTAACGTTACCTTAACTAGTAGTCAACACCCGGGAGAGCTCCTTGTCAAAATTTTTATGACAGAAGGGATCCAGGTGTCCATCACTTAAAATGGAAAATCAAAGAACAAAGAAACAAGCCCAGGCAGTAACGAATGGAATGCACCATTAAGGCATTGGCTTGGTTCAGAGATAGATTCCTGAGCTAAAGAAGGCCTCATTTACTGGAATGGAAAAATATAGGGCCAGGAAATTGCTCAGAGGTCTCTTGTCTTTTCCTGTGCACACGGAGATGCACTATGTGTTGGCTACTGTTTTGGATCAGAATCTCAGTTTTAGAAATAGCCTGAGTTGTGTCCTTGGAAAGGGAGACGGTTGTGTGGTATATTTGTGTGTGGTGGGGATGGAGGAGGGGGAGGTGGAGAGGATGTCGGGGGGAGCCATTTAGATGCTCTCTGGAACCATATTGCTTCCTTGGCCTCACAGACAGTTACCAGAACTGAGCTAGGACATTGGGCAGCTGACCTGGGCTTAGAGAGCCTCCAAGTCTCCTGAACTAGCTCTGAGGCAGAGCCAAGCTGGCCCTGCTGACAACACAGGCCAGTTCTGCCTGGTCACGCTGGATGGCTGGGTGCAAGCCTGCCTGTTTTTCAACAGACATTTATCCGGCAACAACCTCTTGATAGACAGTGTTTTAGGCACCTCTTGTTAGACAGTGTTTTAGGCACTTTAGAGAGATCTGATAGACAGATCTCTCTAAATGTAGAGATCTGAGAGGTATTTTGAAGGTAGAACTTGCTTTTAGATTGGCCATGAGTTAGGGGATATAACAGGAAACAGAAGACAAACATCCCTGTCCTCTTGGAGCCTGCATTCTAGTAGAGGGAAGTGGACAATGAATAAAATAAATAAGTTATATAATATGTTAGAAGACATGGAGAAAAATAAACAAGGGGGCTTCCCTAGTGGCACAGTGGTTAAGAATCTGCCTGGCGGGGCTTCCCTGGTGGCGCAGTGGTTGAGAACCTGCCTGGTGGGTTCGAGCCCTGGTCTGGGAAGATCCCACATGCTGCGGAGCAACTGGGCCCGTGAGCCACAATTACTGAGCCTGCGCGTCTGGAGCCTGTGCTCCGCAACAAGAGAGGCTGTGATAGTGAGAGGCCCGCGCACCGCGATGAAGAGTGGCGCCCGCTTGCCGCAACTAGAGAAAGCCCTCGCACAGAAATGAAGACCCAACACAGCCATAAATTAATTAATTAATTAAAAAAAAAAAAAAAAGAATCTGCCTGGCAATGCAGGGGACACGGGTTTGAGCCCTGGACCGGGAAGATCCCACATGCCACGGAACAACTAAGCCTGTGCACCACAACTACTGAGCCTGTGCGCTAGAGCCTGTGCTCCACAACAAGAGAAGCCACCGCGATGAGAAGCCCACGCACCGCAACTAAGAGTAGCCCCTACTCTCCGCAACTAGAGAAAGCCTGTGTGCAGCAACGAAGACCCAACACAGCCAAAAAATAAATTAATTAAAAAAAAAATGAATAAAACAAGGAAGGAGAAAGTATAGGGAGTGCAGGGGTGGGGAGCAGGGCGGGGTTAGGGTGGCCTCGTTGAAAAGGTGATATTGAACAAAAACTTGAAGGAGGTAAAGAGAGAATCATGTAGGTATCCAGAGGAAGGGCTGTCCAGGTAGAAAGGGCAGCAGGTGCAAAGGCCCTGAGGCGGGAGAAAGCCTGGTGTGTGTGAGAAAACCCAGAGGTCATTGGGATTGGAGTGGAGTAAGCCAGGGAGAGTGTGGTAGGGTATGAGGTCAGTGGGGTAACGACATCATGGAGATACTTGCAGACCACAGGGTGGATTCTGGCTGTACTCTAAAATAGAAGATTGTTGGAGAGTTTTAGGCAGGAGAGTGAGAAGATCTGACTTACACTTTAATATAATCAGTTTGACTATTGTGTTGAGTAGGCTACAAGGAGCCAAATGTGGAAGTAAGGAGAAGAGTTAAGAGGCTATTATAAAACAATTTTCCATTATTTCAGAGTAAAGCTCAAAGTTCCTAGAAGAAACCTGTGGCTTGGACCACGGTAGAGGCAGTGGCGGTGGTGAGAAGTGGCTGGATTATGGATAGACACTGAAAATAGAGCCCATAGAATTTGCTAATCCATAACTGGGGTACTCAGGTAGTCTGTCCAGGAATAAGTTAACGAGCTGTGAAGGAATGGTGATGAGGGGTGTTCCTCTCCACTCAAGAGTAGTAAAGAAAGAAGAGCCAGGATTCTATTTTTTTTTAAATTTATTTATTTTTGGCTGCGTTGGGTCTTTTTTGCTGTGCGCGGGCTTTCTCTAGTTGCGGCGAGCAGGGGCTACCTTTCATTGTGGCGCACAGGCTTCTCATTGCAGTGGCTTCTCTTGTTGTGGAGCACGGGCTCTAGGTGCACAGGCTTCAGTAGTTGCAGCACGCAGGCTTCAGTAGTTGTGGCTCATGGGCTCTTGAGCGCAGGCTCAGTAGTTATGAGCTCTCAACCACTGAGCCACCAGGGAAGCCCAAGACAGGATTCTTGTTGGTACAACCACCTCACCTTTCTTCCTTTGTCCTTCCTGTTAATTGAGGGCCTATTATGTGCCAGGAACTGTGCTGGGATACAATAGTGAATGTGAACTAATGGGATCACTGCAATTATGGAGCAAACAATTTACAAAGGGAGTTAGACATTAAGTGAATAATCACACAAATAAGTGAAAATGACCACTCTGATCTGTGCTGAGTGTTGAAATTAGTATACCTGCCCTGGTCAGGAAGTGCTGAGGAAGGGATGCTTTGAACTGGATCTGAATAAATATGTATTGATTAGATAAAGGTAGATGGAGGGAAGGGAAGAGTTTTCAGGCAATAGGAATGACATGTATGGAGATTCTGAAAGGAGGGGCAGCACGGTATGGATGAGGAACTGAGAGAAGGCCAATATGAGTAAAATGCAGAGAGCTTGGGGAACATGGTCAAGATGCAGCCGAAGAAATGGATCAGACCATGCTGGGCTTGAAGGCCATGTTCAGATTTTGAATTTTATCCTGAAATAAATGGGAAGCTACTGGAGGCCTTCAAGGAGGGGAATGACATGGTCATATGTGCTCTCTGAGAAGCCACTGCACTGCTTCGTGGAGAATGGATTACAAGAGTGGAGTAAGAATGGTGTGGAAGACTAATTATGAGACAAACGCCGCAGCTAAGGTGAGATCGTGGTTGCTTGGACCAGGCAGTTGGTTGGGGAGGTCACGATGAGGATAAATGTAGAGATCTGAGAGGTATTTTGAAAGTAGAACTTGCTTTTAGATTGGCCATGAGGGTTGATGGAGGGAGAGTTCAAGAATAATTCCTAGTGCTTTGTTTAAAATACTTGCACAAGTAGATGTATGACTCTCCTACTTGTAGAACTCACCTACTTATATTAGGCAACGCCATGGGAAGTTAGAAGTTTTATTTTTCTACAAATATTTAAAAATAAGATTTACTGTAGGGTGGTTTAGTTAGTTTCCAGCCTTAGTGGTAAGAGATGGATAGGCTAGGTGACCTCCCCCAGCCCTCTCCAGCCCCAAGGCCTGGTTGTGTAATGAGTTGATGGAATCCTGCCTGGATCAAAAACACAATCTTTAAACCAGCATTGTCCAATAGAAACATAATAGAATGTAAGACACAAATGTAATTTTATATTTTCTAGTAACCATATTAAAAAAGTAAAAAGAAACAGGTGAACTTAATTTGAACAAATCTATTTTATTTAACCCAATAACTCAAAAATGTTATTTTAACATTAATCAATAAAATAACAGTTAATGAGATATTTTACTTTTCCTTTGCCGAATTTTTGAAATCCAGCATATATTTTACATGCATAGCATGTCTCAAATCAGATTAGTCATATTTCATGTGCTCATGAGCCACGTGTGGCTGATGAGCACTGAATAGGACAGCACAGCTCTAAACCATCAAAGCAGCGACACAGACCTGAAATCCATGCACAAAGCCCTGGAAATAGAGGTCCTTCTAAAACAACTTTAAAAACAAAATAAGTAATATCTTAAATAGAGCCTCTTAAATTTTAAAATTGAATACTTTGTCGTTAATTAGCTGTGTGAATTTTGAGGAAGTCAGTTTACTCCTCTGTGCCTCAGCTTACAACAAGGAAGTGTGGTGGAGCTGGATAATGTGTAACAACCTTTTCAGTCTCAACACTCAGTGACACCAGGTTAAGAAAGTCCAAGTAGTTCTTCCTTCTCTTCATTATCAGAGCTCCCAAAAGGATCTTTCTTTTCAACCTTTCAAACTCTTCTATGATATCTGAAAGGTGGAAAACGGGCTAGTTTACTAGTAAACTGACACAATTCCAAGAATGTTTTTCATTCCAAGGCAAAAAATTGGATTTTCTGGTGAAATTTGAATACTGATTGGATATTTAATGATTAAGGAAACTACTGATTTATTTTAGATATTACATATAGTATTGTAGCTATGTTTTAAGAAAAAAGTGCTTATATTTAAGAGATACATCCTAAAATAGGTATAGATGGAATAATAAGATGTCATGGATCTACTTCAAAATCATCCTAGTTGGGAGGTAAGGGAGTGAGTAGGTATAGGTGGAATAAGCTTGGTCATAATGGAAACTTGGTATGAGACATGGGGATTCATTATATTATCCTCTTTACTTTTATAGTTTGATTTTTCCACAATAAAAAGTTTTTTTAAAAGATAGATTTCCAAACTTTCTTAGGTTCTACTACTGGTAGGATTTTCAAATGTTCCCCTTAAATGCTGTGTATCCTTTACAGTACAGATGTAAACGCCTGCTTCAGCTTTGAGAACACACCATTCTTATTTAATACTGCAGCAGAACGAAGCCCCAGGCACAAAATTCCCATCATAGTTTAAATATGTCTGGTGGTTTTAGTAGTAATGTGACCTTGCCCTCTTGTCCTTCCCTTTAGTATGGGTTTTGGATCAATATTTATAAGCAAAAGGCTGTGCCCCCTGTGTGTCAGGGAGAGCCCCAGACTCTGCCCAAGCCATAGAGGGGCTCAGGGAGCATAGTGATATAAACACATAGGCAAAGCACATTGCAAATCCAGAACAGTGCAGATGCTTGAACCATAGGCATAAAGATTTACTTCTTGTTGGCACCATGGAGGCCATATGCTGCAGAGGTAGGTAGGGGCAGAGGAGCAACTCAGAGGGAGTGTGACCTCAAAGGTCACAAGGCCCACCGGCTGGGACGCACAAGGGAATGTGTGAGTATAGGTCACTTGTTGCCCTGGGTTGCCAGGGCATTGTCTAAATTTCTGGTGTAATGCCCTCTCTAAGTTCAGTGAAAGATTTCTGGCCTCCTCCTCTCCCCCTTGCCCTCTTGAACATAATGATGGTGGATGAGTCTGGAGTCTACCTCCAAGTTTCTGCCAAGACATTGTCTGGAGCTGAATAGTAAACTAAGAACACAGGACTATCTTACAGGGCCAATACCTTCAGGTTCCCTTGCCTTACAAGCTGGATCTTCTGGCTTCCACGCCTTTGGGTGTTTGACCTCTCACCAAGAATTACAGAGCAGGCACTCATCATTTTCTCTCCCCAAGATAATTGCTAATGTCTACATAAAACATTGTCTACAAAGAAAGAGAACAGCACTCAGTCTGAGAATGTTTTCCTTTTGCATTTTCATCAGCCAAAGTAGTATTGATTTTAGGGTACCAACATATGGCATGAATGTTAATTTTAAGGAAAATCTGGTACACGCAACGTGCTGAACCATGCTACTTTCTATACACATGATATTTGGCTTCCATGGTGGCAATACAGCACCAGATTTTCTTAAATGTCAGGCATTTTAAGAAGTGGTTCCTCCGAATTTAAAATTACAGACACACAAAATAAATGGAAATGCTATGGAGATGTTTTTAAATAAAATAAATTTGACCCCGGGGGAAAACAAAGCAACAACTGACCAGAGACCATGATAGACCATTGGTTGATCATCAAACATCAGCAGAGTGCTGTTTTAACTTCTATGCAATATGTTGTAATCCACACTGATTTAGGCAGATGATAATCTGTAAAGAATGTCCAAATATTTGGGGTGGAAGGAGGCTTGATGGTTCTTCTTGAGGATTCTTCCTGTCTGTTGACAGAACTCACCTATGCTACTTAAATCGCATGAGCAGGTGAGAATTACTAGCGGAAACGATTCCCTCTGAGTCTCTGCATACTCCAGCTCTCAGCAGTCCTCATGGTCAGAACAGTACAATACTAAAATATGTTGAGCCTGGAGCTCTAAACTTGTTCTCACCAAGTTTCCCTTGCCCACTTTGGTTTATCAAGTTCACCCCAAGTTCTAACCTGACTCTCTCAAGTCCATTGGCTCATTTTCATCTACATACTCTTGGGGATACTTTTCTAGGTCATCATCCACATCATAGATAAAGTGCTTGTTTCAAGTTTGCTTTGTCTCTGCTTATGAGTCTCAGTCCAGATTTCCAATTATTTGCATATCCCTATAATAAGGAGAGATTGAATGGTGTAGTTCCCAATACATTGATAAAACAGTGCAGGGGGAGGAGGAAATTGGGAGTGACACAAAACCTTACATGGACCAGTATAAAGTCAAGGTCATCCAGTGGGAAGGTAATATATGAACTGAGATTCCAAACACTTAGGCTCTAGAACTTTAAAAGTCTCATATCCTCCCTGTGCCTTTGTCAGATGGAAACATTAATAAAATCTGAACAAGATAATGCCTGAAACCCTCTCCCAAAGCTTAAAACATTCTCTAATTAATTCTATTCACCTTATGGGATTTTTTTGTGGGGACTAAATGTAATAACGGGTATGAAAGTATTTGAGAAAGTTGAGAATTATCTCAGTATAAGTTACCACAAAATCACAAAATAATTCTCTCAATAAACCTGGATTTGTTTTTTATTCCTATTACAATATTGAGCCAAGTTTAAGAGATTATTTAATTTCAAGGGGAAAATGAAAGGCTCTATAGAAGGTAAAAAGATGCATTTAAAGAAATGGATAATTTAAGAATAAGTTAGGTTGACCCTCCCAGAAATCAATTTAGTGATACGTGTTAAGACCTGAAAATTCATATCTTTTTTTTTATTGGAGTACAGTTGCTTTACAATGTTGTGTTAGTTTCTGCTGTACAACGAAGTGAACCAGCTATATGTATACATATATCCCCCCACTCTTGGGCCTCCCTGCCCCCATCCCACCCGTCTAGGTCACCACAGAGCACTGAGCTGAGCTCCCTGTGCTATACAGCAGGTTCCCACTAGCTATCTATTTTACACGTGGTAGTGTATATATGTCAATGCTACTCTCCCAATTCATCCCACCCTCCCCTTCCCCCCGTGTCCACATGTCCGAAATTCATATCTTTTGACTCGGTAATTCTATTTCTAGAAAATCTAATCTAAGGAAATGATAGACACTCAACCAAGATTTACGTACAAAGTTGTCTACTACAGAGTTAATTGTATATTGCATAGAGGTATATAGTAAATAATCAGTGTTGTAAAAGAAAATGTATTCATGCATAGTAAAAGACTTGAAAGAAACAAACCAAAATATTAACACAGTGACTCTTGGTGGTGGTATTATTGATTATTTTCATTTTCTTTTTTTTTTTAATTTATTTATTTTTGGCTGCGTTGGGTCTTGCTGCACGCGGGCTTTCTCTAGTTGTAGTGAGTGGGCTTCTCATTGTGGTGGCTTCTCTTGTTTCGGGGCACCACGGGCTCTAGGCGCACAGGCTTAGTTGTGGCTCTCGGACTGTAGAGCGCAGGCTCAGTAGCTGTGGCGCACGGGCTTAGCTGCTCCGCGGCATGTGGGATCTTCCCAGACCAGGGATCGAACCCGTGTCCCCTGCATTGGCAGGCACATTCTTAACCACTGCACCACCAGCATTAAGAATTTAAACATTGCAGTATTAAATTGTAAAATGGTAATGAATTTATATTATTTAAAGGTTATTAAAAATAAAGTGTGTAGAGTTGCTCATCTTAATCTAATTCTGGTGCCAACTCATTTTGTCTTTTAATCCATCTTGATCAATAGCCAGCTTATCTCAACTGCTTTCATGACTTTCTTCCAGTTTTTCTGCTAACCACGACACTGTATGGGCTTTGTATTATGCCTGTCATTTGCCAGCAGCCTAGATAGCGCCAAGAGAGCTGAGTCACCTGTCAATTTTAAGGTGTCCCCATATGGTGCTCACTCCTTCTTTGAATATCCCACACACTCTTCACATGAAGTTCAGAAAACATGAATTGGCCCAGGACTCGTTTCTTCTAGAATAAGATATACCAAGGGTCACTCTTACATTGTGGTTTGCTTGATTCTCCCTAAGAAGTTCTAAGGCAGGAACGTTCTCCACTCATGTTGAATTTCCCATCAATCCCTACAGAATAGCTGAAACTCAAAGATTTTTGAAATTATAGGCAATTCCCTAACCTCTAGATTGGATTTGTTCATATTTTTGTTATCATTAAATGGACCCAAATGAGCTACCTCTTACCAGGTGAGACCCTCAGTAGAAAGGTGCTTACTTCTGTCTTAAGTTAGCCTCACCAGTTCTTCAACCAGGACAAATGAAGATGAACACTTGAAAGGGGCCATTTTTCAAGTGCCCCATTAAATGATGTTATCAAATGCACTCTTTTTATAAGAAAGAGAAGGTTGATGATCTAACAGAATCAGTCTGTTATTGGAGGGGGCGAGGGGAGTCAGCCTGTTGTTGGTAATGGAGGGGGAGAGAGAGAGAGAGAGAGAGAGAGAGAATGCAAGAGAGCGATTGAGATCATCAAAACCAATCATTCCCAACCACTCAAAGTCAAAAAGCTCCAAAGGACAGAAAATAGGCTTTGGGAAAGCACTCAAAAGAACTCTTTCTTTTGCTAACCCTTCCAAGGAAACATCTTTACCCAGAATCTTCTAGATTTGGTCTTGTAGCATTCAGATTCTCTTGACAGGCCCATCAGTACCTTAATTGGCTTTTCCTCACCACCTCATCGATTTGTCACACAATTCTTATTCAATTTAGATCCAGCTATTTCTGCACACTTTTACATTGATTTAGAAAATGTCCTTCACACTAGTTTCAGTCTCTACTCATGAAATGTCATTTGCATTAAGATGACTTAGTTTCATGATTTTGCCTTAGATGGAGTCTCAGGCCTTATATACTTCATTCCAGACACTGTTGCAAAACAAGAGTTTATGAGGCTGCTTCCTCCCTAAACATATCTGCTTCTTTCTCCCTTTGTCAAAATTCTCAGAGTTGAAATCCTGGCTATGTTTGTATCTGTGGTTTTCATAAGTTTTAAATCTGACATTCAGTCCAATCATCATCTCCAATATCATTCTCTCCAGTCATCCAAATTGTCTCAGGCAGGTGTAGGTTTATACAGAGAGATTACACACACCCATGTGAGTGCACACACACACACACACACACACACAATTTAAATATGCCAGTGTAATTCTGTATGTTTTGTCTAAACATTTCCTTTATTGATGCTTCCATAAGAATTGGATATCTGGTGTTACGTCAAACTAGGCAAAAAGTTTTCTATAATTTGTCTTTAGAATTGGTCTTGTGCATTGCCTTTTGATGGCTTTTTCCCCGTTTTCCACTTTAAGTTGTCACTTTTGTGATTGATTTGTAGAAGATCTTAGATACCGAGTAATACTAGTTCTGTGTCCTGTGTTGCAAATATTTTTCCAGTTTGCCATTTCCTTTTTTTTTTTTTTTTTTTTTTAATTTTATTTCTTTATTTATTTTTGGCTGTGTTGGGTCTTCGTTTCTGTGCTAGGGCTTTCTCTAGTTGCGGCAAGCGGGGGCCACTCTTCATCGGGGTGCGCGGGCCTCTCACTATCGCGGCTTCTCCTGTTGTGGAGCACGGGCTCCAGACGCGCAGGCTCAGTAATTGTGGCTCACGGGCCCAGCTGCTCCGGGGCATGTGGGATCTTCCCGGACCAGGGCTCGAACCCGCGTCTCCTGCACTGGCAGGCAGACTCTCAACCACTGCGCCACCAGGGAAGCCCTGCCATTTCCTTTTGAATGTTATGTGATTTTTGACATACAGACATTTTTTTCCTAATATAATCAAGCTATTCCACTTTTCTAGTTTCTAACTTTCAGCCAAGAGTTTTGAAAAGTCACAGGTTTGAGGCAAAGACCCATGAAAGCCGTCTCACACCACGTTCCTTACGTTGAAACAACTGGGCAGGGGTTAGAGCTGGGAGAAAGGGTTGGATTTATACGTATCCTGAGGAGAAAGAGCCCTTTTTGAAACTAGAGGAATAGAAGTAGGAGGAAGGTCCCTTGGGAGGAAGGCGGTGTGGGGAGAGATGGTGACGACACTTATGAGTGCCTTCGTAAGAGTCACTTATGTGAATAGAAATTGGATGACAATTCTGTTAGTTTTCCAAGTTCCTGAGCTTTGGGCTGACTTCAGGGGATTTTAGGGGGCCAATTCCTCTCCACACTTGGGCAATCTGAATGATTCAGTGGCCCAGAGTCCCCTGGGGGCAGGGGAACGCTCTCAGTAGCCAGCAGTGTGGTGAGGGGGTGAAAGCTGCTGCCTCACCGCAACTCTGACCCGTCCTCTGGCACATGCCACCATGGCACCTTGGCAGAGTTCCACGCTTTGCAAGGATCTTTCACGTACTCTACCTCGCTTGACTATCTTAGCAACTATGTCAAGCAAGTAGGATACACCAAGTTTCCTATCCTCATTTTTACAGAGTAGAAGCAAACAGAATTTCAAATTGAACTGACTTTCCAAACTCATTCAATGATTGAGTTATGAAGTGAGGTGAGGCGTGCAGTCCACTACAAAGGAGCATTGTAGCCAATCGGAAGGTGTACAGGCAAAGAAACTGGGCACGTCTGGGGTGAAATGCTCAGTCACTTACTCGCTCTCTGACCTCAGGCAAGTAACTTCCCTTCTGAGCTTCTATTTCTCACCTATAAAATGGAATAATGGTGCCTGTCTTGCAGAATTGATGTGGGGATAAAATGATACAGTACTCCATCTTCTTCAGTTCTTTTATCTTGTTGGTGTTGTGTGTTTTTGAGGGCCTCCTTGAAGCCTGTATGGAAAGAGTGGTATATAGACATTCTGAGGACATGGAGAGCATGAAGAGCCTCTGCACAGGGCCTGGCACAGAGCGGATGCTGCGAAACCCAGCTCCTCTCCCACCGTGCCAGCTTATAAGCTCCTGAGAGCTAAGATGCACACGGAGGCTCTCCTCTGAAGAGTCCTGGTTGGCTTATAATCCCACTCATCCAGAAGCTCTTTCCTATAACATTTAGAGTATTGCTGGCATTAAAGAATATGACTTATTAAAAAATCACAATTATTTGCTCAGTAGGTCATTGTGTAAGTAGGCTCAATGACTAATACGTAAATGTAAAAGATCTTGAAAGAGGATTATTGAAATAAAAGAGTCCAGCAACAGGCCTCAAAACAGAGCTTAGCATCTTGGCTAAGAGCAGGAGTGAGCAAACTACTGCCCCAGGGCCAAATCCAGCCCACCACCTGCTTTTTTTTTTTTTTTTTAACATCTTTACTGGAGTATAATTGGTTTACAATGATGTGTTAGTTTCTGCTTTATAACAAAGTGAATCAGCTATACATATACATATATCCCCATATCTCCTCCCTCTTGCATCTCCCTCCCACCCTCCCTATCCCACTCCTCTAGGTGGTCACAAAGCACTGAGCTGATCTCTCTGTGCTATGCGGCTGCTTCCCACTAGCTCTCTATTTTCCATTTGGTAGTGTATATATGTCCATGCCACTTTGTCCCAGCTTACCCTTCCCACTCCCCGTGTCCTCAAGTCCATTCTCTACATCTGCCTCTTTATTCCTGTCCTGCACCTAGGTTCTTCAGAACCTTTTTTTTTAGGTTCCATATATATGTGTTAGCATACGGTATTTGTTTTTCTCTTTCTGACTTACTTCACTCTGTATGACAGACTCTAGGTCCATCCACCTCACCACAAATAACTCAATTTCGTTTCTTTTTATGGCTGAGTAATATTCCATTGTATATATGTGCCACATCTTCTTTATCCCTTCATCTGTTGATGGACACTTAGGTTGCTTCTATGTCCTGGCTATTGTAAACAGAGCTGCAATGAACATTGTGGTACATGACTCTTTTTTTAAAATTTTATTTATTTTTTATTTATTTATATTTGGCTGTGTTGGGTCTTTGTTGCTGCGCATGGGCTTTCTCTAGTTGCAGCAAGCGGGGGTTACTCTTCATTGCGGTGTGTGTCTTCTCATTACGGTGGCTTCTCTTGTTGTGGAGCACGGGCTCTAGGCACACGGGCTTCAGTAGTTGTGGCTCGCAGGCTTCACTAGTTGTGGCTCATGGGCTCTAGAGTGCAGGCTCAGTAGTTGTGGCACATGGGCTTAGTTGCTCCACGGCATGTGGGATCTTCCCAAACCAGGGCTTGAACCTGTGTCCTCTGTGTTGGCAGGCGGATTCTTAACCACTGCTCCACCAGGGAAGTCCAACTCTTTTTGAATTATGGTTTTCTCAGGGTATATGCCCAGTAGTGGGATTGCTGGGTCGTATGGTAGTTCTATTTTTAGTTTTTTAAGGAACCTCCATACTGTTCTCCATAGTGGCTGTATCAATTTACATTCCCACCAACAGTGTATGAGGGTTCCCTTTTCTCCACACCCTCTCCAGCATTTATTGTTTGTAGATTTTTTGATGATGGCCATTCTGACTGGTGTGAGGTGATACCTCATTGTAGTTTTGATTTGCATTTCCCTAATGATTAGTGATGTTGAGCATTCTTTCATGTGTTTCTTGGCAGTCTGTATATCTTCTTTGGAGAAATGTCTACTTAGGTCGTCTGCCCATTTTTGGATTGGGTTGTTTGCTTTTTTGATATTGAGCTGCATGAGCTGCTTGTAAATTTTGGAGATTAATCCTTTGTCAGTTGCTTCATTTGCAAATATTTCTCCCATTCTGAGGGTTGTCTTTTCGTCTTGTTTATGGTTTCCTTTGCTGTGCAAAAGCTTTTAAGTTTCACTAGGTCCCATTTGTTTATTTTTGTTTTATTTCCATTTCTCTAGGAGGTGGGTCAAAAAGGATCTTACTGTGATTTATGTCATAGAGTGTTCTGCCTATGTTTTCCTCTAAGAGTTTTATAGTGTCTGGCCTTACATTTAGGTTTTTAATATATTTTGAGTTTATTTTTGTGTATGGTGTTAGGGAGTGTTCTAATTCCATTCTTTTACATGTAGCTGTCCAGTTTTCCCAGCACCACTTATTGAAGAGGCTGTCTTTTCCCCATTGTATATTCTTTTTTTTTTTTTTTTAAAGGTAAAGCTATTTTAATTATTTATTTATTTATTTATGGCTGTGTTGGGTCTTTGTTTCTGTGCGAGGGCTTTCTCCAGTTGCGGCAAGTGGGGGCCACTCTTCATCGCCGTGTGCGGGCCTCTCACTATTGCGGCCTCTCTTGTTGCAGAGCACAGGCTCCAGACGCGCAGGCTCAGTAATTGTGGCTCACGGGCCTAGTTGCTCTGCGGCATGTGGGATCTTCCCAGACCAGGGCTCGAAACCGTGTCACCTGCGTTGGCAGATTCTCAACCACTGCACCACCAGGGAAGCCCTCCATTGTATATTCTTGCCTCCTTTATCAAAAATAAGGTGACCATATGTGCATGGGTTTATCTCTGGGCTTTCTATCCTGTTCCACTGATCTATATTTCTGTTTTTGTGCCAGTACCATACTGTCTTGATTACTGTAGCTTTGTAATATAGTCTGAAGTCAGGGAGTCTGATTTCTCCAGCTCCGTTTTTCTTTCTCAAGATTGCTTTGGCTATCCAGAGTCTTTTGTGTTTCCATACAAATTGCAAAATTTTTTGTTCTAGTTCTGTGTAAAATGCCAGTGGTAGTTTGATAGGGATTGCATTGAATCTGTAGATTGCTTTGGGTAGTATAGTCATTTTCACAATGTTGACTCTTCCAATCTAAGAACATGGTATATCTCTCCATCTGTTTGTATCATCTTTAATTTCTTTTATCAGTGTCTTATAGTTTTCTGCATACAGGTCTTTTGTCTCCTTAAGTAGGTTTATTCCTAGGTATTTTATTCCTTTTGTTGCAATGGTAAATGGGACTGTTTTCTTAATTTCTCTTTCATATTTTTCATCATTAGTGTATAGGAATGCAAGAGATTTCTGTGCATTAATTTTGTATCCTGCTACTTTACCAAATTCCTTGATTAGCTCTAGTGGTTTTCTGGTAGCATCTTTAGGATTCTCTATGTATAGTATCATGTCATCTGTAAACAGTGACAGTTTTACTTCTTCTTTTCCAATTTGGATTCCTTTTATTTCTTTTTTTTCTCTGATTGCTGTGGCTAAAACTTCCAAAACTATGTTGAATACTAGTGGTGAGAGTGGACATCCTTGCCTTGTTCCTGATCTTAGAGGAAATGGTTTCAGTTTTTCAACATTGAGAACGATGTTGGCTGCCACCACCTGCTTTTGTTTTAAAGGATTTTTTTCAAATATACAATACAGTAGCCTTTAAAATTTAATTTCATAATTTTAAATTTTATTTATTTTTTTAACTTTTCTTCCAGTTTTATTGAGATATAGTTCTCTCTCTCTCTCTCCCATTTATATACCTATCTCCAGTAAAGTTTTACTGGAACACAGCCACTCCCATTTGTTCACATGGTGACTATAGCTGCTTTCGTTACAACAGCAGGGTTGAGTAGTTGCAATGGAGTCTGTAGGCTTCACAAAGCCAAAAAAATTTACTCTTTGACACTTTACAGTAAAAGTGTGCCAACCCCTGGCTACGAGCTACTACTTCCAGGCTATGTGAACTTACATGAATTATTTATACTCACTATGCCTCAAATTCCTTATCTATAAAATAGGGATAATGATAGTAGTGATTGAACAAGATAATCTATGTAAAATCCTTGCATACGGTGAGTCCTCAGTTAACAATAGCTATCATTATTAATACTTAAACCATTGATTTACAACAAAGCTCCTTGGGTAAAACACTCACCCAGACTCAGGAACAAAAACCTGTGTGTTTACCCTAGTTTCAAAGGTCCCCCATGCAGATATCAACAGCAGCTAAAATAGTCACCCTTTCTTGGCACAATCATATTTTCTTAAGATCAGACATTTCAATGCCATTAGCTCAGCTTCCAGGATATTAAAATCATACTCTACCTTTTCTCCACACTTACTGTGGACATTTGGATCAGTGTCATTGAATATTTTCCAATTGTCTGTGTACCCTATCTGGGAGAGGGGGAATTGAATGAGGCATTTTGTTGGAATTAAACGTCAAGAGTACCAGCTGCTTCCTTCTGAAATTATGAGCTAGATATTCCAAAAGGTGTGAACCACAAATCAAAGTACAAGGGAAGATTTTACATCTAGTTGTTTACTGTTAGAAAATTAAAAAAAAAATTTTTTTTAAAGAAAATCAACCTTGGGCTTCCCTGGTGGCACAGTGGTTGAGAATCTGCCTGCCAATGCGGGAGACACGGGTTCGAGCCCTGGTCTGGGAAGATCCCACATGCCACGGAGCGGCTGGGCCCGTGAGCCACAATTGCTGAGCCTGCGCGTCTGGAGCCCGTGCTCCGCAACGGGAGAGGCCCGCGCACCGCGATGAAGAGTGGCCCCCGCTTGCCACAACTAGAGAAAGCCCTCGCACAGAGGCGAAGACCCAACACAGCCAAAAATAAATAAATTAATTAATTAACTTTAAAAAAAAAAAAGAAAATCAACCTTGGCAAATAGCATTGAAAGCCATTAAGGAAGCTGAAAAAATAGCCGTTCCACTTGTCTCCTAAATATAGTGGGAAATGCTTTCTCAGTGTAAAGAAGAAGTCTTATCCTACAGTTCAATCAGCATATGGAGGTGATTTCCAGGAGAGAAGTGAAAAAAAAAAAAAAATCCCACAACTCAACCTTTCAGAAGTATCATAATCATGTGGGGAGAAAATCGTCTCATACCTCTTCCTTATTGTCAATCTTTGCAGGTTAAAAGAGCCAAGAAGAGCCATCCCTGTGGTGGGAGGTTGAGGGTGGGTGCAAATCTCCAGCTCAGCTTCTTGCAAGGTGGCTAGGCAGGGCCCTGGGGTGGGTTGGTGGCCTGGGAGGAGGAAAAGGGGTCAGGAGGGTTCTCCAGTCTAGGACTTATATGTGTGCAAATAGTGCACGGTGGTGCCCTCCCTCTCACCAGGTGCAGCATGACCTCTCCAGGATGCTTTCCTTTGTGGATTACCTGGACCCCAAAGTGGCCACTGCCATGGGCTATGCTTCATCAACTCAGCCTTGGCATAGAGGAGAATTTTCTCCTTACCCTCACACCCCATCACTAGGAGCCTGGGCGGGAGGCGGAAAGGCAGGGATGACTGCAAGTCACAGGGATTCTTCCATCAGAATCCCTCCTTTACCGCCACCCTCATGCCCGCTCGTGCTTCCCTAATTGTGTAGGCTCTGTATCGAGCACCTCCCTAAACTAGTTCTTAACCTTGAATGGCCATGAGAATCAACTACAGAGCTCTTAAAAAACACCAATGCCTTACCTGGAGCCCCACCCCCAGAGATCCTGATGTAATACAGATCTAGGGAGGGGTCTAGGCATTGCATTGATTTTGGGTGTGTATGTGTGGGGGCGTGTTACATGTTTAAGACTTCCCAAATGAACCTAATGTGTCAACCTACTATGTGCCAGGCACTCTTCTAGGTGGGTAAAACAGTGAAGAGCATAGGCAAGATACCTGGTCTCACAAAGCTTATGGTCCAGTGGGGCAAGACAGACAATAAATAAATGAATGGCCAAGATATATTCTAATAGTGCTGCCAGGAAAGTAAAGCTGGGACTGTGAAAGAGAGGTGGAAGATGGGGAGATCTGTAATGTTAGATTACATAACTTTAGATTGACTTAGGTTGTTTTCATACCTTGGCTATTGTGAATTATGCTGCAACAAACATGGGAGTACAGATACCTCTTTGAGATAATAGTTTTGTTTTCTTTGGATATGTACCCAGCAGTGGAACTGCTGAATTGCATGGTAGTTCTACTTTTAATTTCTTAGGGAATCTCCAGGGCTCCATGAGATGACACAGTAGGATTTATCTTCTTGGGAGAGATAATTGGGCATAAGAGTAGGGAAAAAAGTTTCCAGAAAGAAGCTGAATCTAAGTTCAGTCTGGAAGAAGAGGTGGGTCAATAGAAAGGCTATTCCTGGATGACCAACCAGTCTAAGTAAGGGCAAAGAGGTAGGAATTAGTTTGCCCCACGTAGAGAATAGTGAAGGCCTGGTCTCAACTGGGGTTGAGAGAATTTTAGAGAAAAGGGGAATTGAGCTGGACCTGCTTATAAAGGACTTTGAAGGTCAGGGAGCGATGTTTACATTTGATTTGCTCTGTGTATCAGATGGGGAACGTGTTTAGTTACAAACCACAGAAATCTGAATACATTTTCTTAAGCAAGTAAAGGATTCATTTGCTCAGAAAGCAAGAAGACTAGCACCAAGTGGGTTCAAGAGTTCCACAATGACACTTTCCCTCTTCCCTTCTGCCATAATTTGTGGAAGGCATTGTCATTAACTTTATTGCTTCACGGTTCCAATATGACTGCTCCACCTCCAGCTTCATAACCACATTTCAGGCAGAAAATAGAGACAGGAAAGGATAAAGTGGGTGGTTTCTGCATTAGGAATGCAAAGGCTTTCTCAGGTATTCCTAGCAGTCTTCTGCTTACATCTGTTTTGGCCAGAACTGTGGCACAAGGTACCCTAACTGAAAGAATGTCTGGGAAGGTTAGTGTTTTTGCTGGGCACATTGTCACCACAAGCAAAATCAGGGTTCCATTTCTCAAGGAACGGGGAATGGATATTGGAGCAGCAATTAGCAATCTCTACACACGATGTACAGCATCTCAACACACGATTGTTGTAGGATCCTGAACAGAGAGTTGTCTTAGGAAAAGTGGTGAATTTTCAGGGAATTCCCTGGCGGTCCAGTGGTTAGGACTCTGAGCTCCTACTGCAAGGGGCCTTGGTTCAACCCCTGGTCACGGGACTAAGATCCCACAAGTATGCAGTGCAGCCAAAAATATATTGAAAAGTGATGAATTTTCAGAAGATGGAATTGGCATTGGTATTCAAGGGATTTGGAAGGAAGGAGAAGGAAGATCTGGAAGAGTGGCTGGAAACTGTTGAAAGTAACCCTGCAGTGATGTGGTGGGCACTTGAACTAGAATACTAGGTATGGGAATGGGAAGAAGGTGAGAAGCTAATAGTCATGTCCAAGGAACAATGAACAGGATTTTGTAAAGACCGTCCAAGAATGAATGGTCAAGATGGAAGGTGTGGACAAACTGACTTCTTGGTCCTTTTTTCTATGTCGAAAGTTAATATTTGGGGTGGATGAGACAGAACTTATTAGAAAAGAGAAATTGATAAAAGAAAAATCCCAGAATCAGAGACATGTTGAAGCAATAACAAGTCCTAGAGTATATTACATTATATATTATTACATATAAAAACAGAATGAAATCATTTTAAGACTAGAAAATTATTGCGATTTGAAAATGTATCACTTAAAAATGTTGGTAAGTACCAGTCATTGTACAAGTCAGCGAAGACACAGAAAAGTCTGGGAATTAGTCCCGACCGCAAGGGGACCACAGTGTGTGGCGGAGGCAGATGGCTGCAATACTCCGGGCGGAGGCTACATCAGGGGTGTGGGTACAGGCTCGGGGGCTGAGAGGAAGGAGGGACTAATCCCATCTGAGGGCTGGAGCATGCTTTGCGCTTTGACATTTTATGATTCTGCAGTGGCATAAATAGGATCATACTTTTATCCTTAACTACCTTGAGGCCCAGGGGTAGGACCTGACATTGCCCCCAATCCAACAATCTCAACCTTAGCGTCTTAGTGTTCCCTCTCAGCATTGGGGAAGGAGCCAAGGAAAAACTCAGGGGTGGGTAGAATGGAGAAACTGGATTAGTCATATTTGCAGTGTGATTCTGTAATTACTGTGAATCTTCAAGTCAGACTCATCTTTATCTTAACTTCCAAGGTTGAATGTAGTTTATTTGTGACTTATACACACCTGACTTTCTTCATGTGGTCTTTGTGGTTGCTTATACTTATTTCCTTGTTGATATAAGCCTGGGTCATAAAGCTGCATGCCCAAAGTATAAATCAGGGTAAACTCTGCCAGGGGCAGAAAAATGGAGAGTCCAAAGAAATGCTTCAAGAGAATTGGTCAGCATTCAAAAGGAAGGGGATTTCAAGACTAATTTTGTCTGAATGTTTGCTGTTTGAAAGACAATATGCATTTTTATATTTTAAATGCAAGTATTTGAATAGCTAAGGCAGTCACAGTGTACAAAAATATAAGTTGAAAGGGTATACATTTAAAAGTCTCCTCTCTGCCCAGGGAGCTGTACAACTGAGCAGCACCTTCCTACAGACTCTGATGGGACTGGTCCCTCCTAAAGTGGGTAACCTGGCTGCCAGATAGACTCCCAAGCCTTCCACCCCGAGCCATACAGTCTTGTAATATTACAAGATTCCTGTGTTTCTTGCCAAAAATAGGTTATGGGTACAAGTACATGAGGAGATAAGTCTATATATTTTGTAAGTATATATATTTTCCAGGAATGATTTTAGTGAGCAGAATCAATAGAAAAATCAACATAAAGCAGATCAGTGAGAAGATCTTGAACTAAGAAGTATAAGGGATAAAAAGAAGAGTAATTATTCATCAGAAGGCAGAAAAAGAACAGGACTCCTACCCATGTAAAAATAAAAAGAAAGGGTGAGGTCACAGATCCATCTGCCCATTAGGATGGGTGTTTCCACAAAGCTAATGAGCATTTGCCAGGAGAGCATGGGGCACTTGCAGTTGTTGAGTAAGTGAGAGAAATGGTGCTGGCCTGCCCTCCTGGGATAGTGTTTGCTAGAACGTGGGCATGTTGTACTCTACGGTGACATGTTCCCTGGGAGACTCAGTGGCATTTGATAACTGTGCCCTTGGGCATTTCCAGAACCCTCCCATAATCATTCATATACTCCAGTGTAATATGACATTCCATCTTCCAGGTCAAAGGAATACAGCACACACTGGCCAAAGATTCTGAGCCAGGATAAAGCAGAGGGGGCCATGTTTTCTGAAAAGCACAACCCTAGTCATTGCTACACCTTCACTAAACCCCTCTCCTCACTGGAGGTGTTCTTGGCAGTTTATTGATGTGAAGTTGGCTCAGGATGAATTGGGACAGGCCAAGTAAAGCAGTTATTCCTTCTTTCATGTAACACAAAATTCTGCTTGAGATCACGGAGCAAGAGCAAGCTAGAACGTGGCATTTGTCAAATAAATTCCCAAGTAATGATTAGATCCCAACAATATATAAGGCAACAGGCAAGTTTCTGACTTTCTACCAAATTCTGTTAGAAATATAAGCTACCCACCCACACAGAAAGGTGACTAGCAGCACGGGACCCAGCCAATGAGTGGAACATCAAACAAATGTGATAGACTTCAGAGAAGTGAGGACTTTTCTTCCAGTTCTGGTGGAATGGAAAGTTTCACCTCTAAGTCTCCATAAAGCCACCAGTCGGTGAGGTTCTTTCCACCTCCCGCCCTGTAGAAACTTGGGACAGTCTGGCTAATATATTCAGTGAAAGGTATCAGAGAAAGAAGGCAGCTGGCTGCTCAGGTAGACTTCATGGGGTAGCAGCTCCTGGTGGGGCTGCCATGAATCAGGATTTGGTCAGTGGGTTTGGAGATTCATGAGTTCCATTTTGTAAGAGCACTCAGTCAACCAGTCTCAGGGTAAATGATTCATTCATAAGAGTGATCTATGGACCTAACTGTCAATAGCAACCTATTAATTGACAAGGGGCAGGAGTATATTTTCTAGTCACCAGAATGATCTTATCCACTAATAGCAGACTACTTTACGTTCAAAGAGTGTTGGAGGAATTAAAGACTATTTGCTGAACATCCAAGAAGGGCCAAAGATTAGAAGACCTTGAAGTATAACTTAATGCACAATCCCTGCCTCACAATGTTTCTTGTTGAATAGAATACATGCAAAAAAAAAAAAAAGCTAGTATCTGCCATATATAAAGTCTGCCCTTTGGATAGAGCAGGAATTTAGATCATCAAATTCTTAAAACTCAGTACCCCTCTTTATATACCATATGCATATTATTGGATGCATTCCAAAGATATGAATTGATTAGAGAGTAGAATCTGGTCACCTTAACTGTTGTTGGATATTTCCCATATATCGTCAATTTCTCCTTTTATAATGTACAGAGTAACATTTGTTGTATGTTTCTTTTATATTTTTTAACTTATTTTGAGTTTATATACAGTAAAATTCATTTTTTGAGTTCTATTTGAGTTGTGTAACCACTACCACAATCATGATACAAAAGAGTTTTTTACTCCCCTCCCCACAAAAATATTGCCTTGAGTGACATTTTTAAATAGGTTCCTTCCACAGATGGCTAACCTCATCTATTATGTGTTGATTCTTACTACTTTTGCTTGCCAGACGTCATATTTTCTGGTATTATCTACCAATTCTAAGGCCCACCAGACCATGTATGCAGTCATCCTCAGAGACAGACAAAATGAAGCTTTTGAACATGCATGTGTTTATTTACTTGGCTAGGAGTGGGTGTATCAAGTTTACTTGATCTGTGAACATAAAACAACAACAACAAAATTGAGATATATTCTAAGGACATTACTCTAAAGAAATTAGGAGAAAAATTCTAACATTCCAGTTGGAGCTCCATCCCCAAGAGATATATTAGCTCTGAGAGATGGGAGAGAGAACTGCTAAGTCATATCTCCAATTCATTTCCTTCCTTTAAATGGGTCACGAGGGCAGTGATAACCCCAACATGCTAGCAACTGTTCCAGGGCTCAAGTAATTATATTTATCCCTGCTTTTCAGAAACTAGATCTAGGCATTAAGCACTTTCCTAAATGAAACCCATATCCATTTAACCTATGCAAGTTAGTAGCTGAATTTCTTGTTGCTGTCTTAATAAGGGCTCTTTACAAAATATATCTATATCTATATGTAAATGGTATATATGCATGCTCATTATGGACAATGTAAACAATGGAAAACTAAACTTGACTTTATGTTATGTCTTGGTGGTATTTAGGAACTTAAAAAAAATATGTGAGTTCAATTGACTGTTTCACATGTGAACAGGTCTCATCACCAAGTAATATTTTCTGACCAACCTAGAAAACTCAGCTCATGCCATGGCTGACAGATCACATTTTATAACAAAACGCAAGGAATTCAGGTTTATAAATTAAACAGGGGCCACAGGGGCATCCAGAAGTGCTCTGCGATCTGGCTACCAGGCTTCTGGTTCCCTCTTCTTGACTCTACCTCTAACCCAGGGAGTGACAAGGCAGACCATTTATCTCTTTAGAACATATTGCTCTACCTGCCAGATGCATATGGAGATCCTTCTGTTCCTGCCAATATCAGGAATGCGAGACTGAATCATTACTTGCCAAACACCTGCAGATGAAGAACTCAACAGTACAACTACATACATATTAAAACAATTATGTTGAATCATTAGAACGTTTAATTCTACGACTCAAAGTCTCTTTCTGTTGTCACAAATTCAGAAAGAACCAGGTGATCCAATAAAATCCCACTTTGGAGGAGCCTTATAACAGGATCCCTTTGTATGAACAGAGAGACGTTGGCAGTTAGTCCATACATTTCCCATTCTGTCCTTCTGTTATCCTCCCACAACTCTCCACCCTTCGCTGCTCTCAGCACTGCTTCTTATTCTTAAACTTCTCCTCCACTTGCACCTCCTCACTGCTTCCGTCTTTGTTGAGGGCAGAGCTCCAGGGCTGACCACGTAAGTAAAGTGCTATTCTCTCAAAGTAAAAGGCAAGTCAGTGTCTCCAGTAGTAAAATGTAATGTTTTCCAATGAAACACTGGAAACCTTCAAGGAATAAAGAATGTGAGAGAATATATTGTTTCATGAGTTTCAGAATGAATAGAAATCAGTGTTGTAGAGTGGGGATAAAGAGATCTGCCCCTGGGATGCTGACTCACAGTGACTCTTCTAATAGCGTTTACTGGACTGACCTCCGATTCCAATGAGAACCACAAAATACCAGTAATTTTATCTGGGGAATATTTATATTTTGGTGCAGTAGGTGAATTCCCAATTAAAGGGCATTATTAGAAGAATTTTTTCCCCAAACTAAAAGTAGTTTCATCTTGGTTAAGCCTTGAATTTCTAATTGGTATTTATGGTTCAAAGAGATTTTGTTTTTGTTTTTAAAATCCATTCATTCCCCATTTCCTCATAACTAACTCTTATGGATAATACCTGTTACAGAAGACATCCTGAGTCCCATTTTCCCCTAACACGGATCAACCCAATATTTTCCTCCTCAAACCATTTGCTTCCTGACTTACAGCCTATTGGGTTTGGCGATTGAGTATATATGGAAGAAAGCCAGGAACCTTAGAGCATTGTCTGACTCTAGCAATGAAGATGCGTGATTATTCGGAGGCCTCTCCCTCTCCACCCCACGTTAGTACAAAGGGTAGATGCTACCAACTTCCCAAACATTTCCTTGGGGTGGAAGAGTGCGGGGTGACCACCCACTCCTGGTTTATGTTTCCCAGTTTCAGTCCAGGGGTCTTTCTTTCTATCTGCTGCCTATTGGACTTTTCAGGCATCTGTTTTCTGACTGAGGTGCAGAATCTTGTATCCTAGCATTAGTATAGCCAGGATTTAGGGCTTACCCTAAACCTGAGGGTCAATTCAGAGAGTGGTATCCTTGGGAACGGAGCCAAGCAAGGGCACACACAAGGCGCGTAAATCAGGTTCTTCCCACAATAACTACCCAAGAATTTATGAGTGGGCTCATGATCTGATTAGGGATGTCCCCCAAAAGTCACCTGCGGTCTAGATAATGTAAGATAAAATTAAACATTTAAAGTTCCATATGGAGACTTTCAAAACAAGAACCATTCATTCCTTCTCTCATCCCATAGCAGTTTATTGAGCATCTACTTTGCATCAGGCATCATGCTGGGGACTGGAAACCCAGCAGTGAATCAAACAGACCCAGTCTCTGCCCTCACAGTCCCACAGGCATTGCAAGAGCTGGTTTGCCAGTGTTGACCCAGCACTGTCCCCGTGTCTGAGACTTTGGGTTTGACAAACAGGTCCTCTTGTCTCTGGGAAGGTGACCTCTGATATTAAAATAGGGACAATTCCTTAGCTTCCCATAGACTGGCTAAAATAGCTCATGAGACCACCCACGTCCCCTTTGTCCCCACCCAATCCCCAATCCCTTTTGTAACCAAAGTCATCTGTTACTAATGGAGGCTCGAAGATATGTCCGTAAGAGGAAAGAGCCATAGAGAAGGGATGGGGGAGTATTCTTATACTAGAAGGTTGATCTCCACACTGAATAAATAAACTCATCCTGGCTTTACCCATTGGCCTTTTCTAGTGTGGTTCACATTCACTGCTGGGATAAGACCAGCTCGGGGTAAATGGGTAAAGCCTTGGTTTTGAGGAGGCCCAGATGCCAGTCACTGTTGACCAAGAGCTTCAGCTTGGAAAACAGAGATGAGGTCAGTCAGCTTCAATGCACTGATCATCACCCCAACCCTCCTCTCGTGTCTATTCTTTCTTACCACTCAAGAGTACTACCACATTGTCCAGTGTTAATAAGCTTTCACGTACACATTCTATTTTAAGTCTCCAACAATCCCATGGGGATATCCCAACCCCTATTTCATGGATGAGAAAATCAAACCTCCAAATTAATTTGCTCATTTTCCCACAGCTGCTAACACAAAGCCAGCGTTCAAGCCCAGATCCTCAGGCTCCAAACCAATGCTCTTTGCACTCTCCCATAGCTGTCTCCTTTGACAATTTCAGTTCTTTATTTTTGCACATTATTTCAGCACATCCTGGTGGGGAATGGTCTTCTAACCTGCTGGTTTTCTGGGAGCAGCCACAGATTACTGGCCAGGGGAGGGGCTGTGGTTCCCCCACCCCCTACGCTGCCCCCAGCACTCTCTTGCCTCCTACGTAGGAATCCCACATCTGTCATGGATGCCTGCGGAGCTATTTTTAGAGACAGAGGAGAGAGTGGGGTGGCACACATTCAGGTTTTCTAGGAATCTGTTAATATTTTTGTAGAGGCCGTTCAGAGTTTTAAGTTGACTGATAAATGACCTCCAGAGGAAGACATCCTTTCCCTGCTCTTCCCTTCAACACTCTCCATCCCTGATATGGATTTGTTTTGGGGGTGTAATTCTTTTACCCACCCCCCAGGGCTCTCCTTGGCACCCTGGACTCAAAAGACAGGGATATTAATAACTAGCGGCAGCTACAGCTGACTTATGTCTCAAGAAGGTCAGAAGGAAGCAGATCTAGTTCTCCTTGACCTCTGTAGGGATTGGCAGTGCTCCTTCACATCTTTATGCAGAAAGGGGCTGCTGTTTTACAGGTCTGGGAAAATGTCCATGGATGGATCTCAATGCTTTCTGAAACCTCCTGAGCTACTGATTTTATTCTAGAGCAGGCAGACTACTATTTTAGAGGTGGGGTATGTATATGCACAAGTCAGAAACTGGGTAAACATTTTTACCATATTAAAATAGGGAGGAAATTAAAATGTAGATATGTAAAATCTCTGGATTCGGGAGACATAATTCTGCCGTTTATGTTAAAAATCACATCAGCTCTGTTCAACAATGTTTCTTTGCTTTACTAGGTCAATGGTGACAAAATAAAAATGTAAACACTGAAAATAAATATGCTTTTGAACTTAACATTATATTAGAAGTGTCACTCCTAATATATTAAAATGAATGAATTAGTAGACTGTCACAACTAAAAACAAAAATATTAAACAAAGACCATAATAATGTGTACAAACCAAAATAATTTCAGTTTCAAAATTAGTGATAACACTCCTTTCCAAGTAAGTAACTTTCTGGTATGATACAGCACATGGTATAAAGGTACCAGACAGCATTAGCCGTGCACTTTCAAATAGCTTTTTAACAATAAAATACACAAAAAACTCAATAAGTTATGGCCCATGTTCTGATATGTGTCTATTTTACCAATTCTCCAATCAAGCTCTCTAATATGACATAGGAACCATTGCCATTTTTAACCAGACAAGAATAAAGCAGAACCTGTTTGCATTTGGATGGGCTCTGCTGTGGATTGCCCTAGGCACTGCAGCCTGGAACAGTTCTCTCCAGTCTGAGCAGCCTTTTTGCAAATAGGATCTCCTATACAACCAACTGTGGCCAAAATGAAATTCCAGAGAAAGGAGCTGCCACTTTTCCCCCTCTATTTCAATAGGACATATTAGCTTTGTCTGAAAGCCAATTATTTTTATAGATGCAACAAGTTCGTGGACCAGGGCCACCCCCTCGTTAGCTGTGTGTGAATCCAGGGCTCCAGACCTGATGAATTAGGCAAGAGATGATCTAGGAAATGATCCAAGAGCCTCTGCCCTCTCCATCCTTGTCCTGGTCCTTTCACAGCAGCTGCACTACTCCCCTCATTTTGATGGTGTCCCCACACCCCTCCTGGACTCACAAAGCTAGACACTGCATTCTTGTACTGCTCGCATCCCTTCCTACAAGTACGTGGTCCTTGAGGCAGCAGTGGTAGAAGACCTAGCATTTCAGTAAGAATTTTAGGAAGAAGGAAAAAAAGGATGGGGCACAGGCTGGACAGTCAAACTCCCCCTCTTAATTACTAAGCCCCAAACCCACAGAAAGAAGACAAGCCAGGGCTATCTTCCCACTCACAGAAACACAAAGCAAAGACTAATTGACATTATGCTTTAGTTCTCTAACACTTTCACATAACAGTTTTAAAGAATGTCCAAATATTCACATAATAAGGGCACATATTTTTTCCCTCAGTCGGATTTCTGTGTATGAATTGGTAATCCAACAAAAAAAGACCCATTTCTGTTCTAATTGTGCTGTGGTTCTCAAACCTCTCATAAAGACACACATGCTATTTGGGAATATCCAGGTACTTGTAAAAACTGCATTTGCCTCACCAGGGACTACAGAAAATCACTGGTCCTCTCACCCCTGGAACCCTCACCCTGCACTGCTCAGCATGTAGTCATTCCCAGGGCCAGAGACCTGAGTTAGTCCAGAACCTATCCCAGCCCTGTCTTCAGTGGCCTGAGGCCAGACCTGACACTTGACCAGGCTGAGTGGTTCTGTGGGAGCCTCTGCTGAGCAAAGGGGACCAATCCCATTCAAGCTCAGAGGATCTAGGTAGAAAGGGCCTTCATTGGAAATGTGAAGTCAGCCACTTGGCTCTTTCCACTTGTATCCAAGTGAGGAGGATAGAAAACTGGCAAGGAGATGTGTGAAAGGAAGCATGGCCCCTGGTTTAGATTCTGGCCCTACGGGCTCTCCTAGATATACCTGATGCTGTCACCAGGACACAGTAACTGGTTCAGCAGGGAAATGACAGGCACCACAGGAGTCACCAACACCAAAGGCCAAGCTTTATTCTGAATGACACCTACGTGAAGGAAGAGACACAAGTGCAGTTTTAGAGACTCACGATCTTGGATTTTTTTCCCTGAAGTTGCTTCAGGTGGAGGATTAGAATGCATAAATTGCCAGGATGACTCTGTAACATTGGATTATATGCTTTTCTTAATCACATTGATCTCATCTGCTCGATATACCCCAGCAGCACACTTTGCTGGGGGTGGATACTCAGAAAGTCTGAGATCTGAGTTAAGCAGTAAAGTCCCTTCTCCTGTGTGGCCTTCAATATCCCCATCCTCCAGCAGCAAAGGCCCTTAGACAGGGAAAGGCAGTGGAAATCAATTCACTTAGAGAAGAACTGACCCTAAAAGACATTTAAAGTGCCATTTGGCAGATGCAATTCCATCTCAGGCTGAAAAGTCGCAGAAGAATGTGTCCCAGTTCTGACTCCTGCTCTGAGTAGCTGTGGGACTCAAGCACGTTGCTTCATCTCTCTGGGCCTTGGTACCCTCATCTCAGATGGGGACAATGGCCAGATGAGGTCTCAGGTTTCCTCCCAATCCAGCCCACTCTCATACCTCCCCTCCTCCACCCCCAGCTATGGTTTTGTGGCTGTGATTTACACTGGAGCCCTAGGGTCCCACTCCAGGAGGCCAGTGCTTTCCACATTAGTAACCGGGTTTGCAAGGGGGAAAATATGATATTTTAAACAGCCTTAGGATAAATGGGGAGCAGTATTAAACAAACATTACTCTTCATAAATTAGTACTGACATCTAGCCACAACTCTTCATGGAAAAAGGGATTTTTTTTTTTTTTTTAACGATAAGTTTCTTTCTCTTTAAAGGAAAATTGCCAAGGATGCAGAAGGAAATGAAGATGGTCAAAGACGAGGATGTGCATTTCAGTTTGGGTGCGAAGAGGGCCCCCTCCTTCCCCCACGGCCTGCAGCCAGTGGTTTCCCGAGGAAGAGCTCCTCCAAGACACCCCTTCCCGGAAGCTCTCCGGGGGCCGTTTTCCCAGTTCCGGTATGAGCCTCCTCCAGGAGACCTAGACGGATTCCCGGGGGTCTTTGAAGGAGGAGGGTCTCGCAAACGGAAGAGCATGCCCACCAAGATGCCCTATAACCACCCCTCGGAAGAAGCCGCTCTTGCCCTGCACCCGGAGGAGAGCAAGAACCCCGGGCCCCCGGAACTCCGGCTGCTCTTGCCGCCGCCGCCGCCGCCGCCGCCGCCACGGCCCAAGTACGACTCTCGGATGATCGACCTGTGCAACGTGGGCTTTCAGTTCTACCGCAGCCTGGAGCACCTGGGGGGCAAGGCCGTCAAGCAGGAGCCCGTGAAGCCCAGCGCCACATGGCCCGCGCCCACGCCCCCTCCGTTCCTGCCCACGCCCTACCCCTATTACCCCAAAGTGCCCCCGGGCCTGGTGTTCCCCTTCTTCGTGCCCTCGGCCTCGCCCTTCCCCTTCAGCCGGCACACCTTCCTGCCCAAGCGGCCCCCGGAGCCGCTGCTGCCCCGCAAAGCCGAGCCGCGGGAGAGCGAGGAGACCAAGCAGAAGGTGGAGAGGGTGGACGTGAACGTGCAGATCGACGACAGCTACTACGTGGACGTGGGCGGCGCGCAGAAGCGCTGGCAGTGCCCCACCTGCGAGAAGTCCTACACCTCCAAGTACAACCTGGTGACCCACATCCTGGGCCACAGCGGCATCAAGCCGCACGCGTGCAGCCGCTGCGGGAAGCTCTTCAAGCAGCTCAGCCACCTGCACACCCACATGCTGACCCACCAGGGCACGCGGCCCCACAAATGCCAGGTGTGCCACAAGGCCTTCACCCAGACCAGCCACCTGAAGCGCCACATGATGCAGCACAGCGAGGTGAAGCCGCACAACTGCCGCGTGTGCGGCCGGGGCTTCGCCTACCCCAGCGAGCTCAAGGCCCACGAGGCCAAGCACGCCAGCGGGCGGGAGAACATCTGCGTGGAGTGCGGCCTCGACTTCCCCACCCTGGCCCAGCTGAAGAGGCACCTCACCACGCACCGGGGCCCCATCCAGTACAGCTGCTCCGAATGCGACAAGACCTTCCAGTACCCGAGTCAGCTGCAGAACCACATGATGAAGCACAAGGACATCCGGCCCTACATCTGCTCCGAGTGCGGCATGGAGTTCGTGCAGCCCCACCACCTCAAGCAGCACTCCCTCACGCACAAGGTACTGCGGGGCCCCAGGGGAGAGGAGCGAGTCCGGGGAGAGGAGCGAGTCCGGGGCGAGGGCCCAGGAGACCTGCGCTGCTCCCCACCCCTGACACGTGTAACCCTGGGCAGGAGGCGTCCCTTACCTGAGCCCAGACGTTCTTCTTCCTCACCTTGAAATGGGGGAGAGTGAGGAGACTAGCCATCAAGCCCTTTCCCATCTCGACTTCTGGAGTCTCAGGCGGTCCTAGAAAAAAAGAATGCAGTTTGGAGAGGAGGGTGCGGAAGGATGAAGGAAGCAGCTGCTGCTTGGGCTGTTGCTTCTTTGCCTCCCAGAATCCCTAAAATTTTATTTCTGGAAACTTCATCTGGGGTGCTAGCATGAGGGTGCATCAGTCCCTATCTACCCAAGACCAGCTTTGTGCCTGGGATACACTAATCGGAGCCTTCTAGAAAACTCTAGAAAATTCTCTTGGTCTTTTTCTGCTAAAGCTGTGGCTACCTTTTGCTTTATTTTCTCCCTCAACTGCTTCATTTGCAGGTGGCTTTGAGGGCAGCAGACCTGGCCTGGGTCTGGCCAGGTCTGTGCTTCCCCCATTGAGCTTCTGCCTAGTTGGTGGCAGTGCTCTATGGTTTGTATTATAGGAGGCATGAGAGAGCATTCTTGTCTGTTGGGTTTGGTTTTACCTTCCCCAGCCGCAGGTCTTCAAGGAGAAATATAGGCCCACGTGTCTAAGTTCAGCCTAGTTTGCAAACAAAGCCCTGGAGTCATTCAGGACGAACTAAAACAAGGCCCCAGTGCATTCCTGAAATCTTACCCAGCTAAGCTAACTTGGGTCTGCTTTGAGCTTCCAAGAGGGGAAGTTTGCCCCACTGACCTCTACTCTCACACCCTTGACCTCAAGTGGTTTTCTTGGCAGAAGAGACTTCTAGCAAGCCAGAGTTTCTAAAACATTCTTTCATTCTGAAAGGTCAGTGGAGGACTTTGCTCAGCCAAGATAATATTTCTGCTCTGGCATTGTGGGTTTCATTTGATAGGTTAGGACCAAATATGGGCAAAATGCGTGACTGCCTTGTGGGCTCTGCACAAACAGCTGCCCTGCAAAAGGCACCTGAGATGCATCCAGAGGGGAGGTGCCCGCCTAGTGCAGGAGCCATCAACAAAGAGCCTGAACTGAGAGTCAGCCAGCAGGGGGGCCATGTGCTAATTTCAGGGACTCCTACATGTGTGGAAAAGGAATCAGAGATGCATTTTAGAACAGATAAAAATTCTGTAAGATGGTAGAAAATGAACTCAAAATGGAGAAAACAGCCTGGTATCTGAAATAGGTCTTGTTTGAATTAGGAAGCAAAATGCATTTTAATTAAAGGAGTCAGGAAACAGTGAGAGGTAGCATTTACTGAGCACTTGCTAAGTGCCAGGTACTCTACTTCTCATTTAATCCTCTTCAACAACTGTAAGAGCTACCTATGGGTATCGTTACTCCAGATTTGCAGATGAAGACACCAAGCCATGGGGAAGTCACCCAGGATCTCTGTCTCTAGCACCTGAGCTCTTGAACACAACTATCAAGACTACTCCCTCCTTCCCTTCACCCAGCAGCTCCGCAGGTCCCCTCTCTGAGATTTCATTGATCTTATTAAAGACACAGCAGCTCCCTTTGTTCCTAAAGCTGTGTCCAGTCTCTCATTTACTTGAGGTCTAGGCCAGCCCACATGTGAATTTTACTTTGTTCACAGAATTCTTTTTAGAGAATTCCAAAAACAGTGATAAGTAGGTACTAACTAGATCATAACCAAGTATAGGGACAATCTTGAGAAGAAAGATACTGAAGTAAATTTTAAACCCATCAAGAAAATAGTTTTTATTAATTTAATACTTTTTAACTCACTGTTTGAATATGCAACACATTTCAAAAATTCATCTTCTTAGGAGGACATTAAAATTTAGATCTCTTCGTTAGCATAAATCCATACTCATCTGCAATCATCTAGACTAGACAGTATTCCAGTTAGAAAGAGCCCCCGGGGTCTCATGTCCCAGCACTTCAACTTGAGATGAGGAAGCCTTCACCAGGAAAGGCTGCGGGACTCATTTAAGGTTATGTAGCCAGTAAACAGCTGGGCAGAGACCCAAACTCACCCTTTAGTGCCATGGGCTCACCTAAACTGAGGAGTGGTACTCTCTTACCATGTCCCAAATTAAAGAAATGAAAATATAGGCAGAGGGAACCTTGGAACCCCTCCTGCCTTAGGTCACTATGAATATCAGGCCATATGGATTTTATAAGATACAGTTGTTAGCCAAATGACTTGTTCTAAACCTGTAATAACCTTAGTTTTAATACCATGGTTCTGGGTCCTTCCAAAAAGTCATTCTGGGTCAAGATTTCTTGTAACAGCCGTTTCAGAGAAGCACTGGTTAGTCAGGATTAGGTAATGCTCTACTCACGCCGTGAGTCCCTAGAAATGCTTTCAGTTGAGGGCATTGATGCTTAAGTATTAAAGCACTTCACAAACAGCAAGGGAACTAGAAAATCTTCTTCTTTCCCGTTTTCTAATTCAGAAAGCTGTCCTCTGCCAAATTGCTCTGTCGGACAGAAGCCGGCTTGGAGGAGGCTCCACAGCCGAATCACATAGAGGCCACTGTGGCCCGTGGGAGCCCAGGGGACCATCTCAAGTGGCGATTATCGAGTTGTAATTTTTTGAAGTGTGGATGTGAGTTGTTCTTCTTGGATTTTCAAGTCCATTAATGAGAACTCAAGAGAACATTGGTTTTCATATGGGAAATGGTATTATCAGTTTAGGGGGCTTTGTTTTTTCATTATCATGAAAGCCGGATTAGACTCATTTCACATACCATTCATTCCATGGTGCTCTTACCAAAATCTTATTAATCCCTGAGAACTGTTACCATAGAATTAACCCCAGCAGCAGCAGGAACAACAAAAGCAGTAGCTTTCTCTTCCTCTAACAGTCTGGCTAGTTTATGGTTTTTAGAAGAAAAAAAGGATTACGTAATCAACACTTTTCAAGAAAATAGTAGTTTAAGAAGGCTACAGCCACACCATTTGGAACTCAACATCTTTCACCAAATCCTTCGTGGATTTATGTGGCAGAGAGAAAAGCAAAGACCGCTGTCCTGATGAAAGTCTGTTACCTGCTCACCACGGTTCTTTCGCCTCTTGCCCCCTTCCAGGGCGTGAAGGAGCACAAGTGCGGGATCTGCGGGAGGGAGTTCACGCTGCTGGCCAACATGAAGAGACACGTGCTGATCCACACCAACATCCGCGCCTACCAGTGTCACCTGTGCTACAAGAGCTTCGTGCAGAAACAGACCCTTAAGGCGCACATGATCGTCCACTCGGACGTGAAGCCCTTCAAATGCAAGGTGGGCGGCTGCCCGGGAGGAGCGTGGGGAGGGAGGGCTCAGAGGGCTGTGCAAATGCGCAGGAAGAATCTCCAGGGAACCTTCTACTCAGTCTCATCAGAGGGACCTCTGCGGCTCAGAGTAGGTCTGCGGCCAAGCCCAGGCCTGTCTGCTGCTCTGTGCCTCTCTCCGCCGCAGCTGTGCTCAGCTGAGCCCTAGGAGCTGCCCTGTGTGTCTCGCGGCAGAATCAGTGCACAGGGCGTGGAGACAGCCAGTACAGGGAGCGCTGAGGGTGGAAGGCCCATTTGGCGAATGAGGTCGTTAAAGGATGAAGGTGGTGTGAGAGCTGGTGCTCTAGAAAGCAGCAGTCAGGTGTAGCCCTCTTCCCCTTACAAGCCAATGAGTAGAACACAGAGAGGAGTCAGAGAAGCTTCCAGCCCTGTCCCCTTCCCTTCCCACTGCCCCCGCTCCTGCCCTCCTGACACTTGGACTGAGCACTGTAATTTGAGGGCAGGTCTCCCGGAGGGGATGGAAGAGATTCCAAGGCTAGCCCCTCAGGTGACCTCAGAGATGCTTGCGTCGGCCGAGAAACAACTGGGTGCAAGGTCAGCTGAAGTGCTTCTCGTTTATTACTGAATATGATGGAGCGTCTTCGTTACAATCTCTGTGTCACATTAACTTGGTGGGGTTTTTATTTCATGCGCTAAGGTAAAGTGTGAGCTGGAGAATTGTAAAGCCCAAGGCACTGACGGGTATGACGCAGAAATGCTCAGGCTTCCCAGGCTGGCTCCCCCCACCCCCAACATTGTTTCTCTTCTCCACTTCTAAGATGAGAAGGAAGCTTGCTCAGGATTGGGCAGTTTAATTCAAGGAAGGTACTGGCAAGTGACACCTCAGTCACGAGGAGAGGGCTGAGGGGGAAGCAGAGGGAAATCACCACGTTCAGATATCGTTAGAGCCTTTCTGTTTGAAACGGATTTGCCTTCTCTCTGTCCTGCGTGTCTGATGGGGTCCAAATGATACTCTTCGTCAACCCCTGTTTCTGGAGTAGGGTTCCCTGCTTCCAGGGGCTGTTCCTGCCTTAATCCCTCAGCAGCATGTCCCCCCACTTGAAGGAACCCCCTGTGAAGCTGACTTCTTTCCTGTGCTGGCCACTCCTGGACGGGGTGAGAGGGGTCAGGAGCCAGAGCTTCCCTAGACCTGTGTGGGCATTCTCCGGAGGTGGGGGAGGGAGGGGTCTCCCTCCAGCCCTTTTCCTGCCACCTACTTGTGTTTCCCCTCCTTTCCTTCAAGTTCCCAGTGGTTTGAAAGTCAATTTATGTCCATCTTGAGTGATCTGAGCTGAAGGGGGAGGCAGCTGCATGCAGGATGGTGTACGTAATTCGCAGGGCCTGGTGGAAAATGAACACGGGGCCCCCTTGTTCAGATGCTATTCAGAATTTCAAGACAATGAAAGCAGAGCATAACACCAAACCCGGGACACTTTTGAGTTCAGGGCCTCGTGTGACCACACAGGCCACACACCCGTCAAGCCAGACCTGACTGCGGAACCCTGTGGACTCCACAGGCCAGCTCTTCTGTCTCCCTTTAGACACACCTTTGGTTTCCCTTCCGCCTCACTGAGTCCCTTGAACACTTCACTTTTAACAAAGCTGTTCCCGCCTGCCGGGGGTTTACTGTCTCCTACAGTAGAGGTGCCATCAGGGGCTCATCGCCCCTCTTCATTCCTTGTGTTGAGTTTACTCTTGGGCTTCGAGCATGAACTGTATTTTTATCAGCTGGTGGCGGGGCACATAAAGTCGTTAAAATATTCAGGAGCCATTGCATAGCTTGTAGTCCCCTAAAAATCCACGTCCATCCAGCCCAGCCGACTCCCTCCTCCACCTCACCACTTCAGGGCCAGCAGTAGTGGTTAAACCAGGCAGAAAACATCTCTGAAACAGAGGGATACGTCAGGGCAGAGCCAATGCAGGAAAAGGGCTTGCCAGCTGTGTGTGATTTGGGGGCACAGAGGCAGTCCTGTTTCTCTACCTCAAGGGCCTCAGAGGGGCCTGGAGGATCTTGGACCAAGTGGTCCTTGAGGATTTAGAGAGTTCTCTCTGGTACCAGTGCATAGAGATGGGACGTGATGGGACATGACGGGCCCAATGATGCCAGGCCTCCCTTCACCCCAATGATAGCGCACCACACATGGTTCAAAGGGTGTCTGCTGGTGAACTACACAGTTCAGAAACTCAATCTGACGTCTCCTTGAGGGTGGTTAAGGCTCCAGATATCTGGTCACACCATCAAACCCCATAAGAGAGGCGCTTGTAACGTGAAATGCCAGCTGTGATAGAATACAGTGTAACTCTCCAGTGGGAGTTGGGCCTGGCACAGGAATTGGACTGGTCATCTGCAAAGGTCACTTCTTCCTGAGGAGCAGTTTCTCTCAGGAGACCACAGGAGGTCAGAGGCTACCTAGAAGGCAGTATGTATCATTTGAACAAAAAGAACTGGATGTTAAAGTAAGTTTTTCAAACTTAGGCGGCCCCTCTCCATTCTTAGACATTCCTGAAATAAGAACAGGTGTCAATCACCTCGATCAGGCGCCCTCTGTCCCCTGGCGAGTGCCAGAACACACTGCCAGGTTCTTCCTCCCTTTGTCCCCATCTCCCTGCAAAGTGCCACCTGCTTGGTGTCCTCTTCATACCATCACCCTTCTTCATTTCAAAGGAATTTCAGAGCATGTCTGAATTTACAGATTATGCAATGGGGCCCTGTGTATTTATAAACTAGCTCCAGATCCCACTGTGGGATAGGCCATCTCCAGATGGTGTCCTGTGGACTTTGCTTCTTACTCATGTTGTGCTGTATTCCTGGAAATCTGGCCCTGGGTAGGGGTTCCTAGGGTCTGAGAGTTGGGAGAGGAACAGAGGGCCATTTGCTCATCACCATGCAATTCACAGCCCTCAGAGAGGAGTGGATGGCTGGCTACACGGTGATGCTGGAGAACGGGCCCAGACAACTAAACCCGAGCTGTATTGCGGTAACAGGGAAGGGTTATTCCATTTATGTGACTGACATGGCTGGAAAAAAGAGGCAGACCTTGCTCCAGCCATATTCCAAGAGTTGACTCCATCTCCTTTACCCCAAAACTTGCCAAAAAAAAAAAAGGGAGAGTCTTTAAGTAACAGATTCTAATTTCCTGGGATTCTCACCACTAAAAATTCTTCCTAACATAAATCCCTCCCGCTGTGGCCACATGAACTGGTTCTCTCTGGCCCTGGCTCAGTGGAAACAGCTGTCCACAGCAAACAGAAACATTCGTTTACTGCGGGATTAGGCATTAACAATAGGATGGAAAATTCGAGGAGAGGAAAGGTTTCTGGTTTTTTTTTTCTTATAAAAAAATTACTGCCCTTCTGGGTTCTTTTGCTATTGGCTCGACTTCTGGACTGCTTGCTTCTTGGAGCCAGCTGGAGTTTCTCCAGAGACCTGCGCCTGTAGACTTAAGCCATGTTTCAGAAATATGCTTCCCAGATCCTGCGTAAGCACGCAGGGGTTGATTTGGATGCTATCCTCGTAGCAGCCACACTCCATAATAGCAAAGAACCAGCTGCTCTCTTTGGGAAACCTGTCCAGGAAAAGTAGTCATCCAGAATTTCCGGGACAAATTCTCCTTTGAGATGGGTGAAGCCGGGAGCTGCCTATGTTATGAATCACCAGGTCATCTGCAGCCTGGCCTGAAGCAGAGGGCTGAAGGCTGAGGCAAGAACAGATAGAAAAGGATGAGGTCTCCCTGAAAAGGGTCCCCACCGCCTCTGCCAAATTGGCTCCATCTCCCCCCTCCAGCTCTTGGATGCTCCATCAGGGGAGAAACCCAGTGGGGACTTGTAGGGGCCCAGTGATTGGGATCAGGGTTCTCAGGCTGGCGCTGAGGGGGTTAAGGCAGTGACCAGATAGCAGCCTTTTGGCAGCAAAGCCCTCCTCAGCAGAAGGAAGGATATAGCTGTATGAACTGCCTGCTTAACAATGCCCCGCATGTCCCCAGGGGCCCGCCTGCAAATAGATTTCATCTTGCTTTCTCTTGTACTTTTCAAAGCTTCCTGTTTTCTCACGGTCCTTTTGGACAGTTTACAGTCTCTCTCTCCCTCCCTCCCTCTCTCTCCCTTTGAGGAAAGGAACACCCTTCTTATTAAAAGAGAGAGAGAGAGAGAGAAGGATGTAAGGGAAGGGCAGTTTAGCGGAGGCCATTCTCCGAGGCTGCAGGCTGCAGCTCTTTGACCTTTCCTCTCAGAATAGGGAAACACAGGCTTCCTGGTGCATCGCAGTCTCAGTAGCGTGCCTCTTTCTGGCTTTGTGGGCCTCTGGCCCCAGCCCAGTGGTTGCCCACTGCCATCACTCTGCCTCTGTGCACAGAGACTTCTCTGTGACTCTGGCTGTCAGTGCTGTCTCTGGGACTCACAGGAAGTTGCCTGGACCCGGGAGGGAAGGGGCGTCAGGAGGCCAGAATTAGGAGCTTCTATGAAGATAAGGGGACAGGGCCTCTGCCAGCTGTTTAAAGGGCTGACAGAGGATCAGAGAGCCAGATAATAGGCTCCCCAAAGCCTGCAATCTAGGATGAATCTTCTCTTTCCATCCACATTACCAGGGCTGCGTCAGCCACACCTGCTTCCATTTCTCTTATGCCTCAAGTAACCTGGGAGGTATTTACTGAATACCTTAATATTGAGGTCCTTCCTTAATATTCCTTCCGCATAATTTGGTTTAAAAAGACAGTACCCTTATCCACAAAGAACTTGCCATTTCTAGAATGTAAAATGTACATGATAATGATAGTAATAAGAGCTAATATTTATTGAGCTCTTACTATTTGCCAATCCCTTTACCTGAATCAAAAACCTTCATAGGAGGGGCTTCCCTGGTGGCTCAGTGGTTAAGAATCCGTCTGCCAATGCAGGGGACACGGGATCGAGCCCTGGTCCAGGAAGATCCTACATGCCGTGGAGCAGCTAAGCCCGTGCGCCACAACTACAGAGCCTGCGCTCTAGAGCCCACGAGCCACAACTACTGAGCCTGCGCTCTAGAGCCCACGAGCCACAACTACTGAAGCCCGCATGCCTGGAGCCCATGCTCCGCAACAAGAGAAGCCACTGCAGTGAGAAGCCTGTGCACCGCAACGAAGAGTAGCCCCCTCTCACTGAAACTAGAGAAAGCCCGCGTGCAGCAACGAAGACCCAATGCAGCCAAAAATAAATAAATAAATAAAATAAATTTATTAAAAAAAAAAAACCTTCATGGGAAACTAAGATTATCATCGACATTTTACGGAAGAGAAAATGGAGCAAGTTCTGTATCCTTCTGGGGTCTCCCCACTGCCTCTCTGCTCTGCCATCTCAAAGCCTAATGATCCATGCAACCCATTTTTAAAGGACAGTCCAAGACATTTGTTCCAATTTTCTATTACATTTTGAGGTCCATCTCTCTCTCTCTCTATTTATGTATTTATTTTTGGCTGCGTTGGGTCTTCGTTGCTGTGTGTGGGCTTTCTTTAGTTGCGGCGAGCAGGGGCTACTCTTCGTTGCGGTGCGCGGACTTCTCATTGCGGTGGCTTCTCTTGTTGCAGAGCACAGGCTCTAGGCGCAGGGGCTTCAGTAGTTGTGGCTCGTGGGCTCAGTAGTTGTGGCTCGTGAGCTCTAGAGCACAGGCTCAGTAGTTGTGGCACACGGGCTTAGTTGCTCCGCGGCATGTGGAATCTTCCCAGACCAGGGCTCGATCCCATGTCCCCTGCATTGGCAGGTATAATCTTTTTTTTTTTTTAATATATTTAATTTGCCTATCTTATGACCTTATTACATATTAGAGATCTTAACTCTTTTTTTTTTTGAGCTCCTGACTTATTTATTTAAAAATTTTTTTTTGGCTGTGTTGGGTCTTCGTTTCTATGCGAGGGCTTTCTCTAGTTGTGGCAAGCGGGGGCCCCTCTTAATCGCGGTGCACGGGCCTTTCACTGTCGCGGCCTCTCTTGTTGCGGGGCACAGGCTCCAAACGTGCAGGCTCAGTAGTTGTGGCTCACGGGCCTAGTTGCTCTGCGGCACGTGGGATCTTCCCAGACCAGGGCTCGAACCCGTGTCCCCTGCATTGGTAGGCAGATTCTCAACCACTGCGCCACCAGGGAAGCCCAGCAGTTATATTCTTAACCACTGTGCCACCAGGGAAGTAAGCAACAGACTTCCACCTCTCTCTTTAAAAGTAGGTATAAAAGTGGGTATTGGTGGAAAAACTGATATTTAATGTCAGAAGCACACTAATACTGCTCATTAGAGCAACTGAGAGTTCAAAAGGGCTGGACTGGTTGAGATGACCACCTGCAAGATGAAATCTGACTCCTTATCACTCCAGCAGCTTCCTGTACCAATACCCACCCTGCCTTTAATCTCCACAGACCTTGGCAGCAGGTGATTCAGCAAGTCTTGACTTGGGCAAGCTCTTAGCCACATGTCTCATGATTAAAGGGGCCTTGTAGATGACTGCTTTTCCCAGGAGAAGAAACTAGAGTTTTGATGCTCCCTCCCAGCTTTTCTTCCTTCCCGTCTACTCCTCTCCTCTACTACAAGGATTCTGCTTAGAGCTCACACTCAAACCCCACCTGAGGGTGCCATCTTTAATTGTCCCAATCCTCCTTCTGTGGCCCCTCTTCACTGATGGTGACTGAGAGACCTCTCCAAATTTCACAGACACAAAATATATCCATACATTTGTGTATAGTTATGTGAGGACAATCCTCTGAGAAGGATGAAGAGGCCAGGTGTTCTGGATGAGGACCAAAGGGCTTTGTGGAATGGTCAGAGGCTGAGAGGAAGAAGCTAAGGGTACCAACCGCTGAGATGTGAGTGGTGTCCAAGTACTTCAGGTCCTGAGTTAATTGTTTCTATCCTTCTGCCACTGAGGGTTTTGGTTTGCAAACTAATGTGTATAGCTTTAAAGGGGGCACGAGAGAGAGTTGGTGATGGCTGCTTTGTGGAATTTTTGCATAAGGAAGTGATATTTTTCCTGACTTGGTTGTTTATTTCCTAACCATATAGTTAGATATTCATTAAGTGTTACTATGTGTGTAGCCCTGTGCTTGATACTGAGGTTGGCCTTAGAGAAGAGGAAGGTAGTTCTTATGTTTCTGAATACTACCTGGGACACCTTTTAGTGCCCTAAACATCTTTCAGGGTTGACACATTATTGCTTAGCCCTGGGAAAGCTCTCCATTGGCTATCGGTAGGCTATCATAAACCATGAAGGGTAACTCTGGTATATAAAGATTAAATTTTATCAACAGCAACAAAATTAGTCTTCTTTACCAATCACACATCAGATAATATAGCTGACCAGCCATGTTCCACAGTAGATCTTCTTCCCTGAGGCTGTAGGCCTTGACTTCAGGAGACAACGTCATTTATTAAAATGATAAAACATCCTAATACCTCCACATACCACTAAAATGTCCCAGGAAGTTCAGTACTGAATGAATTGATCCAGAAAAGCATTAGAGTAGAAAACACACACTCAGCTATGATGATCATAAAAGGTTGCTTTTCTGAGGCTGAGGAAGAATCTGGAAAATACCCAGCAGTAGCCCTCTTTATGTGTGCACATGTGTGTTGGGTGGAGGTAGGGTGACGGGGGACGGGAGCTGCGACCTCAGGCAGGTGAATTACAGGATCTGCTCTAACCCCAAAGTTACAGCAGTTGCAGCAGCAACAAGCAAGCAGTGTATCATTATCACAATAGTAATAGTTACTGTGCCTGTAGTTTAAGGTTGACTGAAGTGTCTGAAAATATTTAATGAGGAGACTTTATTCTTGTGTCAAAACAAAAACAAAAGGCACTCCACATATTCTTCAAGGTTAGGCTAAAATTTCATCTCCTTTATAAAACCCTTTCAGACCAATCCAGCTTCTAATACCTCAGCAACCACAGATGATAGCTAAAAGTGGAATATCACCAGCCACGGAAGTCACTGAAGGAAGAAGGCACCCATTTCTTCCTTCAGTTCTCTCTGTCTGGCCTATAGGACCATGAGACCCATCCAGGCTTGGACTAGTGCAGTGGCCTAATTGACCTTCCAACCTCTATCTCCCCTCCACCTACATGTCTTGTGCTTAACTACCCATGGCTTTTGCTGTTTTCAGATCTTCTGCTGCGATGCGCCTCACCCCTTCACTCACTCCACAGAGACTTACTAAGGAACTATCATGTGTCAAGCCTGGTGCTAGGCAGGGACTGTAACCGAACGGCAGGCAGAGCCTTCAGAGATGCTGCAGTCTAATGAAGGACTGTTGAGCTCAGCAAGTCCAGCAGCAGCATTGCTCCAAGTAATCAGAACTGTCCCCTGAAACCAAATGAGATCTATCTTTTCCAGAATGACCCATGACTGGAAATACCTAATGTAGAAGCTCTAGATACAAATTTTTTTTTTTCTTAGCCAGGATGGAGAACTGGATAAACTAAGCTAATGAAGAGCACTCCACCAGAACTCTCACACATGGGCAAAACTGAGCCACAGGCTGATATATCTTTATAAATTGTCTCGGTTGAGAATAAAGAGAAAGCAAGTATCCATGCTTTCCCCTAAATTAGACCCACTGTCTCAGCTTTTCCCCTCTTGGGTCACCTTTTCCAAATGAATGTGGTGAGGAGTGCTCTGAATACCAGTGTGGGGTACCAGTATGCTGAGTTCATTCTCGCTAGTAAGGAAGTAAAAAGGGGAAAAGTACGTAAAACCCCCAAATAGGAATCATTTAAAAATACAGAACCAGCCGTTTATTATCCATGCATGGATTATCTGTGACAAATCTGTAATCCCAGGATGGCTTCCTCTTACTGCCCCGCATTCTTTTAGGCTAATCTCCCAAGGTCACAGTTGTTAGGTATACCCATTCTTCCAAGTTCAGCTCAGCTCTCACCTCCATAGCCACCTGAAGAAAACACTGTCTTCATTAATAAAAGTTCAACCCAGAACCTCCACGATGGCCCTGAAAACATCTCTCGGTGAGAAAGGAAGACCAGTGTCAGCTTCGGAGGATGCCGTACCCCGCATCCTCTCTCTGGGCACCTCTTGCTTCATATCACTGCCCTCATGACATGGGCCTCTGAGGGTGGGAAGGGAAAAGGGAAGGAGAATGTTCCTCCCTTAATGCTCTGGTCCCAGCACAGACACAGAATCCTCCTTTGCATTCCTCACAGCACAGTCAAGGAAGGGCTGGAGTTTCCAAACCCTGCTCTGCTGAAGCTTGGGGACAAGAAAAGAAAGGAAAGCACCCCAGAACAACTGCTTCTGTCTTACACCATCTGCATCTGCACACATTGCCTTTGAAAAGGCAGTTCTGTTCTTCCCAAAGGAGCTGGAGAACCACTGCTGTGGTCCATCATGTATTTGCAATTTGATGGAAATAGAAATTTTAAAAAAGTGAATAAAATATGTTTGCTTTTTGTATACCTAGGATGATATTTTCAGTACTTCAGATCTCTACCCAGAGAAAAGACACACTCCTTCCTTTTAACTCTTAAAGCCATCCCCAAAGTTAGCAAATTTAAAAATTAGAAAAGCATTGCCTGAGATAGTCTAACAGAAGAGTTGTACTGGGGGGACACAGTAGGATGTGGTGATTGACGGTGTGGCCTCTGGTGTCCGAGGACCTGAGTTTATTATCCCAGCTCCAGCTGTGCGCCTTGGCCAGTCTTTACTCTTAATCCCTCAGTTTGTCCATCTGTAAAATAGGGATGAGAACAGCACCCATCTCATAGGACTGATGTGGGTTAAGTGAGATATTCCATGGCAGACTTGGGACAGTGCCTTCCATATTGTAAACGCTCCATAAATATTAAACAAGTCATCGTATCCTTATCATTCAAGTGAAGGCACACTTTGAGCAATTGCTTTCAGAGCAGCTTTTCTCCTTTCCAAAAGGTTGCGTTCAAAAGAAACTTTAATAACTTTGCAATTTTTACCTTGAGTTTAAAAATCCCAATACAACAGGAATAAAATCTCATGAATCCATCCCTACCTGTTCCACCTCTGAGCCTGGGCTCAATCCAGCCCCTCTTTGACTTCCATGGGGACAGTTTCTTTGGAAGCAACTTAAAAATGCCAAGATCCAAACAAAGTAGCAACACATCCATCCTCACACAGGCCTGGGTGTGGTCACCTGGGCAGGGTCCCCGCCTTTGAGTAACCTGTGTTCTCTTCATCACTGTCTTCACAGCTGTGTGGGAAGGAATTCAACCGGATGCACAACCTAATGGGCCACATGCACCTGCACTCTGACAGCAAACCCTTCAAGTGCCTCTACTGCCCCAGCAAGTTCACCCTGAAGGGGAACCTGACACGCCACATGAAAGTGAAGCATGGGGTCATGGAGCGGGGCCTCCATTCTCAAGGTAATCACCCTTCCAGGCCCGTGAGTAACAAATGGGAGCTGAACTTGTCTTTAGGGAGCTTTACTTTGGGGGGTTATTCTTACCGTCATAAAAGGGAGCATAATTTTCAAGCCCACAGCAGAGTAGCAGGAGGAGGTTGGCAGTGTTACTATAACAAACGTAAAGCTGATATCTGAAGGTAGTGAGTAAAAGTGAATTTTAGGGAGTAGATTAGAATATCATAATGATGCCAGTCGTTACCACTGTTAGTTCTTTGTTCCAGACCCTGCAGCAGGTGCTTGGTCTCTGTGAATCTTTATAGTAACTCCAGGCTGGAGGAACTTCTGTTATGAGGCTTTGAAATATTAACTTGCTCAACTGAAAAGTAGCAGACCGAGAATTTGAACACAGACCTTTCTGACTCTAAAGCTTTATTGTATCCTCTTTATCACACTGCTGTTAAGGGGCAGGTCTGCAAGTTCTGCTGTCAGCAGAAGTGTGTTTGTAGCAGGCTAGGTCTCGTCTATCTGTTCACAACCAGAAACTCGCAAGGACAGTTTTCCTGCTTGGTAGGGCTGATTGGCCCATAGGCAGAGCACTGAATCTCCCTAGCTGAGTCCTAACTGAACTGATGAAAGTTTCTGCCTCCTTCATCTTCTCGGTCGCTTCCTTAGCAGTGAAGAGTTTATGTTCCACATGTACTGGGTTCAGTAGGTTGTCCTTCAATAAATGGGCAGTAAATGCTCTCTGTCCAATGCAGTGTGCTATATGCCATGGCAGATACCAGGGGAATGAGACCATCTTCATTCGTCCTCTGGGAGGTCTGTGTGTGGGGAGAGAAGACACACATATATGTAACTTACAATATCATGTTAACTGGCTGACATGTTCTGATTCACATATGATCCAAGCACAGGGTGATGCACTTAGATATTATTGCTCATCCCCAATGTTCCACAAAGTAGACTGTGTTATTCTCATTTTATGTAAATGGAGACCAAGGCCAAGAGGTGTTACATAAACTGTTCAAGGTCAAACAGCAAGTCTGAAGGCAGAACTGAGATTCTAACTCAAGAATTTCTGGCTCAAGCCAGTGTTTACTGCACTGGGTAAAAACATGGGGTGGTTTGTTCACGTTTGCTGCTTCTCCCACCCCTTTACAAAAGAGGTGGTCGACTAGGCACCCGTATTCATGAATAGGATGCACACGTGCACACGCAGCATGAAACAAAATGATGGTAGCTTTCAGATTTCTCAAACGCCCACTGAGTTTATGGTGACTCCTGGTTGAGAGGAAACTGTGATCATCATAAAACAAGGCCTGGAGTTTGTACAAAAGCCCTGAAAAAATTCTGGTTAAAAAACAAAAGCACTTTATTTCCCTGAGAATGTTCTTTTTCTGAATCATTCTTTGCATCTCTAGTTGCCTGAACTACTTCCCAAGCTAGGCCTGGATTTTTCCAGAATAGGTGAAGTATGCTCAGTCACCAGGGCTAGAGACATAGAAGGAGATGAGGAGACAGTCCTCCATCTGAAAGCCTGACTTGGTCACCAGGACTTACCCCATGTGGATACTCATATCCTAACAGGCACCTAAAGACCATCATCCTTCTGGAAAAATCAAGAGCATCACCGTATACAAGAGAGTTGCTCTGAAAGTTTTTAACAGACTTTCAACAATTTTAATGTTTTCAACTACAAAAGGTGTTAGCATTTCTCCACTCTAGGTTTTGAAATGGCTCAAAAATCAAGACCCAGATTAAAAAGATCCTCCCTGTGCCCCTGACAAGATTAAAGCTACAGACAGCTTCACCGCCTGACCCCACCATAAAGCAGGCAGCACTGGACATCGGCTTCCTTTGTGCATCCCCACCCCGGAAGCCTGCTTCCGCCTGTGCAGCAGGGTCTGGCCGCACCCCAGCCCCCTCCCTCCTATCCCTCTCTTCAGTCCTCCCCGCCTGGTCCTCAGGGCCTGGCTGCTGGCTTACCATGGGCAGACAGCTCCAAGATCAAATCAGGTGGAGACCTACCACATGCCTGTTGGCCGCGGAAAAGTCCATCCCTACAAGGGCCTTCAAACTGAGACTAAAAATGAGACCCTCTTACATCACTGTGCCCAACAGCAAGGACCCTTGTGGTGGGACACAAGGGCTTTTGAGCTCCTCAGAGGACCTTCCTGCGCCCTCCCTACTCTGTCTATGCTTAGGGGGCCCAGTTATGGGGTGGCCCCCTTGGTCCCAAATGGAATATCTGGGGGGTTTTTCAAGATGAAAATATCTTTATTATTGTTTTATTTTTTTTCTTATGGTACAATATGTGCTCACTGTTAAAATAAAAAGAAATATATTTGAAGTGAAAAGGGAAATGTAAAAATCACCTCATAGTTAATCATTTTTGAGATTTTTGGCATATGTCCTTCCAGATATTTTTTGATATATAAAATAGAATCTACACTATTAATATATATGATAAATAATATATATGATAAATATATATTTCTTTTACTTAAAGTATATAGAGAATACCTTTTATGGTCAGTAATAGGTCTCTACATCTTCTAAACATAGAAGCACCTTCAACACATGTAATACCTTCATTGTATGGAGGTACTATTATTTATTTAAACAAACCTCTATCGTTAAATTGATCATTGTTTTCACAGTCTCACTATTAAAAGCGTGGTGATGAGCATCCTTACATATACATTTTGTGCATCTGCCAGACTATATTCATAGTTCAAATTCTCAGTAGTGTAACTGCTAAGTCAAAGGTGTGCTTATTTTTAAAGCTTTTCTTGCATGTTGCCAAATTCCCCTGAAAGGAGTCCTACCGCTGTAGACTCCATCCGTGACAAGGCCCATCTCTCTACAGCCTTCCTGGGGATTTATCTATTTCTAAAATGCAAAAGCAAGCTACACTAACCGGCCCTGGGTTCCACCCAGCGACCTGAACGCTTCCCGGGGCCTGAACGTGCCTTTGCTCCGGCAGGTTTTGGAAGGGGGAGAATTGCCCTGGCGCAGACGGCGGGGGGCCTGAGGAGCCTGGAGCAGGAGGAGCCCTTCGACCTGTCCCAGAAGCGCCGCGCCAAGGGGCCGGCCTTCCAGTCGGACGGGGAGAGCGCCAGGGGCAGCTCCTGCCACGAGGAGGAGGACGACGACAACTGCTACGACGTGGAGCGGGACAGCCCGGGCCTCGGCCGCCGCCGCCCGCCGCTCTGCGCGCCCCAGGACCTGTCCGCCAAGCCCGAGCCGGGCCCCAGGGCGGACGCGCAGGCGGAGGGGGACGCGCCGCCAGGGGACCTCCAGCCGAAGAGCCGGGACAGCCCCGGGCCCGAGGGCGGCCGGGAGAGAGAGTTTGCCCGCAGAGACGAGTGTCCCGGCCTCCGGGCCCTGCAGAGCGCTCGGCGGGGCCCCTCCTTTTCTGATTACTTGTACTTCAAGCACAGAGATGAGCATTTAAAAGAATTACTGGAGAGGAAAATGGAAAAACAAGCAGTGCTTTTAGGGATCTAAGTGGACGGTTGAAAAATTACACTTGGAAAATAAGCACTAGGCTGTGCAAGTACAGCTTTCCGCATGAGCTCTCATTTGCTGGAGACCGGAGAAGGGCACGAATCTTTACAAATGGCTCAGACTAAACGAGCAGGGGCGTCCGCAGGCATGTAAATGCTTCTCAGGTCATGCGTTGGGCCCTTGATTTTTAACGCACATGCAAGGTCTTCTTCAATGTTATTTCATGGATCTCCAGTGTAATAAACTGTACATATTCTTCTAGACATCTAACTGTCAGCTGATGCTGAGGTGCTTTTAGAAATTATATTTTCCATTGACTAATACGGTAAATTTCTTTCTAGTTGCAAAAATATGGTGCTTGACATGTTACCTTATTAATGACTCTTTAGTTGAATGTGTAAAAGGTATAATATTTTTCCAGATAGATGAAAATATTAGTAGTTGTACATATTTTAAAATTTGCTTCATTAAATAATCAAAAAACGCCAGAAATGACACAGGAGGGTGAGTTATTGAAGAGGATGTTCTCAAGTAGTTGCTGCAGATGTAAGATAACATTTCAAGAGAATAAGAAGAATTTTGACTAAGGAAAAACCAGCAATACTTAGATTCCTGCCTGGGTCTGCCTCGTTTGGCTTCTGCTACGTTCATCAGATGTGGCATTTGGAGCATATTTTTAGATGGTCCGACGGTGCTCAGCGTCTGCAGGCTAACCCCGTGTCCTGAGCAGAGCTCCCTCCTGGAGACCTTGCTTGAGGCTTCATGCCCCATAAAGCAGCTGCAGGAAGAGTTGTCACCCCATGAGCAGTGGATTTCTCCTCAGTGCTGGAGCTGGGGGTGGGGGGGAGGAATTCTCCCTGAAATTTAAGCTCTAACTTATTTAGAGTATTAGAATAACCATCAGCTAATCACTAGTAAAGGAGTTTCTGGGCTGTATTCTCAATGCTACCTGAACATTAGAATCATCTCAGGGAGCCTTTTAAAACATGCCAATGCTGGGGCCTGACCGATTTAATTGGTCTAGAGTGGAGCTCTAGCACCGGTTATTTTCCAAGTTACCCCAGATGATTCTTATGTGCAGCCAGGGTTGAGAAAGATTGACTAGGCTAAAATAGTGGCTCCCAAGACCCCCTCCCAGGGACTCCATAAATATTTCAGCTTCTGGCTTTAGACTCATTAAGATAGAAAGCAGGAGACCTTGAAATCATACTGCTGACTTAGGCCTTCTTACATGTTCTGTAAGAGCCTCACGAGAGGAAACGCACACACACACACACACACACACACTGTATAAACACACACTTTTTGTACTAGAAATGATGCCTGTGATGCTTATGGTCACTTAATGTTTAAAAATACACAGCCAGCCTATAGTGACTAATTATTTCTTACTAGATGCGTGAATCACGAGTCCAGTGAGTGGTAGTGACTGTAAAGGGTGGGTCGAGCCCCGCAGGTAGGCTTCCCTTAGGCACCGGCATCTGACAAATAAAGCAGTGCTGACAGGATGTCACATATGTGTGACTGACCATAAGCAGTGACCCTCTGGTACTGTGTCTGTGTTTATGTAAAAACTGTCCCTTGGTAGTTTCAACTCGTATTTGTAGAGCTAGGTACTGTTTATTATTTGCTTCTTCTCCTCCCAAAGTTACCAGTACATTTCTTTAGACGACCCGGCCCATCTCTGCCTGTGGGATGCTGGCTTTTTCTCTTGGCCAAGGTGCTTCGCCGTCAGCCTCATCTAGTTCTCATCAGTCACACGTGCGCTTTGTCAATCCCTGATGCGTTCCTCCCGCTGCCTTGCTTAAGGCTCCTTCGTCCAGCCTCACCACCACTACAACGTGCCAAAGCTGCTTGGGTTGGCTACTGCCATCTGTGCCCCAAGGTCAGAGCACCTGCAGAGGGGATGGTGAAGGGAAGAGTGTGGTTTTCTGCGGTTACCAGCACGACTCTGGGCCAAGAACCCATCCAGATCTTCATAGGGGCAGTTTGCCTTCCACCCATTATTATTAATACAGTTCATCAGTGCCTCTGATGACATCAGTCTGGGGCTGGCAGAGTGTCCTGTGAGGCCTCCTCCTAGGGTCCTGTTACATATTCATTGTTTCAGCAGCAAGGTGTTGAGGACCTGCTACAAAGGCTGCAGATTTCCAGTTTGTTCTGGGTGTGCTGAGCTGGAATAGGAACTAGAAAATCTAGAGTAGCAAGCTGTAGACTTTTCCACCCAAAGCGAATCATGTGGGAGTGTTTGAGGAACAAGTTAATGTTGAGATGGAAAGAGTATGGTCTAGAATGCTGGTTTCCACATTGTGTGCTGAGAAGCAAGAGGCCCCTCTTAGGCCCTTCTAGAGCTGCTAGGGGAGGGAAAATTCTCAACCCACATCCCCACTTCACTCAGAGCTGCTCAAATTCCATCTGTTTTATGTTAGCCTTCCAAGTAAAATTTCATTTGGAGGAAGAGAAAAGGGTCTAGGAAAAGTCATAAAAAATTGTTATGGAATGTATTCTAAAGCCTGTTTTTCATTCTTGACTCTGGATGTGAGAGACTTCATTAGATATAACCCACTGGTTCATATGCATTGACCTTCTGAGAACCAAGGCTAAAACCTTGGTTTTGTATGTGACCAACATCCTGGTTGGCCTGGGACAACCCGGGTTTATACCTGTTGTCCCCAGGTAGTTACTAAGAGTGTCACCTTAACTCTCAAAAGTGTTCCAGTTTGGGTGATAAATTATATGGGCACCCTGTGCATTAAGTGCAGAGCTAAGGGAAGGGTTGGCCAACCTTGCCTAGAGCTAATTAACCAGAATGCAAGTCTGAAAGAGAAGCCATGAGGCCATCCTCAAGAGAATTAAGGGATGAAACCATCCAAGGTAATCAGCAATCCCAGGACCAAGATAGCATGAAATCCATCACATTGTGACACTCTGAAAATAGGTCACTACCAAATGCTTTCCAGGCTTTTGACCACTGTCTTTGAACCAACCAACTGACCCAGCCAACTGGCATATTTTTCTGTTATCCTTTTTATTCCGGCCTATGATTACCCCCTCTTGTTGCCTTTCAACTCGTTCTCTCTTTTTAAAAATTTGACTCCCCACTGGCCATGAGACTGAGGCTGACTTTCCATGACCCCAGCAGGGTAACTGGTATATTTGTATATGAGTAGTTACATGAGACAGCCCAATGTGCATACTGTATTTATTAAGCCCTGAGGGCGTTTAATAAAATATTAACATCGTGTTTTGAATTATGATCTTTGTCTGCTTTGCTGGAACAAAATGTAACAGAGCTAACATTTAAAATCCTTCACATATTTGGACATTACACCAAATGTTGATTTTGTACAGAATTCTGGCTTGCTATTTAAAAATAAAACTCGAAGTGTGTAGCAACCCAAGTTGTGAATATTGCTTTCTGATTCAGTGAAAAAGCAGTTTACCTGAAAATAGCATGTAACCTATATTTTGTTAATTTAAGCAAATAAAGACGTGTTGAAAAAACTGAGTTAATTATCTGTGAATACCTGAAATTTTGCAAGAAAGCTGCTACTGTCAACGTCTTACTCCTGCCCTCAGACGCTCTGCCAGAGCACTTCCTACTGGTGGGCGTCTTGGCCCCAGGGAGACACGGGTGATGTCTCCCTCCCTCAAGGCTTCAAAAAGGATTAATGAACTTCAGCTCATCAGCAGGCAGGTGACATCTTCCTCATGCTCTTCTCTCCTATTCAGAAAAATTAGTTCTGGAAGGGTGTCATGGAGAAGTGGGAGGTTAGAGGCAGGATTACTTTATTCTGCGTCAAGTTCTTTGTACAATATATGTTCTCGTAGGCAAGAGCACAGATTCTGGTGCCAGGTTCCTGGATTCAAAGCCCAGCTCTCTCACTTCCAGTCTTTGGGACCTGAGACCAGTTTGTGAGCATCTCTCTGTGCCTCAGTCTCCTCATCTGTAAAATGGGGCCCGGCACAGCACCTTCTCACCAGATTGTTTTGTGGGTTAAATGAGTTAGTATATGAAGACACTCCTGTGCCGGGCTCACAGTGTACGCCTTGTAAGACGTAGCCATCATTATTACCATCAGTGAATTGGCCAGAAAACTGAACGCTCAGCTTTCTCTCTTCAACAGAGCACTCACAAAGCTCTGTCGGCATGCGAAGCTGTCCATTTCCCAGGAAGCTTCCCTTTTAAATGTTATATGCTGTTATTTGCCAAGCACTGTGCCAGGTGACTTACACACTCGATCTCATTTAAGCCTCATGCAACCCTGAGAGGCAAAGGTTGCTATCTCCATTTTACTGATGAGGAAATGGAGGATCAGGAGAGTGAAATGACTTGCTCCAAATTACCTAGTTAGCAAGTTCCTCCTTTGCCCTCCGAGCATATAGCCTGTAGCAGGTTGGGTTCTCTGGAAGTAGATGCTGAGACAGATTTGGGTGTAAGATGTTTATTAGGGATCAGTACCAGTGAAAAGAAGGGGGAGGAAAGAAGACTGAGCAAAGAGAAGCCAGACTGTAATGCATGCCCGACCAAGCCTCACCCAACATGGTGGGCAGCTCCGGGGCAAGGTCTGCCCATCAGAGCTGTGCCACACTGGGCAGAGACGTCCAGGCCTTTGCGCACCTGCCTTGCTCAGTCACCAGATGTGAGCTGCCCAGGAAGAGTGTGACCTCAGGAAGGTGTGACCCTGCAGCGGGGACAGACCCTGAGGGGGTCAGGGAGCTGGTGGCTGGAGGTGTCTGCTGACTGCATTCCCCACAGCTCCGCACAAGGCCGGCTTTGAAGAGAGACTGGGTCACTCATCTCTGCGTCTGCCGCAGCCCACCTTTTGCATCACTCCAATCCACTTCTTCACATACACTCAGAGAATATCTTCTCCAGGATTCCAGGGGGCCTCTCTCCCTGAGGGAAAACTAAGAAAAGGGAGAGTAGTGGATAAACTTCAGCCCCATCGCTGCAATTAGTCTAGGAGACACACTGATGTTCATTTTCTCCTTCCTCCGTTACCTGTCTAGATCCCTCTCTGCCAGGCTCAGTGGCTTTCCAGGTGACTTGACCCAGACCCTCATCTCCAAAGGGTCTGAGCCTTGGTCATCATGTTGCCCTGGACCGAATGGTTTTGTCCTCCCCACCCTCCCGCCCCTTAAGCCTTAACCCCTAGTGAGATGGTATTTGGAGGTAGGACTCTTGGGAGATAATTAGGTTTAGATAAATTCATGAGGATGGGACCCCCATGATGGGACAGCTAAGATGAGAGTCTTCTCTCTCTACAATGTAAGGACACAGCAAGAAGGTGGCTATCTGCAAACTAGGAGGGGGTCCTCACCAGACACAGGAGCTGCTGGCACCTGATCTCAGACTTCCCGACCTCCAGAACTGTGAGAAATCAACGTTTGTTGTGTAAGCCACTCAGTCTGTGCCCAAACAGACTAAGACAGATGTCCTTCTCAGAATGGAGTTGCTGTACCTGTTTATTTACAGTCACAGGTGGGGAAGGAAATACCAAAAGAATCCTAAGTGGGTTCCACGTGTATTCTTCCCTGACCCCTTGTGTGACAACAGCTTTACTCTCTCCTGATGATCAGGTCGTTTACCTCTGCCAAGATGGTGACTCCTTTCCTCATCTGCTGGTCCCTGGAAGCAAGGACTAAAAAGTGCCCGGGCGACAGACATGGTTTATCATTCAATGGTCCTCTTGCTATGCCCCAGGTGGAAGTGTACCCTCTTTGAGGAGGAGAATTGCTAATCCTGCAGAGCTCAGTGCCACAGGGACGAGAAATACTAAGTCTCCCAGCATGTCACTATGAGTGAAGGGAAGTAGGACCACTCCTGCTTCCAGCCTTCATCCCTGGACCCATGCGTTCTTCCTGTTGAGGACATAGGACCATATAAAAGTCTTTGATTCAATGCATGCACTGGAAAGTGACACCCCATCCTTGTGGAGTATTTCCTCCAAGAAGAGCTCTAGGGAGCTAGCCACTTCTGGGTGGTGTGTATGTGATATGACCAATAGATCCTGTGGTCATAGGCCCATCTCTCACCTCATTTACTGTAATGTGAATGCTATGGTTTGATGTGATATTATATAGGATTCTGTGCCAATAGAACAAACACTCCATAACCCTACCCCTTGCATAGTAGTGCTGGCTGAGGTCCTACCAGCAGAAAGGGCAAGCCTACATCTGAAGTACTATGCATCTATTCCTGAGGCAAAGACCTACTGGCTCTTCAAGTCAAAAGGGACTCGATATAGTCAACTTCTCACCAAGTGACTAATTGGTCTTCTTGAGCAACGGTGCCATATTGGAAGCTCAGCATCAGTCTTCATTGCTGGTATGTTAGATATTCAGCAATAGATCAGCCTTGGTAAACGCAATTCATGCTGTTGTGCTCATGTGTAGCCTCCATCTCTGCCACTGTGGCCACTTCATTCATATGCTCTTTGTTACAGCACTGGAGTGGCTGTTGACAGAGAGCTGAAGTCAACTGGCAAGGTCACTTGTCTGTCTCACTGTTTAATGTTCATCCATGGTGGATGCTATCTGATGGGTGTTAGCATGTGATACAAAGATTTTCATACTTTGTGTTCACTCCCATATGTCTATCCACACACCTCTACTCTAGATAGACAATAATAGTGAATATCTACTTTAATTAGAGTGGTCGGGGAGTGACATTTAATTTGAGAACTGAAGGATGGAAAGACCCAGCCGTGGAGAAAACAAAGGGAAGAGCGTTTCAGGCAGAGCAGACAGCATCTGCAAAGGTCTGTGATTTACGGGAACATGGCCAAGGAGAGAAGGACAGTGCGGAGAACACAGCAGGAGAGGGAGGGAGATGCAAGGTGAGGCTGACACGGAAAGCCACTGCGCGTGGGTGTGAAATAATGAGATTTACATTTTCTAAAACTCATCTGACTATCGTGTGAACGGTGGGTTGGGAGGAAGCCAGGGTGATGCTGGGAGACCATTAGGAGGCAGTTTTTTTTGCCCATGTCAAAGAGCTTTATTCCTATGTTTTCTTCTAGAAGTTTCATGGTTTCAGGTCTTACGTTTAATTCTTTTTTTTTTTTAACATCTTTATTGGAGTATAATTGCTTTACAATGGTGTGCTAGTTTCTGCTGTATAACAAAGTGAATCAGCTATACATATACATATATCCCCATATCTCCTCCCTCTTGCATCTCCCTCCCACCCTCCCTATCCCACCCCTCTAGGTGGTCACAAAGCACCGAGCTCATCTCCCTGTGCTATGTGGCTGCTTCCCACTAGCTATCTATTTTACATTTGGTAGTGTATATATGTCCATGCCACTGTCTCACTTCCTCCCAGCTTACCCTTCCCCTTCCCCGTGTCCTCAAGTCCATTCTCTACGTCTGCGTAAGAGGCAGTTTTAATAGTCTGTAGAAGATAATACTGGCCTGGATTTAAAAGGTAGCAAAGAGGAAGTTAGAAATGGATGGTTCCAAATCTGTCTTGGAGGTCCGATCGACTTGTTCTGCTTAAAGCAAATTTTAATTTTAATAACAAGATAAACACATATTTTTCTAAGTACAAAATAGAATGCCACTTGATATAAAGTCCCTCTCCTCACATAATGACAGAAAGGATGAATTAGATTTTTACAGCTATCATAAAACCCATGATCTTTACTCTATTGGCAAGAGCATGTTTGCCAAGTAATATATGTAAAAGTAAGTCCATCTGGTTTCTCTCAGTTTTGTTCTGGGTTATGATTGGTGAAAAAGAACATAGCCGAGACTGAAAAAAGCAGTGAACCTTATTACACGGATCCTGGGAAGAAATGGCAGCAGTGGAGAGAAAGGGACACAGAGTTAGAACTCAGTAAACCAAGGGAAGGAGGCTAGAACTCCAAGACTGTCAGGTGAGGCTCAGAGTCCTTTTCATCTCCCCAGGCCCTCGGGACGTCTCTGATCCAGCCAGTAAAATAATACATGTTCATGATAATGGATTTGCACAGTCAAAGAACAGTGCATCCCCTCTACCATATTTACTAACTAAATGTACTCCAAATCCACTTTCATTTTAAACTATTCAATTCTCAAAGGGTGGCAGTCCAGTTATCTGGAAAATTTTATCCAGTACACACATTATTTTGCAACACTGCAGAATAAACAAGATGTTGTCATATTTTGCGTCCCAAAGTGAATTGGTCCATGGCACCACAGACAGTACCTTAAGAAGAAATAAAAAACAAAAATGTGTGGCAGGAGTCTGTCCCTGCCCTTAAGGAACACACAGTTCTTACAGGCCTATGGAGGGTGGCAGGAACAGGGTTTTTCAAATCTCCGTATCCAAATCTCCAAAGCCTTACAGCTAAAAACTGTCTTCCCTGTAAAAACCCAGGTGCGCACGCAGCCTGGTTCCCTGAAGCCCCATGGCATTTCATTTTTGCACAGCAGCCCTGAGCCAAGAGTAACTTCCAGTCCCATTAGGAGCTTGCTCTGCAAGCGGAGGAAGAGGAGCTCATTTGAGAGCTGGGGAGTGACCCTTACAGGGTCTCTGGGGACCCAGTATCAGTGGCGCTCACTGTTTCCTCTTCCCTGGATGCAACAATATATTAAGAAAGAAAAAAAAGGAGGTTGGCTCTTTTCATGATTTTCCTTTTTAATTTTTGTTGAAAATGGAACTGTGTTCTCTTGATCCTTCAAACAAATGGAGGGGAAGTGGAAGCCCAAAAGTTTCTCTTAGGTTCCCCGGAGAGGGTGTCTGTGTTTGTAGTGTGATGTGGGAAAAGTCCTTGTGTATCTGCTGCATTGTCACGTCGTACCAGAGTGATTTGCAGTAGGAAGTGTGGGATGAATACCATTTCAATGTAAGAGAAAGTGATGGAGCCACAGTCTTTGAATCAAAGATCTCAATTTGCCCTTCATCTCCAAGACGTACTTCCGCTGACCTCCGCCCCTCATCTTTATTAGATGATGAAAGAAACACAAGAACACTCTCTGAACTTGACCCAAACAATAAGTCCAGCCAGAAATCCTTGCTATTCAGCATGCACGTGGGCAGGGAGGGGGAAAGGGGGAGGGTGCTTGGAAGGACATGCCGGAGATCACAGAGGCAATGTGAAGGGGGGCTATTAGTTTCTGGCATCGTACCTGAAGAATCATTTTAAACTGATGTTTGAAATATGCATTGCAAGTCTCTTCACTGGGCAGATGTTAATAAACAAATGGCCTTTGGAAGGAAAATGGAGAGATACATTAAGAGAAATCTAAAGGGGTTACTTCGTTCGTTTTAGCAATTCATCACATTGAGCATGCTGGCAAATAATTTTATTTCTTCTTCTAGAAAGTAGTAATAATGAAACTGGTCTCCAACCTGTGTCAGATGAGGGAATAGATGAGGTAAAATCTATCAATCATTCTGGACTTGCAGACATGATGGCTGTGTCATTTGCCATTGTTGAAGGGCAGTTTCCCTTCCAACCTGTAGCAAGTCTAGTGAAGAAAACACCTTCACTTAGAGTGGCAGTTTATCCAAGTCAGAATATTATTTAATATCCTCAGCTGTGGTTTTGCAAGACTGTATATATAGAACATTGAGTCAGCTAACTCTTCTCACTCTTTAAAAACCAACTAAAAATAAAAGAAGTATGAAATCCCCAGCAATAGCCACATCTTTACAGGAAAAGAAAGCACAAATCAAAACAAGGTTATCCAGAGCCTTAGAAACAGATAATGACAATGTCACTCTCCCAGGGGACATTCGATAAACATTCATCAAATATGATGATGCATCTCTGTGAAGCAAGCACTGCAGACAGGGTCTAATCCCTTCAGAAGTCACTCTGAGTGCCTATCTGCAGAACACAGGTGATTTTGTGGATTTCAAAGGACTTGTCTTTCCAAAAGCTCTGTGTGCCTCCAAGATGCTAATCCTCTTACCTTCCAGCAGGGACACTTCACTTTTGATCTCAGATTTATCTAATCAGATGCTTCTCCTCATTCAGACTGTTAGCTCTCTGAGCCAAGGGCTTGGCCACCACTACACCACCTCCAGCAGGGTTTTAGACAGACTTGAGATTGGATGTGGCCATTATCTCTGCTTCTCCTTGGAATACTGTATGAAGGGTATAAAATCGGCACATGAACTTACCAGGAACATCCTTCAAGGGGACCTGTACAAAAGGCTGCTATTCAAAAATATGCATCTTTCCATTATGGTTAAAACTCTGTGGAGAAGGAGGGGCTCCCAGAACAGTGGTGTGAGGATCCCAGTGCAACCTCACTCCCAGAGAGACATTTATTAGCCTGGTAAAAATTAGCAAAGATAACCATTCAAAATCGCTGGAGATTGACCAAAAAGCTTACAATTTCAGAAATGTTTATTCAACAAAATCTGCAGAAACTCAGTAGGAACAGTGGTAGGCATGTCTGCACCGCCCCTGCCCCCCACCCGCCCAGATCCATGTTGTGCAAGACTGTTGCCATGGGCTTGACAGCCAAGTGGTAATTCCCACCTCCCCAGCTCCGTGCAGAAGACCTATCCTGGGTGGGTGACCAGGCGGTAGTGTCAGTTCCCCCCACCCAAACCTTTGCTCACTAAGGAGGAGCTGAGCGGGGCAGTGGTGAGTGCAGTCCCTCCTTCCCCACAGCCCTGCGTTGTGCAAGAGCTAGTCCAGGGGATTTAGAAGCCGAGGGGCAGCTCCCATTTCCCCCAGTTCCTGGTGTAGGAAAACTATTCCAGGCCAGCTGAGCATCCAGTGAACATCAGCAGATCCCATTTCGCCTGACTCTGTGTTTTGGAACACCTATTCTGGGGGAGGTGGCAGCAGCTGGTGGTGATGTTTGTACGATATTGTGAAGATACTTAATATATTCACAGGTTTTACAATATATTCTTTTTTATTGTGGTAAGAGTTGGGTAGCATAAAACTGGCCATATTAACCATTCTTAAGTGTGCAATTTAGTGGTACTAAGTACATTCGTAATGTTGTACAACCTCACCACTATTCATTTCCCAAAAATTTTCATCATCCCAAACAGAAACTTCGTACCCACTAAACAATAAGTATCCCCTCTCCTTCGCCTCTGGTAACCTATATTCTAGTTTCTGGCTCTACGAATTTGACTACTCTAGATAACTTCATATAAGTGTAACCACACAATATTTGTCCTTTGTGTCTGTCTTATTTTACTTAGCAATGCTTTCAAGGTTCATCCATGTTGTAGTACATATCAAAATTTCATTCCCTTTTAAGACTGAATTGTATGATAAACGTTTTGTTTATCCATTCATCTGTCTTGTAATGAACAGTAGTGTTGTTTCTATCTCTTGGCTATTGTGAACAATGCTGCTATGAACATTAGTGTAGAAATATCTGTTTGAGTCCCTACTTTTAATTATTTTGAATATATACCTAAAAGTGGAATTGCTGTGTCATATGGTAATTTTATGTATAACTTTTTGAAGAACTGCCAAACTGTTTCCTACAGTGGCTGCACCATTTTACATTCCCATCAGCAATGCACAAAACTTCCAATTTCTCCACATCCTCTCCAATACTTGTAATTTTCCATTTTTTGGATAAGAGCCATCCTAATGAGTGTGAAATGGTATCTCATTGTGATCATAATTTTTTATTTATTCCTTTATCTGTTCAGCTGCTAATGCTGAGATCCATAATTCATTTTATAATCTACTTGTTTTTTTCTCATGAATATAAAAATAGAAAATAAAAGATGGACTGGAGCTTTTTCCTTATAAACAGAAAGTGGATGCTCCAGTGATTTATATGGGGTTTATTCCGGTTGTCTTGCTGTTTTTTGGTACCTCCTATCCTTCAAAGGACAAAGACTCTGCTTGAGTTTTGAAAAGAAGTCTTTATCCCAGTTGCTTTATTTTGTTTTACTAGTCCATTTTCTTTTTTTGTTCCCTGATCCTATTTTCCCTTGACCCTGAATTGCCAGGTGAGCTAATAACTATAGTAAGCTGGATATACCTTGGGTTGGCCCTTGTAAAACTTGTACCAAAAAGATTGGGGTTAGTCTTTGCTGGGACTTGTCTGTGAATAGTGGGCAGAGCTGCACCTTCAGTTTGGGTGAGGCTGGAGGGTGGTGACACCCATGCGCACGGAAGCAGTAGAACATGCATCCAACCGGGAGCCAAGTTGCTGGGAACTGTCTATCCCCTTGTCCAAGCTTACAATTTTACACTGTAAAAACTTTTTAAAAAATTAACAAAACACCTCTATGAGACTTTTTTTTTGTTTGTTTAGAGAGAAAGAACATGTTTGGCTACTTTAGTACTAATATGAGTCATTTAGTGATCAAAGTCTATACTTAGCCTCTAAAACTAGGAAACAGTATCCATTCATCAAAACCTTGATCCTTACTCTTAAACTTGAAAATCTGTCTGTAGTATTACCAACCATTATTTTCCCATTTGAAATTTTAAAAAGGGGCATCAGCAACTTCATTTATTCATTCAATGAATGTTTACTGAGTGCCTGCTATGTGACAGGCACTGTGCTGGGAGGCTCTGGAGATGCCAGAATGAGCATCACACAGTCACCATTCCCCACTGACCTCGGGAGGCCATTTTATGAAAAGGCCATTGGCAACTCTAGATGTGAGTGTTGGCTGGGAGGGAGGACCCCTGGGTTCCCTCCTCTGTGCCCTGACAGTGAGCCCTGAGCAACCCTGGACCTGTCACCCAGCCTCTCTGGGCTTCACACTCCTTCTCTGCAAAGGGACGGGTTTGCCTTGAACAGAGAGGATGCAAACACTGACTCCTGCAGGGTCAGGCAAGTAGCATAAAATCAGAATTGGGGCTTGTGTGAGATAATGTAGAGCTGGGGGAACTGTGACCAAGTGGGAACTACATCCCCACCTAACATCATTGAAATTCAATTTTTTTTTAATTCAATTTTTAAAAAACATTATTAAAGTATAGTTGATTTACAATGTTGTGTTAGTTTCTGGCATACAGCAAAGTGATTCTGTTACATATACATATATATGTATAACATATATACATTCTTTTCCATATTCTTTTCTGTTATGGTTTATCACGGGATACTGAATATAGTTCCCTGTACTATACAGTAGGACCTTGTTGTTTATCCATTCTCTCTATATAATAGTTTGCATCTGTTAATCCCAAACTCTCAATCCTTCCCTTCCTCTATCCCCCTCCCCCTTGGCAACCACAAGTCTGTTCTCTATGTCTGTGAGTCTGTTTTTGTTTCATAGATAAGTTCATTTGTGTCAAATTTTAGATTCCACATATAAGTGATATCATATGGTAAAAAAAAAAATTTAAATAAATATATAAAAAGACCATTGATATGAGTGCCCTAATAAACAGCTATACATCAGCTGTATAGAAAGTTCTCAAATTACAAGCAGAATAATTAAGTTCCTGTTGAGGGGATGATTCTAGAATTCTACTCATGTAAATTAACTATGTATAATGTTAACAACTATTACTCAAATGCCTTCAGTGGAATTGGTAGAGGTTACCTATCTAGACACCTCTCCCTTCCCCCACGTTTTAAATGTCTTCCCTGGCATTAGAAATTCCTTTTCTGGGGCTTTAGAAGGTAATAGTGAAGAACCTGAGTACTAAGTATTCTAAGAACCAAGCAGCATGGTTCCTGCCCTCCAGCGATCTGCTTCTATTTCTCTAAGCAATGAAGTATAACTTTTCTCTTGGCCTCTCAGAAGGGGCCTGGTTTAAGATGGAATTTTAAGTCAAGGCTTTAGATTGAGTTGAAAAATTTTCAAAGCCATCACAACTTTAGGTTTGACCCTTAGGGAGCTCAGAAATGTCCACGAGCTTGCGCTGCTATTTGTCTGAAGACATGGGATGATTCATCTGAGACTTGCCCCCTTCCGCCCCCCGCCCAGCCATCGTATGGAGGATCAACAGCGGTGTCCGCGTTTCTCAGTAGCAGCCCTGGGTCGGTCCACCCAACCACATTCATGCTTGCATTCCTGGAAGAACCGCATTTCCCCTTAGATTATTCCAGGTCACTGTGGGCTTGGGATGCAGCAGTGCTGAGTGCTTCTATTAAAAGAACACGGTGTCAAGGCAGACTCCATGTGAATCCTGGCTGTGTCACCTCGACAGGTGTGACCTTGGGCAGACTACTTAACCTTTCTGAGCTGGTTTCCTATCTGCCAAACAGAGATGATGCGGATCAGTGGTGACAAGCACAGGCTCTGGGCTCGGACAGACCTGGGCTGTGGTCCTGGTTCCATCTTACACCAGTGATGTAACCTGGAGGAAGTGATTCTCCCCCTTTAAGCCTCAGTTTTCTCTCTGCAAAGTTAGGAATCACATAGCATCTGCCTCATAGAATTGTGAGATTTAAGGGAGATAATGCTTATAGATGCCTAAAGCAAAATAAGCACTCAATACAGGTTAGCTCCTATTACACTTACTACAGTGACCACATGGGACTGCGCCTGGAAAAGGACCTGACACACAGGTGACTTACAGAACATGTCGGTTTCTCTCCCCCATCCTCCTGAACTGACCTGAACACAGATGTGGCATCATTTATACTGCTTTGGGGGTGATAGCATAAGGTTAGGGAGAATTCTTCCACACCTGCACCCCTTTCCTTGCTTCTCATTTTACTCCATTGCCTGGCTTCCCCTTGCAAGAAATCACTCTTGCGAGTGACAGAGACATGCACATGCCTCTCTCTGCCACGGGGCCCAGTCAGGGAGACAGATTCTTGGCCCAGGCTGACTAGCATTTGCATTCTCTTCATTTGAGCTGCATCAAAGGGCATCTAGAGGGATGCCCCAACTGTGACAGAGAGGCAAGCAGAATGGCAGAGCCAGGTGCACTTACTGATATTCCCAGCACCGGCACCAAATTACAGCACATTAATGCCAACTTCTGAGAAAGGCAGATTTATGTTGCTTCCTGTACATTTAACGAGGATGACTTTTAACTTTTAAAGAAAGAACAATTTAGCAAGCAGACAGCACAGGCTTTTAAGGCTCTTATCACACAAGGCAAACACCTGAGTTTTACCCCAAGCCTATGGTGTGCCCTGTTTTTCAAACTACGGATCTTGACCCATGAGTGAGTCATGAAATCAAGTGGGTTGAGGCCAGCATTTTTACAAAATGGAATAGACTAGAATAGAAAATATCCGAGAGTCTTATGCACAATAAAGCTAAATGCTTTTGGTGGTTGCTACTTTTCTTTAGATATACATAGATGGATAGATTGTGTTGTAAATGTTTTTATTACCGTTGGTCATAGTCAAAATAGTTTGAAAGCCACTGAAATACTAGATGTACAGAAATACATCTGTGCATTTTATCAAAACAAATGAAAACACCCACTCCGGAGTAAAGAATTATATGCAGATAATGGGAAACCCAAACCATTCAGCTAGTGTCTTCTGTTTTGTTTTTGTGTACTTTATCATAAAAAGTGTGTGTGTGTGTGTGTGTGTGAGAGAGAGAGAGAGAGAGCAGGTGAGAGGGAGGGAAAGACCTCCACAGAGTGTGGTCTTTCAGTGACCTCAGGGCAGCCTCTCCCCTGGTAACTGGACCTGCCTCAGTGAGGGAGAAAACCCAGCTGATTGCATGCAGCTCTTCTGGGTCCCACTGAGTGGGTAGACTTGATCTTCAGCTCCTGAAGTCGTTTCTTTCTTTCGGCTGTGTCACGGTGTCCTAGCACAGAAGGTGTTTGAGAACTTTGTATTGACCTGAAAGTCTGTGCAGGACACAGCGGAGGACTTGTTGAGACAGTTCTCTTTTAATGTCTTTGTATAATGCACCCATACGGTTTTCCAGCATCTCCTCTGAGCTCACATGAAGTGCCCCTTGTGTGATGGGTACAGTGGGGTCTTCAGGCAGTTCCCAGGTCACAACTCCTATAGATCAGTGCTGGACCGTGAGTGAGAAACCTGCATATCAGCAATTCGAGTTCTAGGGTTTTGTTCTGTGCTTTGACCTGTGCTTGTGCATGAAAAAGACTGTGTACATATGTACTGTGAAGCATGCTTTGAAATATCAGAACAATCTAAATGCCTACCAATAGGGGATTTCCTAAATAAATGATGGTACCTACCTCCACACGGTAGAATACTATATAGCTGTGGAAAAGAATAAGGAAGCCATTTATATACTTACATGGAGCGGGTGAAAAAATAAAATTGCTATAGCTTACAAAAAGAAAACATGTTACTCTAAAGGGTCATGCCGGCTTCAGAAATTCTCACAGGGACAGCTAAGGCTCTCACAGCTCAACTGCTCCCTCTGCCTGGACCCACCTCCCTCCCTCCTGCCCCACAGGTTGCTGTTTTGGTTCTCTGTGTGTGTAATGAATCACCCCCAAACTTAGCATCTTAAACAACAATGTGAATTGTTATCCTGTAGGTCAGGAATTCAGGCAGAGACTGGTGACAGGAGCGGGGTGTGTTTGGTTGAGGTGAGCTTACCACGCCTGAGGCAGTGAGGATGTGTGTGAGTGAGGGGCAGGGGCTGCAGCTAAGCCGGAAGCCGTGTTAGAACAAGAGCATCCCTTCTGCTCTAAAGACCTCCCGAGGAGGAAATTCTACTACCAGGTCAATGTCCCCTCTGGCTGTGGCTGCAGTCTGTTTGCTTTTATTATGTGTACCCTGACATCACGGAGAATATGTGCTCATTATTTACCCAACATCCCTTTTTGACTTACTCATTAACACTTTCTCTCTCTTTTCCTTGGTATGATGAAATAATCTCGTTCTTATTATATCTTTTTCCTTCACCATCTTTTTCATTGTGTTCCTATTTGCATGAGTGAAAATGGAAATATAGACTGCAAATCTGAATTGTATTCCCTTACAATCACTGGTCAGTTAAATTATTGGGGTCAGACGGTATCTTTGTGTGTCCTGTTCTCCACCACCATCACTGTTCCCCACGAACATCTTTTCCACAGTTCCCTGTATCTTTCACATGCCTTAATCATCAGCTAATTTGACTGTGAAAGGAAGTGGTTCTAAGAGGTGATTTGAGGACTGTGGCCTCTCCATAGCCATCAGCCCTCATTTCCATCAACTTTAGAGCTGACCCCAAATAAATATACAATCTGACTCAATCTAGCTTCAATTAAGCCTCCTAGCCCCGTCTCCCAACGACGTTTGCATCCCGAGGCTGTCCTACACTCTTCAGGGGTAGCTGCTGGTTTGGGTACACTGTGTGACAAACCATGCCTTTGATGTTTCAGCTTCTATTGATAAGGGGATCAGCTGACTGGCTGGCATTCTAGGAGAAAGTCTCTTGATTTTTACTTTGCTGTCAGGTTAAGAGAATGAAGGGTACTTCTTTCTTTGAAAACAGTGGTTCTTATTCAGTCTGCCCAGTACCTTTAACCCAGGCTGCCCTACCCACACCCCAGAGGGTCAGTCATATAAAGAGAGAGAGCTCCAGTCTCCCAGACCCACTCAGGACAAAATGGTCTTTCCTTATTCCTGCTTTTTGTCCTCTCTTCTTGTGTTGTTCTTGAATCCCTGGAGCATGAACCTGGCTTCCCCCATTTGACACTTAGCATTCTTTTAGACAAACGTTGTTTCACTCTCAGCTTCCTTCACATCTAAGTACCCCCAAAAGCTACTTTGCCTAGTAAGTGCCAGAGCCTAGGATCCATCCATGTCTGGTTGTTTAGCCATTGTCAGATCTCGTGACTTCATTAAAGACAGTTGAAAGGAAAGGAAACTGAGTCATGGGCAAGTTTCAAATTTCCAGATTAGTGTGTCCTTGAAACTAAAAGGGCATCCCAATGACAGGTTCCAATATAAAATCTTAACAGGGCTCTCAGCGTGTCTTGGCTGCTGTGGTTTCTCAAGTCACCAACTTCTCTTATAAAGCCCAAGCCTTTCTGGGGTCGATGACACCACCTGTGTATGACATGTAGACTATTTGTGTGCCCTTCCTCAGTTTCAAATACAATCCCTGGAAGTATGAAGTTTTAAAAAATAATCTCCCAGTTCTACTGTCATTCTGATTTGTTAGGCAGGGGGAGATCTCCAGGATGACATGAGAAAAACTTATCAAGGAATTTTGCTGTTCTACTACCCCTTTACTCCCTTAATCTCATTCTTCCACCCACTGTCATTATCTTTTAAGATTTTGCCTCTGAATCAATGATTCTAAGAATTGCTTACTCCTCCAGTATCTATGTGCTCAATGATTTTCCGGGTGAAGGTATCTTGTGGAGCTTTTCCGTGGTGAGGGATAAGGAGATGACTGTAGCTGACATGTCCTGGTCAAGTTAGAACTGGGTTATCTGTTTGGAGGGTGTTTGAAAAGGAAAGCCTGTCATAAGTCACCTGCCACGTGGGAGCAAATGGTAAAATTAGAAGAAACTTGCATATCTAGTTGGGATTCTAGATAGGAAACTGAGAAGAACTAGGCATCACAATACTTTTTTATTCCTTCTTGTTGAATAGTCTCTCCTTAAAGGAAGACAATCATGAGAAATGAATGGCTACATACATGACTGGCAGAAGTTCCTGGCAGAGGTTGAGGGCCACTTATAAAGCCTGGAAGGAACACATTTAATAGGTTAATAATAAATGACATTCCTGAAACAGTGATGAGGGGAAAAAAAGTCTAAGAAAAAAATGTAACATCGAATATTATGAAGGGTACAGGAATGAAAGAAAGATGAAACAGAGTATCAGGAGGTCCATATTCAGCACCATATGAAAAAGGTTATTAATGTTATTAAGAGGACAAGTAATAATTTTGAGGAAGAAATAATGGGAAAGGTTCAGGAACAACATTTATGATTTCCCAGTGTCTACATAATAAGCCCAAACTATGGTTGTAATTTAGTATTTTAATATGAGGTAAATGCATTTGTTTGTTGATCCTCTTTTCTAGAAGATTTGGGAGCACAAGGGAAATAGAATCTCAGAGATATTATTAAAATTGGCAGAGATTACTGGTATTCCTAGGATTTCCTTCCACTATTCAGATACCTGTGGGAAGTCTCTCCTTGCTCAAAACAGAGCATCTCATAAATTCCTAATGCCCCTTGCTAACAACATCTTTTTTTCAGAAGCAGATAAAATCAATGCTGACCAAAGCTTAATTTTGAGAAAAAAGCTAGATCCTATTGGTAAAGTGGAAGTGAGGTTATCCTTGGGAGACGGTAGCTAGTGGACATTTGTTATTCTTTAGCACTCTATTCACCCCACTACAGGTAATTGCACCCCAATCCCCTGGGGAGTGATTCCCTCCCCCAACATTGCATGCAATCTTTTGGGGCATGTCAGTCAAGGTTTCCTGCCTTCCCCTAGCCAAGGGATGGCTGTCAGACCTAGCTAGGCCAATCAGATGCACTGTCTCTCCTAAGACTTTTAATTTTAAGTGGATTGACACAAGGAGAGAATAATTCCTGGTAAGTGAACTTCTGGAGCCATCCTGGTTCTGTCAGTTTCAGAGCCCGGTTCCAAATCTTATTAGTCTGTGAGCTTCCTGATAACCCTCCCAACAAATTCCATTGTTGTTTAACTTAGCCAGAGTCTGTTTCTGCTGCTACTAACCTAATAACCATATTGAATATGACGTCCACACACTCTTTATTGAATATTATACTCTATATCATCCTTGTGATAGCCCAGAGGAAAACAGAGGGCATGAATGAGGCATCTATCTGATATTTCAAAAACTCAAAGAGATAGATATGTTGGTATATCTAGATCCTATAAAGGGGGAAGTGGCTTAAGACTATAAAGAAATAAATCTGAAAAAATTATTTTAAAAAATGATCTTGGTGTGAAGGAAAAGAGAGAGGAATATAGGAAGCAAATGGGCCACTTCAATGAAATCAGATTGTAAAAGAACTCACACACACTCACGCACACACACACACACAGACACACAAGATCAGAGAACAGTACATTACTAAGGGGAAAAAGAAAGGTTGGTATAAAAGAGTAAAAATTGTAGCTGGAAGGCTGAAGCCAAGAAAACAATTTTTTTATGGAAAAATCTGGAGTCATCAAAATGGCCTTTTGTTGGATATGATGAGAACACAAATGGCCAGGATTGTGTACTGAGGCTGATGTCCTAAGGCCAGTGGATGACAGGAGAGGAAAAGAATTTCTTCACAACTCCTAACTGGCTTCCATCTTCTCAATAAAAGAGAAAGATCTTCAGGCCTGACTGTGTGGAATAAACATGGTTAGGGGGTCATTGACATCCAAGATAGGAGCCAAGATAGTAAGAGAACAGGATGTCTCTCTGTAAAAGACTGCAGTCTCCAGACCTGAATGAATTCTATCCCAAGGGGCTGAGAGAACTAACCAAAGTAACTGCAGAGTTACTGCTAGTAATTTTTGGAAAATCAAGAAGAATGAAAAAGGTGCCTGAAAATTGGAAATGGAATGGAAAAGGTGCCTGAAAGGAGGTAGGATAGTATAATATTGGGGTTTGTAATCTACAAATAGTCTACTTAATATGAAGCCTGGTGTTTTGGGAATTACAAGACTTAGATCACACCTGCGGGCTATATAGTGATTATCACAACTTAGGTGAATCCCCTCACGCCTGTCCATCAGAACAAGATGGAAAACTGGATTAAAAGTCCTAATACGTGGATTTCTAACTGGCTGAAAACTGCTATACAATACATGTTGAATGATGATTCAACAGCCTTCTGGAGGGCAGGATCTTGGACTATGCTGCAGGAGTCTGTTCTTGGCCATCTTGTACAATATTTTTTGACAACTTATGCCAAAACACAGAAGCCACTTTGTGACTGACTCAGGGCTAGAAGAGATATATATTAAATATACTGGATGTAAGAATGAGTCTAAAAATGATCTCTATTGGTCGTCTATGTACAGAAGTTTATTTATGGATAATTTGGAAAGATGTTTGTTAAGGGTCTGGAAAGATATACACCGAGGTATTCATAATGATTAACTCTGGGTGGGTGGCATAATAAAAGTTTGAATGTTCTTCTTTTAGATTATCTATATTTTATGACTTTTTTTGGTAATGAACAAGTATTTCTTTCATAATAAGAAAAATAATAAAGAGACATTTCAAAAAGAAAAAATCCCATTGTCTGGAACAATATAAAAACAAACCAGATGAAAGTTAACAAGAATAACTATACAGCATTGTGTTAAGGTAAAAAAAATTACATAAGCATAAAATGGGAAAAAGATGGGCCTGAGAACAGTTTATACGAAAAATATTTGGAAGGCTTGGGCTCAAAGTCTATATGTGCCAAAAGGGTAGATGAATGCAATCATAGGCAGTATTAATAAAATAGAAGAGTCTGGGAGAAGGGAAGTGATGGTTCCAGTGAATTCTGGTCGGATCCCATAGGGGCATTGTTCTGAGCTCCACACACTAAAGACAGGCATTGATGGCCTAGAGGACGGTCAGAGGAGGGTCATGTGAACAGTGACAGATCTGAAGACCATGTCACTTGAGAACACAGGACCTAGGTTAATTGTTCTAGGTCAGAGAAAAGTTAAAGGTTATGTGACAGTTGTTGGCCACAGCTCGGTCAGTCGTAGGACAGGACAGAGTAGAATCCACAGACCAGACAAACCTACCACAGAGTGGCTATGATTGGGGGAGTTTCTAGCATCTGAGAGCCCAGGAAGGTGGATGGAAACAGGAACATCTTGCAGATGACAGAACACAGGCAGAGGTCCAGGAAAGCGAGTAGTATCAGGGGCATCTGACAGCAGAGAGAGGAGACCCAGCCGTATTCTGGTACTTGGAACTGTCCAGTTCCTGAGGGGCTGGGGTACCAGGCAGGCATCAAAATGGGGATCAAGAGAAAGAGTCAGTTAGCACCAACTAGTGGTTCTCAGGCCAGCAGCATCAGTACCACCCAGGCACTAGTTAGACATGCAAATTCTCACGCCCACCCCAGCCCTACTGAATTGGAAACACCCAGCAATCTATGTTTGAATAGGCCCTCTGTGATTCTAATGCATGCTCAAACTTGAGAACCATTGGCTTCGTGATTAAGCACAGGAACTCTAGAGCCAGAATGCCAGGGTTTAAATCCCAGCTCTGCCAGTAACTAGCTGTGTGATCTCAATTTCCTCATCTATAAAATGGTGATAAAAATAGTACTAACCTCATAGGGTAGTTGTGAGGATTAAATCTCTCACATACACAAACACACATGCAAAGCACTTAGACCGGCGACTCTGGCATATTTAAGCATTGCGAACATTGCTCTTAACATGAGTCACTAGAACTAGGGTATATTGGTGAAGTAGAACAAACCATCTTACTGCTTGACGGGAAGCACAGAGGCTGAACTTCAAGGCTGCTTTTCTCTGGGTCTCTAACTGGCCTGCAGTGAGGAGGAAGCAGTTCCAGCTGTGGAAACTGGGGCGCTCAGGGAGCCAGGTGGGTTAGGGTGATAACTGACTTTCAGCCTTCAAGCTGTGCTGCCCGCTTCCACATTACTCCTGAAAAGCAAAACGAAGGCTAAGGGATGAAATTTAGAATGTTTTGATTTAAGACATGGAATAAACCTCCTCCAAAAGAAGAAAGCCCTTTCCTACTATGTGTAGATAGTCTGAGACTAGGTCATCACTTGCAAGGGATATCATGAAATTGGTTTTGAAATGGGGAGGGAAGTTGTGTCTCAATGATTCCTTCCACTTTTTAGAATCTAGGAGCCTAGATCTTTGAGCGTTCAGGCCCTGCCCCCTCTCGCTGTGAACGCCTTTTCTATCGACTTAAATTCTCCCCTCCTCCCACCACTCCAGTATTTTCGTTTGGCTCACATTTATTTCAGCTTTGGAATCCAGATGTAGCCTGATTTTGAGTCTGGAATGAATTCAGATGTAACAAGATGAGTTCTTATAATATGAATTGTTGCCTTTTTGTTTGTTTTTCTCTTCCTTACTCTAGACATTTGGAAAGAAACAAAGGGAATTTTACCCCCTTCTCTCCACTAAGAAAGGCTAGGCAGTTAGCCCTTTATTCTAACCTTCAAGGAGGAGTTACCAGTGGTTTTGTAAATTTTATATGTGATGCTACATATACACACGTACACACACACACACACACACACACACACACGCACACACACACACACACACACACACATATGCACCTAAGGAAAACTGCCAGACAACCCCAAAGAGGCCTTACTCTCAAAGTATTGCCTTGCGTGGAGAATTGCCTTGCATGGAGAATGCCTTTTGTAGTTTGAAGATAAAAGAGAGCGCCTTTTCTTATTTGGGTCGTTGGTTTCCAGGATACTAGGAGAGAGGTAGGGCTCGCGCTCCTCGTGGGCAGGGTCTGACCAGCAGGACCTGTGTGAGGCCTACAGAGGCCAGATGCCAAATGACTCTGCTGACCTTCAGAGGTGAGCTGGGCCCTTACACCCAGAGCTCTAGTGAAGGCGGAGATCTGCGGAAACAGGGGCCAGTGAGCAGCAACAGTGTGCAGCACAGGCAGGGTGATGCCGAGGGCAACCGGTGTGGAATGATAACCAGACGCCTTTCCTGTCCCCTATACACACGCTCACACACACACACACAATCACACAATAACACACGTCTTTGGAGACACACCTGTAAGGAGCCAGTGTCCAGGTGCAAGCCAAAGGAAAGGGAAAATACGGAAAATGACAGATACTATACTGACATTGGGCTGATATTGACTGATCCCCCCAAATGGGATATTGGGGTCCGAATTTGGTTCGGACAGGCTAAGTACTCAATAAATATGTGAGGAGAGAATGAATTGCCTAGTTTAAGACTTCGTTTTGTAAAAGGAACTCTTCTTACATTTTCTTAATTCTTAAAAATCTTTCAGGGTGGTGGGATAAGGCGATGTTTGAATGAGGCAGAGCAAGGAAAAAGAGCTGTAGCCCCTTCCCCTGGGAGAAGGTCCACTGCAGAGATGCTGGCGTGAAGGGGAGCACGGAGCAGTGGAGCCCAGCTAGGCTGTGTCCCAGGACTTCCAGTCTGTGTTGGGGCCTTTCAGCCTAGGCATCGATCGCTAATGCTTCCCATTGAACAGTTTGGCTTAAAAATGGAAGGAAGGAAAAAATACTTTGGAGGAGCAGCTGGCCCTAGACCACTTAAGGAAGATGAACTCGATCCCACGGCAACCCCAGACAAGAAGGGCCAAGGGTGCCTGAGGCGCGAATGGCTCTCGCTCCCCCTCTCCTACTTTGGGACAGCCACGCTTCTGCAACCCTTGTGTCTAGATTCTCTTTCCCTTTGCCCAGCCGTATTCCCCTGGGTCCCCCATGAAACACCTGGATTAGACCTAACACACCAGAAGGCAGCTTCCAGCTTCCTTCATAACTCACAACCTCGTCTGACGTAACACCGATCATCATGGTGGACTACGCCTGTCTCTTTTGGGAAAGAGGGTCTGGAAATTATTTCCAGGACTCAACAAAGTTGCAAAATGCCTATCTTTTATGGGGCCTGTGGGGCCTTTCTATCATCACTTTAGTAATGTAGGGGAAGTAAAATACAAAGCAGAGTCCAGTGATGAGAACTTAAAGGCAGTCTCTGCCTTTGATTTGCCTGAGCCTCTGATATTGTGAGCCGAGGGCTGGGAGCCGGGACAAGCTGCTGTCTCTACCTCATCTGTCCGTAAATGAATGTAAGCAAACTGTTTCCTCTCTTTCTGCAGGTCCTATAGGCTTTTATTTACTTAAGGCTGCATTGTCTTTGGTCTGAATCTTGGATGTGTTCATGGATTGCCTGATTTGAAATCTGGTTAGACAGTAGACCTAGGGAGGCTGCCTCGGCCGAGAAAGAGTAAACTCTAGCACCTATGGCATATTTCATAGCCTGAGACACATCTCCATCATTTCTGAGAACACGGCCAGAGGCAGTAATCGTATTATGTTATTCTGTGAGAAAATTATTCCCTATCTTACTTTTGAGTTTGTATAAGGCTGATTGTGCTGATGTGGTTAATTTTAAAGAAGGTACTGGTGTACTCATTCTCTCATCATTAAACACACACACACACACACACACACACACACATACACATTTATATATAGGGTACCTACTATGAGCCTCACACTGGGCTGGACTTGGGGATAGGAAGCTGAGAAGGAAAGGTCTGAATGTTTGCCATCCAGCAAGATGAATTACTAAACCAAGGATCAGAAGGCAGAATCTGTGGGGTTCCTTGCTGGATGTTTGAGTTGCATCATACTGCATATTTTAACAGTGATGTAAGCTCAAGAATTCAGGAGAGCAAATGCTCAGAAAAATCTTCAACAGGGACATTCATGGGCAGCTCTTACTTTGCATATAATAGGCCAATTAACAGATAATGCCACGTAGTTTCTGGAGTTTCTGGAATATTTATTGAGCTCTCACTGGTGTGTATGAGGCACTTGTTAACAGTGGTTGTCACTGAGTGACAGCATTAGAAGGGATTTTCATATTTTTCTGTTTGCTTTTCTACTTTACAGATTTCTTACAGTGAATAGGTATTGCCTTGGAAACTAGGAGGAAATATTATTTATTAAATTTAAATACTCAACACTAGCAAAAGCTTTAAGAGACAGGCCCTCAGTTATTACTGTGAGAGTGTACATTGGTAGCCACTTTCTGGAAAGCATTTAGCAACACATCAAACCCTTAAAATTCCACGCATCTGTTCTAGTCTTGATCTGTTTGCCTTCAACTTACTTTCTCTGCCTGTCCCTAGTCTGCTCTGAATTGCAGGGGGCTGATCCCCATGGACTGTGTGCTTCAAGCTCCCTGGTCACCTGGTCATGGACACACTAGTGAGGAGCTGGGGGATGGGAGGAGAGGATGAGGCAGGTCCCCCCTCTCTCTCAACCTTGGGCGGCACCTCTAAAAGCCACTGCTGGGGATCCAGCTCCTGCCCAACAGTCCTGTCCTAGTTCTAGATTTTCCATCAGATGCTCACAGAGGGTGCGTGGCTTCACTCCTAAGCTCTGGGTAACCTCACGTCCCCTGATGGCTCTGTGGCTACTTCTAGAACCTGTTTACACAGGTTCAATTTTTTGCATGAATTCCCCAATGTTAGAAAAACTTGAGTGTTTTTTTGTTTCCCTGATTGGACTTTAACTGATACTCCATTTGACCCGTCACTCACTTCTAGTAATCTATCATAGAGAAATCATCAGAGAAGGTGACATCAAAGATTTATACAAAAGAAGTTCACTGTAGCATTATCATTTGGAAGAAAATTAGAAACAACATAAATATCCAACAGCAAGTGTTATAGGTTAAACGGCGTCCCCCAAGAAGCTATGTTCAAGTCCCAACTCCCAGTACCTACAAATATGACCATATTTGGAAATATGGTCTTTACAGACGTAATCAAGTTAAGATATCTCATACGTAATTACAGTGGGTCCTTCCTCCACTGAATGGTGTCTTGGTAAGAAGAGGGAAATAGGGATACAGACACACAGAAAAGAAGGCTATGTGTCAATGGAGGTGGAGACTAGAGTGATGCAGTTGCAAGCCAAGGATGGCCAAGGATGGCCAAGGATGGCCAAGGATGGCCAAGGATTGCTGACCACCACCAGAAGCTAGAAGAGAGAAGAAGGATCCTTCCCTAGCATCTTCAGTGGAAGCACAGACCTGCCTATACATGGATTTTGGACTTCTAGCCTTCAGAACAATGAGAGAACACATTTCTGTCATTTTATGCCACCTAGTTTGTGGTCATTTGTTTAGGTTGCCCCAAAAATCTAATATAGTAAGCCAATGATTAGTAAATGTTTTTTAAAAATTGGAATTACCCAAGATAACTGATATATATAATCCATCTAAAAAATAACAGAAAACTTAATAGGAGAGCTTGTGTAAAATGCACATTCCTGGGTCCTAGATCTTCTGTAGCTATTCTAATGTAATAAATCTGGCTTAGCAGCCAGTAGTATGTTCTAGAAATCTTAGCTGTCATCAGGTGGTAGGCCTCTCAGCCACCCCTAGCTGGAGTCAACACAGTTGGACCCTAACCTTGTTCCCTGAGATATAATTTAAAGGATTTGAGAGACGGGGGGTGGGGGCTGCACTTTTCTTGGTTTCCACTCTCCAGTAGTCTCAGACTTCATCGGAGCCTTAATTTGCAGCTGAGTAACCTGTCAATCTTACTTAGAAGAAATGGGTTTCCTTCAGTCAGAACTGGGCAGACAGCATTGAAGCCTGAAGAGGTGTTTGCCAGCTTTCTGACAGCCTCAGATAATGCTCTTCTGATCCCAAATCACAGAAATCGACCCTAGCTAACTTAAACATAAGTAAGTAAGTAAGTAAATAAGTAAATGAATGAAAAAATAAATAAGGCAAACCCAGCAGGAGCTGAACAATCAGCTTGAGGGGGTGCTGGACCCAAGGCAGATCAGTCATACACATTAGCAACAGTTCCAGGCCACCAGCCCCACTCAACAGCATGGATCCTGATATCTGTGCTTCTCAGTTCAAACTTCCACATTCCTCAGAGACAAATCTGATTGGCTCCATTTAGTCCTGGGGTCCCCTGGACCAATCCGCTGCGGTCAAGAAAGAACAGGGTCAAGGAATTCAGACGCAGCAGCTGCGGGCCCATCCACAGTGTCTGTGATTAGGGGCCAGTTCTCAGAAGAGGAAATGAGAGCATGGCAACTGCCCCGAGAGGCTGCTACTCTCCTGACTCCCCTCCCCAGCTCCTACCTTCGGTCCCTCTCCGAGAATAGATTGTAAAACTTCTCCTAGGATAGACCCTTTCTGTCTTCCCTTCCCAGTCCACACTCCACTCCAGACCCACCCATTTCTGAAATGCCCCGAGTCCCCTTCCCGCACAGGTCCCACCCATGTGCAATGTGCATTCTTGTTCATCTTACACATTTGGGTGCTTCTGTGAAATCCCCTCTCTAGAGGGGATTCCTTTAGGATCAGTGAGATGATACTGCTCTTTGGACACCAGGAAATCAGAGCCCGTGAATCTTGGTTTGGGTGATTTTTCTAGTGGCAGTTATGGGTCATGCTGAGTCATTCGGATTAGTTTCCCTTGTGACCTCACGCATTGGAGAGCAAACTGGCTGATTGCGAGGTATAGTCTTTGGCCAACTGCAAAACAGGGCTTTTCCCAGTGGAAGGGTTGGGTGGCCAGTGCAGGGAGTGAAAAGTTAATCCAGGCACAAGAGCACTGCACCCTAAATGGAATGCATTATCAGTTTTGAAATTGACTTATGTCTATACCACATTGAGTCTCCTCTCCCCAGTCTCTCCCTCAAGGGTGATCTGACCACGCAGTTAAAGTTCAAAGCAGTTTTTTTGGGTACCTTCATATTTTATTCTTTCTCCGCAGACACTACTCTAGCTACCACATCATCAAACATTAGCTACAACAACACAGTTAGCTCTTAAGTGTCATGGCAAGGTGCCACGAGACTCGGCTATGTTGTCCTCTGAATTGAACTAAGAAAACACATCATGGAAATGCTTAGCTTACATTATAACTGTGTGCCACTGGGGCCAGTTACATAACCTCCCTGTGACTGATGGCATAATAATAGTCCCTCCCTCAGGGGATTGTTGAGATGATTAAATAAGTATAAAATAAATTAGGGCAGTTCCTGGCATGTGGCAAGTACTCAGTAAATGTTAGCCATTATAACCATTTCCTACACCCTCGGGTAAAGTTTGATATACCTAGTCTCTGTGAAAACATCCTGCATTGTAAATACTAGTGTATAAGTCTTTTTCACCCCTAGCTGAGGGCACCAGGTGGGAGCCCCTTCATACCTGCATTTCTAGCAGCCAAGGAGCCAGTGATGCTGGATACATGCGTGAACAGGTGCTGGAAAAGTAGGGGGTGTCATTAGGACTGGGATGTAATAAAAAAAACTGTGACCCCAAGGTCCTTTAGCCTGTGAGAAGAGTGAATCTGTTAATTGGAGGATTTGCCCAGAGATCATAAAGAGAGAGTGGAGAGGACTAGTTAGGAATTCTGTGTGACCTTAAGCAAGTTGTTTACCCATTCGTAGCCTCAGTTTCTTTATCTGTAACATTCAGATAAGACCTCACAGCCTTGTGTGAGAACTGAGCGTGGTAACAGGAGTAAAGTGCTCGGCACATGACAAGCATTAAGTAACAACTATACAACAAAAATATAGCTAGTATAAAAGGAAGAGTTTGCCGGCCAGCAGTTGTGAGTAGCTCAACGACAAAAGCCAATAATACCACCACCTGATGCCTCAAGCTCTAGTTTTACCAAGTACCCTCTAGATAGTGATTTGGTTTCCTGTGTACACTTACCTAGAAAACGAGATGGGACTCATCAGCCAACACGAGTCCACTTGACTCTTTGGGGGTCTTGTTTAAAATGGGCACTTATTTTCTCTGAGAGTCCTACTGAGGTGGAACAACTCGTGGTGAAATAAAGGGGTGTTTCTGGACCTGTAAAGGTTCATGATACCCCACCCCCATGCGCAAAGGCACATGGTAGCCCGTCTTATTAGGCCACCCAGCCCAAGTGTGTTCACTGGAAACAACAGCTCACCTCCCCCTGTCTCTCTTTCACAGCAAGAAACCACCAATAGATGACAAAGTTAGTTAGAATGAAGTTAATGAATGCAGCACTAGTTCATAGAAGAACAAGTTATATTGAAATACTCTTTTATCCTGGGAATACTCTTTTGGAAGGCACACTGATAATTCTGGCTCCTATTTTTATATAAAATATCATATTTTTAATGGTTTGAAAGATATATTATTAGGTTTTTAAAAGTCAAATGCAGAAGACTGTATATTATCCCAAAATTCAGGTAAAAATGTTTAAATGTGTAAACTATCTCTAGAAAGATTTACGATAAACTTGGTGGCCTAGTGTGAGAGGAGCTGGGTGGCCGAAGGACAGGGACGGGGAGACTTTTCATTGTGTGCCTTTTTTTTTTTTTTTTCCAACTTTTAGTTTTATTGATCTTTGCTATTGTTTTCTTTGTTTCTATCTCATTTATTTCTGCTCTGATCTTTATGATTTCTTTCCTTCTGCTAACTTTGGGTTTTGTTTGTTCTTCTTTCTCTAGTTTCTTTAGGTGTAAGGTTAGATTGTTTACTTGAGATTTTTCTTGTTTCTTTAGGTAGGCTTGTATAGCTATAAACTTCCCTCTTAGAACCGCTTATTGCTGCATCCCATAGGTTTTGGGTCGTCGTGTTTTCATTGTCATTTGTCTCTAGGTATTTTTTTATTTCCTCTTTGATTTCTTCAGTGATCTTTTGGTTATTTAGTAACGTATTGTTTAGCCTCCATGTGTTTGTCTTTTTTACGTTTTTTTCCCTGTAATTCATTTCTAATCTCATAGCGTTGTGGTCAGAAAAGATGCTTGGTATGATTTTAATTTTCTTAAATTTACTGAGGCTTGATTTGTGACCCAAGATGTGATCTATCCTGGAGAATGTTGTGTGCCCTTTTGAATCTTCTAAATTTTGAAGCATGTGAGTATACTTGCTTGTTCAAAAACATTTTTAAAAGGCTAAGCAATTAATTGAAAGAATCCATTTCTGCCACACTTAGTAATTTTCTGAAGTTTCTTATATGCCTACGGTTAATTTACGCTCATGAACTAACACAGTTCAAAAATTGCATTTTAGTCATTCCATTCGTAAGGATATTTACTTTTGAATTCTCTTTTAAACCTCGTGTCACTTAGTTATTGATTTCCATTCACTCTTGTTTTTTAATCTCAACAAAATTTTTGAGGGGAATTTTTTTTTTTTAATTTGAAAGGGAGCAAGATAGTTCCAGTGATGGCCAGATAGTGTTTTCGGGGTGGCGGTGAAGGGAGGTGAGGTAAAAGCAAAAAGAAAAGAGGAACAGTTTTTAATGCAGGTTTTCTGTTTCCATTCATTATGAGATCATTCTGATACTTGGTTGAAGATTTTCTTGTTGAACTTGCCCTAAGTCTCTAGTCACCTATATAAAATGAATGAATGATTAGCTCAGAACTTTAGCAGATCCTTCGATTTACTGAAGACTCTCCCGACACCATTTCACTCCTAGGCACGGGGTGTGTGATATACAGCCCCACCCTGCCTGGGGAATGAGACACACAGAGCAAGTTGGGGAGGGAAGGGGAGCATTGCCAGGTCTCCTACCTCTGCTTCAGTTACCTTCCCCCTTCTCAGGTCACCTCCCACCTCAGGCCGCCCCTCCTCTGCACCCTCCCAGGGTCCTCCCCACAATAGGGACACACACAGACACACACTCACACTCAGCGCCTTGGGTCTACCGGAGAGGTTGTCAGACGTGCGCGTGCATTAGAATCACCTGCAGGGCCTCTTAAAACCCAGATTTCTGGGGCCCGCTTCCAGAGTTTCTGATGCAGAAGCCTGGGGTGGGACCCAGGAGTTTGCATTTCTAACAAGTTCCCAGGGCGATGCTGAAGCTGCTGACCTGGAAAGCACACGTTGAGGATCTCGTGTTTATATCTCTCCTCTTCTACAGGCCTGGTCTCTGCTTCTGGTTCCTTAGACAGGATCCATACCTATCAGTGATGTGACTCTAGTACAGCGGGAAGAGTTTGGTCTTTGGAGGCAAGTAAAGCAGGTTCACAGACCCTGTTGTTTGACGCTGAACAAGACTCTTCACTTCTCTCAGTCTCAATATCCTCATCTGTAAAGTGGGAATACTAATATCCACCTCATATAATTAAATAATTTAAAGTATTTAGTAGGCCTAGACCATATTAGATATTCAATAAATGTCAGTTTCTTTTTTTTTTTAATTTTTAATTTTATTTATTTATTTATTTTTATGGCTGTCTTGGGTCTTCGTTTCTGTGCGAGGGCTTTCTCTAGTTGTGGCAAGCGGGGGCCACTCTTCATCACGGTGCGCGGGCCTCTCACTATCGCGGCCTCTCTTGTTGCGGAGCACAGGCTCCAGACGCGCAGGCTCAGTAATTGTGGCTCACGGGCCCAGCTGCTCCACGGCATGTGGGATCTTCCCAGACCAGGGCTCGAACCCGTGTCCCCTGCATTGGCAGGCGGACTCTCAACCACTGCGCCACCAGGGAAGCCCCTAAATGTCAGTTTCTTTAACCCCACTCCCTTTCTTGTTGTGTAACAGGCTGATTACTACTTGAAGTGTTAAGCCTTCTAGGAGTGCCCAGGATGATAAGAGCTATTACTTATATTTGTACGACTCTTCACATTTACAAAATTAGTTAATACACATTATCTTCTGAAGGAAGCCTGAGAATCTACATTTTTAACAAACACCCACGATAATTTTCATATGCACCAAAGTTTGAAAGCAGCTAATATCCCATTTAACCCTCACAACAACCTGAAAGGTGACATTATTTACCAGATTGTATAGACGAGGTTCAAAGCGGTTAAGTGCCTTGTTGCGGTTACAGAATGACACAGTCCCAAACCTCTGGCTTGTGAACTCAATTCTTCAGTACAAGGATACTGACTGGTGGTATTTTAGGCATCAGAGACTGGAAAGTAGGGCAGATATTTTTGCCTTGAAAAACTATTTTTGGCATCACCTGATGCCTGATGTATGATTTGCAGGGGAGTTTGAAAGGCAGGTTGGTCAGTTCACATTCAGTATTGTCCAAGTATGTGGCTCCTGTGCCGTCAAGGTAAGGCAGGAAGCACCCTATCCAGGTGTCCTGCGGCCTTTCAACTCTGAATGGCTGCCCAAGCACCTTAGTGACCCTGCTGACAGACAAGCTTCCTCCTTTTCCATTCTTCTTTCCATAGCCCGAGCCTTAATAAGGGAAGGATACAGTTGCTCCTAAATATGGTTCTGGAAAAATCTTAATCCAGGAAAGAGCAAATCTTGGCTTGGACCTTTACAAGTGGGTATGGCCATAAGCCAATATACCACCAGTTGGGCTATTTCCTGCAAAAGGAAATAATTTGCTTATAAGCTACCTCCTTTCAGCTTCTGCCTAATTCACAATGTCCCAGAAACCAACCGTCAGAGCTGAACTTAATGAAACAACATATTTACTAGACATCCACCTGGCTTCTTATAACAAAAGTGAAATTCCATGCGGTTATCTATGTTAGAGTCTCACTGTTTAAGTGGCCATTTTTAATCAAGATTGACTTGATTTTCTGCAACAAACTTATCGTCTTCTGTACTTGACCTCCTCACCTCCCTGTCTTTGTTCTATAAAAGAAACTAGCATCCAAACCCAAGCAAGATGGTTCTTTGGGACCCTAGTCCACCATCTTCTGGATCTGCTGGCTTTCCAAATAAAGGTGCTATTCCTTGCCCACCCAACCACCCACCGCCACACACACGAAAAAAATTGACTTGATTTTCTCTCTGACCTTCCCATCCCGGAACCTCATTTGCTTTTTGCAAACTCCTCTTGTGCTCATGTGTAAGGAATGCCCCTCAGTCTACCGTGGAGATTTTTCTGTTATATATTTTGAGTAAAGGATGCTTGAGAGAGAAACATAACTACGGACAAAGGCAGTGAAACTAGTCAGAAGAGAAATTAATCCCTGGGTTGGTACAGAGTTTGACAACTAGAAATTGATTTCTTATACTGTACTTAAGGACATTCTACCTCCATGGCTGTGGCAGCAAAAAAATAAGCCAAAAATTTCCCCATGAGCTTTGGGAGGAAAATCCCATTTCCGCATCAAAGAAATGTTCTTTATATCCTTCTGCCTCCAATTAGAAAGAGAACATGATTTTTCTTGATGTTGATGTCCCAAGAATTCACAATAAGCCCCTCTGGGAATATGATACCTGTAACTCAGCAGTTAGATCTGGTACTTATGGAAAAGAGCTTGAATAGGGTTATCTACACTGGACCTTGAAATACTTTAGGGTTCAAACCCACTCTTTTACCCTCCTTTTACAGGTGAGCATGAGCCCAGATTGAAGTGGGTAGTAATGGACTCTTGGAGGAACCAGTAACTATAAAATAGACTATTTTTACATCATAGACACGGCCAATTTGCAGTGTTCACAGACTGTGATGAAATCAAATCAGAAACGTTAAAACCAATTTCTGCAATCTAGCTAAAGACCCGAAACAAAAGTTTATGAGCCTGGTAAGAGGATGAACACATAAGGTGCCCCCTGGGAATCTTCTTAAGATCACAAAAATATAAATCACAAGCCATTATTTTCTTTATACACTGTGAATTTCTCCAGTTGGGAATGGAAACTTTCAAGAGGAGTACCAACCAGTTCAGTCCTTTGATATCCAAAGTGGGACTTGTCTTATGGATGTGGACAAAGCCACTCATCTTAGCCATCTTCCTGCAGGTGTGCTGCTTCTTTGCCAGCTGGAATTCTCAGTCAGAGAGTCCAAGACTTGAGTCAGGGTCCTTTATGTTCAGTTCCAGTACAATTTTACTTAGTGCTAGACCTGTACTGATTTGCACTATAAAATTCTGGACTTCAACTCCAGTCCCAAGTAAACCTGATGCATGCTATGATGAGGAAGACAAAGACGGGAAGACTAGGTCCTGTGACAATACAAAGAATTTACGTGTAATCCAGAAGTGTGAGCAATAGATCCATTTATTCACCCGGTCATCCATTCAATAAGTGTTCATTGAGCTCCTGGTCAGAGGGCACTTTATCGCTCCAGGGCATGCCATTCACAGATGTTTCCACACTCTGCGTAAAGCTCCAGGGGAGCAAGGGACAGTCCCTGCCTTCAAGGGGCTCAGTGCAGTGAGAGAAAGGCACCAGTGGTCAGGCAATTACAGTACAGAGTGGAAAGATGTTAGGTGGAATAATTAGCACCGGTGAACCTGGAAGCTCAGAGGTGGGACACTTATCCCAGCCTTGGGGGGACCAAGGGCAGCTCCCTGGAAAAGGCTGCACCTGAGAAGGCTGCATCCTGCACCAGGTGCAGACAGGATGTAGCCAGGCCAAGAAGAGGAAGCAGAACAGTCAGGGTGAAGATGCAGCACGTGCAAATGCAGAGGGATGAGGGAGAGAGGGTGGGGTAACCAGAAGAAGCCATTTGGACCAACTGAGTAGACAGAGGAAAGAAGAAAGTTGCCAAGAAAAGGAGAGGAGAGAAGGGGGACGGGGCAGGAGGAAAGGAAGGGGGAGGGAGAAGAAAGGGCGAGCAGGAAAGGAGAGGAGAGAATGTAGCCAGGGCTCAAAGCTGCCTTGATTCTCACCCTCCCGGTGGCCTGGTGGTCAGACTCCCAGGGGCGTCAGCATGTGTCTTTGTTAGCATGTAACCACACTGTTTCTTATAATCAAAGGAATTCTAACCATGACAGGGATTCTTGATATTCAACAGACTGAAATGCAAGTAGGTTTTTTTTTATTGTTGCTGTTGTTGTTTTTTTAGCATGCAGCTAATAAGCATATATAAAAGAGTAGGAAGACTGGAGGTGGAAACAGCTAGTTTTGCTACTTTATTTACACCACTTTCTATTAAAAACTCTTTCTGCCACTTACTTGCTTCAGTCTGCCCACTTGAAGAAATGCTTGCTGGACAGTCCTCTTCTAATTGTTAGGCTCTACAGCTGGGCTTCCATCAATGGGATGATTAGGGTAAATATTGGTTGCTGACTTTTCAAAGCCAGATTTCAACTTAATGACCAACATACTCTAGTAGGAAAAGTGCTACAAAGGAAGTTTAAAAAAATAAATAACGAAACAAGTGTTATGTCTTCCTATACCAACTCTTTTAACTTCATAATTCCTACACTTAGAAAAAAAAAAAAAACACCCAGTTCAGCGACTAATAACTGCCTAACAACAATAATAACAAAAATAGCTTAACCTTATTTTGGAGGATTGATTCTTTTTCTCTCCACTTTACCACTTCCTACTCAATCATCATCTATTAATTTTTTTCACACCACACTCAGAAACCGATAACACAAAGTTACTGAACATAAACATTTCTAGCCTACCTCTTTCTTACAGTTTTGTTCCTCATTTTTCTTCTCACTTCCCCTTAAGGAGGATTTTTCTTTCTTTCCTAAATGGGCTCAAGCCCATAATTGGTCCCATGAAAGCTTGCGCAGGATCTTACTTTCAAACGTTTTCTCGTTGCAAAATGGCTTTAGGGCTCTAATCCCAACACAGCGATCTCCAAAAATACAGTGGCTATTTTTGAAAGAAAAAAAGAAATTCCAAGGAGTCTGGTTACAAATCAGTAATAGGCCCTGCACACAGTTGTAGCCATCAACAAAACCAGAAAGATTTTCACCTGTGCCCTACTTGGTAAACATCCTTGGTCTTTATTTTCTTAACCACACTCTCTAATTATAAACATCATCTTAAACTGTTAAAAGAAAGCAATGTACCATCGGGGTCATTAATGTTCCTCTTCTCATATCAAGCTTTCTATTGTCTCCTTAATATGTTCGTATTACCAAACGTTTTCAGTCCATCCCACCATTCCTTAGCCTCTGTGCCAAATGGGTTGTGCCCGAGGGCTTAAAATTAGGCCTCCAGCAATCAAGTGTGGCCAGCCCTCGCCTTCCTTTCCCTGACATCCCTGGGGAACCCTGTCACCATCCTGCTGAAGCCCTCCACAACCTCCTGAGTGAGCCATTTCCCCTGGTGTATGAACCACACTCCATCTCTACTTCCCTCTGGAAGTTTCAATTCTTAAAACTTGCTAAAATTGAATCGCTTCTTAATTTCCCCCCAACAAATTGAATTCTTCTCTAGGGGTACACTTTTCTCTCAGAATGTTTTTTTTTACCTTGTCTCTTACCTTTTTGCTGCCTGCTTTGTAAGCCTCCTTCTCACCTTGTAAGTTTTGTGTTGGTGTTATCCCTTTCTGCCCACTTAAAATGGGCAAAATATAGGTTGATTCTCTTTCTCCAAAAATTTTTTTCATACCTTAAAAACATCTGATGAAAATTGTTCTGTTTATTCAGTTCTCTTTTTTTAATTGAAGTGTAAGATTTACCATATTGTATTAGTTTCAGGTGTACAGCAAAGTGATTCAGTTGTATATATATATTTTCAGATTATTTTCCATGATAGGCTATTACAAGTTATTGAATATAATTCCCTGTGCTATACAGTAAATCTTTGTTGCTTATCTATTTTATACATAGTAGTGTGAATCTGTTAATCCCATACCCCTAATTTATCCCTCCCTCACTCCCTTTCCCCTTTGGTAACTATAAGTTTGTTTTCTATGACTGTGAGTCTGTTTCTGTTTTGTATATAGATTCATTTGTATTATTAGATTAGATTCCACATATCGGTAATATCATATAATATTTGTCTCTCTCTGTTTGATTTCATTTAGTATGATAATCTCTAAGTCTATCCATGTTGCTGCAAATGACATGGAAATATGCATGCAAATATTTCATTCACTTTTATGGCTGAGTAATACTCCATTTTATATATATATATATATATATATATATATACACACACACACACAACATCTTCTTAAGCCAATCATCTGTTGATGGGCACTTAGTTTGCTTCCATGTCTTTGCTATTGTAAAATAGTGCTTCTATGAACATCAGGGTGCATTATCTTTTTTAATTAGAATTTTTGTCTTTTCCAGATATATGCCCAGGAATGGGATTGCTGAATCATATGGTAGCTCTATTTTTAGTTTTTAAGGAACCTCCATACTGTTCTCCATAGTGACTGCACCAATTTACATTCCCCTCAACAATGTAGGAACGCTTCCTTTTCTCTACACTCTCTCCAGCATTTATTATTTTTGATGATAGCCATTCTATACAGTTTTAAAAATATATATATTTAAGCAATAGTTTCCCCCAAGTGTGGAATTGGGGCAGTTTTTGGGTAATGATTGGGAGGAGAACAGGGCACCTTTACATTTGATTTTAACTGTTTTTGTTTAAAGTTTTTATGATAATAATGTACTAATTTGTTACAAAAATTATTTTTTTAATTCACAAATACCTTTACATTGTTCAGAAAGGGAAAGAATTCCTACCTAAAGCTTTTTAAGCTCCTCTAAGATCATGGTCATCAAAATTGTCATGACCAAATAGTTATCCACTAAAAAGAAGAGGGGAACAGAGACAGGGAGAAACTGTGAACCTCAGGGAGAGAAATATCGTTCAAAGTCAGCGTTCCCTGTACGTTTTTCGGCTGTGAGCATGTGACCAAGTTCTGTGAGCAATCACACTTTGAAGGCTGAAACTATGTTATTTAGTCTGATGTCCCGTTATCAACTTCTGATCCAAAAGGGAAAAGTGTCTCTTACTTTTTCCTCCATGCAGTACTATATACTCAGAATTTTCAAAATCAGCACACGTTGTTATGTAATTAAACACACACACAAACACACACACTCACACACACACACATTCACACTCACACACACTCACACTCACACCCCAAACAAAACTCCTATTCTCCTGAGACTGAGAAATTTAATCAGGTTTCTTTCCTAACACCTAGCACTAGGTATAGTATTTGCCAGGGTCCCAGCAGGGATTTAGAGGGCAAAGGGCTCTGCTGATGCACACCAAAGAGGGCAGCCTTCCAGGGCCAAGAGCAGAGCAGTGACAGGTGGGAAAAAGATATAAGGGGAGGGATGAGAAAGATTCAGCACAGGTGTGATGACTAAGTTACTGTAGTAGTTACATCTTTATAGAACATCATATCCAGGTACTGAAGAACATATTTTAAAACTCAGTCATAGCCGTATGCCACAGATAAACCTGCCTGGTGGGTCTAAGCTTCAGGGTGCTGGCAACCAGAGTTGCAGGCCTAGAGAATTAGGGGGAAATTGCCTGTCTCTGGAAATGCTCTTTTCAATGACAAGCTGTTTAATTGTGACATACGTGGGTCACAATATTCTTTCAAGTCCCAGTGTAGGTCCAGGCCCCTTAAATAATCTGTCCCTCAGTTGCCTTCTTGATTCTCATAATCTATTTGCAAATCTCCAGGCCTTTCCAAACGTACTTATTTTGCAGCGTCTAATATTGCAATCTGAAAGTTAGCGCTCTCTCAGCATCATGTTCCAAAATAATGACTTTTTCTGAATTCCTATATAAAGAAAATTCTATCTACAGAATTAAATATGTCCTCAGTGTTTTCCACGCATCAATTTTTAAGTACTGGCATGTGTCTTAAGGTAGGAATTCTTTATTTCTGCCTTCTCACTTCATTCAAAATACCTTCCCTCTTAAGGGAATTTTTTGAGCAACTCTCTGTCTTACCAACTACCTTAAAATCTCTTCTGGAAGCTGTCCTCTGGCAAGTACAGTCTTACTTCTGTGAAAAGCTTTTCCTCCTGGTGGAATCATAAGCAAGCAATAGTCTCCGAGGTTATCTATGGCAACCCCTTCATCTGACTGATGAGAAAAAGCCTTCCTGCTTTTTTCTTTTTTAATGACAGTGATTAGATTTCAACTCATCTCTCCCTCTCCCATTTGTTCTCCGTTATCTATCAGTTAGGGTCTAAGATCTCCAACACCTCTAATAACTTAAGATAAAAACAAAAAACGATGGGGTTTCTTTCTCCCAGAGAGCCTTTCCTATATTCCACTCTGCAAATCAGTTTACTGATGACCCCGGGATTCCTTCTCGTAGTGTCTGGGAGGGCTTCCAGTGGGGATGTAGACTTTTGCTATGAATGGTTATTTCAGTTTCTAGCTTCTGGGACCTGGTGCTGGCATTCCCTTGTCACATCTAGATGTACTTTGCTCCAGAACTTTTCTGGATCCTTGTGGTGGAGTCGACTTATTTCCTATCGTGCAGCGGGCACATTCACAAGCACCCTCCACCCAACACACACACACCTGATCCTCACAACCCCCTGGGAAGCAGAATTATTGTTCCCAATTTAAAGGGGAAGAAACAAGTCTTGGCGATCCAGTGTCCCGTCTGAGGCAACTTAGCTAGTTGGGGGCAGAGCTGGGATACAAGCCTGAGTGTTCTGACTTCAACTCCTGCACATGATCCTTTTCCGTATATGTTACCAACTGAGTGCTCCGTTCTCCTCCTCTCGTTTACACCCTGCTCACCCTCTCGGTTCATGGGACCAGAAGAGAGATAAGAGAATGACAGAGGGGAAAACATCACCGGTCCCTCCCGTGGCCCACCTGGAGTCAAGGTCCCCCCAGAGCCGTCTGCTTGTTCTTTTATAATCCCTGGAAAGAATCAATAGCATTAATTTTTGACCATTTCTTCTTTCCTGCTCTTCCATCCTCTTGTTCACATTAATTTAATGTTAGGTTTACTGCAACATTTCTCTAATAGTAACTTTCAGACTGTGTTTTAGGTTATTTTCTACCTTTATTCATTGCAAGCTCAGTTTTCTCCACTCTCAAAATAATCTGTTAGAGACTGTGCATATCTGAAAACTCTTCCCTATCCCTGTATTGCTTCGGCTGAATACTTTTGGGCAGCTTTAGGGATATAGCAAAAGGGACAGAGGAGAATATATGTTCCCATGAACTAGTTTATGATAGAACCGTCCCCCACAAAAAAGGTTGTCACACCAAAACATGATCCATAAAATAAAAATATTGATAAATTGGACTTGATTAAAATTAAACCTTTTGTGTTTCAAAAGACCCTACTAAGAAAACCAAAACAAGTCTCTTGACTGGGAGAAAATATTTGCAAATCATGTATCTAATAAAAGATTTATATCCAGAATGTATAAGAACCCACACAACTCAATAATAAAAGGTAACCCAATTAAAAAGTGAGCAAAAGATTTAAATAGGGATTTTAATAAGCATAGGAAAAGGTGTTCATGTCATTACTCATTAAGGAAATGCAAAGTAAAACAATGAGTTACCTTTTCACACTCATTAGAATGGCTAAAATCATGACAGACAATAACAAGTGTTATAGAGGATGTGGAGAAATAGGAACATTCATACATTGTTGATGAGGTTGTAAAACGATAGAGCCACTTTGGCAAATAGTTTTGTAGTTTCTTAAAAAGTTAAACATAAACTTGCTATACAACCTAGCTATTCCACTCTGAAGTATCCACCCAAGAGAAATAAAATCAAACATCTACACAAATACTTGTATAGAATGTTCATCACAGTATTATTCATAAAAGCCAAACCTTATGCCAACTGAAAGAAGCCAGATGTATACAAAAGTACACATTGTATTCCATTTATATAAAATCTATAGAGACAGAAATTAGATTAGTTTCTGAAGCTGAGGGTAGAATGGAGATTTACTGTAAATGGGCATAAGACACTGTCTGAAACAGTAGAAAAGTTCTAAAACTGGGTGTGATGATGGTTATACAACTGCCAATTGGTTAGAAATAATGAAACATAATGGGTAAAATATGTGATATACAAATTAGAGAATTGTTTTGCTAAGTTTTTTATCTTTAGCTTTATTGACTTTTGAACGTATTAACCCACGCTGCTTTGCTTGGCATTTTCCATTTCTGGGAAAACTCTAGCATCACAATGGAGAGAGGGTCCAAACACATTACACTGTTCCTTGGTGCCATTTGCCCTTGCTTGGCCACTGAGCAACATAAACTACAAATAGACTTTAAAGTGTATGTTGATTTCCTTTACTGGGTTACCAAATTTTGACAATGTTAGTCAACGTCTTCAAAATCCAACACTGAATAAACAGACACATTTGAAATGCTGACTTTTAGACCTGAAAGAATGGTTTCACCTTGTTCAGTTAATTAAAAAATTTAAAGACTAGTGGTGAAGAGAGGCAACATAGTTTGCCTTTATCAGGGTCAAATTTTTCATCAGAATCTGCATTGTCTGTTACCTGTCAGATTAGGCTTCTTCCTACAAAGAGGGCCTTAACCTATTCTGGTTTTTTATTGGTAGAAGGCCAAGAATGTTTCCCATGTGTCTTCATTCCATTCAAACATCATGTGGGTGGCCTGCTTTAAAGCTGTGCTGTTTCAGTAATGAGACTTATCCTGCTTGGGTAAAGGGCCAGAGTGGCTGAAGAAAGCAGACTGGAGGTGGCTAATGGACAGAATCTCCTTGCTTTGGCTTCCAGTCACTGGAATGAAATTACATTTCCTTGTCAGACTATTTACACAATTGTTATTTCCACATAGATTATAAATTGGCTCTGTGCTGCATGCCTGAGGCATCATATACCATCATATACCAAATATGCTTTAACGTGTTAAAGTAAGAAGTTGTATGATCCTTTACTTGGCAAACATTTTCAGCAACAACAAAACAGCCATGAACAGTGGAGGAAATTAGTTTGCGATTCATTAAACAGCTCCAACTTAAGTGCCATGATCTGCATGGATTCCTTGAAGGGCTCAGGAACTTGAATTCTGCCTCTGTTTATATAGGCCTTTGGTACTTTTGGAAATGGAAAGGCATCTGATAATGCATGTCTCCAGAAGTATAGCTTTAGTTGCCAACAGCTAGTTGCCAAGAGACACAATAAAGTATTTCCCTTGATAATTTTCTAGACTCGGGTATCAGTCTTAAAATTAGAACTCTTATCAATCCATGGCTTGCTTGATTGACTGATGTTTGGCAGACACTGAGAATGGACTTCTCCCTCAGGGGCAGACTCACATTAGCCAAGCTCACAGGGACTGATATACACAAACCAGAACACCAATCTGTGAACTTAGCATGAATTGTCAAGTCATCCAGAAGACTTGAGGACTTGTGTTAGCAAATTGGTGCATCCCTCCCTTCAGCTTGTGAGTTGTGATGAGACAGAGAAGGGGTTTGGCTGGCTTCTCACTGTGTTAGTCTGCTCAGGCTACCATAACAAAATACCATAGACTCAGAGGTTTAAACAACAGAAATATATCTCTCAGTTCTGGAGGCTGGGAAGTCCAAGATCAAGGTGCTGGTCAATTCAGTTCCTGGTGAGGACTGTCATCCTGGCTTGCAGACAGTCACCTTCTCACTGTGTCCTCACAAGGTGGAGCGAGAGATCTCTCTGGTGTCTCTTCTTATAAGGCACTAATTCTGTTGGATCAGGGCTCCACCCTTATGACCTCATTTAACCTTAATTACTTCCTTAAAGGCCCTATCTCAAATTCAGTTACACAGGGGGTTCGGGCTTCAATATATGAATTTGGGGGGGCACAATTCAGTCTGTAAAACTTACTTTCATCACCTTGCCTCTCCTCCTCCTTCCCTTCTTGTACCTACTTTCTGGCCCATGAATATGGGGAGAGAGGAGATTTAACAAAGCAGGACCATTTGAATTTTTTATTTTATTTTATTTTTTTAATCTTTGGCTGCACCACGCAGCATGTGGGATCTTAGTTCCCCGACCGGGGATCAAACTCGTGCCCCCTGCAGTGGAAGCACGGAGTCTTAACCACTGGACCACCAGGGAAGTCCCAGCAGGACCATTTATACTTGTCTGAAGCTGGTGTGAGACTTCAGTACACTCTCCAGGCCTGGTAGAGTGTAAACATGACTCCTTCTCTTAGGAAGAATATTTTTCAGTTCTTAGTAGGCCTTCTTGATATGGTTGCTACATCCTCCTGCTCCATGCTTACAGCTCTTTCCTCAGCCCCCAAGAATTCCAGAGCTGACTTCCAGCATCTTCCTGCCGAAACCCCTTCTCCCCTTCAGACAACCTACTTGCACAGACGTGAGTCAATTCCACACCAGCTCCCTCTCATGTGTGGGCCATTATGTCCATTGGAAACCCTCATGCTTTTACTTTCATGCTTTTCAACCCTTTTACTTTCTTCCTTTTGAGTCCCAAACTCTGGGAGAATAGGCCAGACAGTGCAGCACCAAAATCACCTTTGCTCCTGCTGTCAGGGTGTCTCTCATTTTTAGATTCCCTAGGCAGGGGTGAGAATGCATCCCCCTCCTCCCTCCTAAACTGCAAAGGACACATTTCTCACTTTCTGAATAGTGCCCCTGAGGCCCTTCTCTCTTGACCTGAAGGAAGGGGGAATCACCCCCTGACACCTACCCCAAGTCCTCCCTTCTATAACCGATATAGTGAATTGGTCCTTAGCATCAATTCCAATCTCCTCTCTTGTGTGCTTTCTTGTACTGCACTACAGATTCTCTTGCAGTTAGGGTTCTGGAAGCAAATTAGGTTCCATCAATTGATGGCACTTGAAGAAGACTTGGAAGGCAGAATGGAGCAGGGGGACAGGGTAAGGGATCTTCTCACTGCATGCAAGGCCACGGAGATAAAGATAGAACTTTTCTGCATCCATGATCCAGTGTCCAACCCCTATCTTCATGGGCATTAAGAAGTAGTTGCATCAGTGATGGCGAGATGTCCTCCTCCCTGGATCACAGTTCTGGTGGTATGATCTTGACGTCAATGGTTCTAGAGTCCTAGTGTTGGCCTCTTGACTCCTCACCTCTGGATGGTGGCCAGAGTAGCAGCTCCCCTGGGGACCCATTCAGTGGTCCTCTTCTGACAGTCGTTTCTGTAGGCCTGGCCTGAAATCTACTCCTCCAGTCCTTCTAAAATTTTCTAAGCACCAAATTCCTTGAAATAAACCTCATTCTGATTAAAATATCTAGAGTGGTTTCTGTTTCCTGCAAATGATCCCTGACTGTTATACCTCCCCTTAGGAAAGGGAGTAGGGAACAAAATTCACTGGCACATCAACAACCAGGCTGACACTTCCGTTTTAGCATTCTCTTATAAACTTCCTGAGGGCAGTCCTTGCGTTCAGTCCTTGTGGAGCCCCCCTCCAGAGCTTCTTGTCATGCTTGATCACATGAAAAGGGCTCAACGTGTTTAAAATAGCACATCATTCACAATGAAGATAATATCTTCATTTGTGTGTCTTTACGTACTCAAGGATCTATCCAGTGTTTTATTTATTTGACTAATGACAGTGTAATCTTTCCCCAACCTAAAAGCATCCACTAAATCCCTTGACTCTTATTTGACCTGGCCTCAGGAGCAGACAGAAAGGCAGAAAAACTTTAGGAGCCTGAGAAGAGCAATTTATCTTCCAGAATCCTCACTCCACCAACTAACATTGTACCCCAAAGAGACTGATTCTTTGGCTTGGGTTTTTTCCCTGACAGAGTACAGATAGCGCAGTCATTGTGACAGTTGAGCCTGTGATCCAGAAGTGCCTTATTTGAGCTCATCCTAACCTGTCCTCAGAGCAAGTGTTGATGAGAAGAAGGAAGCAGAGAGAACACGAGGATGTGGCCAGCAGTACAAAGGAATGAGTGCGTGGCCTGGGAAGAGATTCCCTCCCTCCATTCTCTCAAGCCACCCCATAGAAAATATGAGAAACATCATCTGAGGTGAATAATTAACTTTCTCTTACTATTATGAAGAGTGTGAATAAAAGCATCTTTAGAAACTTTGCTATTTGTCTTGCTTTATAACATACTCTAAGCAAAAAATGGTTTGCTTGCTCTATAGTTGCAATTTCAAGATTAGGCCTCTAGCTCCTCCTTCTACTCAAATTGCTGCCCCTAAATTCCTCCACTACAGAAATTCTGGAGCTGCCACTGTGACTCAGGGCATTAGAGGGCGGGGGACACCCTACAAGGTGGAAGATAGCTGAGAATGGGGAAATGGGGACCCAGACAAAGCTGGATCTCCTTTGGAATTTGTGCCTGGAGGCAACACACATCATCTCTGTAAACTTCATCTTTGGCGTGCTTAACCCCCAAAATAACTACATGAAAAATCACTCCCTTCCTAAAACTTGCATCATGCTTTTTATTCCAATCTGAGTCATGGCAATGTTCTTTGAGTCATCTGTCAGAATGTAATCAAAGTTTCACAATGTCCTTCCTATGTGAATAGTTTCTGGTTTCTCCCTTAAATTTTATTTTGGCCTCAAAATATCCTTTGAAAACAATGACTCCAGGATCTTCTGCATTCCAAGGATCTCCACACAGTCTTTCAGTCCCTCCTGTGGCCTCCTTCTTCTCTTCGGGGGCCCCCAGCAAGGTCACCAACTCCTTTTGTTCTTCCTTCTTCCCTTGCCTGTTGTGTCACTTTCCTGCCTCCTTTCCTTGCATTATTTTCTCCACTAAAAACTTCTTCTTCCCCCTCTCAGCACTCTTCCAATCCCTAGGGGACAGTGACATTCACTGGCTCGAAAGGGAAGACCCCAGGCTGAGAAGCAGGCAGACAGCTCAGGGCCCTACAACCTTGGACGAGTTCTTCAATGTCTCAGGGCCTCAGTTGTCTGTAAATTCAAATAGTTCTCAGTTCATATCCATACTTGGTTTAAACCACCTGGATAAAAATCCTACCACAGCATAGGCACATTCTACCCTTACATTGAAAGAATCCTACCATTACATGAAGAAAACTTCTTCTTTGAAATTCACTTTCTAAATGTTCACCAATAGGACACTGGTAAAATAATGGTGCATTTATTTTTTAATATGAGGTGACTATGTACAGTGTCTAGAGAGTAAAGAAAGCAATTTGCAGAAGAATACATCTAGTAGAATCCCTGTTTTAAAAAAATCTATGTTCCATGCTATGTGTTAGTAGTATGCTGTGTATTATATATAAGTTTATATATGGTTAGAAAAAATCTGAAAGGATATAGACCACATGTAACAGTGGTTGCTTTGGGGGGAGGAGAAAGTATAGGAAGTGAGGAGGGGAATTTCAATTTTTTCCTTTTGTGCTTCTGAAATTTTTACCAATATTTCTTCAACAATTAAACCAATTTTGAATAATTTGGGGGAGGGTATCTTCTATATCCTGGATTAGAGCTTTATTGATATGCCTAAAATCTTATAAAATAAATGATCTTACAATAGCATTTTCCTTTCATCCCCATTCACAAAATGTCATTCATTCTAAAAAAAAAAAAAAAAATTGAATGAATTATTTGACTGCTTTGGCTTGTGGAGAGGAAGAGCTGAGCTGATCCAAGTTTTTTGTTCTGCCCTCAGGTAGCAGTGACCCTTCAAGTCTTCTGATTTTTCCTCACCTCAAACATCTCAATCACCCTAGCCAGCCACATATTGCCTCAAGACAGGAAATAGGCCTAAAGGCTGAGGTGAAGCAGAGGTACTGAGTTTTCCTTTCCCTTGCTGGGTTCCAATCAAAAAGTGCCATTTTACATGATAAATTCATTACCCAGAGAATAGGCCCAATTTCTGCCTCATAGACTGTAGCTTCTGTAGAATGATTTCACCAAGTCATTTATTTCAAACCTGTTAATATTTCCTGCCAAGCAATTTAGATGTCACATGAAGTTTACTTTGGTGGAGTTTTTACTTATGTCACCAAATGAAATCATTTCTCTCCGAACCTTTTCACTAATGGAATTTCTATGAGCTTGTTTTGTTTGTAGCTAGTTAGAGCGATGCATAGGTGATTAAAGCAGTGAGTTACACACATGTGTGCATACAACCTTCATTCACTACATCTTCCCAGGATAACCTGATACATCTTTGATAATAGATCCTTGCCTGCACCCAATGCCCCAAGGAGGAAATTAGTAAGAAAAACTTAGGAGTGTGATTTCCTCCTTCTTCCCTCACTCTGCCACCCAGCCTATTTTAAGACAGCTGTACGTAAACAGGCTTGTTGCCTGCATGACTCAGCCTCTGTTAATCACGGAGAACAGGAGTTTGTTTGGCAGGAGAATCAGTCACCGTCTCCAAGCTCCTATGCTTTATGGCTGGTATAGGATTCTTCTGCTAGGCGTGAAGATTCAACGAAAATTACATGTCAATCCTATGCATTTATGTGGATATTGGGGATTATTTGTTCCATAACGTTAGTGCATTTCTTGAGGACAGCGTCAACGTTAAAACACTCAATATTTTAAAAAGCCTTTATTTAACTATGAGATATCTTTACGTATGCATCTTCAGATTGACACCATCTTTCTTCCTGAGGGCCCACTGTCCCAGCCTTAGAGAAGCCTGCGTCAGCTCTTACCGCCTGCTGCATTGCCTCCTAATTGGGTTCCCTGCTTCCCTCTGGCTCCACTGCCACCACTTCTCTCCATACAGTGCAGAACAATTGTTTTAAAATGCAAGTCAGGCCCAATCTCAACCTGGGTTCAAACCCCTCACTGGCTTACCCTGTACATCCAATAAAGCAGACCCTCCTTTGCATGCCCTGGGCCCAGCTCCCCCTCGACGTTGGCATTGGGCATTGCCCTCCCAGCACTCTAGCCATGCTGGCTTTCCCACCCTTCTGAGACCACACCAGGCTCCCCCCGGCCTCAGGTCTTTGCACTGCTCAAGGCACCGCCCCTGACTGACTTGCCAAAGTGGCCTCTTCTAATTCTCCTTTACAGCTTCCTATTAGTTTCTTTTAATACCTGTTATCCTCTGTATTTACTTGTTGATTGTCTTCTTCCCCCAGTGCATGAAAAACTCCTTATGGGGATGGACCATTAGCGCTTGCATTCTGAATGTTCAGGGGCCCCGTAGAGGTCTGGGGAGCTGACAAAGATTCTTTACTTGACCAAACTTTAGTCAGGCTCCTGAACCTTCTCCCAGGCCCATCTGTGCACGTCCCTATACAATCTAGCTTAACTAGAACCCTGCTAAGTCAGTTTAACTAGAATTTTCCACCCATAAAATCGGATCACCCTCAACATCTAATCAGGTTCTTCACCCTCCACCATCTCTCAGGTGATGTCTGATCACCCTGGCCTGTCTTCAGTAAGAATCCTATTAGGTTGATTTAGCCAAAAAAAACCCCTACTCCTGATGTTTCCTCCTAGTGACCTTCCATGCATGGGGCCCCACCCTGCTCTTTGGCTATAAATTCCCACTTGCCCAGGCTGTATTCAGAGTTGAGCCGAATCTCTCTTCCCCACTGTAACACCCCGATGCAGCGATTCCTACACCTATCATGATGGTCCTGAAGAAAGTCTGTCTTTCCATCTTTAACCAGTGTCACTGAATGTTTTTTTCTTTCCTGGAGCACAGGTTACAGACTCCTACCACATCATCATTGTGAGTCATCACTAGCAGAATTTACCTTTCAGTTCTTGTTAACGTCATCAACTTAATTTTATTGAATAATTTGTCAACATTAGTCTAAACCTGTTAACTCTTTTCCAGTTAAAATACATAAGTAAAGCTTTTACTGCAACATCAAGGAAGTAGGATATAGAAGACAGCCAGCTTTGAGACAAAGTGTTGATAAGGTTCGCTTTCCATCAGTGTGAGGGGTGCTGTAGTCAATTTTTATGATGGGGTAAAGATCAGGGAACAGTTTGTTAAGACAGGATACAGAAGCATGACTCAGCTCTCCCAAATGAAATCTTTTCACAATGACTTCATTATTTTATTTGAAACAATGGGAGTTCCAGGATCTTTGGCGCATCTGTACTCAAAAATCATCAGGAAAATATTTTAATCCTCTTTTAAAACTCTCTGTGTCAATGCTTCCTTCCATTCGTGTGCATAGTCAGTCAGTATGATCTCTTGTACGTGTTCACACAAATCAAAGTATTAAAACAACCAGAGTTTAAATCCTTTCGTTTTCAATATGTTTGTGAAGATTTAGTCAAAGTCACAGGTAAGAATTATTGTTATTTTCTGGGAACTTGGATTCAAAATATAGAAAGTTAAGCATAAAGCTATTATAAGACATATTTTACACTGGCTACATAGTTCCACAATTTTAAAACAAAGCAGCCATGATTGTTGCCACTGACAAAATAGAAAGCTATTAAAGACAAGGGCCTGTTGTGAATCTCATTAACTAATCCATCCATCTCTAACTAATCCATTGAATTGACACAGGTTTATTGAGCTTCTACTACGACCTTAAAAAGTGTACATATGGTCCCTGCCTTCAAGAAGGGACCTCATTCCAGAAAACCCCTCAGTTCCAGACAAACCAGGATGGTTGATCCATCACCCTTGCGCTAGAAAAAGTGGAAATGGCTTTGGTGAACACCTAACAGCCACTGGACATTCGATAGGGCCTAATAAACAGCATCATTTACCCCCCGCTCACCTTCTGAAACAATGAGCAATAATATAAGAACGACAAACAGGGATCAAAATAGTCACTGTTTTCACTGATAAGGATAGATCAGAACAAGGCTTTTATCTATGGGGGCGGCTCCCTGATACTGAACCCCAGAACGAGGTAGCCTTTTCCACCTGGCCCAGGCAGTGCTGGACCTCTCCTTATGGGACGCATGGCTGGAGGAACAGAGGAGAAATCCCATTCTCCGTGAACAGGTCTACTGCCAAAAAGAAAGAGAAAAAGAAGCTGATATTGAACATCCAGTTTATTTTCCCCAAATTGACCAAGTGGAGAAGTCATTCCATCTTCCTAGGGAGTCAAGAGGAGGAGACTGTGAGTGAAAGGGAGAGTGAAAGAAAATCCGAGCTATTATGTTAATCGATCTTCCATCACAAAGAAGGAGATGCCAGCCAGGGGGAAAGCATTGCCATGTAGTGGCGGTAAACCATGAGGGTGTAACAGCATGACTCCAGAGTTGGGGGCACCCAGGATATCAACCAAGGAGAACGCAAGGCAGCAGGACTAGAATAGTTTTGTACTTTAGTTGGAGAAAGATGCGTGAGCAGAAAAGCATAAACTAGAACATAGAAATTGGGATCTAGAACATAAGAAGCTGGATGTGTCTACCTTAGCAAACTCTTATCTCTGAAAGTGGGAGAGAGAGCTGTCAGGGCCTCCTAGACAGTGACATTATGGAGCCAGTTTTTCTTGTTTTGTACCCCTAATAAAGTGTCCCTCCCCTACCACTGTAAATTAAAGAATCGGTATTCTGGTTTGTATGTATTAGTCTTTGTGACCTCGGTTAACAGACAGCGTCCCAGAGAGGAGAGACCCTCCATCAGCATATTGGACAAATCAGGTTCCATGTCTGGAAGGCTGAAGATGACACCTTGGGCCATCGTGAATTCCCACAGGGTAAACACCACCTTCAAAGTCCCCTTGACGGCCAGCCAGCCACACTCTTAGAAGATGCCCTGCTGGACCATGTGAGACCAAACAACGTTTCCTTTAAACTGATATTATTACGGAGTGCATGACTGCAAGAAAAGAAATTCCAATTCTAGACTAAAAGGAGATTATCAACAGCACAACTGCAGCCTGGAGGTAATGCTGTGGTGTGTGATGGGAAGTGGGGAGAAGGGAAAGGGAGGGGAACTGACATTCATGGGACACCTACCTTGTTTTACCAGGTCCTGCATACTTATTTTAAATAAGAAGAATAACCAGAGAACAGGCTTGAGAAGGGTAAGTAAATTGACCAGAGTTAGCCAACTAGTAGCTCGGAGGGATGGTATTCAACCCCAGGCCTGGCTAGTTTGAAGAGTAATAATAATAACAAGAGGAGATAATTTGTATAAAAACAAGTATAAAAGTGCCCTTGTAATAAGACTTAGAAATTAGAATGCACAGTTACCTGAGAAACTCTCCTCAAGTTCTTTTTCAAGCATCCAATAGATGTATGCTGTTTGGAATTACTTTTCAGTCCTGTGTGAAGGGAAAAAGATAATAAGCTCAATGAGAAGCTATGGGATTAAAAGAGTATATGGAGTATCCTTCCCGACCCTGCCCCCTGCCCCTGCCCCCTGCCCCGGACCCAAGGCGTATTTAAACAAGCGGTACACAGGAATGCTTGGAGATGCAACGGAGACTCAGCATATGTATGAATTTGTCTTGCCCTTGTGGAATTTTGCTCTTGGATTTTGTAAACCGGTTAAATTCCAAATTAAAATTGCCACACTGCTGCTTGTTAAATATTCACTTCTTATAAATAAATAGGTGCATTATTTACAAAAGGGAAGATTCAATATTTACATTGCTTTTTTAAAGAGCCCCTGGCTGGAGCATGTCACCAGAACCTTCCTCCATGGAGAGGGGATGAGATGAAATGAGGCTTCTTCGGTGCAGATTCTGAGAACAGGGGCTTAGCCTGCACTTGGAAGCCACTTTTGGTTAATTGCAAACTCCAGGCTGCACCCACATTTGGACCTCTGACTCTCCTTGTTCCTGTCCCTCATCAGTGTACCTCTAAGTGGGCATCTGGCCACTTAGGCTAGAGTCACCTGGGATGAATTTTCAAAATGGATCAGCATTAAAATTTGAGGGGGGATAAATCTCAGGGTTGAGAATCACCGCTTTAACCAAGGCAGCACCTAATAGGAAAGCTGCCTCAAGCCTCACCCTTGACTCAATCAGAGTTCTGACTTTGTCTTGTGAGCATTCGGAAGGCACCAAAGGGGTTAGAGCAGAGAAAAGACGTGATCACATTTTGAATGGTAACAGATCAGTCCAGTTCTAGGGTGGAGAAGAGACTGCTAGGACTAAGGAGACCAGCCATAAAGCTGTGGTCCAGGTGAGGGAGGGCGCTGAGCGGTGGTAGAGCAGTGGCAGTGGATGGATTTGAGAGGCACCCAAGGACAGGAATTGACAGAGCCCGGAGACTCATTGGATGGAGGGTGGGGAGGTCAGCAGGGGATGGAAAGAAAGAAATTAAAGATGAACTTACTATGTTTGGAGTGGCATGAACTAACATGAGCACCACATATTATTGTAGAACTCAAATTATAACCCAGATGCTCTGATACTTACGAATTTTCAAATATAGCATACTTTGACTTGTGTAAGATCAATTAAGTGACAGAGCTTTGTTTGTTTAATTTTACAGTTAACGAAAGTGTATTCTTTGATTTTTTTTGGCTTGGGGGCTTGATAATATAAAATTAAAACATCGTATCTAGTTCCTACTAAAGTTATTTCTCTTTTTAGGTTCTCTGAGAAGTTGAACAATAAACCAAAGCTTCAGCTTTCATTCCATAGGGCTAAAAATACTCCAGTCTCCTAACCTGAAATTTGGAAGTAAGCACCATCTTTTTAAGTCACTGGCAAATCTCCTTTTTTTCTCTCTGTCTCACCCCCTCTATCCTAGACTTCCCTGGGATGCTTTATTTGGAGCTTTTTAGTCCACAGATGGGTGATATCTAACTGGAACTGGAGGAATTTATAGGGGGCAGAATGTAGCAATAGTTGCAGAACAAGAAGTACAATCTGATCCCTTTATTTTTCAGTTTTATTCTTTACATTTACAGTGGGTTTTTTTCTTGATTACAAAGTAGTCAAACATTATTATCATTATTAGAAATTCAAATAATACAGGAAAGTCTGATACAGAAAGAGAAAATACCCTGTCATCACCGTCTCAGGAATATCCACGTTAACAGTTTGGTGTATACTCTCCCAGATTCCTGCACTAACATAGGATTAAGGTTAGGAGTTGACCAGTCATTGAGTGGGGAGCCAGGGCTGAGAACTTGTGATCGTAAGAGACATTACAGAAGCTGGAGACGCAGTTTGGTGCTAGGACAAGGCGTGTGAGGTGGGCGTGGCCAGACGTGAGGGTGGAGGCAGGCGGGGACTTTGGGAGCGTCGTGTGTGTGCCTGCGTGCACCCGTGCACACGTATGCACTTGTGCACCTTTTAAAGAAATTGGATCATACTATGCGTTCTTTTCCAAAACTTGTTTTTCACAGGAAGATCTTCCCCCATCAGTACATTTAGATATTGCTCATCCTTTTTAAAAACAGCTCTGGAGTACTACTCTATTATTTGGGTGTACAAAGTTTGTTCAACCAAACCACTACTGGTGTGAGTGGTTTCAAGTTTTTGCTATTGAGAGCAAATGAGCATTACGTAAATACCCATGGAAGAATTTCTGATGGCTTAATTTCTAGGATTGATATTGCTAGGTCAGCGACTATGCATATTTAAAATTTTGCATGACCTGCTGTGTTCAGGATTGGCTATTCCCTTACATCCTTAGCGGCAGTGAATGCTATTTCTTTATTTTTTTGCCAACCTGATGGGCAAAAAGAAAAATCTCGTCTAAAATTTTATTATCGACGTTGAACCCCTTTTCATATCTTTCTTGCCTGTAGGTATTTATTCTGTGAGTTATCAGTTCACGCCTTTTGTTTCCGATTACTTTAGGTCAACTGCCCCTACGGGCTAGTAAAAATGTTACTGTAGAGTTTTGTGACTTCATTTAGCCAGAGCATTAGCTGTGTTGGTGAAACAATGAAAATCCATGACCTTCAGTATCTTGGAGTCATTTGTGCTTTCAGTTTTCGCTGAAATCTCAGGGCACTATTTTCTTTTATAACGAGCCATATTTGCTCCTGCCCTTTTTCTCTTGGCCTGTGACTCCCTTAATCCATGGACCCCAAAACTCCTAATTTCCACCAATCAATTTAATCTTTTTAAAAAGAGACATTTAAAAAGGCCTTGAGGAATGCTCTGGGCTCCACATCTTTATTTTCTATTTATGGATTTATGGTTTTCTGGGAAGGAGACACAGATTTTCTTTTGGATATGGCCTGTCTTCCTATTTAGACTTCACAGTTCTCGATCAGCAACCAGACAACTTGTGCCACCAGGAATCCAATTTAGTCCACATGTCTGTTTCAACTAGCATTGGACTGAAACACATCAGACTTGTCCCCAACATGCATCATGCTTAATCTGTAGCTAGACAAACTGAAAGAAGTAAGTTCTCCTAGGAATTGTGGCACAGGCTGCTTTCTGGACCATCAGGGTGGGAAAGAAAAACAACGTAAGGAATTTTAAATACAGATGTAAGGAGCCATTGGAATTATAGATTGGGATGTTCAGAAATCTTAGAATTATGAATTTGGGGTGAAAATGCCCTTTTGATGAGACACAAACCAACTTCCTCCTTTTAGGGGTGATACCCAGATAGGTGCTGTCCAAGCTTGCCCAGCCAGTGAGCAGCAGAGCTGAAATGCAGGCTTCCTGACTTGTGGTCCACAGTTTTTCTTTTTCTTCTAGGCTGCCTCCTCTTCTGATCTAATTGGAGGAAGAATTTTACTTAGGAGATTCATATATTATTAATTCCAACAGTTACTTTAGTGGTCATCCGTCACAAGGAAGAAAGCTGAGTCTCAGAGAGATGAGGTAACTTTCTTGCAGGTCACAGGACTAGTAGGTATCACCAAGCACAGGGCACAGGTGGCATGTCTTATTGCAAAAGAGGGCTCTCTCTTCCAAGTCACCCTGGTGTCCTCCACCAGGGATGGTCCAAGTCCTCAAAGCCAGTGGAAACGTTTTGGAAACTGTCATGGCTGCCCTCAGAAGTGAAGTAATAAGAGGCTCCCTCCTGCTGGTGCTCTGAGAAAACATTGGTCTGTCCTTTAAGGTAGTCTAACCCTGCACCTTGCATCTCACTGAAAAGAAATAATCCTCAGGGTCCTATTGGTTTTGTGACTTGTGGAATAATATACGCATTCAGAGTAGGTGTATTTATATTTTTCTGGTAATAAAATATCTCACCGCTTTCCTACTGTTTAGGTTAGGTTCTGTTTATAAGGAATACTGATCGTCAGTTAGCTTGAAACAGGGGATTTTACTGTAGGAACTGAGATCACTCCAAAGATTGAGGCAGCCTGAGGAACTGGTCAGCTCCAGGGACCCAGTGCTCAGACCATCGCTTTCTCATGGCTTCTTGCTTCTCCTTACACTTCTGCTCAGTTCTCCTCATTACTAACTGGCTGGTTCTGCTTGTTAGACGTTTCTGAACTTTCTTAACTCTGGCTTGCTTACGGCTTTTGCCTGCCACGTCCCTGACTTTCCCTTAGGGCATGCTTATTCTTGTTGCTCTGGGCTCGTTCCTTCCGTGTTTCCTAGTCCCAGCTCTTGCAAGACAGAGAATGTGATTGGCTCAGCTCATCTTTTTGCACTTGGACATGAGTCATAGTTGCCCTCCAGACCATGGGATAGGCTGTCCTTTGGTCTGGTGCCCATCCCGACACTAATCAGATGTGCGCAAAGAAGGGTTCCATCACATGGAAAATCGCCTGCCAAATGAAGATCTGTTAGTGGGTCAATTTCTTTCAAAGGGGCTGAAGCATCATAAATACATCTAATGTGTCTGCTTTTTAAAAAATTAAGACTCAAGTATCATGGAACTGAATTTGTTAATTGGCATCTTTTGCAAATTTGAGGGGAATTATAAAAATGTGTTATTCAGGGATTCTTTCAACTATCTAACAGTGAGTCATGACACCACTATAATTTCCCATCCATGGACTGGTTGGGTCTTTTCCAAGTATTTGTGTTGGGTTCCACTCCCTCGAAACTGAAATTTCAGCATGTCACCAGCAGAGAATGAACCCATACGCCTTGGCCTCTGAGCTCTGTCCTGAGAGGGTCTTGTGATCTCTATGTTCCTGACCTGGCCATTCCTTGGTAACAGCTTTACTACACTTAAACCTTATTCTCATATGTAAACCATATTTTATGGCCCATTGATAGAAATCAGTTGACCTAGGAGCTTGGGATGGTGCATGGAGTTGAGTAGACATGCAGAAAAAAGGAATTAACCTTTACTGAGCATCTACCGTGAACCTGGTGTGAACATTCTCATTTTATAGACGAGGAAGCTGAGGTTCAGAGAAGGTAAGACACTTGCCCAATGAGACACAGCAAGCAGGTAGTAGAGCTAGAATTTAACGCAGATCTGCCTAATTCAAAATCCCACTCTTTGTATCATAACTTGGAGTTGGTGGGTGAGAAGGAGGGCGGGAGGAGGAGGATATGTCAGGTGAAGAGAATGGAGACCGTTACAGGGAAAGGTGTGCAATACAGATGGGCAAAGTGAAAGTGGTGCAGAGACTGCTGACTGGGGGTGGCAGATTCCTGTTGGAGATGGAGGGAGATTAAACGTCAGAGGCAGCCAGATTCTTGCACAATATAAAGGCCAGCCTAGGGTGTAACTGACATTTTTGGAGGCCTCAGGGAGTCACTAAAGACAGTCATGATGTAACCGAGGCAGCTGTTTAGACTAGAAGGATTAGCCTGGAGACAGGTGTCAGAAGGATTGGACTAGGAAAAGCCTCGAGGTGATTTAGGCACGCATAGCTATGGGGGCCCTGTAATCCTAGGAAATGTTTCACAGCTGGCTTCATCGTCTCACGCAGGATGCTTTTTCAAGTGCCCTACCTCCTTGTCTTCTCTATGACAGTCACAAGCTTGGAATTGTCAGTCCTGCAGGAACTGAGCTCTGCTACAAAGCATTGCCTCTGGTAGAGAGATATGCTGTTCATCTCTTATAATATATCCTATTTGAAGCTTCCAAATGTTGTGCTTTTTGATTTTTAAAAACAGAACTGATCCAAAGGGTAGTGAGCACGGGAAGCTGAGGCTGTGGTCTAAATTTCCCCTGAAAGTCTTAACCACGGGTGAGATTTTGTATATGTATCAATCATACCATTTCCACGCTTGGTCTCTGTTCCTGTCACTCCAAGTGTGAGAAGAGATAGACAATTGAGATAAAGGAGAAGTTCCTAGGCTTTACCTTCTAGTTCTCCTTTTTCTTTTCCATAGTAAAATTACCATTGAAATTACTTGTAAGAAGTTTCAGGCAATTGGGCTAAGCTACTTGTGGGTTTGTCTTGGGAAGAGTGAAAATCAGTAAATTTTATTTTCTTCTGTGTGTTTTGCAGCTATTGAGGCTATTGATATAATTCGAGCATGCCAATAACACAAATAACATTGGTGCTGAAACATGTCTTTCTGTCACTAGAGATTAAGTATCAAGTTTGGAGGTGGGTTAGTTTGTCAGTTTTATTGGTGAGAAGACTGAAGAGGAAGGTTTAAGCCCTAAATCCAGAGGGGTCAGTAGTAATACAGGTGGAGAAACCCATTGATAAAAATGGTGACAGGTTGAACTGTCTTTTCCTTTTGCCCCAGCCTGAACTTGGAGCCTCTCTTTCTTAACATAGCTGAAGTCATAAAACAAAATTACAACCTTGACAAAACAGAGGAAGAAATCCTATGTACGAACACTAAACTGGTGATTCCCCCAACCCAATGAAATACTAATAAAGCCAAATCAAAAACTTTGATTGGCAGCCCTCAATGTGCAACGCACCATGCTAAGAGAAAACACTGAATAATTTTTCCTTAAGCTTAGGGACAGAGATTTGTGTACTGTCAATGTAATAGTCCGCATTGAAGCAGAGGTGAGTTGTTAAAATTTCAAATTCCACGTAACGACCCCAAGGGCATACTCTGCCCATTGGTTTCTCTGCTGAGTGTTAAAGTCAACTCAGACATTCTCCAGTGCTTAAAGCATAGGCCGTTAGATGTTTCAGACAACACAACGCCCACGGATTCCTAAAACGGCCACGTTTTCAGGGGACTGTGTGGATGTGAAAGTAGGCCCTGGCGATCAAGTCACGGGACTTTAGCGTCAGGGTTGGATGAAGGCCAGTTGCTGGGGGATCCTTAAACCAAGGCCTTAGAGTGGTCTGGTGGCTAGGATCACCATGCCCTCCTCTTGTTCCTGTCACAGCTGGACTGGGGAGAAATAAGGGTTAGGAGAGTCGCAGGTGGAACTTTTGAGGAATACCATATATGCAACAGAATGGAGTTGGTCAAGGCAAGCTTCACACAGGGTCCTGCTGGTGTCTAGTTCTCATTAGGGGAGGCATGGTGGTCCCATCTACAATATATTTGCCTCTCTGGGAGGTCCGGGATCCAAGGCACACTGGCCACAGTAGAACCAATGATGATAGGTGATTAAGCTCCCTGGAACACAGTGGGAACTTCAGGATTTCTGAACAAAAAGAAGAGCCTGTGTCTGTGCCAACCTCTCGGCAGGAAGAGGGAGTGCATGTAGGCCAAGAACTCTCTGAGGTGAAGGAGGGACACAGCTCGTATTTCCCATCTTGAGGCATTCATCTTTTAGAGTCAAGACATGCTTTTGAGTACAAAACAAAGAGCTGTGTCTTTGTGTCCAGGGAAATAGTAAATTCCTACACAGAGGCAGCCTTCAAAGTCTGTGGTCACTTAAGGGTCAGACAGTTCAAGGTTATCTGAAAGAATTGGATTTGCCTGGGTTGGGGCCTGGGGTACAAACCCTCTAGTTCTGAGAAAAACTGAGCAGGGCAGGGACTACAGGAGAATTGGGGATGGTGGTAAAGAATGAAAGCATTTGTTGAGGAATGGAATGCTCCAGAAGCAGTGGCAAATACTCTAGGGAGATACCAGGGATCATGGGGGAAGGGAAGGGACTTGGGGTTTAGAGTTACAGTAACACAACCATGTGGGAGCTCAGAGCCAAATACCTCCATGCCCATCACCCAAGCTTTGAATATCTCCAAGGCCTGTGTAGCCTGAAAAAATAAGGATTTCTCAATATTCAGTCAAATATTGGCCACTGTAAAAATGTCACCATTTTCATCAAAGTTTTGTGGTATGAAGGGCTTGGGAAGGTGAACACAAGCAAGGAATTGGTGTGGGTGGTATGCTAGCTGCTAGGGTAGGGGACAGAAAAGGGAGTCCAAGATTAGCTCTTAGGGTCAGAATTGTCCCATTATTTGGAGAGATGACTTACATGCCTGACAAGGTTAAATAACATTAGAATATCTGGTTCAGGGTCCAGTGATATTCTCTGAAAGTTTGTCTGATGTAGCAAATATCTCCATGAGGACTTTCTCACCTTCCTCAGGTCAGTTCCTGAGGAGGTCTACCTTAGTTACCTCTTCAGTTTGGAGAAAGGAGAAGTCCTAATTTGGTCAAAACCAGCCTTCCTTCCACATAGCTCCTGTGAACTGAGATCAGGCAAGAACCAGAACTGCCCCCGTGAGAGGTATCTCGCTACTGATGCACATACAACCATTTACAATAAGAGTGTACTGTTTACTTATTGCTCTGTAATACATCACCCCCAAACTTAGCAGCTTAGAACAACAATAAGCATTTGTCTCACAGGATTTCTGTAGGTCAGGAATCTAGGAGTGGCTTAACATGAAGTCGCAGTCAAGTTACCTGCAAGGGCTGCGGGCCATCTGAAGGCTTTACGGGGGCTGGAGGATCAGTTTCCAGGATGGTTCACTCACACGGAAGGTGACTCGATGTTGGCTTTTGTAGGAAGCCCAGATCCTTACCACATTGAATTCTCCATGGGGCTGCTTGAAGTGTCTTCATGATAGGATGTCTACTCCCCTCAGAGCAAGTGATCCCAGAGAGAGCAAGGCAGAAGCCTCAATAGTTTTTAAGACTTAGTCTGGTAAGTCACATTCTGTCATTTCTCCATTATCCTATTGTCACATAGTCAGCCCTATTCAGTGTGAGGGGGACCACACAAGGGTGTGGATACCAGGAGGTGAGAGTCGTTGGGAGACATCTTGGAGGCTGGCTACCACAAAGAGCTACCATATACTGAGAACTTACTGTGAGACAGACACCTTGCCAAGCATTTTACATACAATAACCCCTCAAGGTTCTTGTTTTCTTACTATCCCCATTTTACAGATGAGGAAACTGAGGCTTTGAGAGTGTAAATGACGTTCCCAAGGTTCTTCCATGCCCAGCTTGGAAGGCTTTGACTTGCACCTCTAAGGAATAAAGTTCATGCCATGCTTTTCATTTAGCACACAAGCTTTGAATGCCTACTGTGTGCCAGGCACTGTGTCAGGGTCTGGGAATCCAAGAGCAGCAAGAGCCAGGCCCTGAAGCATGTGAAAGAGCTGCAGGCACAAGGATAGCACTGCATTTTAGATATGGTGGGGCTCAACCAAGGGAGTAAACAATTCTTTGTGGGTAGGAATGGGTCAGCTTGATGCTTGAGATAAGTCTTAAAAGGGACCAAGCATATTCCCAACTATCTTCAAGCCTGGAAATAGGAGTACAAGTTCAACAATTCCTACAGAAGGTAACCGTCTTCACCTCCTAGCTTTTGGTCTAAGTTTGGTGAAACCAGATGACACTTTACAATACAGTCTGCTGACTGAAACCATGGGGTCTAGAATCGGGAGACTCAGGTTTTATACCTTATTTTTCCACTAACCCCCTGTGTTACCTCTGGTAAATTCTTAACATACATCTGCCTTGGTTTTATATTCTGTTAAATGGGTATAGAGTAATAATTCCTTACATCATGGGGGGAGGGTAGTTGTGAGGATCAATTAAGATAAAAGATATAAAACGCTACCGAAAAGTTCAAAGCTCTACTTTCAAGATGATCTGAAGTCACGAGCTAGTCCTTCTGCAGTATATTTCTTACCTCTGCCACTCTGCCCTATCGCTCCCCTCCACAGACACAGGAGGGCTATAATTTTTACTTTGTTTTCACAGTTTACATTTAGCCGAGGGGGAAAAGAATCAACAGCCCCTGAGGATGTTTGGTGTACTAGGCTACCTCTGAAAAAATGTAAAGACACTTCAACTGTCCTTCTGAAATCATGTTGCTGAAAATGTTGGATGATGGGGGACGAAGAGAAAGCAGTATAATATTCACAGTTGTGACGTTGTGCTTTGTGCAGCTCTTTCAGGACGAATGTCTGGCAGATGACACTTTCTGATTCTCACTGTTGCCGTGCATTTCATTCTCTGAGAAGTCAAGCACATTCTTTTCTGGTGTGATAATTCTGTGGTTCACTGGCATCACTGCATAAGCAGATGAGCAAGATTTTCCTGTGAACAGCCCTTTCATGTATGTGTAAGCCACAGCGTGCAGTCCCCGCAAAAAAAGGAGGAATGCTAAATATTCTTACCCTGAACCGGATGCTTATGAAGTAGGATCCTAGATAAATGTCACCACTACCTTCCCATGTACTCCCTGGGCCCCATCACCATCATCATAGACCAACAGACTAGATATTTCAGGTGAGTTAAAAATCTCCCAGAAGTACTGATTATTTCATATACACATGAATCTGGTGATATTATTCATATGAATAAAAACACGGGATACTGTTCTCTTTTCGAATCAAGTCATTCCATTGTGCTCTCTGTTCCTGCTCTTGCCTGGAGCGTTGGAAAGCTAGCCCCACACTCTTTTAGACTCTCTTTTATCCCTTAGATGAGCCTTTTCTACCTACCCAGAATGTCATATCCATGCAACATTCTGACCTGTACGGTCCTCAAAGTGTGTGGTAAATCTGCTCAAATATATGTCAAGTACTGAAAACATTTTCTCTCTTCTGCCCAAAGAGGCTCAACCAATTCTGGGGTGAAATTTGGTAAACCTGGATTGGGAAGTGAAGATCACCTTGTTCTGTGGCAAGTGAAAGAGGAATCGAAGCAAGGAAGCTAACGCTCTTCCTTTGCTTCTAGAACATCGACTTTCTCCTCTCCCCTTGAGCACTGTAATTACCAGCAGTCAAGGCCTCGATACCTGTTATGCTTTTAAAAACGTGGCTTTAAATGCTTCACTGTGGTTGGAAGAAGACATGTAAATATTAAAAGCCCTTAATATTCTTCAGGAACTACCTTTTTGTTTGTTTTTTAAATTAACATCTAGTGGATTCCCTGGCGGCTCAGTGGTTAAGAATCCACCTGCCAATGCAGGGGCAACGGGTTGGAGCCCTGGTCCAGGAGGATCCCACATGCCGCGGAGCAACTAAGCCTGTGCGTCGCAACTACTGAGCCTGCACTCTAGAGCCTGCGAGCCACAACTGCTGAGCTCACGTGCCACAACTACCGAGCCTGTGCGCCTAGAGCCCGTGCTCCGCAACAAGAGAAGCCACCGCAACGAGAAGCCCGCACACCACAATGAAGAGTAGCCCCTGCTTACCACAACTAGAGAAAGCCTGCACGCAGCAACGAAGACCCAATGCAGCCAAAAATAAATAAATTAAATAAATAAATTTAAAAAAATTAACATCTAGTAAAATCAAGGGATTTTTTTGGGTGTGCAGTTTTAATGCATGTATTAAATTCATGCATTAAATGACTCATGTAACTGCCGCCACAATCAGGATACAGAACAGTCTGTCACCCCCAAAACTCTCATGCTGTCCTTTTGTAGTCACACTCTCCCCCATTCCAACTCCTTGTTACCACTAATCTATTTTGCCTTTTCCAGAAAGTCATACAGATAGAATCAGATGGCATTTAACCTTCTGAAACTGTCTTCTTTGCTGTTGAGATTCACCCATGTTGTTGCATTTATCAACAGCTTATTCTTTTTTTATTGCTGATTAGGGTTCCATTATCCCAGTGCATATTTAACTTAGCATTTCACTGGTATAGCAAAGACCCCATGAGCCCCTAGAAAAAATGGCACTTGAGTAACCAAGTGAAGAAGTAGCTAAGGTTAATTTTTCAAATTCTGTGGCTACTTGTCATAACTCTGTAACTATGGTGACTTGTCATAACCATGATGGGTTGATCATCTGAAGATGAAAAGGGACAGGAAGTTTTTATTCCAGAGACTGAGCCCCTCAGGCTTTCAAAAGCCCCCTCTATCCAGCATTTGCAGATCATTAACATATTTCATCTGCAAGTTGCCCGTCATGTTTCGCTGGCACTGACTAATGCAGTGGTTATCAATATGGGGTGCTATTGGTCCCAGGGGACATGTAGCGACATCTGGAGACATTTTTGGTTGTCACACTGGGGGAGTGCTACTGGCGTGTAGTGTGTAAAGGCCAGAGATGCTGCTAAACTTCCTACAATGCACAGGACGGCCCCCACCGTAAAGAATTATCTGGTCCAACATGTCACTAGTGCCAAGGTTGAGAAACCTGGATGTAATGTATCCCAGACGTCCCTTTAGAAAATGCATTTAGTGTGTTTTGGGTTTGACTGAAGATATCAGAAGAAAAGGGGTAAGCTTTTGAGAAGAATCATTATTTTCCTCCAAATTTTAAATGACAACCAAGGGAGTCATAGTCAGAAAGATGAAGAGAGTGATTATTCAGACCCATGAAGAATTGTTCAAACCCCCTTCAAACAAGTCTCACATATCAAACAACCTGTTGCAACCCAGATGACCATGGCCGGTTGCCTGCCTCTGGACCAGTGCACGTTCTACTCTGCCTGCAACTCCCTTCACCCTTCTCTTGGCTTGGAGAAACTCATCCATAAGGATCACCATATTTTTTTTTTAATTGAAGTACACTTGATTTACAATATTGTATTAGTTTTGGGTATACAGCATAGGGATTCAATATTTTTACAGATTATACTCCATTAAAAGTTATTACAAGATAACGTCTGTAATTCCCTATACTATACAAGAAATCCTTGTTTCTTATCTATCTTATACATAGTAGTTTGTTACTCTTAATCCCATACCCGTATCTTGCCCCTTCCCCCTTACCTCTCCCCTTTGATAACCTCTAGTTCAGCGGTCCCCAAACTTTTTGGCACCAGGGACCGGTTTCGTGGAAGACAGTTTTTCCACGGAAGGGTGCGGGGGTGGGATGGTTGAGGCGGTAATGGGAGCGATGGGGAGCTATGGGGAGCGGCAGATGACGCTTCGCTTGCTCGCCTGCCGGCTGCTCACCTCTGGCTGTGTGGTTCCTAACAGGCAACAGACTGGTACCAGTCTGCGGCCCGGGGGTTGGGGACCCCTACTCTAGTTTGTTTTCTATATCTGTGAGTCTGTTTCCATTTTGCATATACACCATTGGTATTATTTCATTTTATTTTTTAATATTTATTTTATTTATTTATTATTTATTTATTTTGGCTGTGCTGGGTCTTAGTTGTGGCACACAGGATCTTTGTTGCGGCATGTGGGATCTTTAGTTGCAGCATATGGACTCTTAGCTGGCATGCATGCGGAATCTAGTTCCCCGACCAGGGATCGAACCCAGGCCCCCTGCATTGGGAGCATGGAGTCTTACCCACTGGACCACCAGGGAAGTCCCACCATTGGTATTATTTTTTAGATTCCACATGTAAGTGATATCATACAATGTTTGTCTTTCTCTGTCTGACCTATTTCACGAAACATAATATTCTCTAGGTCCATCCACATTGCTACAAATGGCAGAATTTCGCTCTTTATTAAGGATGGGTAGTTTTCCATTGTGTATATGTACCACATCTTCTTTATCTATCCGTCTGTTGATGGGCACCTGGGTTGCTTCCATGTCCTGGCTATTGTAAATAGTGCTGCTATGAACATTGGGGTGCATGTGTCTTTGCAAATTAGTGTTTTCATTTTTTTCTGAATATATACTCAGGAGTGGAACTGCTTGAAGGAATCACCGTTCTTGGGTGCCTTGGTCGGGTATCTTTCTTTATGGCCCTGTGACACCTGGCACTTACTTGTAACGTGATATTCTTCACAGAGCCTTGAATTTGTTGGTTTCTCATCATTGTGGGATCCTCTGCATAGAATCCTGTCACAAGTTGACGCTCAACTGCTGAATTAAGAAAAGCATTTTCTAGATACATCTTGATACTCATTCATCCATGTGTTCAATCATTTGATAAATATTTACCAAGTGTCTACCAAGTATCAGGCAACATTTTGAGCAATGGGGATACAGGAGTAAGCAAAAGAGACAAAGGCCTATCCTCATGGGGCTTACATTCCAGAGCAGGATTGACAAACTTCTTCTGTAAAGGGCAAGATAGTAAATCTTTTTGGCTTTGCCAGCCATGCAGTCTCTATTGCAACCACTCAACTCTACAGTTGTAGGCTGAGAGCAGCCAAAGACAATATGTAAATGAGTGAGAATGACTGTATCCTAATAAAATTTTATTTACAAAAGTAGACAGCAAGTGTGATTTAGCCCTCAGGCTATAGCTTGTCAACCTTTGATTTAGAGAGAAAACAGATAATAAACAAATAAATATAAAATTCAAGAAGTGAGTGCTCTTCTATTTGAAAGGCAGGATAAGAGACAGAAAAGAGGCAAGGTGGAATTTCAACGAGGTGGTCAAGGAAGACCTCCCTGAGGACATGACATTTGATCAGACAGCCGAATGCAGTGAAGGAACAAACCAGAGGGGAAAGCCAGTGCAAAGGCCCTGAAGCAGGAACCTGCCCGGGGTCTTCTGGGAACAGGAGGAAGGCCTGTGTGGCAGGAATAATTCAGGTTAGGAAAGAGTGTGACAGCTGAGGTTGGAGAGGTCTTGGGAACAGATTATGTTACCATGTGGACTTGAAGTTGATTCTCAGTGCAATGGGAAGGCCTTTGAAACTTTGAGACAGGGAATGGCATGTTCTGAGTTTTTACCATCAGGCAGAAGGGGTCAGGGTGGCTCTTCACAGCGCACTTGCCCACACAGTGGATCTCAGTGGATTAGGAAAAGGTGCTTCCTCATATTGTTGCTGACACTCAGCCGCTTTGCCAAACACCCTTGGGTGGGGAGCAGCTCACACAGCTGTACGTCGTGGTCCTCGGTCTCAAGTGCTGCTGAGGTTACTTGAGAAACTCCAAATCAAATGGTATTCTTCTTTTTTTTTTTAACTTTGATATATTTGGTATGCAAATTATTCACCTTAAGGCAGTGACTTCTGGGCTCCAACTGGGCAAAAGGAAGCGTGCCCACTCTGAGGGGTACCCCTTTGCCCTTGAAAGGAGTCTCAGCCAATTCCTGAGACCTTTCACCCCTGGGACAAGCACTTCTCCTTCTTCCTCATTCTGAGGTAGTGCAGAGCAGTATAGATGAGAAAAATAGGACAGAGAGTCCTTAGCAGAGGTACCTCTCTAAGTTATGGAAACTTGTGTAAGAGGAACCTTGTGGCGATAATGATGGTTTTCATTTCCTATTCTTTGTTGAACTACAGGTTGCCAGGAAAGCCCTGTCACACATTTGCATGCAGGTTAAATTTCTCAAAATCTGGGCCATAACAGCCTAGTAACAGTGGGGAATGTGAAACAAAGGCTCGAGCTTTGCTGCTGTGCCATTGTTGTCAGCAGGTAAATTTCTTTAGCAACTTGATGTGGTTCTATTGGATTTGACTGGAACCAGTCCAGTTGTGGGCTGACTACTCGTTAGTTGGCCTTCCTTCCTTTTTACTTATTATTTTGGACAGGGACTCTGCTAGACAAGGTGAAGAAATAAAAGGCATTTTCATCACCATTAAATACTACAGGGGCTTCCAAAATAACCCTAGATAAACTCATCGTGGACCAGCATCTTTTACTTTTCTATGTGCCATTGGAGGTTTTGACACCAGGGATGAAAATGTGCTTTCCAAACAGTGTGGACTTTACCAAAAAGTGAGTCATCATGAGCATCGTGGTTCATTCTTTTCCCACTGTTGTCTTCATTAGGTGTACAATTTCCCTAATCACACATGCACACAATCTTTGACTTCTTACCCAGAGGTTTGATTGGGCATCTTCTAGTCGTTTATCAGTTTCTATGAATGAAAAAATGGGATCAATTTAAAAATAGATATTCCTCTCCTAGCTGCTATGGACAAAGGTAATTTGTTTGCCTCCACTTAAAACAATAAAGATGAAAGTGATGGGATAATATTATTAATTTTGTGGTAATAAGCATCTTCCAAACTATAACGGAGAATGAAAGATGAAGTCCTAGAGTTGAACTTTAAACTTAGATCTGAAGTTCATCATGAGGAGGTACCTGAATATCGGGTCTGGAAACGTTGAACTGGCCAACACATTTTGTTATTTTTAATCTGTCCTGTCTTCCAGGCAGAATGGATGCTTGCTAAATATTCTCTGTTGAACAAAGTGGGAAAGTTGAAACGTACCTTGGGTTGAGGTAAAAGACAGTTGTAGTTCGTTAATCCTGCCCATGCCCTACTTTGAGGCACTTAACTTATGTCAAAGGCTCCATAAGACGCTGGGCACGGAAGACATATTTGGGGAGCAAATGGGCAGCTCCAAATGGCCTTGTTCCCTTTCTACAGAATATAGCCCAAGGGCAGCTGGTGAGGAAAACCGGTTTTTAGGCTTGTTGCTTGCTTTTCTCAACTTGGCCTATTCAGATCTTCTCCCTTGAAATAAGAGTTTCTGCTAGGGAGAAAACAGGACTGAAAGCAAACCTCAAGTTTCTCCTAAGTTCCAGTAAAGCAGCCTCCACTCTGAGTCAGTGAGTGAAAGAATGAGAACACAGGAAGCCAAACTCCGTCACCAAAGAGCCCGAAAAAGGGACCTAAAATATATTTTTTCAAAGGGAGAAGCATTAACAAACTGATGGGGAAGACACAAAATAGAAGAACAGAGAAAGAAGAAAGAGGAAGTAGAATTCAGGAGGAAAAAAAAATCATGACATTGGTTTATTGAAAACTTAACAGAAGGCAAAATTGCACCCAGTCTCCTCCAGCCCAGCTTGCTTGTCAAAACTAACTCCAAGATAAAATGGAGCCAGGAGGTGTGCTGTTCAGAGGTAGCAGTTGTGTGCTGTTTACCTTTGTTTCCCCCTCTGTATCTATCCAGGTGTTTTGCACATAAAAGAATTTCAACAGAGTGAAGGGATAGACAACTTATAAGTTGTGTCTACTATTGCAAAGTGAAATGCGGAATTCAGATGGTTCGAGGGAACAAAAGGTTTTAAAAACAGACCCGAATGGTCCATATGAATAAAAGGTTTATACATTTGGGCCAGACCCATGGTCCACTGAGTTCAGCATTTTGACTCTAAGAAGGTAACAAAAGCTGTGGACTGCCAGGTGTGTAGGAGGCCAGAACTGCTTTTCATACCAACTGTTCACTGGTTAACCGCTCAGCTCTCAATGTTGTCAGGACACATCCTGCATGAGTGAACTTCATGCTACTGATTGTTTACTTGCAGTGAGGGTCAGGTGATGGTGAGATCCCCTCCACCAGGTGCAGTGCAGTAGAGCACTGCCTTCACATGGCCCTACCTCCACATCCAACCTCAGAATGGGATAAAAGTCTGCAGACACAGCGTGTGGACAGACTTAGCTCTGGCCGCTCCACTCCACACTCCTAGAGGAGTTTGATCAAATGGCCATCAACCAGGTGTTCTGTGATTTTTTTCACCCCCGTCAGTTGTTGTCAGATATCCAGTCCAACAGAATCTCCTCCAGGTACTTTTCGTGGTTCCTAGGAGTTACCTATTGAATACTCTTGAGCAAGGGCTCTGCCATTCTCCTCCTCCTGCGCTCTGGTCTCTGTCAGGGGTGGCTTTCACCAGAATCCCAACCTCAATCCTGTTATAATAATTAGTACTCTGTGAAGTCTCAATATACATTAAAGCTTCGTGATAATGGACTTGATCTTTGACGTATTCCTAGAAATGGGTAGTGATGAATACCAGAACACCAAACTCCCCCTCACCTAAATGGAGAAAGTTCCAAGACATAGGACCTTTCTGATGGCAGCAGGAAGAGGTAGTCAGGTTGCATTCATTTGGTTGATTTGACTAGGGTGGAAAGACAATAGAAATAATTAAGAGCCTAATTCCTTTTCACTTCTCTCGCATAACCATGTGATTTTAGTAAATAAAGCAAACAGTTCATTGTTTTTCTTCTTAATTTAGGAGGAAACTCTTTCCCAAGTTAGGCAAGGACCATCTTTTTTCCTTCATAAGGAGCTGAGTTGTATATTTTCTCATGAAACATCTAGTTGATGCAACACACACACTTGCATTGGTATATTATCTGCAGAGGATCATCCTCTCTGTTTTCTCTCTTCTAAAAACATCCTTTCTACACTGGATAATTCTTAATCTGAGTGAAGGCTGTATCTTCTCTGAAGTCTATCTACAGCTACCTTTCCCGTCTAGCCTGCAATGTGGACCTCTGTTCTCTCTGAATTCCAGAAATGGAAGATGCGTCTAAAAACTTGCACCTTTAAAAATAGTGACTCTGGGCGCCCTCTGCTGGCTACTCTAAGTTCTTCAGCTGCGTACTGGAGACAGAGCAAAGCTTGAAGCTGGTCGGGGATCAACTGAAAAAGACTCAGACATACACACACACATTTATGTATGTGTGTGTGTGTGTGTAATATACGCATATGTAACATGCATATCTATGTATATGTGTGTAAGCATGTCTATTTTAACCTTTTTTGCTCAGAGGCCCCTTTGAGGTTCTGCTGAATCAACACTGCAAACCGCTTCGCCTGAAAAGGGCACATATGCGCATGTGCGAACACGCGCGCGCACGTGCACGTAGAGCCGCCCTGAGAGCTGGAGTACAGAGACGGAGTCGAAAACGTGAGCTCTGGCACCAGACTACCTGAGCTCAACCACTCTCTACTCTTATACCCATGGGCAGGTACCTTAACCTCTCTGAGCTTCCGTTTTCTCATCTGTGAAGTGGGGTAATAGTCCCACGTGGAGTTTTCCTGACAATTAAATAAGATACTGTATACAAAGTGCTTTAAACAGGATCTGACAAACGGTAAGTCTTATGTGTTAGAGTTTTTCTTTTATTTCTTGTATTTTATGAAGTTTAGCATGCAAAGCGTATGTTGTTGTTGTTGAATTCCCTGTCACCGGAGCAGCAAACTGTCAAAGAAGCGATTATGCTAATCTAAATCGGAAATGACATTTTCTCTGCTCTCTATTGTTTTATATGGGGGGGGGTACAAACCCTATGGCCCAAAAGCCTCATGCTGAGTTGCCTGGTTCTCTCCTGGCTTCTCAGCAAGTGGCATTCCTGTTGAATTATCTTTGGACGTGTGTGGCCGTCCTGCCCCCTGCTACAACCAGAACATATTCCTTAAACTACCTGATATTAATCCAGTAATTTTCAGCCATGAAAGTGAAGGTCACTTTAATCCTCTTGAACCCTAAGGGCTACATAATATGTCCCCCTGGGGTGCAGTAGGACACACCATGAGGTTCTGCTGCTTGGTTGCCAGGCATGGGACTTGCATTGGTGAATTCAAACCAAATCCAGTTGTAGAGCAGTCACTTGGTGGGGGGTTGTGCCTTCCTTCTTTGTGATGTCACTTGTAATTTGACGGGATGATCTTGCTGCCTGGGAGTGAGGGAGGTTTGGGGGATTAAGTGATGTGGTGACGCTGGGCTATTGTGGGTGAGCAGCTTGCCTGATTTGCGGTAGGAAAAAGGAATCAGCGAAGATGGTGGGTGTAAGCATCATTAATCTGGGCAGGCATTGCCCAGGCAGGCCTGCAGGTGACACACAGGATACCCTGATGCCTTCTGGGCCCACTCGGGCTACTGATGCATTTTCCTCTCAGAGCCTAATTAAATGAGGCCTTCTCCTGTCCCAGTTCACCCAGCTTTAGAGGTTTCAGCTGCAGGGCAGTGATTAGCAGCTAAGCGTGGGCTTCTTTTTTCCTCTGAGCCTTCTTTCCCCAACCCCACCTTTGATCATGGTGGTAACAGTGCCTCTGAGGCCCTTGGAGGCCACAGCCCTCAGAAGAAGGGTCACCTGAGCGAGGCGGGCAGCTGGATGGGGTGCGTGGGCACTTCTGTCTCAGATTAGCTGAGGGCTGGGCAACAAGACGGGGGAGGGGTGGGAATCCATGTGTCGGAGCTGGAAGGTAGAGGGGCTCGGCCAGTCTGTTAATGCACTGGTCGGCCCACGTGCCCTTCTCTGGGTCTGGGGTCGCTCATCTATAAAACTGGGGTAGAAAGAGTGACCGGTTTGTGAGAAAGTTGTGAAGTACTTAAAGTGTATTGTGGCAGATGGTCCATATTAACTAAAATCTGCCATTAATTAGTTCATTCTTTCAAAAAACATTAAGGCCCCATTGTATGTACGGTATTATGCTACATAGGCACTTTGGGGTCATATAAGACAAATGTAGAATACTTCATCCTTCAGGAGACACTTGATATACTATAAGGTTCTGTAACAATACACGGCAACATACTTTCTGTGTCAAAATGAATGCCATAGACAACTGGTGCTATGCAAGACCAGAAAAGGTCCTCCTCTTATGTGTGTGTGTGTGTGCATGTGTGCACACGCACCACTTACTATCTATGCCCCCAGGCTAATCATTTATCCCAGTTGTGATCATGTGGTCATTTGCATTGTCATCCATTTAATGTCTGTTGCTCCTGTAGAATGCAAGCTCCATGAGAACAGAGGGCATTTTTAACCCCCTTGTTCTTAACGCCATGTTAATGAATAAAAAATATTTCAATCAGAATTACACCAATATCATTCAGTTTTTGTTCAGAAGATATTTTTGAGGTAATGCCGTTTAAGCCAGCTTAATTCTGTGATCCATTTTCTATGCAATACAAACCATTTCCTATGTAAAAATCTTTTGACTTTTACTTTTCTGAACTATTTCCATTGAGATCCATTCACAGTGATTTGGTTCACCACACATTTTTTATGCATAATGCATATCAAATTTTACTAATCATAGCTTGTTCCATTGTGAGTTTTTAAATGGCTACTTTATCTACTGAGTTTGATTTCCCCAAGTCAAATTTGTAGATAGAAGTGTTATAACGTAAATTTGAATCTTGGGTTAGTTTTGTCAAGCCCTGTGCTATTTTGCCATGTGTTTATATGGATATGTGTACAATCTGAAAACACTAAATAGATACACTTTTCACTGATCTTAAATCATAATGCCCTGGGACTCCTGATTCATTAAGTCCAGTGTAGGGGTTGGGGTGGGTTGACATCGGAGGGAGGGTCCTTATGAGTAGAGGCAAATGGCAGTGGCACAGAGCTCAGAAGTGGGTGCCAGCAGATACTGGCTCAGGAGTCCAGGGCCAAGGCCACGCTTCCCTGCTCTTCCCTCCTCACAGCAGAGACCAGAGAGGACCCAGAGATTGCAGCTGAAGCCTGAGCTTCCCATGCACATGAAGAAGCACAAGCTTCCTCTAACGCAGTGGTGAAAAGCACAGTCTCCAGACTAGCAACAGCAGCAGCTGAGAATGTATTAGAAATGCATTCTTGGGTCCTACCCCACATCTACGGATTCAGACACTCTGGAGCTGGGGCCCAGCCTTCTGGGTTTGAACAAGCTCTCCAGCTGACTCTCGTGCTTGCTAAAGTTTGACAACCACAGCTTTATCCCCAGCTGTCCTCGTGGCTATGAAAATGGGTAAGAGGAAGATATCCAGAAAGATCAAACATTTATCTAAAACAAAGCTTAAAAATATCCTTCAAGCAAGATCAAGTCTCCCATGAAATCCTCTCTTGGGTTCTCAATATAACCAGAAAATGAATAAGAAATTTTTGTTCACTTGCAAAGAAATAGAGAAATCTACAGTTTTGCCTACCTGAATTGTAGCAGATAAATCTTTACCTCCCCATTATAATTTCCCAGTGATATTCATTATGAATTAGTTCAAATTTGTATTAATTTCTTGGGTCATCATCAACAAAACTGTTAGCAAAAATGGCCCAGGGCTGGTCTCTTTCACTACCGAGTCTATTTTTGGCAGGATTTTGATCAATCTGTAATGAGTACTATCTACAGAAGCAAAGAGCAAATGACTAGGCCAAAAGGTCCTTAAGTTCATGGCAGGATAAAAATATTCTGCTTTGGGAAAGGGATATGGTCAGTCTTTACCCTGTGGCAACTTAAGGGCCTTTCATAGTGCCGTGTCCTTTGTAGATGCTCAATATGGAGTTGGTAAATGAATGAATGGAGAATCCATATGGGTTCTACAGCTTGAGAATGCCTTATGGAAGAGGTGACACGAGTTGGGTAGAAAAGGGTGGGTAGAGAAAGAGTGAGGGCATTTTATTTTATTTTATTCATTTATTTTCTTTTAAAATTTTTATTTATTTTTGGCTGTGGTGTTGGGTCTTCGTTTCTGTGCGAGGGCTTTCTCTAGTTGCGGCAAGCGGGGGCCACTCTTCATCGCGGTGCGCGGGCCTCTCACTATCGCGGCCTCTCTTGTTGCGGAGCACAGGCTCCAGACGCGCAGGCTCAGTAGTCGTGGCTCACGGGCCTAGTTGCTCCGCGGCATGTGGGATCTTCCCAGACCAGGGCTCGAACCCGTGTCCCCTGCATTGGCAGGCAGATTCTCAACCACTGCGCCACCAGGGAAGCCCGAGTGAGGGCATTTTAGGTGGGAGAAGACAAGGATACATACTGGGCTGAGCAAAAGCGTGGAGTGGGGTCTAAATGAGAAGTGTCTGGGACTGAGTGGATGGCATTGGAGAAGAAACGCTATTCACAGGGAGATCATGATGACGATTGTCATTACAGAATATAAATGAGGTAGTAGTTAAATGAGTACTCATCTGGTCATATGATTTTTTTTACCTCAATTTATTAACATAGTGTAACAAATAAGCAGATTTTCTAATTTTTGTCTAAACTCATATCCCTAGGACAAACCTTATTCACTTCTCTAAATGTATTTCTGAATTCTATTTACTTTTTTTAAAGTCTCGGTTTATTAGCAAAAATGACCTATAGTATTTGTATTTGTGTTTGTGTGTATGTATATAGTCTCATACAGCTGTGTGTTCATATTCTTTAAAAGTGTGATTTGGAAGTTATTTGAACTTTTTAAAATGAGTTTTTAAATTAATTTCTTTATGCTATGATATTATAATATATGCTATAATAGTCTATGAATTGAAAGATTGCTATACCGTGAATGACAAAGGTTCTCTGAGGGTTGTTTCAATTTACTCATAAAACTATTTGGTAATGGTGCTATTTTTAAAGATAGATTTTTAAATAAAAATAATATACTAGAAAAAAAAAATGAGTACTCGTCCTCTGATGCGTTCCCTACCGCGCTAGGTACAGGGCACACAGTGGAGAACAAGATAGATGTGGCACTATTTATTTAAATAGTATTTACTATTACTAATAGTAAATCTAGTAAAAAATGAAAACAGGCAACGACGGGAGTATGATAAGTGCGTTGATGAGTGAAGTACAGGGGGAGGTTGGTAGCTCCCCTAACCTGGGCTGGGATCCGGTGGATCCAGAAGTCTTCCCAGATGAAAAGATGTCTAAGTTACGACCCGAAAGATGTGTAGGAGGGAAGAAGAGGTGTGCAGTGGGATGGGGCTGGATGGGCAAACCGAGGGCCAGATTTGGAAAGGCCTTCTAAGCCGTGTTAGAGTCTGAGCTCTACCCAGAGGGATGTGAGGAGTCTTCAGGAGGTTTTAAACAGGGCAGAGGACGAATTTGGTTTGGAAACCTCACTCTGGCTTCAGTAGAGAGAAGAGCTTAAAGACAGATGATTGATGATGGTGACTTTAATTAGGGAAGTAACAATGGGAAAGGACAAGTTTAAAGAGCTTGCTGGAAAAAAATGATCTGTGGTGGCTTAAATCATGTCCATAAATTCTTTGACATCACCACCACTGAAAGGTGGAATGTCTGCTCCCTCCCTTGAGTCTGGATGGGCCTGTGACTTGAGTGGAAGTGATGCTATGCAACTTCTGAGACGAGGTCATGAAAGGTGACAAAGCTTCTGCCTGTCTGGGGACACTCACTCCCTAGTACCAGGTACTGTGCAGTCAGGGAGCCACGTGTGGACGTGCAGGCCCCAGCCGAGGTCCTAGCATCCAGTGCCAGAAGCATTAAGTGAAGAAGTCTTTGAGGTGACTGCCTGGCTGAGCCCAGTCTAATGAAATGATTGGTCTTGTTTTAAGCCACTAATTTCTGGAGTATTTTTGACACAGCAATAGATAAGCAGACCACTACCCTTCTATCACCCAATTAAGGAGATATCTTTTCGTCTCTTTTTCATACTGTGCTGTACTCACCATAATTTTTGGCTTCTGTAGCAACAGACATTTACACTAAGTGAAAACAATCTTCAAAGGCACATAGAGTTGGGGAGTAAGATGTTCTGTCCGTCAAATATTCTCATTAACAGAGTAAGTACACGCTTTAGGCAAATTACCGTAGAGTACATAGATGCTTTAGGCAAATTGTTGATTGCAGAGAAACACCATTTTTCAAAGAAACTGCCAAGTTTTAAAGAATGAAATGGTCACTATATACTGAGCATACTTTTTCTTTGATGGTGTTTTTCTTTGCCTTTAGAATCGTCTGTTATTTTGAGGTGAACGTTACGCACATTCATTACCTCATTAGTAAGTTGCCCCTCAGTAAGACTTCTGGGAACAGGTCAGAGAGCCTGGTTTTGCAGTCCGCAGAGAGCCACAGCCGGCAGCTGCTCAGAGCGGCAGGGCTTGGGAAGGTCATGGCTGCTATTTATTGCTCACGATCTTTTTTTTTTGCTAATGAATAGTTGTTAGCTAACAACCAAGGCCACATTCACCCAGGGCATAATAGCCGTTTGAATGCTCTCTGTGAACGCTGGAGAAGATAAAAGATAAGTTGAGGGACAGGATGCATGCCCTATTATTCCCTAAGACTTTGAAGGTAGAGAAATTTAAATCCTTTTTTTTTTTTCTTTTGCAAAACACCAGACACACATAAGATGCAATTAAGATTCTACGAGGCAGAGAATTTTCTTTAAATGAAGCTTATGCTTCACAGAGCATAGGCTAAAGAAATTCTTTTGATATTTCTGAACAGGAGGAAGAACTCATTTATTTATGTAATTCTTCGACTAGGTGCAAACACTCTGAATGCTACTGACGGTAATAACAACAGTTAATGTTCATATAGCATTTTCTTTGTGCCAGGTAGTGTTCAGCTTGCTTTGCCTTTATTACCTCATTCTGTCCACAGTAAGTCCACGAGGTGGTATTACTGTTATCCCTGTTGAACAGATGAGATGGAGGGGAGCCCATGGCCACACAGTAAGTCACGAGCTCTTAGTGCTTTATCTCTGAAGAGATTCTCCTGTTTCTTCTCTGAGGAGACGTCATGTGGTACAGTGGGAAGGGAATGAGACTAGGAATCTGGATTTTAATATCAGCTCCACCAATTTGGACAGGACATTTTCCTTGACCTGAGGAGGAGACTTAGAAGATTTCTCCTACTCTAGAACTTCTGGTTCTATGAATAACAGTAAAGTTAGAGTTATCTCCGGGTTTTGAAACAGCACTGAATAAGGAGTCTGCAGCACTCCAGGCAGACAGCTGGAAGCCTTCACCATCATGTGGGCCCTCAGAAAGAAAAGGCACAACCAACCCCCCAGGGGCTGGCCTTCAAACCATCAAGAGGCAGATCCTTACGAGGAAGCTCTGACCTGCTGTCATGACATATTTATTTATAAAAGATAAAACATCCAAAGAGAGAAAAGAGAAAATCATTAACAAACGAGACGAACTATAAGACCAAATATTTATGACCTATATAGAAAACTAAGGGATACAGAGAGCGTTAATGTGGTTTTTATTGGCATTTATTTTGAAAAGCACATGGAATGCCCATGACCAAAGTGGTAACCATTTAAATTTTGGCTTATTATCAGTTCTGAGAGTTAAATTCTGGTTTTGTTTGTTCTGCTGAGAAAACAACAAGTTTTCTCAGGAACCTTTTAATTTCTCTTATTTTTGAGAAAACTTGACCCTACTGAACCCTGAATGAAAATTTCAAATCAATATGGAGATTCACATAGGCACTATTATTTTACAGATGAAAAACTGAGGGCTTAAGTATCTTGTCTAGGGTCACAGGTAAATGATGACAGAAGCAGTGAGAAAATCCTGGGCTATTTCCCAGCATGGTAGAGTAGGGTTTCAGACCACTATTCCCCTGAAAATTAGCTGGCGGTGGCCACTTATAGTGAAATTCCTTCCTGTTAGTGCTCATTGGGTTCCCCTGGAGACCGTGACCATGTTCCTTCAAAGATCCTCAGCCCTTTACAAGGGGAAGCCTCCTTCCCACGGGAGCCCGAGCTTTCTGCTTGCCTGTATCTAGATCTTCCTGGTGCCACAACATATGAACGTCTCAAGGCAGCATGCCAGCACTCAGTGATCTTGGAAATTTAAGGAGACCAAGTGTTAGTATACTGTACACTGGAGTACGATGCCTGATTTCTTAGGAAGCCAATAATTCACTAGAAGCAGGCCCCCCTCCAACTCAGACCCACGGATGGTTTGAACCCAGGGTTACTCAGCCCACAGCGACTGGCTGAGCGGCTGGAAGGTCCGACGGCTGACTGTCCTCTTGTTTAGTAGCACCGTGTGGGATTTCCTGTCACTGGGGGTGTGGCAGAGCAGAGCATCCAAAGTGTACGTGGTGACCTGGCCATGTATGTGCAGTTTCTCATACAGCTCATCAAATGTGGCCAGAAGAGCGGGCACGTCCTGCACTTTTTCCCTCACTTTGACCAGCTGAAAGAAAAGCAAGAAGAGTAGATTGTTATATCTCTGCAAGATTTCTTCCTTGTTCTTTTTATCCTCCAAGAAGCAGAGATATAAATGCAAAAAAAAAAAAAAAAAAAAAGTGTGCACCTAAAGTGGTAAAAACCAGGGTACTGGGGCACACAGAGGTATAACTAACTATAAGGGATGCCATAAGCTATAAACAACATTCAAGATTAGTACTTAAAAATCATCCCTGGTATTTTATAAAAGGGGGGGTTCAAGTGGCGCATACTATACGATGAAACATACCAGGGAAAGGAGGTCAAACAGCATGGAATCAAGTGTGTCCAATTTAACGATCAGAGCAGGAGGCAGGGTCGAATGACGTGGGGCTTTCTAGCTCATGGTAAGTTTTTTGGAATTTATTCTAAAAGCCATCAGAAGGTCCAAACTGGGACATGATCTGATTTAGATTTAAAAAGCTGTGTGGAGAACTGGAGGGTACAAGAATGTGGAGACTAATCCAGGGGCCCCCATCATAGGCCAGATGAGAACAGGTGATGGTTTAGACTGGGAAAGGTATAGAAAAGATGGAGAAGTAGATATATATGAAGTATATTTTGGAGATTAAACTGAAAGGATTTATTGTCGAAGGGGAGAGGAAAAGGGAGGCATCGAAGACATCTTCGCAATTTGGGCTTTAGTAACCTGGAGATGGGGGATGTCATTAACTGAGATGGGGAAGATGGCAGGATGAGATTTGGAGAGGGAAAATCAAGAGTTCTGTTTTGGACAAGATTGAGATGTCTGTGAAACATCTAGGCAGACATGTCCAGAGGTTACTGGCTACACAATTATGAGGCATGGGGGCGAGGTCTAGACCAGGGGTATAAATATTAGCATCACAAGTATATGAATGGTATTTAATTCTACAAAAATGAGTGAGCTCAAAATTAGAGTGTGAATGTGAGTCTATCACATATACACAGGTTGTGTAATATAGCACAAACCTGCACACCTTCTTTTCAAACAAGGGCTCCCCACTGAACCTTCAGGTAAAGTTTAAACACTTCTAACATTCTTAAAAAGAATAGCTTGTTCAGTCCTCATGTTCAGGGTGAGATGCAGCAGCATATGGCTTTCAAAAGAAGCAAAGCAGGTGAGCCAAGCTGGAGGTAACCTTGCTCTCACTGCAGATACTACCTCAGTTCTTTTTTTTCTTTTTTCTTTCTTTTTTTAACTATCTCAGTTCTCTTAAATCACTACAAAAATAAATATTAAATGGTATCACTAGGACCATCCTACAATTGAAGCAGAAAACAGTTGGTACGACATTGTTTGTTAATTAAGTTTTAAAAAAGAAGTCAATAAGGAAACAGTTCACGCTGGAGTGGTTTTCGTCACGGTGCTGCAGAAAAGTCCGCAGTTCTTTTCACCATTCCTCTAGTGGCACAACAGCACCTTCTCGCCACAAAAACACGTCCAGTAACTGGTGGCATAAACACTAAATAGAGCATTTGTAAAATGCAGAGTTTTACAACATAAGACTCCACATGCAATCTCACAAAGATATTTAGAACTAGCTCAAAAGCTGCTGGAGTTTTAGGGATCAGTTCACTTCTCAACAAGCAGTTCCCCGAGTAGCCTCCCAGCAACCAGGGGATATCACTGAGCTAGAGGGTGAGCTTTCTAAGTAAATCAGCCTTATAGGCTTTGCGGGGGAGAATCAGATAAAAACAATGAGTATTTTTCAGTGTGAAGTTTGGATGCTTTAGTCGTATAATTCAGGCAACATATTGATGGGCCAGGTCTAAGGAAGGATCAACATCAGTGCTAGCGAGAAAGCAGAAGTTGTGTCAGTGCCGCACACACATGCACATGATTGTGTGTTTTAAAACCAGTTTACGTTTCTAGTTCCCCTACTTTTCTAAACACACTCCCAAAAGGTTTAGGTCGGTCACAACCTACACAGAGCTAAGACCTCAAATAGAAAGAAGCTTTAAATTTAATCATAACCAGTTAGTTTCCCGACAAGCTCCCTTTGCCAGCCTTCAGGTGGGAGTGAGGAATGGGACAGGGCTGGGAAAGCCACAGTGTGGCAGAGGTGGAGAGCTGCCACCTGCCCTCTGCTGCCAACCTGCCATCTCAGGTGCTAGCCGGAACCCAGCTGGGACTGTGCTACCAAAGGCCAGGGGAAAGGGAAAAAAGCTGGGGGAGGACCAACAACCAGGCCCCTTGGTTAGTCAAAATGACAATACCAGTATCATTACTAACAATATGATCACTGCCAATAATTTATGATTTCCTCACCGTCTGTTTTCCCCGTAGGCTATATATGACTAGCGATGTACAAATTACTAAATTTCGAATGACTTACAATAATTCCTCTTTATGTGCTTAAGCCATCAGTATGACACAAGGTTCATTTGTTTCATTTTGCTTTCAATTTTTAGAAATTGCTTCTTTCTCTTCATTTTTATTTAATTTTATTTTATAATTTTGCAAAGCATTTATATGGTTCCATTAGTTGGTCTATTCAGGAGCTAAAACCACAGTTCTAATTAGAAAAGCTTTAATATGGTTTCATATCCGGCAGGGCTACCACCTCTTCTTTCACAGAGTTTTCCCAGCTATCCTTGCTAGTTTGCTCTTTCTACTAAACCTTAACTACAGAAAAAAACCTAATGGTATTTTTATTGAAATGTTACATTATCACATTAACTTGGGCAGAACTGACTTTATGAGGTTGAGTCTTCCTATCTAAACACCTAGCAGGTCTTTTTTTTTTAACATCTTTGTTGGAGTATAATTGCTTTACAATGGTGTGTTAGTTTCTGCTGTGTAACAAAGTGACTCATCTATACATATACATACATCCCCATATCTCCTCCCTCTTGCGTCTCCCTCCCACCCTCCCTATCCCACCCCTCTAGGCCGTATGTCTTTTTACTTGTTTAGGTAGGGGAGATTTTCTTTCTGTTAAGATGAGAGATGCTATAGCCTACTGTCTGCCTATGGGGATGACCCACAGGGAAGGCGAGCAATAGGCATGATGTTCAAAAGAAGGTGACACAACTTCTGGGCTGACGCCCTGGGCTGGCCGGGGCTGGGGCTGGGCTCCCAGGCTCTAGAGAGGTGCCTGCAGTCACCACGGCTTCAGGAGGGAAGGCTGAGCAGAGAGAGCGAGCGGCAAGGAGGCTGTCGGTGCGGCAGCGGTTCTCCTCTAATTGCTTCTGTTTCCTCTGTGAAACAGGAGGCAAGGTCATCAACTGAGAGTGAGGAGTGGGTAGAAGGAATTGGATGCTTAAGGAGAAAGGAAAAAGAAAAGAAAGAGGGCCAACACCCATGAAGACAGTGTGGGGAAAAGAACAATGTAAAAGGAACAAGTTTTGCTAGAATTTCAGAGGATATATTGTGTTAGAGGAAAAAAGTCTGCACCCACACATAGAAATCTAGCAACAGGAACAACAGAGAGGTTGCCGGAGTGGACAGTCTCTTTAAAGAGGTGGCCTACAGGATTAAGGTATCAAGTGGACAGTTTAAAGAGTGTTCTTGCACCTTTATAGGATTTCTGTGGAAACCGCCTACTCACCACTTCTTCTGAGAACACATGTTTTTTCACAAATCTTGATAGATTTCCCTCTGTAGCATCCTTTAGTATATCTATTAGGGTTTTCAACATATTTGACTGGATATGGATCATAAGCTGAATAAAAAGAAGAAACAAGAAAAACAAGATTGAGCTAGTAATCAACACTGAGAAATGTATCCTATGAGATAAGCCTACATTTATAGGCATCTACCCTGCTTTCATGCCGTTTCCTAATTCATTTGCTTGCTCAAGTTCAAAGGTGCTTTGAATGAATGCCCACCAGCCAAAACTTGTTTTCCAATAGCTAATCAAAACACCACAACTTCAAAACTTGCTAAAAGGCAGAAACAGAGAGAACATGGATTTTGGAGTCTGACATACCTGGGTCAGAGTCTTGGCACTGGCAATTACAGCTAAGTGACTCTGGCCAGGTATTTGATCTCTTTCAATATCTTTATTTGTGAAATGAGGAAAATACCTTTACATCTCACATTTTGAATTATTGTGAACATTAAATGAAATATCAGCACGCAGGAGGTACTCAATGAACATTACTATTAGATTCTTCTTCCCTAATTCCTCTAGGTTCAGAGGATATGACAATCAGACAATCTCATAAGACTGGCTCTGGGTCAAAAGATACCTTTATCTTTTTATTTTATTTTTTTGGTTAGGAAATCGCAGGCATACAGATTGTTCAAGTATAAAGTGGAAGCTGGTTAAAGTCTTAATGAGGCACTCCTATTTATACTATAGCTATCAAAACTGGGTGCTTATACTTGGCTTTCAAAATGATACCACTAGCTACCTTCCATCAGATACAGTTAACATAAGGAAAAAAAAGAACACATTTCCCCCTCACCCCAATTACCAGTGTTCACTAGTCTAATTTGAAAAATACAGCAAAGTTTAAAGAAAATGAGAATAACTCAGAATTCACCAACTAATGTTAACCATTGTTTACAATCTCATGTATTATCTTCCAAATATATTAATGCCCCCCACCCCCCAACTTGATTCTGCTTTTTGGTCAATTATTATAAAATGAACATTTTCTCATAGCATCAAGAAGTTTTAGGAAAAAATAAAACCTCATTTTTAATGATGAATGCATAGCAATCCATCATATAAATCAAATAAAGCAATACCATACTTTTTTATATCAATAAATGTCATACATTTAAAAAAAATCGTTACTTTCTTAGACTTGATTCCCAGAAGTGAAATTACAAAATCGAAGGGTATAAACATTTTTAAGCCTCTTGATCTTTAGGAAAGATAGTTTTTCTGGGAGAGAGATTCCTTTTTTATTCCAAACCAGCTGAGTCCTCTTAAGAGTCCATTTTATAACATTGTGTGTTTGTTGAGCAGCTGAGCGGGATGAGGGGTTATCTTTGGTCCTGAAGAACAGAATGCAGTGACCCCAAGTAGCCTAACTCCAAAAGACCTGATCTAAGTTGAGTGTTCTAGAGCCCAGGCAAAACCCTTTGTAGGGAGAGAACATTCCGTGGGTCTCTCACAGTCAGGCAGAAGCACTGACTGTCTTTAGTCCCGACTGTATTTTCAAGGACGTTTGTACAGCCAGCAGCCTGGGAAGACGGTCAGTGTCTCATCCAAAGCAGAGGGCAGGTATGCTTACTGTCCAATTTAAGAGATTTGGGTTCCCCAAGTTCACAGTTCCTCTCTTAAAATATAATCCCCTGTGTGTGCAAGAAGCATATAGACCTCTTCATGTCGCTCTGTGGGAACTGGGCTCAAGAAACTGCTGCAAAAATGCTAATCCGCTGGCTACTGCTATTGCTGTGAGTAATAAACCGTCCTTCTTCTCTCGGTGTCTCGTGTTCTCTACCAGCATCCACAGAACTGTGGCAGGTTAACTCGTTAGCTCGGAAGTGGGGTAACATCTCCAAGTCTTAATAGTTCTTAACAGTTTTGTTAGTAAAAACCAATCCCAATTTGGTTGGCAGTGTTCTGTCCTATCAAGGGCAAGGAGAAGTCTACCTTGTTGATGCCACATCTGCAATGCCTGGCACCGAGTAGACCCTCAACAATGAGAAATGAGAAAGGGAGTGAAGGTCCCCTAGCAATTTACAGGGATAAACCTCCTGGAGCTCATGCTAGAAACTATTAATGATGTGCTTCTGAAAGATTTCAACTTTTCTTCCTAATTTTTCCCAGTTTCTCTCCTGCCTCCAGCAACTAACTCTGACTCAGTGGGGATTTCAAGAGTAAGGTTCAATACCTTGAACTATACTGCTGAAGGGCAACATGGATGAGGCAGTTACTGATGAAAGGCAAAGAAACAATTTAAAGCTAGGAGCTTGTCTCAAACTGAAGTCTCAGGGTACAATTAGGAAAGCTAAATCAGGGTACAGTGCATTGCTTCCATCTTACAGACTTCAAACAAAAGGCTACGAAAATTGAATTAGCAAGGAGCAGGGGGAATTTTCGTTAAGAAAAACTAGTCAAAGAACACATACTTACCACCCCTCTGATTTTCTGAGACCTCAAGAAATGTGTCACTGGACACCTTTGACCAAAAAAGGGAACAGAAGCCCTGAACATGCAAACATTTGCATTTCTTTTCAAGTTTGCTATATTTGAAGTAGAATAGTGTGGTAGAGACTGCTAATTTTCTAACCAATATCCACTTTTCCCTTCTATTTTCTGATAACAGAGCTCCCTAACTTTAACTGATGCTGTCATGTACGGAACTCAAAAACTGTATTTCTCAGGTTTGTCTGCAACTAGATGTGGTCATGGGATTAAGCTCTCACCATTAACATGTAAGTACAAGTTGTTGGGTGAGACATTTGGGAAAGCATTCTTAAAAGGGACCAACTTCTTTGTCCTCCTACATTCTCCTACTTCTTGCTGGAATAGATGTAATGGATAGAAGTCACGTGCTTAGGATAGTGGTATGGAAATACAAGAGGCCAGGTCCCTGATGACAGTACGGAATGTCATACCAGACCTAGACTGACCACCTCTGGTTTTCTACTTGGAAGAAAAAGAAATCCTCTAATTTGTATAGACTCTTGTATTTTTAGAGTCTGCATTGCTTCCAACCAAATGCAATTCTTAAACATATAGGTGAGATGCTGCCACAAAGGGATTTATGAGAAATAATAAGTGCTGTCTCCTTTCCTACCAGTGTGGCCTAGGACTTCCCAGCATGAGCTAGAACTTTAGGGTGGCCTTAGTGAGAAGGAGAAACAAACATTAAAACATTTACCTGTGTTAACAAATAAATGATAAAAGCAGCGAAACTCACCACTTGTCAGTTCCCCTGTAAGGTAATTCAATTCCAAAATGGGTCTAGATTTCTAGAGAAATGATTAGAATTCAAATAAAATCAGTGGAAAACTACCCTTTGTTGGCCTCTGCTACTATCAGACATATTTGAGAAGTGGAAATTAGTCCTCTTATATTAAGCAGCGATGCTAAATAAAGAGGGGGCTATAGTTCTTCTGCGATGGATGGGTTTAAATTGAGACTCAAAGGGCAGAGTCAACACGCCCACGCCTCGATGAGATCATGTGCTCAACCAGTTCAGTGTGGAGCGAGCATGAGCCAGGAAACGGGGAGCCAGGCCCTCTGGGTCGTATCAGCAGCAGGAGCAATTTCAGTGAAAAGAAAATTAAGTTGAGGGGAAAAATTAGGTAAGTTCATATTCCAACTGGCAGCAAGAAAAGATTTTAGTGTCAGGCGTTAATTTTTAAAGTAGATCAGAAAAAAACTTCATTTATTTCTGCTGATACTGACTGAACAGACTCTATTCAGCCTACTTGTTAGGTTTCCATTTCTGAATAATTAACAAATTGCCCTTAAGGATTCTAAGCAGACGACTCAGCCTTGGAGAAGCTAGGGCCCAGAATTAAATTATTTTTTAAAACCCTGCTCTAATAACAGAGACCCAGAATCTGAAAGATTATTAAACCTGAGAATGGCAACCAGCTCTTTTTCACCATTCCCGAGGAAGGAAGAAGAAACAGGCTTGTATTGAAATATGAGAAATTTAGATTGGACATTTGCAAGAATTGCCTGAGTGAAAATTTTTAAACAATAAAACAATCTTGTACTTCCCTGGTGGCGCAGTGGTTAAGAATCTGCCTGCCAATGCAGGAGACACAGGTTTGAGCCCTGGTCCGGGAAGATCCCACATGCTGCGGAACAACTAAGCCCGTGCACTAAAACTACTGAGCCTGTGCTCTAGAGCCTGTGAGCCACAACTACTGAGCCCTCGTGCCACAACTACTGAAGCCCGCGCACCTAGAGCCCATGCTCCGCTACAAGAGAAGCCACTGCAATGAGAAGCCCGCGCACCACAACGAAGAGTAGCCCCCACTCGCTGCAACTAGGGAAAGCCCGCGCGCAGCAACGAAGACCCAACGCAGCCAAAAATAAATAAATTAAAAAAACAAACAAACAAACAAAAACAATCTTTACCAATCTTTAAGTTTCTGGACAGTGGATAATTCTGCGACCCAGTTCATGGAGGGGATGGTTCATATTCAAGATCAATTCAAGGATCCTTACATAGCGCTTGCCAGAAACATGCCCATTCATTCGACCATGCTGATCGGCCGTCTCCCCGCCCCCCAACCCAGCTCTCCCAGGAGAAGCTGTTCCCGCTGCCAGGACTGAATAGCCGAGGGATCTAAATGCAAGGGCATGGAGCGTGTGCACTAAGGGCAGGTTCGTTTTCTGACATGCAGTCCTGTGTTCCTTTCACCATCCCGGAGAAGCGGTTAGCGCCAGTCCTAGAAAAAAGATGCACGACGCTAATCTCTGTAGGTCTGGAGTGGTGGGGAAACCCTAGGCTTTGTATGTAGTCAGACAGATTTGATTGTGTTAAAACTTTGACTCTGCTATTTAATTAGCTGTGAGAACCTGGGTAGTTTACTTACCCTTTGAATCTTCATTTTCCACATGTATAATATGGAGAAATACTGTTCTGACAGTGTTGTATAAAATAAACTGACAAATGTAAGTATCTAGCGTGGTACCTTAGCTAAAATAAACTGAAACCCTGCCGATCTCACTCTCTTCCATTTCTTATCAACCCTTATTGATCCCCCCACGCCCACTTCAACTCTAGGAAAAGCGACTAATGACCCACATAAAACTCCTCTCACACACTCTCCTGTGTTTCTTTCCCACCTGATGCTATGAACCACCTGGAATCCTAGCAATTCTCCTGCTATCCAGTCATGAAATGAATGCATCTGCAGGCCACTCTCTCAGAAGCAGATAAATATATTAATACTTAGAGACACTGAGCTGTCCACATCCAGTAGGAAGCTGAGAAGAAGAAAAAATAACATATGCGTCTGCTGGAAGACCAGGATTCCTAGTCTGTTTGGCTTACTGGCTCAAATGACCTGGACTTCTGGACTCTGGACCTTTGCCACCTTGGCCTCCTTCAGCTGAGAGCTTTTCAGGCTGACCTGCAGTTTCTGTTCAGGTGCCCAGTCTTGGGCCAGGGGCTGCCTGCAGGAGGCCATGGCACATAGGGCTATCAGCTCGCTTGGGTATCGATCCACTGGTACGATTCCTTCCCTGTCTTTTTCTGATGCTTCCTCTGCCTCACCATTAATGCCATAAAAACTCATTTCTGGGACCTCTTACCTCCCTTTTTTGTGGCATTCATCAGTTTATAGCAGATTCATTACCAGGTTTTACAGATATGTTCTTAACTGACAGCTTTGACACTCATCCCCAGGCTCCTGCCCTTTGCCAACTACAAGATCTCTTTTTGGGTATTTTTCGTATATTTAGTCTCTTCCCTTCCAAACCCACCTCTTTCCCTTTTTTCCCCCCAGGTTCTCTACTAATCACTGTCTCCATCTTTCTGGTTCCCTAGGCTCATCTTTCCCTCCTGTGTAAGCATTTTGAAAAGTAAATACGAGGTCAAATATAAGGTATTCTTATCTCAGACTTCTTGCTGGAACTTGTTCCCCAGAATTTACCATAAAGGCTTATCTTAGTCCTTCTCTTGAAAAGTCATCTGGGCACTGGTCTGGGGGTGACATTTGAGGATAATTATGGGCAGAACTGAAAACCATGGGAGCTTGCAGTTATGCCCAATTCCTGTTCATGGGTTCTAGGATTTGTTAGAAATAAATAATCCTTTTTATTTAACATATTTCATTTTAAATAAATACTACTGGTATTAGCAAGCATCACTGAACACTGATTACATGCCAGGCACTAACTGTGCTGTTTTAACTAACGACTTTATATGCATTATTCTTTCAATTCTCCTAATGAAAGAATGGTACTATTACTATTGCTACTTCAGATGAAAGGAAAATGGGGTGGTAGAGGTTAAGTAACTTTGCCTAAGGACTCAGAACTAGGAAGAGAACTAGCAAACTAACTAGCAAGGTAGACCCCTCAGCAAAGCTCATCTCCCAACAGAGAATGCCCTTTCACCTCCATGCCTGCAGTCCCACAGCCCTGTCCTCCTTCAGAACACTGCTCAACAATATTCTTCTCCCCCGTCCTCCTCCGTTAGCGCCTGCTGGCCAGCCTGGAATACAGCACTGGCTAAGACCCGCTATCCCAGTTCATGTCATGCTGGTGTTTACACATTTCGGTTCTTCAGACAATGTTTTCCTCATCTTGACCCCTTGATGTTTCAGGAGACTGTAAGCTCCTGGACGCTAGGGGCTTTCTTTTCAACTCCCCACAACACACGTACTCAGCATACAAGCAGGGCCTCAGCAGGGCCTGGCTGAGTGGGGGCTGTGATGTCGTTAATGACAGGAGAGTCTCTTAGGCTTTTCATTGCCCCAGGAAGGCGCAGACGACTCACTGCTCACTGAAAAGGCGGGCCACGGCAGGCTGGCAACAAAGTAAGAATGAAAATGGCTAGCACTTACTGAGCGCTTACCAGGTTAGGTGCCACCTTGTGCCGTAGGTGTACTGACTCCGTGAGTCAGGTGCCACGGATAGGATGTCATCAGCACGCAGGCTCTTCCTAAGTCTCAGTGGAGAGACTGCAGAGTCCATCTCCCTTCTCTAAATCGACAGGCTTCTGTAGTCATGTGTTACACCTGCAGCATTTAGCCACCTCTTATATCTGAGCATATCTGTGTTTCCCACCTATTTATACACTCCTGGAAGCACGTATTGACTCCTCTCATAGGGCTCCATTATAACTTTCACACAGTCATCAATAAATGAATGGAATGGATGAAGACCTTGGGAGATCAAAAGTCATTTGTTGTACACAGACAAAAAAAATCTAGACTTCATTTTATTACATTTCAAGCCTTACTTTAAACCATAAAGAAGTCACTTACATTTAAATTAGTGCAGATTATGCTTTCTGGCTTCATGATTTGAGAAAAAATGGATATAGCTTTTTCCAGCTGGTTCTAGAAGGAAGAAAAACAAGTCATACCCCTAAGGCATATCAACATTACTCTGCTATCATAAAGATCATTTAAAGATGTCAGGATAGTCCTATTCATGGTGCCCCAGGGTTTTGAAGTCCACAAAGAAAAAAAGTTTTTTGGTAATCAAAAATGAACATTCTATAAAGTGTTTCCTACAGTGGCATATTACTGAATGTTTTAACAACCTGCCTGAGTTCCACGTTTTAAGATGGAGGCATAAAGTTGGCATTTCCCCTTCTCTCACTGGAATGAGCTTTCAAAAAAAATCAAGGTTGAGAAATAGAAATGTGCACCCATCTTTGACATAATTAGAACATAGCAGAAACCTCAAACCACAGAAGAAATTTGCATTGCCAGAAACACTGGAGATGGAGCAGACGTGAGTTCCAGACAAAGCAGTAAGAGGAGGACATTGCCGCATATCTCAGAAGGGGTGCACAAAGTAGTTCTCCAAGGTGAGGGCACGGCCTGAAGTACTAAATCCCTGTTTACAATGATGATAATAGAGTTTAGGACTAGTAATGAGGTCGTTGGATCCTTTTGGTGGCAGAGGTGAGGTTAATCAAGAATTTACACAGATCAGCCATACTTGCAGGAAACAATATGTCACTTATAGCAGCAGCAGAGAAGAGACTTTTCATTGAAAATCACCTCCATGCCTACTCCCATTGGCCAGGAAGAAATAGAGCCAATGCGTATTTGTAGACAAAACTCAGAAATAAAGAAAATTCCTGCTAGCCTAGAACATGGCAACGTGGCGCTATTCTCTTCTGACATGAATCTTCTACAAATGGCTGGTCTAAGCATCTTTCAATGATGAATAACCTAAAAAGAACCAGCATGTAAACTATATAAAGACATTATGAGGAAAAAAGAAAAAAAGGATTACAGCAAGGAAAAAAAAAAAAAAAGAAAAGAATTGGCAGATGAAGAACTCCCAAAGGAAAAATGTTTCCATGGATATAAGGGACAGAAAAGAGAAAAACTAACAAGATCAAGTCACTCAGAAGTGGAAAAAAAAAAAAAAATTCAGGCAGGCCTCAGATTTCTCCATAGCAACATTCCATACTAGAAGACAGAAAAACAATGCCGAAGAAAACCTCAAGTAAAGCAAATATCACCTCACAATTTTATATCTGGCCAAACTGTAGTTCAGGTTTAAAAAAAAAAAAAAAAAAAAGGGCAAATAATTTTAAATACCAAGAACTCAAGGAGTACTGTTCCCCTGAGGAATTTACCAGAACACACTTTGGAGAGCCTTAAATTAAAACCATTCCCTGAGCACGTTACATAGTAAACGAATCATTTGAAATTTCCACTTTAATTACTTGAGAAATTTCTCTGAGTACAGCCTCCCTCATTGATTTTCCATAGGATCCTGGCCAGCCCCGTGTAAACAGCAGTGCACGTTAGGCCCTCAACTGTAAATGAAAACATTCTTTGGAGACAGGGGTATAGATGTAGGTTGCCATGGCACCAAAGGCATTGGTCTCTTTATGGGGACTTTTTCTTTATGACAGAGTCAGAGGAAAAAAGATAAAATAAAAGCAAGAACAAATGAAAGTAGTAAAGTCTTGCCTACTCCTAATTCACTTATGTGCACCCCAAAGCCTTACCTGATTCAGAGCTAATGCCACTGCAAAACAGGATGCTCTCCTGGAGAGGATTTCTCCTTTGATGAGGGCTTCTTCTCTTAACGTGGTACAGATTGTAAAAGATTCAGGGCTATTCTGGGGGAAGACAGGATTGCTCAATAAATAAATGTCACAAACCTTTAGGGTAATAAGATGATTAATGGTGCCCAGTGTTTCAGATTTCCTTTTGGAAGAATTTCCTGGAGCCTATCTCAAGCCACTTAAAAGATTAAGCTCCATATAGAGACTATTTGCAAATAGACTCAGTTATCTATATATTAGCAGCTCAAATCTTAAATGAACTTTATTTTTAGCTCTTTGTCGGTTTTCTGACTTGGGGCAGCTTTACCCACAAACATACAGGTCTCTTTTCATCCAGGCAGGCTGGTTTCAAGACATAGGTACCATAACATACACGGGTGAAGAGTCAGCCTGCTACTACCGTATTAAATGATAACAGTAAAGCTTAGCAACACCACAGAACTTTTCCTTAGGGGGTTTCCAATCTGAAAATATCCATGTTAAGTCAAATGTTTGAAAACATGAAAACATATTTGAATGGAGATCATGAAAGAATCCCACAAAACCAGATGCCTTAAAAAAATAACCAAACAAAAAAACCCCACACACACCAGGAAGATGAGTGATATACAAAGTAGCAGACAGCAGCGGTAAGACAGAATTCTCTTCCTTTGTCTATGTTGTAGGTGGGTTAGGTTTACGAGAGCAGCATTAGTTCTGTACCTGTGTGTGTCTGTCATGGCGTGATTCATAACTCAAATCCTAAAGGAAAAGCTGAATTTAATGAGAGGGGACAGTTCCCAGAATTGGCTTGGAATTTGTAACAGCTGACCAGTTCAATTTTTCAACTGCAGTCTCTACTGAGTGAAACAAGTTATTTTGAACACAATATAGGGCAGTGGTCCCCACCCTTTTTGGCACCAAGGACAGGTTTCGTGGAAGACAGCTGTTCCATGGAGCCGGGGGTGGGGGGATGGGTCAGGCGGTAATGCGAGCAATGGGGAGCGGTGGGGAGTGGCAGGTGAAGCTTCGCTTGTTTGCCCACCGCTCACCTCTTGCTGTGCGGCCCGGTTCCTAACAGGCCGCGGACTGCCACCGGTCCGCAGCCTGGGGGTTGGGGACCCCTGATATAGGGAAGAAAAGTCCTCTGGCCCTTTGTAAGTAGTAGAGTTAAATTCTCTCCACTTCAGTATACGCTCAGGGAGACATCTCTAAGAAGGTCAGGAAACTGTGTATCACAGTGCTGAAGAACTGATGCTCAAGTGTGTGTCATGTTGGCCTCTGTTGGCCAGAATCATAAAGTGGCGGGATTGGAAAGGATCATCTAGTAATCCAGCGGTCAGCAAACTACGACCCTGGGGCCAAAGCCAGCCTATGGCTAAAAATGGTTCTTAGATTTTTAAAGATCTGTAAAAACAAAAACAAAGAAGATGTGACTAGGACCGTAAGTGGCAGAGACTGTATGTGGCCCCCAAAGCCTAAAATATTAACTATCTGGCCTTTTACAGAAAAAGCTTGCTGGCTCCTGAATCCAAACGCTTCATTTCACAAATGAGGTAAGTGACCACTTCAAAGCCAGTTCATGTTAAAGTTGAGACTAGACTCCACATCTCTCAATTTCCAAGTTGGTTTCTTTCCCCTGTAACCCAACTGCCACTCTTGTTTTGGAAAATTGGTATCGCTACGCTTTTCAGGGAAATTTTTCAATAGCCATGTTCTACCTTACTTAGTGTTCCTTCATTTTCAGTAATAAAAAGGTTTTGTTAAGTTTCCAGTGTTAAAATGGCATGAATGTGTACAGTAATGCATGGAATCTTGGTCACTGTACTATTTCAGTTACCATTTATGCGTTCAGTAAGTAATAAAGAAATAGTCTATGTGCAAGAAACAATCCTGATACAGTAATGAGACAGGGATTTATAAGTCATGCTCTCTATTCTCAAAGAACTCATTTTAATGTCACATACATTTATTAAAGATCACTTGTGACCAGACACTGTTAGGTGATGGCAAATAAAGATGCCTCAAGGAGTCTACCCTCTAGTGGGGAGGATGAAATGTGCATCCACTTAGTAGATCGGGCAGTGTTATAAGTGCCATGTCTGTGAATACAAATAGATCACAATCAAGGGATACTGAAGGACAGAGAGAGCACTTCCAACTTAGGTGATCACAGAAGAATTCACAGATGAGGACAAAGTAGCCCTTGAGTTCACCAGTGAAGGATGCTAAGGCTTCCATGGGAGAGGGCCACAGAGAAGACTGGTTTCGTGAGGTCCAGCATGAGAAAGAGGCCTCTAAAGCAGAGTCTGAACCCAGCATGCTGTTTCTTGTTCTCATTATCTACACAAATGCCAGAAAAGATGGAAAGATGATAAAATTGCTTTTCCCATGATAAAACTGTCTGACATGGCTAACTTGGGTTTTCTAAAAATGAACATATTTAAAATGGAAATATCTGCACCAGATGGAAAACAGACTTCAGGGGAACTGAATTTTATATGTAGAGAAAAAAAAAATAAATCCTCTCTCAAACATTACCCAAAATGCTCTAAAAGTTTAGGGAAGACAGTCTTACCAGTTTGTAGCAAATTGCAAAAGCAAGGATGTAAGTATCTTTGTTGAACTTCACATCTTGGTTTTTCATCTCAATCAGTACTTCCAATGCACCTGTCAAAAGCCAGGAGTGGGCCGGCAGTGTTAAATGCATTCAAGTGAGTTCAGAGTCCTCTACTATTGATTCCCAGAGTTCAATCTGTTTAGCTCCATCTACTGAAAAGTATACTTCAGCACAATAAAAACTTTCCAAGTCATTTATCAATTAACTAAATTTCAAAATAAATTATCAGGTCATAACAGGAAGAACTAGTATTTTAAAACCTATTATAATTGCAGCATAAGTAAAATCTGGGGTGTTTAAGTCATGATGTGATACAATAATGTTTTCACACTTAAAGAATGGGGTCTCCATAATTCGGCCACTCATCAGGAATATAAAGATCATTTTTACATAGTCCATTGTTTTTCCTAATTTTACACAGTCCCTTGTTTTTCAGCAAACATAGATTGTGATACTTACTTTTATATTTACCTTTGATAAATAACATATCCATCAAAATATTGAATGATGTGGAGTCTGAGAAGAAACCTCGCAAATGCTAATGAAGAAAAACAATATATTTTGGTTAAAAGGTAAAACTATTAAGGGAGTACTTACACTGCATCTTCTCTGTCTAGGGCTGTCTACATATTTTATTCATTCAGCAAAAAAATTTAAATGGTGCCCACTCTTTTGGGGTCATGCCTTTAGCAACGGGCACAGTGAACAAGAGGCAAAAGATACGGCAAGAGATCTCTAGGTTTCAGAAATACAGTGAAGGACGTCTTTATGCAATGGGCTCTGCCAAGCTTAGAAGAAAAGAAGCAAGCCGGTTAGCCCTCCTGGGGGTTGTCTTGGAACCTGGGTGCAGAATATTAACACGAAGTGGCAGCTATAAGTATGCTTGAGGGCTAAGGCGGGAGAGGCTTACACAACTATGATCCTCTTTTGGCAAACGAATAATAGTTGATTATTCACTTTTTGAAATAACTCACTAAAACGGTGGTTCTCAACATTTTTAATGGGGTGATAATGTGACACATGGTATTCAAATACACCATTAAATGTCTTGTGCAAGTCTGTTATTTTTTTTGAGACCCTATTAGGCAGACCCTATTCTAGGTGTTAAGAATAAAGAAATGATGAACAAGACAAAGGCCCTGCCCTAAACTCTAGTAGGGCTTATAATCTAGGGGAGCTTAAATTCTGGCAGAGGAGACAATGAACAAGTGAATAAAACAAGCAGAAAAGATAAAAATATAATTTCAAGTATCAATAAGGGCTATGAAGAACAATGAAACAGGATAAAGGGAAGAGAGAAGATGATGGAAGGTGGTCAGGGAAGGCTCTCTGAGAAGAGGAGACCTCAATGAAGTGATGCAGATATAGAGCACTCCAGTCTGAGGCCACAGGCCTGGTTGTTTGAGAGAAAACCAGAAGGTCCAGAGTGGAGTAAGCAAGAGCGAGAGTGGCAGGAGATGAAGTACCACAACGGGACCTTGAGGGCATGGTCAGGGGTCTGAGTTCTATGCTAAGTGGGATGGGAAGCCACCAGAGCAGCCCCGTCCATAGGGAGAGATTGCAAGCCTCAAGTGTGAGCCATGTACGTGACTCTAAATTTTCAAGTAGTTTCATTTAAAAACGTAAAAAGAAAGATGTGAAATCAGTTTTAATAATATGTTACTTAACCCACTAAATCCAACATTTCAACATGTAATCAATATAAAACATTATTAATAAGATACTTTACATTCTCCTTTTTATGCCAGGTATTGAAAATCCATCATGTATTTTACACTACAGCCCATGTAAATCTGAACTAGCCGCAGTCCAAGGCCTCCAAGGGTACATGGGGGTACTGGCTACCATGCTGGCAGCACTTCAGGGTTCTGGGCAGGGGACACGACACGGTAAGGTGGAAGCAGGATTAGGCTTTATGGCACTTGACTCTAATTCAGTTTATTCTACAACTCCAGGAAACGTATACATACATGAATGCTTCATGCTCAGGTAGGTTAAAAAAAACCGAAAAACAAAAACCTTTACCCTCATTTTCTTTCTTTGTGTTTCTTTTTATCATTATACTCATGGCTATGATTTATTACAGTGAAACGTTTGTTTTCTTTTAATTACAACATTAACATATGCTTATTACAAAATAGTCAAACAATACAAAAGTATATACAGTAAAAAGTGAGGATTTTCCCTGAAGATAAGCAGTAGTTTAGTGTATATCCTTCTAGATTTTTAAAACACATATGCTGTAATGTAAATATGTATGTATATTTCTCCTTTTGTTCTGAAACCACCTTCTCTCTGCTTACTAATATATTATGGTCATCTTTCTAATACCCAGGGTCCTTAAAAGAGGGGCAAGGTGAGAGTTAACAGTTCCTCCATGGATACAACACTTTACATGAAAAAAGGTAAGAGGCAAAAGGACAACTTAGTTATGGAGATTCTTAAAACTATTAAAATGTCCCAGGGGGCCAGCCCTGGCCCCAGAATTTAATAAATGTTTCCGACCATGGATGAATTTATAATGTCTCTGAGTCCCCGTTTCCTCATCTGTAAAATGGAAATAATAATAGTACCTACCTCGCCAGGGCTGTTGTGGGAAACAAATGAAATGAAACATGTATAGTGCTTAACATGATGCTGCGGACTTGGTAAATATTCAATGAATAATTACAAAACTAATTATTGTTACTTTTGCTTTTAGGAAAGTAAAATCAGAATATGTGAAAAGCAGAAATTCTGAAAACAGAAAAGCACTTTACAACATAGCCTTCAACCAGAAGTAAAGATATGAAAACAGGAGAGAGGCATGGGTGAAGAACAGGAAAGGCAGTCTTAAAATGGCAGCCTGCCTCAAACTATCCCCCACTAAAAGCTCCTCAAAAGAGAAGATGTCAGTCCCAGGTGGACACACATCCAAGGTAGGTAGATACCTTGTAATCTGTACTTACACCTCTTCCACACCTCTGTATAAAAAGACCGACACCTCTTCATAGGCAATGACTCCAAGGAAACCTTAAAAATCCAGGGAAGAGCTCATTCCCTCAACCCAGCAGCCTTTCTCTGAAAATCTAACCCAGGAATAATGTGTATAGAAGAGCTGCCCTTCCTAACATCACTGAAAACACCCCATCCTCAGCGCAAGGAAGTCACCATGGCAGGGAAAGCAATTGGGAGACAGTAACCTGGTCTTTGATGAGCTCCACTGCAGATTCCTCAAGATCCAACTCGTAGCACAACCTCATGAAAAGTGGTCCAAACTTGTACTCCCCCAAAGTGATATTCCTGTTCTCTGCATGGTACCTGGTAATCAAAATAATTCAATGAGCCAAACAGTGGGACCTGAGGAAAGACAGACCGTGGCATGCACTCTACTAGGTGATGGGGACACAGCAAAGAATGAGGTCCTCTCACAGTCTGGAGGGGAAAGTGCAGAATTAAAGATGACCAGAAGAATCCTGGCAAGCAGAAGTATACTAGGCATTTAAATAAACAAACAAGGTCCTTAGAGGCCCACATACTCTGAAATAAAAGAAAGTAAAAATGCAGATTGTAATCATCTCAATTTACCAACAACCTGCTAGGACTGAATGTGAGCATATGTCAGGGAATAGCAGGGGTCTTGTATCTGTAAGCCCAGCAGAATGGACTGTCTCCTTCCATGCTCCTGGAGAACAGCAAGGAAAGGAGTGGGGTGATGTTGTGTCCCCCTCAAGTCTGGCTTTATCCCCATATGGGATGGCAAATGACCAATAGGTACATTTTACAATTTAGACCAATTTCTCTGTTTTTTTTCGCGAAGGGAAAGGTATATGTGAAGTACAATCACCTAGCCAAACAAATTAAATGCAGCTTTGAAATTTTAGTTTTAGAAAAAGGCTAGTTTCAAAGACAGTGATGTTTTATATGTATGTGGCTTGGGATTTCTACAAGCAGCCAGTCTGCCAGTTAGAACTGCAGAACTGAAAATCGCCCCCATAAATTTCCTTTCAATAACCAACTCTTTCTGCTTTAGACACCAAGAAGACAATCTGGTAACGAAACAAGTACCTCACGATTGCATGTAAATCAGATTTTAGGAAGCTCTGATTTTAAAGAACAGAATATTCTTTTACCTTCTGCTAAAATCACTGAGGAAAGTCATAATAGCATTATGGATAGTCTATTTTAAACATATATACTGCCAAAAAGAATGATGAGTGTACTTTTAAAGATACATTTCATAATCCAATTATAAAAGTTACAAAAAATATTCATTGCTTCATTTCTAACAGTTATGAATTAACTTATATCAAAATATCAAGTTGTATACCTTAAAAATATACAATTTTTATTTGTTAGTTATACCTCAATAAAGCTGGAGGAAAGAAGAAATAAGTTATTAAAAGGCAATATAGTGTCGTGATTAAGGATTTTTAGACTCTGATTCCAAAATGACAGTTCAAATCCCAGCTGTTTGACTTACTAACTGTGTAACCATGAGCAAATTAATTAATGACTCTGTGCCTCAGTTTCCTCATCTGTAAAACGGAGATAAGAAAAGAACTCAACTCAGAGAGTTGTTGTGAGGATCAAATGAGATGATGTGCCTGGCACACAGTAAGCCTTACACATATGCTCGCTCTTATACAATGTAAGGCACGCTGAGGAGGACATCTTTAAAAATCAAAGTATTTCAGTAAATAATCTCAAGAGAAATGTGTGCCAGATTAAAAACAAAACAAAAATGAAAATTTTCCTAACTTAAATGACATTCACACTAATAAAAGTGCTAGAAAGTCACAGAGGTAGTTAATATCACCTCCTCTTGACAAGAAACATTCAAGTTAGAGGATCTAAAACCCTTCTATAAACCAAACAACAGCATGTGGTCAAGACTCTGAGGAGATTCAGTCGTTCCCCATTTTTGGCTCAATAAAGAGCTTCTGTTCCGGCTCGTTGCTCTTTTTCCCCAATGGGGGGCCGCCTGTCTCAGGAAGAGAGAGAACAGGTTGGTGAGGCGGAGGACCAAACCCCCCTGCCCCCCCCCGCCCCCCCGTCCCCCGCCAGCTTGTCCACAAGGAGAGGGAAAGGGCAGCAACCAGGCAGAAAGTCTTAGCATCAGTAAAGGGATTAGGAGCCATACTCCGAATGTGTATGACAAAAATAAGAGTGGAAGCAGGGAGCATTTAGAATGTTATCCCGTTTTGTTACTCTTGTAAACATCTGATAGCTTTGGGTAGTAAAAAGAAAACTGAGAGTAAAACGAGCCAGAGGGTCTCAAATGATTCAACTGTATGAAACTGAAATAGCAGGTTTAGGTTTGCAGATATAGTGTGGCTGTGAATTAGCATAATCCCTTTTGGAAAATAATCTGGCAGTCTGTACTGACAAGCTTTAAAAGGTGCATGGCCTCCGATCCCTAAAAGGAAATAAAGAATAAATTTTATGCATAGAGTTTGCTCATCATGGCATTATTTATCCTGGTGAAAAATTAGAAATAATTTAGATGTTCAACAATAGGGGCACAGTTAATTAAAATAGCTAACCTATAATCGAACAGTGTATAGCCGTTAAAATATGATTCCTAGAGTATTAACAGGCAAAAACATTTATGCTACAATGCTAATTAGAAAACAAGAAAATATCATTTTATATACACAGTTAATAACTACAACTATGTAAAATAAACCCTATCTAAACCTCAAAATCTTTGCATGAAAAAAAAATCAGTGAGAAAATATATCAAAATATGAACAGTGGTTTCTTGGATGTGGTAGACAGGCCCCAAAGTTGGCTGCCATCATTCCTCCCTGTATGTGCATGTGGCTCCGTCCTTCCAGAGGTGGAATCCTTTCCCCTCCCCGTGGATCGGAGCTGGCTGCTAACTCGCCCCGACCAAGAGAATGGGACGGGAGTGAAGACGTGCCAATCCTGGGCAGCTCCACAGGCCTGCAGCTTCCACGTGTGCTGTGCGCTAGTGCAGCTCAGGCTGGACTCGTGAGCAGTGAGATTCTACCAGCGGGGGTAGGGGCTGCATGCAGGGGCACTGAGGCTTCAGAAATGCAAGCAAGGCCTTCTTGGACCTCCCAGCTCAGCCCACTAAAGCTGACTGCAGGTGTGCAGGTGACTTCAGCCGATAACAATAAGAACTGCCCAGCTGAGACCAGCCTCAGTTCCTGACCAACAGAGTTATGAGAAATAATAATCAGTCGTCATTTTAAGTCATTAAGTTCTGGTGTGGTTTGTTATGCAGCAAGAGACCATCGAAACAGCAAACTGGGTGATGTATGCAGTATTTCTTCTTTCTACTTTTTCGTGTTTTTCAAAGTTTCAATGAAATTTGCGTAATTCTGTTTTTCTTTTCCTTTTTAAAAATAACATTAATTTTTTCACATTATAAAATTAATAGTATCCCTTACAGACAAGTTTGAGAAATCAGAAAAGTACACACTTAGACGAACAAAAAATATAATGTATAATTCTCAAAGAACCATGGTTAACTTATGGTATGTATTCTTCCAGTATTCCATATATGAATACCTCGTATTTTTCTCTGTAAATGTACAGTATAAATGCAGGTTCATGTATAGAAATGTATCTTTAAAGAATGGTGAAAGGAAGCTGTTGACTTGGTGCCATCCTGCTCCCAAGTGACACCTTTGCTCGGTTTCCTAACAGCAGACTGTGATTACATATGAGTTCCTTCTGTCATGGGGAAGTCTGATAAGGGATCAGAGACAGTGAACGTAACAGGCATAAGCCTGTAGGGGGGAGGCTAGTTAGGAGTCCACTGAAGTGATCCAAGTGAGAGGCGTGAGGCCTGAACTAAGTCACTGGTAATGGGGACCAAGAGAGAAAGGCTAGGGATGAGAGACACCACGGAGCAGACGCAGGAGGAGGGCAAATGAGATCGGGGGAAAGAATGACTGGTCAGTGTGACAGCAAACACGGCAAGAGGAAGAAGTCTGTGTAAGTTGAACGTGAAGACCTTGGGAACATGTAAGTGGACTTGGTGAAGAGGTTGGTGATCTCCTGGGGCATGAATTGTCTGTTTTTCTATCTTTGGCACCTGGCACGTAGTAGGAACCCAATAAGTGTTCGCTGAATGAATGAATGAACGTAAATGTGTGGAGCTCAGGGCAGGCATCTGGACAAGAGTTTGGGAAGTCACCAGTTTAGAGGTGAGAGCTGAAATCCTGGAGGTAGATGAGATTGCTCAGGAAAAAGGAGACAGTAGGAAAAGACAAAGGCTGGCAGGATTTGAAGGCGATGCCTCACCTGTAAATGACATTTTTAGCCAGCTCCACATCGTCCCAGGACTCACACAGATGAAGTAAGGTTCTCAACTCCTCTTTCAAGATGAGCTTACTCTGGGTCAGTTTCTCTTCCAAGTTTCTCAAATAGGTTTCTGGAAGAAAGCACAGTGGGGTGGCCATCACTTAGGCTGTCTTAGACTGTCAGGAGGCTGACCTCAGGGAGAAGGGGAGGCTAGAACCCGGCACAATGCAAAGAGCCACTGAGAGGGGCTCACGGCCATGCAGCTCCCGTCACTGGCTGGTCTTGAGAGCAGTGTCAGACGTGGTGTATGAAGCAGCGCATCTGTCACAGGGCGCAGGTCCAGGCCTCACTCCAGACTTCCCAACACAGAATCTCTGGGAGGAGGAGCACAAGAATGTGCATCTTTGACTACCTGGGTGATGCTTATGCACAGGGAAGTTTGAGAACTAACGTCCCAGAGGCTTAGCCCAAAGAACTGTATCTACAGGTGACCCATGAGAAAAAAAAAAGTAACCAAGATATCCAAACCATCAATTGGCAGGGCACCTAGCAGGAAAACTGAAAGGAAAATGTGGTCACCCCACGATGGATGACTCACGTGATTCAGGAATACTTCACGTCTTTTTCACTTGATTCAATTTTACCACTTTTTCATTCCTCCTGGTCCCTCTCTACTCAGTTGTGAGAAAGCATGCCACAGTACTGCATAATGCACAGAGGGTAAAAGAGTCCTCTAAACAGCGGCAAACCCTCTTTTAGTAACAGAATCATTTCAAGGTGATCACGGTCTATGTCCCTTGGCTTGTATCTGATCAACTGTGGAGACAAACACCAACAGGAAACACTGCTTCTTGGCATTAGGGACTGTATTTTTGGCAGAACGTAGGGTGAGGTGCAAGGCAGCCACCAAGCAAACATCTGCTTTCCAGAAGGCAGGGCTGTTCTCAGTATCAGAAGCTGCGAAAGTCTACAGGATTTGTTCCAAGGCCCAGAGCTCCGAAGGAATGCTGCTTAAAGGAATGGCACAATATACATTAAAAACACAAGATCGGGAAGCTGAGGCAGACACTGCTCTTGATTTACAAGAAAAGAAGGTCCATTAGGTTTGAATTAATGCAATGGACCCTCCAATCTCTATTTGCAGAACCGTGTAATGGTTAAAGGTTTTAGAGTTGGGAAGACATGGGCTGAAGTCTGGGCTCTGCCACTTGCATGCTATGGGGAGATCTGGGGAGGCCTGTCTCTGAGACATGATTCATGTGTGAAGTGAGGACCATGATACCTACCTCATGGGGTCATCCTGAGATAATGTACATAAAGCACTTAGCACAGGGCCCAGCATGTAGTAACTGCCAGGAGATCATAGACATATTGTTCTTATTTTCATTCCTCTGTCACGAGGATTTATTCTATTAAATATTTCTAAACAATTTCCAACCTAAAAGATTTTAATGGGACGTCTTTACATCTTGTACTTCTTAATACTTAATAAGTCCAAAATTTCAACAGATGTAATTTGTATTTTAAAACAAATCAATCAAAATTAAGTGCTTATCGTATATTATAGTCAGAGGTATCCTTCCTTGTGTCAGAGACACAAGGAAGGATAAGGTATGGTTCCTACCCTGAAAGAGCTTAGAGTCTATTTGAGAAGACAAGATATATTTATATAAAGCTACCTGAAAATAATGACAGAGTAGGTGACATGTGACAGTATAAACATAACAGGGGAGAAGAGAGAAATCAGGGCAGCAGAAACAGACCAGGTCTGGTGGAAGTGGAGAGGTACCAGAGAGGAAGGAAGGGGCTGGGTAGGGTTGGCAAAGCTGAGGGGGTGGGGAACTGTCGGTATGGGAATCAGCATGAGAAAAAGCACAGAACTGGGGGAAAAGGTGGTGAGGGGAGACCGTGACTAGATTAACAGGAAATTGCACTGGTTCTAGAAAGGGTGAGATCCACTACGGAAGAGCTAGGAAGCTGGAGGGAAGGGGCAAGTTTGTACATGATGTGGTATATAACAGAGTACCACTGTGGTTCTTATAATGATGAAATGTGGACAGGATTTTGTAAATACCTGACAGTGGAGTAGATTGGCACTCATTATATTAATTGCCTTTCAGAACATATGCACGACTGTCACAGCCTTAGAAAGACTATGACAACTGGAATAACAACTAGATAGTGACATGAAGCCCTAACTGCGAACTTCACAGAGCTCCAGATGACCTGGGGTAAGAAGAAAAGACTGAAGTAAAATCTAGATTGAGTCTACTCAAGTGGAGATTAATCTATTTTCCGTCACTCTTATCTTCTTGTTCTGTAGGTGGTTTTGTACAACAGCATGATAGCGGACCAGTGAAGGAAGACTGCTTTCTGGAGAGATGAGAAGCAAGGAGTGTTCATTAGGTGCTCACAAACATCTGACAGTGAGAAGGAGGAAAGCTGGAAAAGTAAGTAGGACAAACAAAAGAGTTGTTATTAAAAAAGAGGAGAGCCTTGCTGTGTTTATAAAGGAATCTGAAGTACTGGGAAAAACTCAACGTGCAGGAGAAGTGGGAATGAACACAACAAGATTTCTCAGATGCTGAAAAGGAATAGGACCTAGGGTGGTGGTGCCGTGTTTTTAGCTTTTTACAGTAAAAATTTTCAAACATACCTAAAAGTAGAGAGAACAGTAAAATCACCTCCCACGTGCCCATCACCCAGCCTCAACAGTTATCACTGTTTTGCTGATTTTTTAAAGAAACCTTTGTTTTTAGTCTACTGATTCTTCCAGCACACAGTAGAAAATATGAAAATGCATCATCATACATTTTTTGTTTCATTAAATCTCATTTATCTATAGATATGTATGTGTATACTGGAGATGCAATGCAAATTGTATTTTTTACTGAGGGTGGCATCAAGAAGTCTGAAAGCCAGTCATATGGAGCAGTTCTTCTGAGGCTTTATTTGGCAGACAATTGTCTGGGGCCCGAGATTTGGCATTTCTATCCACCTCTCACTTGCTGCTAATCCTTGAACCTCACTTTGAGTGGCACTGATCTAGAGGACTGGTTGCAGCACTAGTTTTAGTATTTCTCTGGGGTCCTGGGAGAAGGGACAAAAGAAGAGCGGTAGACTCTGCAGTAACAGAGTGAGGTGAAAGGGGCATGCGAGGGCAGACTAGGAAACTAAGAATAAATCATGTCAGTTTCTTCTGTGAGATAAAGTCATTGAAGAAGAGGCTGAATAGGGATAAAGACAGAGGGAAGTTTAACGACAGATCGATGAAAGAAGTAATGAAATAGACTTGATTACCTTTGGTGCCAGGAAGATTACATGCAACGGCCACCTTCTTATGCTGAAAGTCCTTTAATTTCACAATATTATCTGTAAGTAGGTATCTTTTAGCTAAAAATCAGAGAAAGAGAAAGTAAAATCATTTTGACTGTTTTATACTTAGCAAATAATGTGTAGAGCTTGACTGTCTCTTTCTAATAACTGATCTTATCTTCGGTTAGTATAAATAATCCACCTAGACAGGTACAAATATAACAGTCACCCTGGTGGGGAAAAAAATGTCCAAACTACCAAAGAATGCAAATCCTCCACAAGACAAGTTTTGTCTGTGTGTGTGTGTGTGTGTGTGTGTGTGTGTGTGTGTGTGTGTGTGTGTGAAAGGAGCTAGTGATTAACTGGGTATGGGGATGGGTAGACAGGAATCTGGGATCTGAAAGACAGATAGCAAAACAGGTATATCTAGATTTGGTTTAAACAGGTAGAAGCATATAGGGTAGGGGAAAAAGCTATAGTGTGACCATTGGAATTCCCAGGACTGTCATTTGCAAAATGAGGCGTTATGGCCTCTCAGATTTGGACTCTTGGTATCCTCTAGATACATGAGGAATCACTGACCACAACTTAGCAGAAATGTTGAGTTTAGGAAACATCATTTCTTTAGGATGCTCGGCTGTGCATGAACTGGAGCTTGGCCAAAGAATCGTCCACTACAAGAGCTCTGTGTACTACAATAACGATGTAACAACAAAAATTGCTGATTTCTAGAGAGGCAGTCCAGAGAAGGGGTTACAGTAGGACTGCCTGTGTTCAAACCCTTCCTCTATCAGTTCCCTCTGACCTTGGGCAAATTAGCTTTGCGGTTTCCTCTGTAAATGAAGAATAGTACCCCTCTCACTGGGTGATGTGAGGAGAAGAGGAATGAATGTATGTAAAATGTATTACAGGAAAGACTGACACAAAGTGTTAAATATTTTATTATCACTCACCAACATCTTCAAATTTAATCATTTTCATAAAGATATTAAGGGATAATTTTAAAAATAAAGAAACCTGCTCAGAGTCTTTCATACTGTTCGCTACAGAGCTGGACTCCAAAATCATTAAGAGTCTTTGACCTCCCCTCCCAAACTCTGCAGAACGGTACACCCAAGGGGGAGGGGGTGTTCCCGGGGCGCAGCACAGCTCCATCCGAGGGAGTACTACAGCCCCCAGGTCAAGAGCCCAGCCCATCTGTCGTTTGATTCCCAGGCACACGGGCGTCCACGATACGCAGAGGCCACCACTGTACCCACGTGCAGCGGGCAAGTGCATGCTCGGTTGCTCTAGGCCCCTGAGCGAGGCGCTGTTATTTCTCCAAAGAGATGCCCGCTGAGGTGTAAAGCTCCCTTCTGTCCCATCCCTCCCCTCCTTCACGGCCCGAGGCCGCGGATACCTCCGAGAGGGCAGCGGCTGCAGGTGGAGCCCGAGCCTCCCAGCCCTGGATACACCAAACTCCGCAGCGCCTGCAGCGGTAGGACTTGCTTCGCGGGCCGAAAGGCAGCCGCCATACTGTCCCGGACCGCACCAACTGCGGGAGCCGGGGGGGGGAGGGGGCGTGGACTGTGCCCAGCCCTTGATCCTCCCGCAGTCCCCCGACCGGCCAGCCCTTTGGTATGCTCCAAGATGGCGGCCCACGTGGTACGGCGCGGGATCCTCTGGGCGCGGAAAGTGTCGCTGCCTCAGCTCTCCCTGACAGGTTGGTGGCTGCTATCTTCGTGGGGCTGCCTCATTAGGCCCCTGAGAACTCTGTTCCTTGAGTAAAGGGAGCAGTGGGCTTTTAAGGGGAGAGGAAATGCTTCTGGGATCTAGTTGCTAGAGAAACCCCTGGAGGTGTTTGGTAGCACAGAGAGGGGAGGTAAGGTCTATGACCCATCTCTTTCCCTAAAATAATAGTGTCTGCCTATCCAAAGGTGTGAAGAGCAGAGGAAGTCCTGGCATGAGAGCTTTTGCGTATGTTTGCCGGGTTTGTATGTGAGGGTGGTCCTCTCTTTGCTGCCCGTGAAAAGCCCAAATGTGTTCCCTCTGGCGCTGTGAAATTTCTCTCTCTGTTGAGTTTCCGTAGAGGGGCGTCATAAACGTTCTCCTCAACACCTGACGTGTGGCCAGACCCTTGGTTTTCACTTGGTGAAGGAATTTCTCAGTACTAATCTCAGTTTGCCTGATGACCTTGGGCGCAACTTTTGATTGACCTTTCTTTGCCCAAGTTTTCCGTTCAGACAATAAATGCTAATAGTTACTTTTAAAGTACTTTGATATCCGAATGAATGACGGCTCACTCAAAGCCTGTTTAAAGGACCTGCTGATGAAGACATTGGGAAAAACTTTTTTAATTTACAGAAGCTAAATCCTGACAGATGTATCTGATTATATGATTAAAATACAGTGATCACAATTGATTTTTCCAATGCCTATTATCTCCTCTTTCCAACATACCTCCTCTAGCCCCTGTTAAAAAGCAACACACACAGTTTTGCCCACACGCCTTTAAATATCAACGTGAAACCTTATAGTTGGCCACCAGAAGTTTTCTGAGAATTAACTGATTGACCTAGCTAATGAAAATGTTTCATGCCACACATTAGGTAAAGTGGTCTGCACAGTACTTGGCGCCTCAGTAAGAATTAACTGTTGTAGCTATTTACTAGCTTGTTTACTTATGGTTGTTAGTAAATGCTTTTCAATTTAAACAAGACCTTGGATTGTCTATCAGGGAAAGTATCATAGTTGCTTAGGATATTCTGGGGCAGTCATACTAACAAGGGAATGGAAATTAGATACAGGTGAATTGAGAGAATTTCCAGTTAGCATTTTGATCGTAGTTTGAAATGGTGAGCTCATGATAGGTTACACCTGTGCTGTTCCATTGTAGTAGCCGGGAGCTACACATGGCTATTTAAATTAGTTTAAATTTAAAAATTCTGTTCTTTAGTCACATCAGCTACATTTTAAGTGCTCAGTAGACATCTGTGGCTAGTGGCTACTGTATTGAACAGTTGAGAATTGAACATCTCCTTCATTACAGAAAGTTATATTGCACAAGCACGGGGTTAGACCACAGATGAAAGGAGTCTTGAAATCAGGAACTGAAGGGTATAAGGCAAGTGATATAAGTATGTAGGATAGTACATTATGGACCACTGGGGGTTTGAGAATGCTGATAAGGAGCTTTAAGTCATCAAAACATCTTGAACCATTACCAGATAAAAGAGGAAAAAATTTGTACAAACTCAGGACAAATCAGTATTTGGAATACTTCGGTGCTTCCACTGATTCTCCCTACAACATAATGGATAAGGGCAACTAAAGTGATCAGGAGGGTGAAAGAAAGATTTATTGAGATGAACCGAAAAAGTGACTTCAGTATATGAAGAGGCTAGAGAGGGAAACTTTTTGGGCACTTACTACATAGTGGACATTAGGCTAGGTACTTAATATATGCCCTTATTTAAATTATGGTACAGTATTTCCCTGTTTTACATATGAAGAAAGAGGCTCGGAGACCTGGTGTAACTTGCCCACATTTTTATAAAATTTTTTACAGCAAGGCTAGGATTCACACTTAGACTTTTTGACTCTAAAGCCTATCTGTGTTCACAATCACACTGCTTCCCTTTGGATGGAAAACATGTTTGGAGACGTTTTACCAAAGGCCAAATTAACTATAAAATAAATACGTTTTTAATAAATAAGTATTTACTAAACTTTGAAATTCTGGTCCATGGAGGTATCTTTTCAGAATTAAGCAGGGGAAATATTTGCTTTTTAGTGGATAGTTATCTTAGAATATTGTTGCTCCTAAAGTTGACTGGCTGAAGGGTTAGCAGGTTCAAGAAGGGTTTATATATGCTCTTGGGTGGCGTATTCAGAGTGGGATTAAACGGGCTCAGAGATCTAAACTTGTGAGGCTGATAACATCCTATCCCCTTGTTACTTCAATGTTATCTGAGGGTCAACATCATCATCATTACCTGGGAACTTTTAGAAGTGCAGAATCTCTGTTCCCACCCCAGACCTACTGATCAGAATCTGCATTTTATCAAGATTCATATGCACATTAAGGTTTGAGAAGGTGATCTAGATTTTCCATTTTGCCATTGTCCACTTAATGTCCTGTCTGGCTTCATAGAAATTCTTTGGTTTTTACGTTAATATACAGACCCCTCAACTACCATACAGAAATGGGAAAAACTTTAAATGATGTCATTTAAAAGTATCTCAGAAAGATGAATATCCTACTTTAAAAGGTTTACAGATAATGGAATGTCTATCTGAAGGTGTAGTAATTTCCTATTGCTGCTGTAACAAATTACCACAAATTTGGTGGCTTAAAACAACGTAGATTTATTACCTTACTATTCTATAGGTCAGAAGTCTGATACAGAGTCTTTTTGTGCTAAAATCAAGGTGTTGCAAGGGGTGTGTTCCCTTTAGGAATCTCTAGGGGTGAATCTGTTTCCCTAGCCTTTTCCATCTTCTAGAGACCACCTGCATTCTTTGGCCACGGTCCCTTTCTCAAACATCTTCAAAGCGAGCAGTGGCAAGTCAGGTCCTTCTTATATAACTCTGTCTTTCATGCATCACACTAACAACCTGTCTCCCTCTTCCACTTTTTAAGGACCTGTGATTATATTGAGCCCACCTGGACTTCCCTGGCAGTCCAGTCGTTAAGACTCTGCTCTTCCAGTGCAGGGGGCTCGGGTTTGATCCCTGGTTAGGGAACTAAGATCCCACATGCTGTGCAGTGTGGCCAAACAAACAAACAAACAAACCCTGAGCCCACCTGGACAACCCAAGACATTCTTCTCACTTTAAGATCAGCTGATGTGCTGATCTTAATTCCATCTGTCACCTTAATCCCCCTTTCTCATGTACCCTAATATTCACAGGTTCTGGGGACTAGGACATGGACATCTTTTGGGGGGGGACATTATTCTGCCTACCCCACTTGGTAACTCATTCCTATGTTTGTCATTGGTTTCTATTAGGAAGATTTTCCACTTGCCAAATTTAAATTCTTTATCCTTATACCTATTTCCTTTCATTGTATCCTCAGTGGAGATGGAAAATGATTACTGGTTACTTTCTTATAAAGCAAACATTTAAAAGTTCATATATATATGAAAGTTACTGGGCTTATCGTTTGTAAATTTACCAGTTCTAATTTTGTTTTCGGTCATGTGATCCCCTTGAACAACTGCACACAGCATTCTGGCACTCTTGTCTTTCCCCACCATCACCTCCTCTGCTTTTTGTCTCCCAGTTCAAAACTCATGAACATAATTCTAGATAATTGTCTTTTCTGACTTTAGAGCAAGGAGGGCTGATTTCTTATGCTAGAATAAAACATATGCTAGGAGAAGAAATAGAGAATAAGTAAGAGAATGTAATAACAACAAATACAGAATATTTAAGTCACTGGTATCCTGGAGTATATAGGTTAACAGCCCTCTCCTGAGCTCATGCTCACGTAGAATAGGGCTGCCCTTGTTTCCCACAGAAAGGAGAGATCTGCGTGGTTTTAGAAATTGGAATTCAGTTTGCATAGAAATGCTGCAGTAAATTATGAATGGGTTATCTGAACTGATTGTTTTGGTTCTATGTCAGACTGTTAGAGCATGCAGAGACCTTAAATATCACCCGGCCAGTTCCTTCACTTACAACTGCAGGGTCTGAAGTTTTCTACCAGCTGGTAAAACTCAAACTAAATCTCAGGTCTGCTCACTCCTGACCTGATGTGCAGCTACACACCTAATGTAATGCCATCAATGCCATTGCATTTTGTTCATCCTTCTTGACAGATCTAGGAATGTAACTGACAATTTATAACATCTTTTGTATGAAAAATGTATTCTAAGTTCCAAACATCTAATCATTTTTTAAAAAATAATCCATTTGAAATGTAGGCGCTTTTTAATAGTTACTATTTTTAAGAAATATCTTAGTTCCCCTTTGAGGCAGTCTTTGGCAGCTTTTAATATTATTGCTTCATTGCTTAAGCTTTAGACTTCAAATTTAGACATATTATTCTAGTAAAGGTCTGACCCATCCTCTGCTGAAGGCAAGGGAGGGACTGGTCTTGTGTATAAACACACACAGACGTGTTTATATTTGTTTTAGTTGGGAGATGGATAGAGAATAACAATAGCATGCAAATACTGTGTTTAATCAGCTCCCATGCCTTCTAGTTGTGTTTGGTTTATGGTCTGCTATGGCCTTCAGGTAATAGTCTGCCATTCATTCCTTTTCAATTTTTTTAAACAGCTTTATTTAGATTTAGTTCACATACAATTCACCCATTTAAGGTAGTCAGTTTCATGTTGAATTTTTTTTTTTTGTATATACACAGGGTTGTGCAGCAGCCATCACCACAATCAATTTAGGACATTTTCATCACTTCAAAAAACCCCCTTACTCATTAGCAGTCACTTCCCATTTCCACCCAGGTTTTTCTGCCTGTCTACCCTCCAGATCTAGGCAACCAATAAGCTGCTTTCTGTCTCTAGATTTGCTGATTGTGGACATTTCATATAAATGAAATTATATAATACTTAGTCTTTTGTGACTGGCTTCTTTTTCCTTAGCATAATATTTTTGAGGTTCATCCATGTTGTAGCATGTATCAGTACTTAATTTCTTTTTATTGCTGAATAATATTCCTTTATAAGAATATACTATTTTGTTTAGCCATTCATAAATTGATGGATATTTGCATTTTTCCTTTTGGCTATTATGAATAATATTGCTACAAACATTTTTATACAGTTTTTTAGGTGGACATGATTTCATTTCTCTTGGGTACATACCGAGGAGTGGAATTGCTGGGTTACCTGGTAACTCCATGTTAACATTTTGCAGAACTGCTGAACTTTTCCAATGTGGCTGCACCATTTTACATTCTCACCAGCAATACATGAGGTTTCTAGTTTCTCTACACCTTAACAGCTGTTATTATCTGCCTTTTTGATTATAGCCATCCTAGGTGGGTGTGAAGTTGTATTTAAATATATTTTGCATTTCCTTAATGGGAAATGATATTAAACATCTTTCCATGCACTTGTTGGCCATATGTGTGTGTGTGTGTGTGTATTTATGTGTGTGTATGTATCTGTGTGTTTTCTTTTTTTTAGAAATGTCTGTTAAATCCTTTGCCCATTTTTCTGCTGGGTTGTCTTTTTAAATTTTGAGTTGTAAAGAGTTATTTATGTATTCTGGGTACAAGTCCCTGATCAGATAAATGCTTTGGAAATATTTCCTCCCATTCTGAGTTATTCTTTCACTTTCTTGATGGTGTCTTTGAAGCTCAAAAGGTTTTAATTTTAGGTTGCCATTCATTCTTTCTCATTAATTCCTTGAGCTCATGTTTATTGAGCATTGCTATATGCCAGTCATCGTGACAGATGTCATCTTGTGGGTTACACCAGATTTGGCTTACTAGGTTTCTGTTATTTACCACTAGGGTGCTGTGCTACCGGGTAAGATGTTACTCTTTGCTTTATGTGAAATAAGGGTAAATATGCTGATCCAAGTCAGATGGAAATTTTTTAGGACTAACTAATGATGATAAAGCAGTCTTTTAATGAGTTAACCAACTGTTCAGCAAATATTTTGGGTTCTAAGAAGGAGTTTTAAGGCTCATCTAGGCTCTACATTAGTGGAAGCAAATGGCTCCTAGTCCTAAAGTAATAGAAACAAAATTAGCAACATTTTTACTCACAACGTTATGGTAGCAATTTTAACAGGCTTTCTGCATCTTCTGCTTGTTAGAGGTTGAATGCATGTTGTCATGAACTGAATTGTAAACTGTGTAATATTGGTTACAGTTTCCTAATAGATCTTTAAATAATCTAGTAAATGGAAAATATGGCAAAGATATGTGTAATAAAACAGATGTATAAACTGAACCTGTTGTGAAACCATGCCTGTTGAAATAATTGTCTTTTTCCTCAGGTAAAAGATGCCTGCTTTCTGCAGCATATGTGGACAGCCACAAATGGGAAGCAAGAGAAAAAGAAGATTGTCACCTTGGTAGGTACTTATCGGGCTGTTATATGTGTCGTTTCCAGTCACTCCATGTTTGTCATCATATATTCATATGAGATATATGTGAAATGATGCTTTTATGATAATCCAATTCAGATAAGCACATATTTAAGCCTTAAAAAGAATTAGACTGTTGTTTCACATGTGGCAAAATCATTTTTTCTTTTCTGCAAATTTCTATTTCATTTTTGCCTTCACAGTTAGTCTCCTTGAATTATGTAAACAATTATTTTCTTTCTTTTTTTTTGTTCATTTTTATCATATAGTTAGTTACCGTGCAGCCTGACTGTTTTATCTGCAGAATCAATCTTTACTATGATGGTTGCAAAATGATGGTTTTCCAAATTCATTAATACCTCCACATTTACTAATTATTACTCAGTATTTACTGTAAGCAAGAACCCTTTTTCTCCCATTTCTTTCTCTGTTTATTATCAGTATGATCTTATGGATTCCTCTTTTTTTTTTTTCTTTTAATGATTCATTACCATCCTTAGTTATTTTGGTAGTCCAATTCTCTGAAATTTGGCTAGTAGAAGCGCTTTCAGGCTGGCTCTCAGTGTTCCAACTTGTACCTTTCTTGCTCTAGCCCTGAAATGAATTACAGTTAGCCCTTAAACAATGGGGGTTAAAGGAGCCCACCCTCGACGCAGTCAGAAATCCACATATAACGTATAGTTGGTCCTCCGTGTAAGTGGTTTCTTCCTAGGCAAGGTTCCATCCACCATTCAACCAACTGCGGATCATGCATGTAATCCTGTAGTATGCATTTAGTGAAAGAAATTCATGTATAAGTAGACCTGCACAGTTCAAGCCTGTTTTGTTCAAGGGTCAACTGAAATTCTCCAAGAAACACTGGTTCCTTTTACTAGGGAATGAGTGGTATTAGAAACCAAGATCTGTGCACTAGGTGTCCCCATTGCTACTATGGAATTTTTGCTTCTTTGCCCATTCAGTGGACAGAGCTAGGAAAAATATGTATACATGTACACATAAACATACATATGTGCACATACATGCGTATAAGCTTACATGTACATAGTTTACAAATTATGAAAAAATCATTCTGAAACCTGCAATTCCAGTTCATCTCTACAGAGTTCTTCCTTGCCTTCCTCTAGTTCATATTTGTATCTCCCTTCCATACTGAAAACACTGGCTCCCAACAGGGACAGTGTTTTGATGTGTCAATCAGTCTAGGCATTGCAAGTTATGTAATTTTCCTGTCTTCTACCAAGTGCCAGTAATGCCCTGCAGTCATTTAGACAGTCAGAAAGATACTCCTATATATTCTAAAATGCCCTTGAGGGCCTTTTGGTACTCCTTTTGGGAACCACTGTTCTAGTGATGAAAGCACAATGGGCTCAGTTAATGATATTGCAGAGCTTGTTCTGATGTGCCATGTGTGAATTATAAGAAAAGTGCTATGGAAGTGCAGAAACGAGAACGAAGAATTTCATATAAGCTATTGTTAACACTTTCCTAGGTATGACGGGAAAATTAGGAAACAAGACCATTATATTTGGTGCCTTGGTATTGTTACTCGGAGACAAACCTAGGGAAAACTGTCATGGATTCCTGAGTGAGCAGATGCTGTTTGCCAAAGAATGAGCATAATAGTCTGCGGTGAATAAATATCACATGGAGGTAACTGTCTCCTCTCTGTTAAGATTAATGCACTTAGAAAAGCAGTACGTACCCGCTACCATGTACTGAATACCACCCTGCCAATGATCCTCTCTGCACATCCTGAGTCCCTATCGAGTCAGTTGATTTTTCCTCATCCTGTATTCTTACAGCACTTTGTACCTTCATTATGCAGTGTGATGTGGTGAAGAGTCTGCACTTGGAGGGGAAGACAGCTGGCTGTGAACCCCAGCTCTGCCAGCTTTCAGAAACTATGTCCCTTAACTGGGTTCCTATACCTATAAATTAGGGATGATAATGCCCGCCCCAGGTAATACCCTGACATATAGTAGGTGCTCCAGAAATATGTGAAAGGAACAAGTCCCTAGGCCCCTTGATTTTACTCCTATATAAAACATTAGATTGTGAGGTGAGATGAGGTTTTGAAACTCAAACTGCTTGGAAGAAAAAGAGGCTGTTAGAGACAATATTTTTTTTCTGCTGTGTAAGAGAATGTAATTAAAACTTGCGTTCATACGTGATATTACTGCATGTTTTCCCTAATTCTTATCTGAGCCTTTGGTCTGGGCTATGGGCCCGGAGAATCAGGTAGTACGCCTGGGGCTACATGCCGATGATCGGGCAGTAGGTGGCAGTGTGGCCTCTGCGGAGACGCGCGCAGCCCGTGGAGCCCGGCGTTTGGGCGCTGGCCTTGGGAAGCCTCCCTATGCGCGCGTGCGCGGAGGGCTGTCCTCGGCATGTGGAGCAATGTGATTGGGCGCTGTGATCTGGTGCGGGCTTGCTGATTGGGGGAGGGAGGAGGGGGCGATATGAGGCTTTTACTCCTCGCGACCCCATTGGAGGGCGTGGAGTGGGGTGGAGTGGATCGCGGCTCTGGAGGGACGGTGTCTGGGCGTGGGCGTGGGCGTGGGCTTCCCTGGTCTGAAGTGGTTTTGCCTCCATGCCGAATACTGCGGAGGAGACCTGCTGGGTTCTCTCGGATGGTCGTACAGCTGCGGTGCCTCCTCTGTTCAGTCTCATTAGTGGTTTTCTCTTAGAGCCTTGGGGGAGGGCTGATGGGTATCTACCCAGCTCCCCGTCTGAGAGTAATTTATTACTGCGGAGGTCTAGATGAACACCACGAGTGCAGGATACGTACGTTGCAGTCTAGAGGGCAAGCAGGCCATGAATGCAGGCTGCGTCCTCTGACATAAAAGTCGAGACAGCTTTTGTTCACTGCTAGCAGTGTGCCCCGGGTCTGTGCTAAGCACTTTCACACACACTGTTCCGTTTAATGCTCCACAACAGCGGCCGAGGCAGCTGCTATTTCCCTTAAGAGATGGGAAAAATGAGACCAGATCCCAGCATTTGCTTAGGGCCGTACAGTATCCTCTTGCCTTTCTGCTCACTAAACTTTCTTAGTGATTGCTGTAGTACCTGTAATTCTACCTTAGTGTCTTCTCTTGCATTGAAGTAGTGGATCTCTTGCTTTTAAAAAATATTTTTTGATTGCAGTATAATATACTGAAAAGTGCGCAAATCATAATGTACAGATTGATGAATTATCACAAAGTAAACAAACCTGTGTAATAGAATGTTCCTACCACTCCAGAAGCCCTTATTGTGGCTCCCAATACCCTCTTCAAAAGTAACCATTATTCTGACTTCTAGCACTGTAGGTTATTATCATTTTTTTTAATGTTTTATAATGGAAAATGTAAAACATACAAAAGTAGAGTGAATGGTACGAGGAATCTTCTTTACCCATCACCTGGCTTCAACAATTATCAGCTCCTGGCCAATCTTCATCTCTACTTCTGCTTATTTCCCCATCCTGATCCTTTGGATGATTTTGAGGCAGATCCCAGACAGTATATCATTTTACCCATAAATATTTCAGTATATACCTCTAAAAGATAAGGATATTTTTTAATACCGTTATCACATCTAAAATATTAATAATCATTTAAATGTGAAATATCAAGTCAGTGTTCAAATTTCCCTGATACTCTGGTAAATTTTTTTTAATGGTTGTGCACATAAGGTCCATACAACGCAGTTGGTTATGTTCCCCCCTTATTTTGCATCTTTTTAAATCTTTTTTATGGAAACATACAAAGGTAGAGAGAATAGTATAATGAACCCCCATGGTCTGTCACCCAGCTTCAATGGTTTTCAATTCCCTGCCAGTCTTGTTTCATCAAACCCTACCTCATCACCAGATTACATTTTAACAAATTCTTGTTATCTGATCATTTTATATATATTTTGATACGTATCTCTATAGATACGGATTTTTTTAAAAACGTAACTATAATACCATTCTCATATCTAAAAATCAGTAATTCCTTAACATCATTAAATATTTCCTCAATGTTCACATTTCCTCAAATGTCTTATAAATTTCTTTTTAATTTACAGTTTGTTGAAATGGGATCCAGATAAAGTCCATACATTGTAATATGTTGAGATGATTTTAATCTATAGGTTTCTCTTTCTGTCTTGGCAGTCTGTTTGTTGAAGAAAACAGTTCTCTTTTGTCTTGTAGTTTCCCACATTCTAGATTTGCTGTTTTCATCCTTATGGTGGTGTTTAACATGTTCCTCTACCTTCCATATGTCCTATAAAACTGGCAATTAGAGGAAGCCTTGATCAGATTCAGGGTTTTTTGTTTGTTTGTTTTTTCTTTTGGCATGAGTACTTCATAGGAAGTGTTGTTTACTGTTGTCAAGAGACACACAGCATTTGGTTGTCACTGTGATGTTAAAGGCCATTCGTGATCATTGCTTAGATCCATTTTTTCATTAGGAGCTGCAAAATGTTGCTGTTTTAATTCTATCATTTCTCTCATTAATTACCCAGAAAATTTTTGTGAAAGAATTTCCTTTCATCAGCGGTTCAGTTATCCTGAGTTATAGTTTGTATGGAAGAGGCAGCTTCGAAAATAATAAATTGACCTCCTACCATCTTCCAAAGGTTATCAGTGAGGGTTTTAATTTTTTTTTTCCGAATATTATGAACTCATGGACTTAAGTATTCCAGACATTTTAATTCATTGCAGTTGATATTTTATTGAAAGAGCCATAGTTCTCCAGCTAGGCTTTGTAGAGCCCTGGGAATTCTTGAGCTTTCCAACTCAAATCAGAAGATTTCAATTTTAGACTGTTTCTGTACTGGGCTTCCCTTTGGTTAAAATAAACACTGAATTAAAGCATTGTCTCTGAAATTCCTGCATTAGCCACGCAGATCTACTGGAGAGATACAGGGTGAAAGTTAGCAGCATTAGCCGGTTAGCAGCTGTTACAGATTAGGGCCCACGGTGAATAGGATTCAGGAGAAAACCATTCTGGGGAACTGGGTAGGGTGCTGGCCTCATGGGGGAAGTTCCCTGCGTTCCATGAGAAGTTTGCTTGGGTTACCCTGCCAGGGGCAAGGGACTAGGTGACTTGAACTGAATTAGTTCCTGAGCCCTACTGAATTAAATATTTTATTTCTGATTTTTCATTTTATAAATAATCATAAAGTAAGGGATACCTTTCAGTTTTAGTTACTGCTTTTTTGTTTCTTTTTTTTTTTTGCATTGAGGCTGAAACTGAGCACTGTGGTCATCTTTCATTAGCTGGACACTTATTAGCTGAGGTGTAGTTTTACTGTGTCATTTCAGCTGTGGAGGCCTTTGGCTTGTTGCAGTGGTTTTTCACATCCTGCTCTTGAAACTTGATGGAGATTTTCTGAGGCCTGCTTTCTATTTGCATGTCTGTGACATGTATTCATTCACTAGGTTTCATATGTACTGTCTGCTGGCAGTTCTAGAGATGGGTCTGGCCTGTGCACATCCTCCTCCTTTAGTCTTAGTATACATGTATATGAAGCTTGCCTTGACATTTTTTTCTTTATTATTTTAAAGCTTCTGGTGACAGAAAGACAAATAGAAGGGAAGCTAAATATCTATATTCAAATGGTTCTTAGGTTAATTTTTCCTAATTCCTTCTATTATTTCCATACATGTTATAGGTCATCTATCCCTGAAACAAAAACAGAGTTTCAGCCTGTGTTTTCCAGATCACTTCTTCTAGGAAGTACAGTAATAACTTGTATCTAGTTCTTAAAGAATTACATAAATTAGGTAAGGTACGCATATGCCCAGAAAGAACTTAGTGTTGACTGACTGGGTAACAGTGATGTACAGTTACATAGAAATCATGAAAAACTGAAACCATCTAATAATTTCTCACCTAAAGCTCCCAGGGTTCAGTAGAGGATCCATCATTCCTTCAGAGACTTTCCTCATCATAACTTTGACCCAGAGACCACCCTCCTTTATAAGAGGCTTCTTTCCTAGCACATCTCTACTATAGATTTTGTGATCATTGAGGAGATTATCATTTTCTTTCTCAGAATTTTATATACTTTGAAGCTGTGTTACTTTGGTGCACACCAATTATCTTCCTGGAAAAATGAATTTTTGGTCATTATGTAATGACCCACCTAATCTGAAAAATGAATTCTTTTTGCTTTAAATCTATTGTGTCTGATATTAATATAGCTATACCAGCTTTCTTTAGGCTACTTTTTGCTTAGTACATTTTTCATACAGTTATTTTCAACTCTTCATGTGTTCATATGGTTTATATAGCTGGATTATGTATTTTTAAAACCAATCTGGAAATCGTTGTCTTTGTAACTGGAAAGTTTAGTTTATTTACATTGTCATTTTATGATTGTTGATTTATTTGGATTTGTTTCTACCATATTTTGTGATTTGTCCCATCTTTCTTTATTCTTTCTTTTGTATCTTCTTTTGGATCGGTTGTGGTGTTTTTGTTTTTTACATTTCCTCCCCCTCTAGAAATTCTATCCTCTATTTCTACTCTTTCAGAATGGTGGGTTTTACCATTCTAAATCTACATCTTTTAGATGGTTGCTGCATAACTTCTAGCATGCATATTTACCTTAAATTCTAGTGTTATTCACACTCTGCTGTCCTTTAGTCCAGTCACATAACCCCCAACCATGTTATTGTCTAATATTAAAGTTTTATCCTTTAAAACACACATACACACATAAGACATTATTATTTTAAACAACTTCCCCCCAAACTGAATTAATTTTATTTACTTACCATTCTTTCTAGCGTTTCAAGTCTTCTTTAAAGGATCATCTTCCTTCTTCCAAAAACACGTCTTCTAAAAAACACAACTTGTAAAAAGTTCCTTTAGTGAGTATTTGTTGCTAATAAATTCTTTCAGTTTTTAAGTGTCTTTATTTTTCCGTTAATCTTAAAAGATAATTTTGCTAGATATGTAATTCTATTTTGATTGTATTTACTCCCAACATGTTATTCTACTGTTTTCTGTTGTTTCCAGTGAGAAAACACCTGTTGGTATAGTTGTTTTTCCTTTGTAAGTAATCTATCTTTACTTTCTGGCTACTTTTTTTTTTTTGTGAGATTTATTTTAAGTGATTCTCTCAATCTTATATATGGTTCTTGCCTTTTTTTTTTTTAACAGATTATTTTTTAAATTTATTTATTTATTTATTTTTGGCTGTGTTGGGTCTTAGTTTCTGTGCGAGGTCTTTCTCTAGTTGCCGGAAGCGGGGGCCACTTTTCATCGCAGTGCGCGGGCCTCTCACTGTCGCGGCCTCTCTTGTTGCGGAGCACAGGCTCCAGACGCGCAGGCTCAGTAGTTGTGGCTCACGGGCCCAGTTGCTCCACGGCATGTGGGATCTTCCCAGACCAGGGCCCGAACCCGTGTCCCCTGCATTGGCAGGCAGATTCTCAACCACTGCGCCACCAGGGAAGCCCTTTCTGGCTACTTTTAAAGTCCTCTTATTCTTCAGTTTAAGTGTAATGTATCATGGTGTGGGCTTAATTTTACTTAATTGACTTGAAATTTTTTGTGTTTCCTGAATCTGAAAATGGATATCTTTTATCAGTTCTAAAAAATGCTTAGCAATTAGCTCATCATGTATCACCTCTCCCCATTCTCTTTATTAACTTCTTTGGGAAATTCAATTAAATGTATTTTAGACCTTACTATTCTATTTTCTGTATCTCTTAACTCCTTTTTTATACTTTTCATTTTTATCTATCTTTGCTGCAGTCTTCTAGTTTCTTGTAATTTCTTTTAGATCTTTCAGGTTGCTAATTCTCACCTCACCTGTGTCTTACCTGCTCTTTAACTTATTCATCGAATTTCTTTTTTACAGCTTTGTTGACGTATTATTTACATAGAATATACCACACATATTTAAAGTGTACAATTTGACAAGTCTTGACATATGTACGTGTGTATATGTCCATGAAACCATTACTACAATCAAGATAAGAAGCATATCTGTCACCCACCCCCCACATGTTCTCCTACTTCTTTGTAGTCCTTTCCTCTTCTTCCTGCCCGCCTTCCCACATTCCCAGGAAACCTCTGATATTTTCTGTCATCATAGATTAGTATGTATTTTCTACAATTTTATGTAGTAAAATCAACTCTTTAAACCACTTAAAACATAGTTCTCAAGTTGGTGTATCTTGTATGACATAGGAAGTATAATTAGGGCCTCAGAGGTGTGAGGGCTGACTTTGTGGTTTAGAATCCTCGGGACGATGTCCTTGCTGTTTTCCCTTTGCAGGGTGCATTACTTTCGAGTTCACCTTCACTACAGGTGTAGCCTTAGGCAGCTCTGGCTTTACCTAGGATCTCTGAAATGGCTTCCTACCTTACAGAGGCCTTGGTTCTATCCTCTGTTCCCTGTAAGTCATTAAAACCACAGCTCTGTGTCCCTGCGGACCTGCAGATGCTCTCAGGTGACTGCTACCCTTAGTAGTCCCTTAAACACTCAAGGTTTGTGCTCCCATCCTGCCTTTAGCCGCTGACAATTACATCTATCTTCTTGAAAGCTCAGTCATATATTTGAAATTTTTTTTTAACATTTTATTTAGGTGTTTTGTTTTTATAGTAGGGGGATTTTTTTTTTGGGGGGGGGAATTTTTTAAAGACTATTTAGTCCACCTTATTGCTGAGATGGAATTCAGTTTAATATCATGTTCAAACTTAGGAGCAACATCCTTTTTGTGTTCCCTCTGTGGTAGTTCTCAAACTAACTCACTCGAGTGCTTGCCAGGCTACATCACAATCTCCTGGGGCTTTTGTTTAAAAATTTATGTTTCTGTGGTCTCACTTCAAACCTATGGAATTAGAATCGCCCTCTGGGTGTGAAGCCTAGGAATGTGACATTTTAAAGTCTTAAAGCCTCTTAGGGGTTCAGATCCTTAACCAGGATTACACTCCTATACTTCGAATAGTGCGGGGTCCTCAGGAAAATCCTTTATGTCCTTAGATTATCAATGGTATTGTTTTCTTCAAACAAAAAGAACATTTTTATACTACTATACATTTAATTTTCTGGACATACTTCCACATTGTCTATACAGCTTTAAGTTTTGTTAATGAAGAATTCAAATTTCAGACCCATTTTCCTTTACAGTCTTTGCTGACCACAACCGTCCGCTGCCATGTATATTCCTGAGGGAGCTGAGTGACAGGCAAGAAAGCATCTTCTTTGGCACATCCCTTTGAATAAAACCTGGGCATCTGCTGGCCCCTCACTGAAACATGAAGAGTGATTTTGACTGCTGAAACCATGGTCCAGAAGCCTGTGGCGCTGGCCCTCTGCAGGCTGCAGCTGCCCCAGCTTTCATGGCCATCCCTGCTCCGCGCAGTTTTCTGCATCATTCATCACTCTAGTGCTATCATGTGAGGTGATTGGTTGCATATTATATTTAGCACCAAACCTTTCTCTGACTTATAATATGCAAATGTTATTCATCAGATGCTGGCTCTGAAGGTGCTGCCTTTTTTGGGGCCCCAGCCGATTTTACTGGACTGAGGATATCTTGGTGTAAAAGATTAAAATGGAATCTTGACTTATCACACTACAGAAGCCTGCTCAATCCAGTGTTTAGTTATATGCTGTGTACTATATGAAACCCATGAGGAAATGGAGGTCATTTTAATTAGGCCAGTAGATCCTGATCCTGCATTTTTTTAGTTAAAATTTAAATTTTGAGTAAAGGGTTAGTTAATTCTTTATATTGCCTATCATCTCAACACAAGAGCCTCTATTATGAAGAGATCATAAAGATTTGGTATCATGGGAATGCTGTTTAATATCATTCTGTGAGCAGTTAGATTTAACAATATTAATTTACCTTAGTATGAAGAGGTTTTAGGGACTTCTTTGTATATGTGTATTTGTGTTTTAAAATTTTTAAATCACATGGTACCAACCCCTTTAAGATAGTCATAAGAAAAGTAATTACTTTTACATCATATCAGGTTTTAGTGGTTTTGCAAAGTTCCTTTCCCCTGGTAGCTACTGAGTCATTGAGAGCATTATCCCAGAGAAAGAAAAGAGAAAAATACTGGTTAAGTGCACAGCAATAGGTCTTTAACAAATACTTGTCAATTGATTACCTGTTGCCGTTTTGCTTAATACTAATTTCTTCCACCAGGGAGTAAAAAAAACCTTGGAACTCCAGTTAGAGTTGACCCATGAACAATATGGATTTGAACTTTGTGGGTCCACTTATATGTGGATTTTTTTCCACACAGCACTACATGATGCAGTTGGTTGAATCCGCGGATGCGGAGAGCCAGCTATGGAACTTGAGCATCTGTGGATTTTGGTATCCACAGTGGGTTCTGGAACCAATCCTATGTGGACACCAAGAGATAACTGCATTTCTTTTTCCTTCCTCCCTGTCTTTCTCCCCTCCCTCTCTCCCTCCCTTGCTTTATTCCTTTTATTTATTTCTTTAGATATTTATTGAGTGCCTTTTATAGAACTTTTCTAGGAACTGAGAATATATCAGTGAATTAAGTCCTTCATGGTTTTTACTTCTAAGTGTAAAAGAGAAAAAACAAAAAACCAAACACAGACCAGCATATATAGGCATTTATAGATCATAGAAAATATTTTGGATTTTATTCCAAGTGTGATAGGTAGCTATTGGCTGGTTGAGAAAAGAAAATGACAGGATCTGATTTATTTATATATACATATTTATATTTCAGATCTAGAGCGTATATGATTTGCTGACATATGGTTACAGAGAGTGAGAAAGAATGGGATCAGGGATGACGCCTTAGTTTTTGGCCTGAGTAAGCCAGTTAACTTAGGGGCCATTTACTGAGATGGGAAAGGTTTGGAGAAAAGCAGGTTTGGAGTGGAAGGTTAGAGAATTAAGAGGACATGTAATGTTAAGAGACCTATTAGACACCCACATAGAGATGTCACCCATGTAGTTGGAAATACAAGTTTGGAGTCACAAGAAGAAGTCAGGGTAGGCATATATGTGTGGAGTCAGTAGTCTGTAGATGATGATTAAAGCTCTGGGAGGGAGAGAAGGAGATACCCAGAGACCGAGCAGATGGTGAAGAGTCTGCTCCTCAGACTTAGGGCATGTCAACATCAAGAAGTCAAGAAGAGGAGACCTTGCAAAGGAACCCAAAAAGAGAGAAAAGAGCATTTCATGAAGAACAGAATGCTCAACTCTATTAATTGTTAGTGAGAGGAGAGGTACGATGAGGATGAAGAATTAACCACTGGATTTAACAAAGTAGAGGTGGCCTTTGGTGTCAGTAGAGTGATGGAAACCAAAATGTGATTTGAGTCAGTTCACGGGAGGATGGAACTAAGGAAGTGGTGGCAGTTGTATTGGGGCTGACTCTGTTTTGGAGTCTTGCTGCTGATGGGAGCAGAGCAAAGGAGAAGTAGCTGGAGGGAGATAGGAGGTCAGAGGAAATTTTTGTCATTTTTGTTTTTTGTTTGTTTAATAAAGTTCATCCTTTGTTTAAAAAAAAAATAGGAGGAAGGGTATATGGATACAGATGCTGGTAGCCTGGTAGACCTGATGGTAGGAGGATAAAGTTCCCATGATTGCTTCTATTTTATACTTAGGGAAATAAGACACAAAATCATGAGCTGAGAGTGAAAGTCAGCAGAGACGGGGAAAGACACACGTTGTAAGTTCTAGAAGCAATGAGAAGGTATGAAATAATTATTTTGAGGAGTATGTTGCCTGTTATTCCAGAGCTTTTTAGACTCTGAGATAACAGTGTAATCTCAGGAATACCAAGTATTTGTACGGATGTTCTGGTAAAAGGAATCAGAATAGGAATAGTTCAGGCTGAAAATCATTCCTTATAACCAGAATGCCTGGCCCCTGTGATTCGTTCAGGGAATGTATAAAAGTAATTTAATAAGTTCCAACTTAAAACATTTTTGAACAGCTAATATATTTACCTGGTTCAAAATGCAAAAGGAATAAATGTGTAAGCAATGAAGAGTTTCCTTTTCTTGCCGCCCTACCATCTTGGCCCTCCTTTCCCTGGAATCGGTCAGTCATAACACTTTCTTGTGTCTCCTTCCAGAGATATTGTACTGATCCGTTTTTTAAAGCTAAATCTGTGCTAGGACTTTTAAAATAATCCTTTCTGCATCAAGTAAATTCTTTAAAAAATTATACTAATATTTCTCTATCCTCTTTAATTTATACAAAAATAATTTCAAAAAAGAGCAAGAAAGAGCATCTGTTTTAATACTGACTTCATAATGTTGACAGCCAGCTGGCAGGAGTTGTATCTGTTACATTTTTCTTAAGAAATATGTATATTTGACAAGGTTCTTTTTTCTTCTTTGTCTTCACAGCTGATCTGGCATCTTTAATGGATAAAACATATGAGAGAAAGCTGCCCGTTAGTTCTTTAACAATATCACGGGTAAGAAAACTTAAATATAAAGAAAGAGAAAGAAGGCAAGAAAGCCACTTTATATACATGAGGCTCTGTAAATAGAGACTATCTTTCATAGGATATATTTTTCCAGAGTATGGTATGTTTTTGTAGTTGCTAATAGATATTTTATGATGAAGTAGCAAATTTCTTTGACTGAAATAAAAGGTAATAAATTTACCAGACTCCGGTGTCAGTGATTACTGTTGTGTATCTGGTTTATTTTAATTTTTCCAGGATTTGGTATCATGATTTTTTTTTTTTAAGTTGATATACCCTTCAAAGTGATAGTATTTACTTGTTAATATTGGAAGTAATTTTGGTAGTTGAGAAAGTCTGTAAAAGAATGGATATTAATGTTAAACTGCTACAGAGCAATGGATGGGAGAATAATATTAGACTAGGAGTCAGGAATAGGACTTGAGAGTAACCATTACTGATCACCTTGTTGTACTAGTTTCTTAACATACATTATCTTGCTATTCTCATAGCGGCCATATGAGGTAAGCATTGCTATCTCCATTTTGCATGCAAGACTCAGGATGCTTGATGACTTTCCCAAGTTCACACAGTTCATAGGTGGAAAAATTGGGCTTCAAACCCAGATCTCTGGGACATTGAAGTTCTTTTCTGTTGCCTCCCTTAAATAGATCTTATCTTGTCTTAATGAATTTGCTTTATGACATTGGGCAAGTGGGCCCCTCTCAATTTCCTCATACTCAGTATGGGGACAATAGTATTTTCCTCATAGGACTGATGTGACGCTAAATTGAGATCTTAGATGTGAAAGCTCTTTGTAGAAATTAATGGCACCATAAAATTCAAGAGACTTAAATCTAGGAGAAGAAAAGTAGAGAAACCATTTTTAGTCTGAGTCCTTTCTTTCTGCTCCTTGATATTTTCCTTTTAGTAGGGGAACCGTTTAGCTAGGTTATAACCTAAATTTTATAGACTTACCATTTTCATATTGGAGGGGAACTGAAAGACCACTGGTTCATCCCTTACATGATGTATAAAATCTCTGTATGCCATAATGCCTGGTGTTTGTTTAGGCAGCGCTTCAGAGTTTAAAGAGCTTTCACGTACACTTTCTCGTTGGAGCCTCGTCCTCTTCAGTGCAGGTGCCTTTATTCTGTTTATGCAGAGGGAGCAACTAAGTTCCAGAGGGGCCGTGCCGTCTGTTTATGCCACACAGCATGCAGTCAGGAGAGCTAGTTCTCAAGTTCAGGTCCTGTGTTTGAACCATATTTTATCTGCCCCTTAATGAGATTTCTAAACCAAGTCCATAAGTCCTAAAAAGGGGGAGATCCATTAAGTCTCCCCCTCTTTACTTTTCTCTCCCTCTTCCCGAGGTTTTAATTATATTCACTACATCCATTATCTCCTACTTCATGCTTTTTGCCTCTGAGTCTTTACTTTAGAGTAGAATTCCTCCTTAGAAGAGTCTTTTCTGTTTGTTCCTCTGGTTTAGAGTTGAGCACACTGAAGGAGTTTGTGGTTCGAGGGGAGACTTTGCTGGTAGAAGAATCACAGGTTGACTGGTCTGTAGCAGAACCAAATCAGATAGGAAAAATGGTTATAAGACTGAGTTCTCTAAATTTAGATTTTTCCTCTCTTGGGCCATGTTTTTTCAGCCACTAGAGTCTTCATCCTTTCAACTATGTGTTCCCATGTATTTGGAGTTTGGAACATAGAGAAAATATCAGGGTTTAAAGATAATGGGAAATACCAGTGACTAATTATAAATACACTAAGAGGAGCTCTCTCTTGTTCTGAGCAAGGTTAACATTTAGTTTTTAAACAGTTTTTCTAACCAAGGTTGTTCTACATATAGAAAAAGAGACGCCATTGTAGATTCTTTGTTGGCATTAACATAGGGTGGTTTTGAGGATGGAAGCACACTACATGAACACTGTTCTAAAAAAAATGGGTGTTTTATTTTTAAGGTCAGTGTGTGACTTAGGCTCAATACATGGCGTAATTTATATTCAACCAAAGGTTTCTTTTTTCGTCTTTTAGTTTGTGGACAACATTTCATCTCGAGAAGAGATAGACCATGCAGAGTATTACCTGTACAAGTAAGTTTTCCATTTCATTTGACTATATATTCTCTTGTTTCACATCCTTTTTTTAACACAAAAGGTGGTAAGTACTGTATATAATGTTCAGCTCCTTGCTTTTTAAGTTTGTGCTTTGGAGATCTTTCCATATCAGTGTATAGAGAGATTAGACATTTTTTATAACTGTATCATATTCCATACTATGAATATATTATTTAAACCAGTTCCCTATTGTAGGGCCTTTAGGTTGTTTGTGCTCTCTTTTTGTATGATGCACAATGCAATAATTAATAACCTTTTACATAGGTAATTTTGCACATAGTTCTCATAAGTATGTATATTTAATACATATGTAAATATAATAATACACATGTATATATATATACATATACATATTTAATTTCAATAGCTGTTGCCAAATCGCTTTCCACTGGGGTCTTACCAATTTACATTCCCACCAGCAGTGCATGAAAGAGACCTGTTTCTACAGCTTGACCAACAGAGGTATTTTCACACTTCTGGATTTTTGTGAGTCTGATAGGAGAAAAAAAATATATGTCTGTTTATCTTTTTCCTCCCTTTTTATTTAGGTGGAAACACACTCTTTAAGTACTGTTCAGCTCCTATTTTCAATTAACACTGTATTTTAAAACTTTTTCTACATTACTACATTTACTTCATTCTTTCTCACAACTGGGAACAATCCCACTGAACTACAGCTACACTCACCCCTGTGTACAAAGAAGTATGTTCAGTACAGCACCGTCTATAGCAGTAAGAACTGGAATAACCTAAAGTTCATTAAATAAAGGATTGATCAAATAGATTATGATTTATTCTTATAGTTGATTTTTCATCTATCAAATACCTGTCAAAATGATACCTTACAACTAACTTTTTATTGTGATTGGTTATTGTGATTTTAAAAACCAGATTTATGATTTGTTCCAATTCCTAGGCTGCAAAAAAAGACTCAGACTGAAATTTAAAATGTTTCCAGTAAACATTGTGTTAGAATTTCCCATTCGATCTTTGGTTTTTTTGTTTTTTTTTTAAAATATTTATTTATTTATTTAGTTGCGGCAGGTGAGCTCCTTAGTTGCGGCTCGTGGACTCCTTAGTTGCGGCTTGCCAGCTCCTTAGTTGCTGCAGGCAGGCTCTTTAGTTGTGACTCACCAGCTCCTTAGTTGTGCACGTGAGCTCCTTAGTTGTGCCATGCAAACTCTTAGTTGCGGCATGCATGTGGGATCTAGTTCCCTGACCAGGGATTGAACCTGGGCCCCCTGCACTGGGAGTGTGGAGTCTTATCCACTGCGCCATCAGGGAAGTCCCTTAACTCTGTTTTGATCAAGAGAGTTTTCAGTTATTTCCATCTGGGTATATATTTTTTTAAAGCTTTCTTTATATTAGGGAAAACATATCCAATTTTCTTGTATGTGATATTGCTAACTAGTAATAAGGCTTCTTTTTTTTCTTCCTGAATTGGGTAGAGTCTACCATTGTTTTGGTGTTTTCTGTTTAAATACAAATCTCAAGTAGGTAAGATTCCAAACCTTAAAAAAAAATTATTTTAAATCTAAGATTGTCTTTAACAGTGTCCTAAGTTTAAATTCTAGGTGCTGAAATCATAATTGCAAGTGCCCTCCTACCCTTCATTAAGATAAACATAAATGGATTCCTTGATGGGAGCAAGCCCTGCCTTCCTTTAGTGGTTCTTTGGCACCGTAAGGCTCCTTTGGTAGTTATTTTTGCCAGCGGTGAAAGGTGTATTTGGGCTGGCACCTTTGTTTGCTTTGTTCATGGGAAAATGCAGAAAATAGTTCCAATTTATAAATAGGAACTATTTTTTAGAATTCCATCCTGTAGGACACAGTGCTGTAGTCTTAGAAGAAATATGTCCCAAATTTACTTGTACCTCTGTAGCATATCATTGATTTCAGCAATTCAATATTCAGTATGTATTTACTGAGCACCTATTGTGTGCCCAGAATTTGTCCAAGGTGCTGGGCATATAGTGATGAAAAAGTTAGACACTCTCCCTGTCTTCATGCATTGAAGTTTAACTGAGAAATTTAAGTCCTACCGAAAGACATTCTGTGATTAATTCTTCATATCATGTCCAGTTTTGTGAGGCCTGGAGTCTTATTGAAAGTTTCATAAAATCTCCCTGTTTTCATATAGGTCATATAGAAGACTCTTGTCCATCTTAAATCTGAGGCATTGTTTAATTTGACATTCCCCATCCTTTGCTTAATCAAAACTAGTGTTCTAACCATGACTTATCACTCTTTATTTCCGTTCTTTCTCCTCCCTTCCATTGCCAAGAAAATTAGCTCTCTTTTTCTGAGATTTTTTTTTTTTTAAGAAAGAAACGTTTTTATGACTTCATGAGATTACTGTTGTATGTGTGTGAGACCAAATACAGCACCATAAAGCTGCATCGGGGTAGATGATGGAGGCTGGCCAGTATTCGTTCATCAGCCAAGTATCAACTCCTGCTTTCCAGCCTTAGAGGATATACAAAACATAGTAATGCCTCAGCAGAATTACAGGTTAAGTTATGAACTCTTGGGGTTTCCCTGCTTTAATTGAAATCAAGAATGTTAATCCTGAGGACACCAAGGGCCTCTGGGATTTCCACCAGTTAGGTCTTCAGCGTTCATGGTTGCAATGCCTAACATTTCCACATGGGATGACTTTAGACATCTCGGAGTAAACTTACAATCACAGGTGTAAGATACAGAAATATAGGAGCAATTCATTAATCCTGCAACTAATAGCTTCTTGCTGGCCTGCCTGGAGAATTTCTCATTCCCCAGGCAGTACTGTCTTTGAGGGGAAGGCCCACAACAGGACTTTGGCTGCCACCTCTGTCAGTGGCGCAAATCTTTCCCTGCCTCAGTCTGTAGAGACCAGGCTCTGCAAGCAGAATGTAATCGCCAAATCCTCTCATCTTCTAGTGATCAGATCTCCCCAGTGATTATGTAAAGGCTATTAGAGCCGAAGAAGTTTGGAAACGTTGAGTGATCAGTGGAGAGCTAGCTGAGCATCTGCCGTTGAGTCAGGTGAACAAGTAAGCAGTTCAGGGTGCTTCCAGCACATGCCAGTGTGTTGTCATCCTCTCATTCCAGGAAAGACTCTCAGCCTTTGAATCTCCTGAAGTACACAGGTTTAAAAGTTTGGGGGCATCAGCATTATAATACCTATAATCATATAGGTTGACAATAAAGAAATTTTCTTTAAAAACCTGATAATACTCTACAGCAAACCAAGAGTAAAAGTGATTACAACAGTAAAAAGGCTAAATTGAAGTAAAATAAGCAAAATATGAAAGCTAAGAAATAAGAGAGCAAAGCCTGCTAAGAACTGTTGGGCTGTAACAAAATAAAACATGATTAAAATAAGAGAATAAAAAAAACAAATAAAAAATAAATAAAGCAAGATAAGAAGGACGTGAGCCAGGGACTTCATAAACTGTGTATAGATATGGCTGGGAGGTTAGGAAAATAGGCACAGGCACGCTATTGCAGGGATACTCTCAGCAGGCTGAACAACAGATCACTTTATGAGTGGTTTGCAAACTGTCTTCCAAGAAGCCCTCGAGCTGGTTCCTCAAGGGGCCTCCGGTTCGTGGCTTGGGGAGGAATAGGATGTGAGGGAGAGGCCAGACGGTCCTGCCACCAGCCCTCTGCTTCTGCTTCAGCCAGAAAAGCTGTGCCTCCAGCTGCTTTGTGTATCGGGGTGGTGGAAAGAATTCAGGGGGTTCTGTGAACTTCGATGAGAATAAAATTACATTTTTATTTTCACTCACCTCTCAGTATTTAGCATTGCCTTCAATCGTGAATATAGGCAACAGATCACAGTACTGTTAGCAGCGTCTGTGCCTTTCTCACCAATAAAAATCATTGATTTTTTTTTTTATATCTCATTACATTTGTTGCAGCTATCTTGACAAATTATGCTCATCACTGCTTAGAAACTGCATTTATAATTAAACTACTGCTGGCTAGTGTTGTCTCGTACATTAATGGAGAAGCACATGTGACCATATCTCAAGGATTTTTTAATGTTTTGATAATTCTATTTCACTATAATTGGTCTCCTTTGTTATCCTGTGCATTTAAAACATTATTCGAGAAGGTGCCATCAGACTGCCCGCGAGTTCATGCAGCAAAAAAATGTTATAAACCTCACCACGAAGGCCTTTTGCTTAGTCTTATTCCTGCTTCTTACCCCAGGCCTTTTGAAGTTTTCTAGTTCTTTGTTTTTCTTCGTACAAAGAAGGCTTTCTTTTATTTTAGGTTAGACCTCATAGAGTAAGACAGGCATATGGTTGATATGTGTTCTGTTATCCAAATGAGAACTTAGATACAGCCAGTGTCTTGTCTCCCCACTGGAGCAGGAAGAGGTTTGGCGAGAAGTGAGATTCGGACAGGCCCTGAGATGCCGTCCATCAGGAGACTGGTGCTGGGAGGGTGTCGGGTAGGAACACCGCTGCTCGAGTTTGGTATCATCACCCCGCTCCCGACTCCAGCCCCAGGTTGGCGAGGGGAGAAGCCACAGTGTTCCCCCTGCAGTAACAGCAGAGGTTTGGTGGCACAGAAGATAAAGGTAAGAGCACAGCACAGGTAACGGCAGCTAAGAGGAAGAGGCCGCTCAGTGATTGGTGAGCGTGAAAAGTTGACTGCTGATTCATGCTTAACATTTGTTAAAAAGAGTTTTTATACGTCCCACTTTAGTTTTAAAAGGAATTGAGTGACCAATTTTTTTTTCCTTGCCAAAGGATTGATTTCTGCTTCTTACCCACATGCCCTCTCATTGGCTTTTGAAGAAAAAAGATTCCTTACCTTTGCCTTACTATCAGTTTATAGTGTTGCTAAGAATGCAGTTTGCATCTTGATTTTACTGACGTGGAGACTAAGGCATGGAGATTAACTGAGCAGACCCAACATAGAGTGTGTGTGTGTAAGCCACTGCCTGTCCTGCGCTGAGAAGGGAAGCCATGAGGATGAATGTGAACAGTGGAGCAGTGCTAGAAAGACCAAGACAGTGCTTCCCCAGTGCAAGGTAATATCGATAAGGATTTCAGATGGGGCTACAATTATTTTTAGGAAAACTGAGGCAGAAGGAATTCCATGGAAAGTACAGTCTAGAGTGTGGTAAAGCAGGAGGAAATTAAAATTAAGGGATAAGAGGAAATCCCTTATATTTCTTATAGTCTGTGAGTTGTTGTTTGTTTCCTAAGAACCATGATCTTAGCTTTTTCTCCACAGTAGGTCTCTTTTTGTGATCTGTCCGCTTGAGGTCTATGTTATTGTATAGTGAGTTTATCTAGAATTTTCATTTATTATTTTTTGGAGAGCGTGTCTTTTCTGGACCACCTAGTCAGTAGTTCTGAGCTCAGGACTCTCCAGGTTGATGTGTGCTGCCCACATGCAGACACGTGAGCCCTGAGTCAGGCTCTGTGTCTCCCTTTCAGGAGATAAAACTGCATGTCATCAGTGAAATTGTGGCATCAGTAAAAGCTGTTATTTTCATGGTTTATAACAAGCTTTAACAGTGGCTGTATTAGTATTGGATTACTGCATTAATAGAATTCAAACCCAAGCCATAAAAATTCCTTTTTCACTGAGGATGTTTGCAAATTGCATTTTTAAAGGCTTATTTAGACTTTCAAATCATTTTGGGACTGTGGCAGTTAAGAGATGCATGAAATTAAACTTGCTCCTTTTACTATTAGAGCGTCAGTAATTTGAACTGATAATTTAATCTGCAACCTAAATGGTCATTCCTAAGGATAAGTGATAGAAATTTCTAATGTCTATATAACATATTCTATTTTAAGAATATACACTTTTTAAAAGGTAGCCTTTTGGTTGTTAGCAAAAATGTGGGGAATGCTGAATTACTTGTCATACAATAAGAAAAGATTGTGGCAGAGCTCCATGAGAAGGTCTGTTTTTCTCAGAATACAGCTCTCTGTGTTGCCATGGAGAGTGGCGTGCCACCCACTAATGAGAGGAAGTTAAGGTTGTGTGACAGGCTGTGTGTTGCCAACAGAGTCATCCACGCTGTACCTTGGCCTCAGGCATCTTTCATCCGTGGCTTAACTGACCTGGCAGATACCAAGTGTCCCTGGTTGGAGACGGATGGCGGGTCAGGAACAGCTGGGGCGAGGCAGATGGCAGCCTGCACGTCTCCAGGTCCCGGGTTGGCAGCCAGCCTTAAAAAGGAAGGACCAATGGCTTCCCTGGTGGCGCAGTGGTTAAAAAGGAAGGACCAAAATAGCTTCATTTTTCAATAAGCAAAAATATCCACATGGTTCCTTAGAAGGTGAGCGCATTACCCCAGGCCTATGTTATAAGAATCCATTTCTGCCTGTAGGAAGAGGGGAAAGTGGGAGTTTACTAGGAGGGAACACTTCATGAGTTTAAGCAGTGATCGTTTTTCTTTGAGGGCATAGAGATTGTGTTTTACAGCACTAAAATGTAATTTAAAATTTTTCTGTTAGCATACTGCCAAGTCTCATTATGTTTGAACATTATTAAGGAAAGAGCAAAGAGCCCAAGGGGGGCGGTAAATGAGTCTTAGAGCATTTTTTAGAAAAACACTTTCATACTTTAATATTGCCAAGCGCTTTATTTAGTTCTTATTTGCTAACCCTTACCACAGGCCTGGGAGAGAGGTACTGTTAATGGCTCTGCATGAGAGGATAGCAGATTGTCACGACCATCACCACGCCTTGCCAGAGACCCATGGAGCCTCCACTCCTCCTGACTTTGCACTTCTCTCCCGCTGGTCTTGTTATTTCAGCCTGGAGCCTGGTCATAGGAGGAGTGTAGGGGTAACCTTCAAGGGTGTTTTCTTGGCTATGGTTCTAACATTCCACCCAACTTGCCCAGAGTGATCTCACACCTTAGATACTCTCGTATTCCTCTGGCATAATGAATGGGTCCCTGAAGGCCCTTATCCTCGGAGGCCAGAGCAGTCCATGCTGCTACAGACATCCATTTACGAGTCTTTGTAGAGACGTGAGCTTTCATTTCTTTGGGGTAAATATCTAGCAGTGGAGTGGCTGGAGCATGTAGTAGGTATACATTCCAGAGGGGTTATACCATTGTACAGGCCCACCAGCGGTTCTAGTGCTCCATAGTTTTGCCAACAGAGTTGGCCATGATAACATGTGTTTAATGGTATCGCACTCTCACTGTGGTTTTAATTTGTATTTGCCTGATAATTAATGATGTTGAGCATCTTTTCACGTGCTTATTTGCCAGCCATATAACTCCTTGGGGAAGTATCTGTTTAAATCTTCTGCCCGTTTTTCTTTTATTGAGTTGCTTGTTTTCTTATTATTGAGTTTTGAGAACTTTTTCTCTCGTAATCTTCTTTATCTTTTTATTCACTTAACAGTGTTTTTCAAAGAGCAGTTTTTATTTTTGATGGAAGTCCAGTTTGTTAATTTTTTCTTTTATGAATCATGCCTTTGGTGTCAACTGAGAAATCTTTGCTTAACCCAACACCACAAAGATTTTTCTCCTATGTTTTGTTTCAGAAGTTTTATAGTTTTAGGTTTCACAGTTAGGTCTATGATCCATTTTAAGTTATTTTTTTTTAATATGGTATGAGGTAAGGGTCCAAGTTAAATTTCTGGCATTAAGAATACCTAGTCGTGTCAGCACCATTTGTTGAAAAGACTTTTCTATCTGCACTGAATTACCTTTGAATCTTTGTTGAAAACCAGTTGTTTATAGACAAGTGAGTCTCTTTCTGAACTGTTTTGTTCCATTGATCTCTGTTGCCTCTCTTGATGCCAGTACTACACTATCTTTATGGCTTTAGTTTTATAATAAATCTTAAAATTAGGTAGTGTGAGTCTTCCAACTTTGTTGTTCTTTTCCAAAGTCGTTTTACCTAGTCTAGGTCCTTTGCATTCCATATCAATTTTAGAATCACTTTGTGTGTATGTACACACATACATATATTATTAATAATAGAGAAATTAGGAGCAAGATCAATCCCAGAAATATGTATTGAGTATCTAGTATATATTTAGAAATAAGATGGTAAGAAGGATCTTATAGGATATGAAGGGATATTGATTATGTGAAAGTCAGTAATCATTCTTTTTCCATTGAAGACAAATTTAAACTATCCTGACAGAATTTCAGATTTCAAGTCTGTAAGACAAATGATTCTCAGCTCTGTTTAAAAGGGAATTTCCAAAGCCAATAGAAGGTTTAAGAGAAGTATTTTTTAATTTGCCAGAACTGTGGTGTGTTCAAAGGAAGGATATGAATCACTACAATCAAAAAGGTTATAAATTGGCTGGGGATAACTAGATATGTGAAACAATTCAACATCAACAGAAATCTTGGATATAATAAATAGGTAAATTGACGATATGTAACAAAATGGTGTTTCTGAGAAAACATGCTTTGGGCAGGCTGGAAGAGGGGTTGATGTCATTATCAGCAAACATTCATAAAAGAGGCAGAACTTGAGACAGCCTTGAAGATTGGATGAGTAGAAGAAATGGGAGTGAGTGTTCAAGATGCAGCAAGCAGTATGGGGGGGTTAATAGAGTGAGGTGAGAACTGACCTTATGGGGATTGACAGGGGCCTACCAGGGAGTCGTGGGAAATAAGGTGGGCAGATTATAGAGGGAATAGAACGCTGGCAGCATCATGCATTGCTAGTAGATATATATATAGCGGTACAACTTCTGTAGAGAGAACTTGGGCAACATCTATCAAAATTATGAACGCACATACCCTTTGACCCAATAATTTCACCTCTAGGAACTCCTGACGCACTGCATACATGTGAAATAATATCCATTACAAAAAGATTATGTCCGTCAAGGCCTGCAGATATTAGTTATTCAAAAAAAAATTTTTTTAAAGATCCTTAAGATTGTTAGTCATCAGTAGATTCTTGAGAAATGTATATCATAAAACTATTTCAGGAAGATTAATAGAGTAAATTTTGGATTGAAAGAGGTAAGTGTGGGAGGGAAATTTATTATCTGTACTTAAGGTGATAAAAGGCCTGTCCTGTGGTAGTTGACAGTGGAAATGAAGAAAGAAATATTTTGCACATAAGAAGGAAAAATCAATCAACAGGATTAGTGACAGGTTGAATAGAAAGCTAGAAAACAAGGAAGGTCAAAAATGAACTGAAAATTGAACCCCAGTTAATGAGGCTGGTCTACTTTAATAGAAGTATTGAATTGAAAGCAGATTTAGAAGACAGCAAGGTGGTGTGTTTTTCTCTTGCCTTTTCATTGTACGTATACATATTTCTGAGTTTGCTGCATCACATCTTATGCCTACTGACCACATTTGGACTGTTTGAGAGGAACTGGCCACAGAGCTTTGGAGAAAGAACAACTGCCAAAACATACTTACATTAGGGTCTACCTGGTGTCCCGGTACAAGTTGGGAACTTTTAGACTAGGTGATCTCTGAAGCCCTGAAGTCCTGCTAACTTTCAGAATCTGTGAAATCAAGACCTAGGAAGACTAAGCAGTTTCCATGTGGCAAGTCCAAGCTCTAGTTGTGGATGAAGGCCTGACTTGAAGTTCAGAGGGTCATCAGCTAGACCAGTGTGTCTCTTTGTGCCAGTTCTTTTTCCTGAGGCAGTCTAGGTAGTAAACCAGCATACTCAGTGAATATTTAAATACCTCCTAACAAAGTGAAATGAAATTAATTAAACCTAGAAAAACCTAGCATATACAGAGGTTCACCAGTTAAAAATACATAGTCATGGAAAAAAAAAAGAGCTGAAAAGACTGAAGAAATCAGGATGGGAGGAAAGAATGAGGTGACCTGTGTTTTCAGGACGGGTTTAGTTCCCCCTTTGATCTGTAACTTGGAACCAGTTAATGAACTATCTGGACGTCAGCTTCCTAGACGAGCAGCTGATCTTGGATGCCTCTCAAGGCACCTTACATATCTGAAATCTGTTTCTCAGTCTCACTGATACAGACGCTAGACTTTATCACCAGGAGCTTCAGACTTTGAAAGCATGAGGTTCTGGTCTTTGTTTAGTTTCTCACTCAGAGCCTTATTTATTTAAATAGTAGAATTGAAGTTCAGCCACCTTAACCATGAATATCAAAAGAACAACTAACAGATGTAAAATTAAACAACAGAAAGAATAGGGGATCACTCATTCTCTTCTGGATTTGGGGGGCAGGCTTCTTCATTTACTGTCTTACTTATAAGTACCTTTAGCAAATTTCTTGGTATGAGAGTAGGGTATTCACTCTTGTTTTCCAGGGAACTAATTTCTGTACCATATATATTTGACATTTACCTATGATCTTTATCTGAAAGGCCCACAAAACATATATTTTTGATGCCTTGCATGTACATGGGATTTAGAAGGAGAGGGCTAAAGTTGATCTATTCTAATAGCTGCAGAACTCTTTAGTTTAGTTTAGGATTAAACCTAAAAACTCCTATAGTTTCTATAAAAAGATATATCCCAAGTTGTTTTTTCCACAGTACAGCGTCGTTTGATCCAAAAATCTTTTTACTGGTTATTTTCATAACTGTGAAGTCATAATCATGGTACAAGGAATTATAGCTATAGGGCAGAGAGAAAGTATAACTGAATATATTGTCTTATATTTATTAAAGAGACTTTGGTAGGGTTTTGTATTGAGGAGGTTTGATTTGAAGGTAATTAAGAGATCTTTTCAGGAGCTGGTACAATATTTAAGGGAGAGATGAGTAGATAAACAAAAGCTTCAGGAAGAGATTTGTGGGAACAGAGGTTTCAGTTGATTGCATCATGACTTTTGAGGCCAGTGGCAAATAAATTCCTGAGTATTTCCAGATGTCATGGGTCTAGGCAAGAGGACATTTGAGGAGCTAGAAGTATTTGATGTGAATTCTCTTTAGTGGTCTTGGCTGCTGTCATTTCCATGCCAGATTTCCTGTTATATTTGTTTGTTGTTGTTTTTTTAAACCAGGCAAGAGTTTGTATTTTGAAATCTGTTCTGTTCTTCTTTTTAATATCAGTGCTGATACTAAGCCAAATGTTATCACCAGTTTCATAGCTAATGATGGGCAAGGCTGGGACTTAAAACCAGGTGTTCCCACTCTAGGCCATTACAGTACATGAACACTGTATTTATTACACACCGACTGTTTCATGGCTCAGTGATGGATGCTACCAGGAGGGGAACTGAAATCGGTCATTAGTCCCTATTGATAAAAGCCCAGGCAGAGTTTTGATAGGAAGGACACTGAAATTATTCATTAAAACGAGAACTTTGTGGATCTTGTACATATAGATTATTATAATCCTCCATTTGCTGACTTAATAGCAGGTGGTAACAGTTAACGTGTATGGGACATTTACACAGTGCTTTTAGACTCCAGCCAAAATGGACTGTTGCTCTCTGAATGTGCCCTGTACTTTACTGTCTTTGCCTCTGTTCTTCCCTCCATTCCCCATCTCCTTCTATAATAGAGTACAACCTGTCTTTTTAAGGCCTGTCCCAAATTCTACTACATCCATAAACTTGCTCTGATTTTCATGATTTGATTGTGATTTCTCTGACCCCTTCTATAGAATTTTCTTTTATCTAGTCAGGGGTGCTTAATTAGTTTGTTTTGTCTTTTGACTAATCAAAAATATGTGCTTCTTATTTTTCTTTACTTGAGTAACAGTATAATGTATTAGTTAAGAGCATGGCCTCTGGAGCCAATCTGTCTAGATTTGAATACAGCCATCTATTAACTGTATGATTTAGTTACTTATACTCTCTGTCCCTCAGTTTCCTCATCCACAAAATGGGGATTAAAATAGTGCCTGTGGGGGGGAAAAATAGCGCCTGTGATTTAGAATAGGTATATGAGACTTAAAGATATGAATATATTACATTAAGGTCCTTAGAACAATCTTAAGACAGAGAAAGTTAATATTCAGTAAATTTGGCCTTAGTGTTGGTTTTGCTAGATTGTAACATCTTGAAGAACAGGGACTATTTCTTCCCCATACTTCTCTCCTTAGGGAAAATGTATTTTGACTCCAGTTTACGTTTCTAAGACTGATAGTTCCCATACATCTTCACCACTCCCACCCCAAGGGCATCAAGGTACAAAGATTATCATGGCTCAGAGATAGGGAGAAATAGATGCTTATGAACACTAGTAGTTAAACACCCAGATGGAAAGGACATCACATTTTTTGGAAAGCTGTCTGACATTAAAAAGGAAAGGCTCAATGTATATACCCATTTTTTTTTTTTAACATCTTTATTGGAGTATAATTGCTTTACAATGGTGCGTTAGTTTCTGCTTTATAACGAAGTGAATCAGCTATACATATACATGTATCCCCATATCTCTTCTCTCTTTCGTCTCCCTCCCTCCCACCCTCCCTATCCCACCCCTCTAGGTGGTCACAAAGCACCGAGCTGATCTCCCTGTGCTATGCGGCTGCTTCCCACTAGCTATCGATTTTACATTTGGTAGTGTATATATGTCCATGCCACTGTCTCACTTTGTCCCAGCTTACCCTTCCCCCTCCCTGTGTCCTCAAGTCCATTCTCTAGTAGGTCTGCGTCTTTATTCCCGTCCTGCCTCTAGTTTCTTCATAACCTTTTTTTTTTTTTAAGATTCCATATATATGTGTTAGCATACGGTATTTGTTTTTCTCTTTCTGACTTACTTCACTCTGTATGACAGACTCTAGGTCCATCCACCTCACTACAAATAACTCAGTTTCGTTTCTTTTTATGGCTGAGTAATATTCCATTGTATATATGTGCCACATCTTTATCCATTCATCTGTCGATGGACACTTAGGTTGCCTCCATGTCCTGGCTATTGTAAATAGAGCTGCAGTGAACATTGTGGTAACATGACTTTTTGAATTATGGTTTTCTCAGGGTATATGCCCAGTAGTGGGATTGCTGGGTCATATGGTAGTTCTATTTTTAGTTTTTTAAGGAACCTCCATAATGTTCTCTATAGTGGCTGTATCAGTTTACATTCCCACCAACTGCAAGAGGATTCCCTTTTCTCCACACCCTCTCCAGCATTTATTGTTTGTAGATTTTTTGATGATGGTCATTCTGACTGGTGTGAGGTGATACCTCATTGTAGTTTTTATTTGCATTTCTCTAATGATTAGTAATGTTGAGCATCCTTTCATGTGTTTGTTGGCAATTGGTATATCTTCTTTGGAGAAATGTCTATTTAGGTCTTCTGCCCATTTTTGGATTGGGTTGTTTGTTTTTTTGATATTGAGCTGCATGAGCTGTTTGTAAATTTTGGAGATTAATCCTTTGTCAGTTGCTTCATTTGCAAATATTTTCTCCCATTCTGAGGGCTGTATATACCCATATTGCTTAAGCTATACCGCAGTCAGAAACCAGAAGGGGGCAGCAGAAAGTCACCTGCTTCCCATCTGTGGAGACAGGGAGAAGCCTAAAGAAGGTGATTTCCCATTAGGAACAACCTGCACCAAAACTGATCTCCGATAAGATGTTATTGAATAACCAATCAAAATGCAGATTAGACACAAGAAGAGAAGTCTGTTCTGAGGGCTGGGAGCATGACAGAAAAACATTTAAACAGTTGAAATAGAAACTGAGCGACTGCTTCCAGTGATTTTTAGCTCTGATACCTGTAGTGCACGAGAGCAGCTCAGAATAGATAAGGATGCTTAATGTTGTCGGCATTCCCCATTCTTTATTTTATTTTATTGGTTTTTTTCCCCCTGCTCTAGAAACTTAGTAAGAGTTTCTATTTGTGTAGCCTATTGTTATATGGAAAACCAGGCTGACTGCTGTGACCCTGCAGGATAGGTTAGAACATATAAATTTTTCCATATTTTTAAACTTATGTTTTGCTTATGAAAAAATGTAATGACATACTTTTTTTCCAATTTGTACAGGAAAAATCACTCGCTTATTGTTTCCTGCCAGGCTTTTTACTACACCTTTGCATTTTATTTGTTTTAAACTATCTAACTCTCAGATTTCATCTATAAATTCAGTGTAATTCCATCCAAAGTCTCAGCAAAATTTTTTGTGGAACCTGAGATGATGACCCTAAAATTGAATGAAAGAGTAAAGGGCCAAAAATACTAAGACACTTTTAAGAAGACTAAGATAAAATGATTGATCTACAAGATAGATAACAAGAATTAGTAAGAAGCTACAATAAATACAAATGAGATATTGGATTAGACTTAGGCAAACATACTAGTGCAACAGAATAGAGAGAGCCCAGAAATGTATTTGTACTCATGGAAACTTGAGATGTTTTATATATCACAGGAGAAAGAATGGACTAGTTGATAAATGGTGTTTGGACAATTGATTATATGGGAAAAAAATTAATTCCTTTCTCAAAATGCAAGTGCACACACATTTTTTTAAGTTAGATTAAAACTTAAATAGAAAAAGCAAAGTATAAAACTTTTATAAAGAAATATAGGAGCATATTAATATTTGTGTTACTTTCTGAAAGATTTTTTGAATAAGACAAAAAACTGATAAAAGATTGATAAATTTTAATGAACTAAAATTTTAAAGTTCTATATCACAAGAGATATCATTAGCAAATTAAAAGACAAGTCAAAGACAAGGGAAAGATTTGCAATGCATGTAACTGGCAAACATTAGACTACATCTATAGATCAATAAGATAAGAAGATGATTCAATAGAGAAATGGGTAGAGGATATGAACCAGGAATTCACAGAATAAAAAATCAGAGTGGTCTTAAATATATGAAAAGATGCTCACTCATTAGTAACATTTAAGTTGCAGATTAAAATGCTACATACTTTCACAATCATCAGATGTGAAAACAAAGAGTTATAACAGTAATAATTGTGGCAAAGTAGAGGAGCAACAGGAACTGATACCAGTGAGAGTTGAAAGTTGTATAGCACCTTAAAGAGCAGTTTGGCAATATGAGGTAAAAGTGAGGATAGGCATGGTCTTCTACTCAGCATTTTACTCCTAGGTATATACTTCAGAGAAACTCTGGCATGCACAAGGATTAGATTATTCATTGTAGCATTGTCCATAATAGTAAAAATCTGGAAGCAACTTCAATGTTCATCAACAGGAAAATAGACAAAGTGGAATAGCGTTTAGCAGTTAGAAAGAATGAGCTAAAGCATGGTTCTCTTAAAAACATAATGAGTTAAAAATAGCATGGTGAAGAATCATACATACAATATGATACCATTTATGTTGTTTGAAAACATGTAAAGCAATGCCATAGCTTATGTGTGTATATGGATACCTATATGAAGTGTAAGAGTGTAAAAAAGTGCCCAAGAATGATAAACAAAAAATTCAGGATGTTATTTACCTGTGAAAAAGGACAGTGGGGTAGAAATAAGATCAGGAGATGTATATAGGGGAGCTTCCACTGTATTTATAATACTCTGTTTTGTAAAAAAGAAAAAAGTCTGAAGTAAGTGTGACAAGATTTTAGAATTTGATGAAGGTAGGTAGTCAAGTACATGAATGCTATATGCTCTATACTTTTCTGAATGTTTAAAATACTTCATAATGTTTTAATATCTTCTCCCACCACACAGAAAAAAAAAATCTTTTCACATTTGTTAGAATACGTATTTGAACAGATTTGAGGCTAATTCCTTCTTAGAAAAATCTTGAGGTAGGGCTGGCCCCACTTGCGTCAGAGTTCACTTTGGCAGGACGGGGTAATAATATGTTCGGGCCAGCTTGGGCCAGATAACTACCCTCTTTCTAAGAATAACAGTCTCAGGCCTGATATGGCTCTTTTCTATATACAACCATTTTAAAATATAAAAACTAATTTTAGTTCATGCGTTGTACAGCAACAGGCTGCGGGTTGGATGTGGCCCATAGGCCCTAGTTTGCCAGCCCTTGATCTACACCCTCACCTACTTCCCTGTTCTTAAGATTTTCAGAGGGAAACATCCTGTTTTATCATTTCATCCATTCTTACTGTTTTGTTTTGTTTTGTTTTGAGGGGAAAAAGTAGAGACTAAAGCTGAAACTAACTCCTGAGCTGTCTGATTTTGCAGTGGAGCACGAGGAGAAGCAATCAGTTGGATGGCTGTTTTGTATCCAGGGTGAGCACAGGTATAATTATCATCAGTCCTGTGACAGATGCTGGATAACAGCAGATGGCGGGCATGTGCTCCTTTTTCACACAGCTTCCAGAAGAAGAAAGATGACCTTGTTAACTGATAGATACCAACTCACACGAATATTGATATTGATTACTTGACCTTTTATTTAAGCATTTCTCTTTCATAACCACTATACAATGATTGAAATCAGAACATTTAACAGTAATACAATAGTATGATCTGATATATAGTCCATATTCAGATTTTGTCAGTTGCCTCCTTAATGTTGTGTATGGATATTTTTTTTTTCCTTATCCAGGATCCAAAGCAGGATCATACATTATATTTAGTTGCCATATCTCTTTAGTCTCCTTTAATTTGAAACAGTTCCTCAGCCTTTGGAGGGGTGTGTGTATGTGTGTGTGTGTGTGTACGTGTGTTTCTTGACCTTGACATTTTTTTAAGAGCATAGGCCTGTTATTCTGTAGACTGTCCCTCAGTTCTACCAAAAAATAGGTTTTTCTGGTATTTCCATGGAAGGGAGGAGTTTGTGAATAGGAGTACCTCAGAAGTGATGTTGTGTTCTTCCCAGTGCATCTTGATGAGGAGATGCATATTGATGGTTCATTCCTATATTGGTGATGTTAATTTGATCACTTAATTAAGGCGGTATCTGCCAGATTTGGCCACTATAAATTCATTGTTTTTCCCTTTGTAATGAGTAAGTAGTGTGTGGGGAGGTACTTGAGATTATGAAATATCCTGTTCTTCATTAAACTTTCACCCACTAATATTGGCATCCTTTGATGATTTTCTAGTTGCATCATTCTGTCTAAATTTTAATTAGCATTCTATTGTAAGAAAGAACTTGTCCTTTCCCTTCATTTATTTATTTATTCATTTATTTCTATCATAAGGACTCTTGATTTTATTTTATTCAGTTAGTTCTGATCCATTACTTATTTGATGCTCAGAGTATCCCAGATTCTGTCAGTAGGAGACCATCTCTCTTGCATTGTTCTATCTCCATCATTCTTTGAGCATTTTCTTATTTTCTAGTACAAGAAGATATTTTAGTTTTATTTTATACTTTACCTGCCCCAGTCCTGGAATTAGCCAATTTGCCGAAGAGCCCTGGTTCTTTTTAGAGGAGAAAGGTATTCAGAAGTCAAAATCTGCATGTTAGGCGTGCTCATTGCTACTGGAGTGTCATTGTTCCCAGGCTTTCTCAGTGGTCAGAGCTAGAAAATCAGTCTATCCATTCATCTGTCTGTCATCTGTATATGTATATTTAAACCATCTTCTTGGTGGTGCCTGCAATTCCAGTCTAACACTTCAGGTTTCATTTTAATCTTACCCTTTACCTTATTTTGTAATTCCCTTCTGACAGTAAGAAATCCTGTTCTCATTATTCTTTGTCAGAGATGTTTTGCAGATATTTTCTCCTAGTGTAAGCTTTTCTCTTTTGTTTCTTAAAGGCGTGTTTTGATGAGCAGAAGTTTTTAATTCTGATGAAATCTAATTTAGCAGTCTTTTATGGTTATTGTTTTCTGTGTCCTAAGCAGTTATTGCCTATCCCTTGGTCATAGATATTCTTCTGTTTTCTTCTTAAAAGCATTATAATTTTAAATTGTAGTTTCAATTTAATTTTAGATCTCTAATTCTTTGTATGGTGTAAGATAAGTGTTAGCATTCATTTCTTCAGTATGAATGTTTCTGTTTTCTGTCTTCTTTTCCATTGATCTGTCTATCCAGATGCTAATACCACACTCTTAATTAACTGTGTTCTAAAGCCAGATACTGTGAGTCTTACAGCTTTGTTCTTTTTCAATATTATTATGGTTATTTAGGTTCTTTACCTTTCCATATACTAGAACTAGATTGTCAGTTTCTGTTACACAGGCCCGCTGGGATTCTGTTTGGGATTTTGTTAAATCTATAGATCATTTTAAGAAGAATTGTCCTCTTAATTAGGTCTTAATATGATGTCTTAAAATATTGAGTTCCATCCTATGAATATGGTTTCTCCCACTGCCTCCCCCCCCTTTTTAGGTCGTTTTTTGCTTTTAGCAGTGTTTTATAAATTTCATTGTAGGAATTGTAAGTCTTGTGTTAAATTTATTTCAAAGTGCTTTATGGGTTTTGATGTTATTTTTCTAAATTTTATCTTCCAGTTGTTTGCTACTATATATAAATGCAATTGATTTTTGTATCTTGACCCTTGTATCTCAAGAACTTGATAAATTCACTTATTAGCTCTAGTAGTTGTTTGGATATGTAGAAAACACTAAGGAATCTACAGTCATGTTGTCTGTGACTAGAAATACATTTATGTCTTTCTTTCCAAATTATAGGCCTTTTAATTTTTTTCTTGCCTTACTGCACTAAGACCTCCAATACAATGTTGAATAAGAGTAGTGGAAGCAGATATCCTTTCTTTTGTTCCTAATCTTGGCAGAAAGTGTTTAATATTTCACCATTAAGACTGATGTTAACTGTAGATTTTTCATAAGTGCCCTTTTATCAGGTCAGGGGAGTTCACTCTTATTCCTAGTTTCTTGACTGTTTTTTATCATGAATGGATGCTAAATTGTGTTAAATACTTTTTCTACAAATATAGAGACTATCATATGGGTTTTCTCCTCCATTCTAATACTGAATTACTTTGATTGGTTTTCAAATGTTAATCCAGCCTAGCATTCTTGGGGTAAACTCCCAAGAATGTATTGTCTGGATATATTCTTAGTTTATTAATATTTATTAGACATATTTGTGTCTGTGTTGTTAGTAACACTGGCCTCTAAATTTCTTTGCTTGTAACATCCTTGTGTGGTTTTGGCGTCAGGATTATGTGATGTCATAAAATGTATTGGAAAGTGTTCTTTCCTTTTATTATCTGAAATTTTTGTATAAGATTTATATTATTTCTTCCACATTTGATAGCATTCACCAGTGAAGTCATGTGGGCCTGGAGTTTTCTTCCTAAGAAGATTTTAAATTTCAGATTAATATTTTGAACAGATATATGGCTTCTCAATGTAGTTTTATTTGCATTTTTTTTTTACTATTGGTGAAGTTGACATGTTCTTACATGCTGAAGTGTCATTCATATTTCTGTGAACTTTCTTATCTTTTATCCTTTCTGCTGAGTTGTTAGTCTTTCATTGATTTGTAGGACCTCTCACTGTTAGGGAATAATCTTGGATTGATGAATATTTTTCTTATTCCTTTTTGGTTTTGTTTTTTAATTACTTTGCTTTATGATAGTTTTTGCTATGTAAACATTTTAATTTTTTATGTAATTGAATTTATTTCTTTTATGGCTTTTGCATCAGACTAAGAATGACACTTTATTCCAAGAAATTCTTCCATATTTTCCATCAGTGAATGTATGCTTTTGTTTTTAACGTGTAAATATACAATTCGTCTGGAGTTTATTTTGATTTACTTATGTGAAGTACAGAGTCATACATACACATACCCCCACCCACGCCTAAAGCGAATGGCTAACCAGTTATCCTAATGCCATTTATTGAACAACCCATATTTTGCCTACTGATATAAAATGCTGCCTTATCATGTACTAATTTCTTGTTTAAGTTGGGGCCTGTTTCTAAACCTTCCTTGTTATTCCACTGACCTGCCTTTTCATCCATTAGATTCACGTTTGCTTTAATTATTGTGGCTTCTTACTCTGTTTTAATATCTGAGGAAAAAGTCCACAGTTTTGTCCACCTCTTTGCTCAACCTCCATTATTCCCCTTTTTCCTGTGCTTAACAACCTTATTAATGGAAATATTTTCCAAATACCTTATTTGAATATACATTCCATCTTTCCTCTCCCTAGTGGGGAGACTCAAGTGATGGTTGAAAGTCTCAGGTATGTGACCAGGACCTCAAAGAGCATTTAGGGCATCTTTGTGCAAATAAGAAAAAGATTACTTCTTCTAGGCAGATAAATTAGAGAAAAAGCACTTTTTTCTGAAAGATGCAACCTTGTACTTGATTACATAGTTGCTAGGACTGATTTTAGCCCCTGTTCATAACTTTGGGCCACTTTACAAAGCAAACCTGTACATAACAGTCTTGAATTGCACTGCACCATACAAATCATGTAGTCCGTGAAAGAATTAGCAAGAAAGCCAGATGCATATTCCTTCCCTTGCCTTCTCCTTCCCATCTGAGCTGCTGGCTCCAGAGCTGGCTAGTTACATCATTCAGTAATGTGCTTCCTTAAGTGGGAGTACAGGTGACTGATCGATCGCAATGACTCCCTGCCTTTGGGAATGCTCAGTCAGATTGGGATGAGAGTGAACAAACCTCTCAAAAGTCCATTTAGCCACCTGTCAATTGGAGTGACATTGTGGATCATCAAAATAAAGGTCAAATAATAATTACTTTTATCTCTACAAAAGTACATTGTCATCTCCATGTTTATCTCCTGATAAACATCTCATGTTTATCATCCTAATATAAGAGCCTGCAAAACAGAAAGGGCAGATATTGTTTTTGCCCTTCTTTTGTAGATAAAGGATGTAAACCAGGGGAGAAACTTTTCCGAAGTCAAATGGCTAGTGAGTGACAGCAGAGGGCCGTGATCCTAAATCTTTTGAAGTTCTGGTTCTTCCTCTAAGCCTGAAAGAACACTTATTTCCCATATCACCTAATCTCATAAAAACATTATTTGTCAGCTCCACAAACATCCAGACAGGTTAAATTTAAATTAGCGTGAAATCGTGGTGGTATGTTTCATCCTCCTGAAAGTACACTCTCATATTTCTGGCTAGGTGTTCATATCACCTTCCCTAGTGGTGCCAAAACACTCCTCTTCCTATTCAGAAACACTCATGGGGTAAAGAGAATCATAAAATCTTTTTAAGGACAAAGGCAAAAGTTGCCTGGTATTTGTTTTGATTCGCTAGTAGATGTGTCTGTAAGCCGCTGGGCTTTTAGAAGACTGAAAGAAAGAATGATTTTAAGAGTAAGGTTATATTCTGATACAGTCCAATGATAAATTGTCATGTTTATGATTCCAAAATTTTATTACATTTTAAGGAGCTGACTTTTAGATCTTTTTTAGGAAGATCTTTCCCCACTGTAGAGGGAACTTTTAACTCTGAATAGAATACAGGTTTGAAACCAAATCGGGAGACTCCTGAGGCTAGTTTTGGTGTCCATGTTTGTTGAGGTTGGAGTCAGTGTGAAAGTAGTTATAAATGCCTTTATGTAATTTTTTTCCCTCTCTCTTTTTTTTCATTTCTAAGTATTTTCTTTGTAGAGTGTAATCATTTGGGCTCTGCTGTTAGATCTTTTTGGCCAAGTGCTTGGTAGTGATTCACATAGTTCATTTCATCTGGATATGTATTTGGAAAGCACTATCTGAGCACACATTTTTTCTTTTTTAAGATCCTGATATCTTATTACAGCAAGGTAGTACGGATTCTTTTTGTTTTGGTATCTGCATCTTTGGCAGCAGTAAATTTGATTTTGACTGCTGACATTTTTGACTTTGGACAAAATGTGCTTCTGGAGAACAACCAATCTAAGGTGAACTTTTTAAGGATAATGATTCTATCTTATTTGATTTTGTATTCCCAGCAGTTACATGTGCCTGGAACATAGTTGAGCCTCAATAAATATTTGTTGAATGAAGTCCAAAAGCAAATTAATGTCATTTAAAACCCTGACCACGTACACTTTGTCTTTCTCTGTTTGAACCCATTGTTTGAGCAAGTAAGGACAAATATTTAGGCAATTTCAAATAAATTTCACTGTGAAACAGAATATCAGTCTAGGGAAGTGGTGTGGGCTGACAGTAAGCCCTGAACTGCAACTTCCATGTAGTTCCACCAAAATGATTTTTATAGTCTGATCCTTGTCAGGTCACTTAGCCTTGCTGGCCTCCATCTTCTCATCTTTAAAATAAAGATAGAAAGTCATGTAGGAATGCTTTGGAAACGTTAACGCATTCTATAGGGGCTCCAGTGTCTAGATGGCTTTCCCTAGAGGTCTGCGACCCACCTTGGGAAGGTTTGGGGGCCCTTTGCCTTAAACTTCATCATGTTTTCTAATGTGAGGAAAGGTTCATGAACCTAAAGGTAACACATAGCACATTTCTGGCTCCTTCTGTATTGCTGTAGGAGTTCCTTCTCCTGTAGTTCAATAACATTTTCCTTGTCATTTCTCTTCCTATAGCTAGGAACTGAGTCGGCAGCAGATACATAGAACATGAAAAAGCACATGGTGCCACTTTGGGGACTTGACTTTTGTTCAAATTCAGGCCACGGGAAGTTGCTGTTCAACTTCTTTACCTGGGTTAGGAGTTGGGGCAGTCATGTGTATACTACATCTAGCGATTCTCGAGGGAAACTGATGTAGATACACACTTCTTATCACATTAGAAGTGGGTCAGAAAAGGAAGATGCGGGTCTTAGAAGTAGGAGGAGGAGGCAAAGTGGATATCTAATTTTCTAGCCTCAATGTCTTTTCAACTCCATGATAATAATAGGTAGATATATGTCCTCTCTCAAATTGTCACCCCCTTCTGTTGTTCTTCATGATTTACCTTTAATATCCTAGCATCTGTGGTTCACTTTTTATCTTCTTCACCGAGGCCTCTGACTTCTCCCTTCACGTTCTTGTGTCTTCCCCTCTCTGTTCTATGGAATATCATCCTAGGTCAAGCTCTAACCTGTTTTCTATTTTTATTTCAAGTGTCTATATTCAAATTTTGTTCATAGCAAACCTTCAAAGAAGAGAAAATATCATTAACAAATTTCAAATCAGAATCCTGCTTTCACTTTAGTAGTCTAATCATTAGTTTAAAATAAGATATTTGACTTCAGTTAAATTCATTAATGTCATAGTCTACTTGAAGTCATATTCTTGGTTTTTATAACAGAATCAGGCTTTTTTTTCAGTTAAGACACTAGATATTGCTGTGTTTTACAAGTTATATTCATGGCTCCTTGGATTTACAATTCCCATTTGTAAAATAGAGATGTGAACATCATCATTCACTTATTTTATGACTCTGTGAGGCATCTGTCCAAGTAAACTTTATTAAGGTGATAAAACTATGTGACTCATGTTCTCACAGTCATCAGTAGGTCCACTATCATATACTAGATTCAGAGTTAGAAGAATAAAATGATTACCCAAGCCTTTCCATCCCCTAAGGGTCATTCCTGTTCCTGATGCCACATATTTCAAATATAGCCCAGACTGTTTATAGAATTTGGTTCCAGCCTAATTTTCCAGCCAGATATCACTAACCCCTAACATAAACCCTACATTTATGGAATTATCTTTCCTGTCATTCAGTTTTGCTTAATGAGTATTAATTGTATTTGATCTGTAAATTGGTCCCTGCTCTTGCCCTGGGGATTAATTCCTTTCCTTTTAAAAGTCTGCCAGATCTTAAGTGGCCAGACTCCATGATGCCATTTCAGATCACTCCAGCCAGCAGTAACCCCTGACTTGCCCACTGGTAGAACTTAGCTTGCATTACTCGGATTACACTGATCACATGTGATCCAGCTTTGTGAGATTGTCTGCATTTTGAGTAAACCTTATCTAATAAAACTTGATAATTAGCAAAGGGCCTTAAAAATTATTCTACATGCAATAAATGTTCAGTAATTGCCTGTTAAATAAATAAATGAGTATCTGCAACTCTTCTTTCTTGAAATTTTACCACCATCTTAAGCTGCAAGATCAGAATCATTTTTTTCCAGTTCTCCCCATAGAAGTACCCTGAACCTCATGTCTGAGCTCTCCTCACAGTCTAGTTGCTATTCCATCTTATAATTATTTCCTTCTCGAAGCCTACCACCTACCTTGTTTTTTCCATTGTAACTAGTTTCATAGGGCTGCTGTAACAAATTACAACAAACTAGTGGCTTAAAACAATGGAAATTTATTCTCTCACAATTCTTGTTGGAAGCGTGAAATCAAGGTGTCAGTAGGTGTCATTCTCTCTCTAAAGGTTCTAAGAGAGAATCTGTTCCATGCCCTCCTCTTGGCTTCTGGTGTTGTGAGCAATCTTTGGTGTTTCTTGGCTTGTAGATATATTGCTCTAGTCTCTGCCTTTGTCATCACATGGCACTCTCCTTTGTGTTTGTGTGTGTATGTGTGTGTCTTGTCCTCTTCTTCTAAGGACACCAGTTGTCCTTAGAAGGGCCCCCTTAATGACCTCATCTTAACTTGATTACATCTGCAAAGACCTTTTTCCAAATAAGGTCACATTCACAGGTACTGGAGGTTAGGACTTCAGCATATCTTTTTGGGGGAGGGGACACAATTCAACCCATCACACTCATTCTCTCTTTCTCTCTTTCTTTTTAAATGAAATTCACATAAAAGAAAATATACCATTTTCACTGTAAAGGGAGCAGTTCAGTGAGTTTGTTCACAGTGTTGTACTATAACCACCTTTATCTGGTTCCAAAACATTTTTGTCACCCCAAAAGGAAACCCCATGTCAATTAAGCTATTATTCCTCATTACACCCTCCCTGTAGCCCATGGCAACCATAGTCTACTTTCTGTTTCTATGGATTTATCTATTCTGGACTATTCATATAAATAGAATCATACAATATGTGACCTTTTGTGTCTGGTTTCTCTTGCTTAGAATAATGTTTTCAAAGTTCATCCATTTGTAGCATGTATCAGTACTTCATTCCTTCTTATGGCTGAACAGTACTCCACTATATGTACTTCATACAATGAAGTTAGAAAAAGGATTTCAGCAGATTGAATGAGACCCATGTACATTGGAGAAGCAATTTGTTTTTCTCAGTCTACTGATTCAAATGTTAATCTCATCCAGAAACACTCTTTCACACACCAGAATAATATTTAACCAAATATCTGGGTATCCTGTGGCCTCATCAAGTTGACATATAAATTCACCATCACACAGGCATAAAGAACTGTCACTTTGTTCCTCGGAGAATTCCTATGAAATGGAATTCCATCATTCTCCCTTTCATCAAGAAGATCTAACTCTCTTCTCCTTTTCTTCCGTCTGCTTGCTTTTGTCACCCCATTCATTATGGAGAATTGGTTCAATACTGTTGTTCCTGACTGTAGTATAGAGGTTTTCTTTTTATATATATGTAACTTTATTGGAGTATAGTTGATTTACAGTGTTGTGTTAGTTTCAGGTGTACAGCAAAGTGATTCAATTATACATATACATATATTCATTCTTTTTTCAGATTCTTTTCTCATGTAGGTTATATCACAGACTATTGAGTAGAATTCCCTGTGCTATACAATAGGTCCTTGTTGGTTACCTATCTTATGTATGGTAGTGTGTGTATGTTAATCCCAAGCTCCTGACTTATTCCTCCCCTCCATGTTTCCCCTTTGGTAACCATAAGTTGGTTTTTGATATCTATACGTCTGTTTCTGTTTTGTAAATGAGTTTATTTTTAAAAATTAGATTCCACATATGAGTGATATTGTATGATATTTGTCTTTCTCTGTCTGACTTACTTCACTTAGTATGAGAATCTCTAGGTCCATCCATGTTGCTGCAAATGGCATTATTTCATTTTTTTTAATGGCTGAGTAATATTCCATTGTATATATGTACCACATCTTCTTTATCCATTCTTCTGTCATTGGGCATTTAGGTTGCTACCATGTCTTGGCTGTTGTAAATAGTGCTGCAGTGCACATTGGGGCGCCTGTATCTTTTCGAATTATGGGTTTCTCTGGATATATGCCTAAGAGTGGGATTGCTGGATCATATGGTAGTTCTACTTTTAGTTTTTTTAGGGAACCTCCATACTGTTCTCCATAGTGGCTGTACCAATTTACATTCCCACAACAGTGTAGGAGGGTTCCCTTTTCTTCACACCCTCTCCAGCATTTATTTTTTGTAGACTTTTTGATGATGGCCATTCTGACCATGTGTGAGGTGTGAGGTGATACCTCATTGTAGTTTTGATTTGCATTTCTCTGATAATGGGTGATGTTGAGCATCTTTTCATGTGCTTTTTGGCCATCTGTATGTCATCTTTGGAGAAATGACTATTTGGACCTTCTGCCCATTTTTTGTTTGGGTTGTTTGTTTTTTTTGGTATAGAGCTGCATGAGCTGTTTGTATATTTTGGAGATTAATCCCTTGTTGGTCACTTCATTTGCAAAGATTTTCTCCCACTCTGTGGGTTGTCTTTTCGTTTTGTTGATGGTTTCCTTTGCTGTGCAGAAGCTTTTAAGTTTAATTAGGTCCCATTTGTTTATTTTTTATTTTCATTATTCTAGGAGGTGGATCAAAAAAGATATTACTGTGATTTAAATCAAAGATGTTTTCCTCTAAGAGTTTTATAGTGTCCAGCCTTACGTTTAGGCCTTTGATCCATTTCGAGTTTATTTTGGTGTATGGTATTAGAGAATGTTCTAAATTCATTCTTTTACATGTAGCTGTCCAGTTTTCCCAGCACCACTTCTTGTAGAGACTGTCTTTTCTCCATTGTATGTTTTTGCCTTCCTTGTTGTAGATTAATTGACCATAGGTGTGTGGGTTTATTTCTGGGCTTTCTATCCTGTTCCATTGATCTGTATTTCTGTTTTTGTGCCAGTACCATACTGTTTTGATTACTGTAGCTTTGTAGTATAGTCTGAAGTCAGGGAGTCTGATTCCTCCAGCTCTGCTTTTCATTCTCAAGATTGCTTTGGCTATTTAGAGTCTTTTGTGTTTCCATATAAATTTAAAAATCTTTTTGCTCTAGTTCTGTGAAAACTGCCATTGGTAATTTGATAGGGATTACATTGAATCTGTAGATTGCCTTGGGTAGTATAGTCATTTTGACAATATTGATTCTTCCAGTCCAAGAACATGGTATATCCTTCCATCTGTTTGTGTTGTCTTTGATTTCTTTCATCAGTGTCTTTTAATTTTTAGAGTAAAGGTCTTTTGTCTCCTTAGGTAGGTTTATTCCTAGGTATTTTATTCTTTTTGATGTGATGGTAAATGGGATTGTTTCCTTAATTTCTCTTTCTGATCTTTCACAGTTAGTGTGTAGGAATGCAAGTGATATCCGTGTATTAATTTTGTATCCTGCAACTTTACCGAATTCACTGATGAGCTCTAGTAGTTTTCTGGTAGCATCTACAGGATTTTCTATGTAGAGTATCATGTCATCTGCAAACAATGACAGTTTTACTTCTTTTTTTCCAATTTGAATTCCTTTTATTTCTTTTTCTTCTTTGATTGCCATGGCTAGGACTTTCAAAACTATGTTGAATAAAAGTGGCAAGAGTGGACATCCTTGTCTTGTTCCTGATCTTAGAGGGAATGCTTTTAGCTTTTCACCATTGAGAATGATGTTTGCTGTGGGTTTGTCATAGATGGCCTTTCTTATGTTGAGGTAGGTTCCCTCTCTTCCCGCTTTCTGGAGAGCTTTTTATCATAAATGGGTGTTGAATTTTGTCAGAAGTTTTTTCTGCATCTATTGAGATGATCATATGGTTTTTATTCTTCAGTTTGTTAATGTGGTGTATCACATGATTGATATGTGGATATTGAAGAATCCTTGCATCCCTGGGATAAATCCAACTTGATCATGGTGTATGATCCTTTTAATGTATTGTTGGAGTCAGTTTGCTGGTATTTTGTTGAGGATTTTTGCATCTATGTTCATCAGTGATATTGGCCTGTAATTTTCTTTTTTTGTGGTATCTTTGTCTGGTTTTGGTATCAGGGTGATGGTGGCCTCATAGAATGAGCTTGGGAGTGTTCTTTCCTCTGCAATTGTTTGGAATAGTTTCTGAAGGATAGGTGTTAACTCTTCTCTAAATGTTTGATAGAATTCGCCTGTGAAGCCATCTAGTCCTAGACTTTTGTTTGGAGTTTTTTAATCACTGTTTTAATTTCTGTACTTGTGATTGGTCTGTTCATATTTTCTATTTCTTCCTGATTCAGTCTTGGAAAGTTGTATGTTTCTAAGAATTTGTCCATTTCTTCTAGGTTGTACATTTTATTGGCATATAGTTGTTTGTAGTAGTATTTTATGATCCATCGTATTTCTGTGGTGTCCGTTGTAACTTCTCCTTTTTCATTTCTAATTTTATTGATTTGAGCCATCTCCCTCTTAATGAGTCTGGCTAATGGTTTATCAATTTTGTTTATCTTCTCAAAGAACCAGCTTTTAGTTTCATTGATCTTTTCTATTTTTTTTTTTAGTCTCTATTTCATTTATCTCTACTCTGATCTTTATGATTTCTTTCCTTCTACTAACTTTGGGTTTTGTTTGTTCTTTAGTTGCTGTAGGTGTAAGGTTAGGTTGTTTATCGGAGATTTTTTTTGTTTCCTTAGGTAAGCTTGTATTGCTATGAGCTTCCCTCTTAGAACTGCTTTTGCTATGTCCCATAGGTTTTGGATCGTCATGCTTTCATTTTCATTTCTTTGCAAGTATTTTTTTATTTCCTCTTTGATTTCTTCAGTGATCCATTGGTTGTTTAGTAGCATGTTGTTTAGCCTTCACGTGTTTGTGTTTTTGGCAGTTTTTTTCGTGTAGTTGATTTCTAATCTCATAGCATTGTGGTCGGAAAAGATGCTTGATATGATTTCAGTTTTCTTAAATTTACTGACGCTTGCTTTGTGGCCCAGCATGTGATCAATCCAGGAGAATGTTCCATGTACACTTGAGAAGAATGTGTATTCTGCTGCTTTTGGATGGAATGCTCTATAAATATCAATTAAGTCCATTTCTCCCATTCTGTGGGTTGTCTTTTGGTTTTGTTTATGGTTTCCTTTGCTGTGCAAAAGCTTTTAAGTTTAATTATGTCCCATCTGTTTATTTTTGCTTTTATTTCCATTACTCTAGGAGACAGATCCAAAAAAATATTGCTGTGATTTATGTCAAAGAGTGTTCTGCCTATGTTTTCAGCTAAGCTTTTTTATTACCTACATACTCACCTGAGGTATTTAGTTGTTGAAATCATGATGATGAAATGGTTCATATTCAGCTGAGATCAAAGAAGGCATGAAATCTCGTTTGCCTTTGCTTTTTAAGCCTCTAAAAATGAGAAAACATGGTAGGCTTCTTTATATCACACAGTAGACATAAGTGCCTTTTGGAACAGCAGCTCCATTCACTTAGATACATGGGCTTTCCTTGTAGCTTCTCTGGTCAGAGTTCTTTTTTTTGGGGGGAGGTTTGGGGTTTTTTTGGTTTTTTGTTGTTTTAAATTTTTATTGGAGTATAGTTGATTTACAGAGTTATGTACTCTCTGCTGTACAGCAAAGTGAATCAGTTATACATATACATATACCCACTCTTTTTTAGATTCTTTTCCCATATAGGTCATTACAGAGTATTGAGTAGAGTTCCCTGTGCTATACAGTATGTCCTTATTAGTTATCTATTTTATATATAGTAGGTCAGAGTTCTTTGATGTCATCTCTCTTTGTCGTGGACTTTTGATCTTCGAAGTGCTATGGTAACAGGGACTCTCCAAGTCTTTGACCTTCTTGTAGACCAACTCCTTGGGTGGATAAGCAGTACATGCTGCTACTCTGAATAATCACAAAATCCCATCTTAACTGAGACAGCCAATTCTAAAATGTCTTCTCTTTACCACCACCACTCCAATCCACACTGAATAAATAATAACAGTAGTGAAACCCTACTACTGCTGTTTGGAGTGTCACAAAAATCCAATTCTTATTCTTCCCACCATAGCCTGGGATATGAAATTTTGGTCTTCTGAAACAGGCTACCCATAAAACGAATGCACGTGAATCTACATGGGAGCAATGGAGCTATAATTCAGTTGACTCAGTTGATTCAGTTGATTCAGGATTGTGGGTGAAAGTAGCAGGCGTAGTGGTCAGCTCCTCCCTAACAGCCCATAATGACAGAAGAGAAAGACTTATCAGCCATGGGGGAAAAAGTCTATATTCATTTTAGTGTAGGGAGAATAGTCTAAGCATTTGTGGACCTTCAAAGACAGTGTTATATTATAGATTCATAGTCAATTTGGAATGTTCAAGATAATCTAATTTACAGAGCTAGAAACTATGTCAAAATGAATAAAAGACTTTCCCAAAGGTACATAGCTATTTGTAATAGAGTATAGTTATATGAAAATTTCACCAAAAATCATTACAGTTATAAGTAGACTTGTGTGGGAGATAGAGAATCAAAGCTGCAGCTTTAGGAACGTCTTTGGATACCTTGTGGGTTACCTGTGGGTGAGTCTCCTTCCTGTCAATGGTATATAAATAACACATAATTGCACATATACTGTATTTGTTCTTATATTTATATTTCTTTTGGAAATTATCTTAGGGACTGCCTTAAATCCTAAGCTTATCAAGAATGGCATGTCTGGTTGTTCTGTACAGGAACACATCATAGCATCTTATAAGAATAATAATGTCCTCTAATGCATTAGGCTTTAAGGAGTCTCATGTTTTTATCTTATTCTTGAGATCTGATAATACAGCATGAATCAGCATAGAGGCACTGAGTACAGAACTGGTAGACGTTTTATGGGAAAATGAGCATTATAATAGACTCATGTTTTGAAGATCACTTAGGCAAATGCCTAAAATCATAGCACATGGAATAATTTCCTCTCCTCTGAGAGGCTTCTTTCTGAACTACTTCCACTCTGCCTCACCCTTATATTTCTGCAGTTCTACCCACTACAGTGCCAAATGACTTAGCATTGGGATTGCTGAGAGAAAAGAAAGAGGGCAGTACATTAAGGCTCAGTTAATATAATTTACGTAATAAAATTGTCAAAGAGCTCTTGGCCAAGTTTACATGATCGTTCCAACCTCACTTTGTTTGTAATGAAGAAAGTGAAAGGATTGACTGGCTACTTTGAAGAGTTCCTTTCCAGCTCTCCATTATTCTTATAATAGGATGCCTTGCCACTGAGTCAGCACGGGTCCTTTCTCCTACCTACCACCCTCCCAACTTAAGTTTCATTCTTTCATTTATACTTTTAGGTATTTAAATTTTTGGAATGGCTGTAGCTCTGCTTCTTAGCTATAAAAGGCATATTATTCCATTTGATAGCATTTTCTTATGTGTGAATATATGTATAAACCTGTAAGGGAATAAAACATATAATTCCACTATACATGGAATATATCAGATATACACAGATACACGTGTCTATGATATCATTAGATGCATATAGTCATTGGCAGGATATAATAGCAGATAGTGACACTTGATTGTCATTAGTGAATAACAGTGGAAATGCTAGGGTTGAGAGGTTGCTGAACATCTATTTATAATGTTGCATTCCAGGATCAGGAGAAAAATGAGAATGGCTTTCATTCCGTACAATTCAAACCAAATGATTTTATCTCTAACTTCTGAAATGGTAAGTCAGAGTTTTCTAGCCAAATCCTCCTCCTTCTAGAGGGAAATCTTAATTAGAATAGACCTCCTGTTCTGATGCTGATACTCTGACTGGGGCATTAAGAAGCCCCAATTACTGGTAGAAAGTTAATAGAGACTTTACCCCTAAAATCACCTAATTATGGTACCAGGCAGTATGCTTAGTTGTCAAGAGCTCTGGAGTCAGACTGTCTGGGTTTAAATCCTGGTCTTGTTTCATATTAACTGTGTGACCTTGGAGAAGTTATTTAACCCTTTGATGTTCAGGTTCTTCATCTGTAAAATGGGGATAATAACATACGTTATATAGAGTCATTCTAATACATAAGTGAAATAATCTTTCGAAAGCAATTAGCAAGCACAGTGACTGGAACAACGTAAGAGTTCAGAAAATGTTGGGTACTGATTTTATGTTATTTTTTATTGGCCGTACCACGAGGCTTGTAGAATTTTAGTTCCCCAACCAGGGATTGAACCCAGGCCCTCAGCAGTGAGAGCTCAGAGTCCTAACCACTGGACCACCAGGGAATTCCCCACGTCTGCTATTCTTATTTCAGATGTATATGTGTATATTGATGTATATCAACAATAGTAACATTTAGATGCGAAAGACAAGCTCTTCTCTGTAGAGCTACTAAATCCTGCAGATTTCTTTGACTCAGTGAATAAAAGTGACATTCACATTTCTTGGCAGCAGGTTCTTTGCTGAAGAAAAGAATAGGGTAGCCAGAAAGCAAAAGATCATTAAGCATATCAAACAACAGTCCTGACTTTTGAATGACCTGAATTCACTAAAGTCGAATTTTTAACTGAACCCTTTGAGTCTTTGTTATCCCTTGAATTGGTAGAAAATAAAATGTACCTAAAGACATGGCTTGTGTGTAATGTCACATCCCATGTGTCATTTACAAGCAATGAAAAGTTTGGTCATATTTACTAGAGGTAGAGGTGGCATTATATGCGATATTGTGCTGTAATACAAATGGTTCTCCACAGTATGCAAAGGAAGAGATTTTTGTTCCCTGTTCTTATGTGGTACTGAATTCACTAAATTCTGACATTTTTCTATCTCTGTTAGACTGTAGGTGTCTCTCCATGTAAAGCAATAGGGTCCATGTATAGAGTTTCAGGAAGGGGGAAATGGTGTTAGCTTTGTGTCAACCCTAAGAATAATAAGTGAGGGCGGTTATTGTATTTCCCAGGAAGCTAGGCTGTGGTGTGATGTATGCTCTCAGTTTCCCAGGCTTTGTGCAAACCTGCTACAGGACGTTGCCACATAAGTACCTTGATGCTCTGCTGGGCTTCAACCTAGGTTAGATATTCCTGTTATATTGGTTTCATAATCTTGTGGGATCCATTCCTCTAGCTTCTTGACCCTTAAGATGTAAATAAAGTGTTTCATTTTTTAAAAATCAGAGCAGATAAGGTACAATGAATATGGCTGAAGTTTTACCATTTAAGAAATTATTGTAATATTACATAATGTCCTACTTTCTTAAGAAGGAACTAGCCAAGCTTGATCTACCTGTCTTTCATTGCTCAGAGTAATCCTGAATAACGTTGTTAACATGATTATCCTTTTTTCCCCCAGGAAAAAAAAAAAAAAGGTAATATTTAGGGATTGTGTCTTAACAATGCTCTTTTTTAATTTTTATTTTATTTTTTTATTTTTGGCTGCGTTGGGTCTTCGTTGCTGTGCACGGGCTTTCTTTAGTTGTGGCGAGCGAGGGCTACTCTTCATCACAGTGCACGAGCTTCTCATTGCAGTGGCTTCTCTTGTTGCGGAGCACGGGCTCTAGGTACACGAGCTTCAGTAGTTGTGGCTCGTGGGCTTCAGTGGTTGTGGCTCGCAGGCTCTAGAGCACAGGCTCAGTAGTTGTGGCGCATGGGCTTAGTTGCTCCGCGGCATGTGGGATCTTCCCGGACCAGGGCTCAAACCCGTGTCCCCTGCATTGACAGGCGGATTCTTAACCACTGAGCCACCAGAGAAGCCCTGTCTTAACAATACTCTTAACACCTAGCATACCATCCATGTACTAGGGTCTTAATATGTGTACACAGATGTTTTCAGTAAAATGGTTTAGATTGAACAAATAATTCAAAATGTAGTACTGTGATTTCTTTTTGGTCTTTGTTGAAAGATATTAGAGTTGAAAGGGTTATTGAGAGACTTTTTTAGCCTCTTGTTTCATAATTTATTAAAATTGAAATCCAGAGAAGTTAAGTGTCTTACTCAAGATGTTTCCTTCTTTTTTAAACTGAGGATATTACTGCTGAAATAGTACATTTTCTTTATCATCATTACTTTTAACGTTATATATCCATTGACCAACCATAGAGAGATCAAAGAGCCTGTAGACGTCTTCTGATTAAATGTGACAGATTGAACATATGTGCTTAACCGCACTCCCTACCAAAATCTCCACAAATATGTCAATAGAGGGTAAAAAAGATAAAAACCTACAGAATAAAGAGAACAAGAGAGGAGGCAACAAAATTTTGGAAGCTGGAAAACAGATGGACAGGAGGTAACGAACTTCTTAGCAGAAGGAGAAAGCTGCAACTTAAACTGGCGGGAGAGGAAATCTGGAAGCAAGGTGGTTCATACCAGAGGACCCTAGAAAGGCTCATAAATAAAAAGCAGGTAATTCCCAGAGAAGAGATGTGGGTGGAACTGAGGCAGATTGATTAGAGGTTTTCATAAGAAGTAATGAAATACCCAGATTGTTTCTCTCCAACCCTAGCAGAAGACTGGTGGTTTTCTTTCTGGAGAGTTGAGGCAGAAAGGCTCTGGACCTGAGGATACAAGCCTTATTATGCCTCTCAGGGAGGAGACTGGGGGAGTCCTCTCTGAGCAAACTGACCAATGCAAGAGAAAAGACCTATGCATTCCTTGGGAGCCCCCCAACAAAATAACACTGCCAGGCTACCCTCACAAAAGCATGAGATGGAAGATAAGAACCTGTTGTTTTCATTTCTACATTCCTGCCACGCTGAACTCAAGTTTAGTGCTCAGAGTGACACGTTTTTTATAAAGAAGGCTGTCTAAATGCAAGCTAACTACATCTGATGCTTAACAACAACCAGCAATCTGTTTCAAACACTATGGGGAAAACCACCTGTGTTGGATTCATTACAAGCTCTTAGATAAGATATTTATCCTCTGCAGTTCCAATTTCCTACTCTGTAAAAAGGAAAAAGTGTATATAAAGTACTTAAGATAATGCCTAGTACATGATAAGTGTTAAGTACTTTTTAATTAATAATGCTGTTATTCATTATCATCTTCTCATCATCAATCTCAGTAATAGTTAAAGATTTTGCACAAACTGATCCAGGAAGAAGAAGCTTTCCCTCAGTTTGATTTTTTTTTTAAAAAAAAGATCTAAATACTCAAAACAAGCAAGTGCTTTAGTATGTTGTACTCTTTTATAAGTATTCATTCATTTCTAGAAATATATTGGGTCGGCCAAAGGGTTCATTCTTTTTTTTCCTGTAAGATGGCTCTAGTAGCACTTAGTTGTCTTTAACTTCATTCAGAACAATTTTGTTAGATTGTATGTGACAGCTGTCATATCAGCGTGCATTTAAAAAAAGACATCAAAATTGGTGAATTTTTGTGTAACCATTTTACTATTGAAGGTGGAAGGAAAAAAGCAACATTTTCAGCCCATTATGCTTTATTGCTTCAAGAAAGGTAAAAATGCAACTGAAACACAAAGAAAGATTGGTGCAGTGTGTGGAGAAGGTGCTGTGACTGATCGAACACGTCAAAAGTGGTTTGCGAAGTTTCGTGCTGGAGATCTCTCGCTGGACGATACTCCGTGGGCGGGTGGACCAGTTGGAGTCGATAGCGGTCAAATCGAGACATTAATTGAGAACAATCAACGTTATACCACTCGGAAGATAGCCGACATACTCAAAATAACCAAATCAAGTGCCGAAAATCATTTGCACCAGCTTGGTTATGTGAATCGCTTTGATGTTCGGGTTCCACATAAGTTAAGTGGAAAAAAACCTTCTTGACCATATTTCTGCATGCAGTTCTCTACTTAAACATAATGAAAACATGCCATTTTTAAAACAAATTGTGACGGGCGATGAAAAGTGGATACTGTACAGTAATGTGGAATGGAAGAGATCGTGGGGCAAGTGAATGAACCACCACCAACCACACCAAAGGCCGGCGGTCTTCATCCAAAGAAGGTGATGTTGTGTATGTGGTGGCATTGGAAGGGAGTCCTCTATTATGAGCTCCTTCTGGAAAACCAAACGATTAATTCCAACAAGTACTGCTCCCAATTAGACCAACTGAAAGCAGCACTCAACAAAAAGCGTCTACTGAAACAGAAAACAGAAAACGCATAGTCAACAGAAAATGCATAATCTTCCATCTGGATACAAGACCGCATGTTTCTTTGATGACCAGGCAAAAACTGTTACAGCTTGGCTGGGAAGTTCTGATTGATCTGCTGTATTCACCAGACATTGCACCTTCGAATTTCCATTTATTTTGGTCTTTACAAAATTCTCTTAATGGAAAAAATTTCAATTCCCTGGAAGTCTGTGAAAGGCATCTGTTCTTAAAAAGTTTTGGGAAGATGGAATTATGAAGTTGCCTGAAAAAATGGCAGAAGGTAGTGGAACAAAAGGGTGAATATGGTTGTTCAATAAAGTTCTTGGTGAAAGTGAGAAATGTGTTTTTAATTATTACTTAAAAACTGAAGGCACTTTTTGGCCAACCAAATACTTCAGGTATTGCTAATAAATTAGACTTTCCTAAGGTTTCATGGGATTATGGAAAAATCCTAGAAATGATCAAATTCTGTGGTCACTATAGCAACAGCTTACCCCGTCTTTCTCTCCTTTTTTGAGCCTATCTTAACACAGGATTCTAAAACACAAGTTAATAGTGGTTGGTTATACATATCCACACTTGTTCTTTTCAACGTGAGAAAAACTATTGTGTTTTTCGTAGATATCCCATTAACTCGGTGGCCCTTTACTGTCCTGTGGCTGTCGCCAGCTGCCTTGTCCAAGTTGTCTGAAGGGGCTGATGGCACCATTGGGTTGGGGGCAGGAATGGGAGCTTTCAGCCTTAAACTCTTGGGTGCCCGATGGTAGAAAAGTGATGGAAAAGAGGGTTCTTGGCTGCTTGGGGGGTGGAGCGGGCAAAGGTTGCAGGTTGGGCAGTGGCTTGTTTAGTGGCAGATGGGTTGCCTTGTTGCTCTTTTCCTTATTTCCTAGGCTTAGATGGGTGGCATGTCCTATGTAGATACTCTTTCCTTCCTCTGAGATTCTACCCCACACACAGATCTGAGCCATAAGCGTACTTGGCAGCTCTCTTCGGAGTGGTTTGGTGTATCTTCAGTAGGTGTCTGTATTCCTTAGTTGTTGGCTCCAGCCACAGGCTGCTGGGCACTGAGCGGACAGAGGACTCAAAGCATAAACTCTACTGTGCTGTAACCCCACGTCGCCAGGCTTGTGAAAACCAGTCCAAGGGCCCGAGAGCACTAATGGGTAAATTAACTCCTCGTTAGGTCACCCCCCAACTCCCTTCTTTGGGAGAAGGGAGCCTGGACCTTTTTCTCTGATAAATAAGATCAGAAACCCTGCTACCAGTCATCAGACTGACTGGCACACCCCGTACTGGCTGGCTTTGAGCCTTTGGGGTTGTGAAAAGCCTCTCTGTTCTCTCCTCTGGTTCACCTTCCAGCGCCTCCTTAGAGACTGTGTCTAGAGGAGCGAGGGGTAGGGGACTCTTCGCTTTCTTACTGAGACCGTCCTTCCCCTTCTGTTCCATCCCTGTTGGCTAGTGGCAGTCAGGTGTTTGCTGCACAGGGGCCCAGCACCGTGCAAGTCACAACCTGTGTGGAGAAAAGTAGTCCTAAGAGCTCACATTTAACGCAGCGACCCTCAGCATGTGGCTGCCGCCAGCCTCCCTGTCCTGGTTGCCTGAAAGCGCCGTTGTAGCCATTGCACCGAGCACATCATGTGTCTTCTCTCTGCAGCCTGAATTTCAATCCAGAGTTGTACCACACAAGTGGGAACAACTTTTACCCACATTCTACCAATTAGGATCCTGAGGTTTTAGAGTCAGTTTCCTGGGGGTATAACACAGAAGTGAGGTCCGTCTGCTGCCAGATCTTGTCTCTACTTCTCTACTACCAAAAGCAGTTCTGCCCCAGGCCTTAGCCTCAGGAAGGACACACTTGAGGCAGCGAGTAAGCAGTACCAGACAGAATGCCATCAAGTGCTGTATCAAGTAGGCCGTAACAATAATATTTCTTGTTTGTGTGCATATTTCCACTCTGCTTGGTTCCAAAAAGGATTAAAAGTTGTCAAAATACTTAACCCAATTCTCCTTTGATTTTCATAGTAACCCAGTGATAAAGGCATTATCACCTTTATTTTACAGATGACAAAACTGATTCTCAGGTTGATTTAACCAGTCAGTAAGTGAGTCAGGGCTGGGCTCCAGTCAGATGCAGAGCAGCAATCACCTTGTCAGGGGTGTTCCTGGTGACAATGCTGATTAGTTTCCACAGGAAAAGTAGCATCCTAGCCTCCCTCGTGTCTCAGGTAGCAGAAATTTTGTTGTTTCTGTCCCTACCCTTCTACCCCTGGAGAAGCACACATTACTATGGTTTGGCTCAGTTCTCTATGAGACAGGCCCTTGAATACAGAGTTAAAAGGCATATGTACCCTAAAGTACTCAGCACAGGACACATCCCTAGGTAATGAAGGTATAAAAACACGCCTGAGAGTGATGGCCACCAACTTTCCTCCTCTGGAAAGTGAGAGGAGGAAGGTACAACTTTATATCTGTAATATTTTATTTTTAAAATATATTCAAAGAAAACAAAAAAGATTATTGGGAAGAGGAGAGAAACATTGAATTTACTTTTCTACTGAGAGCTGATTTTTAGAAAATTGAGTACCAGAGTGTTATGAAATAATCAGTGTTGTATAAATGAGGAATTGTATTATAATGCTTCTGAATTACCCTTCTATGCTTGTTTTAGATGCTCACAAAATACTCGGTTTTTGATAATCCCAATCTAACCTCATTGAAGGCAAGAAGTATATTTGCTTATCTTTGTCACTTAGTGTCCAGCGGAATATCCCGATTCATAGTAGGCCGATGAATGATCACATGCAGAAGAGAGCAGCTTTGTCCTCACCACATGCTCCATTCTGTTGGAATAAGTGATCCCATATAGGTACAGTAGCAGAACTATTCTCTCTAGTTTAACATTCAACTTTTCCTTAATTGTTCTCCGTTTAAAAAAAAAAATTTTTTTTTTTTTAACTAGCTCCCTTGCTTTTCTGCCTAAAGTTAGTGAAGGAAAAACTGTGCCTGTTCACTGAAGGCTGCATGCATTGTAGGAGCCGGGTACACGTGGATAGCCTACAGCTACTGCAGGTGAAATTGCACTTGATGTGCATTCATAAAGGACGGGCTCCCGCTCCTTCCAGCTCACTGTAATTGTTCAGCAGATGAGCTAATGGCATTTAGGACGCTAGGGAAGCAAAGGTATTTTCATAGCTTGTTTCTCTCTCCTCTCCCACAAAACATGGCCACGATCTGACACACGATCCATGGGCGCAGCCCTTTTTAGGATGCAGGAGATGCTTCCCTGTGTCTGTGGCTCACAATGGCAAACAATAGAGACTTCTGCGATGATATTTTGCCTCCCTGGTGTTCAAACTTCTTCAGTTAAGCCTGTCTGGAATCTATTTAAATGTTATCCATCAAAGCTTTTCTTTTCTTTTTTTTTTTTTTTAATAAAAGGGGGAGTGAACGTGGAACCAGAGGAAAGACTGTATCTTTGCCAAGATGCTCTCTCCTCTCCTTGTGACTCATCCTTAGAAAAGCAGAGGGACTTTGGAAAGCTGCCTGCAGTCACACTGAGACAGCTCTCCTGGCACTTTCAGACATTTAAAAAATTTTCTTAAGCAATAAAAGATGTTTTTCAAATTGTTCATTCCTTCCTCTGGGCCAGCCTAACAGCTTTTGTTTAGCTGTAGCATGGTGGTTGTATGGAAGTCTTGCCAGCCAGAACAGACGAACCCAGGCCTTTGTTTTTGGAGTATTACTAAGGAATTAGCTCTTCCCTGTTTAAAATTGGTAATCATTCTTTCTTAAATGATTGTTATCATGTTGCGTTTGGTCATTCTTAAGACTTTTCTTAGTATATTGTGATGTACAATTTCAAATATTCAGCTATTAAAAAGTTTGGTTTTAGTATGGGGGTGCTAGCTTGAGCTAAATAGAGGAGCTGCTTATTAAATGTAGGCAGTCTGGTTTTTACCATTTGGCAGCACAGGAAAGAAAGGACATCTTAATTCTCTTACCTTCATATATAAATAAGGATGTTTTGGTAATTGGTAAATTAAAGCTTCCAGAAAACCAGTTAGACTAACAAATCTAATCCTCAGTTTTCAAATTTCTTTCCCTTTTAGCTACAAAAAATGTTTATGTCCTTTTATGGTTCCAGAAACTGGCAAGTAATTTCTTAATATCTCTGTGACCACTCCCATATCACTCCCCCATTTTTGAAGGGTTCAACCATCTCTGCTCTAAGAATTGCCACTTAACAGGGGTTTGATACCAAAAATAAGTAAGTTATAGTGGTGAACTATTTGGATGTTTATGCCTGCTTAGCAATAATTTAAGGAGTAAAAGAAAGTAGCAACATACAGAAACAATTTGTGTTTTACAGGAAAGTTACTTTGGATGGCTGACTCTTAGATATAAATTGAATACAATGAAGTATTCATTTGAGTAGAAAATCCTTTACTTAGGGAGAGATCAATTGCTGAAAATTTTTTTTTTTTAATTTATTTATTTTATTTATTTTTGGCTGTGTTGGGTCTTCGTTTCTGTGCGAGGGCTTTCTCTAGTTGTGGCAAGCGGGGGCCACTCTTCATCATGGCGCGCGGGCCTCTCACTATCGCGGCCTCTCTTGTTGCGGAGCACAGGCTCCAGATGCGCAGGCTCAGTAGTTGTGGCTCACGGGCCCAGTTGATCCGTGGCATGTGGGATATTCCCAGACCAGGGCTCGAACCCGTGTCCCCTGCATTAGCAGGCAGATTCTCAACCACTGCGCCACCAGGGAAGCCCTGAAATTTTTATTATCTTACAAAACTTGATCTCCAATTAAAATCTACTTTTAAGGACCTTGAATTTAATTTAGTGATTGTATCATTTCATCTTGAAATTTTAGATGCCAGTTTGTGAGGTCTGCTGTCCCCGTAATAGTCTATGTAGACTGCCCAAGCTGGGTGAAATGATATTCACCTGACTGGGGAATGAGGCTAGTGGAATAGAGCAGAATCAGATGTGGACTGAATGGTGGCTTTTATCCTTGAGTCTCTGTTCTCTTATTTGTATCACTACCATTTTTCTAGTTTAACAGTGACGTGTAAATGTATGATGTTTTAATGAATGGATTAGGCTTATTATTCTTCAGTCATTAAACATGAGAGCTGGAAGGAGTTTCAGGGGTCTGGTCTAGTTGAGTTCCAGTGTATTTTGTTTGACCCATACAATATGTTTTCAAAAACAGTATAACTAGGCAGCTACTTTGCTTGATAATAATACAAGTAGCTTTGTACCTATTGTCTTACATGATTCTTCATGCATTTATATTAACTGACTGGCCCCTGCAGACATTTGAGTGTATGATCTGGATAATCCTACCTTTTCATTTTACAGTTGTAGGAACTGAAACCCCAAGGATCGAGTGACTACAAAGTCAAATGGCTAATTCAGGGCAATTCCAAAACTGTTTCACCGCCTGAGTTTTTTTTCTTTGTTTGTTTCTTTGTTTTTAGTAGGTTAGAGACCTTTGTCAAACTGCAGAGATGTTTCTTAAAGATGTCTTACAAATAAAAGAATTGAAAGGCAGTGGTGGAATAGTAAGAGTAAACAGTCTAGTTTATACTTTAGGTCCTGGAGTTATCTGACTTATCTTGGATAAATCATTTCATCTCATTGGACACCAAGATTCCTCATGCATAAAGTAAAGGAATTAGACTAGACGATTTCACTTCACCCAGTACAGGGCTTGGTAAGTAGTGACTTCTCAATAAATAGTTTAATGAACAGTGGTTATTGAAGGTCCCTACCAGCACTAAACTATAGATTCTCTAATTCTATATGAACTTTTCTTCCTTCCCCATCCCCAATTTACTTGGCCTAGATGGCTTTCAGAGTCTCTTCCAATCTTGAGAGGAGTCTAAGTTTTTTGATTTAGAACTTGTTAGGGGAGGTCTTTGAACCCATGTGCTCTATCGTCTATTCTCCTGTTTTTGGTTTCACTCTCCCATCAGCTTGTCTGTTCCCTGAACTTATTGGACTGCAGCATCTATGTATCCTTTTATGTATGATGGGAAGGAGGCAGCAGGGGGCAGAAGTGAGGAGTAGGTGACTTTCCAGAATGACCACATATTATTTCACATTCTCTGCCGTCTCTGATCTCCTCCTGCCTTGGCACAAAAAAGGTAGCATTTCCTCCTGGCTTGGTCTGTTTATAGGCAGGATAATACTTCAAAACCGGAAGTGGATTATCGTTTCAAATATAAATAATACTTATGAGTTTCAACAGACATTATTGGTATTTATACAGTCTTAGCAGGCCTAGTCACTATTGCCAAATCATCAAACACCTACTGTTGTAGGTCACAAAAAGATAGAAAACTTGTCCCCTGCCTTTTAAGAGCTTAAAGCCTTAATAATGAAGTCAGTAGAGTTACAGAAATAGAAACCAGGTATGAACTTGGGTTGTATAACTGGAAGTAAATCCAGTCTTACCTTTTGCTATAAATAGAATCCTTTGAGATTCAGCTTTTCCATGTGTTAGAGAATCAAAATGTTTAAAACGCTGAGATGCTTTTCTTCTTTATTTAAAAAAAAAGATGATTCTTAAGAAATCCAGATTAGTGCTGAGCTTCTCTTCCATCAAAAATACCCCAAAAGAGATCCATAATCTCACACACAAAAACACATATAAATCCGCTCAACACCAGCTTAACTCTTCCCTGCTTTTATGCCGGTGTGCTTCGTCCCCTGGGCCAGTCCTCTGCCTGCTCATTTCTTTTGTGGCAGACTTAATCCCGACAACTTCACTAAGCCTAGAATACTCCAGAAATCCTAAATGCTATTCCTTTGTCTTCCTCCTTTTTTCACACCTCCCCCTTCCTCAGAACTATTCAGATATATAGGCTACCCCTGGTTAATTAATATATGTGATTTTCCTGCCTTAGTCATCGTATTATTTATGATTTTGCAGAAATTATATCTGAAGTTCCTAGCCCAAACTTTAGAAGACATCAGGAAATGTTGGCGTCTTTTTAAAACTGGCTCATTTATGGCTCATAGATTTCCTACTGAAAACCAAAAATATTTCCCTTATCTCTGCCCGACCCAAGCCAGTTCCCACAACTCTATGTGTTTTTATAAATAGGGCTGGTTCCAAAATCCAGTTTTTCTCAGCTTCCTGCTGTCCTGAGCTGAAGGCCCTCTTCCTTTAGCCTCACCTTGCCCTCCACCGTCTCTCAGGCATGAAGCTAACCTGTGTATCCACCTTGCAAGTGGCTGGAGAAGCCCCACCAGGCACTTCGGGTGCAATTTCACTGACAGATCAGTTGTTGGCTACAAAGACAGACGTTTTATGCTTGTAGGACCATCGCCAGGAGGGCACCTCAGCAATCACTGTAAATACTTTTTTCTTCTCCAGTTCTCCCCACAAATAATCCTTCCCTGTTACCCATATGATCACCTTTTGGAGGCTGACAAAAATAGTAGGCTTCAGACAAAGAACAGTTGGCTTCATCTGACTGGCTCCTGTGCTTTATATATTTACCATGAGAGAAGGAGCAGCAGAGCATAGAGTCAGTCTATAGGTTTTTTCTTTCTGTATCTGAAGGGAGAGATGTCATCTTTAAGATTGTTTGAAACTAGAGGAAACTGGGCAGACCAGCAGGGTTAGACCACAGACCATCTGGCACAGGGTAGCTACTTAGTAAATATTTTCTTAGTGAATGAAAAATGTGTCCCCTATATTGAGAGATGTTGATCTGGCTAAACAATAGCCAGATCAGAGAGAAGACAGAATAGTTTGGGGATATATGTCCTACTTGTCCTTGCTTGTTTTCTATTCCATGAATGATATGGAAAATGGAGTATTTCTCCTAGAGTACTTTCTTGGATGTGAAATGTTATTTCATTATACCAGGTGAAATGCTGGCGACCTCATTTTTAAGCCCAGGGTATGACAAATTTAGACTTTGATATCTAGCAAGTCCCTCTGTTTTCCATCTTCACTTTAAAATGTGTTATTATGCTGCATTTATTTAGCACTTCACTTTTGTAAAATTCTATGCCTGTGTTATTCTCTACCAAAAAATCCACTTACTTGTTACCCTTATTAGAATGGCAAACAGGGATACCAAATGTCTCATGGCTGTTTTCAGAGAAAACTACTTGTAAACTGGATTTTAATTTTTTCAAGTTCTATTTTGGAAATTGGCAGAATGTAAATTACAAATGAACTGAAATTATAGTTTTATTACCTTATTTGCTTTTCCTCTTATAAAATTAATAACTCTAGGGTTAGAAAGAATCTCAAGGAGGTTATCTGTATAAAATTTGCTCAAATTAAGCAGCAAACCCTGGAGAGGTTGATTCTAAAGGAGGCATTAGGAGTTTTTAGGGCTAATAGAACTGTTCTTTTTTTTTTTTTAATTTTTATTTATTTATTTATTTATGGCTGTGTTGGGTCTTTGTTTCTGTGCGAGGGCTTTCTCTAGTTGCGGCAAGCAGGGGCCACTCTTCATCACGGTGCACGCGCCTCTCACTCTCACGGCCTCTCTTGTTGCGGAGCACAAGCTCCAGATGCGCAGGCTCGGTAGTTGTGGCTCACGGGCCTAGTTGCTCCGCGGCATGTGGGATCTTCCCAGACCAGGGCTCGAACCCGTGTCCCCTGCATTGGCAGGCAGACTCTCAACCACTGCGCCACCAGGGAAGCCCCGATAGAACTGTTCTTATAGCTTGACTGTGGTGGTGGTTACACAACTGGATGCATTTGTCAAAATTCACAAATTCACTGAAAAGTGTGAATTTTACTGTTTGTATGTTATATCTTTGTTAACCTGTTTTTTAAAAAAGAAAAAAGCAGTAGAACTTTAAAAAAAAAAAAAAAGACATTTTTATCTGCCTAAGAGGTAGATAATGAATTCATTGGAAATGTACACGCCCGAACTTAGGCATTTGCGAGGGCAATGTTTTAAAAGGAGGGGATTCTTGCTCTTGATGCATCACTTAGTGCACACTCAGGACATATTTGTTGAAAAGTTAAAATTACCTTGGGCTTCCCTGGTGGCTCAGTGGTTAAGAGTCTGCCTGCCAAGGCAGGGGACATGGGTTCGAGCCCTGGTCCGGGAAGATCCCACATGCCACGGAGCAACTAAGCCCGTGCGCCGCAACTACTGAGGCTGCGCTCTAGAGCCCGTGCTCCGGCAACAAGAGAGGCCACCGCAATGAGAAGCCCGTGCACCGCAACGAAGAGTAGCCCCCGCTCACCACAACTAGAGAAAGCCTGTGTGCAGCAATGAAGACCCAATGCAGCCAATCAATCAATAAAATAAAATAAATTTTTTAAAAAAGTTAAAATGACGTGAAGTTCCCCTATAAAAGTAAGAATCTGGGATCTCAAGCAAGAAAGTGGTTTTAATCTAGAATACTGATGTCTTTATTATCAGTTCCTATATTAGACTCCTATATTAGCCCCCTTTTTCAAACACTTGACAAAGATATAATAGTCATTAGAAAATTATTGCATCAGAACTTGGTTTTATTTGTGGTAGTTGGGGGCAACTAATAATTGATGAAAGCAGAATTTCCAGCAGGATGCAAAAGAAAGTAATTATCCTTGTAGAATAAGAAAGTGCGTAGCCATGACTGAATCAGATTCTGGTTTGAATAATCACCTGACACCCTCTTGCTCTTTGGTTCTAGTTCAGGGAAGCGCTCAAACCTTTCAATAAGTGCCCACTTTGCTTCATTGATAAGGCTCCCCGTCCGCACTACAGACTCTGAAGCCAGCTGTGTTTTCTTCTTGGCACTCTTCCTGTCCTCCTTTTACCCCAGCCCCCTCACCCATCTCCATGTCTACCCAACTCGGGGGCTGAGATTTCCATCTGTAAAGCCTGTTGCTACAGGATACAGAATTCACTCGGGAGGCGGGAAAGCTGCATGTGTGTGTTTAAGGATGGTGGCTCTCATAATCAGATAAATGTTGTGGAAAGCTTGCTCATTCATATGGAAGAGCCAGCGCTGCAGCTAAATGGTGGAGCCGCTGAGCTCCAGGCTCTGGCATCTGTGCATTAGCCCTGCTCAGTCAGGAGCGCTTTTGTTTGTGATACTGAAATAGCTGAGGAGCATCACCGCTTTTGCCTTCAACAGTAACCTTTGGTTGAACCCATGGAAAAAAGGCTGTATCGCTTTTTGTTTTTGTTTTTTTTTTAAAGCAACGATGAAATTGGTCACAAATAGGAAATCCCATGTGATTCTACACACAATGAAGTACCTCCTATGTAATCATAGTAAGTCTCTGGTGTTTTACTTTTCACTCTTGACTTCCTTTATATAACTGCTCTTCCCTTCTAAGATATCTCAAAGGTATCAAAGACTTTTTCCCCATGTCATGCATCCTGTGATTCTGCTTTCCTTCCTTCCTGGTGACATTAGTCTTGAATGAACAGTAGTGCTGGTGAATGCCCTGAAAAGCCTGGAATGTAACCTGATTTTTGAGGAGAGGAAGCTTCTCAGTTCCTGCCTTTTGACTTGCCTGGACAAGTTCTGTCTTCACCTGGGAACCCACTTAGCACTGTGGACAGAGTTATCTTCAGCCACAGGGTACCAGCTTTGGGAACTAGTAAAGCCGGAGCTTAAGAGCACACTTCATTCTCTCCTTCTCCTTCTTGTGCCCCTCCTTCCTTCCAAGAAAATACTCACGTCCTTAGGATTGTTGTCAAGTTTGCTTCTGTTTTATAAGCGGGAAGCTCAGAATGTCTCTTGCCTCCATGAGCACAAGCATTGTTGGGGTTATTTGGGTTGCATTTGTTTATCTTTTCCACACTCACACGGTTTGCCTAGCTTGGCAGCCTGCTGGCCTGGACAATAATAAAGCTTCTGTCGAGGTGAGCAAACAGCTGATGGCATGGGGCACAGAGGGGACTCCTACAGTAGCTGCCTGTAATCTGCCGGGCTGGTGGTCAGAGTAGGCAAGAACAAAAGCCAGTCTGTTTGCAGGCAATTTGGAAAATCAATGTGTTAGTTGTGTTCTTGTCTCTTTGCCTTTCTCTTGGCTAAAACGGGAGAATGCTGGTCCAGCAGTTTGCAGAATCGTTCCAGGCAAGTACCCATTCCAGAGACTTACCTGCCTGTCATATTTCCACTGGCTGTTCTGAAAAGGGCCCGAGTTTTTCTGTCTGAACTGCTTAAAAAGCCACTGACAGAGAGTTCTTAAACTCAACATCCAAAGTTGGACCCTACTATTCCAATGTTTTGAGTGGTTTATATTCTAGATAGTTATTCACGTAAGTTGTGTGCTAATTTTTTTTTTTTTTAATGCTGATGAGGGCTTAAAAAGGAGTTTGTTTGTTGCCTAGCTATGAAATGCAAGAATTGCACTTTGAGCAACATATTTCATAATATATGTGTGTTTGCCTCTTATTCCTAAATTGATTTAATATTGTCACTTAGTTGAAAATGTCCTAGTCATCGTTGTGTATCTGGATTATTAGGTCTTACAGAGCAGAGATCACACCAAGTAGCCCTGTTCTAGGATGGGAGAGGGAGTGAACTTAGTAAAGACCCATGTGAGTCTGTTGACACATCTTTCAAAGGACAGCCGTGCAGATGATTATATTAGTTGTATGAAGTCTTGAGTTACTTTCCCTTTAGGCTTCTAAGAAATAAAAGGCGATAAGGAAAGATTTGAGAAGAAAAGACTTTTCTGTTCATCCGTGTGTTAAAATTAGCCTCAGAAGGTTTGCAAATGGCTTTAAACAAATTTTCATTTGCACTTTGAAGGTCTATAACTAGATCCTATCAATCTTTGTTCCTCTTTTTCAAAGCCTAAAACTGGTCTGCTGATTATGAATAAGAGAAAAGGGTGTTTGGTTTTATGTGGTCATGGTGCTCTTATTTTAAAGTCCATCAAAAAGAAAAGTAATAACTTTAATGGTCATTGGAGACATCCTAAAGCAGAAGATGAGATTTAAATAATCGTGGGTAAAGGAGATAATTGACATTTTTTGTTTTGTTTTGTTTTGTTTGTTTGTTTTCAAAGGAAAAATAGACTAAACCTAACAGCCACTACTACCAAAAATACCTCTAGCATCTAGCAGTGCCCTTTGCATTTTTAGTATTTATCATGCCCCCCGCCCCCGTGTTATTGTTAAACTGGTTTATATACCTTATTTTTGTAATGAGATTATAAATACCCCAAACAGGGAATTTACAAATTCTACAGTATACCATAGACGTTAACATAATGATCAATACATTATTGCATTTAATACGTGTTGATTAAAGCTCTTTTTTTATTTGTCAAAAACCTATTGTCAGCCACAAATTGTGTCAGGCACTGAGGCATCAGTGTGGAGCAAGGCAGTCACTGCCCCTGCTTACTGCCCAGGGAGCCTACAGGCTAGCGAGAAAGCATCACCATCTTTAGGCAGTACACCTGGTATTTCACTTGACTTTTTTTTTTTTTTTTAATAAAATTAGCTGTTAATTGGCCATTACACTTCAAATCTCAGATTTTTCAGAGTAACAAGGAGTGATGCTCAAGTTGCTCAAGTGTTGATTTTAAAATGTGAGGGAAAGCATGAAATACTAAAAGATATAGTTTGTTTCATTTCTATGCAGAGGATCTCATTAAACCTACTATCTAGGGCACTTATACAATGGCTTTCTCTGGCTAGGTCACTCTCATCTTAAACATAATTTGACATATTTCTATCCTTCTGCTTTTATCTAAAGGGGTTAATTCTGTAAAGAAAGAGTGAGAGAGACATTTTCCAGCCAAATCTAAGGCAGTCAAAAAACTGGACAGAGCTAGATGACTTCAAATCCATAAAACATCTTCAGATCTTATTTTTGTCAAATCTCTCACCAGATCACTAATAAATAGCCTAAATTAAATACTACTTCTCACTTGCTCTCTTTTTCTCAGCTTTTACTTTGGCAGAGAACCTGTTCAGCAGGAAACTATCCCAATGCCAGATGGCAGGAAATAGCAGGTGGCAAATTGAATAACCAGCCTTTGAAAAACACCAGTATTAGCCTCTAGCCCCAATTCTCAAATATGGCACAAAATTCTTTCACTTGAAGTTTTTGTCTTGCCTTTTGTTTTTAAGAAAACTGTTTGAATTTTGTGGGGTCCAGGGATTGACTTGCTTCCTGAATGGTCAAAGTGGGGACTTCAGCTGACACGAGATGATGTTTGAGGAACCGTCCCGATCAAAACAGATAAACAGAGGTCTCCTCACACCCTCACACCTCTCACCTGAGTGAGAGGTCTCCCCTCTCACTCAGCCCTGTGGCACAGACCCCCAAGAGCAAGGAGAAGCTGCTCCGACCAGTGTGTGCCAACTCAAGGCAAGAGCAGCATTCGAATTCCTTTACAAGTTCCATTCTTTTGTGGGAATACTGGTACTATTATACACCTCAGCTTGGACTGCTTAGGCCTTTTAAAACCATGTGGGGAACAGTAGGAAGCAAGAGGAGATAGACTGAAGCGCTGGAATAGAGCTGTGAGAAAGCGTGATCATGGATCCTGGAGGGCCTGAATGCTAAATTTTGCTCATTTTTTTTTCTTTTTTGTTTTCTTTCAGTTCACTGAAGAGTGTCCTAATCTCTCCTAAGTGCCACAAGAAATAGCAATATAACTCAAAGCTGATTTTCCACTAGAATTGTTATGCTATCCTAGTTTTCATTTTTGCTTCATCTGTTTTATTTTAAACTTCTAAAGTATAAGCTTCCACATCTGTCTTCTAATGAAATGTGTATTTATGTAACACCATGGTTAGAAGAGCATATTCCTGAAATCATTTTTGTAAATCTCATGTTAAAACAAGGTATTGAATTGGGGGTATAAATAAGGAACAAAATTTTTATACTCTTTTTGTTTATTATTATTTTGCCTTTTTTCGCATTTCAGACTTTATAGTGAATGAGTTTTACCCTCAAGCTTTTATCAACTGTTGGTCTTTATGACTTTTATGATCACATTGACTGCACATCAGGACCTGCTGATGGAAGAAGGATTTTGGCATTGACATTTAGGAGTTAACCCCAATTTTCTCTCTTCTTATGCTTTATTTAGATTTCGACACAGCCCCAACTGCTGGTACCTGAGAGATTGGACTATCCACACCTGGATTAGGCAGTGTCTAAAATATGGTGCCCCAGACAAAGCCTTATATACCCTTGTAAATAAGGTGAGTGGTTTCCTGGCATTTGCAGCTTATTCTTCTGAGTTTAGGTGATGTGGTGTTTGTACCATTACAGAACAGCAGAGAATAGTACAAGAAGTAACTTTTAAATTTATTTGCCCTCAGAAAATCTTTTTAGAATGGAGCTGGTATAAATTAACCAACACATTAAAAATAAACATTCCGGTAGCTGTGGCTTTTCCAAGCACAGTGACTTAAAAATAGAGTGGTAAAAGCAAAAGGTAATCCAATCACAAGAACTTTGTTGGTGGTCATTTCATTCTTGATCCCTAAGTCTTGGATTTTTTGCCTAGTTCCCTTTGGTGAAGTTTAGAGAAAAAGACATGACCATTTTGCTGGAGTGTGATCTCCAGAGCATTCAGATCATCTTACACATTTTTAAGAAGACAGACTTCCTAGGTTATTCAAAACATGTCTTCCTAAGCCCCTGACTCCTCCCCTCAAGCCCCAGAGCCCCTGTGATTAGGGTCTTTCTGCATGTTATACTCTACCCAAGGGTTGAGTCTTCATTCCCTTCATAGTATGAAATAAATACAAAATAAGCAAAAGTTTAGAATTTTATTATTGTGAGTCTCAAGCTACAATCCTAGTTTGACCCTTAATAAGACTTTAACAATATTTCTGTGGAAATGTGTTATTTCTATAGTGTCACTGGACCTTCTATGGTAGACCTCAAAAAGAAATACTAATTTTGTTTTTGGGAGTTCTTGTTCCCATGACTTGGGCCTAATTTAACTTAATATACATTTCAGATAGTTTGTGTGCGAGATGTTGCGTTGGGTATGGCATTGTCCCAAAAAATGAGCAATGTCCTATCCTTTCCCTCGGAAAGCTTATAATTTAATAAAGTAGATAAGCAGGTTCACTGATAAATCTAATATTAAGCCCCAGGGGAAGGAATGGATTAAATCTTGCTCTTCAGTTCAGACTTTAATGACACAGATCATACTCAAAGAAGAAGATTCCTGTGAAAACAAAACAAGAAGTTCTGGAAAGACAAAAAATGTCTATCTCATTTTCTACTCTTACTAGTCTTTTAGTGGAAAGAACACCAGACAAGGAGTCAGAAGACCCAAGCTATAACCTCATAAATTCTACCAATTGCTCATAACTTCAGGCAAATAGTAGTTTTATTCTTCTAGGTCTTAGTTTTTTCAACTCTTAAGTCAAGTGAGTTGCACTAAATCAGTGATTTCCAACCCTGGCTGCCTGTTAGAATCACACAAGAAGCTTTTAAAAATTATAGATGCTTTTCTCCACCCCCAAGATTCTAATTTAATTAATCTTTCTGGAGTCCAGCCATTGGTAGTTTTTTAATTGTTTTTTTAGAAAATAGATTTTATTTTTTTGGAGCAATTTTGGGTTCACGATAAAATTGAGCAGAAGGTACAAAGATTCCCCACATGTTCCCTGTCCCCCCACGTGCACAGCCTCCCCAGTGAGCCATTTGTTACAACTGATGAACCTACATTGACACATAATCGCCCAAAGTCCGTAGTTTACATTCGGGTTCACTCTTGATGTTGTACATTCTATGGGTTTAAACAATGTATAATGACATGTATCTACCATTGTAGTATCATACACACTAGTTTCGCTGCCCTTAAAATCCTCTGTGCTCTGCCTTTTCATACCTCATTGGTGTCTTTTAAAAGCTCCCAAGCTGATTCTCATTTGCAGTCAGTGTTGAGAATCACTGACCAGTTGATTTCTAAGGTTCCTTCCAGCTTTAATGATTTATCATTCTAAGATATTTTGTTTTTACCCTGCCTTAGGGATTAGTGAAGATTTGGTTGACTGCTTTGATGAATTTAAACACTGCCCATGAGCTACAACCTTTAAAGCAATGGATTCTAAACTTTTTTTCCATTTCGGCACATCTGAGGCATTCTGTACAGCCTGCTGGTAATAGTGACTCAGTTCAGCAGTGATTTGCAACTGGGGTTTAGGGTTATCAGAATTTCTAAGGGGATGGGTATAATTGGAAAAAAAAGAATTCCTCAGGTGTTTCTGGTGGTTGACGGGGGGCGGGGGGGATGAGCTTACTGAAGTAAGGATTTAAAACAGACACATGACCACAGCCTAGACCATTAGTAGTCAGACTTGATTGTGTGTGCAAGTCACACAGGAGCCACAGCAACTTCAGGCTTCTTGGGTCTTTAAAAACTAGTCTAAGAGACAAGAGATAACAGATGCTGACAAGAATGTGGCAAAAAGGGATCCCTTGTGCATTGTCGGCAGGAATGTAAATTGGTACAGCCAGTATGGGAAACAGTATGAAGGCCCCTCAAGAAATTAAAAATAGAACTATAATTTGATCCAGCAATTCCACTTCTGGATATAAATCCAAAGGAGATGAAATGACTATCTCAAAGAGATACCTGCACCCCCATGTTCATTGCAGCACTATTCACAATAACCAAGCCATGGAAACAACCTAAATGTCCATTTACAGATGAATGGATAAAGAAGATGTGGGGTGTGTATATGAACATATACATACAATGGAATAGTTAGCCATAAAAAAGGAGATCCTGCCATTTGAGACTACATGGACAAACCTTAAGGGCATTATGCTCAGTAAGATAAGTCACTCAAAGAAAGACAAATACCTCATGATCTCACTTATATGTGAAATCTAAAAAAGCGGAACTCATAGAAACAGTGTAGAATAATGGATGCCAGGGACTGGGAGGGCGGGAGAAATGGGGAGATGTTGGTCAAGGGATACAAACTTCCAGTTGTAAGATGAGTAAGTTCTGAGGATCTAATGTACAGCACGGTGACTGTAGTTAACAGTACTGTATTGTATACTTGAAAGTTGCCAGGAAAGTAGATCTTAAATGTTCTCACCACTACCACCACCAAAAAAATGGTAATTATGTGAGGCAATGAATGTGTTAACTAGCCTTATTGTAGTAATCATTTTGCAATATATATGTGTGTTAAATTATCATGTTGTACACCTTAAAATTACACAATGTTGTATGTCAATTATATCTTAATAAAGTTGGAGAAAAAGCACTCTAAGGACCAGAAAATGCTGCATAATGTGATAATGTGTGCTTTCTCATGGGAGTCCATTTTTGCATTGATATTCATACCTTCTGAAAAGAATCACTGAACCAGTGGAGTACGGTGGTTTTTTATTGTCTTGGTTTGGTTTGGGGTTTTTTTTTAGTTATGATGAAGTGTTAGAATTGAGCTTTATTTTTCAGATGTCAGTTGTCTTATATCAGACACCCACTCACAACTCTCTCACCCTCACCAACAGTTCCAGTTACCAAGCTGCGTGAGTCACAGCTTCTATTTCACCATCACAGATGCTGTAAAATGATAGTCAGATATTTTAAAGCTAACGGTGGCAAGTTTTTTCCTGAATAATACATAGGCATAAATTATAAACTGAATTAAATGAATATTTTTTCCCTTATCTTACTTTTATTTTCATTACAGGTCCAATATGGTATTTTTCCAGATAACTTTACATTTAATTTACTGATGGATCATTTCATAAAGGAAGAAAATTACAAAGGTAAGAAACCAAACCCAGTTCCATTTATAATGGATCTTCAGCTCCCAAAGGGAAGTAAATGTAGGCACTTTTACTTTTTTTATTTCTTAATGACTCTCTACATCACTCTTTCAGTCAGAAATAGGTGCGTAGTTGATTTACCACACCAGTTGGCCAGGTAGCAGAATCATATTCAGGTCTTTTTTCCTCTGAGTTTCTCAAGTTTATTTGTTCATGTCTCTTTGGGCAAAGGACAATGAATTTAGTTAAGCAATAAGCCTTGCCTGAGTTTCCATGGCTAGTTAAGATTATATTAATTCAACTATTAGCTTGACTTTTTTTAGCACCATTTGCTAACTTTCTTTTATTTAAATCACAGTTGTTATAGCATGTGAAGTGTGTAAGTATAAAATCTTATACACTGGAGAGAGTAGTACACTCGCTATGAAGGAAAGTCATTTCACCTCCCTAGGCTTTTGTTTCCCCATCTCTAAAGTAAGTGCATTGGTGAACTCTGAGATCTCTTTACCCCCAAAATCCTCTGACCCCATGGAATTAATTTAAAGTGGCTCTTACTTTCAGCTACAATAAGGGAGGCCAAGGAAAGATGGGGATGTGGCAGACCCTACAGAGCAGTCAAGTGGAGCCCTGCCAGTCTCCAGTGGACAGGGAAGGGTAGTTCAGCACGCTTGTGCTTGCAGCTACGCAGACAGTGAAGAAGGAAAGAGGAGGCCATGCCGTTGTGTAAAGACACACAGTGGCTTTCCCCTTCCATCATTTCATCCTCAGGCTTGGTTCTGAGGAGCCACGCCCGTGTTAGGGTACTCACTACCTCAGGCGTGTGGATATGGGCTGGTGCACTTATGCTTCTATGACACCTGTGATTCCTGTCATTGGGTTACATCCTCTTGTCCCTGCACACCAGCACCCTCAGCCTTTTCCATCGTGTCGCTGCCTGGACTCAGTGATTAGGCTGGGGACCTGGGGACCGGGGACCTCTCTCCTTTCTCTTCTCTGGGTCTCTGCTTTATCTTCTCTCTCATAAGGCTTGCAGTTGTTGACTGCCTAAAAATATTTGCTGTGCATTATTTTTTGAAATGCTCATTATCCCTTGTCCATTTTAAACATGGACTTCCTGAATTCAACTAAAAGATAATTAGCTTTTGCATGTTTCATCGTCTGTTCTCTGTGAACATCAGATTTAAGAATCCTTATTACTCTATCATTGGAAAATTATGTAGTAGTAGTTTTCTCCCCTCTCTCTTTAAAGGTAATGTTGGAAGGGTAATAGGAGTTTTGGGTTTGGTTTTTTTCTTTTTTTTCCTTCTAAATTCAGAGTAAATAATATTGAGGATTTTTTAAAATAAAGTTTTGATGAAGATTATTATTGTTTATGGCAAAATTTAGAAAATGTTATACTTTTTATGGCTAAAATAGGAAATATCAAAGTATATAAATCATTATGGAGGAAAAGGAAATTACTTATACAGATCAACCTAATTTCACTTCCCAAGCTGACTGAAATGAATATAAATTAGAGATAAAATAAATTTGATTTATTTTTCATGTGTAATTTTGGATTCAGTATTGAACAGTTGGCAAAACAGATTTTTTTTAAGCTGGATTTGTAACTTTAACTGTGTTCTTTTAAAATATCGGTTTGTTGGTGAGGTGGGAGTGTTGTTTGTTTAATCTCTTCCAGGTTCTTATTTTGCTACTGACTTACTGGGTGACTCCTCCCTGGTCTGCCTGTCTATCTCAGTTTCCCCGTCTGCAAAAAAAATATAGAAACTCTTGCCTGTGGCCTCATGTAGAGCCATGACAACACACACAAAACCAGCTGGCTAGCAACAGCTGCAGATCAGTGCTAACTCTTTTAATTATGAGTATATGCAAAAATCGGTTAACAGAGCAGCTCAGTCAGTTATTCAGAAACATTTGTTGTGCCTGTGTTATGTGCAGGCACCGTATTTTAAACCAATATTAACATTCTCTGATTTAACAACGAATACTAAGGGAAAGAAATTGTTTGAATTTGATTTTCTTGCCTTCTGCCTATATTGTGAAATATTGAGGGAAAATAAATTAGACCTTGCTCAAGGTCTGGTCTCCTATGATCAGCATTCATGTAAAAACAAATATCTTCTATGTTACACTCACGGAATTATAACTTATGAATAAGCATTTCCTTTCCATTCTTTCAGTTCTTTTATTTATTTATTTATTTATGGCTGTGTTGGGTCTTCGTTTCTGTGCGAGGGCTTTCTCTGGTTGCGGCAAGTGGGGGCCACTCTTCATCGCGGTGCGCGGGCCTCTCACTATCGCGGCCTCTCTGGCTGCGGAGCACAGGCTCCAGATGCGCAGGCTCAGCAATTGTGGCTCACGGGCCCAGTCGCTCCGCGGCATGTGGGATCTTCCCAGACCAGGGCTCGAACCCGCGTCCCCTGCATTGGCAGGCAGACTCTCAACCACTGCGCCACCAGAGAAGCCCCTCAGTTCTTTTAAATTGAGCCTGATTGTCCTTTTTGTAGTCATCAGTTTTCTGTCTTTGAAATAATACCTGGGATTTAGAATTGTCTCTAGCATTTGTTCTCTTTTGCCCAAACAGGGAGAAAATTCCAGAACATACAGTGGGGCAGTCAGCCGAGCCCCCTCTCTACTTGTCAGGGTGACCTGGAAAATATATTTGCCTCCTTTCTGTATGTCTTAGCTCTTCCAGCTGATGGACATGATGCCTTAAATTTGCTTCACAGTTTATGAGGCATTTTCATATGTATTATTTTGTTGGACTGTCAACAGTCTTGTGATGTATGTGGGACAAATGGTATTTTAACATCATGAAGATGATAATGAGAAATTTGAGTGGTTTATTTGACATCCTTGAGGACAGTGATATAATAGCACCTGATTCAGTACATAGTAGTGTGTACAGTAGAAGCTGCAGACTTGGGAAAGACCTAGTTTATGGAAGAACTAGGACCAGAGCCCACATTTCTTAACTTCTTAATTCTGTTTATTTTTCTATCATGCCCCACTTTTTAAGAGTTTATAGTTAAATACAGGTTTGATGATGTTACGTAAAACTAATTACCTCTCATTTTTACTTTGTTCTTCTTTCCAGATGCTTTATCCGTGGTTTTTGAGATCATGATGCAAGAAGCTTTTGAGGTTCCCTCCACCCAACTCCTCTCCCTCTATGTTTTATACTACTGCCTGGCAAAGAAGACAAACTTCAGTGTAAGTGATCTACCTTAAAGCAGCAGTGAGAGCCTTAGAAGAAGCAAGCAGTGGCTGCTTAGTAGGGATGTGGGCGCCAGAGGAGACCTCTGCCCTCAGCGTCTGGAAAAAGATGCCTGATGTACAGCCCTGTGGCCCCGTACAGCCAGGAATGAGTGTTCGTCCTGTACATTTTAGGTACTGGGTTCTAACAAAGTGGAATTGGACATTCTTCCACTTGGAAAAATCTCAAGGGAAAGTCCTTATGTATGTTCTGAGACTTGAGCTAGGCTAAGTGCACCTCACACGTGCAGAAGTGGGTAATCGATGATCAGTGAGAGCTGGACATGGCGTACCAACAAAGCAGTGAGGCAGCCAGCTTCGACCACGACCTCAGGTATTAAATACTCATTGTGTAATTTGTGTCAGTATTTTCCTAAGGTTGCTCTGGGTCAGTCCAGAAGACTAAGTTTTGGTTTCATCTCTTAGGGTATTTAGTCATTGCTTATTGCTATCCTAAAAATAACAACAGTAACAACAACAATAGCTAATACTTAAATGGCACTTACTTTACACCAGGCTGTGTTCTTGGTGTTTCAGATTTATTAATTCATTTAATCCTCACAACTCCATGCAGATGAGAAGACTGGGGCACAGAGATGTTACATAATAGCCACCCAGCTAGTAGGTGATGAAGCCACCTGGTGAAGCCAAGCAGCCTGGCCCTACAGTCTGCCCTTAACCTCACATGTAACACCAAAAAATACTACTTTGGGTAGGAACTGAAAAGATCATCTAGTCTAGCCCCATTCTAAAAAAATTTGTGTGTTTTGTTTTTGTAAGATGAATGTCATAGCCAATGGCATACCTCACGTTTATTAGTTCATTAAATATATATTGAGCAACTACTACATTCCATACATTTCAAGTGCTCCTTATACAGTGGTGAGCAAAAATTTCCTTCTTACAATCTAAGATGAATATAGGCATTTAAAACAAAACAAACACACGAATATAAAATTGTGACTATAGTGATCACTACAAAGACGTCTTCTATGAAGAGCCTGTATGGTAGTGAGTTTTTGTTTGTATTTTAAACTTGTTAGGAAAGGCTTCTTCCTTAAGGAAATATTTCTTGAGTTAATATTTGAAGCATGAATAGGAATTAACAGACTGAAGAGAGGAAGAACAATCCAAAAAGAGGAAATGACATGTGCAAAAGTCCTGTGGCAGAAAGAACATGCTGAGCGGAAAGGGGCTGGAAGAAGGTAGGAAGATAGTGTAGCTACCACAGAGAGAATTATAGGGTGAGATGAGGTTGCAGAGGCAGGTCATGCTAAGCTGTTTCGTCTGCCTTCTAAAAATAGTGAGAAGCCACTGAAAAGTTTTAAGCAGAAGGGGTGGCATGATCAGATTTGTGTATCTGGGCTGTAATATGGGTAGGAGATTGGATCAGGGCCAGGGTGGTTTTGGTCAGAGCACTTAGGAGACTATCATGGTCGTCTGAGCAAGAGTAATGGTAGTGTGGGGACCAGAACGTGGTGGAGGTACAAAGTAGCTGATGACCATATCTAGGAGGCAAAGAGCATGATGAGGAAGGAAGTAGATGTGGAGGCAGGGAGGTGGGGGTGAAGTCTGACCTCCTCAGTTTCTGCCTGGGGTATCTGGACAAAAGGGTCACCATGTGTTTGCAAAGACTTCTTTTGATGAGGAAGATCATTAATTTGGCTCTGAATGTGTTGCATTTTGAGATACCATTGAGACAGTCAAGAGATTTCACAAGGGAAATTGGCATCTTAATGGAAAAGTCTGGACTGGAGATGTAATTTATAAATCCACGTGTTAAGTGTCTGCAGATGAGCCACAGGCCAAAAGGAGAGTCAGGAATGTGTTGGAACAAACACCGTGAGAGGAGGTGGTCTGCATGTAGAGCGCTCCTCAGAGGGTAGGTGAGACGAGGACTTCTACGAAGTGCGTTGAACTTAGTGGTGTGAGGGCCATAGAGTAATGGAGCAGGAAACCAAATTGGAGAGGATTGTGGAGTGAGTCCGAGGTGCAGAAAGGAGACAGTGCGCATCAGCAGTGTTTTGAGATGTCTGGCCATGAAGGGGAGTGGAGGGAGGAAGGAGAGAAGCAGGGTTTGCTTTGTATTACTGGGAGAAACTGAAGCATGAAATGAGAAAACCTTGAGGACATTGGTAAAATAGCTCCTGATTTAGTCCATAATAGTACATAGAGTAGAAGTTAAAGGCTTGGAAGAGACCTGAAATTTTATGTTAACACATAACTAGCCTTTCATCTAAGCAGCAGTGGTTGTATTTTTCCCAATCATCCAAAAAATCTCTAACACATCCATTTGCTTTCATTCATCTTTGTAAAAGAGCTTTTGGAAGAATCACCATTGCAGCCACCATCACCACCCCTGCTCGGTTCTAGCACAACAAGGATGCTGCTCATTTGGCTTTTAGCCCCTGTTGCATCCTGATACTATAGGTCATGTTTTTCCCTAAAGAAAAGAAAAAATGCTTCTAAGGCTCCTTTTTTATTTTTCCTTGGGCCCCTTTTCATGCAGTTTTTGTGGGGGAAAATCAAACCTCCAAGTGATTTGCTTTCGCAAGTGAAATGACCTGGTCCTTCATTACCAGCTCTCTCGCTTATGTGTGCTGCAGAAGCCCCTCAGGAGGCTTTGCTTTTCTCCCAGGGTCTTTGCTTGTTTCAAAGGTTTAGAAAAACCTTAAGAAATTGCACTTGCATTGCACAAAGATCATTCCCAATAAAGAGGTTCGGGTGCCCATTAACACCTGGGGTACCCCACTTATATACCTGGCTGCAATTGTAGCTTGCACACCTTGTTCATCCTCTGACCAGTGCAGGGCCACCTGAGCTTTGCGTTCTGTATTTCCAAGCTGGAACAAAGGCTCAGGCCGCTGTGTGCTCCTACTGCGCCAGCACCGAGAAGATCACAGCCCTCGTTGTCTGGGGAGTTGCCAAGGCTCTCCTCAGGCCTGCCTTTACAGTGAGTCCCCCGTCACTGCTGTTGCTAGTCTGCAGCAGCCTTAGCAATGCTTGTATTTTGCCCCTTCTTTTCCCATGTCTCATAAGGCTTCAATTTTATTGAAGTGTAATTTTGCACCCTGGGTTGAAAGAAATGATCGCTAAGTGTTTCTGATTGCCTAATTGATTTTTGAGAGGCATAAATCTATCTAAAGGCAGCCTAATAGTTATATTTATTTGAACACTGTGAAGTAGAAGGAGTCTTATTGCTGAATTGTTTAAAATTCAAAAAGCTTGCTCTGTCATTTCATAGCAGTGTGAGTACAGGGCTAACAGCATGGGTAATCTTTGTTGATTGTCTCGAGGCAATGCTGGTCCAGAGTGTACGCTTTATTTTTGTTTTGTTTTGCTTTTCTGATCGTAAAAGGAACTCTTGCTCACTGCCCCAAATTTGGAAAGTAATGAAAAGTACAAAGAAGAAAACCAAAATTGCTTGTAATTTCACTGCCCAGAAATCTGTTAACATATTGGGCATTTCTATTCTGTATTTTTCATTAAACATAAATATCTTTTCTTTCCAAAATTAGAATTATAATGTACCTTTAGTTTTGTTATTTTGCTTCTTTTACTTAATGTTATAACATGTTCTTTTTTCCTCTGTGTCATTAAAAATCACATTTTTGTATACAAAATGCATTTATGCATTGCTTGGCTGCACCGTGATCTGGTATATTCTGTTGCAGTGGGAAGAGGAGAGGAACTTTGGTGCATCCCTGTTACTCCCAGGCCTAAAGCAAAAGAATTCGGTGGGGTTGAGTTCCCAGTTGTACGGCTATGCGCTTCTTGGTAAGCTGGAGGTCCTTACAAACATTGTTCTTCATGGATAGAACTGATGCATTCTTTTACTTCATAATAAAATTATAATTTGATTTAAATTTGCGAGTGAAATTCCAATACAGCTTTCATTTTTAGACGTACAACTAGACTTTGATGGCCTTACAGTTATGACCTAAGACAATAAAGTGGGTTCTAAAACCTCCCACCACTGGCAAGGTGAAAATTAGTTCTGATGGCTCTCGATTATATTTAGTGGTAATCAGTGTGAGGAAGGGATAAAGAAAGGAAAGTTCTGGCCCTCTTTTGGGAGAACCGGCCAGTAGGATCTCTCCCATTATTAACAAAGATCTTTCTGTCTCTTAAACCTAAAGACCAGGAGAAAAGAAATTAAGAGTTGGAGTTGAACACATATCCTTGGTATTGTTTTCAGGTGTGAGGGAAGAGAAATTCAGAGAGCACATCCAGCAGCACTTGGGAAAGCAGAGAGGGGCTCACTGGTGCAATGTGACTGTGCCACACACGGGACAGCTAGCTCTGCTTTAGACCCCGGATTGCATGAGAATCAGACAGTCAGGAGGGCAAAGGCTTCTGAGGAGCAGGGTCGGCACTTGGGTTGTGTGGAATCTGGGCAAATAACATTCACCCTAAATGTGCATGAAATGTGTCCCGATTTACACAGGTTTATTAAATGCATGTTATTTCATTATCCTTCCAGTCTCTCTCCTAAGTAGGTAGGCATTTGAGAAAGTCCCTTCTGATCATACATTGTGTCTGCTTACCTTTGTTTTCTGAAAATCATCTAAGTTATAGCAGTTTGACTGCTTTTGGAGTTGATCTTCACCGATAAAATGTAGTGTGGCATTCTCAGATGCTGATTCTGATACTGATTTACAAGTTTTTGGCCTTTGCCTTCAGATGAGCACTCAGGACTGTTACACTGCATGAGTTGGCCGGGAAGTTGTCAAGGCTGAGAAAATGTACTTTGTTGTTGCTGTTGCTGAGGAGAGGCCCGGGTGTTTTGGGTCTGGGAGCATCAGATCCAAAGCCCTTTGCTCTCACTGTGTCATGTGCTGCGCAGCCGCATTCACCTCCGACAGAAGCAGCTTCCCGGAACGTGACTGCAGCCAGCCCCAAGCATCTTACAGGTCTAAAATTAGCTGTCACCTGATGAGCTTTGTCTATTTATGTTCCACCACAGCTTTCCCAAATCCTCCTTCCCGGGAAAGATAAGTGAAGGTAGATTTAAGACCTGGCAGCTCAAGGTGACTTTGGTCATTAGTGCAGAGTTTCTGTTCCCCAGGAGTCCAGAGACAGCCCCTCTCCTCACTCGGGGACCTTGCTGCCAGCCATGTTTTAAGCTCCAGTTGTGATTGTTTGAGGTACCAAGAGAAACATTCATGTCCTGAGACCCAAAAGAATGAATGAGGATTATACGATTTAAGTACTGAGGAAGCTCAAATAAAGGAAATAAAGCTCAAATAAATAAAGAGCAAAGTGAGATTTTTTTTTTTCATAAAGACAGTCAATGGGGTGTTTTGGAGCATTTTGAAAAATGTCAAACATTTCCTGGCAGGGAAAGTTATCAGATGTTGACAGGATTTCCACTGTAAAAAAGTTCTGGAATTTCTTTTTCAGAGGAAGATTTTGTTCTTGAAACAAAACTAGTATTTCAGTTGTTTGACTTGTTTTATAAGGGTAGCTCCACTTAGAGACAGATGTAACAACCTCTGTAGGGACTTCCCTGGTTGTCCGGTGGGTAAGACTCCGCGCTCCCAATGCAAGGGGCCTGGGTTCGATCCCTGGTTGGGGAACTAGATCCCACGTGCATGCCGCAACTAAGAAGGCCGCATGCCGCAACTAAAAGATCCTGGGTGCCACAACTAAAGATCCCGCGTGCCGCAACTAAGACCCGGCACAGCCAAAATAAAATAAATAAATAAAAAATAAATAGCAACCTCTGTAAATTTCCCTCAACCCTTTGATTCATATATCCTCATGATAATCTCCAGCAGTCCAAATGAAAAAGAAGAAAAATAAGTTCACATGACTTTATATTGAAAGGTGTATACATAGAATTTTACATTTTTCATCATACATCCAAAGTGTCCCCATTCACTGGGTGGGATGAGGCTCTTGGTATAGGTTTGAAACGATCCTTCTCTATTTCTAGAGCTGCCAGGTGAGTATTCACTTGTGCCTTCAAGTCCTCCATCTCAGACATAGTGGGAAGCCACGGCTGAGCCATTTTTGTTGTTCTTTTTGGCCACAGGGAAGGTGGAATTGCAGCAAGGGCTGCGGGCTGTGTACCATAACATGCCCCTGCTGTGGCAACCAGGCTACTTCAACAGAGCCCTTCAAGTAATGGAGAAGGTGGCCTCCTCCCCAGAAGACGGAAAGCTGTGTAGAGAAGCGGTAAGTTCCCCGTCTCTAATTCAGTGGGATTTATCATCTCCTGTTGCTCATAAGTCAAGCTTTGGATTTGTTTTTCTTGTCTCCCCCATGCCCCACTTTCTTTATGTCTGTAGAATCATGTACTTATTCAGGTGAAAAGGAGTGAGAAACCATAAACATTCTCAATGCTACTGACAAAAAGCACTGGAAAATAAGATTGATGTTGATTTTATAGTTCACTATCTGGGAGGAAGACCATTCCCCTTCCCTAAAATTCAAACTGAATTCAGTAAAATACTGTTTAATTCCACCCGACCCCAAAAGTAAAATCTCAGTAGGAGCTTGAGAGGTTAAGATTTCATTTTTAATTTTTGGCATTTCTGTCTCCTCATGTAGTCCCCAGAGACTAACTACCTGTCAATTTTTTCCATCATACAAGCTCTCAAGAAATGAGTCTAGGGACTAGAGATGGCACTGTCTTTGTTTCCTTCCATTAAACTGTTCTGTGGTGAATGCATGATGCCGAGGAGATCTGGACCAAATGTTCCTCTCATAGTTCTAAGGCGTTCACTTTGCCTGGACTAGGGCTCTGTCCTCCCACCAGCCTCAAAGCTCATCCCTCCTGGTCACCTTGGGCTCTGGACACTACGAAGTCACTAGAGTGAGCTCAGGCTACAGGAAAGCACGCGGCGAGCTTACCCCCGATAGGGAGCCAACAGTGTTCGCTCCTGCCCAAGCAGCTATTGTAGCCAGAGTGAGGCATAGGAGGACATCAGTTGTTTCATTAACAGGGTGTAAAAGTTAACTTTGAGCAGCTGCTTATTTGCTTTGCCTTGATGCTGATCTCTAGGACTCACCTCGTGGCTTTCGTTCAGTCACAGGATGCACAAGTCTGGTCCCTGTACTGGCTCCTTATACTGATGTCTAGTGAGTCCTTATGTTCTCTGCCAGACATTTACAACCAAGTATACACATTTCTAAATACATTTTCATGTTTTAGCCCTGCTGTAGTCAGTGCCGGTGATTGAAAACACAAAATTATACATAAATGCTTTGCCAGGGACATACTCCTTCCAGTTGGAGCCAGATTTGCATTGTTTGTGTTCTGACTTCATAGGAATGTGATTCAGATGTCGGCAAGAGTGGGATGTGTGTCACATATGTATGTGTATGTGTATGTGTACGTCTATCCCACATATACATTTGGGTGTAATGTATTAGTGGCATTAAAAAGCCTTGGAGTGTTTTCTGGATTTTTGTTCTGAAGTGACATGGACAGAACTAATCGGTATCCGTGCAGGTGCTGATGCTGCCTTGAGGTTGTTTCTGTCCCATCTCTGATGATTAGGCCCTCTGAGGGTCGAGGGAGGTTGCCCCAAAATCAAAGTGGTAGGGGAGAGGGGTCAAAGCAAAAAGAAACCTTCAGTTTTATAGTTTATTTACTTTCTAAGCCATAGAAATCACCTGTTACAGTAAGTTTCATGTATGTCTATCTGGTCTTTGTCAGCAGCTTATATAGATTGACTGATCCCTAATCTCTGGATACCCTATGAGCTAAAATTTTTCTCCGAAGAAGGCCCCTGCCTAGGTTCAGAGGCTTTACTGTGCATTCAAAGTGACCCATTTTGGTTGTGGTCTGTAGTGGTTTTTCTTTCCCTTTCTCCCAATTTCAAAGCAATTGAGGAAGAAAAACATGGAAGGGGTGGTACTTCAGTGCCCATCAAGCATAATTCTTGGATTCCTACCTGGGTGATTAAAAGTGAAATCAAAAGCTGCTGTGTTGATTCACTTATACAGATAATTCTGAGCTTGCTTATTGTTCCATTTGTTTTGTACTAAGTGTTCATGCCACGGGATAGGGTGTTTCTAGTGTAAAATGATATAACCATTTCTGTTCCCTATAATTTGATAAGAGAACTCTTCTTGCAGTATTTTAGATCCCAGGTTTCCCTTCCTTTCCCTTCTCCAGCCTCCCTTCCTTTCCCTTCTCCAGCCTCCCTTCCCAGTGCTTTCAGGGCCACAGGATGTTTAATCTCTGCCCCCCTTTCTGCTCCGCAGCTCGATGTGCTGGACAAAGCGCTGAAGGCGGCTCTGACCGCTCCGGCCCAGGGGTCTTCAGAGGACCAGCCCCAAGAAGGTGAGAAGACCCAGAGGTCAGAAGAACTGGTGGAGCAGCTGGATGTGGAGGAAACGGAACAGTCCAAGCTTCCCCGTTACCTGGAACGATTTGAGGTGAGTTGCGGCAGAATTGAGTCCCTCTCAGCTGTGCATTAAGCATGCTTCTCTGCCGTGGTGATAGACCAGCAATCCCTTCATGCATCAATGTCACACACAAGGGCATTAAAAACTGACATCAAAAATCACATTGTTAAAAAAAAAAAAATCACATTGTTATTGCTTCACACAAGAAGTGGTCTTAAAAGAAACAAATGGAATCTTTATGTTCCTTTTCATACTTGAGCGAATCGGTCACAGTTTTGTTTCCTAAGGCAGCATGTCATTACCTGCTACTCATCCCTGACGTCTGCCTGATGGGTGGGTAATAGTTTGCCTTCTCATAGCAAGCACCTGACTTCAGCCCTGGGTGAAGAGGATCTGGTCATTTCTCCATATTGCATTGAACCTTCTTGATCACTGGAAACCCAGGTAGAAATCACAAAGCCGCATTTGAATATGATGAAGATGAAATGCAGGCATCTTCTCTTGCTCGGCTTTGTGGTGTGCACTAGGGCTATTGGAAATGCTGTCTGGACTACATGGATGGTATAAACAGGTTTCTACAGGTTTCAGGACAGCCCTGAGCACTCAAACTGCCTTTGGTAGCTTTCAACTGTATGCCCCAAAACGCTCCGTGGTCAGAGTCAGGGCGGAAGAGCCATGTTCACATTTTAAGCCCTTGGCCTCTTCCTTGCTGTGTTTCTCATCTATTTAGCACAAAGCGAAAAAAAAAAAAAAAAAAAATTGCTGCCTGAAGGAGAATTCATTGTGTGAAGCAGAAAACCTTCCCATCCATCCCAGCTGACCCATTGTGTCCTTTTGGTACAGAGGGATGTATATATACTTTGCCAGAGTATTACATTGAAATCTTTGCAGTAATTATATTGAACCAGCTGTGGGAAATCTATTTCCCCTTGTTCTAAGGAGGATCCTAATACCTTTAGTAGCTGTTTTTTCCAGTATTTCTATAAGGTAATTGCTCAACTTCCCTTTTTTATAATTTAGAAACTGAAAAAGGAAGGTTAATCAATGTTTTCATGGTACACGGAGAATTAGCAGCTAGATTAAGAATTTACATACCTGTTCTTTCCTCTTAACTTTGCAGATTTAGAAAAGCTAAAAAGCAAAAAATCTGCTTAGCCGCATAGATTATCATTTACCATGTTCATATGAACCAAGGCTGCCCCACCACTCTTAAAAATTACCACCTTTTTCTTATTGCTTATATATTTAATCTCGGAGAATAGAAATCTGTGCCTGCATTAAATTCTCAGCCCTCACTCTTCCACAATGCTTTTTTTAAAAAAAATAAATTTATTTATTTATTTATTTTTGGCTGCGTTGTGTCTTCGTTGCTGCACGCAGGCTTTCTCTAGTTGCGGTGAATGGGGGCTGCTCTTCATTGCTGTGTGCGGGCTTCTCATTGCGGTGGCTTCTCTTGTTGCGGATCATGGGCTCTAGGCACGTGGGCTTCAGTATTTGTGGCACACGGGCTCAGTAGTTGTGGCGCATGGGCTTAGTGGCTCCGCGGCATTTGGGATCTTCCCGGACCAGGGCTTGAACCCGTGTCCCCTGCATTGGCAGGCAGATTCTTAACCACTGTGCCACCAGGGAAGTCCTGCATTTTTTTTTTTTAATTCACAAAAAAAAAGACCAATATTTCTTGACTGCTAGTTGTGTGTTAGGCACTACTGCGTTTCCTTTATCCTCGCCTGGGTGGTAGATACTGCTCTTCCTGTGTTACATGACACCAAGGTTGAGGGAACCTAGTCCATGAGTGACTGACTTTGGATTTGAACACAAGTTTGCTGACTCAGAGTTGAGTCCTTATTCTCGTGTCCCAAGCTGTCTCCTTGGCCTCAAACCAGGTGGGAAGTGATATCAGAAAGAAAGAATTCTCATTTTACGCTTCCTTTTCTTCCTGGTGCCTGATTTTTATTAGTCCCAGGTAATCTTTTTGGGGCTCATTTTTATGACTGACCTGTCACACCAGACGTCTGGCCACTCCTTGAAGCCCATGGACCCTTCCCACCTTCCAGCCCCTGCTGTTAGAGCAGGCCTCATCACCTACGCCAGTAAATTGCATTTGTTTTGTGGAACATGGGGTGTGTCATATATTGCTAAGTCTGGGGCCATAAGTGGGTCTCTGATGATCTACATCTTGAAGCACTTAAGTAGATTAGTGTTTTTAGTACTTCTCCAGAAATACAATACCGACCAAATCGAGCTGCCGTTTCAGATGGAGCCGTAAGTAGTCAGGATGTCAAGGCTGACCTGCAGTGAAGCACAGCACGTGGAGGCTTATAATAGCGCAGGCACTCATGGGAGCTGTTTAGCATGCCGTTAGTAAGAAAGCATTGACATGAATTCCATCTGTTGAAAGGAATACTGGTTAGGCAAACATTTATCCCAGTAATTCTAGAGGAAAAGCTGTGGATGAACTTGCTCCATTATATCAGCTGCTTCTGCCGTTTTGTTTCCACCTTAGGGTTCTTTGTTCTTGGAGTTTGCTGCTTGGTTTGGTGCAGGTCAGAATGGAAATGAAGGTTTCTTTTCTTGTGCAGTCTTTGTGGTCTAAAACAAGAAATTACACAGGGAGTCACAGCATATGGAGTTCCATTTACCGTTTGTGAGTGAAGGGGAAGAAATGACCTGTGGTGCATCTTAGCAGAATTGCTGGGCTGAAATAAAAAAAAAAAGAGCAAAAGCTAACAGTGCCTGGATGAAAGGCAGCATGACAGGCTCCCAATAAAGTACCTTCTCCTGTGAGCAGAATGTGTGGAGATTTTGTAAGTGACTTAACCTCTTCTCTTTTCCTCTTTGTATTCTTTACCTACCTGCCCCTCCCACATCTTCTTTTTTTTTCTTTTTTTTTTTTTTTTTTTCCTTTGTTTCCAATAGGCCTTACATTCTAAGCTACACGCTCTGGGCAAAGTTGAGTCAGAAAGCCTTCTGACCCTGACCACCCAACTTGTCAAGGAACAGCTCCCTCCCTGTGAAGCAGAAGACATCGCTGCCTACGAGCAGAAGCTGCAGCAGTGGCATCTGGATTGGGTGCATTTGATTCAGAGGGAAAAGGAGCAGAGGGAGAGGGCCAAGCAGCAGCAGGCGGCTCGAAGAGCAGCGAAGGCATCTGCCTAACTAGGCCCCTCAGGGGCCACAGGAGCCCGTCTCAGGATCCACAGTGACCATGAGGGCAGCCTCAGTGTCCTGCATCCACCTTCTCCTGTTCTTAAAGCAGACCCCCTAAGGTACATGTCAAGCCATGTGACCACCCACCCGGATGCCAAGAAGGCTGTGGAACCATGAAAGTGGCAAATGGTCAGACTGAAGCCACCGGCTAAGTACCTTAAGTAAGGGCTCTCGAGGCTCATAGTGGAGTTCTTGGGGGACAGGGATCAATTTTGAAGACTGAAAATCCCTGATACCTAGCGATGGTGGTGGGAGAAGCCGTGACCGAAGAATCCGGTCTCAAGCACAAGCTTTTGAATGGTCTCTCTGTCCCCAGCCGCGGCCACCTGCAGGTCCTGAGACCCTGTCCCCTAGTCTCCTCTCGCGTGCAAACTCTCAGCCTGAGCTGGGTGTGGGATGCCCACACCTCCCCACTTTCCCCGCCCAGACCTGAACTGGGTGAAGCCCAGACCTGAACTGGGAGAAGTCCAGTACAGCAGCGAACACAAGACCTGCTGGCTCTCGAATCTCAGGGACCCCCGCTGGCATTTTTAGCATGTAAGGGCTTTTGAGGAGAGAGCTGGCCCTAGCTCTGAAGCTTCCGTGGCTTGACTCCCCATCACGTTGGGGTAACTTTCTCACAAAGCATTGTCTCAGCTCCTCATCAAGTAGGTAAAGTGAGCCTTCTGTATACACACATGCGCACACATACAATTTGTGAGCACACGTTTCAGTTAGAAGTTGGAGAAAATGAGAGATGGGATGGGGCTTGCGGTGCGTAGAAGACATGAGTGATTGTAAAACTGTCAGGAGGCGGAAAATTTCTCTCTGGGGTTTCTCTGTGGAAGGGGTCAGGGGCCGCTCTTGCTTGCTGTGTAATTTTGCCCTTATGTGTAGTGGTATACTTTTATGCAGGATTGTGCTTTTGTATCAAGAACCTGTGGAAATAAATGTTCTAGGATCATTTTGGTGTATTCTTCATCTTTGGGGGAAGGGAGGGAGAAGTCGGGAGTTTCATCGTCAGTATAGTCACTATGATTTTGAGCAACATATTTTCAACCCTCCTTCTCCGGTAGACTGTGGCATTTGTAATAATAATAATCACCACAACCACTAACTTGTGTTCAGGACTCGCTGAGCTCCAGCAACCCTATGAGGGAGCTACTATTACCCTGTTTTTGAATGAGGAAACTGAAACTAAGTAACTTAGGGGGGTCAGGCTCGCCCTGCTTCTCACCCTGCGTGTTCCCTCCGTACACACCTGCAGTCAGTATCCAACACAGGGCCTGAGTCTTACTTAGGAAGAGGGTCATGACCAAAAGTTGGTTCTGACATCTTGGTTTATCAAGGGCAGGACTTTTTCAGCCCTTATTGTATCAAGAGGCAGGTTCAAGATACATCAAAAGACGCCTTTTGCTTAGTAAATTAACCACCATCACACATGGAGCTTCTGGTCGATATTTCAGCTCATTGTTTTGCCTGCATTTTCCTCCTTGTCTGTGCCTGTGGCACTTTACTTCCAGCCTTCAAGAGACCACTTCACCGTGCTGCTGCCCAGCAGGAGTTTCCAAGTTCTCCGCTGCTCGGACTTCTTCCACACGTGTGCCCACATCTCTCTCAGGAACTCTCCCCTTTGAGAGTCTTTCCCCACCATCTACTCCCCTTTTCCCAGGCTCTTCTCCCCTGAGCTATAGGATACCCTACCACCCTCCTAGATGATGAGAGCTGACCACAATTGTCCTTGGTCTTTTCACCAATATCACCGTCTGTATTTCTTCCACGTGGATGGAGAAACTGCTGTCAGTACCCTGGCCTCTGGGGATGACCTGAACTGTAACAGATGACCTTCCCTCTAGCTGACCTACCATAGCCACAGCCAGACCTCCAGTCTCGTATCACTACTCCAAGATCTTACAGCCTGAAGTCACATTCTCCCAGTCTTCCCTTTCTCTCATCATGTGACTCCCACTGAACCAGCCCTTCCCTCTACTTTCTGCCTGCAAACCCTTAGCCTTTACCCTGTCACTCAAACCCTCGATCTCCAGAATTCAGACCCTGCTTGCCTGCCTTCCAGTCTGGGCCCCGTGGTTGGCCATCCCACTGATGCATCTCTAATTTCTTCTCATTCCCTTTATCCAGGCCCACTTGGCGTCCATGGACCTGTATCCTTGGAGCCACCTGTTATGGGTTGAATGGTGTCCACCCACCACCACCAAGAAAAAAATATGTTGAAGCCCTGACCCCAATGCCTTAGAATCTGACCTTAGTTGGAAATAAGGTCTTTACAAAGATAATCAAATTAAAATCAAATTATAAAAAGAAATTTGGACAAAAGATAGATACAGAAGGAAGACAAGGTGAAGACACACGGGGAGAAGATGGCTACCTGAATGGAGTGGTGCATCCACAAGCCAAGGATTGCAAGCCAACACCAGAAGCCAGAAGAGGCAAGGAAGGATTGTCTCCTGGAGCCACCAAAGAGAGTGTGACCCTGCTGACAGCTTGATTTTGAACTTCTAGCCTCCAGTTCTGCTTCTTTAAGCCACTCAGTTTTGGGTACTTTGTTACAGCGGCCCTAGGAGACGAGCACACCGCCACTTGTTCTCTGTCTCCTTGCTTGTGAGCCACTAAGTTTGACATACAAAGTTGTAATGTCAGGCTGATTCCTCTACAGCTTTACAGCTGTCCTCTTCAACTTAGTAGTTCTTTCATTTCTCTTACTGACTCTCGTTTTTACCTCACTAGCTTCTCTATTGGGTCTGCTTAAGCCCTAGACCCTTGCCCCCCAGAACTGTGAGCAGATGTTCCTGCCTCCTGCTTTATCAAGAAAATTTAGGCCACATAATACAACTTCAGTCTCCCTTGTTTCTACCTTAACAGCTCTCTCCTTACCTGTTCTCTCCATCATCCCTTCTACTTCAGAGTGATAGATGTCCCCGCCCTCCTTTCCAAGGTTAGGCTCTTCACTTGTCACCTGATTCCTTACCTGCCTGCCTGTTCCAGAGCCATCTTCTCTTTCCATCTTGCATCGTCTCTACAGATTTCTTCTTCCAAGCCTGCAATCTTTTTTTTTTTTTAAAGGAATTCCTTTATTTTTATTCTTTATTTATTTATTTATTTATTTTTGGCTGTGTTGGGTCTTCGTTTCTGTGCGAGGGCTTTCTCTAGTTGCAGTAAGCGGGGGCCACTCTTCATCGCGGTATGCGGGCCTCTCACTATCGCGGCCTCTCTTGTTGCAGAGCACAAGCTCCAGACGCGCAGGCTCAGTAGTTGTGGCTCACGGGCCTAGTTGCTCCGCGGCATGTGGGATCTTCCCAGACCAGGGCTCTAACCCGTGTCCCCTGCATTGGCAGGCAGATTCTCAACCACTGTGCCACCAGGGAAGCCCCAAGCCTGCAATCTTATTCAAGACTTCCTTCCCTTTTAGAAACAAAAAAGACTTTATCCTGCCATCAGTCAAGCTCTTACCCTGTCCCTCCTTCCTTTTGTCTCCAAACTTCTTAAAAGGGTATCTCCACTTACTGGTTCGTTGCTGGTTCATTAGACCCTGAGAATTTGGCTTTCACTCTGCTGCATACCAACTGCAATGATTCTTTCCCCTCTGCTCTGTTTAGCAGCACTGATCACTCCCTTAGAAGCTTGGTGACTACAGCACACAGTCTCTCTCTGTTCTGGCACTGCTTTCCTGCGCTCACAGGCCTCTGTGTGGCACATACTGTATGCTGGGCACCGTACTAAGAACTGTTGAGTTTACACAGATGAATAAACGATAGACCCTACCCTCAAATAACTTATATTCTAGGGAGAGAGAGGGGGCAGGCACATATGCACCTATCATGCTTCATGCATGATGGTTAATTTACTGAGCAAAAGGCGCCTTTTGATGTATCTTGAACCTTCCTCTTGATATAATAACGGAGTGGTTGAAAAAGCCCTGCCCTTGATAAACCAGAAAGTATCATTAGAGACACAAAGTGATAGGGGTGTTCACAGGAAGAGCGCTTCAAGCCCAGAGATGGGAAAGCTCTAATGCAGGGAAATCATCATCACTTGCTTTGTGCTTTAGTTAGTCACATGGGTCTGTCTCAAGCTGTCTTGGGGTAGAGATGGTCCTCTTCTTCCCCATGGAGTCGTGTAAAGTAGGTGTTCAAGAGAAATTACTTTAAGTTGAACTGGAATGAACAGCCCACACCCACCCTGCGTGTCCCCCACTCCCCCACCAAAAAAGGAAGAAGAAATAGAAGAAAAAGGCAGAGTAGTAGAAGAAGAAAAAACAATGATGAGGTACACATACCTTGCTCTCCTCTTCTTGGGGCTGTGTTGCCTTGGCATCAAACTTTGCATTTTGTTTTCATACCTTGTAGCTGGCTGTGCACATCAGATATGTGTGTGGGAAATTTGTCCATTTTACAAGTAGTCAGAGGCCTTGAAAACTGGTTTATCAAAAGTCGTTTTTTCACTCTGAATGAAATAACATATTAGTGAGTCCAGGGGTGCTGCTAAACCTGTTATGGTGCATAGGGCAGCCCTCATAACAAAGGACTATCTGGTCCACAATGTCAGTGGTGCCAAGTTTACAAACCCTGGTCTAGGGTGTACGAGCCAGGCAGCCACAGGAATTTTTGCAGTGATGTACATTAGTTGTTTCTTGTCTAACTGTATATCCAGTGATAGAGGGTGGGCCGTTATCCTTCCTCAAAAAAGTCCATATGGAAAAGGATAAATGGTGATTTATATGATTTTTTTCTTTTTTTTAATTGAAGTATAGTTAATTTACAATGTTGTGTTAGTTTCTGGTGTACAGCAAAGTGATTCAGATATATATATATTTTTTCCATTATAGTTTATTACAAGATATTGAATATAGTTCCCTGTACTATACAATGGGACTTTGTTTATCTATTTTATATATAGTAGTTTGTATCTGCTAATCCCGAACTCCTACTTTATCCCCCCCACCCCTTTTCCCCTTTGGTAACCATCAGTTTGTTTTCTATGTCTGTGAGTCTGTTTCTGTTTTGTAAACAAGTCCATTTGTATCATATTTTAGATTCCACATATAAGTGATAGCATATTTGTCTTTCTCTGTCTGACTTATTCTACTTAGTATGATAATCTCTAGGTCCATCCATGTTGCTGCAAATGGCATTATTTCATTCTTTTTTATGGCTGAGTAGTATTCCATTGTGTGTGTGTGTGTGTGTGTGTGTGTGTGTGTGTACGACATCTTCTTTATCCATTCATCTGTCAGTGGACACTTAGGTTGCTTCCATGTCTTGTCTGTTGTAAATAGTGCTGCTGTGAACACTGGAGTACATGTATCTTTTCGAATTTGAGTTTTTCCAGATATATGCCTAGGAGTGGGATTGCTGGATCATATGGTAACTCTACTTTTGTTTTTTAAGGAACCTCCATACTGTTCTTCATGATGGCTGCACCAATTTACATTCCCACCAACAGTGTAGGAGGGTTCCCTTTTCTCCACACCCTCTCCAGCATTTATTGTTTGCAGACTTTTTGATGATGGCCATTCTGACTGGTGTGAGGTGATACCTCATTGTAGTTTTGATTTGCATTTCTATAATAATTAGCAATGTTGAACATCTTTTCATGTGCTTCTTGGCCATCTGTATGTCTTTTTTAGGGAAATGTCTATTTAGATCTTCTGCCCATTTTTTGATTGGGTTGTTTGTTTTTTTGTTATTGAATTGTGTGAGCTGTTTGTATATTTTGGAAATTAATCCCTTGTCGGTCGCATCATTTGCAAATAGTTTTTCCCAGTCCATAGGCTGTCTGTGATTTATATGATTTGCTACCTGGGGGTATGTAGCTGGAACCAGGAGTCTTGAGTTCCACAATGAAGCTGCTTCCTCCCCTGCGTCAGCGGAACCCGACACCATTGCAACCCAGTCGCGTGGCTGAGGAAGGGATGAAGTTTTGGCTTTAGTGAATCATAAAAGCAGAAAAATGTGGTGTGACTGCATTTTCATTAAAGATTGTTAATAACCTTCAGAGCTGAACTCTTCAAACTGAAAACGATAAATTTTTAAATCTTACTTTAGAAAATGGGGAAAGGAGTACTTTTTAACAAACATAGTTATGTCAGGAAAGTTGCCTTTTATTCTAAATAACAACTTATTCACTTGAAAATAACCTTTTCTTTCCTCATTGATTTGGCCTTTTCACTGACATTGCATGCTGCCACGAGGATGTTATTACCTGTATGGTAACAAGGAAGTCCAAACAAAGGATGGTGGCAACGCCCCTGAGAGTGTGGCAGTTACCACCAGGATCTTTGTTCAAAACATAACAGTGAGTGACACTTAGGTTTTGTGTTTATTATACATGAATGTGATGATTCCAGATCTGAGCTGGACATGTTCAGAAAATGGTTTGTTCTTTAAAAAGAAGTGTCTGAAAATAAATTCCATTATGGGCTTTAAATGCTAGATCAAGGACTTTGGGGAAGGTTTATAAAGGATTTATAAAAGGGACATTATATCCTCTGATATACCCAGTGGTAAGAGAATTTGCTTGCCCTTTTGGTTTCCATGATGCTTCATCTCTGCAGAGTTCAACATATTAATTCTTAAAATGCCGAGGTTAATATGCCTAAGATGGTATCTGGAATAGACTCGGCAAGAATGCCCGCTAAGTTTCCTCCAGTGACAGTCTGCTGGGCCACTGTTGGGTGTCAGCGTTTTCCCGGCTCTGGTTCACAAACAGTCATGTACCCATCTTGATTACACAAATTATATTTAACAACTGCTCTTTGTGAATGCCCATTCCTACGTAATTTAATCCTAATTAAATAAATCCTCTCTAATCCTTACAGCAACCCTTCAGGGCAGGGATTATTACCCTCATTTTGCAGAGGAGAAAACTGAGACTTATGTGAATTGGCTAGGGCCACACAATTAATAAGTGGCAAGGACAGTGCTTGAGCCCATGCTTGTCTGATTCCAAAGCCCCTTTCAAACAACTACCCCCTATAGTCACTGTGCTAATCTGGGACTAAGTACGTTCATTCATTTGTTCAATCATTCAACAAATATTAATTGAACATCTAGTGTGTGTTAGGAATGGTTAAAATAGTCACTGAGGATACAGAAGGGAACAAAGTAGACTAAGATCCCTTCCCTCGTGGTGTTTCTAGTCTATGGAAGGAGACACGTAATAAGTATATAACATGTCACGTGGTGATACGTGACACAGAGACAAAGCAAGGAAGAGGGAAAGAGAGTTCTGGTTAAGTGGTGGATGTTGCAGCCTAACACAGGGCGGTGAGGGAAGGCCTTCCTGAGTAGATGACATTTGAAAAAAGACCCACGCGGATGAGGCTGAGGATCATGGAGTCACCTGGGGAAAAGCGTGGTAGACAAAGACACCAGTGCTGAGGCCCTGGAGGGAAGTGTGCCTAGAGTGTGTAAGGAAGGCCCGTGTGGCTGGAGCGGACTGTGCAAGGTGCAGAGCAGTGGGATTTGAGGCCAGGGAGATGAGGGGTAAAGGAAAGGACAGGTGGTGAAGGCCGCCATCCCATTAGTAAGGACGTTGGCTTTTACTCTGAGATGAGAACCCATTTGAAGGTTTTGAGCACCGGATGGCATGGTGCAACCTAACATTTTTAGAGTATTACTCTAGTCTAGCTGCTATGTGCAGATACTTGGAGGGCAAGGACAGGAAACAGGAGACCAGTTAGGGGGCTACTGCAGTTATCCAGGGGAGAAATGCCTGGCCTGCACGACAGTAGTAATAGTGAACGTGAGGAGAAGGGGTTAGACTGGGTGTGTCTTGAAGGTGGAGCCAGCAGATCTGCTGACGGGCCAAGATTTTTGACCTGAGCAACTGGAATGATGTGTGTACCATTTACTGAGGTGGAAAAGCCTAAAAGGAGAAGCAGTCAGGGGAGACCAGGGATTTATTTGAGGACATGTTAAATTTGATTTGGGATGTTTTAAAGGTCCCTACTGCACATCCGAATGGAGCTTTTAATGGACAGCTGAATATATGAGTCTGGAGATCAGAGAAGAGGTACAGACTGGAGATACAAATTGTAAAAGTCATCTGTTGACACATAGCATTTAAATCCATGAGACTGCATTAAAGTAACATGCATTATTGGTTTGAGTCGGGGATAGTCGAAGCCATGAACTAGAACTGTGCCTACTTTTTAGGGGCGATTACCCCATGAACGTGGCCTCATAATGATGTTCCATCATCTGTGAAAACATTGCCAGTAACCCCCAGAGAATTAGCCAGAACTGCTCATATTAAAGGAATTGACTGTGACCAAAACTCAATCTGCCTGTATGGCTCCTGTGAATTTCTAAGACGTACAATATAAGATCAGAGAGGAAATGGTGGGATCCAGGATTATGCAAGAGACCCAAGAATTCATGAGTCAAGTGTGTGTTGGAAGGTCATTGTAGGGACACAGAGACGCATCTAGAATGAGAAATACATTTATAAAGAGAAAGAAAATGTAGTCATAGTACCTTAACAGAACTTTGTTGATTTGCCTGCAAAATAGGAAAACAGAAACTGAAGAAAAGCTACCTTCAAAGTAGAAAAGGACCAGCTGGAAGGAGATGAACTCGTTGCCATCTCCGCCGTGCTCGGTCCGGAGGGAGTGGGATAGAAACACACGGAGGGGTTCAGGTATGGTCAACTGTGGGGCTTCCCTGGGGCTGAGGGGGTCTCCTGGGACACAGGACTTCCCATGCTGAAACCAGGGCAGTCCTGGCAAAGCAGGATGCTTGGTGACCCTGTGTTCAGGCCAGAAAGACTTCCTGGAACCGAGTAGTTTGGCAGTGGAATAGAAAACAACTTATTTAAATTTAATCTGACAGATGTAATCAAAATCTCTTGGTGATTATTTCCCACCCTGAGTTCTCACATGCTTAACCCTTTAATTTCTGGAGGGATTTCAGAATGCCTCCTGGTACACAGTGACTTCTAATGGGACCGGTCGACCAGCCCCATGGCTTGGAAGCACAGTGTAAGATTAAAAGGAGTGTTTGTGACAGAAGAACATCATTATGACTTCAGACAGGCTGCAGTGGCCTTTTGAGGCCAAAGGACCATCTCTGAGGACAGACAAGACCAGGTACTGGAGGTCTGTTGATCACTCTGTGGGCACGTCTTCTGTGGAGGGAATTGAGGCGCGCGCGCGCGCACACACACACACACACACACACACACACACACACACACACCACACACACACACACACACACACACACACTCCCAGTTTAGCCATCATTTCTGGTGCTTTTCCTATGGTCACCTTCACTCATCCTTGGACTTTGGGAGTCCCAGTCACCGCGTTCAGTTAGGGCAGGACTTAGGTTTTGCTCACCTTTAAACCCCCATGGTCTTACCCACTGCTGGGTATAGAGTAAAGGTATAATAATCATTGAATGATTGAGGAGAATTCCTCCTTTTTTTCTTTTTTTTATTATTTATCATCCCTTTTCCTAAAAATCTTTTAGTTCCTAGGTGTGAATCCAATCCACAGCACATTATGTTATATAGAGCTTACTCTGTAACTGAGCAAGAAACAAAAAAAGGAGATAACGTATTGGATATATTGACTGAGTGTGATGGCTTTGTAGAGCCCCAGAAAGTCAGCCCTAGGAGGGATCATCCAGTTTGACCATCTGGTCAAATCCTCTCATTTTACAGGTAAGGAAAGGAGTTCCGGATGGATTAAGTGACTGAGGTCACACAGCCAGGTGTGGCAGAGCTAAGATTAAAACCTGGTTTTTGGTTTATATTGTGATTTAGTAGGAAACCCTCCCAATATCCTCCTTCAGGTACACTGCTCTGTTGACTTTTTCTTTTTAAGCAATAATTTTAACTCTTTCTCTGATCTTCCGGTTTCTGTCCTTAGACCCCAAGGTCCTCTAGGGCTTGGCTACAAAAACAGTTGTAGAAATAGTAGCAGGGCCCTCTCAGCGGTTTACCAAAAAGCCAGGGAGCCCACTCTGAAAAGAACACAATCAATCACCCCTTGTGAATGAACCCACCCACACACGCCTCAGCCCCCAACGCACCCAACTCAGTAACACACAACACAAAAGGACAGCACAGCACACACACCAACTTTTGCCACTTTTGTATTTTATTGTGGAACTGAGGTTTTTTTTTTTTTTCTCTTTTACATCAAATATCCTCAATGGAAGAGGGGATATTGCACACAAATATCATAAAAGCACTACATATTACTTTCACTGGAAACTAATTTTCTACATTAGATATGACTGGATAGGATAGAAGTGATGCAGGATTATAAGACATAATACCATACACAGCTGCAGACTGACACAAACACCATTCAGAACAAGAGAGAGGAGTGGGAGGTGCTTCTCAGCCAGGCTCAAGACCATGTCCTTCCAGGGTGGAAGAAGGGCTGCATGCAGCGCCGTAAGCCTGACTCAGTGCCGCAGGGGCGTTCTGAAAAGGGCAGCCCCGGTCTTGAAGCCCCATCTCGATGGCTGCTTTTTTGGGGAGCTCCAAATGAGTGCAGAGAAGCTATTTATTTCTTCCCTTCCTTTTCAGTTGTTGATGCTGCCTTTTAAATTAATAAAGTCACAGATTTTTTTTTCATAGTAAATAGTTTTAATACCAGGTGAATAACCTAATTGCTTTCAAAGAAATGCTCATCCCCTAGGCTGCTTTTGGTGTGTTGTTCAGTTGGTTAAAAGATAAAAGCTTACAGTTCCTTTCAGATGGAAACAGGGTCTTTTCTTCTAAATCTGAAGCGCAAAAAAAAAGTTATTAATCTAACTCACAATGTCATTACTGAGCAAGAACCTCCTGTGACAGGTGACTAAAGAGGCAAGAAAAGCAATTTCAGAATTGTAGAGCAGCTCCTGAGAGCTGAAATTTGGTAACAGGGAAAATGGGAAGTGGTAAAATTTCCATTAGCAGATGATTAAATCTTATTAAATGAGTACTGGAAAGCTCCTAAACTGTGTAAGCTATTGGAGACACTTAAAACATTCATATACACTGGGGAAACAATTCACTATGATATGTAAGGTTAAGAAAAAAAAAACATTTTTTTTTTTTTGGAACACCATGGAAAATGGCATTTAAGGGTTGGGAAGGGGGGGAGGGTCAGTCACTGTATCCAGCCCCACCACAAGACTGAGAAAGCATGCACAGGGATTGGGTTTTGAGAAAGGGGATAGAATTAGTTAAAATTGAAAATGGAGGATCATCTCTAACGTTTAGTCTCTGTAGAATTTTAAGAATACTACCGAAAAGTTCATGATCATGAGTGCTATCTCGATGGAATCCCATCATTTAAACAGAGTGTAAATTCCTTTCACTCAAATATTCAATCTATACAATTGGATTAAGTAATCAGTATGAATAAAGCTCCTAGAAGTCTGTGTCGATCTTTAGCTCTCACCATGAATGTACATGGTACATTGTGATGGCTGTTACTAAACTAATTGTGTATTTATGAAACTAGCAAAATTAGGTTAGTCACACAGGTAGGAAAGGTGTCTGGAAGGACAGGAGCAACCTGTAATGTAAATATTGGTGTTCCTGTTATATTCAGGCTCTGTGGTCATCACTGAGAACAATGGATGGAGAAAGGTACTGATCTATTTCATAGGAAAAAGAGCCAGCTGACCAGTGACAGCTTTTGTATATTTTTTCCACTAAATTCCATAGCAAAAAAGAAAAGAAAAAAAAAAAAAGGAGTGGAATAGAATGGTTATAATTGAAGACTGGCTATAATTTTCCTAAAATGTTTGGTTTTTTTCTTAAAGCAAAATAATGTACATGTTAAATAAATTTAATTTGGGAAATTGGAAAATAATTCCATCTTCTATCAAAGAAAAATCAACCAGAGGTCTGGATTTGGCAAGAAGGCTGGAAATCTGTTTCTCTTCCAATGCATCATGTGAACCAACTTAACAACTAATTATTAAATAATCATCTTGAGTATCTTAGGTTGTCTCTTAAAATACCTTTTAAGTAGGTGAGTTTATACTCACTGAAATCCTTTTTTGTCACAATGTGTTTTCCGTCGTGTGCTCATTTTTTTGTACCCTAAATCAATGCGTTGTTCTTAAGGACTTCAAAGAAATAGGGTAATAAATAAAAGCTGCATTTCTAGAGAAGCCTAAAAAAAATAGAATATTAATTTTTTAAAAAAATTAAACATTTGAAAAATGTAATTCACAGCATTAAGTAGACTGCATTAGGTCCTCGGTGAAGGGACCTGGAAGAAGCATTGTTTAAACCCTCATAGTAGTTAGCAGTGCAAAACACACACTTATCAGACAAAAATAAACTAAAATGTTAATTCTGAAATAAATAACTAACATAGAAAATAAAACGAGGTGATTGTTGACTACTCCGTAGATCTTAGAGTCTGCAGGAGACACAACTCGACAGAGCCCAGCACAGCTGTCACTGAAAAGTTTGCCACATCTGAACACTGGGTGCGCTGATCTGCAACTTGAAACTTAATGTCAGTTTTAATCATGATCTGGCTTCCCAGGTTCATAGTTCAATGATGACAATGATGGAAATGATCTCTGAACTCTACGTGATGAACCGTAGGAGTTGGGAATTCATTTGTTTTCAACGTATTTTTCTTTTTTTGTTTTTTTTTCCAAAAAAGAAAATCCCAAAGCAAATTTTTGCTAGGGTTCTTTGAACTTGTCTTGGCTCTTTTACCTCATGGTTGAAGATCTTGAAAGAAGTACGTAGGCTACCACTGGGTGATGTACTCGTAAAGGCCTGGAAAAGTAGCCATTCTCCCCCACTCTAAGATAGCGCATACTCAAATTTTTGTTATGGGACTCAAGGGGTGGGAGGTATCACTATTCCTGGTAGTGATGGGCTTTTAATAAATATTATTACTGCAATATCAGACTTCAATCTCACCAGAACTTCAAAAAACATTATTCATTTTTTTGTCTTACGAAACACTTTAAAAAAAAAGAAAGACTGTCACTTGAAAATTTTCTTTGCATTTTCCTGTAAATGAAAACATTTGTTAAAAAGTTCATCTATGAAAAGTTCTCACATATCTAAAAAAAAAAAAAATTCTTCTGTACACTTGTTCCCATAATTATGCTGAAATTAATGGAAAATTAAAAAAAAAAAAAAGCCAATGTAAGACAAGGGAAGCTAAATACTGTACACTTGCTGAGAACCTCTTCCACCTTTAAGATTCACTGTTTTCCCAGTTCTGATCATAGAAGCCGTTTCAATCTTGAACTTGCAGTAGTAAAGAAGCTATGAAAGGCTCAACTTGCTTGGCTGAGGGGCCTGAGGTGGTATTCAACACGCAATGCTCAGCATCAGACTGTTGCACCGATCAGGTAAGCTCCTAGTACCCCTCCCACGCGCACACACATGCTCCTTTAACTGGAGTGTCTATAATCCTACACGGATGTTTTATAAACTCGCTGTCTCACATTAAAAAATAAGTGCATCAAGTATCTTTGTACATTCAAGTCACTTCCTAAGGCAAATTGTCTACCGTATGTACTCCCAACTGCTTTGGTATTTGCTTGTTTATCGGGGTGGACTTGGGTGTCTCCGCATGCAGGTTAATTGACTCAGAGTGGACTAACTGGGTGCACAGATGCTGGGAGCATGCCTTAGATCAATCTACTCGTGTGTTTGAAGAGTCTGAGAGTTCTGAATGGGGTTCAAACCACTTGCATGTCCAGTCTACACTCACTACATTTTGTCAGTGTGCAGCCTTCAAACTGAAGGAGCTTAATTAAGGCGTGAAAAATCTCACATGCCCTCATTACAAGTTCTGTTCTTTTCTGTTTTCTTCCAGCCAACTTGTTTTAGGAACCTAAGACCCTTTTTGATGACTCAGACTGACACAAGTTACAAACTTTGCCTATGCAGACTACAGAATAGACAGAAAATGCAGACCTAACTAATGGTTATTTTCTCTTCTCTGCCCCACCCTGCTCTCTCTTTCTCTCTGGTATCTCACCAGCATTCTCTACCATTACATCTCCTCCTCTTGCATTCTTTTTTTCTTTCTCATTTTCTCTCTCTCTCTCTCTGTTCTGCGTTCCCTCTCTTTTGTGCGTGCGCGCTCTCTCTCTCTCTTTCTCTCTCTAAGACAGATGCGTCTACCTAGCAGAAATCAGTTGGGTTTGCTAGTGCATGGTTTCCAAATGTTCAGCAGAGATGAACTGGGGTAGGTAATTTTGCAGTAACTTGAACCCTAGTGTGGGAAGACTGCTACTTCCCTTAGCAATCAGCAAAAACTGAGAAATATTAGTGACTTGTATCACCATGACACAGTATAGCGTTTGGCAGGTAACAGTTCAGCGACTTATTTAGGTGAATTGACTTTTGTTAGAAAAGGTGGTTTCAAACTGAAGAATTTCTGGAAACAAAGTTCAAACCCTGTGGTGTGGCTGGCCTGGTTGTTACAGTTCGATCTTACATGCAGGGAAGGATTCGTCTTGCATAACCACGGTACTGCTGCTTGCTAAAACCATGATGTTGAGGTCCTGCTGCTTCTCATGGGTCTCCTGATACCATTCCCTCATCACTTCTGAGTCATGAGTTGGGATCAGGGTCACCTGCAGGGAGAGAGAAAACAGCTGCTGAAGAGCAGAACCGGGAATCGGATGGAAAAAAAACAGAACAACAGCAAGGTATTAATTAGACCATTAGAAAAAGAAGGGCAAAGAGAAAAATCTTCTATTGTCCTTAGGAAATTCAAAGAACTTTTCAACCTAACGTTTTCTAGGAACCAGAATAAAGCTGCCAAAAAATCAGTTTTTCTGGGGGAGCTGAAGACTGGAACCAAAAGCAGGTCATGACTAGCTAATTAGTTTATCAATGAGGCCTCGGTTTTTCAGTTCTTTAGTGTTAAGAGAAGTGCTTCAGTTAAGGTGGAATTTCTTGTATTTCCTTTAACATAACTGATCCTGAGAACAAACATTTGTATCTTTAATTTGTGTGTGTGCTTAGGGGCAGAGGAGTTGGGTGGGTAGGCGGGTACTGGCTTGAACAGTAAAAATTCCACCTCGTATTCAGTAAGAGGCCACTGGGTGTTTCTCATTAGATTTCATATGATGAAATAACCAGCATTTCTATTTAACGTTATGCAAGCACAGTTTACTAAATGACTGTACAAAACCATAAGGAAAACTTAGATAAGCAGAAACCACAGCTGAAATAGTATTAAGAGTGGTTCGTGCCTAGTTATGATGTTTGGGAGTTGGGAGTATCCTGCTGGGGACCATTTTCAGCACTGCTCCTCCTGCAGAATCTCACTGGACAGCTGATTTTCTAAATGGCCATATTCCAAGCTTTGGTCTACTTGTGAAGCACAAAGGAGTAAAAGACAAGTCCTTATCCGCATCACATGGAAATATGACCACTTGGTTACATTGGTTAATATTCTTGGTATATTAGGGTGAAGGGCAAGTAATCTTGGTCCCATTTTGCAGATAAATGTATTATGCTTTAGGGTGGTAAAGTGGCTTTCCTCCAAGCCCCTGGTGGCTGGTGGTAACAAGAATACATTTAGACCGCCTTCTGTGTGTTAAGTCCACTTTGTCCTCAGGATAGTTTATGTGTGGCAGACCCCCCGGGGGACCTCATGTGGATCCACAGTCATAACGGTGCCTCATTAAACATGATCCCTTGCCTCTGCCTCTGGACACAGCTCCATGTGCAGTGCGGACACTGTCCTGGAGCTCTTACCTGCATGTTGCTGCCCCACTGGGCCTTCCCTTCCAACAAGGCGTCCAGGACAGCCCGGCTGGGCTCCTCAGCAGCGGGGTCATTCCCACTCACCACGTAGTAGGACGACCTCACTCTCTTGAAAAATTCAACATCGACGTTCTTACTGTTGCTGTGGTTGGGAATATAGCACAGGTCCAAGTACACAGGGGGGCCTGGAGGCACAGCTGAGGGCTTGGATGTCTTGGTGTTTCCTGGCCCTTCAGTAAATGAACAAAAATAAAGAGAAAGCCAGGGTCACAGGAATGCGAAGAGACCCATCTGTCCAGTACACCTTCCCTACTCCTTCCCGAGAAGGTCCTCTAGCACATGGGGAGGGGGTACTGGGCATTCCCCTCTCTCATAGAGGGCATTTAACACTGGCAGTTTGAGAAACTATCACCTGGTTGTTTACCGTCTCAGCAGGAGAAATGAAGAATGGAATGTTTCCCTTTGCGGACAACCCTTAGGAAGAAGAGTTCAGGCCTTCCTCAAAGCTGGAACTAGGTAGTAACACTCCTCCTGAAAGAGGTGCTCGCGTGCATTTTAATTTGAAAAGTGGTCTAAGACACAGATTTTAAAGGACAAAAGAAAATATCTGCATTTGGTAAAACACAGTTAAGCAATCTTTGTAATCCAGTTAAGATCTCATTTGAAAGCAATTTTGCCCACAGCTGAATATTATACCCTCACATTCGACCTAGCCAGTGGTCAGATCTTAATTAACACCATATGATTTCCAAGACCCTCAGCACCTCAACCTCATTCATAAACTGATGAAACACTGTATTCTCTCCTTAGGACAGTACTCTAAAATGGGAGACGTCTCTCCTTAGACAAGATCGGATACCAAACTTTGGCAAGAGGAAGGGTCAGAAAGACTAGGCTTTCTCTAGCCAATCAGGACATACCAGGCTGAGGTCAGGGGCATGTGGCAGCCAAAATTCCCAGTCTAAATCAGAAAGCCCGGGCAAAGGAAAGATTCAGACTAACCCCAAAGTTTCTGGGCACCTTGTTTGGTGAGCTGGCTTTCTGATTTGTTCTAATTAGAAGGTTTAAACTTTTTGAAACATTAATACAACTAGCATTCTAAGACAGTGATTCTTTCCCTGGCCACATGATTAGAATCACTTAGCATGCTTAATACCAGGCCCCATGCCCCAGAGTCTGGCTTAATTGGGCTGGGGTAGGGCCTGGGTACCACCATTTTTTAAAAGCACCCCAGCTGATGCTAATGTGTATCTGGTATCTGGTTTGAGACCACTGCTGTAAAGCCATTTAAAATACTAGCTGGATCCTATATATTTAATCCTCTTGCCTTTCTCCATGGGATGTATAGAGGCTGTCATCCCAGAGTCGAAACCAGCAGTGAATTCCATCAATGGTCTAGTTTTATTTTCAGGGGGGTAGGGAAGTGGTGAGAATCAGGCAAACTGGTATTTGGATAAACCGACTCATTTTATGAATAGATTAGCCAGCCTTTATAATGAACCTAAGCTAAAAGCCCTCAACATATCCATGTGTAAGTCTCCCAGAGAATTCTGACTTGTAACAGAAGTTTGTGAGTTACATTTCTTCTAATATTTAAAAATGTCTGCGGTTTCCCCTTGCACACTAAATCACTCCCATCAACACCAAAGGAACATTGCTCGTAGAAGCCCAAACCGAGGGAACTGCCAGAAGTCGACCCAGGTTTGTTTTAAAATTAATTAATAGTGCAATTTTTAAAAAGTTTAAAGTTTAAAAAAAATATCAGTTGTGCGGGCTAGAGTGTATGTTCAGCAAGTTTGGTAGCAGATTTCAGTTGGATTTTATCTGTTTGGATGGATTTCATGTTTTCTCCTAAGTGCAGGTCAAGTTGTCAAGTCCTTTAGATCAAGGAGTTAATTATCTGGTGGTTTTCTATTAAGTCTAAGCATGAACAAATTCAGTTTGTTTTCTATGTGCAAGTAAAAAGAGGAAACCTGATAAGACCTGAGTCTTGAAATTGATGCTCCATGTTGCTTAAAAGTAAAAATTTGTACCTGTAACTAATACTTCCTAAAATGTACTGAATTTGAGAGTCCCAAAGGTTCATCTCTCAGATTTTCCATAATAAATCAAGGAAGTGTTGCTTAAATTACTGTTTGCTTTACACGTTTGAGTCAATTTATGTTACTTTGTGAACTGTGATCTAAAATCCCCAAATAACTGTGTAAAGCAAATAAAATGTATGAATTCAAATCCCTGTAATTGGTTTGAAGCAACAAAATGAAGCTGGGCCATCAGAGACCTGTTCCATCAAAAACCCAGGTCATTGCTGAGACCTTGATAAGTCCAAGAATCTGAAGTCAGGGATATCTGCTCTTGCCAAGTGGAATTTCAATCTGAAATAGAATGCTGAGTCTCTGTTAGTGAGGCCTTGTGGTCAGAATGGGATAAGTAGAGCCTTGGATGCTTTTCTCTCTATTTGTACTGGGTACCCAGTGGTCAGCTGAATTTGCTGGTTGATCAAACAAAGCATTGCCTTTAATGGGGATGCATCTCCAGCCTGGTAATTTTTTTCTATTTAAAAACTGTATAATTTTTAATTTTTAAAATGTTGTAACTTTATTTTAAATGTTTTTTTATTTTTAAAAAATTGAACCTAAATCTTGGACCTATGCTGCTTATTCCAGGCTTGGCTTGGAACTCTGGTTCTCCCTAGGCCTTTGAGAGCTCCTGGCCCGTGTCACCTCAGCTTGATTCTGGGGCCGGCGTGGCCAAAGCCAATGCCAACAGAATCTTCCCAAGGAGCATGGAACACACATCCTTGGTTCTGAAGATTCAGAACAAGGCTGCGGTTGCTGTGTTGCAAAAGGGAGCAAACCCAGGGGTCGCATCTGGGAAATCAGAGCTGCCCTGGGCCATAAGCTGAGCTATCCCCAGGCCTACAGGCTACACTGGGCTGAGATCTATACCTTTTGGCAAACGAAAACAGTGAAGGGAAGGGAGAGCACCAAGCTGTGTTCTCTCACCTCCCCAGTACAAAGTCGGATGGAAATGCAGAGGCTGCAGTGAAAAGTAGAACTGTCGTGTCCTGCACCAGGATGCCAGCACCTTCCACCTACCTGCAGTCGCCGTCTTTACCGATTTGGATGTGGAGGTGTTCGCGGCATTCTTGGTCTCCTTGTCTTTCTCTTCTCCACGTGCGGCTTTGACCTCAGGAGTGGTGGTGGTTTTTGTTGCTTTTTCCACAGATTCCTTCTTCTTAGGAGAAGCCACTCGGGACACCTTATCTGAGGATTCCTTCAAGGCCCCTGGCTTGGGTGAAGCTGCGGAGGGCTTGGACTTCCCATCACCCTTCTTGACAGGTGAGGATGACTTGGTCTTTGTACCTGGCTTTTTGGTTTTGGTCTTCTCCTTCAGGTCCTTCTTCAGAGCTTTGCCCAGGTTCTGCTCGATGGCCAAGGCCTCCGGGTCCATCATGGACACATCAGGGTGGCGTGGAGAAGGGCTGCGGTCCTGCATGGGGGCCGGAGGTGGATCCATGTGTTTGTACGTGACGGTTTTGTCTGTGGGGATGGTTTCTGATTCATCTTCCGAGTCGATGTTCGCATCAGCTGTGATGGAGGGGCACTCTTCTGTCTCCGGGGGGACATCAGAGTCCGTCTGGGACGGGGCTGACTCGCTGACTGAGGTGGGAGGGGTTTCATCACATTGTCGGCCCTGGGGCTTTCCTCCAGGAGGTGGTGGGGCTCCCCCTGATTGGGTGAGGGGCTTCTCCGATTCTTCCGTTGGCTCTTCACTGGCAAACCACTCGAGAGGATTGGGATTAATGAAGGAGGGTGAAAGCTCTGTCTTGGGATGCTTGTATTCACAGGAGGACACAAGGCACAAGTCAACATCCTGGCGAGCCTCGGAGGGGGACTTCTTTTCAGCAGTGTAGCACTGGTCTGGAGTCTCATAGGCATATGTAGACGCCTCGGGGGTTCTAGCGCTTTTATCGGGGGTCTCGTAACAGTATGCGGAGGTAACGGGGGTTCGTGTAGTTGTTGTCGACGTCTCATAGGAGTAACTTTCAGACCCAGGGAAGCTGGCAGTTTTCTCAGTGGTCTCATAAGAGTAGCTGGAATCCCCAAGTGTGTGGCCACCCTCTTCAGAGTCATCATAGCCATTGCTGATGTCATCCAGGAGCCTTTGAGACCGCTCAGTCTTTTCGTAGCTGTAAGCACTCACTTCAGGGGTCCTTATCGTCTTCTCACTTATCTCGTATGCGTACCCAGACTCTTCGGGGCTCCGCGTGGGCTTTTCAGTAATTTCATAGGCATAGCCGGCATCTTCGGGAGTCTTGGTGGTTTTCTCAGTGGTCTCATAGGAGTAGCCTCTGTCACATGGGGATTTGATGGTGCCCTCCGTTTTCTCATAGTAATAGCCACTCACATCTGGGGTCCGGGTAGTTTTCTCATAAGCCTCATAGTCGTAACCTTCTTCATCTGGGGACCTGGTTGTCTTCTCAGGCTTCTGATAGGCATAGCTGAAGTCTCCAGGTGTCTTCCCTCCACTGTCCTTCTCCAGGCTGGACGTGGTCAAATCTCTCGTCAAGGCTAGATGGTGTGGCATCGTATCAAATAACATGGAGGCACGGAAGCCATACGGCTCTGCAGATGCCGCACCCATTGGTGGGGGAGAGGCAGTGTGGCAAGGTGCTGTGCTCTCTTTGACTGCAGAGGTAGAGTCTGAAAAACTAGGGGAATACAAAGGAGAGGACTCTCTCGGGGTGAGTGGAGAGATATCAGATTTTGGTGAGAGCTTCTCGCCTTCCAGACTCTGCACTTTTTCAGTTGTGAGCGAGGCATATAAGGATATATCCCTGGGAGGAACAACATCGGATAGAGTATCTTCTTGGAGAGGAGAAGCGATCTGAGAAGGGGTATGTGCGGAGGAGGTGGATGGGGAGGCCTCCACCTGAGAGACTGAGATGAGCTCAGAAAGATCATTATCTTGGGTGTAGGACGGCTCCTCCGTTGGTGGGATCTTGTGTGATAAACTCGAGTCCTGCATGTCAGAAGGACTGTAGTCCACCTCAGTTGGCCCATTTTCAGTGATGTGAAGCATACTTGCACCCACTGTAGGGTGATCTGGAGACTGACGACTGAAGTCCATAGCAAGGGAATGCTCAGGGGATTCCTGGCCAAATTCAATCGACATCGAGGATTGTTCAGATCTGTGATCTTGAACTGGTGTCCTAGACTTGGCTGTTTTAGGGGAGAAGTCTGGTGGAGAAATTGACATTGGTCTTGGGCTTTCTTCCTTAGATGGAGACATTTCTGTTTCCTGGAAAGTGGTAGGCGTTTGCACGACAGACACTGAAAGGGAGTCGTCTACTTCAGTGGAATGTGGGGAACCAACCTCAGCATGCAGCGAGGGAGACGCGTCATCTGTTGTTGGCTCTGGAAATGAGCTCGTAGCCACAGAAGCTGTGGAGACCGAGGCCACACCCTCCATGTGAGAGTATGTGTCTTCTGCCACACCCTCATCAACAGGGGTAGCTGACTTGTCTGAGACAGTGCCTTCAGAAATGGACATCTTAGTGTCTTCTTTAAAAGATCCAAACTGACTGACATCTATTTGTGTAGGAGAAACATCTCCTCCTAACTTCCTTTCATCTAAAGCCAGTCCTGCTTGAGAACTCATGGCTTCAACATCATCAGTTTTCTTTTCTTGACCAAAGTCTTCCTTTATTGGTATAAAGTCTGTGCTTTTCCCTTCCTGTTTGTCTTGGAAAAGACCAGTGGAAGTCATGTCAGAAACTGGACTTATTTGGTCTGGAAAGCCTTCTTTTCCATTCTTTCCTTCAAAGGGGCTTTCGGTACATCTATCAGGAGCCTTGTCATCCGCACTTGGAAAACTTTCATATGCAGACTCAGATCCAATTAGGGGAGGGCTCCGTAAAGGAGACAAAACTTTTTCAATAGGAGACTCCGAGTCAGGCACAGGTTCATCCATGGGGCTTATAGAAGCCCTTTCACTCTCATCTTTGGCATCACTGAATTCAAAGCTCACTGGGACTGCCGCTGGTTTTTCAATGACCTCTGTGGGAAGGTGACTAGATTTCTCATCAGTGGGAGATTGGTAGTACGGTGTGTGGCCAGCACTGCCAGTCACAGACTGAGATGGAGACACCACTTCCAGGGTCTTATCCTCAGGACTGGCACAGTGTTCTTCCACTACTTCTTGGGTCACCTCCAGAGATGCTGGGACTACTTCTGCCTCTGCTGAGACTTTAATCTCACTGGGTGTCAGAGAAAAGTTCACGCTACGTTCACCCAGTGGGGTCTTTTCTATGGGTGATGGTGGAGATGGACTCAGGGATGGGCTCTTGGGTGGGCTAAGTTTTTCATCTGAAACTGCTGAGACGGTGTCTTTGATCTCCAGTGTGGCACCGGCCCTCACGTCTTTCTCTTCAGAGCAGTAGGCATCACGTAGAGCAGATCTGCTGAACCTGTCTTCCTCCATGGACGAGGGTGGTGAGATGGTGGAGGCTGAAGCACTGTAATCCTTCCCATCAGTGGCATCTGTTTTTGACCCTTCAGAAAGTCCGTTGAGTGATGTCACAGCAGGTTTGAAGTATTCCTGAGGATACAGTGAAGACTCGTATTTGGTGATGTTTACAAATTCTTGAGATGGGGACTCGGTCTCTTCATTGTTGGTCTCGTCACTCATCACATCTCGAGGAGTAGACATCTCGTCCATGGGGGTGGGCTCGCTGGATATCTCAATGGTAGACTGGGTGTAGCCGGAGGTGGCAGTGAATTCTTCAGGCTGGTCTTCCCGATTCTCCTCGTCGGAGGCAGTGGCCTCACTCTCCGAGCCTCCGGGTAAAGTCTCATCATGAATTGAAGATGCAGGTTCTTGGACAGGAGACTGGGCTCCCGCTAGCTTGGTGGGCGTGGTAAGGAATCCATACTGGTCCTCGGCACCGCTAACCTCCGCAGCCTTGTCAACCACGGCCATCACGTAATCTTCAGCTTCAGCCTTTTCGGGCTCATAGTCTTCCTCTCTGGCATCCTCGGCTCTCTCCTCCTCGTCGCCCTCCTCCTCAGATTGTTCAGCTTCTCCCTTCTCCAGTGCCTCGTCCATGTCTTCCTCTGCTCGGTCATCACCACTGGCCACCGACTCCCTCTTCTCCGTGATGTACCCCTCAGCCTCAGCCTTCACGCTCTCCTCCTCCTCCGCCAGGCTGTGCTTGGAGGTGCTCACACGCACGGTCTCCTCTCCGTCCTCTTCTGGCTCCTCAGCCTCCTCGGTTTCCGCCTTCTCTTCATAGTCTCCAGTCTCGGAGGACTCCTCAAAACCCGCTCCTTCGTCTTCAAATTTTTCAGTGTCCTCCACGCCCTGCTTCTCGACGGGCTCCAGCTCCTCGGGGGTTTGCTCGCACTCCCCCTCCCCTTCAGTGGTGGTGATGCCCTCATCGGGGGACTCGGCGGGACCTCTGGTGACTTCTGTCTCTTTCTGGATGGCATAGGCTTCGACGGGCTCGGTTTCCTTCAGTTTCTCTTCATCTTCGATCAGCTCCAGCTGAGGCTTGATGTCTTTTGCTAAGTCGACCTCTTCAGCCTTCAGCTCTTCAAAGTCCTTGGTCAGATCCTCAGGGGATGACATAAGGGACCTCTCGGCTTCGAGTTCTTTGGCGGGGCCAGTGGTCACTATTCCAGCTGCTGCCGCCACAGCCGCTGCAGTGGCCATGGTGCCGGCGGCCGCGGCCACAGCCTCTGCGGCCTTGCCTTCCTTCTTAACGACTTTAATTTTCCCCTTCTCCTTCAGCTGCCCAGCAGCAACAGAATCTTTCTTGACAGTCTCTTCCTTCTTGGGTACTTTTGGTTTTAATGCAGCCGGTTTTTTTGCTTCAGATACGGGAGTAGGTGATTTCTTTGTGTCTTTAGGAAGTTTCTTAATTTCTTTTTTGGGTTCCTTTTCCTCCTTTTTTATTTCCTTCTTTTCCTCCTTCTTAACTTCCTTCTTGGCTTCCTTCAGTGGGGTTTCTTTCTTAACCTCTTTTTTGACTTCTTTTTTCTCTTCTTTCTTGATTTCTTTTTTGACTTCCTTTTTCACCTCTTCCTTTTTTGGTTTTTCCTCCTTCTTGACAGGTGTTTTGTCCTCCTTTTTAGCCACTTCTTTCTTTGGCTTTTCCTTTTCCTTCTCCTCTTTCTTTTCTTCGGGTTTTGCCTTTGTTTCCTTTTTCACAGTCTTCTCCTTGGTGACTTTGGGTTTGATGTCTGTGCCTTGCTTTTCAGGCCCCTCGGCTTTGGCCGGAGGCAGCTCTTCTTTGCTGGGCACCTCCTTTTCTGTCACTGGAGGTTTGGCTTCTGCTTTTACTGGTTTGTCTTTTTTCACCGTTACCTTGTCTTTGCTTTCAACTTTGGGTGCCTTTTCCACGTGATTAGCTTTTGTGACTTCAGGGGTTTCTTCTTTCGACTCCTTTCGCACGGATTTGCTGGGGAGTGGTTTTGCAGCTGGCTTCAGGCTCTCCCGGCTGTCGGCCCTCTGCTTCAGTTTTACTTGTTTCACAGCAGGGGTGGCCACCTGGCCAGTTAGATCCTTCTGGGTGGCCAGCGGCTGTTTCAGGAAGTCCAAATGTTTGAGCTTTTCCAGTCCTTCCAGGATATTGTATTGGGTGCTGTTGCCAGGAAATAAGACTCGGATGATTTTCTCTGCAGGGTTTGCAGGATGCCACACGATCAAAGATGAGACTGAAGTTAAGTAGGAAATTGGGATGTCTATCTCTTGACCGTTAGGCAGGATTAGTTCAGCCTTGTCTTTGCTGGTGCCAGTCCACTGCTGCATAAAATACTGCATTTCCTTGCTGCTCTTGACTGGGTTAAGCACATACATCTCTAGTTTACCAACTCCCATTTTTTGGAAAAGAATGACAGGATCAATGGTATTGCCTACACTTCTGAACAGAGGTTCTGGCTTCATGGACAATTTGTTTAGGTACTGGAGAGTGAAGCAAGCTTCTTCTATGCTTCTCTTCATCTTGATGTTTGGCTCTGGGTTTTTCAGATTTTCAGGTACATTGAGAAATACAACTCCTAAGTCGGGGGAGATGAGGTTTTTCATCCAGTCACTATTTGTGGTGGAGCCCTGGGACTGTTCTTCCTCGAGCTCTGCGATTTTCCGCTGGAGCACGCTGTTTATTCCAGGCAAATTGTCATCCCCAATGTGGGTGAGCAGGATGGAGTCCACTCGGTCCAAGTGTCGGATGAGCTTCCAGAAGCAGGATTTTCTTTCTGATCCTCCGTTGATGAGCATATTGAATCCATTCACTGCAAACAAGGCAGAATCGCCCCTCCCTCCTGGAAAAATGTAACAGCAGGGCTTGGAGAGCTTCAGAAATCCACCTGATGTGGGAGGTTCTAGGATATCAAAGGGAGATGGGACTTCCACGGATTCTGAGAGATACTCGGTAAACTCGGAAAGTCCTTCCATTTCTGGCAATATAGAAGCGGAGTTGAGTTTAATATTGATGAAGTCTTGGAGATTATGTCTGTCAAGATTGGAGTTTTTCCAGTCCCCTTCTTCGGGACAGAAAAGGGTTAAGCTGGCTTTGTTGGCGGGATGGGTGGTACTCAGTAACTCCCCAATCTGGGATTTAAAAAATCATAAGAAACAAAGAAAGAAGAAGTTTAAGTGACTGTCATCACCAATCCATCCTCTCCATCTATTACTAGGTATGACAGGATCACTGGATGCACACAGGGCAAATATTTGTCAGAGCTGTTGGTTGGTAAGTATTTCCATACTGGTAAGTGAACAGCCTCTGTCCTGACCACTCCTACCATTCCCTTCTCCCTCAACTCCCTACTCTGCTACCCCCACCCCAAGCACCTCCCCCTCAGACCTCGCCAACCATCTGTTCTTGCCCAGCAGGGAATTTTCAGAACTCTGCTCCACTTCTAAGACTAGTGACCATCTGGATGATCGGTGCCTGTGTGGTTATGAAATACTCTGGGTACAACCCCTGGGTACTTGCCATGCAAAAATGCCCTTTAAAAAGTAACAAACTATCACAGGGGATGGCTCGGTGAGTCATTTCACCACTGATATAAAATGTTTTCTTTTATTCCACTGGGCTGGGCAAAAAGGACTGATGACACATTAAATGAATTTTGATATAGTGCACATGGTGTCAATTTTTAGAATTTGGTAGGTAGAGAAGAAAAAAGTTTGGTGGTTTTTTTTTTTTTGCATCTTGGAGACAGGAAGTTATAGACTGCACATTACTACAAAAAATTACTGGTTCTGGCATCAGTTCACACTATGTAAAGCATGAGTAGTTCATCCAGCAGAGTCTCTGCAAATACAGACACTCTGAAACCAAGATGGTCAGAGCAGTTGGATAATTATGTGAGCAAGTAGCCAAAATTTGTCTCCCATTTGCTCTTGTTTGAATCCAAGGTGAGATATTCTACTCTATTACAATTCCTGTTCTTTTCAGGGCAAGCTGGGCATGAGTGGCTAAAATCAAATCTGGCTGAAAAGTTTTCAATACATTGTTTAGTACTGCAGGATGGGAATGCAGAAGAGTTAATTGGGACCAAAAGAGAGACTGTGACTTACTTAATGAAAATGCTGTTTTCTTTCTCACTCCATATTATGGCCCTATGCCTAGTAGGTAGTGAGGGAGAATCATGCCATAAACTCCAGTCTTCTTCCTTCAGTTAACAGCAAAGCTCATAAATCAGCTCAGAGTTTCCAGTGAAAAGAGCTCTGTGTCCTTAATGGTAAATGATGAGGGCAAAGCAAAGATTTCATTTGGTCCAGGCATCCCTGAGCCAGTGGGTCTAAACTCTTCCCTTCTAATACTGGAGTGGTTTTCTCTGTCTCATACAACCTCCTGGATACCAGTATTCTGAGGCTACTAGTATGAATGTTTAGAAGTGTTATAAAATCTGAATTTTCCAATGTTAGATTGCAGTAAAATAGCCATTTTTGTTTTGTTAGCCTATTTGTCCTACATTTTATGTCAAGGGTCACAAAACAGCAAAACAACAAGTCTTTCTTTGACTTTGCTGTCTTCCTCTGACTTGACGATCTTCTACAAAAGGGATAAGAATCAACTATTTTGGAAGCTAAGAAAACTGATAAACAGTAAATGGTAGCCATCCATGCGGGAGTCTTTGCTCAAATTATTTGCTGACCAAAGCAAACATCAGCACCAACTATGGCTTCTTGTCCAGTAATTAGCATAGACCCACATCACCATCACTATAGAACAGTTACAATTGTCTCAATCCTAATTTTCACACAGAGCACATGTAAACTATTCATGTTTTATAACATATTTTTGAGGAGAAATCCAGGATAACTCAAACTGCTGAGTCTTTAATAGTGAAATGTAAAAATTAAGTTTAGTTCATTTTAATTTTTGAAATTCTACCCTGAGGGGTGTGGCAGGTAAAGGTATGATCCAGCTGTGTGCAGGGGGTATTCAGTCACTAGCTCTTTTTATGTGAAGTAGGTAATCATCAAGATCAAGGAGAAGGTAAAAGGACTTGAGGAATACCTCCTTACTTTCCATCTTTTCACCTCTACCCAGAGAGTTTCTATGAAACAAAGGAAATGACCCCCCAAAGGAAACAAAGCTGTGCAGAATTCTGAGGAAGTCAAGGGCCTTGAAAAACAGCAAAGAGGCTGGTGAATGGAAAACTATGACGTACAAGAGAAAGCAGAAAAGAAAGTCAGCACTGCCAGACAGGTTTTTTTCAGAGAGGGAAAATCCGGTTCCTTTGGAGAAGCAACAACATATTGTGCATGAGACAAGAACACAGTCTCAGGCTGGAGAGAACCCGTCTTGAAAGAGACAGATGGAAAGGGTCCGGGAGGAGGAGGAAGAACAAGTCCTACGGCCTTGGAGCAGCACAGCAGAAACAAAGCCCCGATGTCCCCCCCCGAACCGGCTTCCAGACCTGTGCCAGCACGTACACTGGAGAGAGAGGGCCTCAAGGGCAAAGACCAGGTCTCACAAGTGCCCGCTCAACCAAGGAGCAGATGAGAGCAACGAGGAGGAGCCAACAATGTGAGCAGTGACAAGGAAACCTGGGAGTAGGTCTTAGACTTGGAACCTGAGGCTTCCTCTAAGAGAGTTTGGAAATCATCACCATGATAAATGGTAGCTAGTAGAGCCCGTTATACTAAAAGCTCCTGAATAGGCGGAAACACGTCTTCTCTATCTCTGCTATCTTTGTTTCCCCAGTACATCATCAGGCTCAATCGATATTTGTTGAACCTCACTGAACTTGGCCAGTTCAATACGTGCTGTCCTCCTGAAGTGGACACTTGGGAAGTGACCAGAGCCCACTAATACTTCTCAAGCACACTGACTGCTACCCTCCCCTTGTTCTTCCAAAGACGGGTGGGTGACATGACCAGAAGGAATATTGTTTGGGGCAAAGATAGTCTTTTTTGTTAATTACCTTTTCTAATTAAATGCAGGCATACTGGAAGAGGAAGGAAGATATAGGAAATAAATGACTTTACAGCAGATAATATTAATGAAATAAGACTGCAATTTCTAAACCATAGCCTACTAACTACATTTCCTTTTGTGGTTAGATTACTTGCTTGGCTAATGAGGAAATATAGCAGACAGTGTATCTGTGGGTTTTAGCAAGATGTTTAACAGGATCTCTGCACAGTGTGGCAGTAGAATTGGGTGATCTGTAGCCAGCCATATAAATTCTGCTGCTCCATGTCAACCTGGAGGGAGGTCTACGATGGGCTCATTTATGTCCTGTTGGTATTGACTTGAATGAAAATGGTGAAGGCATGCTTATCAAATCTGCGGACAGCATGAAAAGAGGAGGCCTAGGCATTGTTGGGTGGCAGAATTAAGACATTTAGGAAAGCTCTTGACATTGGGATGATGATGACAAAGTCAACTCTAACAAACAGAGGTATTCTAAAGGGATAAATGTAAAGTCCAATAAACCAGCTGGGAAAGCAGGATTGGGAGATGGGGCTTATCAACAATATCCATGGAAAAGACTCAGGGATTTTAGTTGACAGTCAAGTGCATTTATCATAAAGCTAAAGAAGCTTAAATTTCAAGGCTCCTCAGTGGCCTGGTCCCCTCCCAAAGTCCTGTACTTAATTGTGTATTAATAATTTTTTCTTTTTCTTAAAGGGAACCCCCCCCCGAAAACTATGTTAATTACAGAGCTCCTCAGAGCCTGCATCCCTTCTTCACTGACGTTTAATTGTGGATGGTGATGGTCAAAAGTTAGTTTTAGACTTATTGAATAGAAAATTGTATTGAAAACTATAGAAGTCACTGACTCACAATCCTAACCTGGTCAGTGACCCCTGGAGTATGGTGTCCAGTGTGAGTCGTAGCATTTTAGAGAAACTGGATCAAAAACAAACAAACTGAAATTGCTCGCTCCTTCTCCTTGGCCTTAACCTCTAAATGCTAGACCTGGGCCCCCTTCTCTTCTAACACATTTCTCCCTCTAGATTACTTCATCTATTTTCTAATGTGCTGATGGCTTCCACATTAATGTCTCTAGCCCACTCTTAGTTCCCCGAGCTCTGGACTCCTATATCTAATTGTCCGATAACGCCAAGGCACCGAAACATGGCCAAGACTGAGCTCCTGAGTTTCCCCCATCCCCACCCTACCCCCGTTTCCTGCCAATGGACAGTGACCAGAGAATGTAAGGAACTTTTAATATCTTGTTTCATGGAGAACACTGAGTAGAACTGAAAGTGATTAATCTGGAGGGGAAAAAAACTGGCAGCACTGGTGAAGGGTGTTAAGACACTGTCAGGTGGAAAAGGGATCACATTCCTTCCATGAAGATACGATGAGACAAATGCGGAAAAACTTTCTAACAGAGAGAATGAAAAATGTCCCCAGGAGATGGTGATTTCACCATCCTCAGATTTCAGGGAGGGATGGGTTAGCCAGATGACTGTTCTATCTGTAGGTTCTGGTTTTGTCATTCATTGACCTCCAATGACTCACAAAAGCCGAAGCTCAAAATGCACTGATAATTCTATTTTTCAGTCCATTTATTTTTAGCTCTTCTTGTTAAAAAAATGTGTCATTTTTGGTTTTGCCAAATTGTGTTTCTGGTTTCTCTGGAGTGACTAGTATGTTTCAAGGACTAAATAAAAGGAACAAGAGTAGACATCAAACGGCCTTTAAGATCCCTTAGTTACTGAGTCATTCTGTACTCAAAACCTTTTCCCAAGGCAACGATAGGCAATCACAGCTCTAAAAGCCTGCTAACCATTAGCCTGCTCCAGTGGTTTCCAATCCACTTTGGCTATGGCATCTTTTCTCCGAAGTCCAGAATGTAAAAAAGGTAAAGGCCTAGGTACTCTGGTTGGGACAAGGGGAAGTGAGTGAATTCTACCCTCTGACTTCCCCTTTTCTTGTCTTCCCCCAGCACCCCTGACACCACTGATCTAGTCTGTAAGGGAAAGTTCTAGAGATCTTTTAACGTGTGTTGAGCATTACTTCTCCAAAGTATCGGGGTGGGGGTTATGGGGCCGGCAGAGGAGAATATGACAGAGCCTCTGGCCTTTAAAACGCCTGCCTGATATTATGAAAACGTGTGCCCTTCCGAACATGCCTCAGTGATTAGAATTCAGCCCTTGCACGGAACTCCCATTCTCCAGTTAAAGCTGTTTCTTTTTCTTCTTTTTCTTCTGTAATTAGTGGTAAATTCTGATATATGCACAGTCCCTTGTGCTAAAATTCTACTCTTGTGGGCTAGTAAAAATGATTTAAGCAGCAATATTCACAACACGACCTTATTGACACTGCCTTATTTAAAGACAGAGAGAGAGGTATTATTTGGGGTCCAGATGGGTGGATTGTGATACCTCCAGATTTAAAATTCTGGCAATGACAAACCCTTTTGTTTACATATGTCCTCTGTTCTATTTTACTGTAAAAAAAAAAAAGACAAACCAATGACATGGGGGTAGAAACCAACCACTAGAAACTAACTGTGGAACTGCACAGGAATGTAGGAGAGGCACCTGTGTTCACGTAAATGAGCTGAGGGTTCGGGGCTGAACTGAGCCTAGAGCAAGCTGGTTAACCACCCACCCGTGGTACTGGGCCACGGGGCTGTTTCCAGGCCTCTGCAGCCCTCTCCCTTGCCCAGGCCAAGGTGCTGATAGTGTGTGTGACCTCTGAGCTACCAGACAGATGCCCAGCTGGCCCTGGGCAGAACACGAACCTGGGGACACAATCTTGCGTAAGATTCTGACATAACAGTGATCACACGCCCATCTCAGGGCAGCAGGGAGAGTGAGAATTAGAGCTCTGGCTTGGGAATCTCAATGCAATCAAACAAGGTTGTGAGGGAGCCCTGGGCCCTTTTTCACTGTAGGGGGAGCCTGGGCTATCTGCCTCGGGACCCAGATGACATCACAACTTCTGAAAGCTGGAGAAAAATGTTCCTTTTTATTCCTCCCCAGTGAATGAAGAAACAGTGATGTCATTCGATCAGTCTTTCTACAAAAAGCCTCCAGGTGAACCTAATGAAGCTGGGCAGTTTATTTACAGCTCTTGCCAATGATGGAAAGTACACAGAGGCCTCTCTGTGACTCTCGGGGCCAAGGAAGATTGAATGCAGAAAGACAGATGGCCCTTCGCAATGAGACTAAGACGCCGCCATCTCAGGAAGTTCTCGGGAAGATGGTTTTAAATAGATGCGGCAACTCCTCCTGTCAGCACGTCCCTCAACCTCTCCATGTAGAAATCTGCTATCAGCTACGGGCAGCCCCAAGCTGCTATGGTGACAGCCCTGAATTGTCGCTCTAACTAGGAGACAGAGGCGCGTTATTTTGCAAAGAGAAGTTTCCCAACCAGATAAATTCTCAAGCAGAAATAACCAAATTCAAATGTTCGATCTGATTTTACCAAATACCACTAGTATCCTATAATTTTCAAAACTTCACATGTATCATCCTTGAATAAGATATATTCGTTAGAAATATTAATGATAAGGCTTCAGTCCAGCTACTTTAACCATCCTTCTCTTGGGGCATGGACATGGCCCATAGACACACCCCATTTTCCTACATGCCTCCCTTTCTTGGGCTATTCAAGCAGCCCAAGTTCAAACACTGGGGCCAGGCATTAAAAGTAAGAGAAATCAGAAGTTATTTGACCAGGATAAGTAAGTACATGCACTGAAAGAGATCAGGGCAGTTAAATCCTACCCAAAATCCAAGAGATCTTTGGAGTATTTCAGAAAACAGGAAACCTGGGTTTTCTTTTGGACCCTGTCATTCCAAGTTTCTCCATCATCTCTGCCATCTGTAAAATGCTGACTGTTCCAACCCCCCTCCATCTGTATCTCGGGCACATTCAGAATGGTTCCAATTAATTATAGATGAGCGCTCTAAATTCCTCGGGTGGTGAGCCACAGGACTGCAGGACACTGCACCACGCGGTTTCACTTATTTCAAAGGAGTGCAACACCCCCTCCTCCTTCTATCTCCCACGAGCGCTTTCAAAGATCAGCCTAAGGCTACAACAATAACCGAGCAACTGTAAAGCTTGGATACTCCCAGACAGGAGCCTACCTCTTGATCGGTGAAAATCTCTATGAAGTTCTGGAAGGAGAAAGAGCCGGACTGGAGAATGAGCTCTCCGGTATTTTCAAAGCACTGCCCCGTCAACACGAGCAGCTTGTGTCGGGCGGCGTCCGTGATCATCAAGCGCACCTGAAACAAAGCACGGGGAGCATGAGCCACGGGGGGCACTGGAATCCCACCTTCGGGGTCAGGCTGGCCCTTGGAGCTCTTGAAGTTTCTTACCAACAAGAATTATGCGTTCCCCGGTATTCACGTTGCCCCTGGGGTGTTGGACGGAGCCAATGACTGTGGTCACCAGCTGCCCATGAATGCCATTTTCCAAATCTGGCTACCACCAAGACAGTAGTAGGAGTTAACTTTCTCCCCTTAGTTTCCTTGTCTTTTTCAAAGCAGTCTCCACAGCTGGCAATCATTTGTTGCACAGCTGTGCCCACTAGCAGCGTGCATACTAGCAGCGTGCAGTCAGTGAGACATGAATATCTCACAGGCTGACTCATCAAGTACAGTCCAGGTCTCCCAACTGCTGCCTCAGGAAACATAGGTTTCCAGCTAGGGTCCCAAGTCAGCCCCTCCCACCCAGGACCCCTTTCCTGCCAAGCCACACACCGAACACACAGCTCCAAAAGCAGTCTCCAATGGGAGCAGCAAGGTGCCTAACGTTGAACTTGAACATAAACAAAAGGCTGCCCTGATTGGGAATCTTTTAAATAGAATCGTAAACGGTTTGCACGAAAGAACTCCCTGTTCTTTAAGTGGCAGGGAGCCAGCCTGTCCTTCAGCAGAAATACCACTCCAAGCACCAAGGTTATTCATTCTGAGCCCAACTCAGTTCAGCACAAAGTGACTGCCAGGCATCATGCTAGGCACTAAGGGAGGGATGCAAAGTAAACAGGACGTGACCCACTGTCCCCACGAACCCCAGAGTCCAGGGAAATGCACGTGTACCGAAGTAATTGTTCCAGCTCCATCTGCTCCATAGGCAAGCTTGGGTTCCTTAAAGAAATTCCTCATTTTTTTCCTTCTTCATTTCTCACAGCTGTTCCAGGCAATCTGCCTGCACATGTATTCAACCTCCAGCTTTTTTCAAGTTGTATCTACTTCCTGATTCTGATGGCCAAAGACAGATTGCTAGCCCATCACCTGCCTCACCTTGTACCTTCATGGATTGTCAGAGAGGCCCTGCTGATCTGGAGCAGATGAAGTGGGATCAAAACAGGCTATATAATGACAGCCACAAAGTGGAAGCAAACCAGATGTCCATCAGCTGATGAATGGATAAATAAAAGTGGTACCCATACACTGGAATACTATTCTGTCATAAAAAGGAATGAGGTACTGATATGGGCTACGATGTAGATGACTCTGGAAAACACTACGTAAAGTGAAGTAAGCCAGACACAAAAGGCCACATGTCATATGATTCCACTGTCCGAAATACGTGCTCAGAATAGGAAAATCCATAGAGGCAAAAAGTAGATTAATGGTTGCCAGTGGTTGGGGGAATGGGGGTGACTGCTAATGAGCTTGGGGTTTTGGGCAACAATTTCATATAGTGGTAATAAAAATATTAATACTGAGAAAAGCCAACATACATGTTTTGGTTGTCATATGCCATGCTCTGTTCTAAGCACTTGACACTTTTGGACACAAAACTAAATGTCAGTGCTATTATGATCTCCATTTTATAGAGGTGGAATGAGACAAAGAGATGGTCAATAACTTGCCCAAGGCCACCAGCTAACAAGTGGCAGAACCCAGGCAGTCTGGCAGCAGAGGCCGTGCTCCTGACAGCTGTGCTGTCCTGCCTTTCAGCAGTGACAAGGGGTGGGCAGGATGCTCTGAAGGAGGCCTGCATCTGAGAAGCCATTATTCTCCCAATTTGGGGCATGGAGGTCTCAGCCTGCAGGCGTGCAGTCTACTCCCCCTGCTACCTCCCAGCCAGACTCCATCCCAGCAGCCCACCCTCCAGGTGCACCCCACATTCCACACCCCCTTCACCTCTACAAAATACTACAGTTCTGGCCAGCGTCTTCCACTCTGTCCTTACTGAAAGGGGCAGTCTCGGGTGGTACTGATGCAGATAACCAGCCGCTGACTAGGGGTACGGAAGCATCCCTGGACCCAGAACCTGTCTGTCCCTTGTCCCTCTCTTGCCACCTGCCCAGCCCCTCTCATCAGCTGGGTCTCCGTCCACTGTGTGAGGCCCTGCGGAGCCAGATACTTACCTCAGTGCTGACTGCTTCATCTGAGGGGTTGATCAGGACCACTGTTTCTAAAACGTCACTTCTGTGATGAAGGATCTTTTGTCCTGCAGGCACAAAAACACAGACAAAAGAGGAGACCTATAGCTTTTCCGAATTAAAACTGCCCCGCCTGCTTCTGGGACAGCAGAGGCGCCGCCGCCCAGGGCTCCAGGATTCCCCAGTGTCCTGGGAAACACAATTGGTGTCACCAAACAAGATGGTCCGGGGTTCCACGGGCTCTCACAGCCCTCTAGTTGTCAGGGTTGATCGCCAGGCTGCCTCTGCGCGTTAAGGGCGGTTTTCTTCTGAGACAAGGGGTGGATGCCAGTAAAACTCAACAGGGCTCTCGACATTTCCTTTCTCATGGTAATTGGGGATGTTTCTCCGTATCAGCCTTTCTTCTGGTGAGAATGGCGCTGAGATTAACTAGGAGCCTTACTATGAAATGAATGACATCCAGAAACCCCAGCTAACAATTAGCCCAACAACCAGAATGTCTGTCTGAGGCAGGCTTACAGTCTGTTGGGGTATTCATTCATTAATTCACTTGCTCATAGAAAAGTGCAGAAACTGTGAGCAAATAAAGATGGGAGAACAACTCTCCCTCTGGACAGGGTGGCCAAAAAAAAAAGACAAGCAAAGTGGATGGAGACCACGAAAGCAAGGGGACGTGGGGATGGAGGAGCCTGTCTGAGGACGGCTGAAATTCTTCGGGGCTTCTGGCTCCACATCCCTGGCTCCCCACACCTGAAAGGTTTTATGAACTTCATGAAACCACCTCCAGCCGAAGTGGTCTGAGGCCTATGGATGACCTTCTACAAGCGTCTCCCTCCTCAGACAGTGAGATGAAAGTGATCAAGCGGATGTATGGCCAGAGTGGGTGATACATGCTCTGGCAGGGGGTGACGGACAGAGCAGCAGAGGGGTGTCCCTCAGACACACGGCTGGGAGACACGTGCTTGGGATGGTAGAAAAGGAAGGACAATGAAACTCCGGTGACAGGAGGAAATGGAATAGAATCTGAGGGAGACAGACACCAAAGGAGAGTAAACAAGAGAGGATGGCCAGAAAGCAACTGCTTTCCAGGCAAACAGTTCTTCAAAAAGCTAAAACAGAATTTCTATATGGCCTAGCAATTCCACTTTAGGTGAACTGAAAGTAGGAACTTGAAAAGAGACTTGTATGTCCATGTTCACTGCAGCATTATTCACAATAGCCAAAAGGTGGAGCCAACCCAAGTGTCCACCGATGGATGACTGGAAAACAAATTATGGTCTATCCATGCAATGGAATATAATTCAGCCATAAGAAGGAATGAAGTTCTGATACATGCATCAATATGAACCTTGAAAGCATGCCAAGTGAAATAGGCCAGACACTAAAGGACAAATAACTGTATGATTCCATTTACATGAACTATCTAGAGTAGGCTAATTCATAGAGTCAGAGAGCAGATGAGAGATTTACCAGAGGCTGCAGGGGGAGGGATTGGGGAGTTACTGCTTAATGGGTACGAGTTTCTCTTTGGGCTGATGAAAAAGTTTTGGGAATAGCAGTGATGTTGCATAACATTGTGAATGTAATTAATGCCACTGAATTGTACATCTAGTAATGGTTAAAATGGCAAATTTTGTTTTTTATATATATTTTCCCAGAAATTAAAAAAAAGTTATTAATGCAGTGTATCAAAACCGTTGAACAGCACACTTTAAAGGGGTGAATTTTATGGTGTGTGAATTGAATCTCAATAAAGAGGTTAAGAAAAAAAGAAGGTGGCTTTAGTTAGGGCTTTTTTCCATCAAGGACCAGAAGTACTATAGAAACAGAATATGTTGAAATACTTACCACCATCACATTGACAAGCCCATTTTCCTCCATTGTCTTATCTTTGCTAACAGCTAATATTTACCAGTAAACCCCACATTAGAAATGGAAAAAGCCCAAACTAAATAATGGTTTCAGGCACTGTTACAAGCGCCTCACAAGTACTAACTCATTTAGTCCGCAGAAGAGCTCTATGACATAGGTACCATGATTATCCCCTTTTACTGCTGAGGACAGTGAAGCCTATAGAGGAGAACTAACTAGCCCCAAGTCACAGAACTAAGAAGTGGTCAAGCCAGGACCTGCACCCAGGCTCCTGACTCCTCCGCCTCACTGCTCTGTGGATGAGGGTTTGGAAAAACAGACATGGTGCAGACATCGAATGCCAAGGGAGAGCTTGGGAAAAATCCAAAGGAATAAAATCAGAGATGTGCTTAAAGAAGCAAGAACTCAGAAAGCATTAGGAGAAGAATATTGGCAAAAAGAAGAAAAAAAAAGCGAAGGTGACAGAACACCCACATAAAAGAGGGTAAAGTTAAGGGAAGGTATATGATGTTTTACTACAAATGCCTGAAAATGAAGAAACTCCAGAACAGAACAATGTCACCCAGTTTGAACAGGTGAAGGACTAAGCCTCAAGAAAAATAATTCAACTAAGCCATGGGAAAGAACATTTGTTTATTGTGAATGCTCAAGTCTGTAATTTATTAGACGTGGCTTTTTCGCTTAGTTGTTTTTGCTTTTGACGAGCATGTGCATTTCAAGCTAAAGCAAAAGAACATCAAACTGAATAAGCAAATGATAAAATGACAATCAGCAAAACATAGAAAACCATCCCTTTTCTAGGTCCTTCCATCAGTGGCCTCCTTTGAAACAAAGACTTCAGGAGCTTCAGAGGTGCTTAAGTTGAGATAAAATTAAGCGAAAGCTTAAGACCAAGGAAAAGTGAGTGTTCATTTCCTTGATCGTACTTTTGATGTGACTCTTTTTGGCACCCAAAGCCTCAGGCAGCATAATGCCAAGGTAGGGCTGTGGTCATGGCTCTACTCTGTAGGAACCCACAAAAGTAGATCCAGCGAGGTACATGGAAGCGGCTCCTTCCCCAGAGCTCCTTTCTTTCCTAAGTGATCTCCACAATGCCCAGACCCTGCTAGCTGCACCCTCCCAAATGCAAGTCCAAGCACAAAAGCCCAGCACCGCCTGAGCTTCTGCCCCAGCACCGTCTCCCCGAGACACGCAGTGAGGACCCTCCTGCCAAACCCCCTGGAAGGGGGTTCTTACCATCCTCAAGAAGCTCCTTTCCTCTTTGGCTTCATCACTTGCAAACAACACAAATGCCACGTGACAGCTGCCGTTTACCTCTACTCCTTCCAAGTCAGTTTTTGGACCTGTTGGCTCAGGAATTCAACCAAGGATGTTTTTTCTGCCCATCTTTGGAAATACGGACAGCAGTGACACAGACATGCACCAAGATGCCACGGCTGCTCCTTCAACAAAAGCCTTTTTACAGGATGGGATTTGAATGAAGAAAGGGATGTAAAGAGAGAGAGAGAAGCTTCAAGCTCTCATCACAGCCGACTGTTGGCCAGATTCTCGCCCCAGACGACTGACAACGTAAGCAGGGGCCGGGCCTGCCTGGCATCTGGCAAACCCAGGGCCTGCACGAGGGGCCCGGGCAAGCCATGCCCGCACTCCCACATCCCAGTGGGGTGCCAGCTCTCCTGGCGGCAGGCGGCTCTGGGCTCAGGCTGCTGCGACGCTCACGAAGTTGCATATTTGGGGAATGTTTCACACTGGGAAACAGGCCAGGCGTTCTGAAGGAGAGGCCGCCACCCTCGCCTGCAGAGGTCTCATTCAGTTGCTTCAGAAAAGAAGTTCCCAGAAGAGAGAGACAACACAGTTGCAGCCTCTCTCTTTGCCATTATCGCCTGCATTCTCCAGAAACAGCTCACAGGGAAACCATTAGGCAGCCCAGATGAATAGTCAGGTCTCCTCAGCACTGGTCTGGGGGCACCGAAAGGGGGGGCTTGAGATGGACTGATTGTGTCACTTACTGCTGGGATAAGAAAAAAGTCTTTGAGGGCTTCCCCACAAAACTCAGGGTAATTGGGAAGGCTCAATCCTGGGCGGCAGGGAGGGTGGGGAGGACTGTTACGTGACAAAAAGGGGTCTGCTCCACCTTGGAATCAAAAGAGGAAGGCCTGGAGACCGCCTGAAGCAGCAGGGCCTCACACACAGTGAGACTTTTGTCTGTGGGCTCCGAAAGGCTACGCTTAAAACTCAGATAAGCCTGCACTTTTCAGTTATTGTTGGACCCTTTTTTAATTACTGAAATTCTGACAGATCAACTCAATCTATGTGTCTTGTAAGGTTGGGCTGTTTCAGTGGTTTACGTTTTACTGTATCCAGGTGACTTTGAAACCTCTGAAAGCAAAACGTCATTTTCTAGGTATGTAATTTTTAGGCTGCTTATAGGGTCTTATCTCCACAGAATTAATGTTCATCTAAAGACACACACACGCACACACACAGGCTCTCTCCTGGTTTCAGCAGGGTCTGACCATGGCTAAATTAAAAGACACGCACTGTTGAGGAACAGCCATAACCAAGCCCCGTAAAACTCAGAGCCTTCTCGCCGGCACACAGCTGGCCCTTCTCTCCCACACACACCTCACACGTCGGCCCCAGAACACAGTGGCCTTAGGAGGCTGCAGCATCTCTGCTGCCAGGGCAACACCAGCAATGGTCTCGGCCCAGGCAGGCAGCCGCTTAATGAAAAAGCTGAGCGCAACGGAGAGAGTGCTGGGCCCAAGCTGCAGGAGCGCTAAGAGATGGGAGAAAATCCTTGATGAAAATAATAACTAGTAATGCTAAAACCTTTTAGATTGTCTTTAAGAGGACGATAACTGCATATCTTGGGGATGAATATGTAATTTCCCTTTCCATTAATGATCACAATCCAGAACCTTATCCCTGCAACTTGCTTTTCCTAAAAAATGAACTCTTGGCGAGCATAATCAAGAAATGGATATGAAGACTAAAGATAGCTTCTGTATCCATTCAGTATCGAGGGGGGATGAGGAGGAGGGTCCTGAGTCACTGATAGGGACAGACCAGTAACTGGGACGGGAGAAGCAGAGCCCTCTGCCCGCCAGCCCTGCGCTTTCCTCCGCCAGCTCCCGCCGCTGCCCCATCTTCACCCACAAGTCCTCCAGCCCCTGGCCCTGGTGAATATCAGAGCGGACTCTTTTTGGAAAAGGAATTTGATATAATGATTTAGCACTAGAAAAAGGTCCAATGTGAAGAAGCAGAAATCTTGGAGAGGGTTAAAGAAGATTCTAGAGTTAGAAAGGGAAATGCGTAGGGTAAAGAAGGACTGTGATTATTTAACTAAAGGGAAGGTTTGGTGGATCAAGAAAAGCCCACAAAGCACAGAAGGACTTGAGGTTAAAGTCTGTTTTCCTCAGAGGGAAGGGAGGGAGGGAGGGAAGAAAGAAAGAGAAAATGACAGCAATGAGAACTCTCCAACTCTGCCTCTTCACCAAGGCGGATTCTCAAAGAGGAAACCTCTCACCTCCAACCCCGACGTGCAGAAAACGCCCCCGGGGGAAAATTTAGCAAAACGGATGAAAGCAAGAAGCGAACGGTGCTCAGTGCAGGAACTAAAAATTCATTACCAGCTGGTCTTCCAGCAGCTCGTTTCACGGCAGGCAGCTTTTTATTCGGAGTAACGTCCGGGACGCCCTTCTGCGGGAATCCACGTAACGATGTCAAGCAGTGGGTGAAGTGATGGGAGACGTTTGAAAAGAAAGGGAGCTGGTACGTAGGGACGGGGGACACCTGAACCTGTCAGGTTTTCTGGTGGATCTTCCTGTCTTCCGGCGCCCTCACAGAAGCCCCTCCACGCCTCTCGCCCAAGGCCAGGGCACAGAGCAGGCCCGAGGCCCAGGCGGGCGGGATCATGGCTCCCAGCTGCCTTCTCACAGGGGGGGACGGAAGAGCAAGTCTGGAGGCCGCACAGCAGCACACAGGCCCGCTCCCAAGAGCCCCTGATGGTCCCCCCCGTGCTCCTGCTCCCACCCCATCACTGCTGAGCAAGAGAAACAGCGAGAGAAGAGGCAGTGGCCGTGGGTTCCTGGTAACGGCACTTCTGCGAGGCCACAATGCGCAGCTGTCTCTCCCAGGGGCTCCCGCGGGAGGGCTCGGGGAGGAGCCAGGAGGAGCGCCGAGGAGCCCACCTAACAGAAGCCTCCGCTGGCTCCCTGGGATAAGAAGCACCGCAGAGAGAGGGCGACGGTGACCACGAGGAGGGCCAGACAGCTCAGTCCCTCGCCCCTGCCACTGAGGCGCCCTTAAAACAAAAAGTGCTGGGAGACTCGGTATCTCCTGATTCCACGGTCCCCAAAGACCAACAGTGTCAGTGCAGACCACAGGACACCAGCCGTCAGGGAGGCGACACAGATCCCCTGCCCAGGGCAGGAAAACTCCTAGCGCTAGAGGGAGTTTGATTCCCCAGGGGCTCTCGCACATCAAGATCAACTCTTTATCTTCCTCATCTGTCTGTTCTTGCAGCGTTCAGCCTGGGGCTGGGAAGAGGGCCCTTTCTAGGCAGGGTGTCCCAGAGGCAAGGGGGGAAAGACAGCAGAAGCATGACCCAACCCTGCGAGCTTGGGTTTCAGGTCACACAGGTGTGGGAGCACCTTCTGTGTGCTTCCCGCTCTCCCACCTGGATCAAAACACACCTAAAATAGGAGGCAAACGCGTGGAAGTGAGAGCATCCGACTCTTTGATCACCAGAGAGCCCATCACAAGAACACAGCAGTAAACCCTTCTGCCTGTAGACGGCTTCAGAGTTCCCAGAGCACTTTGTCCTCTGGGTAGTGGTGCCCTGTTTAATCCTCATAACATTCCTGTGAAGTGATGGGAGCAAATATCCTTTTCCCCTCTTCATGGACCAAATATCTGAGGTCTAATGACTTGCCCAAGGCCTCACAGGCAGTACAGGAGAGCAGGACTAGGACCCACGTCACAGGCCATGCAGCCACTCATGGCCAAGGCCGTGATGCTACCCTTTTCTCCCTCTTTTCCTGATCCACCTCGTCCAACATAAAGGTTTTCAAGTTGTGATGCCAAGATTCTCTTTTGTAAGCAGTAAGCATGCAGCCTGGGTCAGCCACTGGTCAGCCAATGCCTGCCCACTCACTCACTCACCCCTCCAGCGGGCACACTGGCCTCCCACACACCCCGAGGCCAAGTCCCTCTTTGTTTCTGCTGCACAATCGGAGCCCAGTTCTCTCCCACCTTCACCCTGAAGTTCCTGGAAATGGTGTTTCTTTTCTGCTGGAAATACATTTTTTTCTGTTTCTGCATTTGTTTCAACCCCGATGTATGTTCCTGAGTGTCATGTCACTCCCCAAATTTTCAGTGTTTGTTTTTTTTAAGAGAATAAGAACTCAAATTCCATTATAAACAAGTTCAGGAGACTTCACAAATAATTTTTTAAATTTAAATAAGTTGATCATTGCTTGGGAGTTTTTTTCAAAAACTTAGATATCTTTTGCATTACAGAGAATTTAGTTATAATGGAATTTGAGTCTATACCTATTTTTCTGTACATTTTCTGGACTGAACTATCTTTCTTTTTTGTTGTCATTTGGTTTGGTTTGGTTTTTCATGTATCTGCTGGTCCTTCCACCCCATCATTCTCTTGGGTTCTCTGCCATCTTCTGCTTTATGTTTCCCTGACCTTTAGATGCCCAGATAAGCAAAGAACCCAAATTGTCCAGACTTCCGAGGCTCCCTCGTCCCAAACACGTTCACCGCACAAAGGTGCAGGCACCCTTGTTCCTGGGGGCAGGGGGAGCCTCCTTTTGCATTTCCTTCCCATCGTGTTCCAGCTGCGCACACTAGGAGCACAGCCCGTGAGGAAATGGGACGCCAGGGACAAAAGGTCTGATTCCTTTTACAGCGTTCTCACAGTGCACCGTTCTTCTAAATCCTCTCTTCGGGGTTTTCTCCTACCCAATCCTGCTCTCCTAGGTAATCTTCTTGCCTTTCCCCACTCCCTTTTCTAAGGGTCTCAAGGCAGAGGGAAGAGAATCCAGGCTATCAAGGGTTAGAAGTGGAAGAGAGTGGAAGAAAGCTGTTTGTTTCCTTTTTCTTTCCCCCTGTTTTATGCTCTGGCTGAAAGAAGTAGAAATAAATCTCAGAGATGGTGTTGATGAAAGTCTGGCTCCCTGGAGAGCATCTACAGGGAAACAGTAGCACCCAGTGTTGGCACCAGCTGAGGGTGATAAGATAACCTGAAGGTTGTTTCTTCAAAATGTACAGATGCTACAGATTAAAAAAAGGCACACCTAGTGAAGGGCGATGTATTAAACCTGTCAGGGCCGCCAACTCCAGAGATCAACATCTATCTAGCGCTTTACCATTTGCAAAGCGCCTCCCTCTGTGCTCACCCATTTAAACCTTGATGAAGGTGTTCCAAGTCTATGAGCCCAGTCCTCTGGGCTACACAGAGGTGGGAGGTTTGAGTGCCCTGTTCTCAACGAAACCTGCTGCAGACAAAGAAAAATACGTATACGCTCCTCATGCGTAAGACAGGAGCCCCTTCTGCCTCTGAGATGCAAGGAGTCGAGCAGGCCAAGGAGAGACCCGCCTACCCAAGAGCCTTGAGAAGAACTTGCCAGCCCTGTGGAAGAAGAAACCATAATTTCCTCATCCCATAGAATGGGGGGATCTGAAGGAGCCCTGGCGACATTGCACCCCACTCTTCTCCCTCTACAGGAGAGAAAGCCGAGCCTCAGAGGCGCAGCGGCCTATCACAGGTGACTGTTGTATTTGTGCAGCTGCCAAAGGCAATTCCTATGCATACTGTAGACAGTTCTATCTGGTGCTAAAATACTAACACTACCTTTCATTGTTATGCACTTGGTGGCTTATAAAATCTTTTCTACTTTTCATGTTATCTCAGAGCATCACAAAGATCAAACTGTTATAATTATTCCTTTTTTACGGATGGGGAAATGGAAGCTGATGAAGCAGGTTGTCTAATAAGAGTTAGCTGCCTTATCCAGCAACACAGGGATAAAATAAGCTGCTGAAGTAGGTTTTGAATCTAGCCCGTCTGAATCCTGACCCCCATTCTCGTCACTGCCTTCCAATGCTTCTCAGGTTGTTTTAGGAGTTTACAAGGTCTGAAACCTTATTTTTTAAAAATAAGGTTTATCTGAGATACATTTCTCTTAGTATATTACAGACTACTCCCAGAATCGGGGACCTAGGTTTGGAAATTCTTTTTGTATTGAGAGATACCTGCCATGTTCCAGGTACCCTGCCAAGTATTAGGTTAAACCATAAGATTGCCAATATTAGCGACTTTTTAACTCAAAAATGACACTTTCCTATGGTTCAACAGTTAGACCTCACTTTCTTGAGATCAGAGTAGGTTTTGGAGAATGTTTTTTAATCTTACTGGTCTTTTCTTGCCTTTGTAAGAGATGTTATATTCCCTGTTTATTAAGACAATGTGAATTACTTAGAGAACACCCCTTTCTAAAGTTTAATTTGGGCAAATTAGTGCTACCTTCATAAAGTAGCATTGAGATTAAAGCACGAATGGGATGCAGTTTCATGTGGAGACTTGGAATTTTGACAGTGTCTAATTTGGGAAACATAAGTCAGAAGTAGTGGGGGCTTCCCTGGTGGCGCAGTGGTTGAGAATCTGCCTGCCAATGCAGGGGACACGGGTTCGAGCCCTGGGCTGGGAAGATCCCACATGCCGCGGATCAACTAGGCCAGTGAGCCACAACTACTGAGCCTGTGCGTCTGGAGCCTGTGCTCCGCAACAAGAGAGGCCGCGATAGTGAGAGGCCCGCATACCGTGATGAAGAGTGGCCCCCGCTTGCCGCAACTAGAGAAAGCCCTTGCACAGAAACGAAGACCCAACACAGCCATAAATAAATAAATAAATAAATAAATAATTAAAAAAAAAAAAAGAAGTAGTATCTGACACACAGCAGGGAGCTCAATCAATATTTGATAAAGGAATGAATAATAAAAATGGCTAAGATATACTGAATACCTGCCCTGGGTCAGGCACTGACCTAAGTTATTTATGCGCGGTTATCGCATTTAATCTGCACATTAACCCTATGAGGAAGTCATTACTCCCATTTTACAGATGAGAAAAATGAGGCACAGGGCAGTTAAGCAATAGCCCAAGGGAATATTAATGAAGGATGGAAACCTGGGTGGTTAGTGTCCAGAGCCCAGGCTCTTAGCCAAAAAAGTCATTTTAAACGGGAGGAGGGAAGACAGAAGACAGTGAGTTCGATTTGGGGCACGCTGAGTTTGAGGTCTCTCCCATGGGAGAGCCAGGTGGCTCTGTCCAACAGGCAGGCAGAAACGTGGATCTGATGCTGAGGCCATAGGTTGGGCCATAAGCACAGATCAGGGAGGCATCAGCATATTTTAAGTGATGCTCTTGGAGAAAGAGCCTTTTGCTGAGAACAGTGTTGGGAAATGCCACTATTTAAAGGGTGGGCAAAAGCAGGAAAGAGCTGGTGAAGGTGATGGAGAAAAACTCGAGAGAAGTGATGGTGCCACTGACTTCTCTGCTCACCTTCAGCCCCAGACCCTGACGTGACCTGTAACTGCAGTGCTGTCCTGATTTGCAAACTTAAACCACCTCCACATAGAGGAGAGTCAAGGCAGAATATTGCAAATACATTAAATAATCCAGTAATAACTGATACCTGCTTTACAAATTCAACCCAAAGCATATGCACTTTGACCTACATATCCACTGCCGTGATACTATGCTTAGCCCGTGGGCATGGCTTTATTTTCTGTCTGGGAGACATCTGCCTGGTGGAGGGAAAAGACTGTAGGTTGGCCGTCCTCAGGGTGCAATATTCCCCACAGTCACCTGAGAGACTTAATAAAATGCAGATCTGCATGGCCCACCCTCAGGCAGTCTGATTCAGGAGGCGTGGGTGGGGCCTGGGACTCTGCATTTCCACAGTCTCAATTCTGATGGTTCTGTGGTCCCTTCTTTGAGAAACAAGACAGTGTAGGTGCTGAATATGCTACTGATCAATAACAGCGTAATCAGTGACCTTATTTTAAATCATCCTCACATTGATTTTATGCATTACTACCCTAAGGTCTGAACAGACTCTAGAATTATTTCCCTTGGGAGCCAATGTGATCATTAAAGGCTCAAACGACTTTTCCCAGTAAGTATCGATTCTCAGAATCATCTGACAGTTTTATCTGGCATTTAATTTGCCATCAAACTCCTGCCATTGATCAAATCCAGGGAAACGGTTGACCTCTCACCCTCATCTGTTACTGTTCAGAACCAAATCATCACACGATTCAACCTCAAAGCCAGCTGCCTTAAAAACAAAAATCAAATCAGTCCTTTTGGTATTGGCTATTGAAAAGGAAACAGAAAAAGAAAAAGAAAAATAGCTGACATAACATATATCACACGTACTAACTAATAATTACTAATCCCCTGGTAGCTCTTAGCCATACACCAGGGAGAAACAGCAGGAGTTGAATATTTCCCGGTAACGTCCTGAGGGGTCAGTGCTACCCACTGTAGTAGCGTCAGGCTGGGGCACAGCAAACAGCTTGGTGATCTGCCAGGAGGGGACTTCTTGAGGTCACGATCCTGACCTGGAAGTATGAGGCTCAAGGGACCTGAGATCTGGCCTTAGCTGAAGTGGTGCCTCCACTGCCACCATCTGTAGTAAGTAATGAGAAGGGGGATACGCGGTCTTGTGTTCCAGCTGCTGTGAGTAAACCTGGTCTTATCTTTTAAAGTACCTGGCATAAAGCCTTAGCCCAACACAAGGGAGCTGTAATTTTGTTGTTTGTGTTAGTTCTGTTTATTTATACACTGCCTCATTCAGAAGGGGGGGCGGAAATGGCTGCTCCGCCCAGCATCTGTATATTTCTCCTTTACATGTGCCTGTGTTGTCCCGTCCTGGCTTGGTGCCTGGGCTGCCCAGAAGAGTACACCCAATTCTGATTGACCTGGGTCTTCCCTCTCCTGGGGCTGAAGGGTGATGCCCAGCACACCAGGGCCAGAGCCGTGATTCCTCTTTGCTTTCCTGTTCTTCGCCCTCAGTTATGTGCCCCGTCTGCTGACCCAGGATGTGAAGTTTCACTGACAGCCTGGTCCTCAGCTTCACTGACTCAGACGCTCTGCTCACATCTCATTGATTCCGGAGCACACTCTTTCCATTTGTAAAGGACTTTTCTTTAGAAAACTCGTGGTTCCTAGCCAGTCTTTCATGATCTCTGCTGCACCTTGATCCCTTGCCGTGCTCTGACAAATGGCCCCAGCCATTTGACATCTTTGCGCATGTTTTCCCCCTTAGTTTGCTCCTTTTCTTATTCTTTTTTTTTTTAATATTTATTTAGTTGGTTGCGCTGGGTCTTAGTTGCGGCAGATGGGCTCCTTAGCTGTGAACTTGTGAACTCTTAGTTGCAGCATGCATGTGGGATCTAGTTCCCCAACCAGGGATCAAACCCAGGCCCCCTGCATTGCGAGTGTGTAGTCTTAACCACTGCGTCACCAGGGAAGTCCCCTCCTTTTCTTATTCTAAGCAAAGGAGAGGTAAGTCCCCCCCGCCCCCCGCTGCTCCCATGTTATCCTCTCTACTCTGTGTGTGTGTTGTTCCAACAGGCAGCAGCAGGAGAAGGATGTCAGGAATTGTTTGTGTTCATACTTTTCAACAGTGCACTGAATTTTGCCTCTGGTCGTTCAGCCACCCCCTTATGATTCCTTAAAGAATTAACATAGGGCATCATTAGGAAGATTCCATCTTGATTTTCTGTTCATCTACAAGGTCTCCACAAGGTCACCATCAGTGGGGTACCACTGTATGTCGCCAAACCACACTTGACCTTCTGCAGGAGATTGTAGCTGAATGACTACATCTGCGGACTTAGGAAAATTTAATGTAGGAAACAAGGACTAAATTCAGGGCCATATAATTAGTTAATATTTACTTAGCAGAGATTGGTTTTTGACATGATTCAATTAAATCTGGCTAAGGGACATTTTCAAGGCAGTGTTAAGTGTATTCTGAACCAACAGAGGTAGCTCTCCTGGAAAAAAGTCCAAACCCTGTGATGCAAAGTGATTCTAACAGATAGTCAGTCAGTCAAGCAAATTCTACCCTCTTCAATCATCTTTTAAGAAAGACTGAAATTCCAGTTTAGAATAAGTTCAAAGAAGATGGCAGGTAAATTGGGGACTTTGGGAAAACTTGCCTTTAAGAGAATCTCCAGATTTTAATTTCGGTGAGAAGTAACAGGTTCTCATAAGAAAATTAGCATGCATAAAATCACTTTCTACATTCCTATCTTGTATTATTCTTTATTGGTTAATTTTTATGTATTTATACACATGGAATATATGCACTTTCCATGTGTATGCTAAGCAAAGTTCTTAGAATGCATTACTCTTTGTCCTTTCACAGATAAAAGAGTGTGAGTTGAGAGTATGTTTTGTCCCAAGTAAAAAATGCGGACAGGTAAGAGGGCTCTGGAGAACAGACAGAATCAGGCTCCCCAGAGCGTCGTCTGCTGGAGCTCTGGGGTATAACTGAAAGAAAGAACATCAAATTCTGCTCTAGAAAACAACACACTGAACACCTGCCCATTTATTTTGGAGTAGAGGCTGTCACTGGAGAAGCTAGAAAGGTGAGCCAGGTACACGAAGGTTGTAGCAGGTACCACTGACTCGATTGTGAGGTTGGAGCACAGGTCAGAGCCTGGAGTGTGCTGGTCACGACCAGGGGCTGCACAAGTGCACTAGAAGGTTCCTGGCTCTTCCCAATCCGGGTTTTGGAATCTTCAGTACGAGGTTCTCCTATACAGAGAACCAAGTACCAGTGGGTTTACTGCAGCCCGGACAGTTATTCTGCAAATCACACTGAAGAAAAGGGGCCACTGTTCATCCTGCCTCCAGGCAAATCCAATACCATCCTCCCTTTAAAGCCTTAACTTTTTTCCGTGAAGAGGTTCCAGGACCTGCTGGATGTCTTCCCTCTTTAAGAGAAACGCTTCTGGATCAGGGTCTGGATGTGGTTCCGGAGGCAACTTCCTAACTGAAATTGGACCAGAATACCAGCCCCAGACAAAGGGGATGCTCTTTCTCTCACAACTTTAGGCTTCACAAAAGGAATGTGCCCTCAGACAACCAGGACTTGGGGGGAAATGGGCCAGAAGAGGATTTCTGTGTATAAAATAGTGGCCTCCCCACACTGGCACTTGACTATGTATCCAGTATTTTTTGTGCAGTGTGGCTAAATGTTTAATCCTGGGACAAAAAGCCTTATAGGAAGTTTAAAACATCTGAAAAAGATGCTTAAATTTATGTCACTTTTTTCTCACAACTCTTAAAGGATATAATCTGATGCTTTGATGTGTTTTCTATACTGTTCTGGAAAATATCTACATTGTCTTGCTATCAGACCAATCAAAATCATTATGAAATTTCCTAAATGTCTCATGTCTCCAAAACTGCTTTAAAGAATAAATTACATCTTTTTTTAATGATAAAAAAATTAAGGGTTATTGGGGTAAAGACAAGAAGTTCACTTATCAATACTACAACCCTTGGGATTCTGATGTCACTGATGAAGAAAATATATTTCTCTTCCCTAGCCCATTTTTTTCCAATATAAAATGTCTGTGCACTCTGATAAGCTTCATTAGAAAAACCATTATTTTAATATGTTGGTCTGTTTTTACTTGATTTTAAGAATGACAGTCATCCAAGGGTATCTAATGGGACACTAGGGTTACATGGTTTGACATGTTAAAAAAAAGTTACTGAGAGAGTCTTTCCTATTAATGGATAATTATTTAAGTGGGCTCAGTTGCACGCCCTCCTCAGTTCTGCATTTCTGGCTTGGCCAGAAGAGTCGCAGAGAGAGAACCAGCTCACGCTTTCTTATTAACATTTACTGGAAGCTGTGAGAACTATTCTGGAGTTTCATCTTGCTACCTCTGTATTCATTCCACTGTTTAAAAAAATCCAACCAACGAATTTCAGACTAGGAAACCAGACCCTTCTGCTTACTTATTCTCCATAAGGTTGCGTGGGAGAGGGAGGTGCTCACAGAGCAGAATGCTAAGCCGTTCTGTAAATCCACATCCCCCGTTTCCCTTTGTTCCTCCTCCCTTTTTTGTAGCGTCTACATTTGGGCATTTCTGCGCTGCCTCTTTGGTTTCAAAGCTTTCCAACAGAGCGTTTCCAGTGTCAAAAATAAAGGAAATATAGCAATTAGCATACATTATGTGACTGTGCTAAACCAGCACACTCACAAACACGTCTGTGTGACAGGCAAGTCGGCCCTGTTTTGTCTTGTTTCCTGCCCGGCTCACAGCCTGCCATTTGCCAAGCAGAGATGCCCGCCCCGTCCCCTCCTCCGCTCCCAGCTTTCCCAGCCACTGCACAGCCCAGCCAGCCTAACTGGCTCGAAGTATTTAATGAGTTTCTAATTCAGTTTTGGCTCTGGAAGGTGGCCAGCTGCTGGTGCCTGGGGCTTGTGTTTCTCTTTCCACGTTATCAGAGGAGAGTCCCAGAGACAAACTGTGGCACTGTTGTACTTCCAAGGCCTCACGTTATCACAAGGACTTGCTGGCTGCAGACAGTAAAGGAGCTAAAGGCAGTCACCCACCCCAGAGAGCCGAGGGGAAGATGAGGGAGACACCTCTGGGCGCCTGGAAGTGATTTCTAGGGAGTGAATACTGCTCTGTTATCGCTGGGCCCCAGTCCAGCAGGTGAGAGCGAAGAACCAGACCACAATGAATGCTCTTTGGGCCAAAAACCACATGCTTTTTACACACAGGTGTCCTTCATATAGCAGGGCCATGGAATACTCTCCACCACAATTCCAGTGGTCAGTTCTCTCCTCTCAGATGCGGGAAATGCGTCCCCGAGCTGCCCTTGCCCCCTGGACTCTCATGTGGGTCACGAAACAGCAGCGCTGCTCAGAGGCGAGGCTCTGTGTGAGCCACCAAAGCCGCAGGGCTCTGGGAGGAAATGCTGAGAAGATGTTCTGAGGCTTCAAGTGCCGGGACACACCTCATAAATTATGCAGTTCTTACATCATAGTCACACAAACCACAGCTAGGATGTTTCAACCTGTTCTACCCGGTCTTCCTGGGTTTTTACATATGTTGTTCCCTTTGTCTAGAAGACTGGTCCCCTCCTATTCACTTGGCTGCTTCCTATGTTCCTTCAGGTCTTGGAGACACATCACCACCACTGGGGAGTCTTCCCTGAAGGGCCCAGCCCCAGAGCAGCTGGGGCTCACTCCCACGATCGTAAACGTCACTCTCAGCTTCCCCACGGGGTCAGCGCAGAGGCCCACGATGATGTCAGAAATCAGGTTCCAAGATGGAATCTGGTCCTTTCTTACAGGTGGGTGCTTGGTGTTTATTTATTATTCATCAGTGGGATGACAGTGTGAAGAAAGGGCCTCCTTAATGGAAATCGTAGTTCAAGGTTTTGAAAATAGTAATATTAATTGAATAAGGGATGCAGAATCATTAAAAAGAGACTTTGCAAATGAGGCAGACAGGGATAGATATTGATTCAGACTATGAGTTATACTCAGATATTTTTAAATAGCTGCATAAAGGTATCCCACATAAGCTGATTTATAACCACGTTTGACACTGTAAAAAGCAACTCCTCTGGGAAAGTTCTCCTCTTATCAATGTATCAAGACAGTCGTCTCTAGGATTTGAAACAGGAGATAATCTAAGGGGCTCTCACAAGTTAGAAAACAGGAAAAGAAAGAGGTGGCAGGCTAGAATGAAAGAAAAAGACCTCCAGCCAGGAGGAAGCCAGGGGAGTGTAGAGTCAAAGAAGTCTGGAAGGAGCTAGAAGCCAATGTGAGAACAGGAACAAATGACTGGGCAGAGGACGTGTTTTACTTCATGATCGGGTATAATTCGATTCACCAGATCCTGACAGAGTGCTGAACCTGGCCTGACCCTAGAACTGTGGGGCAGTGGTCAGCAAAAAGAGCAGGATGGCCCCTGCCTTCTGGGATGATGGCACTCAGTGATGGCACTCTGACCCGGGAGAGGAAGTGCTCAAGGGAGTAACTGGAGGGCTTAGGAAGGCTTCCGTACTCAGATGGCATCTAGATGGGAGTTAGAGGATGGCGGGGAAATGAAGCATTAAGGTGTACAGCAGGGAGCCCCAAGCCCTAGAAATAAGCCATCAGGGATGAGGAGATCCAGTCCAGCTAGAAGGCCTACAGCCAGTAATCCAGGTTTGTAGAAATGTGAATTTGGATGGATCTATTCCAAACCCCAGTCTTACAGATATAGACATTAAGGTTCAGAAAGACTAAGTGACTTGTCCAGAGTCACACAGCAAGATAATGCGAGATCCAGGAGTCAAGCGTGGGTATCCCGACACCCAAGCTTTTTCCTCTCCTGGCAGGACCACTGCAGAGGCTGAGGATGCTCCCACAGAGCTTCGTGACCCCACAGCTCTGGGATCCAGATGCCTCCCTCCTGCACCTGCACTCTATCCCACGGCAAACGGAAGCATCCTGTTAAGTGACATAAAAGGTATCTGATTCTCAGTCTAGATATCGCTCAGATTCCTTAGTGGACTGCGAGAGAAGCCACTGAAGCCCTGTTCTTAGGTTACCTATTTGGATCAGTGATGGCAAGAACATCAAACTTCATCCACTTAGGCTACAACTGCTGGTCACACATCCTCTCTTCTTTTAGAAAAATAACAAACTGGAAAACATAACTATCTTATTTACAAAACGATACAGTGTGGAGGCAGGGAACTCTATCACAGAATGTCCAGTAAGTCCCCTCTCCTCAGGCTCCTCTTTTCCTGTCTTCGGAGACCCCTCGTGGCAAACTCTGGAGGATGGATGAAATGAAAATCCTCATACCCTGCACAGGAAGGCTTCAAGCCGGGTGGCGTAATCACCTCCGAGCAACACTCACTGTGCTGTAATTAATCTCTCTCCCCATGTGCATTCATAAAATGGAAAGATCTCAGAGTGAAGGAGGAAGTGTTTTTTAATGATAATGATTTTATATTTACGAAGTCCCCACTGTGTTGGGTCCCTCACGATGCACATAAACAAAATCTCTGGGCTCCACCGAAGCGACAACATCTAAGGAGGGAAAATCATGTGATCATCCTTTTATTTCTTTAGAAATATTTCATTATCACGACCATAAGGTAACACAGGTAACCACAGGGGGTAAGGTGGTAAGCTGTTTAGAAAGAGCTATCTATCACCTTTTGTTTTTTATTAACTTTCTTTTGAAAAGAATGTTTCCCTTTTCCTTAGAGCCATTTTATTTTCATCTCTCCTCCAAGGAGTAAGATAAAAGTGAAGAAAAAGAAGATGCTTTCCCCATCATGTCCTGACCCTCACATCAAAGACTTTTCAAGGTAATCACTTTGAAAAGATCTCAGAGGAAATGAAAAGGTCTTTAAAATGGTCATATTGACAATGACTTTCATAGGAGGAAAAAAAACTTCTGCCTCTATTTTTGGTTCTTCCCTTTCTTTCCAGCTCAGACACTCATCTTGTCCATCATACCAGTTTTATCACAACAGGCCACATCCCTGATCACAGAATGTTAGGTCTTAAGCGCCACAGAAAGTCCAGTGCCTTTCACCTTGGATGGAGTAATGTTGCCTACAATGCTGTCTCAGGCCTGAAGGCCCGTAAGGTCTCTGAACTGCTGACAATTCTGGTTCTTTTAACACCTACCTTTTCACCACACCGTCAACAGAGCCAAGTGTGACTTGAGGGTGCAGAAAACCCCAGAAGTAGGTAAGAAGGGCAGAGGAAGCCAGCAACATCACCAACTGCGGCCACCGCAACTCTCCCAGTCCGTCCATCTGCCAGACTACGGGCTGTTATGGGGCAAGAGGCCCTTTCAGTTGAAAAGAATCTCAGAGAGGGAAGCATTTCAGTTCATTCATCCCTTCACTGTAGCACCAGTGCTAGTACTAATTAAGAGATTTCTCACAAGGCTTCCTGATATTGCCTATAGTACCTGTCTCCAGAAACAAGACTAGCCCTGTGCACTCTGCTTAAAATAATATATTCCAGAAGAAGATGATCGCATTATAAGGCTACTGAGTTGATTTAAAAAAAAAAAAAAAAAAAAAAAAAAAAGCACCATGGAACAACCAGCCACAGGGACATTTATGAACCCTTCTCACCAGAACAGATTGCCAAAAAAGGGGTTTATTTCTCAACAGTGTAATAATCAGCCAGTCTATTCCCAGCCCACATCCAATTCCTAGACAATAGTCATGGCTGCTGAAATAACGTCAGCTATTTCTAGCCAGGCAAAATAAATATAGGCTCAAAGAAAAGTATAACTTGTAGTAAAAGACCTAACACTACTGCTCTTGATTAAAGATGTTATTCTCCTTTCAGAGTCTTTTCAAGTGGCTGCAGGAGGTCTTTTTGCTTAGGGTGGGGTTTAGTTCCAGCTCAGCCCCCTTTTCCTCTGTCCCTGATGCACAGTAACATCTTCCTTTCTTCTGCTCCCCCAACCTCCTTTGTGCTGAAAGTGAAAATGGAAATACAGGGAAGAGAAAAGAATGGGTTGAAACCTTCCCTTGCTCAGTTCAAAAACATATTTTTGCCCTTCTCCACAAAAACTGAAATAGTCCTCACATTTTGGCTCGAGAAGAAACCACAGAAAGATAAGGAAGCAGAAAAGAAGCAAGTTGGGTGTGATTCCGATGGAGCCCCGTCCTCTACCGGGTGAAAAGCATGATTTCCTGTGGACAGAGGCGGTGTGCGCGCCATTTCTCAAGTTAAACAGCCACGAGGAAGGCCTGGATCTCACACTATTCGTGAAACATTGTTCCCCTGAAAATTGGACTCAGACTCATATGTGAATTTGGTACGAAACTCTAGTTCCTGTAGGGCCCCTGAAATCCCTGTTGAATCTTTATAAATGTTCCTTTCTTCATTTCCATCATTCAATGGCTAAAGGGCACCCTCAAAAATCCATCAATGCCAACTTTTAATGAACATTAAGAGAGTCTAGAAGGCACTTCCTCCTCCAGGGCATAAACTAAATCACTGGTATAATGATGTTTATCAACGACATAATATGTCAACTTAAACCAAATAATTTCATATACACAGCCAAGCTAGAAGATGGCCTATTGTTAATTACTTACCAGCCCTTAGGAAGTAGGCACCTAGCAATATCCTTCACTGTGTTAACATAGCCTATCTGCCTATTCAGGAGCTTCCAGACATTGAATATTTTTGCCCCTTCAAAAGACTCAGAGAGTTGTTGCTACTCTTAAGGATTCTTAAGAAATAAGTGCAAATGTAGGCATAATGGAGTAGTAATCTATTATTTTGACTAATTCCTAACATCCTTCTTCAACGATGGATCACCTCTCTACAGCCTTTTATCGAAGACAGATTTTTTTCCCCAGTCTTGATTGTATAACACTCCTTCTCTCAATAGAGGCAGTGAAAGAAGCTGTGGAGAAAGCAAACCTGAGTTCAAATCCCAGCGCTGCAACTGGCTATGACGCTGGGCAGATTCCTGAATCCCTCTGATCCTCTGGTTCCTCATTCCCATCATTAAATGGGAATAACAGGACCCACACCTCATAGGGCTGTAGTGAGGATTAAATGAGGTCTTGTTCCTTAGGAGCCTGGCATGTGGGTGGCTCACTAAATGGGCGTAGCTATAATTACTATAATAATTGGAGTTGGATATATTGCCCAAATATCTAACTTCCTGCATAAATGAACCCTTTCGATATCAAAATGTAGACATTTATATATAACCCCCCGGACCGTCCCTGTGCTCCTCTCCAAGACGCCCTGACTGTCTCCATTCAGTGTCCCCACGCATCAGCTCTCACTCCTGAACTGCTCGGCCGTGAGAGTCCTAGAACAGGGACAGCACAGTGCTTTGTGCACCTCAATCTTACCTGCCACTTCCTTTATCATTTCCACTGAGCATGAGTTTTAGATCTCACCAAAATTCCAAGCTGTCACTGCTTTACCAATCAATACATCGGTGATCCTCTCCGAATTAGTCATCCTAAAAATCACACAACTATAAAACACCACTGAAAAGTTCCCCCATTCAGCCACGTGACATTTCCCTTGTGTATCCATTGCTGCTAGTGGGAAGGGAACCCGGTCACGCTTCCCGAACACCTCTCTTTCTTCTCTCCAATTGCTTTAGTCACCTAAATAGTTGTGCGAAATTAGGACAAGATTTAATGTTCATTTCATTCTGCATCATTTTAGAGTTTCCCACTCTCTCTTACTAATACATCTGATTATAAGGACTATAATATTATACAAATCAGATGAAAAAGTAACAACAACTAGCATTTAGTAGGTGCTTTCTAAGACATTTAAAAAAATAATTAATAATTATTTATTTCTGGCTGTGTTAGGTCTTCGTTGCTGTGGGCCGGCTTTCTCTAGTTGCAGCGAGCGGGGGCTACTCTTCGTTGCAGTGTGCGGGCTTCTCACTGCGGTGGCTTCCCTTGTTGCAGAGCACAGGCTCTAGAGCGCAGGGTCAGTAGTCGTGGCACACGGGCTTAGTTGCTCCGCGGCATGTGGGATCTTCCCGGACCCGGGCTAGAACCTGTGTCTCCTGCATTGGCAGGCGGATTCTTAAGCACCGCGCCACCAGGGATGCCCTGTGCAAGGCATTGTTGAAAGTGTTCTGCATGCATTATTTCCTTTACCACTGTCATTTCCCATAGTCCAGAGCAATTACTGGAAGGCTTGGACTTTGCTTCTCCAGCCATGATCCATTAGGGGATGGCCATGAATCTTATCAGGCAGGTATGGGCTCTCTAGTCATTTTTTCCACTTTGAGGGAATGAGATCAATGATTCCTTTTAGGTTTTGCTGCCCCCTTGCTCCTAGACCCTCCCCCGTTCCCTGTAATCGAAGCCGTCCTCCCCAGTCAGTCCCCTGGGAGGGCGTGGGATCCCATATCCAGCTTGTCCCTTGCCTCCCACTGTCTTCAGCCCGCAGCTGCAGCTGTTGACCTGTGTTTTGCTACTATCTGCATTTCAAATACGTTAAGAAAAAGCAAGAAATTAAATGACAAATTGGAGATTTGTGTTTAAAACAACTATAACAAAGGTCTTTGATTAACCCACAGTACTACAGAAAAGAGACTCATTATTACCACTGATGGTCCTTGATACACATACAGGGCCTCTCAGCTGATTGTCTCAGGATTTTTATAAACAACACCCTCTCGATCCAGAGTGAAAAATCACGTCTTTGGGTAGGAAAACTAGGTCAAGACAGATATAAAAGAAATTTACTATTTGCATACGGTTACAACTGAAGGCAGTCAATCATTCATACATCTGTTCAACGCACATTTACTAAGCACTGACCAAGCGCTGGTCACGGGCCCCCAGCCAGTTAGGGTGGATGTCGGAGCTTACAATCCACTGCCCGGTACAAATAAGCCTACAGCAGAGTGATGAGGAGCCAGGAAGGCGGAAGGTCTGCTCCATGAGATGCCGCTGCTTCTCCGCTCTGACTCACAAGGTCTCCCTGGCCTCAGTTTCCTCATCTGTAAAGTGGGAACAGGTGGGGAGGGAGTTTGTACTGGCTTCCCTAGAGGGTCTCTTTCTGCTCTGACACTCCAGAGGAACTCGGGTACTTTGGTCTTGCTCTGTGTTCCTGTGTGTGTCAGAAACAACAGTTTCCCACATTGTGCGTGGAAAAGTACGGCAACAGGAGCTGGAACCAGAAGAACCATAAGGTCCCTAAATCTTACTTGGTCCTGGTTTCCTGGTATACAATATGGGAACAATGACAATTCTTATCTACAGGGTTGTTGCAAAATTTAAAAGAGGTAACATGAGAACTGCTTTGGAAGGCACTGTACAAATACGAGTTATCACTCACATCCCTGAAATGTAACGACCTTCAGGATCAGGAATCGATAGCTTATCTTTCTACTGTGCTTAAGCATCTCTGTCATATTTTACGCTTATACCATTCAGTTAGCACACAGTGGCTCTTACTATGTGGCCATGCTATACTCCATGATCAGGTGGCCTTTTGTTTGTAAGAAGATGAGATTTTTAAAAATTTCCTGCCTTCATCTACTGTCTCCTTGGTCCATAAATAAATGTTTGCTTAGCCAGACAGATTTCTGTTTTGTCTCCTAAATTGAGTGCTTATCCCCAGAGGGGGCTTAAGAAACCCCATACAGAAGGAAGTTAGGCTGAGGAGCAGAAAGGGGTGGGTTTCGTGGGCAAGGCCCCCACCTCCCAGGCTGGCACTTGCCCCCTGCTGTTTTCACGCAGCCCGGAGTAGCAAGCATGATGGCACATGAATGCCATAAAGAAAATTCGGTGTTTCAGAAGCAGAGGAAGTGAAAATCGGGGGGCAGGGACAGAGGGGCGAGCCCGAGGAGCTAGATGTGTGTTCAACATGAAAATCCTTCAACTACCTCTGCACCATTCTTATTGAATGTTCTACCGAAAGGCTACTCAGAAGTGAGGGGGAAACTGTCAAGAAACAAAGTGATTTAGGAAATGTTTCAAAAACGGCCATCATGGAAAAACAAACTTATAGTTACCAAAGGGGAAAGGGCTGGGGAGGGATAAACTAGGAATTTGGGATTAACAGATACACACTACTACATATAAAATAGATAAACAACAAGGACCTACTGTATAGCACAGGGAACTATACTCAATATCTTGTAATAACCTATAATGGAAAAGAATCTGAAAAAGAAGAAGAATATATATATATATGTGTGTGTGTATATATATATATATATGTGCATAACTGAATCACTTTGCTGTACACCTGAAACATTGTAAATCAACTATACTTCAGTAAATAAATATATATACATATATATATATGCTTTTAAAGAAAAGGCCACCATAGACCAGAGAACATTACTGCTCTTCCAAGTCCGCTGATGCTGGGAACACAGAGTGGAGACCCTGAATGTGGCTGTGTGAGCCTGGAAATGATGGGATGGTTGTGCAATTCCTTGATGAGGGACATTACCCTTCACAGACTTAAACACTATTTTCATGGAATCCATAACATATTTTTTTTGTTGTTAGCACAACTACCAGAAACTTTCAAGGACAGGAATACACAAAACCACAACCTCTGTTTTCGAGCCATCACACTCTCACTAAATCACATTCTCAATCACTGCTTTTGTTGAGTTAGTCCACAACTCAAGAACCACCAATGGCTCCCAGTGCCCTCAGGATTAAATCCAAGCTCCTCAGCCTAGAATTTAAGCCCTTTCCCAAGCTGGCTTTTTGCTATACTCTGGGGGGAACAAGATGTACAAAACATGGAATTAGCACTCTTGAGGAGTTTAACATTCTAGTCAGTGAGGCCAGATTTTTGTACAGAAAATATTTAGAAAATATATGCTAGTATATATTCAAGTGCCAGGCCAGTGAAGGGACACAGTAAGGACATGGATTCATCTCCAATTCACCACACTGCTCAGCCCTCTATTTCTGGAAGAACACCTAATCTGTTGCCCAACCTGGAGTCTAGCATAATCTAGGCTTTGGAGCACGCTGATGACACTCAAAACTTTGCAGTGCGCCTGGATTTGTCAGGGCAAAATTCCCCCAGATAAAAGATTCCCTGTTTAGAAGACACTCTCAAGGCGAGCAGAGGTAGACAGGAGCTGTTAGGATGCCTGTTTACAGTGCGAGGAGGCATACACAAAGGGGAGCAACGAGGAAGCCCAGGCCTGCGGGGATCAGAGCACCTGGAGAAGAGAGGCCCCCGTGAACAAGAGCGGCTCCTCAGCCCACAAGCCTGGGCTCAGAGAGTGGCACAGCTGCTCGCCTGGGGCCTGTGCGACATCCACCTTCTGTCTGCTAGGGGCCCTGTGCTTATCTATTCAGGAAACCCTGGCTGGCACAGCTCACGAGCTCCACCGGACAGGATGCTGGGCACAGCTGAAACCACAAGGCCCACTGCTCCCCCATGTCCCGCTGACTCTCGCCTGCCCGTGGCCATCTGGAGCGGCCAAATTAACGATAAGTTGTCAAACCTCCCTTCATGGTGTAGAGACACCACCTCTATGTCTGTTTACAAACAGATTAAGTTGTTAACAGCAAACTGGAACGGGACCAAAAACATTCAACTGATCCAAAAATATGTCAGCCTAACACACACTTGGAAGAAAGTCACTCAGTCTGTGTGGCATTACACGTGGGCCCTGAGCAGGGCCATCCCTGTTCCTTGGCCCCAAATCCAGTCCCCTCTGCTCATGAGAACACTCCAGGTACATAACGTTCCTAGAGAACTTGACGGCCTCATGCCCACTGCGACAGACACCACGGGGTGGGCGAGGAAGAGGAGACAAGTAATAAAGACAATCAATCCCCCAGTGGAAATATAAGCAAACTAATAATTCTGTACCAGTATACTTGCTTTGGTTTTGCTTTTGTTCAATATATGAGAAATTTGCAGGGTGTTTTAGTCAGGAATTGGTCCCTAACTATAGTTCCGACCTGCAGGGTTTAGTCGGAATTTGTGTTTTGAACGTCATCTAAGGAAAAGAGATTAAAAAAAAAAAAAAAAATAGACAATGTAAAAGCAACAGCACAGGCTTTGGGAGTGAGTCCGTGCAGCACGCTGCCCACAGGGTCCCACAGCTGAGAGCTGGAGCTGTTCTGGGCATTTCCACTCTCATTTGCTCTTCAGAGTCAACCTGTGGTCTCTAAACCCAGGGTAAGGGATGCCCTCTCTCTCCCTGTTTCATGACCCCCACGAGGGAACCCGGATAATGGAAAGGGGAAAGTAAACTGATTCTGACATCTTCAAGGGTTTATATTCCTAACTGCCCATCTTATTCATCCCCCACCGCCCAAAGCCACACACCACCCGCTATGTGCGGTCCCACCCGGATTCAGTTCCAACCCACCCTTATACATCACCACCACACCAGCTTTAAGGCCTCAGTTCTGCCTGTCTCCACTTCATTTTTGAGTGAGACTATAATGGAAGATTGGTACCCGCAGAAAAAATGGCAAAATTCTATTGCTTCTACCAAATATTTCCTGACTTGAGCCAATTAAAAGACCTCATACCTTCACAAGATCAAGTGAGTGCTTCTCGTCAAGTCAACTGCGGCCCCTGCCTATGTGTGAAACGGCTTCCAGGGGGTATGACGTGTGGGCTCGGCACCTGCACGCGCCCCGCCCCTCCCTCCCGGGAGAACTCGGGCGCTGAGAGCGCAGCCGGTTGCCGTGCAACAAGGGTGACCTGTGGCCTCGCGTGTGCCGGTGGCACACAAAGAAAGACAAACCTATGCAGAAAGGTTCCGCAAATACGAGGTAACTGAGCGAACACTTGTCTATCGTCTGGTCAGACTCCACAGAGCCGGACGCCAGACACAGCCACAGTGCGATTCCCCGACTGACTTTTGTTTTCTTCCGCTCACTCCTGGGACCCTGGACGGGCTTTCTTCTCAGACTTGAGACGGCCTGGGTTTGCCTGTGGCTCCGCTGGGGGAACCACGGGGCTGCTTCCCGTTACAGCCAGGCCGGCCAGCAGCCCGGGGGGCCACGCTGCAGCCACACTGCTTTCAGAGGCCGAGCTGTACACTGTCCTCCCTTGAAATGGTATTTCTCAACAAAAGCTGGATTTTTTTTTTTTTTTTTTTTTTTTTTACAGAACCTGATTTATTTATAAGAAATGCCATCAAAAATAATATGGGATTTTTCCAAATGCTCTCTTTTGTTCTGCTATTTTTCCCCTGTGGTTGTTCAACATAATGCTCAGGGTGGGAAGGGGATAGAATAGGACTAGACCCCTGGGTTTTGGAGAAAAAATAAATTCACATTTTGAGAAGTTAGAGGCTGACTGCTTAACTGTGTCACTCCATCCCTAGAGGAAAAAAAAATCTGGTTTTGATGTACATAAAACAGATACGATAATCTACAACAGATAGAATAATCTACATACACATCTGCTAGAATGCTGTTCTGATTTGTACCTTTAAGAAGAACCACCCTCTAAATGCACGGTGGAATTCTTCCTTGGACCCTTGAACAATAAAAGGACATTAATGGGAAAAACTGGGGAAATTCCAACAAAATCTGTAGTTTCTTAACTAGCACTCTACCAATGTTAATTCCTTAGTTTTGATAAAGGTACCGTGGTTATAGAACTCGTTAATATTAGGAGAAGCTGGGTAAAGGGTCTAGAGGAACTCTCTGTACTACTTTTGCATAAATCCAGAATTATTCAAACGTATATCTAAAATTTTTCTGTAAACCTAAAATTATTCAAAAATAAAAGAAATGTCAAAAGTGATTAAAAATATGCTCAGTCCACACACAGGGGTTATTACCTACCCAAAAAACAAGGGAGGGAGCTGTGACAACCACGGAGGGATAGAACAAGGACCCTGGGGTCAGGCCAGCTCGGCGCTGCCGCCTTGGGAGGCCGCCTATACCAACAGCAAGACCACGCCCTTTTCAGTCTCACAGAGATGGATTTTCTAACACCTTTAACAAATTTTGAAAGTAAATGTAATGTCCCACTGTGGACAGTTTGGATGCCATAAGTGAAGCAGCAGCTAGCACTCACCTAGACTCACCGTCCCCGGAAACAATCATCATTGTTCATCTTTCACTGTATTTCCTTTCATTTCTACACGCACATTTTTTACATAGTTGAAGGCATATTGGAAACACCGTTCTGCGGTCCTGCTCTCTTCACTTAATGTTCTTTCATAATTGGCTTCCCGACATGAACCCAAAGCTTCGCAAACACAGGTTTAATGGCTGCCCACAAACTCCACTGGGCAACAGCTCTGCAGTTCACCCTAACCGGTCACCCACTGCTGCGTCAGGGCACATCCGAGTTGTGCCCCCTCGGTTAATACACCACAGGGATGGCTTAAGAAAAAAAACAGTCCTGTATCCAGTTCTCTCTGGGGTTAAGTTACTCCTCACTGGTAAATTAGGCACAACAGGTTGTTCCAGAATGTTTGGGTCCATTTTGGCTTTGTGGTCAGTTAATGATGCTTAGAATGAAATGCCAGTGACCACCAGAGAAAATCTCAGCCCATAAGAAAAGAGAATGCAAATACCCTGAGTTACATAGGTATAAAACCTTAAATGGATTCTGAATCAGAAATTAGTGAATAATAAAATAAAAATAGCAGACATCAAGACCTAGAAAACCATGGCGGTGTTTTAAATGAGCCAGTCTGCTTGTGTTGCACACTAAGTCAACACACTCATTTTTGTAAAAACCTAAATGGGAATAAATATCAGCCCGATATTAAGAAATGAGTGAAAACCTAGGTATGTAGATGCAGAAATGGCCTACGCCTAGCTCCTAGTGGGGAAAATGGGATCCCATGTGATATACCCACTCAGACACACACACACACACACACACACACACACACACAGCCAAATCCCAAAACAAACTTAATCCTGCCAAGATTTCTCTCCCCATGGTGCACTCAAGTGGCTACATCAATATTCAGGAAAAAACAAAAAACAAAAACCCAAACATACACAGAGAAGTTGGCTTTGAGGAATAAATTTAAATTCTTATTTTTGAATTTCATTTATCCCACTTTCTCCCTTCTGGCTATAGGGTATATGTAAGAGAAAACCTTCCTTTTGCTCCCTACCTCCACCCCATTTTCTGTTCCCACCCACTTGCCTCCATGGTTCTAAATAAAAGTTCAGAGGAGTGACAGAAGAAGACAGAGGCATCCCCACTGAGCAAACAAACTCTATCCAGAGGGGGTCCTGGGAGACTTTCAACAATCTGTTTAGGAAATCAAGTTCTCCAATCTTAGGAAGCTGGACCAGAGTCTTACTAATGAGCTAACAATCTTTTCAACAAAGGCAACAAATTACCAAACACTTCTTGTCAAATGTAATGTTCATCAGATGTATGTTGAGAGTACACAGTGAAATAAATGTCTATTTTGAAAAAAGGGAAATTAGATTTTGCTCACCACCTCCCCTAACATGCTTGACTAGGACACTGCCCCAAGAGGGGATAAATCATTTGGTTAGAAGTAGGAAATCTCTTCCTTGTTAGTTTGAAGGAACAGTGATGCTTAAGACCTCACGGATCTTAAAATGCTTAAGACCATGTCGCTTTCTGAACTCTAGAGAGAGCAGAAAACTGCTCTGATGTGCACTGGAATCATGTGGTGAGCTCGTTCAAAATGCAGATTCCTAGATCCCCCTCTTGGAGGCTCCAGGTCAGCAGCTCTGGGATGAGACTCAGGAAGCTGTAGGTTCATCACACGCATGCCCCCGCCAAGGGAGTCTGATGAAAGCTTTAGCTAAGCTGGACTTTCTGCAACGAATCTGAAGAGGAGAATATTGAAACCTAGCAGGGTAACCTCGAGGACGGGAGGCCAATTCCTTAGACGGTGCTAGCAAAGACCTCCCTGCATGAGGGCTCTTCTTTTGCATGCCTCCACTGGTCTCCAAGAACAGAGGGGCTGAGGGGGTGTCCTCTGAATCCCCAGGGGGCTAGGAGGAAAGAGGACTTTAAGAAGCCCTGTGCTGCCTCAGGGTGAAATGAAAAGTTCCACAGAATAAAGCTTCAGAAGTGGCTTCACTAAGCTGGATATGTTCTTTGGTTCCAAGGAGCAAGGCAAAAGAAGTGTTTCAGGAAATAAGTATTTTATGAAATAATTCCTATTTTTAAAGTCTTCATACCCCTCACAACTACCATAAAATTTATTTATAATTAATATGGATCATTTGCTATAAACTAGGTACCATCTTTGTAAGAAATTGTTCTTCTATTTAGGGAAACTTACCATTTCCCTAATTTGGGTGATTTTCTCTCCTCCGTACCCAAGAGATGTTTTGGAAACCACCGTCCTGAACACCACTTTGCAGAGACTCCTTTTCATTCTCACGTTAACTTTTCACTGGGGGCCGGTAAGAAGGCCTTGTTTCTCAGTCTATAAATCTGTCAGTGAAGACAGAAAACTGGTTCCTCCTCTGGTCCACTCTGTAGTCAGCAGGGTCTCCCAGGCAACAGCCACCAACCCCGGTCCATCCAACAGTCACCAGTTTTCTCCCCTGACAACTCTCCCAAGTCCTCCCCTGCCAGCGGGCCACCCCGACTCCACCACTGATCGTCCGACTGCAGTGGGAGGAGAGGATGGGCAGTCCTAGGAGGACACGTGAACACTGGCCAGTTCATCACTCAGCGGGGTGTCCTCTGTGGGCCTCACCCCAGGCTTTGGGCTTCCAGGGACTGAGCCTGCCTTTCCCTCCCAGACATCTCCCCCGTCTCTTTTTGAATCACTAAAAGGGATCCTTCCAGTAATGCCTCTAACGTGGACTATAAATAACTACAGAGCCAGTGATAAGGCACAGGTGTCCTTCAGGATGTTGGCCCAGTGACAAAAGACAGGCCTTTCTGGTACAGCCTTACTGAGAAAGTGGCCAGCAGTGTTGATTCTAGGCTTTGCTCATTTTTTTTTAAAAAAGAGGATTTTGATAAGATATGTTCTTCCATCAGCTGTGTATGAGAGTATCCTTTAGCATATCTCATTGCCAATCAGGCTCCGCTTTTTCAAAAGGTTTTAGGTGCCCCAGAAAGGGGTCGATGCTGCATCTCAAATGCATGTACTACCTGTGCTTGGAATCCATTTACCCCAGACCTATAAGGTGCTCAGAGGGTCTGCCTTGGAATGCAGGAGTTCTTTACCTAGAGAACGCTCTCCACTCGTATTCAAAGGTTTGGAGAATTGAGGAGTGAGCCCTGGTGCCAGACTGCTGGAGTCTGAGCCCCATCTCTCTCCACCACTTAATGGCTATGTGACCTTGGGCAGGCTACGTAACTAATCTGTGCCTCAGTTGCTTCCTAGTTAAATGGGGATGATAATAGTACCTCCCTCTTGGGAGGTTGTGAGGATTACATTAGTTAATACATGTAAAGTGCTTAGAACAGTGCCTGGCACAAGGTGATCATTCAGCAAATGTTAGCTATTATTATTATTATTAACTCTCACCAAGAATGAGAAGCAGGGAGGGATATATTAGGAGTATGGGATTAACAGATACAGTCTACCATATATAAAATAGATAAACAACAAGGATTTACTGTATAGCACAGGGAACTATATTCAATACCTTGTAATAACCTGTAAAGGAAAAGAATATATATATTTTTTGATTATATATGTATGTCTATATATGTATATATATACATCTATATAAATGAATCACTTTGCTATACACCTGAAACTAACACCATATTGTAAATCAACTATACTTCAACTGAAAAAAATAAATGAGGAGCAAGGCATGCTGGCTTCATGGAGAAAAGGGGAACAAATGCAGACTCAGAAGCCACTAGCTCTGTCTGAGAAAGGCAAGCATTCTTCCCTAGAATATGATTCACCACAGAAATCCCTAGAAAGGTGGCCTGCCTGAAATTATTTTTAGATTTAATGAAAAAAGCAATCTAGTCCAAATTTGATGAGCTGGATGACTGTGAGGTCCAGCCCTGGGGCACTGTTCAGATTTTTGGTTCTGGTGTCATGCAGGGCTGAAATAAATTGATTTAAATGAGTTAATGAAAAATCCAGTCTCCCTCTTTGCAACTGGTATTGCAAGGGTTTCTGAAACAGCTCAACTGAGCAAGTTCCTTCCTTGTATAGATAAATGAGACCCTCTCCTTCAGAAAGAAAAGTATACATTTAACTTACGTAGCTCTTTCCAAATCACTCCCAATGAGTCTCTGATTTGGCCTACCTCTTTATTCAGCTTCTGCCTTTCTGTCAGGATTCCCGACAAACTGCCCATATTTCTGGGTCTGACTTTACTCCTGAATGGAATTTAATGGATTTGGCTGGTCGTTCCTTACTGGACCCGTGTGGGACAACATATCATGCTTCATGCATAATAAATAAAGGACATTTCTAAAACAATAAGGATGAATATATCTGAGATCTAGAGCAAGACCCTCTAGGTGCCCACTGGGCATTATCATAATTAGCCAGTGATTTAGGACAACTCAATTTCCCACCATCATTGCCTTATGCCTTACAGAAATCCACCAACACTTCACTTCTTCTTGAAGGAGATGCTTGGAGTCTGAATGGAATATTGTAGGTGAAATTAGGCCACTTCTGAGTTGTGCAACATTCCCCTTCAAAATCTTGCTGATTATGCAAACACTGAATAATTACACCGATTCAGGCATTACACTCCATCAGAATGACAGAGCATTCGCACTGGCACCCCATTTCACTTTGTTAATGAAAAACAGCAAGCTTTTAAGACCACCATCCATCAAGAGAGAAAAAGAACTCATTCAGAGTAATGACAGGTGCACGACAATGGAAACAGGATTTTTTTTTTTAAGTATGTGGGCTGCTGCCAAAGATTAAAATCATTCTGTGTTTCATATCATTCTCTTTCTTTGTGTTCCTCTGAGGTTTAGTATTTTCTTTCGGCAGAGAAATAAAAAGGTTGGTGGCAAGGGCTCCCAAATTCCCAGGAAGATCTTTCCATAACTTCATACTGTGTGGATGACCATTTTCCACTAGGGTTGTTCTCATTTTCTTTAGAGGCCAATGCCCTCCCCCCCACCCCCGTCCACAGTCTAGTGGGCCAATCTGCACAAGGGTAGTTCTTAAAAAATATTAATAAGTGGAACTGAGGAGGGAGTTTGTCCCAGACACTGTCCCCCACAGCTGTACAGAACATGATCTGCACCGACACAGAGAGTAATTCACCAGCAGCACTAGGGACAGGCAGGGATGGGCCCTCTTCTAAAATCACACACAAGCACCAACAGTCTCCAGCAACTCAGATGGGCAAGAAAAAAGAGGGATCTGTGTTTCAGTTGTAAGAAGGAATGCATTCTAGGACCTCTCCCACACAGCCTCTTCTTGCCCATTTCTGGTAACGGCCTAGACTACCTCTCAGAAGCATTACTTGGCTCATTTTCCCCCAGTACCCTACAAAGCGCTGTCTGAAGGATCCAGCGATAACACATCATGTGTTCAGAGGTTCTTTACTCAGCAATCTCCACTACGGGACATTCAGGCTAGAGTCCAGGAAGAAAAGAAAAGAGCTCCAAAACAGATACAACTAAGTCAAAGCACTAAAGCTCAAGGACATTATTCCGGGGAAATCCCTCAAGGTTTAACACACGGGGTCAAGTCTCTCCTCTTTTTTTCTCCTTCAGATACGAGGTCTAATAGGCTTTGTTGCTGGATTTTTAATCTACTGCAGATTCAAAAGAACAAAATAGAAGGAAGAAAAATGTTCCCCCCAAATTCATGTCCACCTGGAACCTCAGGATGTGACCTTATTTGGAAATAGGCTCTTTGCAGATAGAGTTAGTTATGATGAGGTGATATCAGATTAGGGTGGGTGGGCCCTAATCCAATGACTGATGTCCTTATAAGAAGAGAAAACAGAGACAGAGATACAGGGAGAAAACACCATGTGATGACAGAGGCAGATATTGGACTGATCCATCTATGAGCCAAGGAATGTCAAGGATCGCCAGCAATCATAAGAAACCAGGAGGGAGGTATGAAACATATTCTTCCTCAGACCCTCCAGAAGCAACCAGCCTAGCTGACATCTTGATTTCAGACTTCCGGCCTCCAGAAGTGTGAAAGAATATGTTTCTGTTGCTATAAGCCACCCAGTTTGTGATTCTTCCTTAGGACAGCGGTAGAAAACTAACATGGAAGAGTACTTAGAAACAAGTGAAGGTGATTTAGAAAGAAACAACCTACAGCATGATACCAATGGAGGAGATCAAGATGGATAAGTTTTCTAAAAGACTATGAATTAAAAAACCATAGCTGAAGCTATATGGGAAAAGAATCTAAAAAAGAGTGGCTGTATGTATATGTATAACTGATTCACTTTACTGTACTCCTGAAACTAACACAACACTGTAAGCCAACTATACTCCAATAAAAATTTTTTTAAAAATAAAAAATAAAAAACCATAGATGAGACCATTTAGTGTGATGGAAAAACCAACAGGTCTGCTCTGCTAGGACACTGAAGGCATAATGACATGATCCAATGGTGGACGTTCATAATGATTACCTTGAATTGGTTTTTAAAAGTCTGGATTTTGTTCAAGGGGTTCAAGCAAGGCCTCACTGCACTGCCTCACCCCAGGGTCTTTGAAAGGAAACATATTTGCCCCTTGGACTGCGCTGAACATTCTCTTTTATACAGCATCTCAACAAGGCAGTGTATTCTTCTGTTACTAAATTCCCGGGACCAATATTTCACATTTTCTTGTCTGGGAATCCTGGTCAAACTATACAGCTTATCTAAAGTAAATATAAAGATTTTCCACACTTAGTCAATAGTTGTGTGTTCCTGTAGAAACCACACACACACACACACACACACCCCTTAAGAACACAACAGAAGAATCCTTTATTAGAACACCAACGTGTTGGCACCTAGACAACCAAACTTCTCACTATGGATTTCACACAAGAACCAGAAAATCTTATTTCTGAAGGGTGAACTATGCAGTTGGACCTAGAATGATTATATCTTTCCTTCAAATCACTTAAAAACTCTATGCCTCAATCCACCCACTCACCCCCAACCTATTAAGAAATAGAAAATCAAAACTGGAAGTTAAATATGTTTAAATATAGATTACAGGCCATATAAAAATGACCCACAACAGTTCTGATTTAGTCTTTTATTCTTTGCCCAAACACCATGTGCTGAACTCAGTTTGCCGGGGTGTTGTTTGCTTGTTTGTTTTCATTGAAACTTATGCTGGAAAATTTGTCTCGTTCCACTTGGAGAGCATTTTTTTCCCTGAGAAATCTTTTTCTTTATTTCAAGTCTCTTTGACTTGAAAAGTCTTGTCTTCTCAAATCATCTTTGAAAATTAGAAGTGCACAGCTTTATTTAACTACATTTTAAATAATACATTTAAGATTGGATGTTGAATTTGTTTCCATGTCATTATTTCTCAATTAGCTCCAATATCCTGGCTCCAATATCCTACCTAGAAACGCCTAGGTACAGTTCTCGGCTCTTGCTCACCCATCAGAGGTTCCGGGTCATCACTGTGTTAAAGGACATTGAGAGGTTTCACAGAAAGCCTGCCCCTGCTCCTCCCTGATGAAAGGAGGTGGATGTGAAAAGGCAGGCCCCACCCACAGGTGGACAGGCCCCACCCACAGGTGGGTAAGACCCCACCCACAGGCGGGCAGGCCCCACCCACAGGCGGGCAGGTCCCACCCACAGGCAGGCGAGTTTCCGGCACCACAATCTCATCTGCATCATAAGCAGCGCCCAGACCCCCATCCCACAGAGGTACCCTAATCAATTACTCCTCTTTACTCATTGGCCCTGCGCCCCCAGTCAACTCAGGGTAGCTAGGAGGGCTGGGGGTCCACGGTGGGCACAGGGAGGGTGTCCCAGCCCCTAAGCCGGTCCCCCACTGCTGTCACTCACTCCTCCGGGCACGGAGCCAGGTTGGAGAGGGTCAGCAAATTGTAGCTGGTTAAGGCCCCACACATCTCCTTCGCTTTTGCCCTGTCAGCATTTTAAGATTTAGGGCTGGGGGCTGCGTTCCAGAAATAATAAAAACCTCCCATTTACAGAAACACGTGGCAGGACTTCCCGGCCTCGCAGCCTGTCTGCAGCCCGCGCTGGGAGACACGGGCAGACAGCGTCTCATCAGGGAGGGCTTCCTTGGTCCAAAGGGTTCAAGATGCAGAGGAAGGTCGGCCAGAACCAGTGCAAATGATGGATTTGCTGTCGCCCCGACAGTAATCCAGAATTAGGGTGGAACGGATTGGAAAGGGTATTTTTCTTTCTCTAACCAAGCCTCTTAGTAATATGATATCATTCCCTTGCCTTAGGCTTTCCTTTCTTTTCTTTCTTTTTTAAAGCTGTGATCCTCTTACAAACCAAACATAAAATAGAGTCTCAGAACCTCTCCATATAAGGAGTTTCAGACAGACTGATTCTACACAATGTTTCTTGGGCTCAACAGAGAAAGTCATCCTAGGGCACTTTCAAGCTTTCTGAGTCATGCAGTACGGGGGACGGAGGGGGTAGCTCACACAGGAAAGAGCTTAACCTTTCCAAGCTCCAGGCTGGCCACGAGTGGGAAAGGTCAGTCTGGCTACTGGTTCCCGCTCGATGCATTAATAATTTCAAGAGACCCATTCGGCCCACAGACAGGGCTGGCCTGCTGATAAAGTGCCCGGCACAAAGGTCTTTTCATCTATTTCTAACTGGGCATCCGAGGCCATTAAAAACCTGCTGAAGAAATTAAAGACTCGTGGCTACCAAGACTTATTCAAGGACCTCCAACCACTTAAATCCTGGCGCACTGGGTGACAAGTGTTCAGCCTTACCAGCCACACGCTGAGGTACGTTATGGTCACCGGTGCCACTAGCAAAGCAAAGGCAGAAGAGGGGGGAAGGGAGGAAAGGACAGGAGGAAAGAAGGAGAAAAGCTCGCGGGCAGGAGGAGGGCAATGTGCAGGAACGGAGTGCAGGGAGTTACATGGTGGGAGTGGAGTCCTGGGGTTCAGGGCACTCCTCCCTACACTGGCCAAGGTGATGCTGCAGGAGACCCAGACACCAGAAAAAGCACATGATGTCGTGGGCATCCCCAGTAATCGAGTGGTCCAGAAGGCAGGTGGAAATTGGACAGTGCACCACCACCCCACCCCCAGGAGTTGCTGCCTAGAGCTGGTTTATTGTGTGGTAATCCTTTCAATCACAAGGACCCATACACTGAGGTTGGTATTGAGACAAAAAGCAAAAAGAACTAGGTGGACGCGAGAAACAGGCCCACTTAGATCTTGGCCCTTTTCTTTTCCTGAGTTGTCTAAAGTCGGTGGCAATTTCCTCCACCTGCAGAGGTTTAAAGTGATTGCTTCCACAAGCACAATTTTACCTCTTTTCAGATGCATTCTTCTCACCTGAAAATTATTGGATACATGCAAACCTCCTCTTTAACATGTGCTTCCTATGTTATTTGCGTTCTTGTTTCCTCACAAAGAACTTAATACAGAAAGGATCTATTTTCCTTTCCTATTTCTCTGCAAAGAAATTTGTAAGTGATATTTAATAGCTCTCAAGGTTAGTTAATAGTTTTTCTCTCCATTCTGGGCATCTCTTTAAAAAGCTCTATACCAGGGTTCTTCAAAATGAAGTTTGCAATACTGTAGTGTGGCAGGAAATCACATTAGTGAGTCGCAACCAGTATTTTTTAATAGAATAGAATAAAATAGAAGAGAAAATAATCCTAACGCACTGAAAATAGGAAGGACAGGTATTGTCTTGTGAGAATTTTATTTCTATTTTATATGTATTCGTGAGTCACCACATATTTTTTATACTGCAGTTATGGTAAAACAAGTCTATAAAACATTCCTATACGTCTCTGAATATAAGTTCGTCTGGGTTAAACAATAAAATCTCCTGCACTGGGCCCACCTTATGTGCCAGTGTACTTACTGGATGCAGATCCACTGCCCCTAAAGTCTCAATTAGAAAACCACCTCTACCATTGATGGGATGAAAATTAACTTGGTAATTGCAAACTTGAATTTTTTTCTTTTCCCTTATGGTTTATTACAACATACTGAATATAGTTCCCTGTGCTATACACTACAATAGGATCTTGTTGTTTATCCATTCTATATGTAATAGTTTGCATCTGTTTGTCCCAAACTCCCAATCCATCCCTCCTCCTGCTCCCTCCCTCCCCCTCGGCAATCACAAGCCTGTTCTTTATGTCTGTGAGTCTGCAAACTTGCATTTTTATATAAGAAAAAAATATACTGTTAAAGTATACCAGGTCTGTTCACGTTCTGTGACATATCTCTGCTTTCATTTTGTGAGCTCCGAGAGAGAATGAAACTGCCTTTTTTACCCTCGACTGCAGTCCTTCTCAAGGATTTATGTCATAGTAACTTATTATTCAAAAATGACAGGACCAGGATTATGTCAGACGCATCTGATTCAAGGGTGTGACCCCAAAGGGGCCTCAATCCGCCTCAGCGTTGGCCAGACACCACAAGAGACTCACCTTATAGGGCTCAAAACTGTATCAGAATGCCAAACTGCAAAAAAAGAATAAACATCCAGCCCTGGAAGAAAACTCAGAGTTCAGAAAGCTTGGTGACTTGCCCAAGGTTAAGTACAAAATGTATCAGCGGAGCAGCCAGAAGGAGAACACAGGCCTCCAGTACCCAGCCCCGGCGCAATGCACCTTGATACAGATTAAATATGGCGGCACAGACTGACCCTAGAGGTTACCAGAGCTGGAGATAAGACACTAGTGAGTTTTCTCCTCTGTTGGCTGTATTATGTATTTGCCCTAACCTCCTTAACTCAAACTGACATCTGTGGCTTTTCGTGCCATGTCATTATTCCACTTCATACTGGTTTGAGGTTTCTGAGGTTAGTGTTTGTAAGAGCTTCCCAACCTCCGCCTCAAATGAGCTCTATTTTCCCCAGACATATAACTTACTACTGAATCTCATTTCCATGAGAATCACAAAAGCACTCGTGACTCAGGTCTCCGATGCTAGGCTTACCATTTTTGAAAAGTCTTATACTTTTCCCTCACTGTAAAATAGCGTGTGCCCGCTGTGTAAAATGTAAAAAATACAGAAAAAGATAAGGAAGACAATTAAAAGAACTTGTTGACATATTAGTCAGTGATAACCCATATTGAAAACGTGGGTGTAATTTGTCTATGAATATACACAAATTCTTTCGGTACAAAATTGTGATCAAACTGAAAAATACTTTCATATATCCTGCCCTTTTCACTCAACATTACACATCGGTAATGATTGTAAAGATTCATTAAATATACGAATCAGTAAAGATTCTTTAAACATATGCTTTATAAGACGGGCCAAATGTTGCATCCTACCGATGAACCCTTATCCATTACACCATTCACTATTATTGACAACTTTGGAGCTTTTTTTTTTTTTTTCCAGTTTTTCACATATATAAATAATGTGGCAGTAAGCATCTTTTTACATAGGTTTTTTTTTTTTTGTATGTGTGTGTGTGTGCATATCTCTGCTTATTTTCCACAGAACAAATTCTCTGTAGGGAATTACTGAGTAAAGGGTGTGAGTACTGTTAAGACTCCAGATATATATTAAAAAATTCCATTCCAGAAAGGTTATTTATATTCAAAGAACAAAATATGAAGCTGCCTATCTTGTCCTCTTTGCCAATCATGAGTAGTATAAATTTTTAAAGCCTTACAAATTTATAGGTAAAAAATTGTACCTCATTGTGTTCATTTGTATTTCTTAATTGATAGAGAGGTTGAGTGTTTTTTATGTTATTATTTTATGTTATTGGCCATTTTTTATCCCTCACTTTTTCCTGACCCCCCCCAACTCCCTGCTGTGTGTGTGTCTGTGTACATATGTGTAAACTGAATGTTCATATCTACCCATTTCTCTACTGAAATGTTAAGGATTTACTTTTAATTTATAAAAGCTCTTTATATAATATGGATATTAAATTTTGACTGTTATATTTTGAGCAAATACTTTGGAAACCACTTTTGACTCTAAAACAATTTAAAGTAACAAGACGCATTGGTTTTTACATTGTTACCAGCATAGCAATAACTCATGCCACCTGCTGGTAAAAAAACAAAACAAAATAGACGGCAATTCTCCATGTTTCCAAGATAGGATGCAGAGTTAATACTTTTTCCATGCCGATTATATTAAAGTGTTGGAAACAAAAGACAAATGGTGGACTGGAGTGATTTATGACATTTCATGCACATGGATCTTATGACTAAAAATCTCTGTTCACTAAATATTTTTAAGGTTACTTCACTTAAACAGACAAGCTTTGACTCATGTTAGATATCATTAAGAGAAAACAAAGTTTAGTTCTGAAGCCATCTCTGGAACCAATTTTAGACACAGGTATATGTGCCTTGATTTAAGGAGTCGTGATCATTGAAAACCCAAGTTTAAATATCAGATGAATGGAGAGAGGTGGCCTTATTATTCTTTTTCAAATGGCATTTTTAGAAAGAGGAATCTTCAAACCAGAGCTTCTCCTACACCATGATATGCACTAGTTACAGATCATTTAAAATCAATACAGGCTTGATTCGGCCAGGCCAATTAAGGGAAGAAGCTGCCACTTCATTTTGGATGAAGACGGGTCTTACCAGTTAAAGATCAGAAGGTTTTCATGTAATTCAAATGAAAAATATGGTTTAATGTGTGGTTTTCACGAAGCCACAGTTATGGAACCCCTTTGTTGCCTGTACGTCCCGAGGAAACTGATCTGGGAAATACAAGCCACTCCAAGGTTCTACAGAAACAGGCTGTCAAGATGATCAACCACGAAAGCAACAGAGCCGACAAGTCATTGATTTTACTCCTATCCATGGAGGTCAACAGCCAAGCTACAGGATCTATCACCAAATGGTCTGTCATCCCTAGGAAGACAAATGGAAAAGCTGCTTTGTAAAAAAGCATCCTAATGAATGAACTGAACTAACTTTGTGGAACTGTGAATTATCATTCAGCCCTTGAGACTGCTGCTGTAAACAAAAATGCCAATCACTCTAAGAACCCCACTGATTTGGTGTGCCATAAACACAGCCTTCAGTAACAGTAAAAGCACTCGGTTCTTTGGGTGGAAGAAGATGAAGAAATCTGAATCTCTCTACAACTTGTAATGACCGAATGTAAAATACTCAAAACTGAATTCAATACATTTTTAATAAAATAAATTTTTATATTGTGTTCGCAAAAAAAAAAAGATTCGCATATTATTCACTCATCTTAGCAAACTCTAGACAAGATTTTTCTTATAGGCTGACTTGGACTCAGTAGACAAAAGTTGTAAGTCTGCAGTTTATAATCAGGGGAGAATGCAAAACAACTCAAGAATATCCTCTAATTGGAAGGGAAGGGAGCGGCTGGCCAACAATTAAGTAGAGAGAACAAAGCATTAGACCAGGTATGATCTGGGGTAGCTGAGAATGTTTCCCTTTTCCCACCGTCTCAGCTATCAGGTCTGGGGAGATGGGGGGCAAGGGGGTGGAAAACAGATATTTAATTATCCTAGAGAACCAAACCCACAGATGAGGACAAGCCTAGGACGACAGCACCATGCTGAGAGCTTGGAAAGGACACAGTGAGGCACTGGGAAGATGACCTAACTGCCCCAACCAGCCGCCCAGGAGAGAGCATCTTGCCACCTACAGGGAGCAATTTCAACTTCCAAAAGCAACTGCCAATTCCCTACTTGTAATATGTCTCCTAGGAATTCCATCTACACGCAGGTAACTTGTGCTAAGAGACCTGTCCTGTATTTCAGATAATCTAAGGAGTACTGGAGGTGGGGGTGAAGGAAACAATGGCAAAGTTCCATAAATTCAGTAGAGAAACTCAGGGGAAACTCAGAGAGAGCACATGTACCCAGGTATGTCCAGGGCAGTAACTGGCACTTTACGTCGCAGGGAAGTGCTCAGCACGAGTCAGCGCCTTCTCCCTTCTCCTCATTCCATACAAGGGCAATGGGAGAGGCGATTCGGAGGGTCTAGTTCTTTCTAGAACACTCACGCAGAGCTTGGCACATCTAGGTTCCCTTCCAGCACAACAATCAAACACATAGACCTTTGACCTTTGGTCAAACCCAGCTGTGCTACACCTCAAAACCACGTGTGGTTCAGGATCTTACTTCTAAAATGTCATTCTAACAAGCAACAATTAGCTAGGTAATTGAACCTGAGAAGTCAGATGAGAAAAAAGAAATAGCTTACCAAGCTACCTTTCAAAGCAAGACAAAAATGAAAATGGAAAGGTCCCAGGGCAGTGTGGATGGAAAATTATCACTCGGCAGGAGGGCCTGATTTGGACTGGATTCAGCCTTCTTCACAGGACGACTCTGTTCCAAAGAAACTGGATGCTAAGAAAATTCTGGTGTCCAAATATAGAGAACTGAGAAACATTAGAAGGGTTTGAAAATCTCCCAAGAAAAATCTGTGAGAACTTGTAAAAATTCTTCCAATGCTGTGACAAAATTCAAAAAGACTGAAATTCCAGAGCCTATCTAATCCAGGGACCCTCGATCTCCTCAATCTCACGGCTCCCAGCCCACACTCCAGGGAGAGAATCTAGACTGACGAGAACCTAGGTCTGTGCCTGCAAGACGCTGAGGGAAATGGTGAGACAAAGGAAAAGAGGAGGTTGCCTCCTTTACTCACTGGAGTAATAAGGTCACTTCAGAACTATTTTCTGAAAGGAAATCATTTTGGGAGATGAAAAACAGCCAAAAGGTACCAGGCACAACCCTATGAGGTGCAGGCACTACTGCTAGTTAACTCGACTGTACAGATGAACAGACTAAGGCTCAGAGCAATTCAGCCGCCCAAGGTCACAGAGCTAAGTAAAAGCCAGAGCTGGCGTTTGAATCCAGCTTTCCTGATGCGGAATTATTGGTAGTTTGCTCCAAAGGAGGACAGGACTCCCTCTCCCAAGCCTGATCATGATTTTCTTCCTACGCTTATTTTTGTTGGAGGCACTGAAAATGATTGATATAAATTATGTTCTCCTATGGACTCAACTCTGGGACCAAAGCATCCTTGACCATCAGGCCTCTCTCCCTGACTTATTTACTTTTTCCACATGGGAAGGGAACTAAGCTTTCCCCTAAGATGTAAGGAATGAGACTTTAAGACATCCTCGATCAATGCCATCATGAGAAAGGGAAACATTTCATAGGTGGGTGGGACCAGCCGCCTGCATACCCTTTCAGCTGTAGCCACAGTCTTTGCTTTCCTTCTTTTCAGGAACATTTGCTGCAGCCAGGCCCAGGCCATTGTGGGCTTTGAGAAGAATGATATTCTGCTTTTGTAAGAAAGGGAGCAGATTTCCCAGGCATGCTTTGTGTCCCAGACTCTTTCACTAATTGATAGAGTAGCGCTACCGAGCACGTTCCCATTCATGCAGTCAGCGCATGCCTGCTTCTACGTTCTCAAGTTTTTCTTGTTTTTTTTTTTTCCTTTTAAAAAATTTATCCTATGAAGTAAGACAACAGTTCCTGTTAACAAAATGAAGTAAAACCAAATTCTTCTTAATGAAAACGAACATGTCAGTAGGATTTCGCTCTTCATGCTAATCCCCTGTTTGACGGGTGATGACATCATCCCACAGAAGCTGGGGACAAATGTAATGTCCGCTGTAATTGCAGGCTTAATAATGCAGAGTGATGGAGGCGCTGGGAGGGGCAGGCAAGCCCTTCCCACTGGGCCCTCTCTGTGAATACAATGGGACCCACGAATGCAGTGGTGGAGTCTTGCTGGGACAATACCAAAAGAAGCAGAAATCAAAGCACTACCTGGGCCATGGGTTCAGGCTTGATTTTTCTGATGCAAACTTTATGTCCCCAAGATACCACTTAAATAAAACTGCATCTTTCTCATTCAACCAAGTAGAACTGTAGTGTCACAAAAGACAACATGTGCACACATAAAAAACTCACAAACATGCACAAACTGAAGGTAAAAAAGAAAGCTGTAATTCACAAGGTTTTCATATAGTGACATAAGAATGAATGTGGCACTTCACTTGGCAGAAGCTAGAAGTTGCAGGACGGCATTTTCTAAACTATAAAGAAGAGAGGGATTTATATAAACTTTTGAAATGTGTAAAGCCTTGATTAGATACAGAGAAATAAAGATATTTAGCTCTAGGGAACTTCAAGTAAAGAGAACTGATAATGTTATAAAGAAACCATAAGCCCAAACAAATTATGCTTGAATAGTACTGTAGATTTTATGAGTAGCAAATGTTACAGGTCATTCGAACATTACATCAAGATGAATCAGCTTTTCCTGCTAACATTTCTAATTCATTTCCTTGAACAGCAGGTTAAAAGCATAAATCATTCACAAAGTTTTCTTTTAAAGCACTTTTATCTAAAAATCCCTTTAAAAAATATAACGTATTTGGTAAACTATTGGTTTATAGTACAGAATTCTACACATTATTTAGAATAAGAATGGTATGCTGTTTACCATGAAACGAATCAAGTTTACCAGAGGATTTGTTTTGTACAAATGACATGTGTAATTCTCTCTTAAAAATGATTTTGAAGTGTATCCAAGATGCCAAAATGGCACATTATGTAAGCATTACAGATGTTCACAAATGAAGATTATATCCTTTAATTATTACTTTGAGTTGGAATTAGGAAGGCTAGTGGGTTAATGTGGTAGCAGAAGTGCCTAATATATCCTTATGCAAATTTATGAATTTTTGAAACATTCATGAAAATATATAAAATCAGAAAAACTGACCATGGTGATTTAAAGTAAATAGATGGGGCTTCCCTGGTGGCACAGCAGTTAAGAATCCGCCTGCCAATGCGGGGGACACGGGTTCAAGCCCTGGTCCAGGAAGATCCCACATGCCGCGGAGCAACTAAGCCTGTGCACCACAACTACTGAGCCTGCGCTCTAGAGCCCGTGAGCCACAACTACTGAGCCCGAGTGCCACAACTACTGAAGCCCACATGCCTAGAGCCCGTGCTTCACAACAAGAGAAGCCACAGCAATGAGAAGCCCGCGCACCGCAACAAGGAGTAGCCCCCGCTCGATGCAATTAAAGAAAGCCCGCGTGCAGCAATGAAGACCCAACGCAGCCAAAAAAAAAAAAAAAAAAAAAAAGTAAGTAGCTGGCCATATGCTGAAAGGTGGTGGGTAGAGGGGTTCAGCAGGGGGAGGAAGAATTGTACCAAAGGGAACTGAAATACACATTTTTGGGCACACTTGAACATACTCTCCACCCCAGAAAAACAGTACCTGTATTAACAATAGCTAACGTTTGTAGAGCACTTAGTATGTTCCATCCACCACTTCAATGCTTTACATGTCCTAATGCCACCAAATTTTCATAAATCCTCTGTAAGGTAGATTTATAGATGAAGAACATAAATCCCCTAAAGGTGGGGTTTATAGATGAGAAAACCATGACACAAAGAACTTAAGCATGAGGTGCAGCTTGTATTTGAACATGGGCACTCCACCTCTTGAGTCCCTGCCCTTCACCATTTTGCTGGATTCAAGAAGGTTAAAAAGGTTTTGACTCACCCTTTCAATATCTGCTCCTAAGTCTAGGATGCAAAGACCAGAAAAAGAGGTCTTAGTCCCTTACTGCAGGGTAACTGATAACTCTGTCCCCACTGCTCCCTGCCCCTCCCCTCCAGCTCCTCACCTTCAGAACCCAGCAGACACTGGGGCGAGAAAAATATTGCCATCCTGCATTACAACCTGAGCTGAATGGTTTCTCAGGAAAAGCACTCGCAAGTAGAAGCAGAGAGAGGAAGAACTCAGAGAGCAGCCCATACTGCACGGTCTTCCTGACATCTTATTTGCACAAAGCCAAACTGCAGGTTCCATCTAGTTCTCTATCAGAGGCAGAAGCTCTGACAGCAAAGACACACCATCGTTTCTCAGGCCTGCATCCCAAGCCACATGCTGGACCACGGACACAGGGTGGGGATATGCACCTGAGCCTGACTTCCAGGCTCTAGTTATGAAAGGGTGAAACTGCCAGCACCCAAGTGGGCAGTGGGGATCAGTAAGTAGTCTCCACAACCCTCTGTTAGCCAGTGCTGTGCCTGGACAGACCTTCCTCTGTGTTATAAGAAGAAGAAAATAAATAGAAAAAAATGGGACCTTTGAAAAGACTCTGCAGCACAAGAAAAAATGAGCACTGTCTTGAGGCTTGGTGGAAAACCCGATCTCTAAAAATGACTTTCCATAGGGAACAAAATAAAATTTTAGAAAATGACACTCGATACAAAAGATGGCAGACATCATCTCTGTGAAATGACACAGAACAGTAAAAATAGAATGTGCTGAATTATAGGTAGAGATTGAAAAAGAAGACAGTGGAATTAACAAAATAATTCTGGGAAAGACGAAATGCAGTAGCAGAAATTAAATTGGCAATAAAGGGCAGGACAAACCCTGTAGAATATTGACCGTGATGTACAAGGCAAATGTGAGGTGTTCTAGAACATGTGGCAAAAGATCAAAGAAAAATGATGAGACAGAGGATGAGTATAAAAACAACTTATACTATTATAAGAATTATACATATTCTTAAGGCTAACATCAGAACGGGAACAGAGACAATGACAAAGATATATGGAAAAGAACTTTGCACCTGAAAAAAGACCAAAGTCTGCAGTCTGAAAGGGTTCAAGAGTATTTCAGAAAAAAATAATGAAAAATACTTTTATCTCAATATTTCTTTACAACATATTTTAATTTCAGATAGCGTCAGAAGAGTAGCCAAGATCTGGGAGTGAACAAATGACTGGGAAAGTTAATCTGCATGCAACTGAATTTTTAACACCTTCACATAAAATCCTATGTAGAACAGGAAAGCCTGTTCTATACTAGACTTAATGGGAAAGTCAGGTTTTCTTTTTCCCAATAAGGGACACTGGTTTCCAATAATGCATAGATTGTTTGCTATGGTCATATCCTCCAGGTTAAAGCAAAAGTATCTTTATGCTTCATCAAGTAGGGCCAAGAGATATTAATTGCCATGCAAGAGGAGAAATGGACATTTAAACCAGAAGGTAAATGACAAATGATCAGAGAGGTGATGCGAGAAAGCTGCTTATAATTGGCCTGAAAAAAAAAGAAAACATCAGTAACAGATGTCTGGCCTAACAGAGCCCTACAATTACCAGGTGAGTATCCCTGAAGGAGGCGCAGGGAAGATGCTGGGAAGAAGGTACTGAACGAACCTCTAAGAACCATGGATATGAGGGATGTTCCAGAGGGCCTCAGGAACCATAATTATTTTGCAACACAAACCTTCAAATTCTGATTCAGAAATTTTGGTTGCTTCACTTCCCTCTCATTGGGATTTTTGCAGCCCAGCAAATTTGTAATTAAGCCCATGCTTTTAAGAGGCCAATGAATATTCAGATAGCTCTCTTTTACTTCCATTCTTAACTCAGAGCAAAGTAGTGGAATCCTTACAAGAACGTTAGTATCTTCACAGAAATATTTTAAAATCATGTCTATTTAATTGTTCCTACATCCTGAGAAATGTGCTATTGTAACCTCACATTGACCCCTGTGAAAGTCAAGAAATATCTGTATACTCTAGAACCTGTAAAACTAGGTTAACTTGCTAATGTTGCATTCAAAGGGAAAGATAAATACATTGTCCACTGTTTTAATATAAAATAAAAAGCATTCATCACGAATCTCAGCTCTACAGTTCTCTCACTTTCCCCTTATAGGTCAGTTTCCTCTTTTATATCCTTATATAGCACCATCTTCTCTTCCCTAGTACTTAGCACAGATTGTGATACATAGTTACATGACTATTTGATTAATATCTGCCTCCTTACCTTGACTGAGAGCTCCATGGGAGACCATGTAGGAGATAGGATTTATTTATTTTGCTTATTATCGTTAACCTCAATATTTGACACAGTACCAGCCCTATCAGACAAGCAATATATATTTGTGAAATGAATAGACTGCAGTATACGTTTTTATGCACTGTTCAGCCATGCAAGTTATTGTATCCTAAGAATTCCAAAGAACTTTATACTAACAACACATCTTGCTTCTACACATTGGCTATGCATATCAACTTTCCAGGCAAACCATTTTTTTAAAATATGTAAATAACTTTTTTCACTATGGGTTGGTATTATATCAGAGTACTGAACATAAAAGGAATCTTAGAGGTAATGAAACTGAAATTAATAAATGCTAAGTAATATGTCCACAACAGCACAATCTACTTAGCAGTAAAACTGGGATTGGAACACATTTTCTATCCCTCACCTCCACCCTCCAAAGGTTCTATCCATTGCTTCTCAAGACACTGGCTCTTAACCAGAGCTTCTAGGTTACCAAGTCTCTGAAAGTAATCAATAGTTTGTAAATAAACATTTTGCCACACCTCAATGTTTAAAGGAAATCTGCAATAAAGAAATTGTTTGCAATATAAGTAATCACTACAAATTTTCAGATTTCTTATGCAGCTTATTTGTCAAGCCTAAGAGCTAATTATAGTTTCTCAAACCCATGACACCTCTTCTTCATTGTCATACACATACTAAGCCAGTACTATGTGCCAGGCACTGTTCTACGGTTCTTTATTAAGGGACATTAGCCTAAGGCCTCCTTAGTTCTGTGGTTATGACCTAATTGCATTCCTTTTCTCTTATCATTCAGTTGTGACTGGGAAAAAGCCATTTCTGAAAAGTCAGAATCCTGAAAGATTAAAAATCTAGCCCTACGATTACTTGACTCAAGGTCTTTGGTCTCCATTTTTTTCATTCGAAATAGGTTTTTGTTTGGTTAGTTGGTTTTTTTCTTTTCCTTCTTTTTAAGTTGTAAGTTAGAGCTTGGGTTTTTTGTTTTGTTTTGTTTTGTTTTTTAACAACTAGTTTCATATTTTTGATGAGTCTGCTTACCAAGCACAGAAAATCCATTTGCTGGCTAAAGGATCCCAAGAACAGAAATTTCTATCTGATGATGGAATCATATTTCTAGATGACCCCAGCGTGAGTCAATTTGCCAAATTATTTCATCTATATTTATATGCTGGAATGTTATTCCAAAGGCTCCAAATAGTCTCTGTTCTATGTATAAAACAATAAAACGAAAATAAGACACAGTATAATAATATGTATAACAAATACATAATATAATGCTTCTTTAAAAAGCAGACAACAATCTTGTCAGATGTTTTAAAATAACCCAAACCGGCATTATTTGTAGAAAAGAAAACTGTGATTGGAGAGTGGGGAGGGGCATATTAGGAAAAAGGGTAAGAAAAAGAAAAGAGAAACGGGGGAAATAGATGACATTAGATTAGAAAAAAAGGCTTGAGTGATACAGATGACAAAACAATGGAAGTAAAGGAGGTAAACCCACATGAAATGTCACTTTTTCATCAATGGATATTTACTTGGCTGTTGGAATGCTTCTTTAGAGAGGAAAGATGTTTTTGAAATAATGTAAAAGCAAAGTCATTCACGCACACACATATAATTACATACGTGCATGTAAATGTTTACACAATTTTAGCCACACAACCTGTCTATTCCCAGATCCAAAGCTATTCTAGACCATCTAAAAGCACAGGCCATAAGCCTTTAAAAATAATCTCACTTCTCATTTCCTTTACCACTTGGTTGGGTTTTTCTGTTTATTAGCTCATGAGGAGGGATATGGTGTAATGGAGAAGACAGTTCTCTATTTAAAAAATCATGCTTTCATATGCAAGAGACACAGGAAGCAGGAAAAATGGTGAGGACTTAGGAGTGGGGTGTAGTAGTTGTATATATAACAGGACAATGTAAATGCAGTGGGCTAACACATATTTTGCAAAGTCACATTTTGTGACGCTACCTAGAAGACTGCCGTCGTCTCTTTCTCCACTCTCCCCTTCTTTCCCTACAGCAGTTCTGAGTTCCACTGCAATATTTAGATCCAATAACTCTTCTTCAAGAGCAGTATAACTACCGGGGACATCCGATGTCTTATATAGAAACACAATCATATTAGTATTGAGGTGGCCGTTTGGCTAGCTCAAGATAAATGGTTGGCTCGCTAATGTTTCAATAACAAGAACTTGCTTCTAATCAGCACACCCCTGTGTAGACGGTGTAGTCACCACTGGCGTTTGTAATGAGGACCCGAAGCACAGGGGACTTTCCTCCTGAATTATCTAAGGAAGACTCACTTAGATTGTTCTGAGCTTGGGTTCCAAGTAGGTGGCAAACACAGTGTGTTCTCTTGTGTGAGTGCATCTCTCTTGGCCCATGCTTCAATAAAATGCCAATGTTTGCCCCAAAAGTACAATAGTTATTTATTAAAAACTCCCTTTGAAAATATCATCGTAATCGGAAGGAAAAAGGAACAACAGATTTCTAAGGGCATGTTTTCTATACGTTGTTTAAATATATCATGAGCTAAAGAAATAAATTTGGTTTAGGAATTCTAATTCTAGATAAATTTGAGGGTATATATAAAAGAAAGGACTGTATAACTAGATTCTAAAACTTTCAAAGAATAATAATCCCACAAGGAATTACTGGCAACTCTCTATTACCTAGTATATTTGATTAACCGGACCACCAGTCTTCTCATCCATAGAGATATTATCAGTAATGTCTTTGGTACAAAGATTATTTCATTTGGGTTTTAGAACACTCTGTGAGGTTTGCTGTAAAAATATTACACATAGGTCTTAGGGAGTGAATTAAACATTTTTTGCAAACATGATCAAATTAGGGAGAGGACAGATTGAAACTGTTCCCTCAAAGGTTATTAGATACCAAGAGTCAGTCACATGACACATTACCATAAAAATCACTTTCCCTTCTGGACAATCATGGTTTTCTGATAATGATTACCTGCATGCAAGCTGTACACTGTCAGTAATAATTTGATTTGAGCATTGCTTCCCAAAGGTGTTCATATCTGCATGTACTGACTTGTTAAATTGTGTTGTGCTAATTGATGGTTCACATGACAAGATATGCATAGCTGATCATGCTTATTAAAATGCAGGCCATTCTCAATTATCCAGAACAAACGAGGTCCCTGGCACTTTTAATACACTCAACCTACAGATGATCCCCAGAACTCAGGAGGTTTAGTCTTCAGCCTCCTTCCAAAGATCTGTGAATAAGTAACTAATCTGAAGCTCAATGCAGCACCAAACATCAACGTGGAAATTCTAATTTTAATGGAAAAAAAAAATGGAGCTATTTCCTATTTGGCATGACGTAGACAAAATGCTCAAGAATTTGACTTCTGAAATACTTTCCATGCAGGTGTTTGGCATCATGCAAACACGATTAAGTTCTGTCTTGTTTGGTCTGTCTGCAAGGTAAAGACAGATGGGAAAAGCCAAGGGCCAAGAATTACCAAACTGGGAAGTCAGCCTGAGTGTCATAAAGCCGTGCATCTTCCCCTAAAATTAATAATCCTAGCAGATGCGACAGGCAGATTTTCTAAACTAAATTTGTTCACTGACATTTTAAAACTTGGATTAAAAGCCACTGTAAGCTAAACACAGAACAGGACAAATTCCTTTCTACATTTCACAGATGAGACAATTTAGTAAAAATCCATGAATCATGGAATACAAAAACTGGAAGGGACTCAGAGATCACTTAGTCCATCCTTTCCCAAATTGTGTTCTAGAGAAATTTAGATCCCTGGGAGACAGTAGCGGTGGAAGTGACAGGTCAAACAGGTTAAGGACATTTACGGTTATACAAAATTAAACAAGTTTATTTACACGCAGTTACATACCTTATGGCTCCTCAAAACGTAAGATCTAGTATGCCATAGTTCCCAGATTTATTTCACCATGGCATTCTTCCCCACTGACTATCTATTAATATTTTACAGAACTAACAGTTGGCAGAACAAAGCTTCGGATACCCCAATCTAGTCCAGCCCCTTTGTTTTGCAAGAAGGGGAAAGGCCTCACAGCAACTTTTCAGGGGGCTACGTGGGCGACAGTAATTTCAGGTGTGGCCCAGAGCTGCTGACTAGGTCAGGCTTCGGGGACTCTCTGGAGGGGGGCGGTCCTGGGAAGCAGCTCACAACAGATGTCCCCTCCCTGCTCTCTCCGAAGTGTCCCTTCTAGCCTCGGGGCAGTGAACCGATTACTTAAGATTTATTTCCATAAAACCTTTCACTGCCACAATCTCTCCCAAGTGTCTTCAGAGTCTGCCAATGGATAATTTTCCAGCACTCAAAAGATGAAGACAATTTTGAAATCAAGCCTCTACATTTAGTTCAGCAGTTCTGTTCTCACATGCTCTTTTTTTTGGGAAGGGGAGGAAAGAGGGGGAAGGAATCCTAAAACTTTCAATCTTTTCATAATTAAATTAAAGGGCTTACAACGTAGCTCCAAACTAGGGAATAATTAATTCAGTATGAATCCAAATTTCTTGATCACAAAGGGAATCCAGTACATTAGATCTGTTGTATTTATGCCTCAATTTGTATAGATAATAAGATTTTAGTGCATATTTTTATGCCTGTATATTTTTTTAAATAGCTTGAACAAAAAAATTTACAGAAGGATTCTCTCCTGCAAAATTCTCATTTGACACATTATTATACCCTGACTTGTTCTGTTAGTTATCTTATTTTCACGCTCAGTTGTAAACAACTCCCAGGAACTGCCATGTAGATATTTAATGACAGACTGGCTGCTACTAGGACACCTTCTCAAAAGACATAATGTGAAAAGATTATCTCCTTTCCAAATACGATAAGGTATCCCTCCCTCCATCTCTCTCTCTCTCTCTCTCTCTCTCTCTATCTGTCTTGGATGCACACAAACATTAAAGGGGAGGAGTTCCATCAATCAGTCTTCATGCCTATTTCACTGGTCTTTTTTTTACACAGGTCTACACTTCCAGATGAGAATTTAGAATGCAGAAAACAACTGCCCAAAATGGCTGAGGAGCCCTGTACCAAGAGAGTGTCGTCAGCCTGAGATGCAGAATTTATTCCGTCTTTAGTTTTATTGTTATCAAGTTAGCTTCCCCAAATGTGACATTTCCACCGACTGACATTTCTGGAACCAAAAAGCAACACCTATATGCAGCAGCATCCTAGGGACAAGGTGCACCAAAATGCGGTGCCCCTCTGGGGAGCGGCTGTCCCTTCCCCAGACTATCCACGTGAGATGCGAACAGGGAATCTATGAATTTGGTCCAAAATGTTCCACTGTGCCTCACTTACTCACAGCCTGCAAAGAAAATCAGTTTGATCAGGAAAGAAAGGGCCAGCAAAGGGCAGGATTAGAGGGCTTTCCAAATCAAGGCAATCCTAGGGATGTTCATATTTTATATCAAACCCTCAGGTAATTAACTCCATAAGGCAATTTTTAGAGGCAATTCAGTTTGCGTCTTTAAAATGAGCAATGCTGTAACTGCGGAAAGGAGCCACATCTCATAGAACGCCACCTTCCCCAGGCTTTTAATGCTCATTTTTAATTAGATAATTTTACTTTTAAATCATATGTAGACTCTCGTATTGCATTTTCTGCAAGCAGCCACCTCTGTAGTCCTGACTGTAGGCAAGTCTACGACATGGGTTAGAAAAGTTTATTAAAACAACATTATTTTTGTCTTGTGTTTATGTTAATTTCTCCAGTCCCTGTGGCCCACTTTTAAGTGCACATCCCCAGGGGCACTTCTTACTTTCTCACATTTCTCTAGGACCAAGGAAATCTGACTTCACATGCAATAGAAATTACCCTTAGACCGCGGCAGAGAAAACAAAAGGCGTAAGCCCTGGAGTATGATGTTTGGAGATACTTGATGGTTGCCTGGGTAGCGTTTAATTAGGCTTGGGGTGCAGCTGGGGTGGGATGCTGGTACCTGGGTAACCTCTGTCGCTGTGACTCAATCTCTGATTGAACAATCAAAATGCAATGCTTGTTATGATGTCCATTTCTCACCCCTTGTCTTCTTTAGGAATTTGACTAAATCCACCCCCGCGCCCCTCCTCCTGTGTCTGTCTCTCTCACACACATGGTTTTTAAATTAAGGAAACACTCTTTGTTAGTGTCTTTTAAAGCTGTGAATGATGTATTTTCCCAACTAACTTATAAGCAGTGGGGATTCCTAATTCTTCCATAGATCCCTTCACAAATTCCTTGCTTATTCCTAAACACTCAGAAATACTACTTGACTTTTTAAAAAGAAATCTACTAGCTTATGCTTTATTCCTCATCTTCCACCATCATTTCCAGCATGTTTTCATAGATGCTGAACAAAACATCCTACAAAAAAACAAAAGCAGGCAGTAAAAAGTAAAGGGACTGTACTTGCTGGTTGCTGTGTGGTGTGCTTTAAAAACAAACAAATACACACCCACCATAGCAACAAATCTAGCAAAGACCATGGGCTCTCTTTGGTCTCTGGAAATGAAGACAAAAGCACTGACATTCAGCGTAAGATGCCGTCCTTGGTGGGCGACGGTAGCAGCTGTTCTGGGATGCACCCAGTGAGATTTAAAGGCGGGGTTACTGACAGTCCCCAAAATGGCTACTGGGCCCGGGCAGCCAATTTTCTGCTACCTTCCTGCCTGTGCTTGTCTATGTTGAGTGGTTCCGCAGTGCCCATTAGGAACTGCTTGAGAGCCATTACAGCCGGCAGAGTAAAGCATCCTTCTGACTGAAAAAAAAGTGAGATCTAGGGTGGTCTGAAAAAGCCGTCATTAACAACCCTGCGGAATGAAGGCACCTGCACAGGGCAATGAAACACCATTTTATTCCTCTGGCCACACTTGCACCAGAAAAAGAAAAAAAAAAAAAAAAACACACATGCGCTGTAAGGATCTATGGATATAAAGGATCGCCAAATTTCAAAGCTGAGCAAACTGCAAACCTCACAGGAACTAACGCCTGTATTGCATACACTACCAAATTCTGGATCTTCTCCTTGGAAAGTCTGGACCTCTCACTGTTTCAAAGGAATGCGGGCGGGGCGGGGGTGCGGGGGGCAAGCGGGCAGTTTGGGGCAGCGTGTGAATGGGAGCACTTGGGGGGAGCACGAAGCTGGAGGGGCCGGGAAGGCCGAGGGCAGGGGGCGAGTGGAGAAAGGCGAGTGATTTGCATTAAAATGGGAGTCCCCCTTCCCAGGCGGGCGGCATTGACCTCAATGGATGTTAAACAGAGGTCTGGTTACTTCAACAAAACTAAGGCTCTTTACTTGCCATTTTCTTCTAAGACCAGGATTCCTCCCATAACCTCATATGATGATGCAGTGAGACAAGATGAGCCCGGTGGGCATGTGAGCAGGTGCCTGTACCTGTGCGTGTGCACGTGAGAGAGACAACAGGAGGATAATGCATCTGCTTTCCCTTGGAAATCACAGGATCCCTGAGGGTCGAGTCAGCCGCTCGAATGCAAGTGAACGTGTATTTGTGTGCTTTATCTTTTTTTTTTGTGTGTGTGTGTGTGTGTGTGTGTGTGTGTGCTTTATCTTCTAAAGGTTGGGAGCAGGGCTGAAAACACATTCATTACTGGCTGTTACAGGGGGGTTGATGTATTCTAGGCACATACAATTAGGCTATAATTCTGTACAACGACAGACTAAACATACAAGTCTAGGCAGAGAAAGAAGATGACTACAAACATTCTTAGACCTTTTCTAAGAGCATTTTAGTATTTTCTTATCCTTCTACCAGCAAACGTTGTAAACCCTTGACTCTTTAACGTCAAAGGGAGGAAGGGATTCTCATGACTTAAATTCAAAGGGCTTGATTTTAATTCTCCGTCAAAAACCAATCTTGAGGCAAGATATTTTTAGCAGTCACTCAGCACAAATCTGTGGTTTATTTACCTTCCAGAGAAAAGGCGTGGATTCTTAAACAGAACCACCCATGTACACATTGCAAAGTCAATCACACCGCATGAAGCTTTTTTGTGAATGCGATCTAGGAGTTATAAAACTAGGGACAAAATGTAAATATACCAAAGTCTTACTATTTATTCAGTTGACTAAGAAAATAAGCCATAAGAAATCTCAGTTTCTTAAAATTGGAAAAGTCTATAGTCACTTGTCGTTTGGAGAGAAAAGAAGAGAGAACCGAGGCGTAGGAGGGATCGGAAGACGTCACCCGCGGACAGATCATCACAGCGAGAGGGCAGGCTAGCAACCTCACCCACGTCAGCATCCTCAGAGAGGCAGCAACAGGACCACTTTGCACATGGTCTTCAACCCTGCCCTACGGTCCTGCTATGGCAGCACCTTAATGCATCACCTCCAATTCGCTCTCACACCCAAAGGACCTTCCTAAACTCAGCCAAAGAATGTTGCTGTCTCCTGCACATAACCAGCAACTATGTGCCTTCTGATAATGTCGATGGCAATTGCTTCTCTGAGAAACACCTTTCATACAAATTTTTTAATTATTACAAAAAGGAAGCCAGCCAATATCTAAAGCCACTATTTCCCCTAGATAATAATAATCACCAAATATACAAATGTGATAGATTTTCAACAAGGGCCACAATTTTAATACTAGCTTATGTTTATTGTTTTACCATGTGATAAGCACTGTTTCAAGATCTTTATACAAATTAATTCATTTGATCCTCATGAAAACTCTATGAGGTAGAAGCGATCATCTCTGTTTTACAAACAACAAAACTGAGGCATAGAATGGTTAGGTAACTTGTCAGAGATCCCACAGCAAGTAAGTTTTAGAGCTAGGATCCAGAATCTGCATCATGCTCTGTTGCTGGTGAGGATTTAGGTTAACAAAAATGTTGAATTATTTTTGTAGGCAGAAGTAGCAAAATGATGGAAAAAAAGACTGAAATTAATTTTCATTCTGGTGTCCCTTGTCCTAGGAATGCTCTATATTTATCTGTTGTTTTGAAATGATGTTTGTCTAACACAGGCAATCATGGGACACTTTCTATAACCCTAGGAGATAGTCCTCTCTATTGTTAGGGACAGACAGATCTAAAGTTAAGTTAGGGAAAGAAGCAAATAGGAATGGAGAATGACATAAATTCCATTCAGCATGGTGAATAAATTCCATTCACCTAGCTCTACTCTCGTGGTAAGATTTATCAAAATGATTCTCATCGAACACAATTAAGGTACAAAAAAATACTGTAATATATAAACAAAAATTTTACGATAGTATTTGAATTTGTACATATAAGGAAGTATAAGACTATTCCTCTATTTTGAAAAGACTCAACTGTTGAACTTTGACTTGAGTGAAAAGACTGGGGGGGTGTTCATGAAAGAATACATAACATTTTCTCTCAAGATAACTGGTCTCACTTGAACCCTGCTTAGATGTGGCCAGGAGTGGTGTTACACCAGGGCTAATCAGCAGAGACCTGCCCTGGGAACAGAGACATCTGTTGAAGGATATTGAGGAAGTCAATGCTGCAACAGGTTTGAGCGAGTAAGATGACCCTTGATGACTGACTATTCCAAGAATTAGAGTATACCAGACTTGGACGGCACCTGGTGATCCCAGAGCTCACATTCTGGGGAGCTGGAGGACCCATCACCTCCTTATTCATAGTAGATGACCTCCACCTCTGCAGAGAAAGCAACATATTCCAGCTTCCTGCTCAAAGGATATTTGTTCAAGATGACTAGGCCATTCAATCAGACCTGCAATCCTGAAGAAATAGGCCAACTGAATCTCAAAACCATATTTAAAAACTAGTACAAGACGTAAACTAGTACAAGGGAACAAATCTGACAAATCTGGCTGTGCTGCTCGCATGAGCTATTAGCTGCATTTGAGGCTATCACCGGTCTTTTATAAGGACTCTCCAATTTTTAAAAATAGCAACAGGGGTATAGTAGCATGAATGCAAAACAGATATATGAGCAACCCTAGCTCCTCATCTACAGTTGGCCCTCCGTATCTGCGGGTCCCACATCTGCAGATTCAACCAACCAAGGGTTGAAAATACTTTTCTTTAATTCCAGAAAGTTCCAAGAAGCAAAACTTGAATTTGCCACAGGCTGGCAACGATTTACATGGCTTTTAGGTATTATACATTGTATTATAAGTAATCTAGAGATGATTTAAAGTATATGAGAGGATGCACGTAGGTTATACGTAAACATCATGCATTTCACGTAAGGGACTTGAGCATTCATCGGATTTGGTATCCACAGGAGTCCTGGACCAAATCTCTACAGATTCTGAGTGCCACTATACCTGTGTCATCAGGGAGGACAGTGAATATTTTATTAAAACTCTGCCAGCCTAGGCAAAGCAAAACAAAAAATGTTTGGATTTGACGCAGGGTGCTAGAGTTTGTGCTAGTCTGTATATGACTGTTAAATGCCTGCTCTTCTCACAAGAAGACAAGAGTAAGCAAAGCAGTGACTGTGCTTTTTTGTTCATCACTGTCTGTTCACCTTCCCCACCCCACAGGGCCTGGCACACTGTAGGTGCTATTTAGGTATTTTTTAATTGGCTGAAGGAACAGCTTTATTTTTTTAGAGGTTTCAACCTTCATCTTGTTCCTTGCCTCTAAGTTAACTCAGACTCTTGAAACTCTAAATGCAGAGGTTCAGCTGACTCCATTTTAGGGGCCTGAGGTACATGCATTAGCTTCTACAGACTATCAGTGAGTGGGGAAGACACACTAGATTTGAAGCCACTTAAAAAACAGATCTCAAATTTTCCCGTAAAACCCTTCAGGTTGTTCAGGAAAAGCTAAAGGCTTCTTTGGGTCCAATCCAGCGATCATCCTACGACCTCCGCTTACCCCAGTTTGGCATCCTCATCCTCTAACGTAACATCTCTTCTCTCTAAAACACACTTACTTACCTGAACTGAATCTGACGTGCGCTTTTATCCTCTGTCGTAGTCTTGGTTAGAAACCTTCACCCCGCTCTGAATGCTTCCCACATAGGGCCTCACCCCCATGGCTGCATTCTGGATGCTCGGTTCTCAGAGCGGAGGCCCAGCCCTGCACAGCTGCACTCTCAGGCTGGGGAGGGAAGCTCATAACCTCTTCCTGGAGCTGGCAAGGGTGCTGTGTGTCCAGGCGCCAATCTCTAGACACAGAGCCTAGCACAGCACTGCTACAACTAGGTCGGTAACCAATCTTTACTGCGGGTGACAGCAGGAAAAGAAGGGAGAATGGGCTACATGAGCCTAAGGTAGTGGTTTGTGGGGGGACCTGACCTTCCTTAGTCCACAAGAGTAATACTAGGTCCCTGGTTCAAAAATGGTTAATTCTTTAGCAATTCTTGCAGCCTTTTATTTCACAATATACTGTCATTCTATAAAGTCAAATACAAGTATGAATGAACACAATGCAAATCACAGGATTCATTTACCAAAAAAAAAAAAAAAAAAAAAATAGTCATAGTAAGAAAGCCAGAACAACCTACAGAGAAAGGATAAAAGCTTGAATTTTACATTTTGAAACATACTTGTTGGAAAAGGGTACTTCCCTTATTTTTCTTTCCATGAGATGAATTTAAAAGTCACGGAAACGTGCAAGACATAAAAAATACAACATAACAACGAGAGAAACAACCATATACTGTACCTTTACTTCAGCAAATCATGCGCTGTCTGATAGTCTCTGGATCATTCTTTTTGTCTCGACGCAAAGTTACAGAGCTGATTTTCACATGGCTTTACAGCAAATTTAACTTTTAATGAACCAGTTCTTGCTAAGTTTTTCTTAACACATTTACTCAACTCCATGCTTGAAAGCTACAATTCATTTGATAACTGAAAAGTATGGGATTTTATTCTAATAGCAAACTCAAAGAGAAGAACTATCCCAGTCTCATGGGCATACTGCTGCAGCCAAGTGTGACGCATGAAGGCACTGACATTGCGTAAGTGATTTCCAATCTCAGTATGTACAAGGCTAATGGAATATGATGTAATCAGTCAAAAAGGCTGAACCTCCTTGCTGGTTTTTTATCAATGCCAACAAAATTTGCAATCATACAACAAAATCATGTAAACAGAAAAGTGTTCTCTCTTTTACATAAAATCTAGGTGATATTTAAGAAATAAAATGCAAAACAGTATCTGTGATAGATCAATGGCAGAGCTTTTGAGAAACACACCCCAGGGGCTTCCCTGGTGGCGCAGTGGTTGAGAATCTGCCTGCCAATGCAGGGGACACGGGTTCGAGCCCTGGTCTGGGAAGATCCCACATGCCGCGGAGCGACTGGGCCCGTGAGCCACAACTGCTGAGCCTGCGCGTCTGGAGCCTGTGCTCCGCAACGAGAGAGGCCGCGACAGTGAGAGGCCCGCGCACCGCGATGAAGAGTGGCCCCCGCTCGCCGCAACTAGAGAAAGCCCTCACACAGAAACGAAGACCCAACACAGCCATAAATAAATAAATAAATAAATAAATAAATAAATGCCTTTAGAGACTATATTACAAAAAAAAAAAAAAAAAAAGAGAATGGCCCAAAGACAATTTTAGGTGATATATGGATGGCCTTTAAAAAAAAAAAAAAAAAAAAAAGAAACACACCCCAGGTTTAGAGTCTTTATGGGCAAGTAACTCTGTTCATAATCCTCAAATGTGACTAAGGGGGAGAAGTATGGGTCACAGCTCACATGAGGAAGACAAGGTGGGTGAGTCTGCCTACATCCCCAGGCCCAGAGGCACAGGTAGACTACATCCCCAGTGAAGCGGCAGCATCTTCATAAATGACAAATGTTTGTGTCCTTACCTTTAATTATTCTGTAGTATTCTTTTTCATCTCTGAAAGAAAGGCTATTTTAACAGTAGTTTGGAATTTCAGACTCTTTTACCCACACTAAGTAGGTGATAATGCAATGACGAAAATGATCATGTATATTTCATTGAGATAGAAAATGCAGAAAAGCAGATATTTCATTTTCTTGAGAAGGAAGGGCAGTTATGAAATTCTGGGAGCATCCAATTTGTATTCATAACTTCATGTGAGTAAAATTAACGTTTAAATAGTTTACAAACCCTTAAGCTCAGAGTAGAGTGAGATAAATATGAAAAACATTTTTTAAATTTACCCTAGAACTTAAAAACTTTTAAGACTCCACAAAATAGAAACCCACACAGTGACAACTTAAGAGTTAGTTGACTTTCCTAAAATATGGCTTCTTGCTAACCTAGTTGATAATAACAAACACAAAGAATCCTTTAGCAATAAGAGGAAATCTTTTCCATGCCCCAGGCAAAGCTTTCCAGCCAATGGCCTGTTTCTCGTCCTTTCAAATTCTAGGTTGACTAATACTGAACTAAGCCTCACCTGGAACTTCAGGAGAGAATCTTGCAGAGTGTCGGGATACAAAAAGTTTCAGTTCTTGATCCAGGTTGCATTCGATCAGGTTTGTGTCCCATGATCGGATTCCTAAGGAAGGAAAGGAAGACAGATGACAGATCTCCAGTTACTCATTTCGAAGTGGTTTGGAAAGCATCACGGTAGCATTTCTCAGGCTTTAAGGAAGGATGTGGAAACTCCTTTCCTGAAGAGCGTGGTGACCAGCAGTGGATGCCCACAAAATGGGAGGACCGGGGAAGTCTCTCCACCAGGCCGCAGGGGAAGGATAACTAGCAGTGTGGACTGAACTCCTGCCCCTCATAAAATGTAAATGCAGCTCTTCTAGAAGAGTAAAGGAAAACAGTTATTAGGAAAATGACAGGCTTTACTCCAGGGAGGGAGTAGAAAGGACAGGAAGATGGTGAGCCTGTAGCAGTTAGGGGGCTACCAGACAATTGCTAGCTTTCCCATGGTCCGCTTGTACGTGGCTAGAAAACGTAGAATGAGGGTGGGGAAGCAGAGATACGGAGGCTGGCATTCAAGTCCAGGGCTCTGTTTTTAAAGATTTTGCAGTGTGCATATGCATTTTGTGTGTGTATCTGGTTACTTTTCTTTACCCCTCCCATTCTTGACCTTGATTTCTCAACCCCTAGATATCAATCAAAATTTGTGTGATCTTTGCTAAGAAAGCTGGATCTCAATCTTAAAAGACGTGGCCTCTCTGTCCTCCCAGGCATTTACCTGACTAGCTTGGCAGACAGCTCTTTCATTCACAATTGTTAGTTGTCCTGAATTTTCTTATCCAGAGGCAAAGAAATGTGGCAACATTTTATACTGTATAAAACTTCTACAGAGTTGAGGGCCATGAACTGTCTATTCCCACAAAAGTTCAGGCTTCCGTTCACAAGACTGGAAGCTGGGGTGAGGGGAATGAGAGGGTAAGGAGTGCTGACGCCCTACCTCCCTCATCTCTTTCTGCTTCCTCTCTCCTGACCTTCCAAGAGAGATGGCTAAAGGGTAGAGCAGAGGTGGGAGTCCAGGGGAGCAGGCCAGGTGAAATTGGGGAACCACAGAACTGGGAGTGTGTGTTTGTTTTTCATGTATTTTTATATCTTCCCAAATAGACGGCTCATGGTAGAGCCATTACGTAGGTAGTATCCTTGATTGTACCCCTGCATGGAACATCCTCAATTGCCGGAAACAAACCTCTGGAACAACAATCATTATTGCCTATCTACTAAAGGCAGGAACTTGAACCTCTAGGGGTACCACACAGATGAACTATGTCTAAATAAACACTTGGTCATTTAATCATTTTTGCTGGTCATTAGTCATGCATACAGACTTGGGAGTATAAATGGCAGTGTGTTATTTAAACACACCTCTTAAATCCTTAAGGCATACGTGCATTTACCCCCATTTAAATCTTGTTCGGTTTTCCTGTCTTGCAAAGAATGAAGGTAGATACACACACACACACAGACTACAAAGATTCTGGAAACTGAGTTGACTACACATCTAAAATATCTTCAGATGATACACCAAACACCTTTACGAATATGAGAAATATTTTCAAATAGATGTACATCTACTACATAGAGGCAGAAATTTCTCATACAATCTTTGGGAAGAATTCAGGTGTGCAAGAGTTAACATTCCTAAAGAGAGGCTAAATTACAGGGAGAATTTTATGGGTCTCCCTGGAAACATTAACAGTCTCAGTTTGCATTTGTGCTGATGGAGTATTTAAATTTTAACAAGAAAGGCACGCTGTGATTTTGCGGATCTTTTTCGTGCAGAAATGATAAATGGGGTTTTTTTTGTTTGTTTGTTTCACAGAAAGCCTGACAGGTCGAGAGGCCTGAATTCATTAGAATATTTTACTTCCACGTATATATACTGTGTATTCGGCTAGCATGGAAAATCATCGAGCTCCTGTCTGAGCTGCTTAATTGGAAATTGTTGACCGGATTATCTGTGCTCCAGGTCTGAGCTCCACTTTGTTTTCAGGCCTTGTCAAGCAGGGTCAATAAAGTTAATAATGAACATATGTGTTAAAATTAAATTCGTATAATTTTTCTGCCTTTGTTCTAAGAAATGTCTAAATTGCTACATGATTTGAATGGCTTCATCTAGAGTTATACATAGACTTGTTCTTAGATTGTTGTTTGCCATTTTTCCCTTGGCTTCAATTAACTTCAATGTCATGACACATGCAGTTAAACATTTGCTTTTTATTTCATAAACTCCTGGTTCTATGATTTGTAATTTAGCAATGGAAAAAGTATGAAACAGTAGAAAAACCATTTAGTAACTTTTAAGTTACATTAGCAAACCGCTGATAATGTAACTTATACTCCCAGTGAAATTAAAAATTCAGGATTCTCTTTTCAAGGGAGCAATTTCCAGCCAAATTACGTCTTAACGATGCATCATCACTACTACCACTTATAAAATAAAGGTTACAATGGATTTACTAGTAATTTTAGTTGGAAAGGAAAAGTTTGGAACCAAGCCACTTTCTATATCAATTTTAGAAAGAAAATACTGTGTAATTACCTTGTACCTTCTACTGGATAATGTTAGTAAAGGGAAATACCACTTCTCAATGAAGATTCATATTGCATTTAGTCAGTTTATATATCGCTCCTTTGTGCCTAAGAGGAAGCCAGCAGTGGCCCCTCTAAAGCTCCCAGGACAAAAATAATGTCTTCTTTGGCTCTTCTCACATAGTCCCCTCCCTGAGTTCATGGCTGGAGGGGATAGCGGGGTGCTGGTAAAGAAGGTCTGAAGAGGCTTTCAGAAGCAGGTCATCCTGGTTTCCAGTGGGCAGTAGAAAAGCCATGGAATTTCCTGGCCCTTTTTCTGACTATCCCCCAATCCACGCCGGGTCAAGCTCTTCCCCGGGCCTTTGCTTCTCCAGCAAACTCTATCATGACTGTGCCCTTACAGGCTTACCCAGGTGGGGACGAAACAACCCCACCAGTTGGAGGAGATCAACCTCCACTTTTTAAACTGGGCCCAGAGAACATGCGTCACCCCTGGGCAGCTGGCCTATGGCTAGGCATCCTAAGAACACCCCTACCTAACCTGGCGCTGTCTTCCAGCCCTGGAAGCGAGTACCATCACTGTCTGTGTATAGCCTGATGACCAGGCGGGAACAAAGGATCATGGACTTCCATCTCAGTTCTCTGATTCCAGGGGTGGCAGTGCACAAAGGGGAGGCTAAAGTGCACATAAAGTTGACAGATGAAAAAAGGAGAAAAGAAAAGGGTGTGTGTGTGTGTGTGTGTGTGTGTGTGTGTGTGTGTGTGTGTGTGTGTGTGTGTGTGTGTGTGTGTGTGTGTGTGTGTGTGTGTATTGTTGGGGGGGTGGGTATCACAGGACAAGTCAGGGTGAACAATAAGGAAGAGCCAGGTCGCCTTATTTTACATAGGTTAGATCTTGCCAAGTTTACTGATCATGCAAGCATTTTGCAGGATTATTTAATAAAACCAACAATTTTTTAAAAATACCTCTCATTTAAAGGCTAAAATCTATATCCTGAAAGAAACAATAGATTGAAGAAAGCAGAAAGAAATGACCATGCATTGTGTGCTGAAATGGTACACGGATTCTATCTGTTATTTGAGCAAGTTGGTTTTCTTCCATGAGCTTTAGTTGCTCCCTCTCAGAAACAGACTTTGAATATTTTTTGCCCAAGTTCCTAAATTATTACTAAACTATAACCATAAGATTCTATTTTCAAAACTATGCTAAAACGTGATCTGAAGTCAGATTTGAATCATAAAGAAACAATTAAAACAAAGAAATGCTAAATTCCATAAGGTTTTCTTTCCTAGAGAAAAGTTTTCCTATTTTTTCCCTTGACCTAACCTTCAATTTGCTTTTTTCCTTTTGTTTTAAGCCAACAATTTGACGTTCATAATTTATATGTTATGTGTAATGCAGACAGTATCTTACAGAGTTCATCATTTCAAAGCATTGATAATAAATAATTTAGGTCTTGGCTAGCATTTCACATTAGAAGCAAGCAAAAGAAGTGATTTATAATAATTTATTTATTGGCCTAAAAGTTAGAACTTATTTAAAAAGTAAGCCTTTAGTGAACATTAATAATGACTCATCAATTTAATGACCTTAAGTTTAGTGTCTGGCTTATATTTCAGCATGGATCAAAGAACCCTTAGTAGGTAAAACCAGTTAAGCAGTGCAAGCAGAAAGGCATCTGCCTTTTGACTTTGAAAAGTATGAAGATGAATATAATAAATTTAACAGTCCCCAACATTTCTTTTAATTCCTACCATGTTGTTGTTGTTTTCCTGTTGAAACAAAATGGAAATGAAACCCCAAATCTTTCCTGGGTTCTTAATTCTCTTAACCATCTTAGACTAAAAACATTCAATAAATGACGTCAGAAACACTGTAGTTAGCGAAACTTACATCTAAAAATCCAGGGCATTAGATGTTACACACATCTATCTTTTTATGAACAAATCCTGCTGATTCCCAATGTTAACTAGGGGAAAGTTACACTCTTTAACAGTAATTGAAAACATCAAACGGAGACTTTGTATTCTTTATATGTTTTAGTTTCTTTTAAAAAAAATAAAATAAAGCAAAGAAAACTTTTCACAAGGCTCTAGAATTCCTTTTGCAAGGCATGAATATATGCAGTCCATGTCCTAAAATAAACAGGAGTGGAGGCTCTGCTAAAAATAGGGATGACTGTTAAGTCCTTCTTGGGGACTAATTAGGAAGGGGGCAACAGAGGTGCCAAAGAGCAGTTGATGGAACAACAATGGTTTGGCATTGAGTCCTGCATAACTAACTAACTAAAGCTAGACCAGTCTGAGGAAAGTCTATTGTTTCAAATTTGAGAAGAAATGACCAGACCCTACATTATGCATTTTGAATACAGCTGAAGAAATGAGTGATGGTCTCTCTTCCTTGTGTAACCAAGCAGGACCCTATGGGGCCTTCCTGGGACAGACCCCTCCCCTATATCCTCTGCTTTAGCTCCTCTCTGAAGTACCTAGATATTAGTATCTGATGCATTACTTCCTGACTTGTTTTTCAGATGCTAAAACCACCACCAAATGGAAGAAATTAACTACTTGATGACCATGAGCACATAGTGCCCATTACCGCCTTGTTACCTCATCATCAATCAACCAGAGAATTGTGCACGAGCTCATCACAAACCCTGGGACGCCCTCCCTCACCTTGCCTGAAACCCTTCGGGGAGTTCAGGGTTTTGAGCACAAACTACCCATTCTCCTTGTATTGGCACCTTACAATAAAGCTGCACTTTCCTTCACCACAACCTGGTGTCAGTAGATCGGCTTTACTGTGCGAGGGTGAGCAGACCCGAGTTTGGTTCAGTAACACCGGGTTTCATGAAGAATTTACTAAGCATCCATGCTGGGATGTTTCAGGCCTGTTGATTGACTGCATTACCACCATCTTCCTACAGATCTATTTTCTGGACTTCCCAAAGAGCCCTAAGTCATCAAATGGCAAAAATCCAAGTCACCAGGGTCTCCAAACCCACAGAGCCTTTGTTAAGACAAGAGGGGAAATGGGAAGCAAGAGGCACAGATGATGAACGGCTTTCCCAGCCTGCAGCACACAATCAGAGCTGAACCCCCTGGAGCATCTCCATCTTGCTTCACACAACGGGGTCCATGGGCACCAGCAACTACAGCCGTGGTATCAGAGTGACGTCTGGAGGAGGTCCAGCTGGGACCTGAAAGCTGAGGCAGCAGCGAGTCCGGCACAGGGAAGCAGCCAGCCTGCCCTGTTGCTAAGTCATCTTAGACTGTCAGAAAAGCTACGGGAGCAGTATTTTCACTTAGCACTGGAAGGCCCTGCGGCTTGATCTGCATCCGAGACTCCAGGACCCAAGAGAGTGATCTCCAGAGGAAAAGCAGCATCTGTTACTGTGCGTTAGGAAATGGCTCTGCTCACTCACTTGGTTGATTCTTAATGGGATCAATACTGCCATTTCAGAGGTACCTGCAAAAACCTGACTGAATCAGGGAATTAAAAATCAGGAAGGCATGCTGACTGAAAAGAAAACCTGAGGGGGCTTCTGAGATTCCAGTAATGTCTGCTTCTTGATCAGGATCATACAGGTATGTCGTTCTGTGAAAATTCACCAAGCTCCTCATTTATGACTTGTGCCTTTTCCTCTCTATATAATACATCAATAAAAAAATTTTTTTAAAGACAGGAAGACAAATCTGAATATTATCCCTAAGCGCTAGTAGTGTAAAAATCAGTAGAGAGCACTTCACAGCGATACTTGAATGCCTCTAGTTTATCCTCAAACAGAAGCAGCTTGAATAAACCCCCTGAGAAATGGGGCACTAAAAGGATATCAGCAGAGTAACAAAGCAGGAATATAATTACATGGAAGGTGATTGCTGAACCACCTCCCTGCATGTGGCGCTGCCCACAAGTGGATGACTATTGCCTTTGTATAAAGGCAAGCTCTGAAAATTGCTGTTTGATCTCCCTGATGTTAGCTTGTCCTGCACTAACATCATGACAGGGCCAGAAAACCAGTGATGCTGCAGTGCTGGCACCTCTGTCACTTATGAGTGGTGTCACCTTGAGCCGGTCCCTTTATCCTTCCTGCGTCTCTGGGCCCCCCATCTCCAAAATGGGGATGGTGGTCCCCCTCCTCGCACCACATTGGGTGGTTATGAACCTTTTATAGATAGAAAAACACTTCCTGATATATTATTGCTTCCCAGCAAAGGTGCTGACAAATAATATTTTTTAAAAAATACAAAGTCATTGATTCATACAGTAGCCACACCCAAAATCAGTACGTGTGAAATCTTCCAAGGAGAAAATGTGCAAATAAACTAAATGAGTACAGATCAGATTAAAGGGCTGTAGTTTGAAAATGAAGCGTTATTGAGATGCTCAAATGAGGCATTTCACTATTGACATATCCTATTCTTAAATATTGTTTTCCGAAGAAAATAACAAGACTGCTTGTTGCTCACATTCTTTTTCTTTTCTTTTTTCTTTCTGTCTTTCTTTTTTTTTTTTAATCTGAAAAGGAACATCAGTGCTTTTAAAGTTAAACAAAAGAACCAGGTCTGCAACTCCAGCCCCCACCCTGCAGCCTTTTGTTCTGGGGACAGGCGACCGTTTCCAAATGTAGAGGCAGACGACTAGCGTTTATTTTTTTTTTCATCTAAAACAAGGTTTTTCTCTCGTCTTAAATTTATGGGGCGGCGGGGGGGGGGGCGCGGGGAACGAGGGCTGCGTGAACGCCCTTTGTCCGCCTCGGGCTGCCGTAGAGACCGCAGTGCGGACTGCACCACGCCCACCAGCCGGTGTCTCCGGGCAGAACCGCTTCAGCACCACCCCGAGAGAATAGAGCGCGGGCTGGGCCTGCGGAGGGACCAGCGGCCCCTGTCAGGGCGAGGGGAGGTCTGGGACGCCGGGGGTAAAGGGAAAGGCAGAGGACAGACTGCCTACCCGGGGACTTCGAGCGCAACAAAGCCGGGCTGGGGAGAGGTGGGGGCACGTAGCACCCCCAAGCCCTGGCGGAGCGCACTCCCGGCCAGCCGCGCCCACTGGGGGCGCCGCAGTGCGGAGGGCAGGTGCGGCGGGCGGGGGCACTGCGGCTGCCCGGGTGGGGCTGCGGGGCGGGTCGGTCCGCGCGCCCGAGGCTGCGCCCGCCGGACCCTCACGGCCCCGCCCAGGGTTCCCGGCAAACCGCTATTCGGCCTCTGCAGGGCGCGCCCGTAGTGCGCGCACCGGGCGAGGCGCCGGCCCCCTCCCCCCGCGGGCCTCCCGCCGGCCCCCTCCCTAAGCCATCACTCCCGAGGCCGAGAATTTTAGAAGAAGAAGCCCCACCCCACAACTTGGGGGTCCCATTGTCCTTGCTAAAAGCTGCAACCAAGGCCCCAAGGGCGGTAGCGAGGCAGGCGCCGTCTGGGAAGGAGGCGCAGGCGGTTCTCCATCTCTGCGTCCCGGGGGGTGGGGGGGAGCGGGCGTGGCCCTAGGACTAGCCTAGTCATTCCAAGGAAAGAAAAGATGGGGAGGTTTTAAGCCAGCAAAGGCACTTCTCGGGGGCTGAGGTGGTTGTGGTGAGAATGATTCCCACGCGAGCCCTGGCACATGGTACTTCAGCCTGGGGTCTGCCGGCGAGGGGCAATCCCAGCATTTTGCGGGGGTGAGAGGGGGGCTGAAAGGAGTGGTCGCATCAGCGCCCCCCCCCCCACCTTTGGTTTCCTGCGGTTGCGGCTTTATTGTGGCCTCTGCCCCTTTGACACCTGCATCTCATTTAGCGGGAGAGGCGGTAGCCAGCTGGGATCTGCCGACCCAGCCTGGTAACGGATCCATCAAGATTAGGAGAAGCTCTCCCACTGCGTCTCAAATCTGATAATTCAAATTATTCTCCGAAATGAGCCCAGAAAAAAAAGAGTCTGGACCGAGTGTGGGAAGTAGCGGGGAAAGACATGGGCGCGGGGCGTGCCGGGGGAGAAAGGTGGCCGTCGCGCCCTGGGTGGGGTCGCGTTTGCGCGTCTCCCCAAACGCGTCCCCTCGGGGCGCAGGGCCTCTTACCAAGTTCGATGTTGCCGATGGCGCGTCGCAGGTGCTCCTCGGTCACAATCTCGCCGACGACCACCAGCAGGTAGAACTTGCTGTCGAGGAAGCGATGCGACAGGCTGGGCGAGGTGGTCGCCGCCGGGCTGGTGATGCTGCCGGACGGCTCAGGCTCGGTGGCTTCCACCACCACGGTCGCCATCCTGCCGGCTTGCTATGCCTCGGCGAAGTGCCGCGCTCCAGCCGCTCCTCTCTCTGCGGCAGGAGAAAGGATTATCTCCGAAGGTGCAGTCTCCGCTCCGCCCCCTGCGTCTCCCCTCCTCCTGGCGCTGCGCGCCGCCTCCCCCTCCGCCCTCTCCTAGAGCGCGCGGCGGAGAGGAGTGGGGAGTGAGAGAGGGCGGGGAGGCGGCGCCTCTTTTATATGGAGACTAGGCAGGGAAGCGGGGAGGAGGAGGAAGAGGAGGAGGAAAGGACCACCCGGCACATCCTCACGGGGTGGCTGCCTCCGCTCTTCCAGCCGTTGGCCCAGGGCTGATGTCATCTGCAGCAAATCATCTCGCCCGCGGCCCGGAAGCTGGAGGGACGAGATGTGCGGACAATGGTCAGGGCAGGGCCGCGAGTCAAGGGGCAGGAGGACTCTAAGGGGGGAAAACACTCCCAACCTACACCCCACATCACACCCACCGCCCGCTGCAAACCCTCACCCCCGCTGGTGCAGGAGAATGGGATGGGTTTCCGTTTTCAGAGTCGGGATATTTTACCTTGTCCGAGGTGCACAAGTCAGGTCTCTGCCTTGTGTCCCATCTGCGTTGAAGCCAGGTTCTTAGGAGCTGTGTTAGCACAGCGGACGTTGGGCTGAGGGTACCCCGCCCGGGAAGATGGAACCTGTCTCTTCTTTGATGTGAATTCAGGAAGACATATTTACCAGTATTCACCACCTTCACTGTAAAGAATACATCAAAAATGCAAAACCTAAGCTTACCATTGTTCAGGCTTTGGACCTTACTCTGCAGGAGCCACTGATGAAAAAGTACTGGCTTTGTGGTGCTCGTGGGAAATGAGAAGAATGCAGATGCATTATTCCAGATACAGATTTTTCTTAATAATATGCTGAACAGATATGAGGCAGAACAAAGAATAAAGAGAAGATACTGTCTCTACCCAGCAGGATTAGAGTGACTATAATATACTTTTCAGTTCCTTGGGGAACACACAAGAAAAATTATTTCATGTGACAATGATGTCTTTTAAAATACATGTAGCATTGGGAATTTTTATTGTCTTTGTCTATGTTTAGAAGAACTCATAAAAATGTTGTTTAAAGGCAGCCCATCTACAACCATTTCTACAAACATACTGAATATACTGAATATAGCTTCTGTCCCAGGAAGGGGGGGTGGTGGTGGTGAAGAAGGAACAAAACATGCAAACAGAGTACTATCCTAAAAGACTGGGGGATAAGAGGCTTAGGAAGAGGAATGGATGGAAACTATAGAGTAGTCAATATAGTTTTAATACTAGAATGCATATTAGTAAAAAAAAAAAAAAAATCACCTGGATATACTAAGACTTCCAAAATAGCCCATGGTCTTAGCTGTTAACCACCCTGACTTATTGGTAATGTACTCTTTGCTCTTAGCTCCTTCCTGAAACCCTGACACGGTCCTGGCCCCATCCTAAATGCCAGTCTGATCAATGGGGACTAAAGATACCATCTGGCCCACAGCACTTGGGGTCTGTGACAATCTTACTGGTGAGCTGCATTCACCAGTGAGCAGTGACAAAGAGTTTCCAAGTGAGATGGTAACAGATCACATTTTGGTCAAGAGAAGGCATTCAATTGCTGTTAGAGAGATGAGGAAGGCACCAAAGCCCATAATGGGGGGAGGAGATACGGCGAGGACCACTGTTTTCCAATGTCAGGCTTGGAATTAGCGTCAGCTAGTGATTGTCTTCCATTTCTCTGAACCACCATTACTTTTATTTATGTAATAGTTTTCATTAGCACTATTTCTTTCACTTAAATTTATTTTAAATGAAATTCTTTATTGCTGTATAGATGGAAACACTAATATTACTATAATTAGGAGGTATCCTTAAGAATAAACATAATGAAAATAAGTAATATGATAAAATTCCTGCTACACACTGTTGTTATTTGCTCAAGACTCTGACCCTGAGGTGTGCCCTAAGTTAAAAACAGAGATAGCAAGTGTTAGAGAGGTATTAAAGACATACTAGCACCTGAGTCATTCTCCGTTGTCATAACAGAAGGTTGGATGAAAACAACAGAAGAGCCTTCTTACTGTATGAGTTCGTGCAATTAAATGCCATGACCATGAACCACCTACGTCATGACCCACGCTTTGAAAAAGAGACAAAATGGAAGAACACAGACTAGAGATGCTGACTGCCACTGTAAAACTTTGTAACTTTGGGCAAGTGACTTATTCTTATCTTCAGTCTCTTCATCTATATACTGGGCAGAATATATTTACAACTGTGTGAGTAACTACGTAAGAGAAGAGTAAATGATATAAATGTAAATGCCTAATACAGCGATTGGAATATAGTAAGCACTTAAGACATGATTGATGAATAGACCTGTTTTGACCAAGTTTCTCAGATAATGAAGTAAAAGCACCCTTACAAAATGTGTAGGTGACATCAAGTTGGGCACAACTACCAACACCTCTGAAACAAGAATTGAATATTAAGTGACACTACAAACTAGAAAAGTAGTTGCTCCCATCCCCATCTCAGGAAAAAAAAGATACAGTCCTAAGGAAGAAGGGGAAAACTAACTTATAAGAGTACCTGTGTTACCTGCTGCCACTTGATATTACCTGGGTGTCCCAAAGGCCCCTCAGGCTCAACATGCTCCAAACCCGAATTATCTTTGCCCTCCAAACCTGATCCTCTCTCACTTTTCCTATTTCAGTGAACGGTATCACCACCTATCCTGTGATCAAGCAGAAACCTCACAGGCATCTTGGACTCCTTCCTGACTCTTAGCCCCATGTACAATTTAGCATGGAGTCTGGTCAATTTTACCTCCTAAGTATCTTTTCAATCCTTCTACTTCTTTCCACTGTCCCCATCCTGGTCCAAGCTACCATCATCTTGAGAGGTAGTAGTGTACAGGTTAGAAATTGGGTTCTGGAGCCAGGCTGCCTGCTTTCAAGTCCCAGCACCATAGTTTATTAGCTGTGTGACCTTGGGCAAGATGCTTAACCACTCTATGCCTTGGTTTCCTCATTTGCATAGTAGAGATGAGTGCCCACCTCACAGACAGGGGGACAGTTTAAATATGTAAAGTGCTTAAAATAGTGCCGTATATGTAATAAGCACTCAGTAAGGGTTAGTTGTTTCTGCTAGTGTTAAACATTTTACTATGGAAAATTTCAAATGTATATAAAAGGAGAGAGAATAGTATAAGAAACCTCCATGTACCCATTATCCCAAATCAAATGATTTTTACAGTTTGCTTATTTAAATCAAGATCCAAATGAGATCCATATATTTCGATTGATTGATATGTTTTAAGTCTCTTAATCTATGTGTTCCTACCCTTTTTTTTCCTTTGAAACTTCTTGTTGAATAGTAGAAACATTTGTTCTGCAGAATTTCACAGTCTGAGTTTTGCTGATTCCATCTCTGTTATTTAACATGTTCGTCCATCTCCTGAATTATCTGTATATTGATAGTTAAATCTAAAGGCTTGATCACATTCAGGTTTGATATTTTTTTGCAATTATACTTCTTGGGTGATACTGTGTTCTTCCATCAGGAAGCACATAAAGACTGGCTGACCTTGTCCTGAGGTCTTGGCAGCCATTGATGATCATTACCTAGATCCTTTATTTCATTAAAGGTTGGAATATAATAATATTCTAATTTTATTATTCTTTCTTCATTTGACAGCTGGGAGACTTCTGTTCGGAGAAATATCACCCTGTCACTTGGTTAGCCTGAGGTACACTTAAGCAGGAAGGGAAAGATAAACACATGATTCTCTTTATCTACTAACTTTGAAAATAATGAATTCCATAACATCCTCCAAAGGTGATTAATAATTTTTTTGTATCATTAAGAATGTAACTTAAGTCATTATTCATATTGATGTTTTAACTTTTCAATCTTTGGGCAGTGATATGCTAAAATAGTCCCAGCTCACCTTGAATATACCTGGCCTCAGAACATGGAATTAGCCATTTCTCTAAGGAACCCTAGTTCCTTAAGAGGGAAATTGTACTTAGAGACCATAGTCTGAATACTAGGAGTGACTTGTTGCTACTATCTTAGTCATTGTTTGTAGGTATTTTCAGTGGACAGAAATAGAAAGTGAATTTTTTTTCAAGATAATAAGAGTTCATACTGAAATTGCCAATTCAGAGTCAGGACTACAGAGATTTTGCTTACCCTTCAACTTTACAACTGTATTTCCTTTGTCTTATGCCAAGAATTCCAGTTCTCAAAGTCACCAAGGGTGAAAGAATTAGAAGAGCAGATAATTTCTCATTTTCTTTATCTGAAAATATATACAAATTATACTGACAGGAGTCTCAGGTCAAAATACTTTTGCTAACAATGATTACTAAAAGCAGTTTAAAATTTTTGCAATTACTTTTGTTCTTAGCATGTATCACACTAGAGAACCAACATTACCAGTTGCCAAAAACAGCAAAATGGTCATTTTTCTTTTCGTTTTATTTTACAATTCGTATACAACCCTCTTAGAATAACAGAATAGCAATAAAAATGCTATTGCTATCAATAGGATTACTGAAAGCAATTTAGGATTTTTTTCTTTTTTTTTTTTTTTTTGCAGTTTTCTCTGTTATTAGATATATCCCACAGGGAGGCAGTTTTAAAGTCACTTGAGTTAATTCCTTTTTATGTATTGTGCCACTAACTCAATACATAAATAGGTTCCTTTGTTCCATTTCGTTCTCAGTTTTTATGAGTGGATTTAAAATTGTTTCTCTTATTATAAGTGAGATGGACCATCTTTTCATACGTTTAACGGTGATCTGCATTTCATCTTCTATGAGCTGTCTGCTTATATCCTTTGCCCATTTTTCTATTGGATGGTTAGTATTTTTCTTATTGATCCGTGTCTATTTTTTTATACATTAGGGAACTTTGCTTTTTTTTCTGTAATATGATTTACAAATGTTTTTTCTCATTTTGACTTTTTTTTTTTTTTTTTTTGACTCTATGTATTGTAGATTTTGCCATGGGGAATATTTTTTATGTAGTTAAATTTAACTATTTTTTCATTTATGGTTTATGAGTCCTATGTTATATTTAGAAAGGCCTTTGCCGTTCTGAGATTATGTAAGAAAAATTCACCCAGGGGTTTTCCAGTACTTTTAAGACTTCATTCTTAGTGATTTGGATTTACCCAGATGAAAACTGGGAGACACGAATCCACTCATTTTGCCTCAGCTCCACAGCACTTTGCTGAGAGAAGATTTTGCAATGACTTGGTAACCTATCTTTCTCCCCAGCCGATTTTGAATGTGTAAGAGCAGAAACTTTGATTTCGTGTTTTTATTCCCTCACCTGCCCTGCCCTTTCATCCACTTCAACTCCAGCCCCAAGCTTCACCTAGTGTCTGGCAATTGAGCAGTTCTTACTTCTGCATTTCTTGATGGCTAGAGGTAAGATTCTGCCTGTGCTGAGCTAAGACCTGCCCAGGGAGTGCCTGAAAAGGAGACTGGGAAGTTCTCGGCCAGCCTTCTCATTAAGCTCAGGCCCTTACCAAGTACAAGTGCCCAGTGAGTCATACCAACACACGTAGAGGATGGCATCCTGAGGGAAAGAGAATTATAGTGGAAATAGCCAAGGCTGCTTGGAGACGGAGCTCCTCAGCTGGCACTGCAGACAAACTGCCGGGGCCACAGCAAACAGCAAAGCAATAACAAGCCGGCTTGGTGGGAAGCTGCAGACGTAAATGCAAACTCCCTTCCCGGGCCACGGGCAAACGGCCCCCGCCCCAGGGACAACTGTAGTCTAAACAGCAAGATCCAACCAGCTTACGGTCAGGGAAGCCACCCCTCGCGGGCAGAGGCGCTCCGGGGTGGGGGTGAGGGGTGCTGTCTGGGGACTCTGGGGGAAACCTCCGGATGGCCCCCGGCCCAGGGAGAAGTGGCTCACGTGTCCTCTGCTGAGCACCTGCAATCCGCCGCAGTGTTCTAGGCCCCAGGAGGGCACAGAGAGTTGGCTCTTGGCTCAGGTGAGTCAGGAAGGTAACACATGCACACACACATGTGGTGGAAGGCAGCAGAAAGGAATGCCCCGAGAGGGTCTGGCTTGCTCCAAGGAATGTGGAGAAAGAAGCAGGTGGCATCCGGATGGGAGGACCAGGAAAACTTAGAAGGAGGAAATGGCAGGAGGCCTCCAGCAGCCTGTGAATGTGCTCAGCCTCGGGAGAGGGGAGACCCTGAGGCCACTTCGTGAGGTTATTAGGAAGAAAGCAGGGGGGTGGGGTAGTAGGCAGAATAATGCCCCCCACAAAACATTCATGTCTTAATCCCTGGAATGGGTGAATATGTTACTTTACCTGGCAAAAAAGACTTTGCAGATGTAATTAAGCTCAGGATTTTGAGATGGGGAGATTATCCTGAATTATTTGGGTGGGCCCAGTATAATCACAAATGTCTTTATAAGAGGGAGACAGGAGTGTCTGAGTTAGAGAAGGAGATGTGATGATAGAAGAGAGATGTGATGAGGTGAGAGAGACAGAGACAGAGAGGTTGAGATTTGAAGGTACTCCACTGGTTTTGAAGATGGGGGAAGAAGGCCACAAGCCAAGGAACGTGGGTGGCCTCTAGAAGCTGGAAAAGACACGCAAATGGATTCCCCCCTTGAATTTCCAGAAGGAACGAACTGCTTGACACCTTGATTTTAGGGCTTCCGACCCCTAAAACTGTAAAATAATTCATCTGTGTTGTTTTAAGCCACTAAACTTGTAATTTGTTAACACAGGTAACACTTTGGGAACCTAATTCTTTGTGTCATGCCTTCTGGGAAGCTCCCACGTAGCCTGGCATTCTGGAAGGCTATGTCCCAGTCCCACCCATTGTGGGCTGGGTCATGGGGAGAATGGGTCTGGGAACGAAGGATTGGGACTGTTTGTGAAGCTGCCTGATGCAGCATCTCTCATCTTTGTGCTTCTCATAGAGCACAGTCAGGGTACACGGTATTCACCCTCTAAATAGGTCGGAGCTGGGCAAGAACATCTGAAAACCACTGGGATTTAAAATAGCGATACAATCAAAGTTGCCCTTTAGAAAACTGTGGGCCATCTATCTCGAATCCCATAGTCAGCAAGTATCCGATTTCCCATTAGATGGTATTCAAGTTTTGCCATTTCTGAAAAGAGTTTGGTTCTGTTTAGAATTCCATAGTTGCTTATGGATTAGTTACTTCAGAGATGGATTCCTTCTGTGTGTACATGTGAGAAGTTTTTAAAAGTGATAGGAAAAAAAGGGAAATCATATACAGACAAGCAGAATAAAAGAAAGTTTTCCAAGATGTGATATCAGCACACAAAGGGATAGTTCTTTATTAAGTCACTCATACATTTATTCAGTCAGCATGTTTTTAATAACCATCTACCATGTACCAGATACTACTGTAGTTCCTCAAGATGCAATGATGAGAAAAACAAGCTTGGTCCCTACCCTCATAGAGCTTACTTCGCAGAAGGGAAGAAGTGCAGATACAGAAAACCAGGGAAAGGGGAGAAACGGCATCTTAAACATTCTTTAGATGATAATAAAGGAAGGTTCACTGGACAAAATGCCTCTGAAAGAACTGTGAAGTGGCACAGATTCAGTGTGGAATGAGATGGCATCTTGAATGCCCTTGAATAACTGTTTCTCCATCCACACCAGGGAGTGAGAAGCTGGCCGCTAGTGGACATGACACAAGAAATAGCCAACTGGCAGTAAGGAGTGTGGAGAATCTGCCAGAACTAAAGGGGCGTGGGGTGATGACCAGACTCAGAACAGCCCTCGTGTAACTGGGCATTTGTACTGCTTTCACAGCTTGTAGCAGGCTTCAGAAACATTGTCTCTCTCAATTCCCATGCTTCCATTTTCCAGGATACAAAACCGGCACAGGAAGGTCATTAGGACCATCACTAACAGGTATTATTATAACCTGGAGGCAACATGACTATATTGTCGTTTCTCAGCCTTTTAAACCATAGTCCCTCCTGTGGCAAATATAAAAATCGACTGCCTTTTAAGTATTTGAAACTTCAAAATGTATTAATCATCAGGATTACAAACAAACCAAACCAAATGGTAATTGTAAAAGAAGGTTCTGATTTGATCTGGAAAAGCATTTTTACCTTAATCATGACAGCAGCATGAAGTAGGGGCACACAGCAGGGAAGCAGGCAAGAGGGGGCTACTTAGGTCATGTGAACACGAAGACCACTGTGCTAGTCTTGGAGCCACACGTGCTGTCCCCTGAGATTTTCATCCACCACCCCCCTCACTGTCACCAATGAGATGACCCCAATAAGTGATTACTGACAGCGAGGAAGTTAGACCATTATTTGTCAGTCTGACCTTTCATCCTAAAAAATAATTATTAAATATTCAATCATCATATTTGATGGAAAAATGTCACATTACCTAAATATAAACGATCTCTGAAAACTTCACTAACGGTATGTTCAAGCGTGGCATAAAGGTTAATCGAGTTTATAGTCAGGTTGCCTGACTTCCAAGCCCAATCCCACCTTTTATTAGCTGTGTGTATTAGACAAGCTACCTCACCTCATTGTGTCTCAATTTCCTCGTTTGAAAACTGTGCATAACTATCATTTCTATATCATAGAATTCAGTCATCCATTCATTTACTCATTCAGCATTTACTACATACACACTGGGTGTCAGACACACTGCTAGTTGCTGGGGATACAGTATGTTAACTGTCTGATGTCCTTTTAAATCTTTTAGGAGACATAGGCGGTGTCCACAGTTCCAGAGTTGATCTTATTTTTAAACTACTTAGTTTTACTGGTTTGACATATTTTTGCTGCTTTTTTGGTTTGTTTTTGATAGTACCTTAAAGTACAATAGACTATAAAAAATGTCACACTATAATCCACCCATGGTTGTATTATTTTGTCCTTTCAGAGTCTCAGAAACCACAAAAGATATAGACAAACAAAACAACATGCAACATATAATGCAGAAGATATACTGATAAAGCAACATGCATGCAGACTTACAAACAGAAGTTGACTAAATAATCTCTGGAGTGCCCTATAAATGTTTATGAATAAAGAGAGCCCTTCAGATGGTTTGTGAAGTGTAGCAATACAGCCTTGGCCACTGCATTTTCTTCACAGTGAATCCTAATTCTATAATACGTAACAGCAGCCTGCCATCCAAAGATTGCAGTCACGTGATTGCGGGTGGCTTTCTGTTCCAAGATACCAGTTAAACAGAGCCCAACCTCTGAGCCAGAAATATTTGTTTCTGCTTCTTCTGAACTCCTACCAAAAAGAGAAAAAATCACTCTCAGAAGCTCTGTTCCAGCTCATGAATACCCATGGGATAGACCAGGGGCGTTGAGTATGAACATGCCTCTTAGATCTGCTGGTTACCTGGTCTTCAGGACACATGCCTACCTTGGCCTCTGCCAACATCTCACTCCTGGTGGAGTTTTCCAGGGCATTTGACTGAAAGGTTTTCTTTAGAGTGATGTGAAGACTCTATTAAAGAGAATGGAAATGAAAAAACAGGAAACCATGACCATATGGCAGACATGACAAAGAAGCCACCAAGATGTGGAGAAGTTGACATTACAATCTATGACACTTTTAGAGGAAATCGCTGTTGGATATAATCTGAATTCATGAGATAACTATCACTGATCGGGGTGAAAATAGTATTTATAAAGAATATAAGGCTTTAAACTTTAACATGTAATATTTCAAATTCAAATCAGACTTTAAATATCTCATTAGAATTCTTTTAAACATGAAAAAAATCTTTTAAAGATAGTCTGAATTTTGGCTTAAGTTTAGAGATATTATGGAATGTAGACTACAACTTCTAATTAAATATTTGTGCCAACTTATTAAGGTGGTTCTTTTAAACTTTCCATAAATATTTATAGCACGCCAGAGACTATTTCCACCTTCCCCCCTTTATTAGTATTATGTATACTTGAGAGAGAGTCCATTTTTTACCCTTCACTGCACATATATGCTCATTTTATTGAAATGATCATATAAGCAGAACAATCTAGGTTATCACGAACTAGTCTCTAGCTCTGCCAAGTAACTTTTATTTTCATAAATGAGCCGTACTCTCTCTTTCCTCTGGACCTTTTCATCAGCTCCTCCTTCAATACTAAACATCTTACCCCTCTTACTATGCTAGCTTCTCAACCATCAAGTCCTAGCATAGAGATAACTTCCTCCAGGGAGCCTTCTCTGACTCTCCAAGACTGGGCTGGATCCCCTAGTCTCCCATGTTATCCTGTGCTTCTTCCTATCAAAGTCCATCTAGAAATAGGTTAGAATCAGTGACTTATAGGTCTGTGTCTTCTTTCTAGACCAGTGGTTCTTAAAGTTTTTGGACTCAGGATATTTGGTATTCTTAAAAATTATTAAGGACCCTGAAGAGCTTTTGTAAATGTGGCTATCACTATTGATATTTATTGTATTAGAAATTAGAATTGGGAAATTCTTAAAATATTTTTATCAATTCATTTAAAAATAATGGTAATAAACTTATTACATGTTAACATCTAAGGACATGTTTTTATGAAAATTATATTTTTCAAAACAAAAATTTCAGAGAGAAAATGGCATTGTTATACATTTTTAAATGGCATTGTTATACATTTGTACATGGACTCTGCTATCTGCCTTTGCATACGATATATTGCAATAAATTCTTTTGGGTCGAAGTATATGAGGAGAATCCAGTTTCACACAAATAGTTGGAAAAGGGAAAGATAGTTTTATAACCTTTTCAGGTAATTGTGGATATTCTTCTTTGATTCTATGCTAAAACTCAACAAGTGGTAGATTCTTAAAGTTTACGTTCGATGTGTAATGTGAAAGCAAATCAATGAACTTTCTGTATTTTGTTATATTAAAATCCATTTGGTCTATTCTTCACTTTGAGTGAAATTTTTTATCCATGCGTGATTTCGTAACATACATTTTGGCAATCTGGAAAAGATTGGTTCACTGAATTATACACATCATTCTAATTTGACGAGTTCATTATATAATATTAAAAAATTGTTAGTATCATTCTCATCAAACATATCTTTCATTATTGGGAAGCTGCAAGCTCTAGTTTTCCAAAACTCAAAGTGTCATCTGAAAGCTGAAATTATATTATTGGCAACCAATAATACAGGTTGTTTTCTTGAAGTGATAGGCTCACTTTTCTCACTTTTGACAAAACTTCTGCCAAATACCCAAGTTTGAACACAGTTTATATGTCAATCACCCTTTCAAGTGAAAATTGTGTTCCATTAAAAAAGTGGCTAGTTCAGCTTGTAACTCAAACAATCACACAAGTGTTTTTCCTCTAGACAACTATCATACTTCAACATGCAGCAAAAGTGATTCATGCATAACTCCCATTTCATTACATAGAATATTAAAAAGATATATATTTCAGGTTGAAATTTAATAAAAGTGATCATTTTTCCTGCTATGTTAAGGACATTCTGCAGTGAAAGTGGCAGGAGTGTTTTGTTTGTTTGTTTGTTTGTTTTTGTTTCTTTCTGTGCATGGGGGGTGAATAATACAATGATTACTAGTATGTGTGGTGCCACTGTCTTGATTCATGCTAAGGAACCAGCAGTTTTACTCACCATTACTTTTGCACTATAAGTGAAAATGCCAAAACAGTGGGAAAAAAGCAAATGCCATCTTAGTATGTATTATTAATAAAAATAGCTTTGACCTTGAACATAGCCTGGAAGGATCTTATGGACCCCTAGGGGTTCCCTGGCCATACTTTGAAAGCTCTGACTTAGAATGTGAGTTGTTTTTTTTTTTTTATAAATTTATTTATTTTTATTTATTTATTTTTGGCTGCGTTAGGTCTTCGTTGTTGCATGCGGGCTTTCTCTAGTTGCAGCGAGCGGGGGCTACTCTTTGTTGCGGTGCGCGGGCTTCTCATTGCGGTGGCTTCTCTTGCTGCGGAGCACAGGCTCTAGGTGTGCAGGCTTCAGTAGTTGTGGTTCGTGAGCTCTAGAGTGCAGGCTCAGTAGTTGGGACACACGGACTTAGTTGCTCCACGGCATGTGGGATCTTCCCAGACAAGGGCTCGAACCCGTGTCCCCTGCGTTGGCAGGCAGATTCTTAACCACTGCGCCACCAGGGAAGTCCCGGAATGTGAGTTTCTTGAGAGCAGGAACTGCTATCTCAGTATCTGTGTGTCCCCAAGACCTGCCTAGCACAGTACTTGGCACATAAATAAATATATTCAGTAAAGATTTGCTGAATGAATGAATAACTCAGAAGAGCTTAATTTTCTGTTTGGCTAAACATTTCTCTCCATTTGTACACGGAATGTTCTGAATCTAACTTATCTTTCTTTGATGACTCAGGTTTATCATTGTGAACATTAGCTGAAACACAGTGACAGCTCTTGGGATTTTGTCCCTGTAATAAATAAATATCTACTTCATATAGGCAATTTCACTGGCTGGTTCTTGGTTCTTGGTTTGTTTACCTCCTTCATTGCTGATGAGCTTTCAGCCATTGCTTACTGATGATGATAATGTTATAACCTTGAAGAAATATCTCTAACTCCCTCTTTTTTATGTAGTGTTTAATCTGTAAGTTTATTTTTTATTTATTTATTTTTGGCTGCATTGGGTCTTCGTTGCTGCGCGCAGGCTTTCTGTAGTTGCGGTGAGTGGGGGCTACTCTTCGTTGCGGTGCGCGGGCTTCTCATTGCAGTGGCTTCTCCTGTTGCGGAGCACGGGCTCTAGGCACATGGGCTTCAGTAATTGTGACACGTGGGCTCAGTAGTTGTGGCTCGCAGGCTCTAGAGCGCAGGCTCAGTAGCTGTGGCGCACGGGCCGCGTCATGTGGGATCTTCCCGGACCAGGGCTTGAACCTGTGTTCCCTGCATTAGCAGGCAGTTTCCCAACCACTGTGCCACCAGGGAAGTCCCAATCTGTAAGTTTAGAATGGTAAGTCAACTAGGCCAAAACAGATTCTGAGTTGCCACTTGAATCAAGTGCATGAGCTTTAGTGCATAGATTTTCCAAAATTTATTTGGTTAACCAGAGGCCTCTTTTACTTATTTATTTATCTATTTTAATTTTTTTGTGGTCCTGAGCCAACCCCTGTCTCCCTGAGATTTCAGGATAGCTGAGTTTTGTATAGATAAAGTTTTGCTGTATGTGTGATTGAAAAAAATATCCAAAATACACCAACTTATAATTCAAGGTAAATAAAACCATATGTCTGTTGTTACTGAGATGAAGGTAGATCTTATTTTGAGAACTCTTCAGATTGCCATAATTTAAAAAAATTCAAATTATTGGAATAGGGGAAAAGGAGCTACAATGGGAGTACCAGAAGATCTGCTTAAACAGAATGTGAATTTCACTGCTTGCTTCATCTTTAAAAATTTCGTTTCAAACTTGTGAGCTCAGCTTGTACTGTATTGCTTTATATTTAGTCATATTGTTTTGTAAGGTGGTTACAACTTAATAGCACTTTAAGCTCATTTTAAAATACCACTTTTAAAAGTGACATCAATGCTTTGTGCTAATTCTGTTTTAAAAACTATTTTCAAAGAGGAGGTTGTTATATGAAATGTATCAGGCCTCAAAAATGCGCTCACAGAATACTGACTGTGACTTCTAGATGTATGGATAGCAAACTGCAACAAACGTTTTTTTAGATAAAATAATTTAACAACATTTTCATGGTCAGTGATTACATCACTTCTCACATGTACCTTAGTTAGTCTAGAAATAGAGAAAGCAACTTACCTGTCACACATCTTCCTTTGCAGTGGTAACTCCAGGATATTATGCAAGAAAAGGAAGTTGTCCAGGTTTCAGGTTTGAATGAGGAGAAAAGTTGTGAGTTAAGGCTGTAATTAGCTAGTCTAACAAAGAATCAAAGGCAGCTGGGCTCTAGCCTTTGCTTTTCCCAGGGGAGGGATTCCCCATCACTGGTGAGGGCTCGCCGATTTCCATTTTTCTTGAGCTTTAAGGTCTCTGGGAGGGTGAAGACAGTTGTGAAGGTCCAGCTCTTCGCCTTGAGATCTGCAGTGAACCTGGGCCAACCTGGGGGTGGAGGAGCTGGTAGAGTGGGATGTGCAGCATCGGTGAATTTGGGGGGTCCACGGGGTAAGGCTTCCAGACACATACTGGTAGATTCCATTCTTCTCCAGACATTTGCTATTGTAGGAACATGGCATTAAAAATAAAAATCTTGGTTGCCACCATACTTCCAAAGGTCTGGAGACGTAGCATGTCTTATTTTTAGGCAGCCAATTGCAAACAATTAGCCTGATCAGGAACTCACCCAGGTTCTCCTCTCCTTCCAAGGCTACACCTGTGAGATTAGGGTTTGTCTAAAGACAATCAGTGAACCTCAGGTACGATATTCACCAAGTTCGCAGTGCTCTTAAAGTCAGAGCAAATACTTAAAATCAGCTGAAAGTTGGGTTCTCAAAGGCTTTCATGCCCACTTTCAAGCCTCAAATAGTGGGATTTACCAGGTCATCAAACTGTTAAATTCCTTTTGGGGGAGGATGTGTCTATTGTATCAGAAGAGTCCCCTAAATGTGGGACTGAAAGCTCAAACATGGCCTTCCATTCCTAAAAAAAAATACTCTTCATGGTGGAAACCCAGTGTATAGCGGGCCTGGGTCTGGGCTTCCCTCTTTTGAGAAAATCATACACTACTCTAAACTGCTGGCCTCTCTGCCAGACAACCCCTCTGCTTCAATGCAGTTTCACTGGGCATGGGAAAACACAGCCGTTTACTAAAAATCAAACAGCACAAGAGTGAAAACACATGGCAAACACTGGAAGAGCCAGGATGTGTCTAACATGGATAGATTCCTTCTAGACTCACCTTGACCTAAAAGCCATTCAGGTTTCCAAGGGGTGGGGCACTATTAGCTGGTGTGAAATGCTCAAACCTTGACTTTAATGTAATTTAACATAGCACTTGTTAACAGTTGAGCTTCAATATTCCAAGTCGACTCAACAAAAAGATTTGTTTTACCATGAAAGGGTAATAAAGAGAGTATTTCCTAGACCAGGATCAAGTTCTAGGGGCCCCATCCTGCCTGGCCCCCTGTGAACCAGAAGCAGATGCAAAGTCTCAGGGTACAAATATGAGGTGTCCTGGGTTCTGAAACCCAAATCAAGAAAGCACAAGAGTTTCTACAGTTTCAATACCAAAAGCTCAATTTTTAATAGTAATTGCATCTTAATTTTTACTGAACTCTTACAATGTGCATGGCACTTATGCCAAGTTTATGGGTATTATCTCATTTGAATCTTCAGATATCCCTATAAAAATGGGTGCCACTCATGAACTGAACAAATATTTCTTGGGTGCCCTTATGGAGTTGTTACGTGCAACAGTGAACAGGGTGATAAAGTGCCTGCTCGAGTAGTGCTTACTTTCCAGTGGAGAGGGACAGACTATGAACTAATGGATTCTTCTGACCAGTAAACATTATTGATGACCTACTATGTGCCAAGTGTCCTGCTAAGCACTCAGGATACAGCAGTGACCCAAACAAACAAAAATGTCTGCCTTCACAGAGCTATATTCTAGTGGAGCAAAGACAGACAATAAACTAAAGAAGGAAGTAAATTAAATAGTATGCTCTAAGTGCCAAGAAGAAAAATAAAGCAGGGAAGGGAAATAGGGGAGACATAGGGTGTAATTTTCCATAAGGAGTAAGGTGAGTTCTTACTGAGTGAGTGCAAAATCAGTGTGTAAACAAGTAAACAAGATAATTTCAAAGAGTAGCAAATTTTGTGAAGACCGTAGATCAGAATAAAAAAATGAACTTGAGTTTGGGGGAGAAGCTACTTGAGATTGTCTGGCCAAGGAAGGTATGATTGTGTGGCGAAGGGTGATATTTGAGTGAAGCCTGCAGGGTGAAAAGGAACCAGCCGTGGGAAGAACAGTGGGGAGAGCCTTCTGGAAGGTCTGAGATGGGATTGAGTTCAGGGTGTGTGAGAAACAGAAGAAGGCAGCATAGTGTGTGAGTGATGAACACAGGGGAAGAGGCAGCATGGAGTGCACATGGTATTAACAGCAGGTACAAGCAGGATGCCCGGCAGCCCCCATACCCTATCTGGCCTCCGCAAGTGGGGTTGCCCTGGGGATGTATTGATACGTATGTGCTAAGGAGAATGAGTCCAAGGAAGCTGGAGGAACCACCTTTTGTGTCCCCGTCTCCCTCTGGGCCCCCCTCTGCACTCTCAGAGCTTTCCAAGGACAAGGTTTTTCTATAGACACTGAGTAAACTAGAATCTTTTTTTCCCAGAATGGGGGTTTCAGTTCCCTGTTGTTGGTCATCTCCTTCTGCCTCGCCTCCCTCTACTCTCCGTGAAACACTCTGTGACTCCAAGCTTGTGCTTCGGGGGCGATCTGGCTACTGCCGGCAATTCGGAGTCTTGACTAGAAGAGAGAATTTTCTGCCCTTTTACTTAAATCCCAGCTCCTCCTGGTGACACTAGTTATCTGTAGGGTCCCCACTCTCCCTGAATCAGGAGATGGGATTGGCAGAAGTGCCAGTCCGTAGAAAGGCTGTCAGGTGCAGCTGCCCCAGGAAGGCTGGCCGCCTGCCTCCGTCCCGGCTGACGTACTTCTCCTGGGCACTGGTCATGCCACCCCTTTCACCTTCTTCAGCCTTTGTATCCAGGAGGAGTCCCTGACGTTACTTTGCATCTCTTTCTTCCCAACCTTGAGCCCTTTCTGAAACGACCTCTTTTCTCAACAGTTCCCTGTGAGTCCGTGATTCTGAAGTGAGCCCGTGTCACCCTCCCCTCTGAATCTCCCTTGGGCCCCAATGCACTGGGAATTAAGCCAACTGGCCATGCCAATCAAACATGGCTGCACTGTCAGTTCCTGATCACCCCTTTTCTGAGGGATTCTGCCTCTGCCCATGTTTTTATCCTTATTTCCTTTGGCTTCTGATACAACTTACCCTGACCCTATGCTTACCCAGCTCTAGCTCCACTTTGACAGAGAGAAATGATTCACTTTATTTTACATTGTCTTTCAAATACACTGAAAACCTAATCACAGAAAAGTTCACATTGGTAGAGTGAACAGCAGGGTAAATGTTGCAAGAAGTGTCTCTTTTATGCCCCGGTGGAAAATGTAGTCTTTGAAAGGGAGCAGGTCAGAGGTTACAAACAGAGGCTCTGAGTTCATTCTGGTTCTTGGACCCAACAGCAGAAACGGCCATGGGCAAGTTGCTTAACCTCTCTGTGCCTTAATTTTCTTATCTCTAAAATGGGGTGATGACAGTACTTATTTCAAATGAGCATTGAATGACATTAAAAAACAACCAAGTGGCCCTCCTCTCGCCAGGCGTCCTGGAGTGAGTGACATCGTCTTTAAACCCAGCGTGGCAATCCCTGACGCACCGCAGTGATGCCCAGGGAAGACAGGGTGACCTGGGAGTCCAATTACTTCCTTAAGATCATCCAACTTCTGGATGATTATCCAAAATGCTTCATTGTGGGAGCAGACAATGTGGGCTCCAAGCAGATGCAGCAGATCCGCATGTCTCTCCGAGGGAAGGCCGTGGTACTGATGGGCAAGAATACAATGATGCGCAAGGCCATCCGAGGGCATCTGGAAAACAACCCAGCTTTGGAGAAACTGTTGCCTCACATCCGGGGGAACGTGGGCTTTGTGTTCACCAAGGAGGACCTCACTGAGATCGGGGACATGCTGCTGGCCAATAAGGTGCCAGCTGCCGCCCGTGCTGGTGCCATAGCCCCATGCGAAGTCACTGTGCCTGCCCAGGACACTGGTCTGGGGCCTGAGAAGACCTCCTTCTTCCAGGCTTTAGGCATCACCACTAAAATCTCCAGGGGCACCATTGAAATCCTGAGTGATGTGCAGCTGATTAAGACTGGAGACAAAGTGGGAGCCAGTGAAGCCACGTGCTGAACATGCTGAACATCTCCCCCTTCTCCTTTGGGCTGGTCATCCAGCAGGTGTTTGACAATGGCAGCATCTACAACCCTGAAGTGCTTGACATCACAGAGGAAACTCTGCATTCTCGCTTTCTGGAGGGTGTCCACAATGTTGCCAGCATATGTCTGCAGATTGGTTACCCAACTGTTGCATCTGTACCCCATTCTATCATCAGGGGGTACAAGCGGGTCCTGGCTTTGTCTGTGGAGACTGATTACACCTTCCCACTTTCTGAAAAGGTCAAGGCCTTCTAGGCTGATCCATCTGCATTTGTGGCTGCTGCCACCACTGTTGCTCCTGCTGCTGCCGCCGCAGCCCCAGCCAAGGTTGAAGCAAAGGAAGAGTCGGAGGAGTCGGACGAGGACATGGGATTTGGTCTCTTTGACTCATCACCAAAAAGCAGCCAACTCAGCCAGCTTTACTTGTGAAACAAGGAAATAAAGGCTTACTTCTCTTAAAAAACAAAAACAAAACAAAAAAAAAAAACAAGTGCTTAGCACAGTATCAAGCACATATTAGGTACTCAATAGGTGTCAGCTATAGTTACAGGAAGCGCTGAGAGCATCTCTTCTCTTATCACCTCAGCACCGTCTGCAAGCCTTAGGCAGTAGGGCTTATTTCTCTTCACCTCTTTTTCACTGGACTGGGTACAGTGCCTGATGTGACTGGGTCCCCACTACAGCTTGATGATGGAGTCATCATGGAAGTATGAGTGTAGCTTTAGAGTTTCTCCATCACTTAGCCCAAACTTGGAATTTATTTCTAGACTGTGTATCCCAGCCAGCTGCAGAAGGAGTAAGCAAAGTATACATTTCCAGGCTTCTGTGTTGGTCACAGAGCCTGACCTGTTTGATAAATTTCAAGCTACCTTAGGTTGTTTATGGGTTCTATGTTTGGATCCTTCATTAAACCCAGCACACGTGGTCATTGCTGATTTTCTCCCTGAAATAACCCTTACTTAACTGTGCTCCATTTTTCTATATCCCCATTTTTGACCTTCAATGTTTGTTTTTACTTTCTTCGCATGCTACTAAATAGTACATGAATTCAGTCCAAAGGATTTTCTATTTTTCAGGGACAGTTTGTACCCCAAAGAAAAGCAAAAAGTATCTTTTGCCTCAAGGGTTTATTTGCATTTTAAATAGAACTCGATTTTTTTAGAACATGTTTTTGGCTTGAGCCTATTTATTCCCTTACTTATTGCTAATTTCTCTATGCTCCTGAAAATAACCTAAAAAGCCATTTAAAAGCCTGTCTGCCCGGTCAGTGTATAAGCTTCAGGAGGCTGGGGCATCTGGGAACAGTACCTGGCTGATTCAATTTATATCCATGGAGATTGGTGTATAGTGTGGCCCATAAGAAGCTCTCAAGTGTTTGTTGAATGAATGTGAGGCAATTTTAAAGACTGCTTCTTCTATTAAAAAGAATCCTATACTTGAATATTTTGCATTATTCAGTCTTCTGACAACCCTGTGAACCTGGTGGGCTGCAGTGTGGCTATAGCCTCCATCCTGCTTTGGCCACGAATTTTCTGCCTCACTCTCTAGAGGACCCCTAGTCTCCCTCCATCAGAAAGCAAAGCAGACCTGAGCAGTGGGGATGTGGAAGAGCCCACCCTGGGATCTGGTTCCGGACCTTCCCATTGTGTTCGCTAAAATGTATTCTACAGAGCGCTCATCCCAAAAGATTCTCCAGACAAGGAAGGACTTCAGAGAGCTTATGACCTTGTGCTGGGAAACAGACTGGTGCAGAGCGTCATAAAAGGACCTCAGAGGAAACACAAAGTGGGGCTTCAGAGATGGAAGGAGACACAACCCACTGGGAGGCTGAGAAAAGACTTCACAGATGAGGCAGCCTTCAGAAGAGCTTTGAAAGGGGCAGAGATTTCAAAAGATTGAGAAGGGGGCTTCCTTGATGGCACAGTGGTTAAGAATCCACCTGCCAATGCAGGGGACACGGGTTTGAGCCCTGGTCTGGGAAGATCCCACATGCCACAGAGCAAGTAAGCCCATGGACCACAACTACTGAGCCTGCGCTCAAGAGCCCATGAGCCACAACTACTGAGCCCGTGCACCACAACTACTGAAGCCCGCATGCCTAGAGCCCAGGCTCTGCAACAAGAGAAGTCACGACAATGAGAAGCCCACGCACCGCAACCAAGAGCAGCCCCCGCTCGCTGCAACTAGAGAAAGCCCGTGCGCAACAACGAAGACCCAACACAGCCACAAATAAGAACAACAACAACAAAAAAAGATTGAGAAGGGAGGATATTGATGGCAGGGGGGCATTTGGAAGCAAGAGGCCGCATGTGGCTGAATATAGAGGTCACACTGGGGATGGGAAAAGAGAACCCTGGACCACTTAGCTGCAGCCCTAGCCCAGAAATGCTTGCATGCCACATTGAGACAGTTGGTTGAATTCCATGGACAACGGGCAGCCACTGAAGGTTTTTAAGTAGGAGAGTGAGCCAAGGGGAGCCTTGTTTTAGGAATGATGGGAAACTATGACAGCTATGACCAGGATACGGTAAAATAGATAAACGGGATGCAGAGATGCCAAGTCATATTTCACTTCAGCAGAAGTGTAGGGGAATGGTAAGAAGAGCTTAACATAGGGGAGGGGGACGTGAAGGACAGTGGCTCCCTAGGGCCATGGCCTGTCCCCTACCTGTCTCTCCAGCCCAATATCTCACCACACCTATGCTGATCACAAGTTCCTTTAAACTCCTTGACATGCCATGCTGTCTCTCTTCCCTCCAAACCTGTGCATTTGCTGTCTCTTTTGCCTAAAATGATGATGAAGATGACGATGATGATGATAGCTGATGCTTACATGGTGCTTACTATGTGCCTATCACTGTTCTAAGTGTTTTCTTTTCCAGAAGAACCCCCATTTCCTGGACTAGTGCTATTCCTTCTCTCATCTTCCATTGGGGGCTGGTACCACTATGGAATACTAAATTGAGACTGGGGTTTCCAGCCATGCTAATGTTTTTGAGGCATAGACTTAATTATAAATGAATTTTATTAGAAAGGTAGAAGGTTGATAGTCTGTATTTTTGGGTGTATGTTTCTGTGTCTGCCTATTTTTATAAAAGTTACAACTATACTAAAAATGACCAGGAAATGACCTCACCTTATTGTGAATCCCTAAATGCAATGTTCTTATCTGTTTCATCCCCATTTGTCTGTATCCACAGCATATAAAACAGTTCCTGGCACATAGTAAGAACATAATATATGTTTGTTGAATGCTTGAAAAACTGAATGAGTGAGCAAGTTAATAAATTAGTGAAATTCTACAGACATATGCCATGGTCCCCAAGTCAGCTCCTAACCCTCAACTCTGCCTCTTTCTCTCCTAGTCAAACCCACCAAGACCACAAACACGTACTCACAGTGTGGTCTTTTCCCCTGTGGTCTTCTTTAAGGGTCACAGAGAATACAGCAGGACAGGAGTAGTAACCTCAGGACAACGTTAATGTTACTGCCTCCTGCCCACTCCTGTTTGCTGGCCCAGGATGTAGGGACAGGTGAAAAACTCGACAGGTTGGGCTCTGAGAGTGAGGGTATGGGAGACAGAGAAAGAACAGTGCTCGACACGACTTGTCAACAGTTCTTGTTGATGAAGGTAATTCTAAGATTCTAATTCTCAGACATCTTAACGGAGACTTGAACTCAGGGGACGCAGCCTTTGCTGTCCTGGGTTTTGTGGACAAAGACCTGAAGGCCAGCTGTCCCCTCCATAACCCCAGAGTTTCCGATTTCAAGTTCGTTACCATGTGATGGTGAGAGACGTGAGTTAGCAGGGCTGAAGACGCTTGGTGTTGAAGCAGAGTATGACCGTGTGGGTGAGGGGCTTAGAGACAGAACCAAGGTGGGTGGGAAATAGAAGCTCTTGACTCTTTTATCAACTTCCTGAAAAAACCTGCCAAATAGCGACGTGCATCCTTCCGTGAATATGAAGATTTTAACCCAGAGGGAGCCAGTTTAGCTCATATATTTTCATTTCACTTCCCCAAGTTAGAGTTATGATTACGAGGAAGCTAAAAAGACAACTTCATTCCTAGTGCTGGATGAAGAGAAATATGATATTGATTGACTGGAAGTAAAAGTTTGGGAAAAGGTTAGTGAGTTCAAAGGCATACTTCTTTACATGGGAAAAAAACGTAAGTTTTAACATGGCACTAATTCACTTGATCATTCCAGTAAAATAGAAAATAGCAAATTAATAAATAGTCACTTTCAGAGAAAACCGGTTTGAACATTTTTGATATATACCCTTCCTGTGGGTATGTTTGTGTGTATGTTGCATATAGATTTGTTATTCTGTTTTTGAACAGAATTTTCCATTAAGAATGAAAATTAGCATTTTTCATTTTGAAAATGGAATCGTGTTTATATGCTATTTTGTACCAGAGAGGATATAGACTTTGTGGATCTGAAGCTTATGAAATTTGGGGTCCTCTCTTAAGAAAACATATCAAAATGATGAATACAAATATATGTACAGGGCCTTGGAAGGGGCTGTACACATCAGGGGTCCTGAAGTTTAAGCTCCATTAGCTTTTCAGTAAATCCCCCTCTTCATGCCCTATTTGGTTGGTTGGTTGGTTGGTTGGTTGGTTGGTTGGTTTTGTTCCACACTTGACAATATGTGGTAAACATCCATAAACTCCTTCACTGTCTCATGCCCAGAGTGAGGCCACTGGTAACAGCTCAGTTCAGTAAGCACACATTGAGCACCAAGTGTGTGCCTGGCACGGGAACTACAATGAGAGGAAGTTGGGTGCCTGGCCTCAGCTCTCATCCATAAAGGAGTCATGGCAACAAGGCCTCTTGGCTGAGTCTCTGAATGGCCCGTGCACAATTCAGTTAATTCACAGGCTCCTAAGAGTGAGTCCTGGGAGGAGCACCACTCACCCTGTTCTCAGTTATAACTCAACAGCTCATCCTGGTAATTTATTTCAAGTCAAGATCTCCAAACTGGATTTCAGGAAGATAGGTTCTCCCATCTGCTGTCAGTTCCTGCAGTCACATTGTCTTTTTTCCCCTCCAGCACATGTTCTGAGGGCCTTTGTTCTCCCAGTATGGCTGCTGAAGCATGGTCCTGAGATCTATCAAAAATAGATGCTATGGGGCTTCCCTGGTGGCGCAGTGGTTAAGAATCTGCCTGCCAATGAAGAGGACACGGGTTCGAGCCCTGGTCCGGGAAGATCCCACATGCCGTGGAGCAACTAAGCCCGTGCACCACAACTACAGAGCCTGCGCTCTAGAGCCCGTAAGCCACAACTACTGAGCCCACGTGCCACAACTACTGAAGCCTGTGCACCTAGAGTCCATGCTCTGCAACAAGAGAAGCCACTGCAATGAGAAGCCCACACATCTCAATGAAGAGTAGCCCCCAATCGCCACAGCTAGAGAAAGTCCGTGCGCAGCAATGAAGACCCAACACAGCCAAAAATAAATAAATAAAATAAATAAATTTTTTTAAAAATAGATGTTATTATGTCAGTGACATAAATAACATAGCTCCAAAAGTGGGGAAAATGGATTTGAAAGCTATAATTAAATATAGTTCAAATGTTGTTTAAAGTTAATCACTATAGCTTCAGTTTGAATCTTTAAAGCTCCAAATTAGAAGGCAATTAATCCCTTTCTGCTGTATTTGCAATGCATACCATAAGGCAAAGGGAGTGTTACCCCAGTTAAGTGCAATGGCAGAACAGAGCAGATGTCAAATAATTTCTATTTTAATACTGTAATTATAATGGTTTAAAAGCAAATGTTAGAATAACCCTCATTCAAGCACACATGGATGTTAAGTTTTTATCAAAATTATTTATTAAAGTTTCACTTTCATTTTTTAAAATGCTGTAAAAGTGGGTGAACCCTTCTTAGCAACCACCCAGTGCCTTATGGCGTGCTGCGGAGGATTCGGGAGTCCAAGTTCTCAGGAATCCTCAGCTGACACTATTCAAAAGGAACTGTCTCACGGGCATAATTCAAATTGCTGTGTGATAAGAACTTATCTCATTTTCAAAAAATTTATTTATTTATTATTTATTTGGCTGGGTTGGGTCTTAGTTGCGGCACGCGGGATCTTTGCTGCATCATGAGGGATCTTTCACTGCAGCACACGGGCTCTTCGTTGCGGCGCGCAGGCATCTCTCTGGTTGTGGCGCATGGTCTCCAGAGCGCGCAGTCTCAGTAGTTGCAGTGTGCAGGGTCTCTAGTTGTGGTGTATGGGCTCCAGAGTGCGCGGGCTCAGTAGTCGTGGCACGCAGGCTTAGTTGCCCCGTGGCATGTGGGATCTTCGTTCCCTGAGCAGGGCTTGAACCCACGTCCCCTGCATTGGAAGGAGGACTCTTAACCACTGGACCACCAGGGAAGTCCCGAACTTATTTTTAAATACCTCTAAGTAGGCAGATTTTCAATGCTCTCAGTGACTAGTCCAGATTTTAATGGCCAAAACACAGGAAATTATTGGTCAACATTAGCGGACAGTACAAAAAAAAAATAGTACATTCACTTCGTGGAATACTGTGTGACCATGAAAAAGAGAAGGCTCTTTATGTATTGATATTGAAAGATCTTTAAAATACATTGTAAAATGAAAAAAGAAAAATACCAAGGTGTTGAATACAACAGGTTATTATTATTTGGGGGAAAAGTAGCTAGATATATACGTGTCTTGCTTGTACAGTTGGCCCTCTGTATCTGTGGGTTCCACATCTGTAGAGTCAACTAACAGCAGATTGAAAACACTTGAAAAAAAATTCCAGAAATTTGCAAAAAGCAAAACTTGAATTTGCCGTGCACGGGCAACTATTTACAAAGCATTTACATTGTATTAGGTGTTATAAGCAATCTAAAGGTGATTTAAAGTACACAGGAGGATGTGCGTAGGTTATATGCAAATACTATGCCATTTTGTATAAGGTCCTTGAACACCCATGAATTTTGGTATCCTTGGGGATCCTGGAACCAGTCCCCCATGGATACCGAGGGATGTCCGTCTATGCAGAGAATATCTCTGGAAAGATACACAAGAGAGGAGAAAACCCAATGGCTAAGGCACAGAGAAGTGGGGAACTTTTTGCTGTATACATTTTGGAGTTTTGACCCATGTGACTATATTACCTATTTGAAAGTTAAATTAATTAATCATCACCTACAGAACACCTACATTTCTTACGCTATAATCCATATCTGGTTTCTGGGCTTCAAAGTCAGATGCTTCTCCATGTTTTCTGTGCCTTCACTTAGAAAAACAGACCATGGGGCAGTGTTCCATCTTGATTTCCCCTTACAAATACGATCTTTGAGAGGTTTCTCTCTGATAGCAAAATTATCAGGAAGAGAAATTAGGGTGTGTGGTGTCTTGATCCTTGAAAAGAGGACCTTTGTTTTCTGGATCATTCATTCAGTTTTCCCTGGAGAGGGGAAGAGGGTGACTGCAGGCTTCTCAGGCAGCTACTATAAGGTACTGGCAAGAGAAGTCCAGCCAGATCCCAAATCATCTTTGTGAACTGCCGTCATGATTGGCAGTGTCCCACTGCCCCAGGGATGGCAGGGAGAAGAGCAGCCCTCAGGAAGTTGCTCTGTGACTTCCTCCAGTAGGGGCTGAGGAGTTAACAGGACCTGAACCTGTGAATGTGGCTGGTCAACCCTTCTGGACAGAAATCTTTGTCCTCTGGAGGAGACAGGACAGGAGGACACACAATTGCAGCAGCTTACGTAGCCCTGATGCTAAGCAGAATAGTTCCAAGATGTAAATCTCTACGCTGCAGATGCAAACCACAAACTCTTTTTGAAAAATCTGAGATCTTTAATATTGAAAAGTCCCACCAAAAAAATCAAAACAGGACTGCAACCCTCTGTATTAGTTAAGAAAATGGTCTCCTTGAGAATAAATCGAAGAGCTTTCTAATTGCTCCTATTCTGTTTAGTGGACGTGGCGGTGACATTTTGTTCTCACAGAATCTTATCTGCCTAAAATACATAGCAAAAGATGACAGTGTCGATGGAAAATAAAAGACATTTCTGTTCACCAATAACCGGACAGTGATAAAAATAGGCCCTTAGAAGCCACAGCTAAAATGTGTACTCAAAGTTCTATGCTTTTGGGAGAAAATGGGTTCTCTGGCGGATGTCTGAAAACTCCTCAGCGGTAGTTGTTCTTTCAAGAGGCCCCCTCAGACCTCGGGCTCTTCTAAATGTCCCTTTCTTTCAATGCATCTCAGCATTGCTCAGGAGTTCCATCACGATGCCTTTGTTGGGCAACAAACAAAAAGTCCTGCTCCCTCTTCCCAACACCCCAGCATCAGCTGCTAAGAAGACATCTGACCCCCAGATGTTGACACAAACCTAGAAACTGAAGTTCGAGGCAATTGGTTGTTTGTCATTTCTTTCAGTAAGAGTTTAAGCACCAGCTCTAAAAAGTTGAAGCTGAGAGGGTTGAAGAGCAAGGCAAGGGCCTTGGGGGAGGAAAAGAATGTTAAAGAAGAAAAAGAAAGAAAAGCTCCAATATTCTGCTTCACGTGAACATCAAACCTCCATTTGTAGCCCAGCCACTTCTTGAGCAAATTATCTAATCTCTACACCTCAGACTCCTCATTTGTAAAAGGGAGATAAAAATAATCCACATCACAGGGTAGTTGTGAGTATGAGAGAAGCAATGCCTATAAAACACATAGATACTGCATGGCACGGAGAAAATGCTCAAAAATTGGGAGCTATTATTAACGTGGGGAGGTTGGGGAAGAAGCCAGTGCAAAGTTTCAAGCAGCCTTGCCTTGGGAGCAGCCCAGGTAGATCAGGGACGGGATCACATTTTGCTTTCCCTAGTGCAGGCCTGGAAACCACGTGGCAAAGTCGGCGAGAGCATGGCTGTGCTTCTCCCATCCCGTCCCACCGGCTCTTGGGAAGACTGTCCCCACATGCCGGCCGTAACTCCTGTGCGCGTCCCCGTCACCCCCCATCTAATAACCGGAGCTTCCCTGTTTATCAGCAGCTCCCTGCCACGCTGTCATCCAGGTTATTCCAGACTTGATTTGTAGCCAACGCAATGGTAATCAACACAGTTATCACACCGTAAAACCCAAGGTCACGTGGAGGTGAAGATGGGCTAAAAAATCTATTACATTCAATGAAAACAATACGAATAAATCATCTTGATTTAAAAAAAAAAACGGTTATAGGAAAACACATAAACGCAAACAACACATCACCTTTCCGTGTGATTTGATGACTTGCTTCCCTTCCTCGAGGCACAGTGGCCTTCACTTGTCTGAGGCAGGGATCCTCTTTTGTAGCCCTTCCATAACAACGGCGGAGAGAGCTGTTCCTGGAAAATATTTAGGGACCCATAACATGTATAATGAGAACACGGGTGGATTTCAGTTAAATAATTTCTTTTTTTTTTAAATTAATTAATTAATTTATTTATTTATTTTTGGCTGTGTTGGGTCTTCGTTTCTGTGCAAGGGCTTTCTCTAGTTGCGGCGAGCGGGGGCCACTCTTCATCACGGTGCACGGGCCTCTCACTGTCGCGGCCTCTCTTGCTGCGGAGCACAGGCTCCAGGTGCGCAGGGTCAGTAGTTGTGGCTCACGGGCCTAGTTGCTCCGCGGCATGTGGGATCCTCCCAGACCAGGGCTCGAACCCGGGTTCCCTGTATTAGCAGGCAGATTCCCAACCACTGCGCCACCAGGGAAGCCCCAGTTAAATAATTTCTTAAAGGGCACTTTAAGGCAGGAGACTGCTGCTCTCAGTTGTCTAGGCTGCAAGTTTCTTCCCCTGAGAAAACTGAAGATGGAACGCAATGACACGGCAGAGGATGAGCTTCTTGTCCTCGTGCCCACAGGCACTAGACCAGAAAGAAGAAGGATATGTCTGGACGTTTAAAGGTTCTCAAGACAACTTGGTAGTCATTTTAAGTTCAGCAGCTCTTCCACAAATGCTTCATGTGTTGAGCGCTCCACCTGTCCTGGAGCTGCTGCGGGTGATGTCCCGCAGACAGTGCAGAACACAGAAACACAGTGCAGGGTAAACATTACAGGGATCTGAGCTGCCTGGATTATAAAGACAAGCTGTTCAGCTCCAACAGGGTTAACCTGCTTTGTGAGTTCCCTAGACTGTCTGAATTACCTCAAACAACCCAGATGAAGTCAGAACCATCCAGGTGGAGGGCTTTCTTTACCTTTCTCTTGCCTAGGACGAGTGTACCTATTTCAGAATTCCTTCCAACCCCGATCTCTCTCACAAGGTTGAGCCTAATAATCTCCCGTACGTCACAGTCCCTTTCATTTGTAAATAGCAGCAATGTAGAAAATAATATCTTATTATTATTCTTTCTTATTACATCTTTTAAGTTATATACATTATACATTATTTATTTTATTATATCTATATTATATCTTATATTAGTATATATATTATATCTTATATGTTATTATTAGTCTCTCATTGTGTACCAAGCACTTTCACATGTAGTTGGGAGCATATTACTGCATGGTCTGCGTTATTGCCCCTAAATATTTATATGCATAGCCGGTTTAAAGGGGCCTAAAGGGTCTGTAGTTTATTTTACAAGCTACTCTAAATTAATACAGCAGAAGCCAATATAACAAAATAAACAGGTCCTAGTCTACCTCTGGTCAGCCATGCTCCAGGAAGATAACAGCTGCATAAATAAATATTTCACACTGGCGTGAGTTCTACCCACTTGTCCCTGCCTTGCACAGGGCTGCTTCAGCACTTTGGCTTTATACAGCTCTTTTTGTTGAATAGCTCAGCAAGGAATTCAGATCTGTGGGCTCCTTTTAAGGGCCAATATCTGTACAATCCCCCTGACGGCAGCTTTCCAGCTTATGGGGGACTTTGGATAAAAGGTCTCTAGTACTGGGGAGCCAGGTAGTTAGTTCCATCTTTCCAAATGGCTGGGGATCCATCATTATTTGTTGGCTTAAAAGGATTTTCTTTTCTTTTCTTTTTTCTGGCATTGTGTTTCAGGGCCCAGGGATGCCTTTAGTAACAGGAACTTAAGATTCCTCCTTCTCTATTAGGAGTGTTGGTAAGAAAAATGACACATGGGGCAGTTTTATCTGTGTGGCCGGAAATCTGACAAAATATCTCTCTGTGCATTTGTATTTGTGCAGGAATTTTCTTGAAAATGCAATGTCCTTTAGGAGAGACAGAATCCATGGCCTATTATATAGCTATTATTTTTGTATGAATGGCCTCAGTTAGCCAAATTCGGTGAAACATCCCTAATTTGGAGGAGAATCATTCCTGGAAATATTCTAGCAAGAAGGAAAAATGTAGTACTTCCTTCCTCCATTTTACTGAGCTTGTCTCCTTGTTTCCTTCACAGCTCTTAAAGGGCTACAGAACATTTGAAGCTTGAGCAGAGAACCATGGCTCCCAACACAATTTAGAGAAGGGAGGCACCGTTTGGAGGGAAGCTGGCATTTGTGGAACAGACCTGCACCTCTGCTCGCCACCAGGAAGGACCCTCCTGCATGGGGAGGTGGCAGCTACATCTGGAAAGGAATTCAAGTTTGCATAAGTTATTATTCATTGCAATAGTGCCATGCTTTCGTTTAAAAAAAAGATGACCAAAAAAACAAAAACACAAAAACAAGTGTTGCAAAACATGTAAGTACATTACCACCATATTTTTCATTTTGCAAAAAAATTTGGCATCTGAGTACCTTACAGCACAGTGAAAACTGCATGCAATTTTTAAGAGTGAGTGTGTGGGGCTTCCCTGGTGGCACAGTGGTTGAGGGTCTGCCTGCCAATGCAGGGGACACGGGTTCAAGCCCTGGTCTGGGAAGATCCCACATGCCGCGGAGCAACTAGGCCCGTGAGCCACAACTACTGAACCTGCACGTCTGGAGCCTGTGCTCCGCAACAAGAGAGGCCGCGATAGTGAGAGGCCCGCGCACCGCGATGAAGAGTGGCCCCCGCTTGCCACAACTAGAGAAAGCCCTCGCACAGAAACGAAGACCCAACACAGCCATAAATAAATAAATTTTTTTTTAATTAAAAAAAAAAGAGTGAGTGTGTGTGTTTTACATATATGTTTTATGTATGCATTGATAGATGGGATTTTTATTATTTATGCAAACACCACATACAAAGCATTATTACAAGTATTTAAACAGCAGATAGTTTACCTTCTTTAAAGCTATGGGTGAGCGAGGCAGAAAAATGTTCCATGTTCCAGTAGGATGAACCTCCTGACATTAGACAAAGTCTACTTAACCTCTACGGCACGGTTGACATCCCGGATGTATCCGTGATAAGCATTAGTACTCTGCTAACAACATCCTTCAGCGCACGTGGTATTGATCTGCTTGGGTTCCACCTCACTAACCCCAGCTGCTCCCAACATGAGGGAGAAGATGCTGAATAAGCAAAGGAAAGAGGGGACAGGCGGAGGGGGCCAGTCCTTTCCTGCCCCCACTTGGGACAGCTTATGTGACCCTCAATCACAGCAACAACAAAAATTGCAATGCAACCTGCCTTCGGTAGAGTACTGATCCTGCCTTGGAGGTCACATTGGGGGCCCACAGCATCAGAACATGGCACAGTCCCTGCATTTATCTCTGGCCCCTCCTCTTACCCTGGAATCCTACAGAAAGTTCTCTTGCCTTTGTTCTCTTGCAGCCAGAAACTGATGGAAGTTGGGCATTTTGGAGACCTCTATATGTTGTTCTACCACTTCTCTACTGGTGTCTCAATTTCCTCATCTGTAAAATGGATAGTACCCGCCTCACCGAGTGTGGTGATGATTAGATTAGCTAATGCCTATAAAGCATGTAGTGTACTGCCCAGCACAGGGTTACCGTTCATAAAATGTGTGCTGCTACTGCTGCTACTATCTTTGCTCTCTGAGCTGATGCTGTAGGGCTACATGCAGAGCTGATGGGGATCCCAAAGGATGGAGAAAATACGATCTCCTCAAACGGTCTTGCTGACTTGCCTCCGTTTCTCTGCACAGGAGCAGAAGAATGTGGGGCTTCCTTCCAATTAGACTGGAAGCCTCCAAGGGCTGGAGTAGCTATTGGTTTTTTCAAGGCCCTGCATTTGCAATCTGCCATGTTAAGCTTTATTGTTTTATGTCTCACAAATTTTTTCAAACAGTGTTTTTAGTTGAGGATCTGCTCTGTGAGCAGTTTTGTGTAGGACAGGATTAAGGGGGAAAAGGCATGCGTATGTATTCCCAAGCAATTAACTTGTGAAAGTGGATATGAGCAAACCCAGAAACAGTGCATTTTTCCACTTAAAATGAGAAACTGATTTCTTGATTTAGCTTTGTAAACACTGCATTGTTGTCCAGTATCCAGAAGCCTAGAGACGAGTGTCTAAAAATAGAACCGAGGTTTATTGGATGATTACTATCTATATCCTACATGAACATGAAAGTTTTCTTTCCCTCCAAATGGTTAAATATGGAGATATGCTGAGAGAGAGGAGTTTCATGTCTTATTGATGTGACAGGCTCTATCTCAAGAGGTGCTTAATGCTGTGATAGATTAAGAGCACATTTCTTTAAATGTTCACAGCAGATCCAACAACTGGCTGTCTTCATCCTCCTCCAAAAATGCGTGAGATCCAAAGCTAAAGTCCTGAAGGCCAAAGGACCCATATGCGTGTCTTGTTTCATAACTGGTGGCATGAAGCAGGGTCTTCCCTGTGGCTCCCGCCTCTGCTCAGAGTAGGAGGCATTTAGCTCTCTCCCCAGAGGATAGAGTGGAGGGTGTTTCCCCTCTACCAACTGTGCCTCTTGCTTTCATGCCTTTCTCCTACTTCTCTTGTTACTTAGAACCCCTCCAGTCTACCCCATTCTCTGTGGTCTGGACACAGTCATTTTTTTTTTTTTTTTATTTTTATTTTTATTTATTTATTTTTGGCTGTGTTTGGTCTTCATTGCTGCGCACAGGCTTTCTCTAGTTGCAATGAGTGGGGGCTGCTCTTCATTGCGGTGCGCGGGCCTCTCATTGCAGTGGCTTCTCTTGTGGAGCACGGGCTCTAGGCGCGCGGGCTTCAGTAGTTGTGGCACATGGGCTCAGTAGTTGTGGCTTACGGGCTCTAGAGTGCAGGCTCAGTAGTTGTGGCACACGGGCTTAGTTGCTCTGCGGCATGTGGGATCTTCCCAGACCAGGGCTCGAACCGGTGTCCCCTGCATTGGCAGGCGGATTCTTAACCACTGCACCACCAGGGAAGTCCTGGACACAGTCATTTTGAAGCCACGTTCAACTTCCCTGCCGCAGGAGAATGGGGACATTACAACCTCCTGCTGTGCCTTTAGTCAGGCATTGGATCCGGTGCTCCCTAAACAAGGGTGTGTACTGAGGCCACAGAGCCGTTTGGATGTGCGTAGGTGCTTTCAGTCATCTCCCGACCACGGCATCTTTAGTGAAAGAAGGCCAGGGTGCCCCAACTCCCTGTAATGCACGGACAGTCCATATAATGAAGGGGTGTTCCAAAGCCCATCGAATCCTCATTATTGCTTCTAGGCTCTGCCAGACTCTAAGGCACTCTGGTGTCAACTGTAAGCCTCTCTTCCCTTATCTGTGACAGATCTGTAAGACCACTGACCTCTCTTTTTAGAAGCTCCCTCCACGCCCCACATCTACCAGAGACCTTGGATAAGCTATCTGTGTGGTAGTGTTAACTCTGTGTGTAATCACAGCTTCCAGTTTGGGCAAGATCCAACTGTAACGCCTGACCTCTTGCTGATGACATCATTTACAGGCACATAATGAAAACAGGACTGAGGATGAATGTCTGACTCTAGTAGCAAGGCCTCCAAGTCCCTCTTGCTGGTGCAGTTCCCTCTAATCCCTGATCTGTGACCTTCTTCCTGACTTGGCCAATGGTTTTGTCTGCTCAGACCTTAGCTTGATTCTGGCCACTTGTCACCAATCCTATTGGTGCGGCATCGCTTTTCTCTACTAGTGGAGACTTTCTGCCTGAACTGCAAATGCACCGTTCTGGGCTTGGGCGAGAAATGCTCCCCTAGTGAGGTTACATCTGAGTGGAAGAATTACCAATGGTTTTTCTTTTCTCCTTGTTCCATGAGTCTAATTTTATTTTTTAACAGTGGACGTATATAGTCTTATACTCTCTCCCCGTTGTCTTTTATTTTTTTCTTTAGTTACAGAAGGAATATATGAATACATTTTTGTTACTAAAAAGAAATCTAACAACTTAGAGGTATTTAGAGTAAAAGGCAATCATTCCACTTCTCCCAACCCCCATTTCATTTTTTCCTCTCCAGAATTTGTTGTCAGTTGGGTGTGTATCATTCCAAAACTTTTCTGTGCTTTTACCTATAAATATATGCATACATCAGTAATAAACTCAGAAAAAAAAATGAAGGTTAACAAAGGGTCGTTTCTTAGCAGCCACGTGGTCCGCCATCTTGGTTAGTCTCCATCATAATCTGTTTATTCTGAGATTCCTTCTGTCTTGGTTCAAGTTCCTACACTGCCTTCTCAGGGCCTGATTGCCCTTCTCCAGATCCATTCTCCTGGCCACTCTCCATCCTTCAGAGCCACTGCTTCTCTCAACCTCACTCCTCTGCCATATCAGCACATTTGATGGATCTCCCCTGTTCATGTTGCTACCAGATTCCTTGCTAAGGAGGGGGTCAGGAGTCAGATGTTCAAGTATTAGACAGTAATGTGCAGGTAGGTAGCCAACATCCTCCTCTGGGTGTCTCAGAATTATACCTTATAACATATTTAAAACACTTTGCATTTCATCACATACTCCCTATAGGGTGCTGCTTCAATCTTAACAAGTTTGAGGGGAGATGAAAATCATTTTTACCAGAACCTTCCACAGTTTACAAATAATAAAACACTATGGTCAGTTTTTCAGCCCCAAGGCAGATACTGTCCCCTTAGATACGTAGCTGAACATCTGATATGTGGAAAAATCCAACTGAGAAGCAATAGCTAAAAATAGAATTTAGAGAAGCAATGAGTCATGGCCTAAATGAACAAATACATTAAACGATATATTAAATAGAACAAACTTGCCAAAGGAACACTGAGGCTGCCTTAAGCTAATCTTCCCCATCTCAGAATGTAGATGTCAGAGGGGCTCAGGAATATTGAGGATCAACGACACTTTTCTGGTAACTTTATTATTTTGCATGTGTTTTTTTTTCTTCTTAAAGATGTAATTTGTACCCTCCTCTCTTCACCCCCCAACACACACTTATTTTAGTCCTAAAATAAAGATAGGTTCAGACTGATTTTTTTCTCCCTTAAATGACTATAAACCTATCTTAGAAACAGATAAACAAACTAGCTCTGTGGGCTTAGCAGGACAGCAGCAACTATGTTAATCCCTGATCAGCCAGGTGCTTGCCCTCTGGGTGACCTTGAAGTAAGACCAGCTTCCCTGCTCTTCCTGCTCTCCAGTTACTTCCCCAGACAGTAACATCAGCATGCTCTTCTGCCCTCCCTGGCTACAGGGTAGGCTGACAAATGCAAAAAGGAAGCCCTTAGTGACACAGGCATGATTAGAAGAGACAGGTCAGTTCAGACAGGAAGCTCTAAATCCTGAGTCTGGCTCCATCCTCATCCCAAAATCCAATCACCCCCAGTTGGGGTTCAGGCTCTGTGCTTGCAGTTGGGAGGGAAACAAAGATGAAACAGTCAATCTGGCTGGGCAGACCTGACTAAACCATGTGAAAAATCAGAGAGTGGTACTAGAAAATAAGTAGTGCCATCACCAAGTGTCACAGGATGTGATTTCTTTTACTTGGAGTTTAAAATATCTCCTCTGCAAGATTTCCCACCTTCCCAGGCTATGTGCCTTCTCAGGACTGCAGCTCTTAACTCTCAAAGTAGCATCTGATTCTGGCCCACCTGGTATTGCTTATTGTTTCATATATGCTTGTCTTCCCTACTGGTCTGATAACTCCTTGTGGGAAAGAGCCACATTTGGATTATTTTCACTTTTTGGCTATTATGGATAATGCTGCTATGAACATTTACATGCAAGTCTTTGTGTAGGCACATATTTTCATTTCTTATGAGTATACAGCCAGGAGTGGAATTGCTGGTCAAATAGTAGCTCTATGTTTAACCTTTTGAGGAACTGTTAGACTATTTTTCAAAGTGGCTACCCCCTTTTACACTCCCACTAGCTGTGTATAAGAGTTCTGATTTCTCCATATCCTTGTCAACAATTGCTATTATCTGACTTTTTGATTCTACCATCCTAGTGAGTGTAAAGAAGTACCTCATTGTGGTTTTTACGTTTTTCTGATGGCTAATGGCGTTGAGCATCTTTTCATGTGCTTGATGGCCATTTGCATATTTTCTTTGGAGAAATGTCTGTTCAAATCCTTGCCCATTTTTTAATTGGGTTATATATCTTTTTATTATTGAGTTGTAAGTAAGTTCTTTATACATTCTATATACAAGTCCCTTGTCAGATATATGACTTGTGTTTTCCCCATTATGTGGGTTGCCTTTCACTTTCTTGATAGTGTCCTTTGAAATATAAACATATAAAATTTTGATGACACCCAATTTATCTATTTTTTCTTTTGTCATGTGTACTTTTGATGTCACATTGTAAGACTCCATTGCCAAATTCAAGGTCATGAAGAGTTACACTTACATTTTCTCCTAAGAGTTTCCTAGTTTTAACTCTTACATTTAGATCTCTGATCCATTTTGAGTTAATTTTTGTGTATGGTTATAATGTTCTCTTAACACGACTGTTAACTGTCCATTTATTGTACAATTGAAAGAAAGTTCAAGCTGAGTTTTATCATTGATCAATCATTCAACAAGTATTAATTGAGGGCCTACTCTGTGCCAGGTACTTAGGATACAAGAGTGGGCAAAACACTTGAACCTTGCTCTTACTCAGTTCTAAATGTAGTGGGAGAGACAGATAGTAGCATTTCTCACAAATAGCAGTAAGGACTCTGAAGGGAAAGTACAAGGTCGTTGAAAAGAGTTCAGCCAGGGGACCTGATCCAGCCTGGAAGGCCAGGGAAGGCAGTGATCTGAGGGGGTTGGAAAAGGGAGATCGGCAAGTGTGGCGTGAAGGATGGAAAGAATGTTCCTATCAGAAGAAGCATCACTGAGAGTGAGAGAGGGAGATGGGAGGAGACACGATTAGAGAGACGGGCAGGGGACAGAGCAGGCAAGACCATTTATTAAACACTTCCTATAGTAGTAAGCTCTTTCATATGCTGCATTCTTTCAAAGAGTTTTCATTCCAACGCTGGGAGATAGGGTCGTTATGTATTCCTTGAATGAGGAAAGCATAGCTCAGAGAGGTTAGGTAACTAGTAAGCTAACCCAGCTAGCAAGCAGCAGAGCTGGGACACAAACCCAGGAATGTATAAGTCTACACTCTGCTCCTATGGGTCTGCTACATTGCCTCTGCTCAGGACTGAAGTCATCCTAATTCATCCCTAATGTGGGGAACCTCTGAGGTTTAGGTTTAGGAAAGAACGGGCTTCACTGACATGTCTTAGTAAAGGATCTTGGAAGAGCTAGTCTGGGAGAAAGAGACTAGAGCACACGCGTATAGGGCCAGAATCTCCTGGCCTGTGAAAGTGGGAAAATACCAGCTGCCCTACAAGTCCTTAGGGAGAAGCCTAGTCACCCTCATTGTTAGTCCCCCAAGCTTAGTTGTCACTCAGGCAGAGAAGACACATTCTAAAACAAAGCCCTCTGGGGTCTTACGGCCTCAGCTTGGAGATCACAGTGTTTCTCTAGGGGTATTAGATGTGAGGTCATTCTCGGCTCACTCCAAGGACTTCAAAAACTGGACCACAACATTGAACCACCTCATGATGGTTCTTGCCTTGACCAGTGTGGCTAATTCTCCTGGTTAAAGAAAACCAATAAATCATTTAATTTTAATTATACTCTCCTCTCCAAAAGACACCTCAGCCTCTTAAAGGGTGGGATTGCTGGTGTGGACACATGAGTCTGAACTCTGCAGGAGCCCGGGGAAGACTGATACAGCAGGAAATTCTAGACTCAGATGAAATTTCTCACCTGATCACCCAGAAGCAGGCAGGCTGGTGTGGCCATACATCTGTAATGGCAGCCAAATGTCCTCCTTCTCTGCAAGTTTGCAGGCTTTTAGCTTTCGGATTCTGTCCAGCTGGACGCTCACACAGGGATGATAAAGCAGAGCTACGGCAAAGCTTTATGAAAAGCAATCTGTTAAAAGCAGACAAGGAAAGTTGCTTGTCTCAGACTACAGTGCTTCCTGAGATTTCTGTGCATCTCTCCCCCACCATGAACCAGCTTTTCTCTGCTCATCTGTGAGTGTGAAAATGACACTAGGGACCAATTGGCCTCAGTGACGAGCTTTTGCTCTCTGAGGGTGTGGCTGAGAGCAAGGATGCTTGCTTAGGTAACGGGGCCTCACCCCTCCTTCCTCTATTCCAGCTCTTCCTCTTACCTGATGTTTTATTCCAGCCTGCACTATGGGAGGCAGTGTCACAATCTCAAAATGATAACAAGGGTCAAGCCAGTTCCATAAATGATTGAAATGGGCTAGGAGTTAGGTAAGAGGGAGCAGTGTAAACGAAAAAAATATCTCCAGGGAAATGGGAGATTCCCCCTCTAAAAGAGGCAGCATTCACTCAGCCCCAATTCATTATTGCCACGCAAAAAAATGGGCCAGTGTTGGCAGATCTTATTATTTTTTTCAAGAAAAGCAGAAATCCTGAATTTTATTAGACATTTCCATATTGTAAAGTAATGTCGGGACCAGACCCGTTGAAGAGCAGATCCAGCTTCATACGCTACCAGCTTGCAACCTCTACAAAATAGCATAGGCCCTGAAAGCACAAACTCGGGATCCAATGAACTGAATTTGCATTCTGTGCTAACTGTAGGCCTGGAATAAATTATTTAATCTTTTACCATCATCATCAATTTAAAATTCCCTCATTGAGATGTTTTGAGAATTAAATGTGCTTAGCACAATATCTAACCTATAGTAAACTCTCAATAAAGACTATTTCTATTCTGCCTTGGTTTTCTTTGAAAAGACAGTCCTCCATCCTTGAAGAGCAGGTTTGCAAAGACTCCTAGTGCTGAAAACTGCTCAGCAACAGGCCCTGCTGGGAGTGGTGGAGCTGCAAATGCAATGGAGCAGACACTCGCTTTCCTGCCGCTCATCCAAGGCCAGACATCCAGCCCCTCCCCCACCAGGCATGCCCAGAAACTGTAGATCCTGCCTTAATTACCAGCAATAAGCCAGCTTCAGCCTGCAGTGCAGGATCAGGTCTGGAACCCCGGCCTCCTGAGGCTCTTATAGGAATATGGCTCAGCCCTTCCCGAGCCTCCTCCATCTACAACAGTTTATTAAGTCCCTGGGCCCCTCCCCCAACCCCATGCAAACCTCCCTGCTGTCAGAAACACCCCGAGCCATGGAAATCTGAAGATCTGGACAGGGGTGCACCATTAGCTGCATTCTAACCCTCTGCATCCAGAGAGTTCTCAAGGGCAAACCACAGCTCACAAGATCCTTTTCAGATTGCATAATGAAAGATGGAGCCCCCTGTCCTTGCCAGGACATTTTCTTCATTTGCTAATTTTCTTACAAACAAGAAGGAAATAATACATTCACTCAAGTAGAAGAGGAAATCGAGAAAAGAAACATAAAAGATCTTCTAGTATGGAAGAAAGGCAGAGTAGCAAAGGTAAACGTGTTTCTTTAGAGGAAGACCCTTTTCACACTAGTTGAGTGAGTCGGCTTTGAGAGTGAGGGATGTAGGGAAAGACAAGCCATCCAGACAGTTCTTTAGACACAGCCTCCCTGGTCTCAGCTGACGCCTGTGCAGACTTTAAATAGCATATTGGTGAGAACCTCGGGACTCAGGCTTGGAGACAGACACTTTGGTAAAAGCACCTTCTGAATCGGAAGTGCTCTTGGACACAGGCAGGTAGGGGGTGCTTGGATAAGGCTGATTTTCCCCTCCCCTCTGAGCCCTGCTTTCTGGCTCAGGCAGAAACAGCTAGGAAAGTCCTCTTCCTGGCTTTTGTTTGCAGTGTGGTTCTCCGAGCCACTCTTCCTAGCCCCTGGGGAGACTAGGCAAGTGGCCCACACCTGCTCTTGGCTCTGGGTCCCTGAGGCCAGATGAAGTTGGTGCTCAGGGCAGCTGAGCCACCTCCATCTGCGACCCAAGGTTACAATGAGCCTCTGGGAGGGTGAAGCAGGATCTTCTATGCTCTCCACTGCCACAGATGGCTTTGTTCTATTTACAGATCAGGAGTCAATGGCATTTTGCAATTCACTAGTTCAGTAGTTATTAATGTCAGCCCAGTTAAAAAACACACACTTAATTAGAACTGAACAAAGTTTTAAAGTGAAGATTAAATGTAGCTTCCTCAGAGATATAAATCTTTCAGGCATGTCTGTGTTTACCTAGATAATTCAGGCAAGGAAACTCCCACCAGCTTAATCAGTGTGATTACCCATCTCAGCAGACTCTAGTCCTTTCGCTTCTTTTGTAAAAATTAATAGATCACGGCAGGAGCTCTTACTTCACTGCAAGTCTGCATGACTGGCCACTGGGTGCTTTACCCCTCTGTTCTTTCCCCTATCCTTCAACCTCATTAATTTATTCAAATGGCAGATCTATAGCCTCAATGAGCATAAAATCAGCCACACAGGACAAAAATAACATGAAATGCATACCAAGCTCTTTGAATCTTTCAGAAATCAATTCAGACCAATTAGAAGCTTGGAAAATTAATAAAAAGTAGTGGTCATTGGCAGAAGCCCAGGAAGTTAGGGTGACACAAACCAGCAGCTCCTTTACACTTACAGATATAAAGTCCAGATTGGGGGTGCCAGATATAAACTCATTGCACAGGAAAATTCATTCACAAATTCACATTTCTGAGGATGCTTTTTCACTGGGATGGTGAATGGGGTCCCATGATAAGAGAGAATTCAACTGGTAGAAATCTCCATCAGAAGTGTTAAGAACAATCCCACAGGACTAGCCCTCTCTTGTTTTATCCTATCCCAGATTACAGCGGATCCTGGATCTCTGCTACTTAGGACCAATGGGCTTGCTCTCTATTTGTGTTTCCTCACTTGCCAAATTAAGGTGTTGGACTAGATACTTCTTAAAATTCTTTCCTGCTGTTATATCCTGAATTCTAAGACACCTTCTTTTTATTTGTTCTCAAACCTCCCCAAACCACCCCATCTGTACCTCATGTGATTGCACAAGCCCAGTAGCCTCACCTCCATGGAGGATGAGACATCCAGTTGAGAGAACACTATCCCTTAACCTCGGTGTTTCAGCACCACGGAGAGCAACATGCTCTAAACTAACCCCACCCATTACCTTCAAACCCTTTGAGGTGAAATGCCTATGTCAAGTATGTATGTGTGTATATGTGTGTGTATGTGTATGTGTGTGTATGTGTGTGTGTGTGTGTATATATATGTGTATATATATATACACATATGTATATGTATATATTTATGTATATATGTATGTATATTTTATATATATACATACACATACACACAATTATATTAAGCCCCCTTCAAGAAGTACTAATATATTATGTTATATATAATATTATATATTACATATAATATATTATATCCAACATAAATATATAATATAATTTAATGTATATTTTATATGTATCATATGTCATATTATGTTACATTAATCTAAGAAAAACTATCAACAGAAATGAAGCCATTTAATAGATATATCCGACTCTATTTGCTCCCTTAGCCTTAAGTCAGTTGTCACATTAGAACAGAAACATTTTCTTGTGTAACTAAGCCCCTATGCCATTGTAGAATATTAGAGGTCAGTGGGTATAAGCTCCTCCCAGCACAGGAAACTTTTCTACAGTATCTCTGATGGTTAGCTATCACGTTTCTTCCTGATTATCTCCAGGCCCAGAAAGCTTGGTACTTCACAGGAGATTATATACAATCTCTATTAGGAAGGTCCGTCTGTATTAAGCTGAAAGCTGACTGCTAATAACAATTCTACCACATTCATTTCCAGAATATCAACCACTTCCTACCCCTCCCCCACCAGCCCTCTAGCCCTAGTCACCATCATGTTTCATCTGCATTGTTGCAATAGCCTCTTAATTGGTCTTTCTATAGATGCCTTGACCCATATTGGCCCTTGGCAGTCTGTCTCTACAAAGCATCCCTTTTAAAAGGAGTAAACCTGTAAAAATCTAAGTTATACGTATGTCACTTTACTGCTTTATATCCTCCAATGGCTCACCATTTTTCTCAAAGCAAAAGTGAAGTTCTTTACAATCATCTAAAAGGTCTTTCATGATTTGCCTCTCACGCCCTCATCCATCTCTGATCTCATCCCCTATGACTCTCTGCTTCACTCACTCTGCTCCAGCCACACTACCCTTTTTTGCTGCCCCTTGAACTCCAAGCACACTCCTGCATCAGGTGCTTTGTATTTGCTGTTTCCTGTTACAAGAATGCTCATGCCTCAGATAACTACATGATTTATTTTTACACGCCTTTCTAGTCTTTTCCCAAATGCCACCTTAACATGGAAGTCTTCCCTGACCATCTATTTAAAGCCTCACACACTCTCTATCACTATTTCACTCTTAGGCAGTAATTGGTAAGTGCTGGTAAATGTTTAACAACCCATGGTGGGGGGGGGGTGTCCCTGATTTGTAACATTTGCTCATGTAATACTATGATGTAACACTCCACCATGGTCAGCTTCATGCTATCAATATGAAGTTACTGAAGGCAAAGTTGGGAAAGGCTAACAGTCAACTCTCATCATCTGGTACAAGCCAGCTCAGCACACTATTGCAAGTAAAGGAAGGAAGGAGGATGCAGCATAGTCTTGGGGCTGAGTGCAATGGTGGCTTTGGGGTTGATTCAGGAGAACCCCAAAGGAAGGAAAAACTCCTGGGGAAGGAATTTTGCTATAGTAACAGGGAGCCTTCAGCTTTATTTCTCTCTTTCCAGCTGCTTTTGGGACACCTGAACCTGGATGCTCTGTCCACTCCTCGAATGTCATATGTTGAAAGCCAAACACTTGACTACCCTTCCAAACCAACATTTGATCATTTTTCTGCTTCTGTCCAGGGAACCACAATTCTCCTTGTCTTCGACCTCTTGTTCTTCTTTGCCTAACATGTGCTCCCAGTAGCGCTGACCCTTCAGGATGATAGGACCATCATGTTCTGGGATAATAAAGCCCAGGAGGACATGGGAATACTCACAGACAACTGAGTTTATCAGGAACAATCCATTGCTCCTTTCTCTGATCTGATTACACCTTGTAATCCTGCCTTTGAGGGCTCTGGGAGCCACTGAGTCCATATCATCCTCAGGTAGGGCAACGGAACTGTTCTGCATCTCCAGGACCATCTAACAGCATTGTCAAGGCCCTGGCATAATTGTTTTCATCCATCACTTCTACAGCACATTGATTTCTTGATCTTTTGAGGTTATGGATTCTCACTCCAGAAAAATATGCTTATGTACCTTCCCATAACATTTTGCATGTAACTTAAAGGGTAGATAGACCTACCTTCCATGAAGCCAACTCACTGATTCCCTAGGTATTCATGGCTTCTAGGTTAAGAGTCCTGGACCAGATCATCTCAAAGTCTTCTGCCAGTTCTAATACAGTATGGTTATTTTAATTCTTTTATGCTCCCCCAAGCTTGGTCAGTTTCTGTCGTTCTCTCTGAGAAAAAGAGAGAGAGAGAGAGTTAAATTCTTCTTACTTAATTGGTTCTCTCCAGCCAAATAACAGCTTGTAATTATCATATTAATAAAGCATCTCTGTTATTTATAATGTGCTCACAAACAAATGGATACAATCTTGTAAATTGTGTTTCACTGAAGGTATGACTAATGAGTTAATACACAAAAACTGAAAATGAATTATAATGTTATTACAACTTTTCTTCCATCATTCAGAATGTTTACCTGCAATATCTAAGGCAAATAAAAAACAGCCCCAAATAAGATGCTCAGTTTCATTTTTAAAAAGAGAAATGAGCTGTTGCAGTTGTTTTTACACATTGATTTTGGATTTATTTTTCACATTGTGATCATTATGATATAAATATATTACAAAATTCAGCAATTTTTTTGAGATTATTTTCACTTATCTTGACAACTCCTTCACAACCTTCATGTAGAGACTTCACTGTTATCTTCTGCTACTCAAAGACAATTCAGGATTTATTTAAAAAAAAAAAAAGAAGAAGAAGAAGAAGAAGAACCATACAAACTGTCATAGAGAGACTCAATGACAAGCAGCTATTGGTTATTTACTTCTCAGTTATGGGAAACTGAAAGGTAAAAATACTTGAGGCCCTCTGCTCCCTACCCTTACCCACCCAACTTCCATAGGTTAGCAGGAAATATCACCCAGGACAAAAGAAAGGTCCGTGGGGTGCAAAGGTTTGTTTATTTGGCAAATATTTATTGAGCACATCTATGTGCCAGCAACTTGAAAAGAAATTGGGATATGGAAGCAGAGAAGAGAAATATAAATACAGGCCCTAAGCTCATGGAGCTTACATTGGACAGATGAATAAGTGAACATAGTTGAGACAGAGCAAGCGGGGAAACCTTTAAGTCTAGTGAAACACACTTCTTTGCCTCTCCCTATGGACAGCTCCCAGCCCCTATGTATCTATGGCATCTTTGGAGAGTTGAGAGAATGTGCTACATTCCAGAGTAGGGAGGTTCCAGCATCAGCATTGGTGATGGTCTTTTTTTTCCCCTTTCAATATGCCAAATGGCTAATAAGTATATTAACTCATAATATGGTATTATGTCCTTATCTTATAAACAAGTTATAGGAGACACAAGTATTTTATGGTTGCCCAAAGAGGGCAAGGTGGGGACAGGGGGAAGAGGACACTCTCACTCCTGGCTTGTCTAAGGAATTAGAAATATATTTGGTCTTTCTTCTCACCCCGATATGATTTGTTTTGTTTTTGGAGCAATAACAATGCTCAGTTGAATAGGCAAAGAAATGCTACATACATTAGTTTGGATCTGCCAAGGAACAGATGCCAAGATGGGATTAGATGTGCAAGAGATTTCCTGGAGGAAAGAGCCTGAAAGGCAAGGAGCACCTTCAGACCACAGTAGAGGTCTAACACCTGTAGAGGGAGAGGGGGAAGGAAGGAAGATTGGGTAAGAAGGGTCTCAGACTACAGCAAAGTTTCAAGAAAGATTCAAGCCTATGGAGAGTCCTTGAGACAAAGTTATCCTTGAAGGAGTTCTGCATCTCACAGAATGAGCCCACCTTAATGCTCTTGCTGTGGTGGCTAGGAGCAGCTGGGGGTAAGCATGGCCTTAACATGAGTGTCACGGTAGGTCCAGAGGGGCAGCAGCTGGGAATATCAATCTCCCATAGCAGGAGATCTGAGTGGTACATTTCCATGGCCACTACAGTATGTCACTCTGTTGACCTTGAGGAAGTCTCCTGCCTGCTCCAAGCTTCCATTTCCATTGCTTCAAGCTCTGTTCTGGGCTATAAGTTGTTTCTGGGAAGCAGTCTCCACTGGACATTTCGGCAGCAGCCCTGGGTCACATTTGATGCCAAGAAGCACAAATTCCCCTCTCTTCTTCATACTCAGATTAAACATCAAGAACATTTTTATTCTTTGTTTCTAACCACATTTCCTGATACTCTGAGTGGGATGGAAATGCCAACTGCAATGAATGGCTACCCTGGTCCCTTCCAGTCACTAATTTAAAGTCAGTTCTGCAACAAAGTCTGTGGGTGAAGAAGATATCTGGTGACTGCATAAGCCAAAGATGCTGGAGCCTGGAATTTAAAAAGCTAAAGCAACCCATTGTTCTAAGAGGAGCTTATACGAATGGGCTGCTCAGCCCCAGTTCGTTCCAAGGTAACTTTATTCATACCTGGTATTAGCCTTGCTTAGATTGCCTTATTGAAAGAATGCTGTTCTGCATTAGCCCTGGTTCTGGTTAGACAGGTTACATATGTCTGGATCTTCTAAGCATGATACTAGAAAGGAAGAGTCAGGCTGGAGAAATCTGAGATGGGCTCCACACAGTGATGGTGTCTTTCACATTGATCATGGGTGATTTTCTAGAAAATAATTATTCAAGGACAGACATGGGAGCACGTAAAGAAAACAATTAGTCATCATTCAGAGTCAGGTGGGTTCAGTTTATCAGGGTTCAGTTTATCAGTCTGTCTGTGAGTTAACTGAAAATTATTTATTTTGTCTCTAGTACTGTGACAAAAACAGACATGCTTTCTATCATATTGGCTCTTATTGTCCAATAAGGGTGAGAGAAAATAGCACAAACAAGCACTCCAAGCTTACCTCAGTGCCTTTGCCAGACCACTAGTCTAGACAAATATGCTATGCATGGATTTAACAAAGTATTTGACAAAGTGTCTCTTGATAATCTTGAAAGCAAAATGGAATAATGTGAGCCGGCTAATAGAACAGTCCCATTTTATACTTGGGTCCAAAAATTTAGTTGTTCAAGAACAAAGTTGAGGACATGTGGGCCAAGAGAAGACTTCTTGGAAGAGACCTGGGGAGTGTGGGAAGGAAAAGCCAGCATGACTCAGCACTTCTCCACGATGCCCAAAGCTGCTGCATCTGGAGCCTACAGCACAGGACATGGAGGGTTAACAGCAGATCAGGGACGCTGTGGTCCAGGGGGATGCCTAGTGTCACCTAGGAAACACCAGCGACTCCATTAGGTGTGGTCTGATCCACTACTGTAGACTTCTTAAGTCCCGGTCCAATTACAGGGTTGTTATCAAAACACACCACAGAATATTTTTAAAATTGTACTTTCTTTGCAGAACATCAGCAGGGAGAGGTCACAGGTATAATGCATGCCTGGATTAAAGTAAACAATAACAAAAAGGAGCTCACAAATAAATTAGTTATAATTAACAATTAAGATTAGATCCGAAATGATTTTATTTTATGCAGGACAAAACCAACAAAAATATTGAGCTAGGTAAATTGAGGGTTTACTATGTGCCTGGTAATATGCTGTGTTTAATATGCACTGGCCCCTTTACGACTCTCAGCAGTCTATGAAGTCAATGTTGTTATTATCCCCAGTTTGCAGGGAGGACGCTGAGTGTTGACCAAGGCTAGAAAGTGTTAAGTCAGAATATGAATCCAGGTCTGCCTTGCTCCAGGGCTCACTCATTAAACAATATTGCCTCTTGCAAGTAAAATTTTTCTTCTTTTAAATAATAACAGAACAACATCAACCTTTTCAAAATGAGAAGTATGTTTCAATTGGATATTTGTATATTATAGGAAAAATATTGTCATATATTCCCATCAGTAAAGCATCAAGTCTATCCTTTTTGTTTGTTGTTTTTAGCATAATAGGAGAAATTCTTTTTTCAAAGATTTATTACAGAAAAGTAATGACAAGTGGCACCTCTGTGTTTAGTGATAGATATTCAATACAATTTTCTCTAAAAAATCATTAATTTCTTTATATTGTATACTTCAGTCTCAATTTTTTTAGAAATCTGAATCCACACTTGTTTCCTTTTCCTTTGTAGAATTCTAGTTTTGTGTTGATTTGAATCAGAAACAGTTTAAAAGCTGACTTTTCATTTAAGATTTTTTTTCTTAGAACCTGATCCATGGGAAGTGAGTTTTTGTGGTCCACACATTCAATATACAGCAGGTCATTGCACTCCATCACCGTTGTTCACCTAGGGGTCTCCATCCCTGCATCTTTTTGCCTGGGAGAGACAATATGCTTAGCTCCCCTCTATGGATCTCGATTTCTTTAAACCAGTTTTAATAATCCTGTTCCCTTTTGTCAGACACCCACTTTCCCAACCTTCCTTGCAGCCAGCCGTAGTCTTGGGATTCCAATTTTTACCAATGAGATATACGAGTGAAGTCTACTAGGGGAGGTTTTAGGAAAGATTTTATTTTCAGATAAAAGGACAGACACAAGAGGAAAAGCTTACAGGAGTCATGCCTTGGTAACCTTCTACTCAACTTGCTTCCTATGTGAACATGTTGCCTGGAAAGGCAACCTCCTTTGTGACCATGAGGTAACATGCTGAAGATGCCTGAGCAGAAAACTAGAAAGGCCTGGATCTTTTGTCTGGTCACTGAGCAGCTGAAACAAGCCTGCCACTGCCTGCCTCCCAACTACTCAGAAGGTAAGAATACCAAATTTTTAATTGTATAAGCCACTGTTAACCAAGTTTCCTATTTCTTGGTATTAAAAACCTTTTTAACTATTATACATCACAAATACATGTTAAATTTATAAGACAAAGTACCCCAGTGACACAGGTCAATGCAGTGATGGCTTGGTCAGTGCTGTTGAGATTAAAAGGCACATGCTCTTGCATTGGTGATTTCTCCACATTCTTGGGTATGACAGGTCACTCCCAAAAGGCTTGTTATCACATTACAATAGGAACAACTATATAAATACACCTAGTATTTTTCATCTGTGTTCAATACGAAATACATTTTAGAAGAACACCTGCTGCTGGCATTGATCTTTCCTCCAAGGATCCACCTGTGAACATCTGCAGGCTCCTGAATTGGAAAAGGCTGACTCCGCAAGCCCCTCTCTTCCCACTTAGTCATCCCCATGGCTACAGCTCAGAGCCTTGGGTAAATATGCTGATCACAGAGTGTAGCTGTAGTGGGATGCTCATTGAAAGAGACCAAACACGCTCAGAAACACAATCCCTGAAGGTTGCACTTGGGGAGTAAACTTGAAGCAATCACACATATAATGCCTGAGAGTTCTCAGCATTTGGTTTAAAGTTGTCATGACACCTCAGACTAGCGCTCCAGACTCAGAACTGCATGGCCCAGGAGGGAATGAGTGGGTGATGCAGACCTAGGATGATGAAAGGACTAGGACACAGGCTGCCTCCTAGCTCACCCCTGGGGAAGGCTTTTGGCAATTCCCCAGTGAAGAAGGATTAGATGTTATCATCAGAGCTGAATGACTAGTTCCTTACTATTAGACATAATCATGCTTAGTAAACTTTTGAGCAAAACGACATTCACTTCCTTTCTTATAGTATGGTAATTTACAATTAGTCATCTTTTCGCCTTTGTAAACTTTCAAGTGAAAGAGACCCTTCAGGGTGATGTCTGGAATGGATGGACCCGACTGGTGATTTTAGTCAAAATTCTCATCCCCAAAGTGAGCCCCAGTAGGTAAGCAGAAGCACCCCTCCTCCTCTACCCGCTTCATGGGCATAAAGGGCTAATGCTTATAAAAGAGTCTGCCCACGGCAAACACCCACAGATAATAGCTTTCTCTCCCTGCCAAGACAGAATTCTCTCTCATCACAGCTTATATTTCTTATGAATAATTGTCATTGTCACTAATGAGGAGGGTGATAGTCACACCATGTTCATCTCTAGTCAGATCTTAACTTAAAGTGGGCAGCACACTGTAAGAGAGACAATAACAAAATTCTTCCAGCCGAGACTAAAAATTCACATCTTTAGAGGAATGGCTGATGTACCGAAAATGCTCAGTCTGGACTAAAGAAGCCTTAGAAGAAAAGTGTTTGATAAATGTGTCCAACTCTATGAAGGGCTGTCATGTTGAAGAAGGCTTTGACTTGTGCTGTCCCCAGAGGATGGAAATAGGATCAATGAGTCAGAGAAGTACAGAGATTATTTTTTATGTCTACGTCCTTTGGCAGTGTGGTTCTCAGGAATCCTGGGCTAACTTAAGGGAGTGTTGACATTGTTGGCTTGCAAATTTAAGTGACATGGACACCAGGCATACCCTTGTTCTAGCCCAAATCAGACCACGAAGATTTCACCAACATCTTGTAAGCTACCAGTTGAACTCTGCTCACAATCCCACCCCGTTCCTCACTGTGACCTGTAACAGAAGGGACAGGAGACATCTCTAATCCTAGCTTGTCTGGGGCCCTGTCTCAGAACCTTGACAACCAAAGATTTATAACATCAGCATGAGCCTCAGTGTTATGCTTTGAAGGAGCAAAAAAACCCAAATACTACATATGGTTGGACCAGTTCCTAGGGGAATGGGTTTTCTGGAAATATTGTTATTCTAAAGCAATTTGTTGGGGGTAATAGAAAAAAAAAAGAACCTAGGAAAGCCATTATGTAAATATGAGGTTATTCATGGCAATTCAAAACCACCTGCCTTGAAGAAATAATGTCAGTAGAGGGGATATGAAAGTTTTCCCCAGTCTGAGTTATTATCCCTCCTTGCGATTAACATCAGGCCTGTATGATTATCGATGTTATCGCTACTCTGCTGCACATCTTCTCTCCTACTAGAAGGTACTCTTCCCTTGGCATCCTTTATCCTTGAAACACTGAAACCCCCGACATCTATCATCCCACCAACGCCCCTCTGGGCTTAGAGGAATGGGAATTGGCTCACAATGAGAGAAGAAGAGGTAGCACTTTTATGAGGATGAGGTAGTGATGGGGGATGCGATCCCTCTTCCTGACCTCTGGCCCAAGTGTCCTGAGATTACCAGGCGGCCAGTTGTTCTTCTCTGTTAGCAATACCTGAGCACAACTCTAGCTGCCTAAAAAAATAAACCAGGTGAAACCACACCTCAAGGGAAAGCCAAGGAATTTATTTAAAGCCAAAAAAAAAACATAGCCTCATACACAGAGTCCTTGAACACTTCATAATAATGATAAAACAATAACAATAAAGGAGGCTGTAGTCAGATAGCAATTTTTTTTCTTTTTTCTTTTTCTTTTTTAGCAATTTTTTAAATTAACAGCCTTACTGAGGTATAATTTTCATACCATATTGTGGAGAAAAAGGAGTCCTCCTACACTGTTGGTGGGAGTGTAAACTGGTATAGCCACTAGGGAGAACGGTATGGAGGTTCCTTAAAAAACTAAAAATAGAGTCACCATATGATCCAGCAATCCCACTCCTGGGCATATATCCAGAGAAAACTATAATTCAAAGAGATACATGCACCCCAATGTTCATAACAGCACTATTTACAGTAGCCAAGACATGGATGCTACCTAAATGTCCATCGACAGATTAATGGATAAAAGAAGATGTGGTATATATACACACAATGGAATATTACTCAGTCATAAAAAAGAATGAAATAATGTCATTTGCAGCAAAATGGGTGGACCTAGAGATTATCATACTAAGTGAAGTAAGTCAGCCAAAGAAAGACAAATATTATGTGATATTGCTTATATGTGGAATCTAAAAAAAAAGATACAAATGAATCTATTTATAAAATAGAAATATACCCACAGACATAGAAAACAAATTTATGGTTACCAAAGGGGAAAGGGGGGAGACGGATAAATTAGGAGTTTGGGATTAACATATACACACTGTTACATATAAAATAGATAACTAACAAGGACCTACTGTATAGCACAGGGAACTATGCTCAATATTTTGTAATAACCTACAAGGGAAAAGAATATGAAAAAGAATATATATATGTATGTATAACTGAATCAGTTTGCTATACACCTGAAACTAACACAACATTGTAAATCAGCTACACTTCAATAAAAAAAAAAAATACTATCTGAAAAAACATAATTTTCATACCATAAAGTCACCCATTTTAAATCTACAATAATATGATTTTCAGTAAGGCTACAGAACTGTGCAACCATCCGCACAACCTAATTTTATATTATTTCCATCATCCCCCAAAGAAATCTCCTATCTCTTTATAGTTACTCCTCATTTCCACCCTCAGCCCTAGGCTACCTCTAATCTGCCTTCTATGTCTGTGAGTTTGCCTATTTGGACATTTCATACAAATGGAATCATGCAATATGTGTTCTTTGATCTGACTGCTTTCACTGAGCATACATTTTTTGAGGTTCATCCATGTTGTAGCATATATCATCACTTCATTCCTTTTAATTGCCAAATAATATTCCACTGTATGGATATACCATATTTGTTTATCCGTTCATCAGTTGAGGGACACTTGGGCTGTTTCCACTTTTAGCCTATTGTGAATAAATGCTCCTATGAACATTCATGTACAATAATTTTGAATTTTAAGGATTTATGTAAAATCTCATCCTATCTTTACTTTTCAGTTGGCTAAAAATTGTTCTAAATATTCAGATTCTTCCATCTGAGTGCCACTATTTGAACCTGTTTCCTTCTCCACATCTTTCTTTATGTCTGCCCTTGCCCATTCTTTTGTAACGGCATCCAGTACCAAACTGCTTGCTCATTCTCCAGAAGGCTTTATAGATTCCACCAACATATCTATTTAAAATATCTTATTTCAGACTGCATTCCAACTATCTGAATGTTCTAATCAATTTCCTTTCATTCTCTCCTAAGATCCCCAAACAACCCCCATCCATCCCAGTCTTGTGAGGCATGGTCTAATGGATGCTTTCAGGACATGGTGACATAAATAAGGGCCTGGTTCTCGGTGATTTTTAGGTGCAAAAATTAGATTCCAGATAGGGCCAGCCATTAGGTAAAACCAGCCACATCTTCTCCAACAGTTTGCCTTTTAACTAAGTAAGTAACTTGAATTATCCCAGCACTGATTATTGGGAGCAGAAGATTCAATTCCACTTTAGAAAGGAAAAAACTCACTCATTTAAACTTGGAATAAGTTTAAAACAGAGCAATGCTTCTATTAAAATGGTGTAAAAATGTTACCCTTTTTATTCAGATCTCACAATATAGTACATAGTCATACCTGTATTTCCTACAAAGAAAGGTAAGATTTCCACTTATTCTAATGAACACTTAGTTTATGATATCCAATTGGTAAACTTCATAACCTTGGCATTTTAGGAAATTGGACTCCAATAGCTAGAGGGATGGATTTTTAATTTCATGCCTTGGCATGAACACGCACACAAACCCAAAACTATTAAAATTCCTCAAGATGCGTACAATTACCGACCTTTTTTCTTAAGGAAGGATTCCTTAAAGTTCTCTAACCCTGACAACCAATTCAGCCTACAACCTGAAGGACAATTTTTCAGGTTTACCACCTACATATTAAAGGAAAAGTTTGGACACATTTGTAGACAGATCTGCAAAACTTGAGGAATTAAAAGTCCACGTATAAGCCCCAAGCCTGGTCTGATCCCAGGACATTTTCTCCCAGGTCATCCTTGTCCCCTTTAGATTTCCGTTTCCAGTAGTCAGCAGGTATGTTCTGGAAGGTGAGCTTTCCAGCAACTCTCTAGAGCCCAGTCCCTCCTATCAAAGCATTGTGGTGTCCCAAGGACCCTTTTTTCTTTAATTAGTTCATTCAAGGAATGAGGCTGGTTATTAGCAGTCAGTTTCTCCTTTCCAACATTTCTAGGGGTAGACACTTTCATAAGTACTGCCAACGGAGGGAACAAAGCCTAATTTTTCCATCTAATCCTGCTCCCCCTTTGTGGCAAGAGAGATTTATCCCTTTACTCATTTTCAAAAGATAGTTTACTAGAGGACTTTAACCTTCCTGTATTACAACCTGGAAGATGCTGTGAAAGAGAGCAGGATAAGCCATCCCAAAATATGCCATTTTGGTGTAAGGATTATTTTCAGCTGGAAGTGATGAAGAATCAACAGATGCAAGAAGAGTTCTTTGCCTTCCTCTTTTTTTGCCTAAAAGCAGGGCATAAATTTCCCTTTGTGAAGATGTCTCCCACTTCCCAGGAAGAGGAAAGCCCTCATATCACTGGAGACAAAAGGTCAACACCAAAACAAGTTTGTGCAAACAGACCTTACTAAAATAACCCCTGTCTACCCTTGATTCTCCCAAATATTTCCTACTCACTTCCCCATAATCTATTCTCCCTTAAATCCCAAATTCCCTTACCTTTGTTAAAATGATATATAAGCCCCCAAGTCTAGCCACTTCTTTGAGTTTCACTTCTTTTCTGTGAACTCCCATGTATATCAAATATTAATAAAAATTGTATGCCTTTTTTGTTGTTGTTAACCTGTCTCCTGTTAGTTTAATTCACAGGCGTCTAATTTCAGAACCTAAGAGGGTAGAGCAAAAGCTTTTCCTCCCAGGAAATCTCCAGTCTGGATTCTGAGCATTTGTTAGTCAAGCCAAATGTAGCACCTGCACAAAGATGTGTCTAACCTATGTGTCTCTTAAAAGGTCTCACCCAGTAACTTTTTAATGATATGACCCGTATAATGACCTGAACCCCTCCACAGAGCCCTGTGTGAATAAGTCCTTTAAAATTTCCTTTTGAATGCCAAATACATGTCCAGCGTTTTCTGCCTCAGTCTGAGGTGACTATGCCATAATTCAGTCCAAACTGAATGGTTCTCAGAACACACCGTAACTGTTTTGGTAGTTATGGCTCCTCAGGGGTCCTATGAAGTAACTTAAAGGAATACAGAAATTATTGTCCCTTGTGACTTGGGAGTCAGAAAATTCCCTTCTAAAAATCTTTACAATGTGTTAAATTAAAATATTTTTCCAAGTCTTACATAATTTTTCCTTCATCCCATCACTGTTTAAAATAACAGTTATTCGACAGCAATTAGTCTGGACAATACAAAAACAAACAAAAAGAAAAAGAATGCCATTACACCAATGTGCGGCCAATTGTAATTGCTCAATATTTTCATGCCACAAGAGACTAAAATCAGATAATGAGGGAGGATAGAGTATTTGAGAGTTTTTTGCTTGGCTGAGTTATTAAACCTCTTGGAAGGATTATTTGTCTTCTTCATGATTATTAACACTATTCCTCAACAGTTTTGGGTTCAGAAAAGTATGAACCATGTAGCAATTAGAGCTGCCCTTTGAATAGAATTGGGTCTTTGGGAGCTAGTGAATTTCCCATCAGTAGTGTGTTGTTAATTGAGGGAATGAATGAACCGCTAGCAGTGTCCACTTGAGGTGGTTATGGAGGTGTGGTCTGTGCCCATGCTCAGTGGGCACAGCGCAGGGGACTGTGGGGCTCGCTAATGTCAAAGGTTTTCTGAAACCCCATGCTTCCATGAACCTCTGGTTAGCCTAAGGTGGCCAAAGAAAGACAGCTATAAGCAATCAGTATGTTTGATTTTATTTTCCACTCAATCTTTAAGTTCTTCAGGGAATTTAATGTGTTTTTCCTCAGTTTCATTGATTGTGCAATTCTGGTTCCTTTAGGAATTCTCACAATGTATCAGTGCCTCTTAGCAATTTCTTATAAATAAACTGCAATCCCAACAAAAAATATTGATGGAACAATTTCTGCCCAAACCCTCTGATCAGGCTCTGATATAAACCTTCTGTTTTATTCTAGCTTGCTTTTTATTGCCTAATGAATAGAATTTCCTTTGGGAAGACACAGACTGTCATCCTTCGATTTCATTTCAAGAATTCTGAGGCAGTTTCAGTTCTGGCCCAGGGAGTTGTACAATTCTCTGGCTGGCTGAATCATGCTTCGGAAAAAGGAGCTCTGAGAATTTATTTTGTAAGGTGTTTTTTGTTTTTTTTTAATTCATTTATTTATTTTTGGCTGCGTTGGGTACTCGTTGCTGCGTGCGGGCTTTTCTCTAGTTGCGGCGAGCAGGGGCTACTCTTCGTTGTGGTGCACGGGCTTCTCATTGCGGTGGCTTCTCTTGTTGCAGAGCATGGGCTCTAGGCTCATGGGCTTTAGTAGTTGTGGCGCACGGGCTCAGTAGTTGTGGCTCGCGGGCTCTAGAGCGCAGGCTCAGTAGTTGTGGCGCATGGACTTAGTTGCTCCGCGGCATGTGGGATCTTCCCAGACCAGGGCTCGAACCTGTGTCCCCTTCATTTGCAGGCAGATTCCTAACCACTGTGCCACCAGGGAAGCCCTGTAAAGTGTTTTTAAAGCTTTCAGGCAATAGTCAATGAATAGCTGAAATTCAGAATAATGCAAATTTATCTTTTATCTCATTCCATTGACCAAAGGCCTGTTTGAGGATTATCATCTGATTGACTGAAATGAAAACACATAAATTGTCCCAAAGCTAAGATTGGGACAGCATTGTGGATCTGGCAGCCGCTTCTGGGAAGAGAGTGTGGAGAGCCCCTGCTTTGTGTCTTTCTCAGTCAGCACGTGCCACATTTCTAGGCAAAGGAGAAGAGTTGCCTGGAATGTGATCCTTTCCCTGGGGGCCATGCTTTTGTGGGTCTCTTGGACACGTCCCTGGGCTGGCTCCAGCCCAGTCTCCAGCCCTCCCAAGCAAAAGCATTTCCAATGATACTGGCTTAGATGATAGTCCCAAAAGTCTGTTTATTTGTCCTGAAAGGACTCAGGACAGGGCACAGGGGCATCCTTATTCATCTTTAAGTCAAGTACTTACTTTTCTTGTTTTCCAAGATCTGACTAAAGAAGGCCTGTTAATCCTAAAACAGTTTTCCTGGGAGGGAAGATGAACTATATCATCATTCAAATTTGCTTCTGGCTTAGAGCTCTGAAATTTCTTTCTGGATATGGTTTCTATTTTCGTTGCAGCAGAAAGATTCGATTTCAAAGACAGATAGGAAAACTGTGTGTGGGTGAACCTCTGGGGCAGGAATTCTTTTTTTTTTTTTTTTTAAGCCCTTAATTTGAACTTTGATGACAATAGCTAACGTTAATTGAGTGCCTTAGAGCTTATTAAGTGCTTTCTGTTATGTGCTTATCCACACAACGAAAAGAGGGGATTCTTTTTTTTTTTTTAATTTTATTTATTTATTTATTTATTTATTTATTTATTTATTTATTTATTTATTTATTTATGGCTGTGTTGGGTCTTTGTTTCTGTGCTTGGGCTTTCTCCAGTTGTGGCAAGCACGGGCCACTCTTCATCGCGGTGCGTGGGCCTGTCACTGTCGCGGCCTCTCTTGTTGCGGAGCACAGGCTCCAGACGTGCAGGCTCAGTAGTTGTGGCTCACGGGCCTAGTTGCTCTGCGGCATGTGGGATCCTCCCAGACCAGGGCTCGAACCCGTGTCCCCTGCATTAGCAGGCAGACTCTCAACCACTGCACCACCAGGGAAGCCCAGGAATTCTTAACGTGAGGTCCCTGACCTCTAACTGATGAGCAGCGGAGGCCTATGAACTCCCAAAATTGTATGTGAAATTGTGTTTCCGTGGATATTGGAGGGAGAACATTCATAGCTGCCATCAGCTTCCCAAGGGAGTTCATGATGAAACAACAAAAACAAAAAGAAAACCAGTGAAGAATCATTGCTCTAAGAGAAGCGTTTGTTTAGTGAGGATGATTAACTCACTCTGATTCCAGCTGTTCCTTCGTGAGCCTTTGAATGTGGTGGGAAGATGGGGAAGATGAGGAAGATGGCCGGGGAGGCTGGGACAGAGGAGCCTGATGGAGGGCTGAGTTCAGGGTGCCTCCACCCTTATTCATTCATTCATTCGCTCAACAAATATTTATTGAGCACCAACTATGTGCCAGGCGCTATTCCAGGCATTGCAGATATAGCAATGAACAAAAGAGATGAGGATTCCTGCCTTTATGAAGTGTACGTTTGGGGAGGTGGCAGAGAATAAATCATAAACACAACATGAGTATATTGTATACTCACAACATGACTATATTATACAGATAAGGGGGGCTCACTGTGAGGAGGGGAGGAGCAGGATGGTGGAAGGTGGGGCAACTTGTGCTCTTACACAGGGCAAATCTCAAAGAGAAGGTGTCACTCGATCAAAACCTTAGAGGTGAAGGAGTTTGCCTTGAAGATGTCTTATGTCTGGGGGAAGAGCATTGTAGCAGAAGAAACAGGCAGTATGTTCCTAAGAGGGAAGGGAAGGGAATGTCTGCTGGAAGACCAGTAAGAAGAGATCCAGGTGAGACCATGACTTGGACCAGGGTGGCGGCAGTGGAAGTGGTGAGAAGAGGCAGGATTCTGGACATATTTTGAAGGGAGAGCCAGTAGCATTTCGGTATGGATCGGGTATGGGTCGTGTAGCAACACTTCTCAGCTCCTCCTCCTCCATGCCCGCTCATCACGGGGTGCTCCGCCCACTCTCTGTCCCAGATTGGTCCACAGTCTACATCTGCACAGTCCAGTCCAGTAGCCTCCAGCCACATGTGGCTGCTGAGCACTTAAATGTGGCTAGTCCAAGTTGAGATGGGCTTTAAGTATAAAATACACACTCGAATTTGAAGATTTAGTCCAAAATAAAAGGTAAAGTATTATATTGGTAATTTTTAAAATATTGATTATATGTTGAAATGATATTTTGGATATATTGGGTTAAATATTAAAATCAATTTCATATCTTTCTTTTTATTTTCTTAATACAGCAATAGAAAACTAAAGTTACATATGTAGCACACATAATTTTATTTTTTTAAATATCTTTATTGGAATATAATTGCTTTACAGTGTTGTATCAGTTTCTGCTGTATAACGAAGTGAATCAGCTATATGCATACGTATATCCTCATATCCCCTCCCTCTTGGACAGCACTGGTCTAGAAGATATTTGAGAGACCAAGGGTTACATTTGAATCAAGAGTCCTCTGGGCTCATTCTTTCAAGAATGGAGATGATTTGAAACTGCCTAAGTGTGATAAAGGGCAATAAATTTCCAAAATACCTAACATGTTGCTTTCTTTGAAAAAAATGAGCTGTTTACCCATGTGCAGAAACCCTGAGGTTGGCCCATCCAAACATCAACAACCAATGACTAGACCCAGCTTATAGGCACCCTTGAGAGCTCACTGCTCAGACAGACTGAGAATGATTCCCCTCAAACATCTGCAGCAACACACCATGAAGCCCCGAGGTGGCAATTCTTTCAGTCCGAAATCATGACCTCCAACTGGAAGTACCACTTCATATCAACCTAATAGCCTCATATGAATGTCTAAACCTCTGGTGAGCTGGATGGTGTCTGGGCATCTCTGCTGAGGATGGGTGTGGCTGGAGCTATGCATTTCTGAATTCTTTTCCCCACTTATCTTGTTGCTTAGACTCTTCTCTATATTATACACTCTATTTTATAGAGAGGGTAGTGCTGAATACTCTGATTAGTAAAAATGCTTTTACACCCACAGGTCAGAACCTCTGAGGGGAGGGACTGGGAATTCACATTTTTATCAAGCTTCATAGATGATTTTGATGCTCCCTTAAGTTAGAGAGCTGCTAGAGAGAAAGGGCAACACACATAGGTATGTAAATACGTGTGTGTGTGTGTGTGTGTGTGTGTGTGTGTGTGTGTGTATTATGAGAGAGAGAGACAGAGAGAGAGATATCTAACAATAGAAGATCAATATGCATGACCACAACAACACAAACCTCAACCTATTTTCATTGCTTGGGAGGAAAATTCCACCCTGAGTCACAGGCAGGCAGCTCTGGGCAGCTCCCACCTCGAAAGCTCAGGCTCTTCAGCCTTCCTCCTCCTCCTCCTCCTCCTCCTGCCCAGAGCTGCCCAGGGCACGGGGAAGGAAAGGATCTGTTTGCCACTTGCTAGGGTGTCCTTTTAAAGCTCTGGTCTCCTTCTGTATTCCTACCCTCCCCCGAGTCCTGCCAATTTCTTTCGAATTCTTTGTCTCAGTAGCCCAAAACATCTTTAGGGCATAGTAGACTCTCCCCTCTCTGAGTGTGGGCACAGGAAATTCAACCCCAAACCCACTGTCCTCCTACTCAGCAGCTAGGGCTGTGGACCACAGCCAATACCACACACAAAACGTCAAGGGCGCCCCCTGGGCCACGCGCAAACAATGCTCTGCTGTTCCAACATCTCCCTGCTCTGCTTCCTTCAGATCGTAGTCTTTGGGGGAGACGTGACTTTACCTTTCTGCGGTGGAATTGACCCACAGAGCCACGCTCCTCAAATTGGGTTGTTTACGTGGATTGCATTTGTCAAGAAACCATGTGACATGCAGGAAGCCATGAATGTCTTTCTAACTCACCGTGGCCTGGAGTACCGTTCTCACAGCACTGTCTCAGTTCTGTCTACTGAAAATGGTGGCGCTCCTACGTGGTCTGAGTGTGACCTGAGAACAGGAACGCATCTCCCTGTGCCCGAGGGCAGGGAAGGGTGTTCCCACTAGGGGTGGGGATCAGGAGTGGGTGGGGAGGGGGTATGGGGAGGGCTCTGGCTTGGCTGAGAGGGGAGCCAAGAAAATTTCTCTTGAGTTCTAGTAACTCGATCATTCTCTCTACTACGGAAGAGGGGCACACAGCCTGGAAGGATTCTCAATGGGAATCAAGGGACAGGGGAGAGGGCTTTTTCTAGGAGCCTGAAATCATTCACAAGATGAGGGTTTGTAGGTGGGACACGGCCCACATTTTATTGATTTCCACTGTAGTCTTTCCACCAAGTATCTCGAGACCGGTCCATGAAACATTTCACACTTCGTGAGATTATCCTGCTTTTTAATATTTCTGACAGGTGTCCTACGGGTCCTTCTGGAGTGGCAATCTGTCCCTTTCTTCTGTTATGCTAATGTGCTCACGCTGTTTCCACTGTCTGGGAGAGGATCAGAGATGAAAGATGGCCCTCCTCACCAAGCTTTTCTCTCACTGGCCTATTAAAAATACTGGAAGCATCCAAATGCCGCAGACAGACTTCAGAGCTCCTGATTACAAACCCTGCTGTTTATCTCATGCTTTTACTTGCACTGTTTGTTGTTTGCATTTCTTTTCTTACAGAGGCCCTCTCCTGCCTCTGTGGCTATGGCTTAGATGGTGTTCATTTATATTTCCGAGCTCTCTGACTTTTAATATTTGACCTTTGCTGAGACAGAAAGCATTTGAGAAAGCTGGACTGTCAGGAGAGGTTGGATGACATGGGGGCTGGCGTCAGTACAGAGTGGTTTCTTACCCACAGCATCTGTATCGGGTTATCTTTTAAAGATGATACCAAATTTAAATTGCATAAGATTAGAACATTTCTCAGAGCCAAATTATATATTTTTTTTGCCTTTAAAGGCTAAAATAGGATTTTTAAGACTTATGGAAGAGCTAGAAGGTTGGAAGGAGAGAAAGATATGTTGGCAGATCACCAGAGCATGGAGTTAATTATGTCTCTTGTACAAACCTGTCAATATTTTTCTTCTCACTTTAAAACCGCACTCTCTCTCTTCTGCAACTGCATTGATGATATTAACCCTTTGTGACCCTTGAGAGAAGGAGGCAGGGCTTTATTGGGAGAGAGTACTACAAATGCAAAACAAACAGGGCTAGAATGATAAGCTGGGTTTCACACAAATCACTTTGAATAATCTGGCTGAATAGGAAGCTGGTGAGAAGGCAAGAAACTGCTGACTCATCACTGTTTTCTGTCCCTGAATTATGGTTTCGAGAATCTCAGGGCTGAAGGGGAACCTTAAGAACACCCAGTGCAATTCCCCGTACCCCAGTCTTTGCCCTCCCTACACCCTCTGCAAGCATCTTCTGGGCCCTTCTTGGCCACAGCCAGGTCTAGGGAGCTCTGTGCTATTAGAACTAGCCTTCATATTAAGAGGAGATTTGTCTTCCCATAGCTTCCGCCCTTTGGCACTGGTATCTTAGGGCTCTGAGGAGATCTGGGATTACTCATCTCTGACAGCCTGTGATGACCACCCATCACATCAGGCCAGAAAAGATGGTTCAAGGACGCGCTGATTCCTTGGCCCTAAGCCCCAGACACACTGGTGTCCGTAATGGGATGGCTGACCTACAGCCAATGTTAGCATCATTCACACCCCCATCCTCTCCAGTGTGCACCATGCACCAGCAACACCAGTATCCCCCGGAGCGTACTGAAATGAGCCTGGAGTCCCCTCCCCAAACCTACTGCATCAGAATCTGCATTTGAATAAGATCCATCTGCACATTCGTAAGCACATCCTCACTTGCCCACGTGCCTTATGAAGAACACTGGCTGACTCTGACCCACGTGCCTGATTTGGGGCCCCAGAATCTTGGTGCACAGCATTCCTGGGAACCAGCGACCCCGTCCAGGAAAACTGGACTTGCACAGTGGAGGTGGTGCTTCCAAGGAGGAAGATGACAAAGACATCAGGTGAGTGCTTTGAGGAGGCGACCTTGGGGAGGAGCCCAGAGATGTTTCCCCAACGCTGGGAGATACGAGCTTCAGGAAGCCTTCCTCCCTTCCTCTGGGACAGGCCCTCAGGCCTACTTCCTGGGAAGAGATCCAGCTCGATGACTAAGAGAACTGTGAGTTTCTGGAGGCTCTGTAAATTTCCCAAGTTTGTTGTTATTGTTCTCAGTCTCTAACAATTTGTTTCAAAAAAGATTAATAGTATAAAACCACTTTAGGGGCCAACTTCCCAAAGACAGCAGGGAATCGGGGAAGTGGTGTATCCATCTATCACTCACAGCGAAGCTTGCAGAGAGAGGAACTTCCAGAGCAGAAAAGATGGCATCAGTGTGGTCAAAAGGAAAAGGAGAGTCAGGAGCTGAAGGAACGGAACGGTGGAGACCTGGAGGTGGCCACACGTCAACCATCACCGCAGGGTTTAAGTGGCAGGAGGACCATGTGGCTGACTACTGAGTTATGCACTACTACCTTGCACTGGAAGGTCCTGGAAGGCAGTGCGATACAGTCGTGGAGAGCATGGCACTTACCAGCTGTGTGCCTCTGGCAAACCACTTAACCTCTCATTGATCATTTTCCCATCTATGAATGTAGGTTGTACTAGCATCGACTTCACAGGATTAATGAGAACATACTCGTGGTGGGCACGGTGTCCTCTTCCCAACCCTCCATTCTACCCCAGCTGCTTAAGGCTTTAAAGAGTTTCTAGAACCCCATCTCCTCCACAGTGATTGTTAGGGATGGGCAGGTCTGAGCCAATTTGGGTCTCTCCTACAGTAGGACAAACGGGTCCTCAAACGGTAGGACAGAAAGACGCAAGGAGTCTTGGGTCTTTATCACTGAGCCTCTGAACGAACCAGTCCTGAAGGCTGTCAATCTCTGGTCTCCAAGTTATGTGACCTAACACATTTTTTTACTGTTTCACCGTGTTGGAGTAGAGTTTCATGGTACTTGCAGCCAGAAGTATCCATACAGATAGAAAGCTGTATGTAAAGTGTACCATGCGCAGCATGTAATAAGCTCTTGAAAATCGTTAGCACTTGTTGTTATTATTATTATTATTACAGACAGTGTACAAGACATGTACAGACCTTTGCTGGAAAAAGCATCAACCCAAAAAGGGTATAAAGAATGAGACCTCTCTTTTCAAGAGTTGAAAAAGAATATAGTGATCTACTGTAACCAGGCAACAAGAAAGGTTTTTTTTTTTCTTTTCCTCCAGTCCACCCCTAACTCCACCTCACTTTTCACTTACAAGAAAATCACTAAGAAAACTAGCAGATTGAAAGGATTTAGTGAACTTTCATCAGCAGTAATTCCCAAGCCATGTCCTAGCCTCTGAACAGCTTCAGGCCCTCCTGTCTGCCTTAATTTCTAAACTCATACAATAGCAAGAATACCAGCGTGCCAGTCAGAGGACAGGGGGCTGGACTGAATGCTATCTTTCTGTTTGTTTCTCTTCATTTTGAGAAGCTTTAGAAATACCGAAAAAGACAAAGAACAATCTAACAAGCTCCCAGGTTGTTGTGTTTACTTTGTTTAATAAAATAAAAATTACAGAAAATAGTTGGAAGACTCTTTGACCAATCCTTCTTTCTACTGATACATATGAAAACGAATAGGTTTGATTCATATTTTTATACCCTATTTTTCTTCTATTCATATCCATGAATAGAATATACTATTTTAGCTGTGTTTTTAAAATTTACATACCTGGTAGGATATAATATAGTTCTAAAACTTGCTCTTTTCATTAGACATTATGGTTTTAGATTTATCTTTGTTGATACACATAGCTTTAGTTTATCATTTTTATTCAGAGTAGTGTTTCAACATAGACATTTAAGAGATTTTAGTTATCCATTAATTTGCTAATGGACACTTCTTGGTTTTTAATTTTTGGCCATCATAAGTATGGTAGCAATGAGCAGCCTTGTATGTGACCCATATCTTTAGATCTCTTTCACACTGAAATCTATACCTCAAAGCCTAATGCATAAAACATTTAACTCATCAACACATATTTGTTACGCTTAGTTGGCATCAGAGTAAAACAACTGGACAAGAGAATCTTAATTAACAGCTCCAGACTTGCACAGGGACATGGTCTATAGCTTAAGGAGCTGTAAGTGCAGTTAGAAGTAAATATATACACCCAGGAAAATATAGCTAATAATGCAAGGCAGGAGATGCTAAGTATCAAATGAGTACAGTCAGTGCTGTTAGAACTGAAAAGATATGAGTTTGAAGTAAGGTGATCAAGAAGCAGAATGTCATTCTAGATCTGGAAGGACTTCAAGTAGAATTTCAACAGGCAAAAGATATTCAGGTCAGGGTCAATGATGTGAGCAAGGTAAAGAGGTGGGAAGCACTATAAAGTCGAGGCTCTAGGTGAAGGAAGACCCTAGAACTCCAGTTCACTCTCTCCACCCCAGGAGGAGTTACAAATCCAATTGGCCAGATTCAGGACAATGATAGGACCAGGCTTTGGTGGCAGGGAAGAATACTGGAATTTTTAAAAGCTGATGCAAAAAGCCGGGTGTGGCCCTCTCTTCTCCCTTTTCTCTCCACGTGGCTGGATGGGAAAGATAGGGATCACTTTGGCCTGAGGGGAGCCATCTTGGTTGCTTTCATTTCTCCTTGGTCATGAGTATTTGGGTTTTCTGTCTCATTCACATGAGGTTTGGGACTGGTGCTAAGCTCTAAGTTTGGGCTTAGAGGAGAAAGAATCTCCTTATAGGCCTTGCACCTTAGCCCAGTTCCAGCCAAGTTTGCCAGACAGTGTTATAGATTAGGTAAACAAGTTGACAGAGAAATTCTGTGTAGAAAATAAATTGATTTGAAAAGGTAGGATCTGGGTCACATTGTGATGGACACTGAATGCCAGGCTGTGGAGTTTTTTTTTTTTTTTTTTTTTGGCTGTGGAGTTTTGACTGATTCCCAAGGACAGTTATGTTCCTCTGAAGATTTTTGGGCCAAAGAGTATGGGGTCAAGGGATGATCTAGGAAGACCAGTCTGAATTAGAGGGGAGCGAGTTAAGAGGTTATGGAAGAAACCCAAATGTGTGATGATCTGAAATTCTGTTTCTGGAAGTGGCAAGGGAACTAGAAAAAATAAAAAGTAATGGCTGTGAGAATTTTCAAGACTTATTGAATAACTGGATATGGAGTAAGATGGAAAGAAGTATGATTGTGATGTTTTTAGTCTAGGTAACAGATAATTAGTCAGAAAAAATCAAGAAGGGGGGACTTCCCTGGTGGTGCAATGGTTAAGAATCCGCCTGCCAATGCAGGGGACATGGGTTCGAGCCCTGGTCTGGGAAGATCTCACATGCCACGGAGCAACTAAGCCCGTGTGCCGCAACTACTGAGCCTGCGCTCTAGAGCCCGAGAGCCAAAACTACTGAGCCCACATGCCACAACTACTGAGCCTGCGCTCTAGAGCCTGGGCTCCATAACAAGAGAAGCCACCACAATGAGAAGCCTGTGCACCAAAACGAAGAGTAGCCTCCACTCAATGCAAATAGAGAAAGCCCGCGCGCAGCAAAAAAGACCCAGCGCAGGCAAAAATAAATAAATAATTAATTTTAAATAAAAAAGAAAGAAAAAATCAAGAAGGGGATCTGAGACTGATTAATGTTGAATTTGAGCTACTCATATTTCAATCAGGTGATAACATCTTTTCACCTGTAAGAACTGTGAGCCTGAGGCTCGGAAGAGAGGTGGGGGAGACGTGGGGTAATAATGAAAGGAGACGTGTCTGCACTGTTGCCTAGTCTTTCGCGTAAGAATGGCTACACTCACTGAGTGCTGACTGTATATATTTCAGTCACCTTTCCAAGTCCTTTATGTGTACTGATTAATTTAATGCTTCTAGTAACTGTAAGAGATAGGTACATTTGTTATTCCAATTTTGCATATGAAGAATCTGGGGCTCCGGGAGTTCTAAGTACTTGGGCAAGGTCCCAAAGCTCTAAGAAAGTGATTGATCAGGTATACAAGCCCAGGTAGTCTGACCTGAGGATTTGCTCCTAACTACCCTCTACTTCTTCAGTACTCAGACAGCCTTGTGCAATTGCACACAACATTGTTATAACCATTGGACAATTCACTGCTACTGAGTACAACTGTCTTTTCTGGATGATATTTAAAAGTAGGAAAGCAATGATGATGGATGTTCACTAAACCTATGGTGGTAATCATTTCATGATGTATGTAAGTCAAATCATTATGTGGTACACCTTAAACTTATACAGTGCTGTATGTCAATTATATCTCAATAAAACTGGGGTTGGGGAGCAGAAAAGCAAGAAAACTGAGTTTTTTTAAAGATTACTCAAAGAAAATGATACCTTTTGATCTGTGCAAGTGATAAATGTTTGAAAGAGGCTTAAAGAAGTTATTTTGTAGGTATCGTTTCTTCTTCTTGAAATAGATATTAAAAGCCCTCTTTCTCCCTGCAGGCTTGGGGTGGGGAGATGGTGCCTTAGTGTGTATCCCGTACACCTGTATTTTCTGCCATGGTCTATTTACATGCTTATTAGACTGTGAGGCCCTGTAGGACTGGGTACTTCCTGGCACCTTTTTAGAAGCTTAATCTAATGTTTTATTAAATAAAGGAATAAATAAATAACTGACCATTTATACATGTGTTATGACATATCCCAAACCTTGGATATGTGTCAGGGAAACCTTCTGACAGCTGATGGTATCTAAGCTGAGTTGTGAAGGATGAACTGGAGCTAGCTGGGAGGAGCTTGGGGAAAGGGTTTCTGGGCAGAGGGACTAGTTTATGCAAGAGAGAGCAAGGCATATTCAGGGAGCTGTCAGCAGTCAGTGTGGCTGGTGGAGAGGGGGCAAGGAATGAGGCAGGACGTGAAAATGAAGAGACACACATGGGCCACGCTGCAAAAGCTGTCCGTACCGTAAGAAAGGAGTCTGGACTCTGTCCTGAGGGCAATGGAGAGCTGTTGAAAACATTTTTTCCTTATTGATTTTTTTTTTCTTTTCCAGATTTATAAAAACTGAGGAATAACATACATATGGCAAAGTGCACAAACCTAAAGTCAGGGACCAGTCATTCTGGTTTCCCCAGCACAGGACTTTTAGTTTTAAAACCAGGTCAGTTCCAGGTAATCTGAGACAAGTTGGTCATCCCATCTAAAGTGTCAATTTTACAGATGTCTACACCATGGACCCTCCTCGTAGATCAAGCTCTAGGAGGCTTCTTCATGCTTCCTTATCAGTCAATTCTCCTCTCCTAAAGTAACCACTCTTCCAAAATCTCTCATTATAGACTAGTTTTGCCTCATTCTGAACTTTGTATAAATGGAATTATACAATATGTATCCTTTTGAGTCTAGCTTTTTCACTCAACTTTATGCCTGTGAGATTCATCCTGGTTATTGCTATAGTTTGTCCCTTTTCATTGCTGTGCAATATTCCATTGTAAGAACATATCTCAATATGTGTATCCATTCACCTGTTAATAGGCATTTACACTGAGTCCAGATTTTGGTGATTATGAATAAAGCTGCTGTGAATATTCTTGTACACATCTTTGGTCAACATATGCACTCATTTCTGTTGGGTAAATACCCAAGCATAGAGTTGTATGCTTAAGTTTGGCTTTAGTGGCAACTGCCAAGCTGTTTCCCAAAGAAGTTGTGTCATTCTACAATTCCAGCAACAATTTTGAAAATTCTTGTTTCTCCGCATTCTCAACCACTCCTGGTATTGTTTATTCAGTGGGTGTGAAGTCATATCTCATGGTTTTAATTTGCATTTCCGTAATGACTAATGATGTTGAGAATCTTTTATTGGCCGTTCATATGTCTTTTGCTAAGTGTCTGATCAAATCCGATCTCTACAAAGTTGGATTGTTTGCTTTTTATTGTTATTAAGGAGTTATTTATATAGTCTGGACATAAATCCTTTGCGAGATATATGTATTGCAGATATTTTCTCCCAGTCTGTGTGACTTGCTTTTTCACTCTTCTAAATCCTTTGCGAGATATATGTATTGCAGATATTTTCTCCCAGTCTGTGTGACTTGCTTTTTCACTCTTCTTAATAGAGTCTTTTGAAAAGCAAAAGTCAGGGTTTTAATTTTGAGATACAATTTATCATTTTTTTTCCTGTGGTGTTTTTTGTGCTTTATTTAAGAAATTATTGCTTGCATCCTTTACAATAGCCAAGATATGGAAACAACCTAAGTGTCCATTGACAGATGAATGAAGAAAATTCATATATCTATGAATTTTATTGGGCCATAAAAAAATGAAATCTTGCCATTTGCGACAAACTTGCCATTTGGATGGCCCTGGAGGGCATTATGCTAAATGAAATGTCAGAGAAAGATAAATACTGTATGACCTCATTTTTATGTGGAATCAGAAACAAAAACCAAAAACCTAGCTCATAGATATAGAGAACAGATTGGTAGTTGTCAGAGACAGGGGATGGAAGGTGGGCAAAGTGAGTGATGAAGTCAAAAGGTACAAACATTCAGTTATAAAATAAGTAAGTCTTAGGGATATAGCATACAGCATGATGACTATAGTTAGTAATACTGTATTGCATATTTGGAAGTTGCTAAGAGAATAAATCTTAAAAGTTCTCATCACAAGAAAAAAATTCTGTAACTATGTACGGTGACAGATTTAACTAGACTTACTGTGGTGATCATTTCACAATATATCAAATATCGAATTATGTTGTACATCTGAAACAAATATAATGTTGTAGGTCAATTATACTTCAATTTTAAAAATTAATGCTTAACCCATGGAGGTGAAGATATTTATTTTCTTCTAGAAGTTTTATGTTTTCTCTTTTGCATGAAGATCTATGATCTATCTGAGACAAATTTTTATGATATACAATAGGGGTTGAGAATCATTTTTCCCTCATATAAATATCATTTTTTTCTCACACAATTTGTTGGAATTCCCCATTGAATTATCTTGGAGCTTTTGTCAAAAATCAATTGACTATATATGTGTGCGTCTATTTATGGACTCTAATATGATCCATTGATCTATTAATCTATCCTTATGCCAATACCACACTGAATTGATGGTTGTAATTTTATAGTGAGTCTCAAAATCAGGTAATGTAAGTCTCCCAGATTTGTTCCTTTTGTTTTCAAAATTGTTAACTATCCTATATTCTGTGCACATCTATGTAAATTTTTAAATTTTGGCAATTTCTATTTTTTAAAAATCTGCTGGTATTTTGATTGGGATTGCATTTCATCTGTGGATCAATTTGGGGAAAACTGACATCTTAACAACACTGAGTCTTTCAACCCATTAACTTGGTATATTCATCCAACCATTTACTGAGGACTTAAAATTTCTCTCAATAATGTTTTGTAGATTTTGGCATAGAGGTCTTGTGTAAGATTTACTCCTAGACGTTTTATTTTTTTATGCTACTATAAAATGACATTAAAATTTTATTTTAATTTTTAATTGTTTTTTTGCTAGTATGTACAAGTGATTGCTGTATGATGACCTTGCATAGAGTGATATTGTTAAATTATTTATTAATTTTAATAGTTTTTCAATTGATTCTTTTGAATTATTTATTTTTATACAATTATGTACTCTGTAAATAATGCTAGTTTTACTTCTTCCTTTCCAATCTTTGTACCTCCTTTATGCTAAGTTCACTGTACTGGCCTGGGCCTCCAGTATAATATTGAATGGTAGTGGTGAAATTGGACATTTTTGTCTTTTTGCTAAACTCAGGGTGGGGAGCGTGTAATATTTTGCTATCAAGTATAATGTATGCTGTAGAACATTTCCTTTTATTTGCAGTTTGCTGAGATTTGTTTTTTAAATCAAGAACGGATGTTGAATTTTGTCAAATTTTTTTCTACATCTATTGAGAGGATTATAAGATTTTTCTCCCCTATTCTATTCATATAGTGAAACATTGATTGATTTTTGAATGTTAAATCAAACTTACATGCCTGGCATATAGCCATTATGTATTATCTTTTTTTGTATATTGATGGATTTAATTTATTAAATTTTGTTTAAGTTTTTTTGCCTCTATGCTTATAAGTAAGATTGGTCTGTGATTTTCATTTCTTGAAATGTCATTCTCAGATGTTGCTATCACCTGATGAAAGTAACGTTGGCTTTATAAAATGAGTTGGGAATTATTCATTGTTTTTCTTCTTTTTCCTGGAAGAGTTTGTGTAAGATTAGTATTATTTCTTCCAAAAATATCTGGAAGAATTAGAATATCTGGAAGCTATTAAAATATCTGGAAGCTATTAGAGCCTGGAGTTTTCCATATAGGAATGTTTTAAATTAGAAATCCAAATTATTTCATAGATACAGAAAGATTCTACTTATCTTTGTTTTAATTTTAGGAAATAGTGCTTTTCAAGAACTTGTTCATTTCATCCAAATTTTTAAATTTATTGGCATAAAGATGTATACTTAAAACCAAGTATATCAGTACTTACTAGTAATTATAAATAAATACTGAATGAAAGACAAAGATTTTCAACATTTATGAAAAAATTAAAAAACCAATTAAATGCTGTTTCTAAAAGACAAACTTTACATATAAGGATTGAAAGGGAAAAAACGCTCTATTTTCTTTATGTACTGAACACTTCTGGCCACACAATGTATGGGTTTTACCCCACACCAACCAATTCTCCAAGAGCAGCTTCATGTCCTAAAATTCAATTCAATTCTGACTCTATGTACCTAGAGTTAGCATCAGATGCCACAGATGAAGGACTCAGTTCCATGGGACTGCCCCCACTTCAGATGCCAATCACAAGTAGTCCCCGGGTTACCCACACTTCCGTCCAAATTGGCTACAAATTGGGGGTTCCCATGACTCCCTCCTCAGGTTTAATAATTTGCTATAATGGCTCATAGAATTCAGGGAAATACTTACATGTACCAGTTTATTATACAGTATAAAGGATATGATAAAGGATACAGATGAACAGTCAGACAAACAGGTACATAGAGTGAGTGCAGGAGCTTCTGTTCCCATGCAGTTGGGATGTGCCACCCTCCCAGCACATGGATGTATTCATCAACGCCAGAAACTCTCCAAACCCCATACTTTAGGGATTTTTATTGAGGCTTCATCACATAGGCATTATTAACTCAATCTCCAGCCTCTCTCCCCTCCCATGAGGATGGGTGTTGGGGCTGAAAGTTCCAAGGTTCTAAGCATGGTTTGGTCTTTCTGGTGACCAATCCCCATCTAGGAGTCCAACAAGAGTCATATTATTAAAACAAAACATTCCTATTACCCAGGAAATTCCAAGGGATTTAGGAGGTCTGTGTCAGGGTCTGGAGTAAAAGATCAAATATTAGAATAAGAGATGCTCCTAGCACTCCTATTACTCAGACGATTACAAGGGTTTTAGGAGCAATGTGTCAGGAACCAGGGGCAGAGATATATACATATACATATTCATACACATACACATATACAGGTACATATACATATTCATACACATACACATATACATGTACATATACACATATACATATTCATACACATATACAGGTACATATTCATATACATGTACATATACAAATATACATATTCATACACATATACATATACACATATAAATATTCATACACATACACATATACAGGTACATATACATATTCATACACACACATATACATGTACATATACATATTCATACACATAAACACATATAGGTACACATACACATATACATATACATACACATATTCATACACATATACAGGTACATATACACTTATATATATACTTATTATTTCACAAGGATATAGAAAGGTTGAAAGAAAAAAGGCGGAAAAAGATACACTATATAAATCAAAGACTAGTATGGGTATCTTAATTTCAGACAAAAGAAGACCAGTCAAAAAGTATTACTACATATAGAGTGCTGAAAAGATTAATAAAATTAATCTCTCTACTTAGACTAATGCAGTAAAAAAGAGAAAACATAAATTTTCATTATGACAAAAGGGTCAATTGAACAGAAAAGTTCTGAACTGTATGAACTTAGTAACAGCTTTAAGATATGTAAAGCAAAATTTGACAGACTAAAAGGAGAAATAAATACAAAATCATAACCGAAAATTTTAACATAACTCAGTAACTGATAGAGCAAGTAGACAAAAAAATCATTAAAGAAATAGAAGCTTGAAATATGGTTAGACAACTTTACTTAATTGAAAACTGCAACAAACAACTTCAGAACATATTCTTTTCAAGTATATATGAAACGTTTACTAAATACTACCACATATTGGGCATTAAAGTAAAGAGATGATATTATATATCTAACAGACATTAAAAGAAAATGAGTGTGTTATGAACAATTTTATGCCAATAAATATGACAATTTAGAAGACTTTTAAAAAATGGAGTAATATGGCCAGACTTTCATTTCAGAAAGATTGCTCTGGCTGCAGTGTGGAAAATGGGCTAGATTGGTGGCAAGACCAGAGGCAGTGAGGACATTAGAAGCCTATTGCAATAATCTAGGCAGTGACAACAGTGACCTAGATAAGGAAGCGGTGGTAGGGAGACTGAGAAGGGATCCAATGAAAGAGCAAGTAAGAAAGGAAAGCCGAGGGTCAGTGATTATGTGACACTGCAAAACATTGATTCAAAAAATATTTATTGAGTGCCTACTAGATGCCAGGCACTGTTTGCAATAGTCAGCCAGACAGATATGGTCCCTGCCTTAGTGATGTACCTTACCTATGACTGGTATCAGAGCTGGAAGTTGTACCTACGTGTCTTAACTCCAGATCCAAGCCTAGTACGCTTTCCACCAGATACAAGAGCCCAGACCTCCCCTCTGTCATATGATTCACTTTGTCTGTTACATCTGAGGCCAGTATAACTATCCTTGCGTCTGCCTTCTTGAGCCATCACAATGGCCAGGTTCTTCCAAGCAGCACTTATTGATTTAAAAACTTTATAAGAATAGACTGAACCCTCATAAATTTTCTTGGTTTGGCTCAAAGTTACATTCTCTAGGAGATGGCTATTCCAAAAATCAATATGCTTTCCTTTTAAAATGGAGCCCGGCTCTTTGTCATAGTGGCATTTGCAATCTGCTGGGCATTAGCACCTACTTCCTGGGATAGGGACAGCCTAGGTTTGGTGAAAATAGCTTCTTCCTCCGGCCACTTCAATCACCTTTGTCAAAAGCAAAGGATGTGGGGAGCCTGGCACCCTGAATTCATCTGGTTTGATCTTAGTTCCTCTTCTAACTATAGAACTGTAGAACACTGGAGCTGGAAGAAATTGCAGAAAACATTTAATCCAACCCACACATTTTAGAGAGCAAGAAATCAAGGCTCACAGAAGTAGAATGACTTGAAAAGTCCCACAGCCACTTTTATATGAACCCAGGACTAGAATCCTTGTCTTTCCAGCGCTTTTTCCTCTAATACCACACATCTGTGCCATAGCATTGAGTCAGGGATCTATTCTTACTTGCTTTATATTTTGGAAAAATAAAACTTTAGTTTTTGCTCCAAAGGACCATTTCTAATTCAAATCCCCTTCTGTATTCACGTCCTGTGTTGGCCCTTTGCCATTGTGTCTGGCTGAAGGGAGGCTAGAACCTATGCCAGGCAAAGGAGAAGCAGGTACTAGTTCAGTTGATTTCAAGGACCCAGGGAAGAGCCTTCTTCTTCTCACCTGCTTTAGGTATCTAAAATTTCTAAAAGAAAACTTTTCATTATACAAGGAGAGCTAAAGCCCATGGTGCAAATATCCCAAGAAGGAAAACGCAATGGCTTCAGCTGACACTGAATAGCAAATAACTGACATTGGATCCCTTCCTGAAGCACTTTTTTATAGTCAGAATGAAAGACAGTGCAAAAGGGCACTAGGATCCTTCCTTCAAAAGGATGGAGGGAAGTTCACTGTACTAGAAGAAAGGAATAGAAGGGGTGTGTATGCATGTGTGTGTGTGTGTGTGTGTGTGTGTGTGTGTGTATGTACATGCAGGTATTATAGGGGTGGAACTAGGAGCTTTCAAAGACAAATTTGTCTACAATGACAACTCTATATATCACACCTTGGTCCTGTCTTGACCCTATCTGTCAGTCTAAGGTGTCTGCATCCTCAACCTGGACCTGCATGTCTAAACACTTCCATCCCAGGAGCCAGTGGCAAGGAACGTGGGGAGCAGAATGTCTTCAAGCCAGTGAGCACCTAGGCAGCTGTGCACCACAGATGAATCCCCAGACTAACAGCAACTGAGCCTTGTGATTCGTTCTTTGTTATAGTTGTCGTGAAAATTCTCTATGCAAGAATTTTTAGTATGAGACAGTACATACTAGCACTCTGTATGATGCTTTAATGGTGGATATATGTCACCATACATTTATCCAAACCCACACATGGGCACCACCAAGACTGAGCCGTAGTATAAACTATGGACTCTGGGTGACTGCGATGTGTCAGGGTAGGTTCGTCACTTGCTACAAATGGACCACTCTGGCGGAGGATGTTGTTAATGGAGGAGGCTGTACGTGTGGGGGAGATCTCCGTACCTTCCACTCAACTTTGCTGTAAACCTAAAACAGTTCTGAAAGATAAAGTCGGTTAAAAAAGAATTCTCAGTTCACGGTGCCTGGTGGGTTGGCTGGGAATTCCTGCAGGTGGTACAAAGCAGAGGTAGCAGGTGGAGTGAATGAGGCTCAGATGGGAACCACGGGCTCTACCATCTCTGCCTCTCACTGTGTGGCCTTGACCTCTGTTTCCTCGATTGTAAAATGAGGAGGACGGGCTCGGGGATCCACAGCTGCATTCTGATTTCATGGTCTTCACTAAAGATACTTTTCCAGGTTCTGTCTTCTTGAAAGAACTGTGCCTTGAAATAAAGGGATAACTAGGCACCCAGAAAAGACCCCACTTTCTCAGTGGAGGCCCTCAGGGCTCCATCCGGTTTTGTTGGCCAGGTCCAGAAGTATTGCCATTGATCCAGCTAAGGTTCTGTCCTCATCCAAGGGGGCCTCTGTGCTCTGGGTTCTACTCAGAGTAGGTGCTGGGGCTGCTCATAGGGGGGACAGAATCTCTTCTGCACTTCCCACAGCAAGCTGGCCTCTCACCCAGAAAGATCACGGTCTTCCTGGGAGGAGCTTCAGCCATGAGCCCAAGCCCAGGAACCTGACAGCGGGGTGGGTTTGCTGACATTCAGGCCAGAAGGTCATTTCTCCTCGGGCCTGTTTTGTTCTTCTTCCTCCCTTCCCTTCCCAGGATGCCACCGTTGGGCCAGCAGGAGCTTCAGAGATGTGCTTATCTTTCTCTTGCAGTTCCTGGCAGACACTGAGTCTACCCAAAGCAGAATGTTATTTTTAACATCAGCCGGCAGTTCCCGAGTCTCTCACCCTGGGACTCATGCTTGCACTACAGCCCCTCGTCAGGGCCTCGGCATCTTCAAGCGAGCAGTAAACTCCAGCCCCGATGCCTGCTGGGTTGGGACTTCACAACCACATTTCTCTACTCCCTTTAAATTCAGATAAGCGTTTGCGCAGCTCACCTACCACGCCTGTTTGGTAGCAGCAGGAGTTAAAGAACTCTGGCAGCTTCTAAGCCTTTGATCAGTGAAAGCATTTGATGGAATCAAGCAAGTTTTCAAGGTTTTGCTCCTGCTTATCTAGCAAAACACCAAACCCCAGCCCTCATTCAGGACTGCAGGCAGGCTTGGATGTCTGTACCCTGACTTGCTGCCTGCTGCATCGCTGCAGGGACAAGCCCATCCATTTAGCGCTCCTTGTAATTGGAGGAGTAATTTATTTCCCTTGGTCTCTTTCCATTCCACCCAGCGCCCACATCTTTCTTTTCCTTCGAAGTGTTTTCGTACCTTCTTCTCCTCTTCGGAGTTCAGCAATCTCCCCCCGACTCTTTCTGCACTGCCCAAAGCACACACCTGTGGGCTGGTCCTGGGATATATGAGATGAGTGATAGAGATTCAAGCAGTTCAGGTCAGACCAGCGTATTACAAGCCCCCACCCTCCCCCCCACACACAGTGCTTCTATCCTTCTGGGTTAGCCCTGGAAATGGCTTTGGCAGGGTGGGTACTAGGCCATTGACTGAGTCTTTAGCTGAAGGGCTGCCCAGGTTCTTTGCTCTTCCCTCTGAGAGAATTTCCCACAGAAGCAGGGAACCAGGTTGAGGATAGTCTACACAATTTTTCCTGGGTCTTTTCTGGAAATCTGTTGGTGGCGTCTTGTTGGAAAGGATCTAATTACATGGAAGAAAACAGTTGCATCCAGAGTTGGGGGCAGTGGTTTGCCGTGTACATAAAAATGAGAAGAGTAATTCCATGGCAAGGAAGCGTTGCCCTTCCAGGGAGCTGGCTACGCCCCAGAGTACTTCCAGTACCTGTTCTGTGCTGGGCAGCAAGCTGGGGCCTGGGCCTTGCTGAGAGTGCTAGGCCCTTGGTGGTCCAGCCCTGGGCATTCAATGATTCAGAGGAGAAGGGGCCCAGGGTTTCCATCTGATCACTTTCTTCCCTAGTCTTTTCTGCGTCATGGGAAAGACAAAGCCTATGGCAAAAAGTTCAGGAGATGAAAATTCATTCAGAAAGGAGCCCATAGGGGGTGTGTGTGTGTGTGTGTGTGTGTGTGTGTGTGTTGTATGTTGTGTGTGTGTTGTGTGTACGTGTGCCTGTTGGGGGATACTTGTAACATTGATGGTTTTTATTTCAGGACAATGGAATGTAGCAAAAATGCTCTCTTTACGGACACACCCATGAATGCTCACTCTATATACATTCCCTGCAAAGGAAATGTTCTTCTTTCTGCTGTGTGTCCATCCAGTGGGGTCTTCCAGCATGCTAATTCAATATCTTAATTTTTTTAAGATCCTGGAAAAGGCTCCGATATACCCTCGGGAGCACGAGAGGATGCAGAGGAGCTGGCAGCAGCTTCCTCCCCTCCATGTCTGCTCCCTCAAAGGCCTCCAAGGAGCCATGAAAGAGAAGAGCATGAGGCAGTCTGGGGAGCCGAGAGCTGGATGCAGAGTTCATCCTGGGGTCAGGGTCGGCAAGCTAAGTAGCTGAAGCTCTGCCTGGAAGGAGAGGCTGAGTCAAAAGCTGAGGGTCAAGGTGAGAGGGTGGTTGGGAGATGGACAGCTGTGGCTGGTTTACTTCTCAAGAGAAAGTCCTGCAGGCGGGGCATATGTTCAGAAATGGTCCTCTGCATAACCATCATCCACTCTCCGCTTCTACATGGCCTTCCGAATCTCCCCTCCCGCCTCTGCCAGACTGCAGTAAAATGGCTGTCAGGAAATCAATCATTTCCAACCTAGTGCAAATTTAAGCCAATGCATTCACTCTCCCAGGGTCGTTTGCATTGTAAGCCTTAGCCCTGATTGCAAAATAAAAGCCTTTTCTCCTTATAAAGGACAGTCACACATCAACCCACTGACAGGAGAGAAATTTTAGGGGCAGGAGACCTTCTGGACTTTGGAACTTTAGTTCCTTCCAGCTCCAGTCCTGCTCTGGAGAAGAACAGGAGGCTGCTTCCAAGGTTTGACCTATCAAGTTGGAAACCTCTCCTCCACTTGCCTTCAGTAGTACCTGAAATTCTCACTATTTGTCTCTTAAGGTTAAAGCATTTCCCTGCAAAGCCAAGTTTCCTCAACTGTTGTCTAGGATGGGGTCAATACAGTGACTGGACAAGAAACAATCATATTCATTTCCACATCATGGTGACATCTCAGACCTGGACATAACACAGAACAGTTCATTTTGATGTCCAGAAGAGGAAAGAAGCACGATGTGGTAGAAAGAGGCCTAAATTTAAAGTCAGGAGACCTGAGTCCATTAATAGCTATGTGGTCTTAAATAGCTTATCTTTTATATCCTCATCTGAAAAATGAAATGCAAGCTGTTTTTCATGGGATGGTTGTGAGAGTCAAAAGAGAGAGTTCATGTGAAAGAACTTTTAAAGCTGTAAGTCCTATAAAAATGTAAGTTTTTGTGATATTTGAATTTGTGAGACATAACTCCTTCCTTTTGCTGATGGGTCCCTCCAAGGCACTGGGCCTGCAATTCAGGTTCCTGCCACTAGAGGGACAGTGTTGTCTATTATTAGCCTGCAAAAACCAAGCATTGTACTTAGGCACTTCAAGCCTATGAACCACAGCAGTTACCTGGAGGTCTCTGTGCATGCTGGGACCCCAGGCTTGGATAACAGCCCCTTCACAATAATGTGAACTTTATTTGCTTTACCTCAGGACCTGGAACTAAGTCTGTACTTCTTTTTAGATGCTTCCAGTCCCTGAAAGTAGTAAAGGAGCCCAAGAGTAACTGTCCTTAATAAATCAAGTCATGGACACTGCCTGATGTCATTTTGATAAACTGAGTTGTCTCACAGCCTAAAAATGAGGCTACTGGTTCTATCTTGCTCTTGGTTTCACAAAGCCAGACTTTTCCATCTTAGGTGAGCATGTAATAAGTGAGACTTTCTTTAAGCTTTATTGAGGGGATCCCAAATGGTCCAGTCTGTGGTGGTTAGTCCCAAAATGCACCATCACAGGTCACTTCATCCTCTGTCTACTAGGCAACATTTGCATCTCATTTAGACAATTGTTAATGTGGTACAGGCTGTAAGCCCTGAAACCCATCTCTCAGGGAATTTGGCTTTAACAGCAGAACATGAAGAACAGCTTTCCAGCCAATCGGTTGGATGCAGGGCTCATAAAACTTGAGGGTGGCCAGAATTACAAGGTCAGAGCCCAACATAGAGATACATGCAGGAGACATTCCAGCTTCTCCTTCCTCCAGCTGTGCACTAGCCAGGGGACTAGACAACTCAGTGATATTTTTACCCCATTCTCCATGTTCCTTCTTTACTTTGTCTCTATGCTACACTGTCTCCAGAGAGTTGGGGGTGAGGCTGTCAGTTTTCCCATAGTATCATTCCTGCCTGAGTGCTGGAGACTGAAGCACTGGGCTCCTGGACCCTGAGCAAAAGCTTAACTCATGTTAGAGCGGCAACCAATGTTAATTTTCTAAAAGATGTCCCATGCATCAGGAGCTACGTGGAAACCTGGGATCTGTAGAGCTGAGCCACTAAGCTAGGAACACTCCAACTTACTCCTAGATTTCTAATGCATGTCAGTAGAGGATAGGTAGAGACCCTTTTCAGAGAGGAGGAGGAGGAGGAGGAGTGCTTTGCCCCCAGTACTTTTTGGAACAGAGAAGATCCAAGACCTATCTGTATTTGGCTCCAGGCTGTGTGTTACTTCTTAATGGAACTCCTCAAGTCTCTCTCTATAAACTTCCAGGGGGGCGAAGCGTCGTCATGTTAATAGCCTGAAATTGGCCATGATCAGGTATTTATACCACAGAAATTGGCAAGCATGACAAACCAGGGTCCTTTTTTGTCCCAGATGGCTGGTTATTAAACATTTTCCACACCCCTGCACAAGGCCATCAGGGAAGGTGCAGCAGATAACACTAGCTGTTTGTCCATACTTATTCTTAAGTAAGCTCTGCCCTTAAAACCCAACCACTGGGGCTTCCCTGGTGGCGCAGTGGTTGAGAATCTGCCTGCCAATGCAGGGGACACGGGTTCGAGCCCTGGTCTGGGAAGATCCCACATGCCACGGAGCAGCTGGGCCCGTGAGCCACAACTACTGAGCCTGCGCGTCTGGAGCCTGTGCCCCGCAACGGGAGGGGCCGCGATAGTGAGAGGCCCGCGCACCGCGATGAAGAGCGGTCCCCGCACCGCGATGAAGAGTGGCCCCCGCTTGCCGCAACTAGAGAAAGCCCTCGCACGAACCGAAGACCCAACACAGCCAAAAATAAAGAATAAATAAATAAATAAAGTAGCTATAAAATTTAAAAAAAAAAAAAAAAAAAAAAAAAAACCCAACCACTGCGGCTCCCGGGGCACGGGCACGGCGGGCTGGTGGCGGGCGCTCATGCTCACCGCCCGGCGCTACCCTTGGCCCACGAACGTGCTGCTCTACGCCGCGCTCTTCCTAGCCGGCGACACGCTGCAGCAGCGGCTGCAGGGCGGCCCTGCCAACTGGCGGCAGACGGGGCGCGTGGCCACCGTGGCCGTGGCCTTCCACGCGAACTTCAACTATGTGTGGCTGCGCCTGCTGGAGCGCGTGCGCCGTCCTGGCCAAGGTGCTGTGCGACTTGGCGCTCGGCGGGCCGGTGTACGTCTCTGCCTTCTACTTCGGTATGAGTATTCTCTAGCAAAAGGATGACATATTTTTGGACCTGAGACAGAAATTCTGGAATACATATAAGAGTGGTCTGACGTACTGGCCTTTTGTACAGGCAGCTGTTCTGTCTTAAGCTGGGCACGGTCCAGACCTTTACCTACTTTGGCTCCAGGCCCATAAAATTGTATTGTCTTGGAGATGGTTATGATTTGTAGGCTTTGATGCCCCTGGCCCAACCTGCACGTACCCTCTGAAAACCATCTCGTCACACCTCTCCCCAGCTCTACAAAGACTGGATTGTTTGTCTTTAAGAATTGGGTGGAGGGGGCTTCCCTGGTGGCGCAGTGGTTAAGAATCCGCCTGCTAATGCAGGGGACACGGGTTCGAGCCCTGGTCCGGGAAGATCCCACATGCTGTGGAGCAACTAAGCCCGTGCACCACAACGACTGAACCTGTGCTCTAGAGCCCACGAGCCACAACTACTGAGCCCACGTGCCACAACTACTGAAGTCCGTGAGCCTAGAGCCTGTGCTCCGCAACAAGAGAAGCCACTGCAATGAGAAGCCCGCGCACCACAACGAAGAATAACCCCCACTCACCGCAACTAGAGAAAGCCCGCATGCAGCAACCAAGATCCAACACAGCCAAAAATAAAATAAATTAAATAAATAAATTTTTTAAAAAAAGAATTGGGCAGAGGGAATTCCCTGCAGTCCAGTGGTTAGAACTCCATGCTTCCACTGCAGGGGCCCTGGGTTTGATCCCTGGTCAGGGAACGAAGATCCCGCAAGCCACGTGGCATGGCCAAAACAAAAAAGGGGGAATTGGGTGGAATCGTGATAGTTGGGCCTTCTCCAAACCACTAAATTACCCTTTGCGATGGTTAATTTTATCTGTCCACTTGACTGGGCCACAGGGTGCCCAGATATTTGGTCAAACATTATTCTGGGTGTTTCTCTGAAGGTGTTTTTGGATGAGAGTAACATTTCTGTTTTTTTTTTTGTCTGAAACATTTATATTAACATACTTCCATACAAATAACCCAATGAAAGTTTAGTATTACTTGTTTTGTTTGTTTTATTTTATACTGCAGGTCCTTGTTAGTCATCAATTTTATACACATCAGTATATACATGTCAATCCCAATCGCCCTATTCAGCACACCACCATCCCCACCCCACCGCAGTTTTCCTCCCTTGGTGTCCATATGTCTGTTCTCTACCTCTGTGTCTCAACTTCTGCCCTGCAAACCGGCTCATCTGTACCATTTTTCTAGGTTCCACATACATGCGTTAATATACGATATTTGTTTTTCTCTTTCTGACTTACTTCACTCTGTATAACAGTCTCTAGATCTATCCACGTCTTAGCAAATGACTCAATTTCGTTCCTTTTTATGGCTGAGTAATATTCCATTGTACATATGTACCACAACTTCTTTAAGCATTCATCTGTCGATGGGCATTTAGGTTGCTTCCATGACCTGGCTATTGTAAATAGTGCTGCAATGAACACTGGGGTGCATGTGTCTTTTTGAATTATGGTTTTCTCTGGGTATACGCCCAGTAGTGGGATTGCTGGATCATATGGTAAATCTATTTTTAGTTTTCCAAGGAACCTCCATACTGTTCTCCATAGTGGCTGTATCAATTTACATTCCCACCAACAGTGCAAGAGGGTGCCCTTTTCTCCACACCCTCTCCAGCATTTGTTGTTTGTAGATTTTCTGATGATGCCCATTCTAACTGGTGTGAGGTGATACCTCATTGTAGTTTTGATTTGCATTTCTCTAATAATTAGTGATGTTGAGCAGCGTTTCATGTGCTTCTTGGCCATCTGTATGTCTTCTTTGGAGAAATGTCTATTTAGGTCTTCTGCCCATTTTTGGATTGGGTTGTTTGTTTCTTTAATATTGAGCTGAATGAGCTGTTTATATATTTTGGAGAGTAATCCTTTGTCCATTGATTCGTTTGCAAATATTTTCTCCCATTCTGAGGGTTGTCTTTACATCTTGTTTACGATTTCCTTTGCTGTGCAAAAGCTTTGAAGTTTCATTAGGTCCCATTTGTTTATTTTTGTTTTTATTTCCATTACTCTAGGAGGTGGATCAAAAAAGATCTTGCTGCGATTGATGTCAAAGAGTGTTCTTCCTATGTTTTCCACTAAGTTTTATAGTGTCCGGTCTTACATTTAGGTCTCGAATACATTTTGAGTTTATTTTTGTGTATGGTGCTAGGGAGTGTTCTAATGTCATTCTTTTACATGTAGCTGTCCAGTTTTCCCAGCACCACTTATTGAAGAGACTGTCTTTTCTCCATTGTATATCTTTGCCTCCTTTGTCATAGATTAGTTGACCATAGGTGCGTGGGTTTATCTCTGGGCTTTCTATCCTGTTCCACTGATCTATGTTTCTGTTTTTGTGCCAGTACCATATTGCCTTGATTACTGTAGCTTTGTAGGAGAGTCTGAAGTCAGGGAGTCTGATTCCACCAGCTCTGTTTTTTTCCCTCAAGACTGCTTTGGCTATTCGGGGTCTTTTGTGTCTCCATACAAATTTTAAGATGATTTGTTCTAGTTCTATAAAAAATGCCATTGGTAATTTGATAGGGATTGCATTGAATCTGTAGATTGCTTTGGGTAGTATAGTCATTTTCACAATATTGATTCTTCCAGTCCAAGAACATGGTATATCTCTCCACCTGTTGGCATCATCTTTAATTTCTTTCATCAGTGTCTTATAGTTTTCTGCATACAGGTCTTTTTTCTCCCTACGTAGGTTTATTCCTAGATATTTTATTCTTTTTGTTGCAATGGTAAATGGGAGTGTTTCCATAATTTCTCTTTCAGATATTTCATCATTGGTATATAGGAATGCAAGAGATTTCTGTGCATTAATTTTGTATCCTGCAACTTCACCAAATTCATTGATTAGCTCTAGGAGTTTTCTGGTGTCATTTTTAGGATTCTCTATGTATAGTATCATGTCATCTGCAAACAGTGACAGTTTTACTTCTTCTTTTCCAATTTGTATTCCTTTTATTTCTTTTTCTTCTCTGATTGCCATGGCTAGGACTTGCAAAACTATGTTGAATAATAGTGGTGAGAGTGGACATCCTTGTCTTGTTCGTGATCTTAGAGGAAATGCTTGCAGTTTTTCACCATTGAGAATGATGTTTGCTGCGGGTTTGTCATATATGGCCTTTATTATGCTGAGGAAAGTTCCCTCTATGCCCACTTTCTGGAGAGTTTTTATCATAAATGGGTGTTGAATTTTGTCAAAAGCTTTTTCTGCATCTATTGAGATGATCATATGGTTTTTCTTCTTCAATTTGTTAATATGGTGTATCACATTGATTGATTTGCGTATATTGAAGAATCCTTGCATCCCTGGGATAAATCCCACTTGATCGTGGTGTATGATCCTTTTAATGTGTTGTTGGATTCTGTTTGCCAGTATTTTGTTGAGGATTTTTGCATCTATATTCATCAGTGATATTGGTCTGTAATTTTCTTTTTTTGTAGTACCTTTGTCTGGTTTTGGTATCAGGGTGATGGTGGCCTCATAGAATGAGTTTGGGAGTGTTCCTTCCTCTGCAATTTTTTGGAAGAGTTTGAGAAGGATGGGTGTTAGCTCTTCTCTAAATGTTTGATAGAATTCACCTGTGAAGCCATCTGGTCCTGGACTGTTGTTTGCTGGAAGATTTTTAGTCACAGTTTCAATTTCATTACTTGTGGTTGGTCTGTTCATATATTCTACTTCTTCCTGGTTCAGTCTTGGAAGGTTACACCTTTCTAAGAATTTGTCATATCTTCCTGGTTGTCCATTTTATTGGCATAGAGTTGCTTTTAGTAGTCTCTTAGGATGTTTTGTATTTCTGCGGTGTCTGTTGTAACTTCTCCTTTTTTATTTCTAATTTTACTGATTTGAGTCCTCTCCCTCTTTTTCTTGATGAGTCTGGCTAATGGCTTATCAATTTTGTTTATCTTCTCAAAGAACCAGCTTTTAGTTTTGTTGATCTTTGCTATTGTTTTCTTTGTTTCTATTTCATTTATTTCTGCTCTGATCTTTATGATGTCTTTCCTTCTGCTAACTTTGGGTTTTGTTTGTTCTTCTTTCTCTAGTTCCTTTAGCTGTAAGGTTAGATTGTTTATTTGAGATTTTTCTTGTTTCTTGAGGTAGGCTTGTATAGCTATAAACTTCCCTCTTAGAACTGCTTTTGCTGCATCTCATAGTTTTTGGATCGTCGTGTGTTCATTGTCATTTGTCTCTAGATATTTTTTGATTTCCTCTTTGATTTCTTCAGTGATCTCTTGGTTATTTAGTAACATATTGTTTAGCCTCCATGTGTTTGTGTTTTTTACGTTTTCTTCCCTGTAATTGATTTCTAATCTCATAGCATTGTGGTCAGAAAAGATGCTTGATATGATTTCGATTTTCTTAAATTTACTGAGGTTTGATTTGTGACCCAAGATGTGATCTATCCTGGAGAATGTTCTGTGCGCACTTGAGAAGAAAGTGTAATCTGCTGTTTTTGGATGGAATGGCCTATAAATATCAATTAAATCTATCTGGTGTATTGTGTCATTTAAAGCTTCTGTTTCCTTATTTATTTTCATTTTGGATGATCTGTCCATTGGTGTAAGTGAGGTGTTAAAATCCCCCACTATTATTGTGTTACTGTCGATTTCCTCTTTTACAGCTGTTAGCAGTTGCCGTATGTATTGAGGTGCTCCTATGTTGGGTGCATATATGTTTAGAATTGTTATGTCTTCTTCTTGGATTGATCCCTTGATCATTATGTAGTGTCCTTCCTTGTCTCTTGTAACATTCTTTATTTTAAAGTCTATTTTATCTGATATGAGTATTGCTACTCCAGCTTTCTTTTGATTTCCATTTGCATGGAATATCTTTTTCCATCCCCTCACTTTCAGTCTGAATGTGTCCCTAGGTCTGAAGTGGGTCTCTTGTAGACAGCATATATATGGGTCTTGTCTTTGTATCCATTCAACAAGCCTGTGTCTTTTGGTTGGAGCATTTAATCCATTCACGTTTAAGGTAATTATCGATATGTATGTTCCTATGACCATTTTCTTAATTGTTTTGGGTTTGCTTTTGTAGGTCCTTTTCTTCTCTTGTGTTTCCCACTTAGAGAAGTTCCTTTAGCATTTGTTGTAGAGCTGGTTTGGTGGTGTTGAATTCTCTTAGCTTTTGCTTGTCTGTAAAGCTTTTGATTTCTCCATCAAATCTGAATGAGATCCTTGCCGGGTAGAGTAATCTTGGTTGTAGGTTCCTTCCTTTCATCACTTTAAGTATATCATGCCACTCCCTTCTGGCTTGTAGAGTTTCTGCTGAGAAATCAGCTGTTAACCTTATGGGAGTTCCCCTGTATGGTATTTGTCGTTTTTCCCTTGCTGCTTTCAATAATATTTTCTTTGTCTTTAATTTTTGCCAATTTGATTACTATGTGTCTCGGCCTGTTTCTCCTTGGGTTTATCCTGTATGGGACTCGCTGCGCTTCCTGGACTTGGGTGGCTATTTCCTTTCCCACGTTAGGGAAGTTTTTGACTATAATCTCTTCAAATATTTTCTCTGGTCCTTTCTCTCTCTCTTCTCCTTCTGGGACCCCTATAATGTGAATGTTGTTGCGTTTAATGTTGTCCCAGAGGTCTCTTAGGCTGTCTTCATTTCTTTTCATTCTTTTTTCTTTAGTCTGTTCTGCAGCAGTGAGTTCCACCATTCTGTCTTCCAGGTCACTTATCCGTTCTTCTGCCTCAGTTATTCTGCTACTGATTCCTTCTGCCAGTGTAGTGTGTAGTGTAGTGTAGTGTAGTGTGTAGTGTAGTGTAGTTTTCATTTCAGTTATTGTATTGTTCATCTCTGTTTTTTGTTCTTTAATTCTTCTAGGTCTGTGTTAAACATTTCTTGCATCTTCTTGATCTTTGCCTCCATTCTTATTCCGAGGTCCTGGATCATCTTCATTATGATTATTCTGAATTCTTTTTCTGGAAGGTTGCCTATCTCCACTTCATTTAGTTGTTTTTCTGGGGTTTTATCTTGTTCCTTCATCTGGTACATAGCCCTCTGCCTTTTCATCTTGTCTATCTTTCTGTGAATGTGGTTTTTGTTCCACAGGCTGCAGGATTATAGTTTTTCTTGCTTCTGCTGTCTGCCCTCTGGTGGTTGAGGCTATCTAAGAGGCTTGATGGGAGGCTCTGGTGGCGGGTAGAGCTCGAGAGTAACATTTATATTGGTAGACTAAGTCAAACAGATTGCCTTCCCTAATGTGGGTGGGCCCTGTCCAATCAGCTGAAGGCCTGAATAGAACAAAAAGGCTGCCCTCATCCCAAGTAATAGAATTCTTACTGCCTGACTGCGTTCAAACTGGGACACTGGCTTTTTTTCTACTGTTGGACTCGAAACATTGGCTCTTCCTATGTCTTGAGCCTGTTGGCCTTCAAATGGGAGCTACCCCATCAGCTCACCTGGTTCTCAGGCCTTCAGACTCAGACTGGAACTAAACCATCACCCCTCCTGGGTCTCCAGCTTGCTGACTCACCCTGCAGATTTGGGACCTGTCTCCGTAATCATGTGAGTCAATTCCTTATAATAAATGTCCTTCTCTCTCTCTATACACAGCCCTTTGGTTCTGTTTTTTGGGAGAACCCTGAATGTTTCCCCCTGTTATGTATGTTAATATTTCATAGTTTGTGGTTCATGCAGTGTGGTTGTCTGGGTGATGACCACCAGCTCAGATTTACTCTGGACGTTAATTTCTGGGACCCCCCCCCCGAAATCATAATATTTAGGTGGTCATCCACTCCTACTCCACAGCCTCTGTATATAACCTGAAAATGGAAATTCAGCCAGGTAGCCAGATAATGGCCCAACAACAGAACTGACTACATTTTCACTTTAGGTTGACAGTGGATGGAATATGTATGTTGTGAATTCTGTGAATGTTGGGGACCGAGAATTGATTCCGGTAGGATTGCAAGCCATTTTGGAGCTGAGACTATCACAGTGTTTGATGATGCTTCCTAGTGAAGGACTCGGTCAATGTGATTGATACTCTACCTCAATACTGAGGTCCAAGAATTGGGCAGACACCTGCCGTGTCTGAATATTGCCTTTCTACTATTCATGATGAAGAACTATTTGTTCATTTTCTAACACTCATATCAGTGTCCTATCCCTCTGAGCCATGGAGCCAGAATACTCTTTTCATATTTTGGGCGGAAAGGGTTGTAAAAGCAACACCAGTCGCTTCATTTCTAAGTTTAAATTTTATGTGTAAAATATGTATATTAAATTTTTAGGGTAATGTGATTTAATGTAAATGAAAAATAAATGAATTTTAATTAAGTTAAAAAAACAAAACAGAAAAACGCAACCACTGTTTTGTTTATGGTGGCAACTTGCTCAGCCGAAAAACCACACATCACAGCCTCCCTGGAGGCTAGAGTCATATGACCCAGTTCTGGCCAGAAGGAACTAGAAACTTGCTGGGAAAGGTCTTGCTTCTTTACGTGGGCACCTCTCTTTCCTCCTTAATTTTTGCTGCTCCTTCATCCTAACTGGAATGATGACTGGAGGGTGTCTCTCTTATACCGTGGAGGGACACATTCCAAAAATGGCCAAGCAGAGAGCCAAAAGGAGCTAGGACGTGAATGACACCATGGAGCTGGCAGCCCCCTGAACTCCCCACTTCCAGACTTCTTAGGTGAAAAGTATCCCTATTTGGTCAAACTCCTCAGTTGGTTCTCTTTACATGCAGCCCAGTGAAATCTCTTACTAAGAACGAAAACTTTCCTTAAGAAGGGATGTTTGCGCTGATTCGATGGGAAGAGGCAGGAACTAAATGTCAGTTAAATGGAGCATTTACTTTGTGCCAAGTAAGCAGGTTCGCTGGGTTGCATAGCACTCGGATTTGCACCCCCTGAACTCCTGATCTCTCCCTGCTACTAATGCCGGGAATTTGCCAGGTGAAAAGGAAAACCATGATGAGGTTGCTAAGGCGATCAAAGCTTTGTTTTGTCCCTAGGGGTATCATTTCGTGGATTAATTGGCAGTAGGCTCCCATACAGCAGGCTGAAGATGAATTCAGGCTGGAACCAGCCAACCTGGCATAGCAAACAGTAGCCTCTCTTCCTCCCTCTCCTACCCTGGTCCACCAACAGCCTTCCAATCTTATTCCCAAATTCTCAGCCTCCAGGCAAGCTAGCCCGCCCTCTTCTGCCTGCCACAAGCTGCTTTCCCAGGGAGGGGTCTTTTGAATTCAAGTACAGAAAATCCTCATATTAAAAAAAAAAACAAGGCCTTCAACCGGTTGCTAGGGTTTCCTGCTTACCGAGCTTTCCTAGGAAAGCGACTCGTCTCTATAGAGACGGCCAACGTCACTGGTGGCTGTACAGCAGCTCGGAGACAGGCTGCCTTTTCCAAAAAACATTTCTATCAGAGCCACTCTCACTGAAGTGTGTGCCTGGGGGCAGGGGAGGGAGAGGACCCTGGAGTCAATGGTGGCCTTAAATCCATCTCAACCTTTCTCTCTCTCCTTTGTATTGCAAACAGACAGAGCAGGCATTTCCAGTAATAAAGAGCATTTCTCTCTGTATTTCTACTTTTCTTCTGACCCATGGAAAGATTAGGTTCCTACCACACCCATTTATGTGAGTACACACAAACACACACACACACACACACACACACACACACAGTTCCAACTGGATAAATGGCAGCTTAACGGGGGTGCATTTGATGGAACACTCAGGGATCCCATCTTGTTTATGAGGGCTCAAGGCTGTCTCAGCCCCAAGTCCCCAAGAGCCCTTGAGTCAACCCAAGACAAGGGAGTTTGGGGTGTGGGGAACCCTCTTCCATATCTTAGAGAGGAATGCAAAGTCATCTAGGCAAAGCTATCATACATCTGCACTAAGATGCCTTATAAATAGAGTGATCATATAGTTTATCGTCCATATCAGGACATCTATGAGAAGAAATCTTAATAATTATATTAAATATGGAACAACCACCATGAGTGTCTGAGCAAACTAGGACTTCGATCAGTTCACTTAATACTTGGAAATATGTGCTTCACAAACAATACACAGAAGAAAATGTCTTCCTGCATCCTGCTCTCCCCGGAGGGCCTCACTGCTCCTAAAAATTGAGAAATTTGGAAAAATTGGAAGTTTTTGAAGACCCTGTAGGTTCAGAAGTGAAGAAGAGAATGACATTATTGAAGGATTAGAAGATAGATTTTTAAGAATAAAGACCCTTGTATATATGATATTTTACACATGGTATCTGAGGATAATTACCTACCAGCAATATATGAGTGCCTGTCTCTACACACTTTCATCTACATGTGTCTTCTTAAATCTTTTAAGCCATTGTCTCTCCAATGTTCTTCAGAACCAAGCCATTCTTCTTAAGTCTGGCCACTCTTTCTCTGTTCACAGCCAGACTTTCGTCTCCTCAAAAATTCAGTGCTGACTTGATGAAGACAAGCACAGGGACTGTATGTAGCTCACCTTGGCCTGTATCTGAGGAAAGTGCCATACTAGCGAGATGGAAGGAGCTGGCTTCTTCACATCATGTTATAAAATCCTGCAAGGCATCTACTGCTCTCCTTTTTCAGAAATTCTGGCCTCACGCTTGTTAGTTTGTCCAAGCAAACTTTAGCATCAGCGAATCACTTCCAGTTTTTTTTTTTTCCTTGAAGTATTGTTTTGAGGTATTAACATACAGGTTAATGTAGGGGAAAATGACATCTTCATGTTAAGTCTTTCTGTTTTCTTACGCAAGAAATTGGTTTACCTTTCCATTTTGTTTGTCTTCTTTTGTGTGAGGTTATTTTTTTTTTTAATACAAATTCTTGGACAACGATTCTGGATAATCTAATTTAGTGTACTTGGAGCTGGGCCAATGAAAAGAGCATCAGGGGTACAGGGAAAGAGCCCAAGGGCTCAAAAGACAAGCTTAGCATAGTTGATTTCACAACATCAGATTACAGATCATTTCACATCCTAGAGTCTGCCTCCAATCCTGAAATTGGGAGGCAAACATTTTCCCTAAATTGCAGTGTTAATAATCGTGGGTAGAACAGCTTTCTAAGTGTTGAACCAGGAACCTGGCCAACAGTGTTGACATGGAAAGATACTGGACTTAGAGTCCAAGGACATGGGCTAGCGATCTGGTTCTACCACTCACCAGCTCCATGAACTTGAAAAGTCTGACTTAGTTTCTCTGTCTCTTTTTACTCCACCATCTGTAATGTAGACTAATAATACTCCCTACCCGAAATCGTTGTGAGGATCAAATAAAATCACATAACGATTTACACATGAACACCTGAGCAATAGCTGAAAGCTATTAAACATGATTAAGAAGTGAGATGTCATTTGTATAATTTTTTCTAATGGGAAATTATATTTTAAGTCACAAACATCTGACCTGTAGTTTTGGAAATCCAACATGCCCTTGAATTTGGGATACTTATAGACTGCAAGAATTCATACCTATGCTTCTCACATACTTCAAGAAAGAAAACCCATCATGGCGAGGTTATCTTTAAGGATAAGCAAACAGAAGGTGACTACCTGGGTGCATGGTGGTGACATCCTGGGAATCTCAGAGCAAGATACCCTCAACTCAATACTGTCAATAGCAATGCACATGTGGGTGTTTTGTTATTCTAATGAAATCCACCAGTGGGAAATTAAAGCTCAAACTCTTCCAAAAATGACACCTCCCCTTTCTCCCATTCATTGAAAGGGTCAATAAATAAACCCCAGGGTTGGCAATCTAAAGGTCTATATTCTGCCAATTTCTGGGCGTGTGAGCTCATTTCACACTCTTCTGATGGGAAAAGTATCTACCCTCCCAACCAAGGACCCAACCAAATGATTAAAAATAAATGGGAAGTGTATGAGGCCCAAAGTACCAAAAAGTACCAGTAGTAAAGCTTCATGGCCAATAGGCTAACATATGGAATGATTCTATTGGATGCCCTGAAAGTTAAAGAAAGAAGCTATAATTCAAAAAGATACATGCACCCCAATGTTCATAGGAGCACTATTTATAATAGCCAAGACATGGAAGCAACCTAAATGTCCATCGACAGATGAAAGGATAAAGAAGATGTGGTACATATATACGAGGGAATATTACTCAGCCATAAAAAAGAATGAAATAATGCCATTTGCAGCAATATGGATGGACCTAGAGATTATCATACTAAGTGAAGCCAAAGACAAATATCATATGACATCGCTCGTATGAGGAGTCTAAAAAAAATGATATGAGTGAACTTATTTACAAAACAGAAAGAGCCTCGTAGACATAGAAAACAAACTTATGGTTACCAAAAGGGGAAAGGGGGAGGGATACATTAGGAGGTTGGGATTAACATATACACACTACTATATATAAAAGAGATAACCAACAAGGACCTACTGTATAGCACAGGGAACTATACCCAATATTTTTTAATAACCTATAAGGGAAAAGAATCTAAAAAAGAATATATATATATATATACATATATATATAACTGAATCGCTGAATATAAAATTCTATTTTACTTTCTCTTAAAAAGAATCACCTCCACAGCAATGTTTGTTGACATTTTCTGGAAGTCCTAATAGTGATATGTGACAAAAACAACAATGTATTCACATTCTTTGATCTATTAATCCTAACCTTGGGAAAGGGTCCCAAAATAACATCTCAAAAGAAGAAAAAGAAAAAGGAGAAAGAAGAAAGAAAAAGAAGAAAAAGTAAAAAGATATTTATAGGAAAATATTGGGAAATGTCCAATGATAGGGTCAAATAAACTTGCGGTGAATTTATAAGATAAAATCTCATACAATTTTAAAGGAGACAAGGGAAGATTTGTAGAAACATTTTTAAATGGTTTATGGTGCGTGAAAAACGAAGACTGCAAAATAGTATTCATATGATGATCATAATTTCACAGCAATTATGTTCGTAAGTGGAAATAATCATATAATCAGAAGAGAACAGAGAGAGAAGGGGCACAATGCCTGTGGAGCTGCTTTAATAATAGGCACAAAAAAGAAAGATGCTCTCACCGGTTCCAACCGAGCAGCTCACTCTTCCTTCCGACGTTCCCAGTCTATTCCAGAATATTGTAAGAAAAAGGGAGGACTTTGCATGAAATAACGTGAATATTTTTATTTGCTAAAGGCGAAGTGTGCGTTTTTCACAGCTTCCCAACTGCCAACCCAACCACACCAGCTGCCACTAGAGAGGATCATTCGGTGGCTTCCAGTAAACATTGCACCGGTGGCAGTAAATAAAGGTATTTTTATAATTTTGAAAAGTGGTTACTCGATTTCCCTAAAGCAGGACCCCTCCTCAGGCTTGAGAGTAGGGCTGGGGATGAGGAGGTGCAGCAGAGCCCCGTTCACATACTTTAAAATATTTTACTAAAATGTCGTTAACACTGTTCGCAAACTTTGACAGACACAGGGACCCAAACCACACCATGAGTCAAAAGCATAGACAGACTATACCAATTTGCTGGTGCTCAAACATAAATGTTTTATGTTTAACAGTATATCATTTTTTATGTTTAACATTTTACTAAAATATATATGTTGAGGCAGAAAACTAACTTAAAAAAATAAGAAAACTATTAGAACAAAACCTACTTAGTAATAAAATAGTGCAGAAGCATTAAAATATTCTATGGAAGTCAGGGATGTGTTATTCTATTCAAGTTCCTACAATCAAATCATAATTTATTTCCTAAATACTTTAGATTCACATCTGTACTGCTATAGGTTGGGAGCTGGGATATCGTACTTACTGCCTACAGTAAGAATTTGTCTAAGTACTTTATGTGAATTAACTCATTTAACTATCCCAATAACCCTAAGATGTAGGTAGGATATTATCCCCATAGTACAGATGTGTAAATGGAGGCCCAGATAGGTCATGCTACTAGTGAGTCGCTAAGTCAGGAGTCAAATCCAGGCTATCTATCCCTGGAATGCGTGTTCTAAGCACCACACAGAGGAGTCACCTGTGTCAAATCAGTGTTCTTAGCTTTGACCCTGTAGCACCCTGTCCCAGTTCTCCAGGGAAGGGTTCCAAGAAAAAGGGGGGGGGGTATTGCCAGGCAGGAAAAATGCAAGGTGAGGAGCCAGAAGAACCACGGCTAACCTGGACAATATATTTCAGCCTGGGACTTCCCTGGTGGCGCAGTGGTTAAGAATCTGCCTGCCAATGCAGGGACACAGGTTTGAGCCCTGGTCCAGGAAGATCTCACATGCCGCGGAGCAACTAAGCCCGTGCGCCACAACTACTGAGCCTGCGCTCTAGAGCCCACGAGCCACAACTACTGAGCCCGCGTGCCACAACTACTGAAGCCCACCCACCTAGAGCCTGTGCTCCACAACAAGAGAAGCCACCGCAATAAGAAGCCCGCGCACCACAACTAAAGAAAGCCCGCACGCAACAATGAAGACCCAACGTAGCCAAAAATAAATAAATAAATAAATAAAAATAAATTCATTAAAATATCTGTATATATATTTAAGCCTATCTAGGTCTTGGTTTCCTTGTTCTTAAGGAAAATGCTTGGCCACCTGGGCTCACAATCTGGTTGTGAAGACAAGTTTTGTGAGAGTGTTTACTAAATTGCAAACTCTGCAGACATCGAGTACTATTTTGTCCCAAAGTTAAAATTTCCAATTACCTAAATTTCAATGGAAATGTTGCGAAAAAGTATCACAAAGCTTTCAGACTTCTCTAAAGAGTTTAAGGCTTTTTCTTGATGACTCAGTTTCAAGCTGTATATAAAGAACTATTTGCCCTACACTAAAGGCCCCCAATTCTTACGTCTGACTCTGTTTTTCTCATTCATCAACCCGTGAGAGGATAAACACAGGAGTGCAGAGTAGGGGAGTTACAATTCTTTCCTGCCTGCTGTCTTCCCTTGTCAATCTCCCTGCATTAAAATTTCTATCTCTAATCTACTGTGGACTGGGAAATAATGAAACCAAGCTTGTCAGAGCCATGCTTGAAACAAGAGAGTAAGCAGTTTCCAGTTGAGGGCCACGTCACCCCTCTTCTGATTAAAGTTCATGAGCTTCAGTCTTCAGATTTACTTATTTGACTGTTCTGGGGCTTTTTCTGCTTCACTGCCTCATGTCAAAATTTGATATAAGGGACCCAAGGTAAATGAGGTGGACTATATGCCTGGTATGAATTTACACGGAGACGTGGATGTTTGCAAGGTTATTGTTAATAGCCTTATAATGAACTCCTGACTTGTCCACTGCCTAGGCTATGAATTCTGAATATCAGAAGACAATTTGGGTTATCACAGCGCAACCATGTCTCCTCCCATGAGCACTGCCTTCTCCCTTCCACAGGGGTAGGTCACAGCATCCCTGTCTGTCCCCTGGGATCGCCCTCAGGCCACAGTTGAGAGAGCCAGGCTTTATCCCCTAGAGAACCCTCCCACATGTGTACTTGGGAGGCATGGCACAATATTCACTGGAGCACTATTTGGGGTAGCAGAAGACTTAAAAATGACCTAAATGTCCATCTCCAGGAGAATGGGTAATAAATTGTGATATATTTAATCTTACATTAGAATATTATACAGCAGTTAAAGTGAATAAATAGGGCTACAGGTAAATTAACATATAACCTAGTTAATTTTCACAAAACATAATTTGAGCAAAAACACAAGTTTTAGAAGAATTTTAAAAGCAAGTTGTAGAATAATACCACTTACCTGAAACTTAAGAGTACGTAAGCAATATCATATTTTGTTTATAGGTATATAGATTTGTTGTAAAGGATAAAGAAATGCATAGGAACACTAAACACAATAAACATCAACCTTTGCATACTAGTTAGCTCTGGTGAGTAAGAAAGGATATTATATATCCAATTTCTTTTTCTTGAATTGGTTGCATACACATGGAATGTTTATTATATTATTCTCTATACTTTATTGTGAGCAAAAAAAATTCAAAATTTTGTAAGTGGAAAAGAGAAGGAAAAATACACCAAAATATTTATAGCAGTCAATTCTGAGGGATAGGATTATAGGTGGGATTCCTTTACTTTTCCTTTAAGAATTTCCCCCAATGTATCCATTATTACACTTGTTTTATGGCAGAAAAAGAACATCGATACATAAGAATGAAATCTGAAAATTTCTCTAATCAGGTACAAAACGTTTTTTCCCCATAATGAGGAACTAAGCTATAAATACATATATATATATATATATATATATATATACACACACACACATATACACTATATATGTATATATGTATTAATATATACTATATATGTATATGTATACTAAATATATGGAGTATGTACTCTATATACTTTATATAATATACATAGATACATACATACAATATATAATATGGTATATATGGGAAGCCACATTGGCTAAACTTCTTACTAAGGTGTGAATGACTGACATATGACTTAGCAACAACTGCAAGGGGAGAAGGGAAGAATAAGAGCAAGAGAGCACTGAATACCTGAAATGATCATGAGTGAGTGAGTGTGTGTGTGTGTGTGTGTGTGTGTGTGTGTGTGTGTTGGGGAAGGGCATGTAGGGGTGGGAGGAGAAAGGGGTTGAAGTGAAAGGGACAATTAGAAACGACTGTCACAGGAGGAAATTGGAGACCCCAGGACGAAGTGTACGCTGCTACACGTGACTGGCATGTCAGGGGCCCCCACTCATCAGGCACGGCCCTGAGTTCTGTGCAGCTGTGGAGAATACCAGCCAGGTCCCCAGGATGGGGCCACTTTGCAGCAAGGAAATAGAGGCCTGGGTGTGCTGAGGTGCTGTCCCTTACCTCCCAAGACAAGGACAGGCTCATTCACGTCTGAGTTCCTCTTGCTGCCCAGCCTGCGGAGGCCTGTGGCATCTCACCAGGATCTGCTTCTCTGGAATTCTTTGGCATAAGGGTCTGTTTTACCCTGATCACTGTAAACAGAAGCATTTGACTTTTAATTAATGGAAGCGGATGCTTTTCTTTAATACACAGAAGTAGAAGATTGATTTATGTCTTCTGCACACACATAGGGCCGGCTTAATTTAATGGAGCTGAAAGGGGAAGGGAGAGGGTCTTAGCAAGACCCATCTGGCCCAGCTCCGATTTAGCATGGATCACTTCCCACTCACGACAGAGATGCTAATTGTGAGTGCTACTTCCAAACACCATAGGACGCAGTGTAATTACACTGCTCATAACAGAATTCCAAACAGGGCTCTGTTTTGAATTTGATGAAACATAATGAGAAATCTCTGTGGCAGATGACAACATTCTTCTTTCAATTAATGGGATACTTGCTCAGAGTCATCCCCCAAACCATCAGGAACTGATTAGAGAGATTTATGATATCCGAAAGGACCAAACACAAACATTTTTCAAGTAGAAAGTGCAGTAACACTATCTCCTTTGAGAACATCAGGGAGGACGTTTATTTAAATGAAATGTGAGTAGACAGAATAATTTTCTAGAACACCTTCCATCCAGATCTGAAAGTCAAATTGCCCAAAGCAAACAACATTAGGCCATTTCATGGAGAATTTCATTTATTCCTTCCCTCAGTCAGTCATTCATTCACAAAAGTGAGCCAACAGATATGTATGGAACATAATCATGAGTCAGGTGTAGGGCTCGGCTGTGTTGAACAGCACTGATGAGTCACAAGGGGAAGTTCTCTGTAAGAAGACTTGGCATGTTTGAAAGAAAACAGATGTGAAGTTAGAAATCCTTAATTCAAGTTCAAGCTTTCCCTGCTAGGTATATGATTTTGGGCAAATCACTTAACCACCCTGAGCTTCAGAGTCTTCAAAATGAAGATAAGAATGCTTGTCTTTCTAACCTCATAGAATTGCTCTGAATAAAATGATGTACACAAAATCTGACTATAAGGTGTTATATAAATGTAAGAGTCTATTGATATGAAGATACTGACTGCCCAGCAGGGAAGATTTAAAGCACATAGAAATACCTATAATACAAGGCAAAAAAAGTCAATGCTATTTTGATAGAGGTACAAATTCATTTATTTATTCGTTCAAAATACCTATTGAGCTCTAATATGGGCCAGACGACATGCTCAAATGGAGTGCAAAGGAGTTCAGAAGAGGAAGAATTACCTGCTTGTTCTTTAAATGCTGCCTGCCAAGGTTACTCCCCAGATCTTACAGTATCCCTGGTATCAGTGTGGCTCTCATTTTTGCCAACTATTGTAAAACTCATGATGTGGTTTGATTTCCTTTCACTACAAGGATTGCCACTGGTCTGAAAATGATTCCCCCCCAGCGTCTCCCTGCCCCTCCTCTATCTTCCTCTCACCTGAAGATGAAAAGGTGAGAGGACGGACTAGCTTTGGAAACACACCTGCCTGTACTCTGCCTTGTCCAAGCTTCATGACCTGGGAATGTTCCCTGACATCTTTGAGTCTGGTGATCCCCTCTGCACAGTGGGGGAAATTATACTCACCTTGTAGTGTCCTTGGGGGTGAGAGCAGCTATGGAAAGCCGCTGGCACATTGCACACGCTCGGCCATTGCAGCCGTTATCATTGGAACAAAGGCCGTCTTCATCCATTCTCGTTTCCTTCATTCGTGGGATGACTCAGGTTTTGACAGAGGATTTGATTCAACGGAGTCATGGATATTTCCTTGTTTCATTTATTGATTTGGGAGGAGAAAAATGAGTGTGGTGAAAATGTTTTCAGTAGCTTCAAGCCTGTTGTTAAAAAAAATACAGACATGAGAAACGGCCTGTTGTAGGCAGAGCACCTGCTGCATCTTTTACAATCGTAGAGCGAGAGTCTGCTTCTCTTTCTGACCTATTTTTAGCCTCAGTTTTTTCTCAACAATTTCCCATATGGCCTTGCTTCTATTTCTTCTACCAAAGGCAGGGAATGTCACTTTTTCGGTTTGGCTCTAGTTTCAACTATTCGGTGTACAATTATATCTTACTTTTAAGCACATGATGGGGTGGAAGTGGCAAATCATCCAATTGCTTAAAAAAAGAGGCACCGGCAGAGACTCTCCCTGACCTGGCAGACACATGATTGGTAACAAGAAGATGGGCGAGGACATGCTCTCAGCCCATCAAGACAAGCTCCTAAAGTGCAATGTGTTAATGCTTTTTCACGACTCCCTCTGGAAGTCAGGAGGAGCGCCACCCTTGGTGATCTCAGAGAGGCTGGGGGGAGATAAGATTTGGGCCAATCCCTTTCCAATCAAGATTCAGGACCACAAGTTCAATTATTGTCCTTCGCCACTCGGCAGGGAAACGTCCCAATCATGGCAGAGAACAAGAATTTGACCTGACAAGTATAAGAGCTTTCACACAAGTTAATAGAACTTGGAATTATGGAGACACTCGAAAATAGCTTTGGACTAAAGATTTTCTCTTTGACAGTTACTCCTGTTTCCTTGAATTTCTAAAAATGTCCAGAAAATGGATATCTGAATGCTTTCCCAATCACTTCTCCATCCAGCAGTAGACGGTATAATTTTTTCAATTTTTTAGTAGAGGTATCTTATTTACCATTTTCCGAGGCTTCCTGTGCCTCTTTGGGTCCTTGGAGAAGCAGATGCCAACCAGAATAAAACACACAGAAGGGAAATGTTTGTGAACGTTGCTCAGGGGAGAGGGAGCAGAACTGGGCAGGGAGAGCCTTCAGACCCCTATGCAGGGCTGATAGCTGTTTAAGAGGAAGGGAAAAAGGAGAAGTGGGTAGGAGGAGGTTTAGACTGCAGTGAAACTCTGATAAAGCCTCAGCCAGGTCAGTAGGGAGCCCCGGTGGAAAGACTGTCCATTAGAGGGGTCCCATATCGGGCAACAATGGCTCTGGCCTCCTTACCGTGCTTGGCCACTGGGTAAATGCAGCCCTTAGAAAGCAAGGCCTCAGCGTGAATGCTGCGTTAGATCCAAAGGCACACAGCAGGAAGCTGCCCATGAACTACTCTCCTTAGAGCAACTTCTCTTGAAGGGAGACTTCCATGGCTGCCATGTCCACACAGCTCCATTTTTCTACACGTGTTCAGCAAGCAGCATCTCCCCACTTCCCACTGGCATCTCCTCTAGAGGAGAAAATTAGAAGAGGTTAGTTGGGTAAACTATAGCCCCATCTCTGCAGCTGGTCATTGCCTCCGTCCTCCACTATCCCTTCTAAATCTCCCTCACCTTCAGTGTCGCCTGGGCAGGTCTTGATGGCTTACCCAATGGTAGACCCCAATCTCTCATTCCTAAAGGGTCTGAGCCCCCAGGACCACTGAGCAAAGACTCCTAAAAGGTGCCCAATTGGCTCTACTGCATTTCACACATATTCCTCTCTGTCCCTATTGCGTCACGGTAGCCCTTCCTCCTCTGCCAAAATTCCCAAGGACAATTACCCCTGCCAAAATGATGACTCCTCTTCTCACCAGCTGATCCTTGGACACTAGACGTTCAAAATGCCCAGGTGGAAACCATAGCTTGTAGTACAATGGGATACATGATGTATCCTCTGACAAAACTGTATCCTCTCTGGAGACTAGAACCTCTAACCTTGCAAAGCCCAGAATTATGGGGATGGGAAGTGCAAAGCCCCCGTGTGGGTCACTGAGAGTGATGGCAAGTGGAGCTATTCTTGCTTTCACCCTCTTGGTTTCTAGATGCTTCAGATCTATTCAGATTATATTATGACAGTGAGGGGGAATGTTTAACATAGCCCTGGGGCAAAACTAAATAAATATTGTTGTTTGTTCAATGTGAATGCAAACTGTTTCTGATCTTTCGGTTTCTTGATTGGAGTAGAAAGGATGCAGGTGCCAAATCGATAGCCATCTACCTGAGACCTTATTAATCAGCTGTAGCAAAGATACTATGTCTGAGATAGCACTGTAATCAGGGCTACTACTTGGTTGAGCTTGTGGTAGTCTACAGCCATTCTCCATGATCTACCTTGTATCTGTAGGGTTCAGACTGGTAAATTAGATGGAAATGTGATAAGAACCACCATCCCTGCATCCCATAGATCTTAAATGGTGGTACTAATCTCCACCATCCATCTCCTTCCAAAAAAAAAAAACCAAAACAAAACCTCTGGATGTGAGAGTGTTTTTACTAACTTTGGAGCCTTCCCCTTGACCTTCTCACTATGCAAGCTCTTACCCACAGGCCAAGGGTTAAAATAAGGGTTATTCCAATTGCCAAGTATGGGTCTATGGACATTTGAACCCACTGTAAACCAGACTAAACTGGTCTTCATTCATTAGGGGGTTATAATAACATTTTGGGTCTCTGAGTGTCAATTTTAACTCAGACTCTGTGCCCAACAGAAATGTTTGGGTATTCCTCTTTTCCAGTGTACAGTCACCCAAGTAAATGGCCATAGGTATTTTTGAGGATGGGAGTCATTATAGCATATACTTTTTGTGGTGTTTCTCCTGGAGATCTGGCCACCTCTTCAGTCAATGGATCCCAGATCAGAATATTGGCTCAAGACTAGTAACTGAGCAAGTGATCATGACCTTATATCACGGTAACTGCCTTCAATCTCCTTCTCCTCTATTCTTATCTTCTTCTGATTGTTATTAAGCAGTATTCTTGGCTTCTCATCTATTTGGCCATATTCCACAGACCATCTCCACAATTCCCTGTGGCCAAGCCCCCTTGGCTGCCCCTCTGACATTGCCAGTCAGTATGGCAATTGCAGTCCCCTAGCTTCCAGTGGTTTAGTGCTGCCACCTGGCCTCTATTACTTCCAGGTTCCATTTTCCCATTGCTATCAATAAGCCCAGCTCACCCCTGCCGCCACTGAACTTCACAGAGTATTCCTGATGGCCTGATGAATGGTGTGTCCTCTGGACTCTCCTAAGCAATCCAGTCCTTCTGATGTCACATATAATATTGATTCCAGCATTCTCTCCTCCCTGGGTCTTTTAATTCCTTTCTCTACCATCTGCCAGAGCAATTCAGGAATGTCCACTTTGCTCAGTGTTACCCATTACATTCTTTAGGCTTCTAAGAGCCACTTTAGCCGTGAATTATCCCCATACCCCAGGGTGAGGTTTTGTCTGTGTCCCAAGAAACTGGGAAGTACATCTCTTAATAGAGAGGGGTGGGCTGCCTTAGCAAGTTTTAAAGTTTCAGGGGAGTCTACATAGCTAAAAGTCTTGGGGGCAACCACCAAGATGTCCTTATGCAAAGTTTCAGGGTCCAAGGTTTTCCCAGCCAGGGCCTTGACCTTAGCATAACAGCCCTGTTTTGGTTGATCATTTAAATGTCTCTGGAGCTCTGAGAAACTATTAGATTCTGAGTCTTCTCTTCAACTATGATCATTATTCCAATGCAGAGGATAAGAGACTCTTTTTAATTGTCCAAAGAGGCTGTCTGGCTCTCACACGTAGTCCTGAATTGTTTGTTAATGGCCCTTAGTTTCTAATGATCCCTCTACAGGGTGTCAATACAATATAGTAATGACTGTCGTTGTAGTTATCGTTCCCTCGTATATTTCAAATGCCTGAACCACTGTCTTGGCAAAGGTGTTCTCCTTCATTGGTACATTCTTCCAGGTCCCACCCATGAAATCTTCAGCATCTGAGCCACATTATTTTACTCCAGGGACTATCCAGGCCCCACATTTCTCTTGGGCTGGCATTCTCTTTGCCATCTGTGTGGTGAATAAGCTAGTTCCCAAACTCCACTCTATGTACCAACTATATAAGTTTGAGCCCTCCAAGAGTGGACACCAAGATGGAATTAGATGTGCTAGAGATTTGTTGGAAAAATGCTTGTGAAGAAGAAGCAGGGGTAGGTGGGAATTGCCTTCAGAACATGCAGGTAAAAGGAGAGAGGTAAGAAAGGAGGACAGGCAGAAGAACCCCTGACTGCAGGGCAGATCTGAGAAGGTCTCAGCTAGGCAGACGGGGAGCCCCAGAGCAAAGATTTCCCATCATAGGAGTCTCGTGTCAAACAGGAATGGCATGGCTCTAGAGTCCCTGCTATGCTCAGTCCTGGCAGATGTCAAACCATGGAGAACATGGCCTCAGTGGGAGCTCTGCTGGAGACCTGAATTTGCAGCATCTGGAAGATATCCTCCAGGTACCATCTTTGCAGCAAGTTCTCTTGAAAGGGTATCTGAGCAGCACACCTCCATGGTTGGCACATCTCCCCACAGAGGTGGGAAGCCACATATCTGGATGAAAGACCAATGGCCAACCTCCAGTGGCACAGAAGTTTGGAGAACGGAATTAGTTCCCCATTGGTTATATGGAAGAGTTCAAGCCATGGTTGAGGCCTTCCTTGGGCCATTTTAGGGGAGTAAGTTCTATACCTACGGTATCTCAAGATTTCCTTTGGTCCTGTCAGAATTCTTACCCCTGCAGGTTGAGCTTCTATATGCAGAAAAAGATCTTCCCATCTGCTATCTATGCAGCTGTGGCTCAGACATCTCCAGGTATGTGAACTGGATTCAAGCCCATAAAAGTGTTGGCTTATTGTGATCAAATTTGACCAAAATATCTCCTCCTAGACACTTGATCTTGGACTTCACTTAATTTTTATACTGAACACATTCTATGTCCTCTCTGATAGTTCTGTCTTCAAAGACTAGAGGTCTAATTTGTTCGATTAAGGAAGCAAACAAATGAAGGCTTAGAAATTGAAAGCCAGTAAATCAACTAAATTCTCCCTAAGATGAGGCTGATGAAAGAGACTTTCTAGGCAATGAGCTCAAACCTTGCTGTATGGGACAATGGATTTGGGGAAACCCATTTCAAGGGAGTTATAAATAAAACTCTCTAAAGACTAGAGCAAAAGAAAAACCACAGTCCTTAGGGAGGAGGCAGGCAAGTGAGGAATGTAAAGTGCGTAGCCAGGCGGTGCTTTACCAGGCTGTGCGTGGGCTTCAGAGAACTGGCTCGGCTCTCCTTCCAGCTAGCTGGAAGACTGTGGGCAAGTTGTTTGATGCCAGTGAGGCTTTGTTTCCTTATATATAAAATGAAGTAAGAAAAATGCCTCTTGTTTATTATGCAGTTAAAGTAATTAAGAAACACAAAACAGAATAGCATAGTAAGAATGAGTTCTGGAGTCAGAAGTCCCAACTCTCCATCAGTAATTCAACCTTGATGAAGCTACTGAACCTCTCTGAGTCTCAGTTGCCTCTCTTTAAAATGAAGGCTATGGTACCAAGTCATAGAGTTGTGAGTGCTAAGTCAAAAATGCATAAGAAGCATTTAGCACAGTGCTGTGTAGCAGATGCTCTTGGTGACCCACCTGCCTTACACTGCAGACAACACCAGCTCCACCTTCAACTTTCCAACTGCCAACACCTGCATTTCTTTTCTGAGGGATTTTTCTTGCTGCTGGACCAGAGTTGCTGTCCAGCGTGCCAGGGACCAACGTGCCAGGGAATGAATGTTCCCCCAAGGAGCAACCCTCAACCAATGTCTAATGGTAGCTGTATAAGTAAGCCAGTAACCTTCCCTCTCGGTAGGGCAACTCAGGCTATTGTGTCATGTTCCCCTAGTGGTAACTGGCCAACAAAATGTACCTTTTATTGGCTGACTTTTCCTCCCTGTCTTACTTCCCTACTCTCCTACCAGTTTTTCCTCCATCTCCCAAATATTGATATAAAATACTCTCACTTCCCATCAACAGACAAATGGATAAAAAAGAGGTGGTATATATAGACAGTGGAATATTACTCAGCCATAAAAAGAATGACATTCTGCCACTTGCAGCAATGTGGATGGACCTAGAGAACATTATGCTTAGTAAAATAAATCAGAAAAGGACAAATACTATATGATGTGACATATGTGGAATCTAAAAAATAATACAAATGAATGTATATGCAAAACAGAAACAGACTCAGATATAGAAAACAAACTAGTGGTTACCAATGGGGAGAAGGAAGGGGGCAGGGGCAAATTCAGGGTATGGGATTAACAGATACAAACTACTATGTATAAGATAGATAAGCAACAGGGATATTCTGTATGGCACAAGGAATTATAGCCATTATCCTGTAACAACTTTCTTTCAAAATTTTTATTAGCGTATAGTTGAGTTACAATGTTGTGTTAGTTTCAGGTGTACAGCAAAGTGAATCAGTTATACATATATATATCTCCACTGTTTTTTAGATTCTTTTCCCATATAGGCCATTACAGAGTACTGAGTAGAGTTCCCTGTACTTGTAACAACTTTTAATGGAGTATAATCTGTAAAAATACTGAATCACTAGGCTGTACACCTGAAACTAATATTATATTGTAAATCAACTATACTTCCAAAAAAAACTTGCACTTGAATTCTTTTCTCAGAGTCTGCATTTAGGGGAACCTGAGTAAGATACTCAGGCACACACACACACACACACACACACACACGCACATACACACAATCAATAAAGCTAGCTGTGATTATTATAAGAAATGTGCTTTATAAAATATAAATCATTATGTAAATATTAGCAATGATAAAAAATCTGTCAAATTCTCAGTAGAAAAAGAAGGCATCCAACACCATCACAGTTAAGAGATCTACAAAGAACCTTGAAAGTCACCTTGTTCATTTCTACCAGCAACTTCCCACTCATTCCCATCTCAGCACCTTCCAGCCCAAGACGCAAATTCATACGACACCTTGGAACCCTGCCCTTAGAATAGTATATGATTGAATAGCTTCCTGGGGAGGACTAGAACAGAGAAAGAGATGTCTTCACAACCACTTTTTACCTTCTCCTGTCAACTTCTTACCTTCTCAGCCCCAAGACAGGTTTGGAAAGGGAAAAAAAAGGGCCTAACTACTCACAAAAGGCTGAAAGCCCCTAGGATGGCTGGAGTTGCTGGACGCTGCCTGGGTTTAAATTTTGTCCTAGCAGGAGGTCTATTCTCCTGTGCCCCTTCAAGTCTGTCCCATGTGCTTTGTAAAGCATGCCTTTAATAGATGAGCCTAGGGCCCAGCCTCTGCAGATTGATAAGATCACAGGCTCTGTAGCAACCTCGTTGCTGCCTCCCCTGCACCATCTGCCCAAACCAAGCCTGTCCCCATGAATCCCATTCAAAGCATGTAATTGAATGAATCCTGCTTTATGTGGAAATGAAATACAGCCCAGAGGGGTTTTCTTCCAGGGCTCATTTTCAGTTCACTTAACACATCTTGGTCTATAGGAAATACCAAATGCCAACACACCACTTCCCAACCAGGTGGACTGGCCTATCTCCACATCTTGAGAGCATCTACCGTCAGGGCAGCAAGATGATTAATGGGAAGGGGTAGGGAGGTGTGACACCCTGAGCCATTTTCTACAGGCAGGGGGAAATCTGTGATTGCAGAGGTTCAATTTAGCACATCAGCATTTTATTGATACACCCGATGTGTAATCTAGAATTAACCTTCACAAGGGCAGGAACATTTTTGTCAGTTTGTTTACAGCTGTATCCCTAGCCCCTGGAACAATGCCAGAGAATAGCAGATACTCAATATTCTCTTGTTCTTTTCTTTAAAAAAATTTAGCTATAATTTACATAAAGAGAAATGCACAGGCATTAAGTATAGGATGAGTTTTGACAGATGTGTATACCCAATTAATCTAAACCCTCATCAAGATTGAGAACATTTCTGTTACCCCAAAATGTTCCTTAATGTCCCTTCCCAGTCAATCCCCCAGACCTTCCCAGAGACAACTGCTGTTTGGATTTCTATCACCATAGATTAGCTTGGACTTTATATAAACGGAATCATAGTACAGTTTGTACTCTGTGATGTCTGACTTCTTTTGTTCCACTTAATACTTTTGAGGTTCAGCCATTTTTCTTGCAGGTTTCAGTAATTTATTTCTTTTTGTTGCTAAGCAGATTCCATTTATGAATGCACCACAATTTGTTTGTCTATTCTCCTGGTGGTAGACATTGGAGTTGTTTCCAGATTTTGGTAATCATGACTAAAGCAGCTATAAATATTCTTATACAATTGTTTTTGTGAACATATGTTTTCATTTCTCTGGGTAAATAGCTAGGAATGGAATTTTTGGGTCATAGGACAGATATATGTTTAACTTGATGAAAAAAAGCCAATTTTCTGAAAGGATTGTATCAGCAATATACATTCTCACTAATATTTGGTATTGTTGATCTTTTTAATTTTAGCCATCCTAGTGGGTGTGAAATGGAATCTCACTGTGGTTTTAATTTGCATTTCTTTGATGGCCAGTAATATCAAGCACATTTCCATGTGCATGCCGATCATTTGCATATCTTCCGTTATGTAGTGTCTGTTTAACTCCTTGGTCAATTTCTGTATTGGGTTGTTTGTTTTCTTATTATTGATTTTAAGAAGTTTTTTAATATTCTGATTACAACTTTTTTTTTGTCAGAAAATAGAGAAGTATGCCTCAGACTAGGAGAAAGCTGAGCAGAAGTTTTTAATGTTGATTAAGTCAAATTTATAATTATTTTTGTGGTTAGTGCTTACTGTGTCCTGTCTAAAAAAATCTTTGCCTATCCAAAGCTCATGAAGATATTCTCCTAAGTTTCTTTAAGATGCTTCATAACTTTAGCCTTTACATTTAGGTCTATGATCCATCTCGACTTAATTCTAGCGTATGGTATAAGGTAGTAGTTGAGGTTCATTTTTTGCTGTACAGTTATCTAGCTATTCCAGCATCATTTGTAGAAAAGGCTTTCCTTTCCCCATTGAATTGTGATGGTGCTTTTACTAAAAAACAAAACAAAAACCAATTGACTATATCTATATCTGGAATCTGAATTCTATACCATTGACCTGTTTGTCTATCATTATGTCAATACCAACTCTTCTAATTACTACAGCTTTATATTTACTCTTTTTTTTAAATTAATTAATTAATTTATTTTTGGCTGCCTTGGGTCTTCGTTGCTGCACGCAGGTTTTCTCTAGTTGCAACGTGCGGGGGCTAATCTTCCTTGCGGTGCGCGGGCTTCTCATTGCGATGGCTTCTCTTGTTGTGGAGCACAGGCTCTAGGCACACAGGCTTCAGGCTCCCAGGCTGTAGAGCGCAGGCTCAGTAGTTGTGGCGCACGGGCTTAGTTGCTCCACGGCATGTGGGATCTTCCCGGACCAGGGCTCGAACCCTTGTCCCCTGCATTGGCAGGCGGATTCTTAACCACTGCACCACCAGGGAAGTCCCTATATTTACTCTTGAAAGTAGGGAATGTTAGTTTTCCAACTTTGTTATTTTTTTCAAGATTGTTTTCCCTATTCTTGTTCCTTTTATTTTTATCTAAATTTTGGTACTGGCTTAACAATTTCTACCAGTAAAAAAGGCTGCTGGGATTTTAGTTGGGATTACGTTGAATTTTTTGGATTAAAGGGGGGAGAAATGACATTTTAACAATATTGGACTGTCTCATCCACGAACACAGTATATCTCTCCATTTATTTATGTCTTCTTCATTTCAGCAATGTTTTGTAGTTTATAGTTTTCAGTTTAGGAGTCTTGCACATCTTAAATGTATTCCTCAGTATTTTATACTTTACAATGCTATTGTAAATATAAATGTAGACTTCTATATTTCATTTTCTAATTTTTATTTCTAGTATATAGAAATACAAATGATTTTTAGATACTGACTTTGTATCCTATGTCCTTACTAAATTCACTTATTAGTTGTAATAGTTTTTGGTAGATTCCTTTGATATCAGATTATCTGTGTATACAGCTATATCTCATCTGTGAATAAAAGTTTTACTTCTCCTTTCCAATCCTTCTGTCTTTTTTAATCTTTCTTTTTTGCCCTGCCTAGGATTTCCAATACAATGCTGAATACAAATTGTGAGAACACATATCCTTGACTTGTTTTCAATTCAATATTTTAGTTTTATTACATGATGTTAGCTATAATTATTTTGTAGATAGCCGTTATCAGGTTGAGGAAGTTTCCCTTTATGGAAAATTTGTTAAGAGCTTCTACTTTTGTCATGAATAAATGCTGGAATTTTGTCAAAGGCTTTTTTTGCATCTATTGAGCTAATCATAATTTTCTCCTTGATTCTGTTAATGTGCTTACTTACTTTTATTGATTTCCTAATATTAAACCAAACGTGCCTTCTTAAAACAATCTCCCACTTTGTCTTGATGTAAATATCCTCTTTGTATCTTGTTTGATTCAACTGATAATATTGTTAAGGATTTTTACATCTAGTTATAGGAGGGATATGGGTCTGGATTTTTGGTTTGTTTGTTTGTATGTTTGTTTTGGTGTCTTGTCAGCTTTTGGTATCAGGATTATGCTGAACTCATAAAATCAGTTGTGAAGCATCCCATTTTTCTCTCTATTCTGAAAGATTTTTATAAGATTGATCTTATTTCCTACTTAAAAATGTTGAACAGAACTCACCAGTAAAACCATGCAGCCTGGAGTTTTCTTTGTGTGAAAGTATTTTATTATTAATTCAATTTCCTTAACAGATATGTAGCTATTCAGATTTTGTATTTCTTGTGTTAGTTTTGCTAAGTTATATCTTTCAGTAAATTTATCTAGTTCATCTAAATTACCACATTTATTAGCATTAAAATGCATTCATAATATCTCATTATCTTTTCAATGTCTATAGATGCTATAGTGATGTCTTCTCTCATTGCTGGTATTATTTGTGTTTTCTCTCTTTTTTTCTTGGTCCATTTTGCTCTGGATTCATCAATTTCAAAAAAAAAAATCTTTTTCAATGAAACAACTTTTGGCTTTGTTCATTTTGCCAATTATTTTTAGGCTTATTGTATTACTGATTTTCACTCATCTTTATGTTTTATATTTTGCTTATTTTGGTTTAATTTGCTCTTTTTTTCCTAGCTTTTTAGGTAAAAGTTTAGATCATTGACTTTATATCTTCTTTGTTCTCTAATATAAGCATTTAATGCCATAAATCCCTAAAATTTCTATAGCTTCATCTCACAAATTTTGACATGTTGTGCTCTCATTTCCATTCATTTCAAAATATTTTCTAATTTCTCTCATGATTTCCTCTTTGTTTCATGGACTATTTAGAAAATCTATTGTTAACTCTCCAAATAACTGAGGGGTTTTATAGATATATCTTTTTTGTTATTGATTTCTAATTTAATTATACTGTGGTGAGAGAATATCCATATAATCAACTGTTCGTGTGCCCGTCATTCCAGTTCTGGGTTGGCAATGATGAAGGTTGGCTAATGTCAACTAACTGAATCATTTTGTTTACTTTATTATTCAGCGGCTCTTCTGTTGGATGTTTTCTAGTGGGTGTCAAATCTTCTCACATTGTTCCCACTCCCATGTGTCCATGTACAAGCCTCTACTCAATTGACACAGCCTTGTCTCTGATCTTCCTGTTTACCATCCAGGCCCCAGACCAACCAGCCAGGCCACTGGACACTGTCTAGGAATCTGCATATATATTCTTACCTCATGTTACTTCTCTTTCCACTCAAAGTGAATGACCAGGTGTGTCACTTGCCGTTCTGCCTACTGGGAAGATTTTCCCTTTTCACTGTCTCTCAAGGTCACCCATGAATGTGGATATAATGCAGCACTATCTGTTTTCAGCTGGCTTGCACACACTGAGTCAACTCAACTGGATAACAAGTTCAGGCTTTTACCTCCTCCCTCAGCTAATCATATGAGATCTTCCCTACAGCCACAGGCATGAGCTGGGAGATGGGTGTTGCTGCAACTATAGTGAGTGACATGGAAGTATGGGTGACCTGCCCATGCAGTTATCTGTGCTCTCTGTTCTGCTTAGACTTGAACCTAGAACATTTCCATTTTATTTTAGACCGATGCTGGGCTTGTCCAACTTTATGATTTGACAGATCTGATAGACCCCAGATCAGAATGGATAGTCCCAGGTGCAGGGTCATTTGGTTCTCCAGATAACCAAGCATTCTATCTCTACCAGGGCCCAATATCATGCCAAGAGCAGTTTTTCAAAAGGTGTATATTTCTCTGCTGCAAATGTCATGACCTTGCTCCAGAACCCCAGAGGCCTGTGTTGCCATTCTTTCACAGAGGCTTGCCATAAATTTCACCCTGCATCTTTTCCCACCACTGACACCTCCAACACCATAGGGCCTGCTAGACTGTATGACCCACATAGCAGGACTGCCTGAACCACAGCCTGGACTTGTTGCAGAGCTCTTTCTTACTCTGGACCCCACTCAAAGCTGGCAGCCTTCCGTGTCACTAGGTGTTCAGGCCAGGGCAATATTCCTAGGTGTGGAATGGGTTGTCTCTGGAACCCAAGCGGCCTACCAGGCACTGTGCTTCCTTCTTTGTGATATTGGATGCAAAATGCTATCTTTTTTCTTTTACTTTGGTGGAGATATCCTAGCACATGCCTGACCACTACACCCTAAAAACTTTACTGAAGTGTCAGGTTCCCGAATTGTCTAGGGTTTTTCTCCCACTTTCTGGACCCCATGGGTTTTAAATGGACTTCAGTGCACTACCTCCTCTTGCTCATTTTTCCTAGTCAGTAATAGATTAATGTAATGTTCCACAGGACGTCTAGACAGTCCAGATCTCCTTGGAGTATATTATGACAGAGAGTGGGGAAGTTAACATAGCCCTAGGGCAAAACTGAAAATGAATATTCATTGTCCATTTCATATAAATACAAACTCTTTCTAATCTTTTCTGATCAGAATAGAAAAGAACACATTCACAAAAGCCACAGACCTTAGGCCATATGTCTGAGGCCTTCTTAATCTCCTCTAGCAAGTGTCCCCAAGTGTAGCGCAGCAACTACAATTAAGGTTCTTGCAGCCACAGAAGAACAAAAGAGAAAGGAGACAAATAGGAAACAAATAGCAAAAAGGCACATCTATATCCAAACATGTTAATTATTAAATTAATGTGAAAGTACTATCACTCCAGTCAAAAGACAGATTGACACACGGGGTAAGAAAGGGAGATCCAAGTATATATTGTCTACAATTTTTTCAGGGCAATATAAATATTTTAAAAGTTCATTATGATGGTTGCTAAATGTGTGCATTTTTCCAAAACTGATCAAACTGAACACTTTAAAAAGGTGAATGTTACTACCTATAAATTATAACTTAATAAAGATGTAAAAGAAAACAACAAAAAAAAAGAGGACATGCCCAATTCATTCTATGAGTCTAGAATATGAGTCTAGAATATCCATGATAACATATCTAGACAAGGAAAGGCAAAGGAAGCTAGCAGGCCAGTAGAACTGATAAAAGTAGATGCAAAACTCCTAAGCAAAATATTAACAAAGTGAATTCAACAATGTGTAAAGAAAGATAAAACATCATGACCAAGTTGGGTATGCCCCAAGATTATATGATTGGTTTAAAAAGTTGGTTAATGTAATCCATCATATTAATAAATTATGAGTAAACACATAAGATCATCACGGGAGATGCAGAAAGAGCATTCAATAAAATATAACATCCATTCAGCTTTAAAAAGAAATATAGGGCTTCCCTGGTGGCGCAGTGGTTGAGAATCTGCCTGCTAATGCAGGGGACACGGGTTCGAGCCCTGGTCTGGGAAGATCCCACATGCCGCGGAGCAACTGGGCCCGTGAGCCACAACTACTGAGCCTGCGCGTCTGGAGCCTGTGCCCCGCAACGGGAGGGGCCGCAATAGTGAAAGGCCCGCGCACCGCGATGAAGAGCGGTCCCCGCACCGCGATGAAGAGTGGCCCCCACTTGCCGCAACTAGAGAAAGCCCTCGCACGAACCGAAGACCCAGCACAGCCAAAAATAAATAAATAAATAAAAATAAAAGTAGCTATAAAAAATATGTTGTAGCTAAGAATTATAATCCAAAGTATTAAGCACTGATAAACATATCCTTTAAAAAAAAGAAAAAAAGAAAAAAAGAAATATAACTCTTGTTAAACTTGGAATAAAAAGAAACTTCCCAAACATAATTTACAGTAAACAACATACTTAATGGTAGAACGCTTAAGGTCATGAAGATCTGCTTTCACTACTCCTTTTCAACATTGGACTAGAGATCTTATCCATACAGATGGAAAAGAAAAAAAAAGTATAAGGATTTGAAAAGAATATTTAACTGTCACTATTTGTAGGTGCTATGATTGTTCACAAAGAAATCCTGAGAATATGTATTTAAATTATTAGAATTAGTAGCAAGGTTGCTATATATAAAATCAATATTAAAAAATCAGTGACATTTCTATATATTAGACAAAATAAAAAATGTAACTTATTGAAAGATGTTACAATAACAGCAACAACAAAAGAATTTCTAAAAAGACATTTAAATACAGATGTACATACAATATATGCCTTTTTGGAAAAAAATTATAATTATAAAAATTTACTGAAAGACAGGGAAGAGCTAAATAAAGGAAGCAATATTCCATGTTATTGGACAGAAAGACTCAATATGATGAAGATGTTCATTCTCTCAAAAAATGTATCTATAAAATTAATGCAAGTCCAATCAAACTCCCAACTGGGTTTTTCATGGAACTCAGCAAGCTGACTTGTGTGTGTGTGTGTGTGTTCATATTCAAAGGACAAAGAATAATGCTTTGAAGAAGAACAAGGTGGGCCAGGGGAACCCCTTCTAACCTCTAGAAAGATTTATTATAAAGGTACAGAAATTAAGACAGTATAGTATAGGTGTAGGAATAGACAAACAGATGGCTGGGACGGACCAGAGAGCCTCAAAACAGGCTCATGTATATATGGAAACTGGATTTATAACAACAGGCATTACACATTAGCAAGGAAAGGATGAGCTATTTAATAAATGGAGTTTAGACAGTTTTTCATATAGAAAAATGAAATCTGATCCCTACCTCGTACCATACACAGAAATCAACTCCACGTGGATTAAAGACTTAAATGCGCATGGTACAATGAAGAGATTTTTAGAAGACAATAGAGGAGAAAGTCCTAAAAACTCAGCATAGAGAATTATTTCTTAAATATGACGAACGAAGTACAAACCATAAAGGAAAGCACATCCCTCTCAGCGCAGGCCTAGCAGTGCTCGCAGTGGCCTCTGGTGTCAGAGCCAATGTCTCCTGCCTCTTGCCATTCAGCAGACTTTAGCGGGGACGGTCAGGGCTCTGAGGAGGTTCTGGATGAGCAACAAGAAGATGGATGCTTCCATCTTTGTAATCTCACAGCAGGAGATTGGCTCCATCTTCCCACAGAAAGAAAAGGTGTTCAAGAGGCTGGGAAACACACCAGTTTAATTTAGAAAGCACCTTTCAAGAGACAAGCAGTTAAGCTTTGAAATGTTGCTTCCCCGGAATAATACCTGCCAGTCGGGCAGCACATTTTCTTTGATGCAGAGCTAATGGGAGAAGAGTAGGATGATGTGATGAGGAGCGATGATGGAAGAGGGTATATAAAATGGGTGGGAGAGAAGGACCTTAGAAAAGGGATGCATCGTAAGTGACCAAATCTCCATGGTGGAAAAGGAGATGTGCACCTCACTCCACACTATCCTGATGGTAGCACACAACAGTGGACACCACTCTAGCCAGCCAGCTGGGAGGATCTGTCTTGGCTCACATGGGCCAACCCCAAGGGAGGGCTCTGATTGCACCTCCTTCCTGCTTCGCCTGCTGAGGAAAGCACGAGAGCTGTGCAAAGAAACCAACATGTTATAAGGAAGAAGGGGACCAGCTCTGAAAAACAGAACAACTGGTTATCCTACCACTGCTTTCTACCAGACTATTATCTACCCTTGAGAGCCCAGAGTTCTGCAGTTAAGTAACAAAATAAATCTTTGTTGTTGGACAGGCACCTTCAAATTCATTGGGATCATTTACGTCCAACTCTCTCAGTAAACTTTTACACTGCACCTGTCGTCTGGCAGACATTCAGAACCAGTGTTAAGTCTTGTGGCCATTTTATAGTGTTATCAATTTGCCATCTGTCCTTGTTTTAAAGACTAGTGCATTTTTACCATGGCTCCAGTGCATCGTAATGAAGTCTTTGGAAGATTAGCAAAGCACTTCAGGCTTTTAAACCTGCATGTGCACGGTGAGCAAGGTATGGGACCGTGGCTCCGGCGGCTACAAGGGAATGTGCAATGATTATACCTACTCAACAGACTGTATTTTTCACATTGCCTAAGCCACCCCTGGTGATAAGCTAGCCACTCTCGCAGGCATTGTAACTCTGCTGAATAGTACTTTGCTATTTCCAATACATTCCTTAGGCCCTCGTGCCTTTATCTACACTGTGACTTCATCGGAACGTGCCTCTCTCTGCCTGCTCAAGCAGTCATCCATTAGCTGACCGTATTTTTTTCATCTGACATTTATAAAACCCCCTCCATGGGTGAGACTCTTTGAGCATTTAGGCTATAAGATGGAAAACAAATAATCCTTGTCACGGAGAATCTGAGAGCTTGGTGGAGAAGAATGAAAGTTAAATACACACACAGAGTGGTTAAGATTTATGCACTTTGGCATCAGATGACATGGGTTGAAATCTCATCTCTGACATTTCCTAGTTGTGTGGCCTTGAATAAGCCACTTAATCTTTCTAAGCTTCCATATCCTCATCTGTAAAATGGAGACTCATTTATCTAACAAATATTTATTGAAGACCCACTATATGCCCAGCATAGGCTAGGTGCTATGGCTCTAGCTCTGGACCAGATGGACAAAATCCCTCCCAAGTGACGTTGGCGTTCAGATATTGACAAGTGGATATTAAAAATGAAACAACAGATACATAATATGTCAGGAAGGATAAGTGCTATGAAGAAAAATAGGGCAGGGTGAGTGGACCGTGAATGGAGGAGAAGGCTGCTTATTAGATGGTCAGGAAACACCTCTCTGAGGAGGCAGCATCCGTCAGAGATCTGGCTGAGTCAGCAGAGGCCCACATGGCAGTCTGGGAGGAGAGCATTCTAGGCAGAGAGAAGAGCAAGGTGGGAGCATGCCTGCTGTGGCCGAACAGTAGGAAGGGACCAGGGTGGCGGAGGTTGTGAGCAAGGGGGAGTGACAGTGGGTAGGAGAGCTGAGGCTGCGGCCAGGTCATACTGGGCTATGTAGACCAAGGTAAGAACAGTGGTAATTGGGGCCCATAATAGCAGCTTCCATTAGGGACGGTGTTTGGGTAAAGCAAGGTCATGAACAGGAGTGCGGCATTCAGTAAGCACTCAGTGTGCATCAGCTATTACACCCAAGGGAGGAGAACATCATAGAGTCATGAGGCAAGCAACAGGAAAGCACAGCACAGGGCTCCGCGGAGAAGCACCAAAATGAAACAACTCATGCCCTCAAGGAGTTTACAATCTAGTAGGAGAAATCAGATGAGGATCTGTACATACACCTACAGTAGATAAAATATGGCATGGACCACTGGGAAAGGATGGTCTTCTACATTGCAGGAAAAAGTACCATGATTTTCTTTTTGCCTGAAGATCGAGGAGAGCAGATGTGGACCTTTCTTCACTGCAATGTCCCTGAGGTCTAGCACAGTGTGGCATATACAGTAGGTACTCCATCAATGTTTGATTTGATAAGAGTAACCATATACACGGAAACTTCTTCAGCTTCTTGGTGCTGACAATATTGGTTTCTTAAACCTTCGGGCACAAATAAAATGATTTTTTTACATATTCATGGGGCCAATTCATTGAATGTTTAACTAGGTCACTGGGATTCTTAGAAATTGATGACAAAGAATCTCTTTAAGGCAGGAGAGTAGTTATGAGGAAATATCAGTTGCCCTTTGAAAGAGGACGACAAGGTTTCTTGTGAAATACATCCCAAGCATACCCCATGGTCCCTAGCATTGGTGTCCCCAGCTGATCTGCTTTGTTTGAGATCTAGATTCATAGAACAAAAGGATAGCAGAAGCCCTAGAGGTCATTCTGACCAATTCTCACAAGCAGTATGCTTATATTGTGAGAGTAATCAATGTGAAGTTTTAAAAAACAAAACCAAAAACTTGTTCTATAGCATTTCCCAGCCCTACCATAGCTAAGGACCACTTTTCTTAGTCTAGATGCAGAGCTTGGGATTAGTCCAGATGTGGCTAATGGGTACATGGTAGAACAAAATCATCCATTACAGATACTATTCAACTCATCTCTCTGTTGGTCAGGAGCAGCCACTGAGGGTCCCTTTGAGTATCCAGCAATGAGGGTCAGAGAACGGGGGGGTTGTGAAGCTGAGGGTGAGGCATGTTGTAGGTATTCATACGGCTGGTAGAATAGTTCTCCCCAAGATGGGGAAGAAATTCAGAAGCTAGTGAAAAAGGAGGAAACTAACCCAGTAAAGTCAGCATCAAATTGAGTTGCTAGGAAACAAGAAGATCCTGACACAGTGGGATCCTGGGTGTCAAGGTTAAGCGAGATAGGAGAAAGGAAGGAGAGGAATCAAAACATGAATGATTTCAGGGAAATGCTTAAACTGTAAAGGTGCCATGCTCATCTTTAAAAGCAATACCAAAAAATTAAATGAAATAGGGCATTTGGAAAGAGATGAGAAACTTGAGCAACAGAAGTGGATAAAAGGTCAAGTGAAGCTAGTAGAGGGGTCTCCCATTGTACAAACGTGCCAACAATTGCCCTCCTTCTCCCCTGAGCAGCCTGGCCCCTCTCTCACTCCCACAACTAGAGGTCCTGATAGTACTGCCATGGGGATTTTTGTGATAAACCCTGGAGCCTTATGAATCTCTGAGACTGATGTTCAGAAAGAAAAGAAGATGCTATAACTAGCTGAGGGAAGCTGAACTCCAAAGCAAAAGACCAGCCTGAACCTGAAGTCTTCCCCACAATACTCCCCAAAGTTTTCTTCTATGGGAAATAGCTTCTTATACTGCCTGAAATTCTACTGGTTAAAGATGCATATGTATCACTCTATACCCTCTTTTTAAAAGATCAAAAGCTCCTGGGATGTTATTAGAGATGTTAGTAGTCATTCACACATTAGTATAAACTACTAAAAAATTTGTCCACTTGTCTTTCTAACATCTTGCTGAGATCATTTGCTCTAAGGAAAAGGAAGTTTCAATTAAGGATGAAAGTTAGTAAATGACTGTATATTTCTTCATGTCTTTTGTTCTATTTTGTATTCCTGATACTTCTGAAAAGGATTTGAGGCGGCAAATATTTCTGGATTTTGAGGATTTTATGAAAAAAAAGATAGACTGATTTTGCCCTCCCCTCTCCCTCTCCCTCCCATACACACATAAAATAGTGATGCTGTCTATAGTTGAATATATAGTTGGAACATGGTTAGGGGGTTAGAAACATTAAATTGAAGTGACCTCCATTAACATTGTTTCCTGCTAGTTAAACTACAAAACGCAGTTGTTGGATCAGAACAGAGAGAGTGATACTACATCAGCTTTAAAGAATCAGTCCTATTGGGAAATCACATTTGGCTCTAATCTGATTGAAGAAATCACCACTGTTAGAGCAGGAATGTATCTAGCAAAGGACCCGGAAGCTTAGGAAAGGGAAGGTGAAAGAAGAAAGCCCTGAGTTTTGATTATGCATGCTGTAACCAGAGGAGAGAATAGTGGGGCCTAAAGATGTCCTGTCCAGTCCTGTGACAGCTGATGTCCTGATCTAAGTGAGGCTCACCACGTAGCTTTCTGATTGCGCTCTAGCTTCCTTTATAGATTTGCTGCCAAGGAGGAAACTGGTAGCAACATGCTTATCCAGGGACTAGATAGCCAGTAATGTTATTCTGATTGGTACATCAAGCTACTATAAGTTTGTTTAACAGGGGTCAGACCCTGAACTCTAATCCTTTTTGACTCTAAGACCACAAGAGACTGCCTGCATAAGACCTGATTATTATGAACTATGGTCCAAGACTAGAATTTTATTAATAATGGAGGGTGAAAAAAAGCTCCCTTCTACTCCCATTTCTTCTCCTATCTCCCCCACTCCCCTGTATACCCTCTCCTGTACCACACGGATATTCTGTTCCTAGACCCCTAATTTGCATTATAATTCAGCTTTGCTATGGATAAAATGGCTTCAGAAGGATGTCTTGAGCTGCCCCCCACCCCCACCCAGCACCACCATTGTACCTATGAGAAAAAACATTGTTAATTCCAATAGCTGATTCTCAAATGGATTTTGGACAATGACCCAGTGATAACTTGGGGACATTTTGTTCCCGTTAATTGGTCTTTCTAGCCAGCGTCTGGGAGCTGGCTGGGAAATGCCCTTAGTAAATCACTCCCAGTGGTTTGGGGAAGGACAGAGGAGGTTCTAGAAGAGAAAAGTCAGGCTAGGGGGTGGATAGCATGGAGGGGAGAGGAACAGAGAGCCAAGCAATATTCTGAAAATGGAATTTGTACCCAGCCAGAAATAACTGTCTGATCAGGCCTAGCTAAAGACTTTCTGAAATGATGAAGCAACTATTAAAGAGACATCTTTAAAAGCCTCTCTCAGTGAAGAGTGAGAAAAAAAGCCTCTCTCAGTGAAGATTATCACCTCTCTCATTGGTGATAAGCCGGGTGGGTTTATAAATAACGTGCTCTGCCAGGCAATCTCGATAAGGCCTTATTCTCCCCTCCAGAGTTGGAAATTGAAGTTTTAGATCTCACAAGAATATAGCATCTGATGCAATATCCCACCTAAGTGCTCTTGCCCAGTGGCTTGGGATGAACATGCTGATGTCACACTGACTCTATTGAAACAGAAGGACAATAGTCAGCTTACTTCCAAGCCCCTAAATGGAAATGCTGGGCTGGGGTAGGAATAGCCCAATACCAGGCTGCCCCTCACCTAGCTAGTGTGTGAGTTTCTCTCTGGCAGGCATGGGACGGGTCTGGGATGAAGCCAAAGCTATCAAAAGAGACAGAGGTCAGTACAATGTAGTTGCCACAATCCTTCTAGCCTGAAATTAAGCACGTGGATCCTTCCCAAGGGGATTATAACAGCAGTTCTGTCAGAGTGCCATGATTCTCTAGACACATTGAAAGTCTAATTCATTCATTCATTCATTCAACAAACATTTATTGGCTGTGCACCATGTTCCAGAGACTGCTGGTCTAGGAGAGGCAGCAGAAGGTCAGTTGCAATCTTATAGGAAGGGAAAGTATGTCCAAGGGGCTTTGAAAGTACAGTGGACAGGCATGGTAGGGGATTAGAAACAAGAGATGGCTCCGGCTAGGTTCAGCCCCGACTGGTCAATCACTTACAGAGAAAGGATGAGTGCCTCCGAAAAGGGATGGGGCAGAAAGTCTGGATCTGATTCTGTCTGGGGAAAAAAAGAAATGAAAACACTCAAAACTGAACCCAAACTAGTCACACCAAAGTGACAATGGCCCAAAGTGACAGGGAGCCAGGGTTTTCACCTAGAGAACAAGAATTAGCCTGACAGGGCAGAACACACTGCTATTTTTCACTGTGCCTGTCAACGTTGATTTACTCAAAGTGTCCCCTCCACTTGAGAGAGTTGCTGCAGCTTCCCAAATAATCTGACGACAGAGAAGACACTGGCAGGGCAGTCACAGAGCAGGAGTGGCTGGGTTCATGTCGGGGCCAGGGCAAGCCTTCCAGCTCTAGGGGCAGAGTTGAGTTCAAGCAGAGTTCTACCACTTCCTTTGCATTAGAATTCAGTGTCCTCATCTGTAAAACTGAGAGAATAATAGGACCCACCTCTCAGAATTGCTTCAGAGCAAGGATGAAATAAAATAATGTACCAAGCTTAGCACATAATAAGTAGCTACATATATTAGCCACCATGGCTGCCAACAGTAAAGGAAGGCTACTCTTACTTGGTGTCTGGGAAGACAGTGCTGCCCTGGGTGTCATGGGATGCAGAGTTGCAGTTTTTGGACGAGACAGAAACAAGCCAGGGAAGGGACGCATTCCCTCCTCACCTAGCCAAGCCCCTTCTCCTGGGGCCACACTCATTAAGCAAGGACTGGTGATTGTTCAGTCCCAGGTCTTGCCTGTCCCTTCCCCGAAGACCCACCGACACACTTGCAGATAAGCTTCAAGGAGGCTGTGGATAGAAACTAAGGGAAGGAAGAAGGGGTTGGGGAAAGCAACCAGGAGGCCTCTTTCTGAAGAAAAAAGGGTTTCTCCTCGTATGGGGGAAAGGAAAAAGGCTGGGACTTAGAGAGAAAACACCTCTACAGATTTAACACGCCATCTGAGAATAAGGGCAAAGCTACAGAAGACATCCTAAGGTCTCTGAGGGGAGGGGAAACTGAAGTTTAAAAATGAAAAGACCTTCAGTCACATGAAGGGATCAGCCAGCTTGTTGGCCCACAGGAGCCGAGGGCCTCTATCCTGCCAAGGCCACATCCAGAGCTCCCATAAACAGCAACAGCTGCAGGTCAGGAATTGTCTGGAATGTAGAATTAGAAACAGTCCAAGATCTTGTGAAAAGAAATGCAGAGGATCTGGAACGCAAGCCAAACCTGAGGAGAGGACAGGGAGAAGGTGGGAAATGGCAGGACCTGATCACAGCCCTGCAGGGGTCAAGAGTGGGCAGGCACAGGACAGTGAGAGCTACCACTCTGATTTAGGGGAACAGTCAAAAGCACTCACACTAATTAATTGGGGGCTGTTCTTTCGGATTAATTCATTTGAATAAAGGTCTCCCCGAGAGCCTGGAAATTAATGCAAAACAAAAGACTGCAGCTGAGATATAAGAACTAACTCAGATGGAGCACCTCAGTCCGTCGTGTTGCTAACAGCCTCTGGTCCTCGCCCCATTCCAGGGAATAGACACATCACCTCCAGAGCATTGCCAAGACCTGCCCAAGCAAAGCCATTCTTCTGCTTCCTGGCTGTTCAAACCCCCTGAAGGGAAGGAAGATGGTGTTTGGATTCACAAGCCTTACCAGGCATACCTGAGGATTAGGACTGAGAGATTTTGCCCCCTCCTCTTTTATCTTCTAATAATCCAAAGACCCCGTTAGAATCACGCAGCCCAACTGTAGCTGACCCAAATGTCAAGAAGTTAGGTGCACAGAGGTGATGGTAGGATTACAAAAAGAAGGTAAATAAGTGCTATGGATGGCCCCTGATTAGGGTTTTTCATCATCTCTCTCAAATTCCTAGTTTCTTCCTTAATCCAAAGGATATCAACCAAGGTAAGCATGTTGATATAGAGATTCCTAGAGTAGAAACCTTTTTGTCAGGAGACAGTGGTCAAAGTGAAACCCAGTTTAACCTTCCTGTTTCCTTCTCTACCACCTCCACTGCCCCACATCCACCCCAAATCCTAGCTTTAGGCTATTTCTTACAGCCAGGGCTCTGCACACCTGGGGGAAATTGATGTAAAAACTAATAGATGCATTGGATTTTTCCATAACCTATCCAAGACACCTGGCCTTTGCTGGGACCCCAAAATCAGTCATCCTGGTGGAGGCAGAGCAAGGTTGGGAAACTGGGGTGCTCAAGAGACCCCATGACAACTTATTTGCACAGGACTTTTTTGCCTCTCATTCTCTACTTACACTTAAAGATGAGAAAGAGCCCCAGGTTAGTCACTGAGCCCTCATTCCTTGTCAAAATTCTCTTCATAGGTGTTCACAAACACTCACCTTCTTCTCATATTTGTGCAGCTTGGTACCATGAGAACTTTTCAGTTCCCTTCCCATACACATGCATCTGGCCCAGGAGATGTGTAGGTAAGACACAATAGTTGGTTAACATTTATTACCACAGTACAGTACATAGGCGTATTTGGACAACTCCAAGGCACCAGGAAATAATACAAGTAGAAGAAGCAGTAAGGTGCATCTGAAAAGGGAAATCTTCCTCATATTGTTTTTATCATCATATCAAGATTTTCAGAAATGGTAGAGAGTTGATTGTACATTCAGAACTAACATGTCCCTTGCAAACAGTGCTTCCATCTCACACATCTTAAAATCGAAGGTACAATCTGCAACCTGAAAGAAAATATTCCCCAAAGCAGAATCTTGGTAATAGGGAATTCAAGACACTCTGATTATTTTAAATGAGTAAGAAGCTTCAAGATCTTCTCAGGGAGGTGCATTATCAGGAAATATTCTGGGCTAAGAACATTCTGCAGAATCCCCCAATAGAAGATGAGGCATGTCAGATGCCCACAGACAGAGAGCAATAAAGTGTAAATAATTTAAAACTCCTTGATATTAACCTGCCTACGCATCACGTACGTCTTTAATAATTAATTCAGCTCAGTCTTTAAAGAAATTCTCTCCATGTAACTTAAATCATTCTCTCTGTTTTGCCTGTTAACAACAGGCGATCATTTCCTGTCTGGGACTCGTCCTTCCCAAGTGAGATGCATTTATTTACACAGGAGACATTTTCCTGCTGTTGCCGGTTTCCATGGATGCGTTCTGCACATGCTCAGTGAGCATCGTGGTTCAGACCAGAATTCTCATTAAGGTACTCACCGTTGTCAGGAACTGTTTTAGTGTTTTATATCTATTGGCATAATTTCCACAGCAATCCTATTGCCCCTCATTATTTCTCTATTTTACAGACGAAGAAAATGGTTAAATAACTTGAATAGAATGCTCCCATCACACCTGCCTGCCCCCAACAGATAAATCATTGCCTGACATATTCACCATGGGAACAAGGCTGTGCATAACTCGAATCATGGTGTTAACTGGGCTTAATTTTGTGTAGAAAAACTTGTCTTGCTGCAAAAGAAGCTGGTCCCTTTAAATACCTGATTACTGAGTCTTGCTAAATCATCCACACACAGAAAGCCTTGGGGGATGAGGAAAGGGGAGTGACAGGGTAATTGAAAATAGCTGAGGAATAGTGACATCAAATGCTTCTAATATAAAAGACACAGGACACCAGCCACAGGAGAAGATTTAGAGGTATAGAGAAGGGAACTGGAGCATGTTTATATTTTGTAGAATGCAGTTTGCTCCAGAAATGGAAATTATTCCAGGAAGGTCAGAGAGAAGATGCAGCTGTAGATGGAGGACAGTTGAGCAGAAACCCCAAGACCCAAAAAGAATCACATCAGGTAAATTCACAACACTGTAACTCTATGTAATTTATTGATAGCAAAGTGGGATTTACATAGTGTTTATGCCCTGAGGCTTTGCCTATTAAAAAACGGCTGAGAAGGTCAAAGCAGAGGTGTCATAAATTAAGAAACCACATAGTATATCTTTTTTACTGCACACTATTATTTTCTTGTTTCACCTGCATATGCTACTTATTTGCAGTTTTTTAAAATGAGGTATAAAAATTTTTTAAAGTGAAATGTGTAAAGTACACAAACAAATCTCACCCGCATAGCTTCATGAATTTTTACATACATATATCTATTTCAACATAACCAACCTCCAGATCAAGAGACAAAATATTTCCACCACCCCAGAAAGTTCCCAGGCAATAGCCACCAACCTCTGCCAGAAGTATTCTTACTTCTAACACAATAAATGAGTTTTGCCTGTCCTTGATAAATTACAGAAATGAAATCAGGCAGTCTATACTCTTTGGGTTCTGGCTTTTTCACTCAACATAATGTTTGTAAGATTCATCCATATTATTGTACATATCAGCAGTTTGTTGTTTTACATTGTGGTTTCATATTCCATTCTATGACAACACTCCTGATTGATTTATCTTTTCTCCTGTTCATGGACATTTGTGTTGTTTCAAGCTTGGGACTATTATGAATAAAGCTGCTATGAAAATTGTTATATCTTTCTTTGTTGTTGTTGGACAAATGCACTCATTTCTTTTCCATGTTTACCTAAGAGAGGAATGTCTGGGTTATAGGGTAGGTATATCTTTAGCCGTAGTTGATACTTTTGTTGGACACTACAGTACATCCTTCAGATTCTCCTTCAAGACATTCCTCCTAGCTGCTGGGACTGGTGCCAGCTGTCAGCCCTCTTTGGAAATTGCTGCAGCTGAAGAGTGCTTCTCCTTCAGCTCATATCTGTGGCCACGTCCGGGGGATCCCTTACGACCAGATAACAAAGGAGAAAAGAAGCCTAAGTTCAGTTCATAGATGGGTTGGTTTGGATGTGAGTATAAGCCAAAAACAGATGACTGTTCACACTCATGGGTGAACCTGAAGACAGTGGTGAGGGGAAATCCTCTCAATGAGCAGAGCCTGGCAGTGAATCTGGTCATCTACTTTGTGTGACAAGAGAAATGGTCAGAGGTTAGAACTCACAGAGACCCATGTGCAGTGGCAAATGGCATAGCCAGCTGATCAAAAGTTTGGGAGGAAACAGATGGGAAGCTCAGGGACAAAGAAGAGATAGAGGGCAGAGGGATGTGGATGGACAGATGGGAATAAGCTTGAAATAGGGAGACTTTAGTATTTCATGTTAATACCCACCCTGGAAGAACCATTAAAAATCCAGTTGGCATCAGCCAGCCCCTACCATTGGCCGTGCCAGTTCCAATACAACAGTCTCGTGAATACAGTAATCACAGTAGGGATGGAGACTGTATGGCACCAACAACATGCCTCCCACTTACAAAGGCTGACCTTGCCCATGCTGCTGTTGAATGTCCAACCTGCTAGCCTAAGTCACCAAGGATATGTCCCTGACATGGCACCATCCTTCAAGTAGGTCAACCAGTCACTTGGTGGCAGGTTGATTACATTGGACCTCTGTCATCCTGGAAGGGGAAGTGCGTCACTCTGACAATAAGAGATACATACTCAGATATGGGTTTGTCTCCCCTGCCCACAGAGTCTAAGCCAACTCTACCACTGGAGGTTTACAGAGTAAGTCATCATTTTACAGCAAAGCATCTATGTGAGGGGGATCCACTGGTTATATCAAATGCCATACAAGCCAGAAGCAGCTAACACGACAGAGTAATGGAATGACCTACTGAAGGAACAGCTAAAGTGCAAATTTGGAAGGGGTACCTTGCAATGATGGGGTGCCATCCTTCAGGACACAATGCATGATCTAAATTAGTGACTTCATGTTACCCCTTTATAGTTATACCTACCGCCTCCCACCCCCCACTATCTCTAACCTCTGGTGGTCACTCATCTGTTCTCCATCTCTATAATTTAGTCATTTTAAGAATGTTATATAGAGGACAGACAGCAGAAGCAAGAAGAACTACAATTCTGCAGTCTGTGGAACAAAAACTACACTCACAGAAAGACAGACAAGATGAAAAGGCAGAGGGCTATGTACCAGATGAAGGAACAAGATAAAACCCCAGGAAAACAACTAAATGAAGTGGAGATAGGCAACCTTCCAGAAAAAGAATTCAGAATAATGATAGTGAAGATGATCCAGGACTTCGGAAAAAGAATGGAGGCAAAGATTGAGAAGATGCAAGAAATGTTTAACAAAGACCTAGAAGAAATAAAGAACAAACAAACAGAGAGGAACAATACAATAACTGAAATGAAAACTACAGTAGAAGGAATCAATAGCAGAATAACTGAGGCAGAAGAATGGATAAGTGGCCTGGAAGACAGAATGGTGGAATTCACAGCTGTGGGACAGAATAAAGAAAAAACAATGAAAAGAAATGAAGACAGCCTTAGAGACCTCTGGGACAACATTAAACGCAACAACATTTGCATTATAGGGGTCCCAGAAGGAGAAGAGAGAGAGAAAGGACCCAAGAAAATATTTGAAGAGATTATAGTTGAAAACTTCCCTAACATGGGAAAGGAAATACCCACCCAAGTCCAGGAAGCACAGAGAGACTCATACAGGATAAACCCAAGGAGAAACACGCCGAGACACATAATAATCAAATTGGCAAAACTTAAAGAAAAATTATTGAAAGCAGCAAGGGAAAAACGACAAATAACATACAAGGGAACTCCCATAAGGTTAACAGCTGATTTCTCAGCAGAAACTCTACAAGCCAGAAGGGAGTGGCATGATATAGTTAAAGTGATGAAAGGGAAGAACCTACAAGCAAGATTACTCTACCGAGCAAGGATCTCATGCAGATTCGATGGAGAACTCAAAAGCTTTACAGACAAGCAAACGCTAAGAGAATTCAGCACCACCAAACCAGCTCTACAACAAATGCTAAAGGAACTTCTCTAAGTGGGAAACATAAGAGAAGAAAATGACCTACAAAAGCAAACCCAAAACAATTAAGAAAATGGTCATAGGAACATACATATCGATAATTACCTTAAACGTGAATGGATTAAATGCTCCAACCAAAAGACACAGGCTGGCTGAATGGATACAAAAACAAGACCCATATATATGCTGTCTACAAGAGACCCACTTCAGACCTAGGGACACATACAGACTGCTAGTGTGGGGATGGAAAAAGATATTCCATGCAAATGGAAATCAAAAGAAAGCTGGAGTAGCAATACTCATATCAGATAAAATAGACTTTAAAATAAAGAATGTTACAAGAGACAAGGAAGGGCAATACATAATGATCAAGGGATCAATCAAAGAAGAAGATATAACAATTATAAATATATATGTACCCAACATAAGAGCACCTGAAAACATAAGGCAACTGCTAACAGCTGTAAAAGAGGAAATCGACAGTAACACAATAATACTGGGGGACTTGAACACCTCACTTACACCAATGGACAGATCATCCAAAATGAAAATAAATAAGGAAACACAAGCTTTAAATGACACAATAGACCAGGTAGACTTAATTTCTATTTGTAGGACACTCCATCCAAAAACAGCAGATTACACGTTCTTCTCAAGTGCTCACGGAACATTCTCCAGGATAGATCACATCTTGGGTCACAAATCAAGCCTCAGTAAATTTAAGAAAATTGAAATCATATCAAGCATCTTTTCTGACCACAATGCTATGAGATTAGAAATCAATTACGGGGGAAAAAATGTAAAAAACACAAACACATGGAGGCTAAACACTACGTTACTAAATAAGCAAGCGATTACTGAAGAAATCAAAGAGGAAACCAAAAAACACCTAGAGACAAATGACAATGAAAACACGATGATCCAAAACCTATGGGATGCAGCAAAAGCAGTTCGAAGAGGGAACTTTTTAGCTATACAAGCCTACCTCAAGAAACAAGAAACATCTCAAATAAACAATCTAACCTTACACCTAAAGGAACTAGAGAAAGAAGAACAAACAAAACCCAAAGTTAGCAGAAGGAAAGACGTCATAAAGATGAGAGCAGAAATAAATGAAATAGAAACAAAGAAAACAATAGCAAAGATCAATAAAACTAAAAGCTGGTTCTTTGAGAAGATAAACTAACTTGATAAACCATTAGCCAGACTCATCAAGAAAAAGAGAGAGAGGACACAAATCAATAAAATTAGAAATGAAAAAGGAGAAGTTACAACAGATACTGCAGAAATACAAAGCATCCTAAGAGACTACTACAAGCAACTCTATGCCAATAATATGGATGACCTGGAAGAAATGGACAAATTCTTAGAAAGGTATAACCTTCCAACACTGAACCAAGAAGAAATAGAAAATATGAACAGACCGATCACAAGTAATGAAATTGAAACTGTGATTAAAAATCTTCCAGCAAACAAAAGTCCAGGACCAGATGGCTTCACAGGTGAATTCTATCAAACATTTAGAGAAGAGCTAACACCCATCCTTCTCAAACTCTTCCAAAAATTGCAGAGGAAGGAACACTCCGAAACTCATTCTATGAGGCCACCAGCACCCTGATACCAAAACCAGACAAAGGTACTACAAAAAAAGAAAATCACAGACCAATATCACTGATGAATATAGATGCAAAAATCCTCAACAAAATAATAGCAAACAGAATCCAACAACACATTAAAAGGATCACACACCATGACCAAGTGGGATTTATCCCAGGGATGCAAGGATTCTTCAATATATGCAAATCAATCAATGTGATACACCATATTAACAAATTGAAGAAGAAAAACTACCTGATCATCTCAATAGATGCAGAAAAAGCTTTTGACAAAATTCAACACCCATTTATGATAAAAACTCTCCAGAAAGTGGGCGTAGAAGGAACCTACCTCAACATAATAAAGGCCATATAGGACAAACCCACAGCAAACATCATTCTCAATGGTGAAAAACTGAAAGCATTTCCTCTAAGATCAGGAACAAGACAAGGATGTCCCCTCTCGCCACTATTATTCAACATAGTTTTGGAAGTCCTAGCCATGGCAATCAGAGAAGAAAAAGAAATAAAAGGAATCCAAATTGGAAAAGAAGAAGTAAAACGGTCACTGTTTGCAGATGACATGATACTATACATAGAGAATCCTAAAGGTGCCACCAGAAAACTACTAGAGCTAATCAATGAATTTGGTAAAGTTGCAGGATACAAAATTAATGCACAGAAATCTCTTGCACTCTTATACACTAAAGATGAAATATCTGAAAGAGAAATTAAGGTAACACTCCCATTTACCATTACAACAAAAAGAATAAAATACCTAGGAATAAACCTACCTAGGGAGACAAAAAACCTGTATGCAGAAAACTACAAGACACTGATGAAAAGAAATTAAAGATGATACAAACAGATGGAGAGATATACCATGTTCTTGGATTGGAAGAATCAATATTGTGAAAATGACTATACTACCCAAAGCAATCTACAGATCCAATGCAATCCCTATCAAATTACCACTGGCATTTTTTACAGAACTAGAACAAAAAATCTTAAAATTTGTAGGGAGACACATAAGACCCCAAATAGCCAAAGCAGTCTTGAGGGAAAAAAATGGAGCTGGAGGAATCAGACTCCCTGACTTCAGACTATACTACAAAGCTACAGTAATCAAGACAATATGGTACTGGCAGAAAAACAGAAACATAGATCAATGGAACAAGATTGAAAGCCCAGAGATAAACCCACGCACCTATGGTCAACTAATCTATTACAAAGGAGGCAAGGATATACAATGGAGAAAAGACAGTCTCTTCAATAAGTGGTGCTGGGAAAACTGGACAGCTACATGTAAAAGAATGAAATTAGAACACTCCCTAACATCATACACAAAAATAAACTCAAAATGGATTAGAGACCTAAATGTAAGACCAGACAGTATAAAACTCTTAGAGGAAAACATAGGAAGAACACTCTTTGACATCAATCACAGCAAGATCTTTTTTGATACACCTCCTAGAGTAATGGAAATAAAAACAAAAATAAACAAATGGGACCTAATGAAACTTCAAAGCTTTTGCACAGCAAAGGAAACCATAAACAAGACGATAAGACAACCCTTAGAATGGGAGAAAATATTTGCAAACGAATCAATGGACAAAGGATTAATCTCCAAAATATATAAACAGCTCATGCAGCTTGATATTAAAAAAACAAACAACCCAATCCAAAAATGGGCAGAAGACCTAAATAGACATTTCTCCAAAGAAGACATATAGATGGCCAAGAAGCACATGAAAAGCTGCTCAACATCACTAATTATTAGAGAAATACAAATCAAAACTACAATGAGGTATCACCTCACACCAGTTAGAATGGGCTTCATCAGAAAATCTACAAACAACAGATGCTGGAGAGGGTGTGGAGAAAAGGGAACCCTCTTGCATTGTTGGTGGGAATGTAAACTGATACAGCCACTATGGAGAAGAATATGGAGGTTCCTTAAAAAACTAAAAATAGAATTACCATATGATCCAGCAATCCCACTACTGGGCATATACCCAGAGAAAACCACAATTCAAAAAGACACATGCACCCCAATGCTCATTGCAGCACTATTTTCAATAACCAGGTCATGGAAGCAACCAAAATGCCCATCGACAGACGAGTGGATAAAGAAGATGTGGTACATATATACAATGGAATATTACTCAGCCATAAAAAGAAACGAAATTGAGCTATTTGTAGTGAGGTGGATGGACCTAGAGTCTGTCATACAGAGCAAAGTAAGTCAGAAAGAGAAAAACAAATACCGTATGCTAATGCATATATATGGAATCTAAAGAAAAAAAATGGTTCTAAAGAACATAGGGGCAGGACAGTAATAAAGATGCAGACGTAGGGAATGGATTTGAGGACGCGGGGAGGGGGAAGGGTAAGCTGGGACAAAGTGAGAGAGTGGCGTGGACGTATATACACTACCAAATGTAAAATAGATAGCTAGTGGGAAGCAGCCACATAGCACTGGGAGATCAGCTTGGTGCTTTGTGTTCACCTATAGGGGTGGGATAGGGAGGGTGGGAGGGAGACACAAGAGGGATGAGTTATGGAGATATATGTATATGTATAGCTGATTCATTTTGTTATAAAGCAGAAACTAACACACCATTGTAAAGCAATTATACGCCAATAAAAATGTTTAAAGAAAAAAGAGAATGATGAAACAGTTTTTAAATGGGGCATATTAATAACCTCATTTATTATTATCACTTCCAGAAGAAATTAGAGTATCATCTCTGAATGTAAAAGTGGTATTTTTACTGCAGGAGACAATATTTCTCTGAAGCTGGTGTCCCCTTCTGCCCTCCATGCCTCTGCAGCTTCCTGACAGCTTCAGGCCACCATGTCCTCGTACCTTCTCTGAGTTGTCTGCCATGAGCACTGAGTCTTGAGCTTGGGTCTGTGATTGTGCATGTTATTCAACAGCCTGCAAAACATCTCTGCCTTTCACTTTGAAAGGGACACACTTTGTGGTGTTTTATTTCAATTGATTCTCTTTGCATTCCAAGCATATATTATAATATCACAGGTCATTAAAATAACACAAGGGGCTTCCCTGGTGGTGCAGTGGTTGAGAATCTGCCTGCCAATGCAGGGGACACGGGTTCGAGCCCTGGTCTGGGAAGATCCCACGTGCCACGGAGCAACTAAGCCCGTGAGCCACAACTACTGAGCCTGCGTGTCTGGAGCCTGTGCTCCGCAACAAGAGAGGCCGCGATAATGAGAGGCCCACGCACCACAATGAAGAGTGGCCCCCACTTGCCGCAACTAGAGAAAGCCCTCACACAGAAACGAAGACCCAACACAACCAAAAATAAATAAATTAATTAATAAAAAAAAATAACGCAAGAAGTGGCTGCTGCCTTCTCTCTCTGTCAGAGCCAGGGAGGTGAGGGAGAAGGAGAACTGAGTGGGTTTTCAAGGATGGATGGGAAATGTGCAAGGAACAGAACACTTCTAGGTTAGCTTGGGTGAGTATGGGGCTTGGCTGGAAGATTGCCTATTGAGAAACAATGGAAAGAGCATCTCAGGAACATCTCAGAACAGGAAGTGCCTGGGGGCCAAGCTTCCTGCACAGTGGAGCCGGAGGGCAGTTCTGGACCCCAGGAAGCATGGGGTCCCTGCAGGAGGGCTTCCTGGATCTTCAGTCTGCAGCTGTCTAGCCATACCTTAAGGAGACTGTGCCTCTCCTCTGCTTCTATTCTATTTTTCTCTGCATCTCTACTTAAACAACCAAGTAAGTTTCAGTCCTTCCTAGTTCAAATTTTGGAGACACTTGATTGGCTGAGCTAATCATTTTTTTCAGCCCAGCCTATGGGTCAGCTGTTCTTAGGTCAGCTGTCTGCCTCTGGTCCAATCAGATGTAGCGGGGAGAGATTGGGTTATACGTGTATGACTTAGAATGTGGCTGCCTAAGCCTGTCCTTCTACCAGTGGCTGTGGTGCATTTTGTTCTACATGGGTGTGACAGTCATCATGGTTAACATGTCTAATACAAAAGAAAAAAAAAGCTGTGGGGGGGCTGGGATGGATATGCAGTTGGTTTTCTATCCTTCAAAGAGTAGTTTCAAAGTGTGGCTCCAAGGGGAAAGGCAATGGCCGTTAACTGGGGCTGCAGTGAACTGATCTGTCCTAATTCACAGATAGATATCGCCTATCAACTAAAACGGTAACTAAGTTTTCCAACCATATTTGTGAATTTTCTGTCTATATATCCTACGTGGATTCATCAGCTCTTTCTATAATAATGCTGCATATCTATTCCAATAATCCCAGTGACGTAAACAACAAATACTTATTTCTCATTCGTGGATCTGAGTTGTGGCTCTGTTGGCTTCAGCTGAACTCAAGCAGAGTCAGCTAGGCATGGCCTGAGGCTGCAAGTCAGAGTCGGGTCTGCTCCCTGTGTCTCTCATCCTGGGACAGGCTAAGAGGCTCCCAGGGATGTATTCCTTTCATGGTGGATGGAAGAAATGCAAGAGACCAAGCCAAACTCTGAAAGCACAATTAGAACCTCTGCTCACACTGTATCTGCCAATATTTTGCTGGCCAAAGCAGATGACGTGGCCAAACCCAACATGGGCAGGGAAGTACACTCTTCCCATGGGTCGGGGGAAGGTATAGGGGAAAGTGAATATTTGCTGAACAATAATATAATCTACTGGACCATGCAATTCTCCTTACTGCCCTGAATCACAGTAGAATTGCCAAACAAGACAATTGATGGCACGTTTGCTGACACTGCAACCTCCTCAAACGAAGAAACCATATCTCAACTTCTTTTGTGCCTAA